>NC_064617.1:855088685-856342060 GCF_023898315.1 Schistocerca nitens | reverse complement strand
CGAGGTGTAAAGCTCTGTGTCGTGAAGTCATCAAAGGTACACGAGTGTGCCTTCGGCTCCGAAAGCCTATATCGATGACGTTTCGTTGAATGGTTCGCACACTGACACTTGTTGATGACCCAGCATTGAAATCTGAACTTCTTTCACGTTGAATTATTCTCTTCAGTCGTCGTTGGTCCCGTTTATGCAGGATCTTATTCCGGCTGCAGTGATGTCGGAGATTTGATGTTTTACTGGATTCGTGATATTTACGCTACACTCGGGAAATGGTCGTACAGGAAAATCCCCACTTCATCGCTACCTCGGAGATGCTGTGTCCCATCGCTCGTGTGCCGACTATAACGCCACGTTCGAACTCGCTTAAATCTTGATAACCTGCCATTGCAGCCACTCGTTGTGTTATATAGGCGTTGCCGATCGCAACGCCGTATTGTGCCTGTTTACACATATCTGTATTTGAATACGCATGCCTATACCAGTTGCTCTGGCGGCTCAGTTTAGCTCTGGAGATTTCTGCAGTTCTTGCTCTGTGGATCCGTCTCCTCACATTAACTTTGGAGTACGGTTTGAAGATGTGTCTTTGGACTGAAAGCGGTCACCAATAAATATGATTTGTGCGATTCAGACTGCTTTTCTACGTATAATTTTAAAGAAGAGGTTTTTAGAAGAAGCGGTAACCACATCTATTTCTTGATTCACCTCTGTAGCTCTACCCTTTAGCTGCCGAGTAGTCTCTGGGGAGATGTCTACGGGCCTGGGTGCGTTTCAGCGGCGCGCCAAGTACTTCATCTTCATGCGGTTTGCGGAGCGCGGCGACCTGCTGGACTTCGTGCTGAAGAACGGCGCCGTGTCGGAGGAGCAGTCGCGTATCTGGCTGCGGCAGATGGCGCTCGCCCTGCAGTACCTGCACGAGATGGACGTGGCGCACCGCGACCTCAAGTGCGAGAACGTCCTCATCAGCTCCAACTACAACTGCAAGCTCGCCGACTTCGGCTTCGCCCGCCGCATCGTCGACACGGAGGTAGGCCGACGGGGGCGGGGGCAACAACTGCCGTGCGACCTTCTGAGCACCTGCGTCTACTGCCTGTCCAGACGTTCAGGACTAAAACTGTAGGACACCACCGTCCACAAATCCCAACGATCCCTTCTGCCCCATCTCTACCACTTTAATGTAAGGGACAGAGAAACTCATCGCAAACCACATATAGACAGTGGGCAAAATAAAACTCGCCCGGAAAGTATTTCAGTTACCTTAAGATAGGCAGCCCAACGTACATCATCTGCACTTGGAGGTGGATGGAGTATGACGGGTTGCCTGTCTCAGGGGAGAGCACGACGTTGGGATCACGGATTTACTTCAAACTTTGTACACCCTTTAGTAGGCCATTAAAATAACACTTGGTGAAAGTAGTAACACAGTCTAACATAATAGTCGCGACACTCACTGCTGTAAAAGCTGTTACCGTTTCAAAGATGGAGCGACACTCGCGCTCCAAGCGGCGAGTAAGGTGAACGTCAGACGCGTCGTAAGCATAATGTTCGTTTTGCATCCATTTCCTACGTAATTTACGAAATATTTGAGTTATTTTCTTGCCTCCAAGGGTTTGTGTAGTATCAGAAGACATATATGTTTCTAAAAATGATTCTAAAATAACCGCAAGTATGGACAAAAACCGTGAATCGAGTGGCAAGCTACAACACATTCGTGAAGGAACACTTGTGATGTTGGATAGAACTGCAGCTAACCACGTTGATATCAAAAGAATATAAACACACAGATTCCCACGTAAGAAGTACAAACATGTACCTCTACATGCAAAAGCGATCGACAGCTCATTTATCGTTCTGTAGGCCTACTGCGTTTGTCATTGTCGTCGCCTGTTGCCACAAGTACGACCTTCATCTTTATATTATTCTAAGTGGGTCAAGCAACTGCCAAATAGTGGGAGAAATATGTTGAAAACATTATAATGAGATGATTACATTACATTTCACACAAAACCAAACATTTGAATAATTTTCAAACAATCTATCAGTGAACAAGGTACTAACAAAATAATGTCATCACACGAAGGAAGCAAGGAAAATTAAGTGACTAACAACAGAAGTTAATGAAATACATACCAAACATTACGCTTTTGTAAGACACAAATAACTGTACTTAATCTAACCACTTCATCGTCAAAGCAGGTCTGTGTTGACGATTCACACGAATCTGGCACTGACACATGGAGAGTTGAACTGGCTGCTTCTGTGTCATAGGACTGTTTTACAGCTTTAGATGGATTGTCGAATCTTTGTGGCAGTTTCCTCTCCATCGTCTGTTGAGCTGGCTTATTTGGGATGTCAAACAGTGTGTCTACTGCATTCCACACGAGTTTATTATTGTCTGCGTTCATGAACTGGTTTTGTTCGAAATGTAGCGAAAAAAACCTAATATTATTATACAGGTAAACTAGGTCTTTATTCATAAGGTCTCCTCGTCTGCTATTAAATAGCCGTTTTCTGCTACTAAAATGAAACATTAATCATTAATACACATGTAGTTTGCAAGTGAATCCTGACGATACAGTTTAGTAACATGATGGTATATACCTCTCAGGATTCTTAGGAAACCTAAAAACAGACAGCTGTGGTGTCTTCTTCCTGTTGTTGCTGCAATTTAGTGCGCTAAAAACTCTCCCGCTTGTATAAACCATTGTAGAAATCAAAATAAACAGCCACTCTTCGGTTTCACGGTCGCGCCGAACTCACCGTTTAAGTTACTGGCAGCTTGGGGCGCTGCCTGGCGCAGTAGGCAACAAAATCGAGGCGAAGTGTCACGACTGTAATGTTAGACTGTGGTAGTAAGGTGCACTACTGTGGCAATTAAGGGAAAATGCCAAGAGAAGTTTTTCGCGGCTGTACGTAGAGAGTTCATGGTGGTCAAGTGATCTGCGTTCGAGCTTCGTAAGACGAACGTTTATGAGGCGACGCCTCGACTACGGCTCATACTTATTTACTACTCTATTTTTTTCGTCATTGGTCATATTATTTAATTTATATGAGATTTGAGAAGTAATATAGTAAAAAAGAAAGCCACGTGTATTTGAAAATGTAATTACAAATAGTAACTAGCAAAATAACATATGAAATTCACAACAACTTCATGAAAATGCACGTGGTTTTTTCCATGTATTACCTCTCAAATAAAGACTATACGGAAAGAAGGCGTTAAGTCCAAATCTCACGAAAATGAGTTAGTGGTATCATTATGAAGTTCAGTACTTTCAGTTGGGTGAACGTAAATGAATTTGATGGGTTTAGTCACGGAGTTGTAGCCAGATTAAAATATGATATACACCTAGAAAACGGCTCAAGTCCGTCCAATATACGGACAGAAAGGTGCGTATTTCTGAGCTGTATTGATTTTTTTTCTCTGATTTTATGGAAGTCTCATTGTTGACATTGTTAAATCATTGTTGATCTTTCTTATCTATTGTCGAATCCAACACGGAGCAGATTTGCTGTGGTGGAACTGAATTTCGTGCCGTGATTTGTGCTAACACACAGCAGCCTTGACAATCCCTCCAGCGCATTGTGGTGTGATAGATAGAATTGAATTTCATGTAAAATCCGACTGAGGTCAGTGTTTCTACTGGTGATGGAATATCCAGAGTCAAGCTGCAATGGTAAGACTAGAAAAAGACAGACCTATGGTAGACAATCTGAAGTATCTTAAAAGCTAAGAACAATGTCACACGGCCGGCCGGTGTGACCTTGCGGTTCTAGGCGCTACAGTCTGGAACCGAGCGACCGCTACGGTCGCAGGTTCGAATCCTGCCTCGGGCATGGATGTGTGTGGTGTTCTTAGGTTAGTTAGGTTTAATTAGTTCTAAGTTCTAGGTGACTGATGACCTCAGAAGTTAAGTCGCATAGTGCTCAGAGCCATTTGAACAATGTCGCACGAAATAGGAGAGCATTGTAACTGTAAGAAGAATTGTACTGATTTGCTAACTGATACAGAGAAGTTTACATTAATATTTAATTTCAGTTTCCTGAAGAACTCGAACAGCAGCTACCCTGCGTAATTATACATTTCATTATAAGGTCAGAATAATGAGAGACAATACTGGGACAATTGTCTGTTTGTCAAAAGGCCTTTATATCACTGCATGGTATTTCAAAGAAAAGATTACAAACTATCAGGAATTCCTTTAAAAAATGAAGGCATGGCGCCAGTTAATTCTAGCATTTACGAAACGGAGCTTCAGCAGCTGCTTAACTGGATTTGCAATGTGCGGAGGTACGCCATCTTGCATGAAAATGATCCCATCCACACATCCACGATGTTGGAGAGCTCGAATGACTTGGTTGCGCAAAAGACACTCATTGCGCTTACCAGTGACGGTACAGGAAACAGGGCCGGAAGCACCTGTCTCTTAGAAAAAAATATGGCGCTATGATAAATGATGCCGATCTGCACCACACGGTGACCTTTTCAGGATGAAGTGGTACTGTTTGATTTGCTAGTGGATTTTCCGTTGGTCATATTCGACAAATCCGTGTATTGACATATCCTGTCAGATGAAAGTGTGCTTCGTCTGTCCACAAAATCTTCCACGGCCAATCACTGTCCACTTCCATGCAATCAAGAAATTCTGAAGCAAAAGTGTATCTTGCTGGCAGGTCAACAGGAAGCAACTCGTGCACATGGGTAATTTTGAATGGACAGCAAAGAAGGATGTTTCATAGGATTTTACGCACCGTGCTCACGGGTATGTCCAATGTTAGGGCAATTCTCTGTGGACTACACGTTTGCACACGACCACGCGCCTCCTGCATTGCTGTGGCCACTGCTTCCACTGACGTCGAATCAATTCGTTTCCTGTCTCTACCTAGTTTCACACCAAAAGAACCTATATTTTTCGAATTTCCGAATCATTTTCTTCAGAGCCATGGTAGTCATCCGACCAATGCCTTTTTTCAAACCCTTCAGTGCCCGGAACTTCTCCAGAGGGACGTGTGCACAGCCATCATTCTTGTATTACAACTTTAAAGCAGAGCACGATCCAGTATTGAGACAGTCATGGCGAACGTCGCAGACGCGAGAGGAGGAAAAGCCGTGTACCCGGCGTGTATATACCAACTTCAATGGGTCGTGCGCATGACAGGTGTTTTCATTTACGTATTCTGACATATCATCTATTAATCAACTTTCACACAGTTTTTTTTCTTCTGCCGTATGTTTTCCTCCTTCTCCGATAATATTGCGTTGCTTCTTATAGTCATTCTGACTAGTGGTGTTATTTCTACAGCGTTTTGAAAGTTTAACTTGAATTATAATCATCCTGTATTTTGCTTTTATTTTTTGTGGATTTGAATGTTACAGTATTCAGGCTCGCTACAACGACCTTGTGGTAACAAATCCTTGTATCTGACATGATGCAGCCCATTTGCTCGGGATTATTTGTTTCCAAGAGGTTACCTATGTTTTCATAATCATTTGCAGTTCCAGTGGGCGCATGAACTAATTGCTCAAAATAATTTTCGGAGAAAACATCCAGTAATATTTCCGACATTGTTTTTTAAGCCTACCACCAACTTTTAACGTGTATTTTAGCCAAATGTTAAGCGTACTCGTAGATTGAAATCGCCTGCAGCTATAACTGTATGAGTCGGGTATCTATTCGAAATGGGACTCAACTATTCCTTGAACCCTTCAGTAACTATAACATCTGAGTCGAGGTGTCGGTAAATTGGATTAACTGTTAACTTATTCCGGTTGTCGAGTATAGCGTCTATACATACTAACTGACAGTACTTACCTACTTCAGTTTCAATGAAACGTAAACTTCTTCCAAAAGCAACTCTGAACAACGTAAGGTCCGTGGTAAGAGTTTCAGCTGAACTTATCTCTGGTTTTAGCTGTCGCCTGTGTGTAATGAACCCCTATTGTATTAAACGGATCCAGAAAGCGCTACACCCATTGACTCTTATACGCATGAACAATATCATATGAAGCACAGCCCCCGATTACAATGATGATACGTCTTGGGCAAAAACCAACTGCCGGCCAGTCCCCACTGTGATTAATTACTACCCAGTGTCAAGTACGACAAAAAACTTGGCCTCTTTCAGAATCTAGAATATTCAGCAGTTGTCATACGTTGGAAACACTATAAAGTGCAACGATTTCGGAGGAAACATTACTATTCTCGGAATTAGATACTTTGTATATCAGCTGTATAATGATAATCAGCGAGCAGCATAAATGTGCAAGTCCAGGATTCGATGACACCCCTTCTGTAAAAGGTAGAGTAAGAGGTGCGTGGTGAAGGCCTATTACACACAAGGGAAGGAAGGATAGACAATATTTCATGATCACCTATTGCGATGCCTAACGAAACATTTTTCTGTGCAGCAGTAACCGATGCTACGAAATTTTGTGACAGATTACAGCTACCTGGCGAACTAAGAACCCAACACTGACCCTTGGCTTTTGTAGAAAATGAACTTACCAGCAGAACTATCCGGGAACACCTCTCAGCCTGTCACTAATAATTCTTCTATCGTACTATCATCGAAAGAGATGGCACTATGTTTAATACACTGGACTCGTATTCGAGAAGACAGTGGTTGGAATTCCCGCATGGCCATCCGGTTTCAGGTTTTCTGTGATTTCGGTAAATTCATTAAGGCGAATTCCGCTGTGGTTCCTATGAACGAGCACGGCCAACTTTCTTCCCTATCTTCCAAATACGAGCTTGTGTTTCGCTAATAACAATCTCAACATCGACTGGACGTTAAACCTTGAGCACTCTTCCTCTCCTTTTACATTTCGATACCCACATACCTCCTCTTACAGTAGTAGAGTCTTAGGGAGAAAGTATCGTTCAAGAAATAACTCGCGGGCTGAAACTAAGCGAGTTCCCACTATATCCTTTCTGCGAGCGACATTATGTCAGCAAGGAATAAAAAAGAAAGACACGCTTTCGTACTGAACTGGTGAGGCCTGGACTTATAGTTCATTCGGCAAAAACCTTGTCTTTGAAACCTAAGGGAAGGGGTTCGATACCTGGTCTGGCAGACAGATGTAATCGGCATCAAGTTCCAGCTATTCATCTAGAATGAGATTTTCACTCTGCAGCGGAGTGTGCGCTGATATGAAACTTCCTGGCAGATTAAAACTGTGTGCCCGACCGAGACTCGAACTCGGGACCTTTGCCTTTCGCGGGCAAGTGCTCTACCAACTGGCAGAAGTAAAGCTGTGAGTACCGGGCGTGAGTCGTGCTTCGGTAGCTCAGTTGGTAGAGCACTTTCCCGCGAAAGGCAAAGGTCCCGAGTTCGAGTCTCGGTCGGGCACACAGTTTTAATCTGCCAGGAAGTTTCAGCTATTCATCTGTTTGCGGCAGGGCGGGGTCGGTCGGTCGTTCTTTCGTCTCCTTACTCTCTCCCGGTCACTTTCATCGAACAGTTCACCTACCTCTATATTTCTTCCTTCCGACTTCCCTTCATTCTGCAGGAGTAGATACACGCTAGGCAGTGTAAAACAGCGTTGATGAAACCATTACCTAATAACTAGCACACAGAGGCCACGTAACTTAAGTTGCAAATCAGTTCCTGTAAGTTGATTTTCACAAATTTCGGGCGGTAGGAGAATGCATTTTAATTGCAGTAAGCATTTTATTCATGATGAAGCACATGAAATGGCTATCAAGTCTATATTTAATAAAACAAATGCTCTGTCATTCCAAGTTCACCGTCTACACAATATATTTCACACGAAAAAGCAGTCAGAATTCCTGCAAATCCGATCTGGTTAATTTTGCGATATAACAGTCACTGACCCACCACTATTAGCAAGTTGAACATTCGATTGTTTCAGTGGTCTTCTATGTTAGAAGTGTTAGCCAAAATATTCCATAAAGAACACGGAATATGCCACGCGGAATTGTCTCTACAACCAGAAGATCATACGCATCTAAAACTTCAACTAATTAATTCCGAAACATCACACTTTCCTCAAAATGTTCGTAAGTTAAACTGCTTTAGTCACGACACGTTCAAACTGAAGTGATCGCACTAGCTCTTCATTTTACATATTATTTTCGCGGAGACATCTGCCATGGTGTTACCTCGGAAGCAGGTTAGCGAGCGACCCTCTCGATGCTCCTCTCCTCTCTGCCTATCTAACTATCTGCACGCGGGAACCGCTTGGTTCTGATTGGCTATTGATCTGAATGACCAATCAGAATGATCCTTCCAGCTCATTCTCGCACAAAAACTTGCCGTAGCCAACCACTAATCAGATAGTCATTTACGTCATTACAATTTCAATTTCTTATATATTGTTTAATAAAATAGAACGAAATGTGTGGTGTGCGTACTGTAAGACCTTCGGTACACACACCATCAGATTATTTGACTTGTCGCTCTAATGAAGTAGCGAGTGTCAGCAATATGTCTCGTGGTCTTATTGTGGCGTGTTTATCTTCTGACGTTAGGTCAGACGATAGAAATGCCACTTGCACGCTTAGAGTAGCAGATTGACGGTGACCAACTTTAAACAGAACTTGATTAATTTTCACACACATTTATTAAAATAATAACAAGCATAAACATTACTTAACTTGACTCTGGATGCTATTTACAATTGACAATCTGAAGTGCCTTGGGTCTTGGTACGTTAATCTTATTCTCACATATCTCTGATACTTGACAAAGTGTCTATACATTTCTCTTCATGGCTATGTACAGGAATATGATAATCTTATTAGGCGCAGACTGAAAAATGGCTATAGACTGGTACAGACAAATGCAGACTGGTACAGACTAGTGCAGACTAATGCAGACTGACTAATCGGAGGTCTGTACATTCGTTATAATACCTCGCGCGTTCATGTATCACTGCGCGAGTGTGATGCGTGAGGAAAAAAGGTTCTACGTTAGCAGCAATCTAATTGGCTGCGTTACATATTAATACATGGATCGGCGGAAGCAGAATTTGGTCCGTCTCTAAGGCAGTGCCATCTCGTAGTGCAGAGACGGACGAGCGCTGCGCCTGCGCTGTTATGCTTAGCGGGGCGCGCTCTAGTGGGAAAGTTGTGTACGCGCTGACTACGCGGAACTATGTACACAACAAAATGCAAAATATTCCTTAATAATATAGAAACTTATTCCGCTTCAGACTTTTACTCTGGCTGCTCTCTTACAAAAGCAATCACACATCGACATACATATTGTTACAACACAATTTTCCCACAGTTTAATGACATCAAGTTGTAATGTACGTCCCATATACACTCTTTCATTCATTCCCATGTATTTACACAACAAAATAATAAGTAAATAGTAATTTTGAATGATTTTTATACTACATAACGTAGAGTATTTAAAGTTTCGAAAAGAAAATTCCAAATAAGTGGTTTTACATACCGCGAACTTTGTTATGTCTTCATATAACACTAAAAGACATTTGGTTATTGTTCCAAACTGAGTTTTGAAACATAAGTGACAGTTTTAGAACATTTAAGCAGTTTTCTTAATGTCCATAACTATAATAGATAAAAATCTGAAATTTTGATAGGATTCCTTCCTTAATAACAAAAGATTGCGTACCAAGTTTGAACAAAATCAGATGATAATTACAATAGTTTATTTCGATTTGTAGGGGGTATGAATCTGCGTACCGACTGAATGTTACTTGAGACCTTTCTCACGGCCGGTAGCGTCAGCTGCGCTGTGAGTCAGAGCGAAGAAAGAAAACGTAGCCATCCTGAAGCCACCGTGCTACATGGCTTCGTGTCTTACTGCATCGAATGTTATTTCGTAATAACTTACTACGTTACACACCCCTTAAGAACCTAAAATTACTCTTGAGTGCATTTGAGATTCTTAGAATGGCAATGTTGTTATTAGTGAACTCTACACCGACACATTTAACTATGGGTCTTCTAATTAAAGTTGTTCCTAATTACAAAAAATAAATTTTTCAAGGGAACAAAATATCAAAAATTACATTACAGCTTTTTTCACAATGTGACATCAAAGTTCAAAGGCTTGGACTTGATAACGACTAGCAAAATTAATTTACAAAATTTCCTTTTTTCTTCAGAATTAATATCTTTTATACAAAATTCCTCCTCTTAACATTTTTCAAAAAAAAAATATTATCAAACTATTTACATTAGTAAACCTCTTACATTATTTGCTTTTCAAACAGCTGAGCAAAACTGAATGTACTGAGACATTACTCTCTTTACGTATTCTGATCAACACTAAACTGACACATAATATTTTTAGTGCAACACAATCTGACTTTCAAAACTCCCTACAAAAGAATGGCCCTGACTAACAATAACCTATACCTTTCATGAATCTCTTACCTCACAAAACTCTTCGTTACTCAAACTACTGCAATACAGCGTGCGCCAATACTGCCAGCTGAATAAAAGATTCTAACTACTGAAGGCACTAACTACTGATAGGCATAGTTAGCAAATGAAAGATTTTGATAGAGAACAAACAATGTATTTACCTTAATAGTGTTCAAAAGTCATAATATGTAGATCAGTTCATGACATCCAGTCTTACAAAGTCACTGTCTCTGATGGACACACGTCCAGATCATCCACTCCCAAAACTCCGCCATCTCTTTCCCCACATCCACCACTGCTGGCGGCTCACCTCCAACTGCGCAACGCTACGCGCTGTTAACAGCCAACTGCACAACACTACAATGGCGACTATACCAACAATGCCACCCAGCCACAGACTGCACACAGCACAGCCTGCGATTTTAATACAAAGCGCTACGTGGCATCACCAACATAAAAACCTAAACATCCTACTTACAATCGTCTGGAGAAAATAGAGTGCGGTGTTGAGCACACTTAACGTACACTACTGGCCATTAAAACTGCTACACCAAGAAGAAATGCAGATGATAAACAGGTATTCATTGGACAAATATGTTGTACTAGAACTGACATATGATTACATAGACCCTGAGAAATCAGTACCCAGAACAACCACCTCTGGCCGTAATAACGGCCTTGATACGCCTGGGCATTGAGTCAAACAGAGCTTGGATGGCGTGTACAAGTACAGCTGCCCATGCAGCTTCAACACGATACCACAGTTCATCAAGAGTAAAGAATGGCGTATAGTGACGAGCCAGTTGCTTGGCCACCATTGACGAGACGTTTTCAATTGGTGAGAGATCTGGAGAATGTGCTGGCCGGGGAAGCAGTCGAACATTTTCTGTATCCAGAAAGGCCCGTACAGGACCTGAAACATGCGGTCGTGCATTATCCTGCTGAAATGTAGGGTTTCGCAGGGTCCGAAATATTTCAAATGGCTCGGAGCACTGTGGGACTTAACTTCTGAGGTCATCAGTCCCCTAGAACTTAGAACTACTTAAACCTAACTAACCTAAGGACATCACACACATCCATGCCCGAGACGGGATTCGAACCTGCGACCGTAGCGGTCACGCAGTACCAGACTGTGGCGCCTAGAACCGCCCGGCCACTCCGGCCGGACGCAGGGATCGAATGAAGGGTAGAGCGACGGGTCGTAACACATCTCAAATGTAACGTCCACTGTTCAAAGTGCCGTCAAGGCGAACAAGAGGTGACCGAGACGTGTAAACAGTGGCACCCCATACCATCACGCCGGGTGGTATGCCAGTATGGCGATGATGAAACATGTTTCCCATGTGCGTTCACCGCGATGTCGCCAAACACGGATGCGACCATCATGCTGCTGTAAACAGAATATGGATTCATCCGAAAAAATGACGTTTTGCCATTCGTGCACCCAGGTTCGTCGTTGAGTACACTATCGCAGGCGCTCCTGTCTGTGATGCAGCGTAAAGGGTAACCGCAACCATAGTCTCCGAGCTGATAGTCCATGATGCTGCAAACGTCATCGAGCTGTTCGTGCAGATGGTTGTTGTCTTGCAAACGCCCCCATCTGTTGACTCAGGGATCGAGACGTGGCTGCACGATCCGTTACAGTCACGCGAATAAGATGCGTGTCATCTCGACTGTTAGTGATACGAGGCCGTTGGGATCCAGCACGGCGTTCCGTATTACCCTCCTGAACCCACCGATTCCATATTCTGCTAACAGTCATTGTATCTCGACCAACGCGAGCAGCAATGTCGCGATACGATAAACCACAATCTCGATAGGCTACAATCCATCCGACCTTTATCAAAGTCGGAAACGTGATGGTACGCATTTCTCCTCCTTGCACGAGGCATCACAACAAAGTTTCGCCAGACAACGCCGCTAAACTGCTGTTTATATATGAGAAATCTTTTGGAAACTTTCCTCATGTCAGCACGTTGTAGGTGTCGCTACCGGCGACAACCTTGTGTGAATGCTCAGAAAAGCTAATCATTTGCATATCACAGCATCTTCTTCCTGACGGTTAAATTTCGCGTCTGTAGCACGTCATCTTCATGGTGTAGCAATTTTAATGGCCAGTAGTGTACTAAACAAAGGGAGCTCGAGATGTCGGCTATATCTAAATATCGCCAGGAAAACGGACACAAAATACAATTTGAAAACGCGAGAGTCGTGCATCGTTACACTGGGTGTCCATTATAAAGTAGGCAGCTGAAATTGGAAGACACGGCGACAGTTTTAACGGAGATCAGTGGTACACACTTAGTAGAGCAAGGGATGGGCAATGGATATTCAGCGAAAGTAAAGACGGACGCTTGGTGCTTGTAGGAAAACGGAAAAGACAGTTTCAGTCGTGGTGCCAGTCCCTTGCACCAGTTGACGTCCTGATGAAGATGGCGGAGACGCTGTCGAAATCTCGACTGTTTAATTCGAAATTACACGTCTCATAAACTGAGTAGATTTTATTCTGTCTTCATTGTCATTTGCCTAATTGTGCAGGGGATTGCCCTCTTTTGAGCAGTTGATCCCACATGTTATACGTGGCGGCTGCCATTGGCGTTTCTGTCAATTTGCAGGGTAAGGCGATTCTAAGCACCACGTACTGTGGCTCACTGGCGTATGCTCCGCCAGAGATCCTCAAGGGGACTCCGTACCACCCCAAGGTAGCCGACATTTGGTCACTTGGAGTCATCCTGTTCGTCATGCTCAACAAGGCGATGCCCTTTGACGACACGAACGTGAAGCGGCTGCAGGAGCAGCAGATGGCGCGCCGGTGGAAGTTTCGCTCCAAGGTGGTCAACATCCTCAGCGACCAGGTCAAGCGGCTCACGACCTCCATGCTGGAGCCCGAGACCAACAGGAGGGTCAACATCCAGCAGGTGAGTTGCCAGCGCCGAAATGACATCAGCATACTGGCAATCCGTACGGAATCCTCGAGGCACATTTTGACGGAACTACAAAATTATTTCCTGGACCGGCTGACTAGCAGTTGCACCTGAGAGATAAAGTTTTGTAGTTGATGGAATGGGGTTCACATCCTCATACACGCATTCTGATTCATATTTACTGAGGGTTCCCTACACAGTCATTAACAGCTGAATTGGGCACCTTGTTGCACACACTTTTGCCTTGATGACTGTGACGGCTAACATGGCACCGACTCCACGAGACACCAAAATCATTATTAGGCTATCCTCAGTATCCATTCTGAGCACTAATTTGCAGTCCAGAACTCACTGAAATTGGTCACAGACGGATTGAAGTCGTGAGCATTGTTCTGGAAGTGTGTCAGTATCGCCGGATACCCTCATGCAAGCTCCCTCATATCAGTAGAGTTTTCCTCCAACAATTGTGACACAATCAGGGAGTGATGCCGTGGTACAGTGTCTTACTGAATGTACTGAACGGCTCTGGGATGCTGCAAACAAACGAAAGGATATCCGTGATCGTACAGTAGGTGCCTGTTCTGTTCGTCTGTGAGAGATGATGGCAGGTGTTCCAGAGGCCCCTTTCTACCACACTTGGACATATTCTACACAAGAATATCACCACCACCAGTCTGTAAGGTCTCTTATTGCCAAGAACAATGCATCAGCTGATATGATCCTCGATGCAGTTGAACAGTGCGTCTACCAACAGGTACTACTGCCTATCACTCCGTGTGACCTTTTTCCATGCTTTGGAAGTCCACTGGCGGTGTTCCTGGAATTATGATAAGAACTTCGCCTTGTGACGACTGGTGAGCGGATGTACTTGTGTGGGCCAGTTCTTTCCTGTATGCTATAGTAAGTAGACGGCGCTTGAGATCACCAACAGTTAGTTGGTTAGCGATTTGCCACAGTGTGTGGCACTGATACAATTCTTAATCGTCGATCATGACCTTTGTCATCTATACGCGTTTGGTCAAGTCAGCTGAAACAGTCGGTAGCAGTTCCCCACAATCTAGACATTCACGGAACACCCTTTACAATACTGCACATGAAAAGCCCAGAATCGGCTCGATCTCGGAAATAGAGTGTTCGACGCATTCGACAGCAACAATCTGGCTGTGTCGAATGCTCTGATATCGCGCTTTGCGAACGTGGGGGAGACCTCGTTAAGACACTAGACTACATTTTAAGGAGACTGCATTTCACGACAACTAAGTTGACAGTTGATGGTTGGAGAGACACCATCACAGTTACATGTAGTCTGCGTAAACCAGTTACGTTGGCCACTGATTCATCGTGTGCGCAGATGATATTAACCACTTCACCATCAGCTAAGGCCTGAAGGTGGTGCACTGAAGCACCGAAACTGATAGCCATACAATAAATGACTTTATAAGAACTGCTGTAGGTGTTTCATTTTGATACAACGGTGAAAGGCCGTAGTCCCGCAGACCTCCAGTCACAAGGTCTGTCTGATTCTACTAGGTGACTGAAGGCAAACACCGAGATGGTTCTTAGAGAAAAGACAAAGCCTATTTTCTTCCACATCCTTCGCCAACTTGTCCTCCCTCTCTCTCTCTCTCTCTCTCTCTCTCTCTCTCTCTCTCTCTTTAATGGCTTTGCCATTAATGGTTCGTTGAGGCCAAATCTTGCTTCCACTTTTACCCTGAGTACTTTGCCAAATTTGCACTTGATTGTCTCACGGACATCTAGCACAGTACAGGTAAGCAATGTACGTTTACCCTGCAGTATACACTGACGAAATTCTCTGCATCAGGTGTACTCTAACAAGAAGAAAATAAATAAATAAAATAAAATAGAAAATGAAAATAATAAATAAATGAAAGAACGACGCAATACGAAGAAATTATGCGAATGTGATGGAGATGTGATGTACGTGTATAGGCAAACGATTCATTACAATTTCAGAAAAATTGAATGATTTGTTCGAGAGAAATATCTTCACGAATTGGGCAAGTCAATACACGTTGATCCAACTCTAGCCCTTGCTCAAGCAGTTACTCGGCTTGTCATTGACCGATAGAGTTGACGAATGACCTGCTGAGGGATACCGTACAAAAATTGCGTCCAATTGGTGCATTAGATCGACATCTACGTCTACATCTACATCTACATGGATACTCTGCAAATCCCATTTAAGGGCGTAGCAGAGGGTTCATCCAACCAGCCTTAACACAATTCTCTATTATTCGAATCTCTATAGCGCGCGGAAAGAACAAACACCTATCTCCTTCCGTGCGAGCTCTGATTTCCCTTATTTTATCACGCTGGTCGTTTCTCCCTATGTAGGTCAGCGTCAACAAAATATTTTCGCATTCGGAGGAGAAAGTTTGTGATTGTAATTTCGTGAGAAGATTCTGCCGCAACGAAAAACGCCTTTCTGTTAATGATGACCATCCCAAATCCTGTACCATTTCAGTGACACTCTTTCCCCTATTACGCGATAATACAAAACGTGCTGCCCTTCTTTGCACTTTTCCGATGTACTCCGTCAATTCTATCTGGTAACGATCCCACACTGCACAGCAGTGTTCTAAAAGAGGTGGGACAAGTCTAGTGTAGGCAGTCTCCTTAGTAGATCTGTTACATTTTCTAAGTGCCCTACCAATAAAACGCAGTCTTTGGTTAACCTTCCCCACAACATTTTCTATGTGTTCCTTCCAATTTAAGTTGATCGTAATTGTAATTCCTAGGTATTTACTTGAATTTACGGCCTTTAAATTTGACTGATTTATAGTGTAACCGAAGATTAACGGATTCCTTTTGGCACTCATGTGGATGACCTCACACTTTTTGTTCTTTAGGGTCAATTGTCAATTTTCGCGTCATTCATATATCATTTCTAAATCGTTTTGCAATTTGTTTTGATCTTCTGATGACTTTACTAGTTGGTAAACGAGAGCGTCTTTGCAAACAACTTAAGACGACTGCTCAGATTGTCTCCCCAATCGTTCATATAGATAAGGAACAGCAAAGGGTCTATAACACTACCATGGGGAACGCCAGAAATCACTTCTGTTTTACTCGATGACTTTCCGTCAGTTACTACAAACTGTGACCTCACCCACAGAAAATCACGAATTCAGTCACATAAATCAGACTACATTCCATAAGCACGCAATTTCATTACAAACCGCATGTGTGGTACAGTGTCAAAAGCCCACCGGAAATCCAAAAATACGGAATCCATTTGAAATCCCTTGTCAATAGCATTCAATACTTCGTGCGAGTAAAAAGCTAGTTGTGTTTCTCAAGAACGATCTTTCCTAAATCCGTGTCGACAGTGTGTCAATAGACCGTTTCCTTCGAGATAATTCATAATGTTCGAACACAATATATGTTCTAAAATTCTGTTGCATATCGACGTTAATGATATGGGTCCATAATTTAGCGGATTACTCTTACTACCTTTTTTGAATATTGGTGTGACCTGTGCAACTTTCCAGTCTTTTGGTACGGATCTTTCATCGAGCAAACGGATGTACATGGTTGTTAAGTATGAAGTTATTGCATCAGCATACTCTGAAAGGAACCTAGCTGGGATACAGTCTGGACCAGAAGACTTGCTTTTGTTAAGTGATTTAAGTGGCTTCACTAGTCCGAGGATATCTACTTCTACATTACTCATGTTGATAGGTGTTCGTGATTCGAATTGTGGAATATTTACTTCTTTTTCTTTTGTGAAGGCATTTCGGAAGGCTGTGTTTAATAACTCTGCTATCGCGTGGAGAAGGCATTGATTGTATTTTGCCGCTAGCATACTTCACATACGATCAGAATCTCTTTTGATTTTCTGCGGTCTGTTCCTTTGATCATCCTTCTCTAGCTGAACCAGTGTTCATTCTCTATCGATCCCACCAGTGTCAGGACATTAGAGCCAAACCTGGATTCACTACTTTCGTTTTGAAATAGCAGTTAATGATTGTTCACAATTCGAAAGTGGTTTAGGACCGACCCACACATCCTGTACAATTCCTTTACTACATGATAAAAAAGAATAGATTCTTTCAGTTTTAGTTCCATTCGATTTTAGCCAATCCCATACCGTATTTATTTTCTTTTGGAAGAAGGCGTTAAAAACAAAATTGTTGCTTTCTTCGAATTCTTGTACCCCGACATTTCTGTTGTTAAATCCAAAGTCTTGCAATGGAGATCGCTCATTAGCTTTTCCGATTATTAGCGTTAAAGTTCACCATTATCAACTCGTAGCAAGATTTTATTATCACCTGCAAATATCCATAAAGCTCTTCAGTTTGTTCAGCAGGATATCAGTACGCTGGTGCATAAACTAAACTAATATTCATGAAACATATTTTATTTATTTTTGAAACAAGTCTTGATAATCTGTCTGAATTTATTATAATTATTATTGTTAGATTGTTTTTATTCTTCTTGTATACCATAAAGCCCACTATTGAATTTCCTCCCTGTTCTGTTCCTCTGTAGTGAAGCACATGTCCTGAGGCTAATAGCATTTTGACTTCGGTTTTGCACTTCTGATAACCCTCTTGTATCTCGGTTGATCTTATTTCAATCCTCTTCCAACTCAACTAAACTCTCTTCTATTCCTAACATTCTTCAATTTATTGTCTCTACATAAAAAGTAATACAAGCATTTAGGTTTAAGAAGTCCATGTTATTGTCTGTTCAGCTAAACTTCATGTGACTGGGCGTGCTCTGTGATATGAAGCCATTGCCGGAGTTGCTGCAGTTCACTAATTTCCATATTCTTTTTTCACATTGGCCGGAATACTGACGTCACAGGAACTTAAGTAAGGCAAAGGGGCCTCCGAGAACGTAACAATGCTACCTATCCTGCCAGTGTTCGAAGAGTTTGCCAGTGTGCTCATAGCAATCTCAGTTTAGGTCTGAGTGCTTCCAAACGTCGGGGTCTGGTGAACATGACCAGTTGGTGTGCTTATCAGGCGCAATCAGGGGCCTCAGGTCTCCAGTTAATATTGCGATTTAGCAGTAAGTTAGTCTTTCTATTGACAGTTGCGTCTGCGTTCAGGATCAGAGTCGATGAACGTAAGTGCAATGTTCGTTATAAAATAAATCTTCAATCATACACGATCAGCGAGTGCATTCCCCACTCGTTCCTCTGAATTCTTAACGTAACTATGCGTGTTGTTTGGCCACTGTGCACATCGATAAGGCCGTCGCAGCGAGAACAAGTGTAAGTGTGCACCAGGCTATATTTAGTATTAGTGCGTCGCCTCACCACGGAAAGGTTGTAGTACAATATAAAGGAGCTTAGAACCTAAGTCAAGATTGAGACTAACAGATACTTGTTATGTCTAGTGCCTGCAAAACTTATAACAAAAATTAACTGAGAACAAAGTCCTCTAAACCTGAAATCAGATTAAAAAATGATGCTAACACTGTGGAGAGCTACCAGAAAGTGTGGAAGACTGTATGCAGAAAGCGCAATACCATCTGCTCGTCTACAGAATCAAAGTTGATAACACAACAAGATGTCACAAATTACACTCCTGGAAATTGAAATAAGAACACCGTGAATTCATTGTCCCAAGAAGGGGAAACTTTATTGACACATTCCTGGGGTCAGATACATCACATGATCACACTGACAGAACCACAGGCACATAGACACAGGCAACAGAGCGTGCACAATGTCGGCACTAGTACAGTGTATATCCACCTTTCGCAGCAATGCAGGCTGCTATTCTCCCATGGAGACGATCGTAGAGATGCTGGATGTAGTCCTGTGGAACGGCTTGCCATGCCATTTCCACCTGGCGCCTCAGTTGGACCAGCGTTCGTGCTGGACGTGCAGACTGCGTGAGACGACGCTTCATCCAGTCCCAAACATGCTCAATGGGGGACATATCCGGAGATCTTGCTGGCCAGGGTAGTTGACTTACACCTTCTAGAGCACGTTGGGTGGCACGGGATACATGCGGACGTGCATTGTCCTGTTGGAACAGCAATTAACTTTGCCGGTCTAGGAATGGTAGAACGATGGGTTCGATGACGGTTTGGATGTACCGTGCACTATTCAGTGTCCCCTCGACGATCACCAGTGGTGTACGGCCAGTGTAGGAGATCGCTCCCCACACCATGATGCCGGGTGTAGGCCCTGTGTGCCTCGGTCGTATGCAGTCCTGATTGTGGCGCTCACCTGCACGGCGCCAAACACGCATACGACCATCATTGGCACCAAGGCAGAAGCGACTCTCATCGCTGAAGACGAAACGTCTCCATTCGTCCCTCCATTCACGCCTGTCGCGACACCACTGGAGGCGGGCTGCACGATGTTGGGGCGTGAGCGGAAGACGGCCTAACGGTGTGCGGGACCGTAGCCCAGCTTCATGGAGACGGTTGCGAATGGTCCTCGCCGATACCCCAGGAGCAACAGTGTCCCTAATTTGCTGGGAAGTGGCGGTGCGGTCCCCTACGGCACTGCGTAGGATCCTACGGTCTTGGCGTACATCCGTGCGTCGCTGCGGTCCGGTCCCAGGTCGACGGGCACGTGCACCTTCCGCCGACCACTGGCGACAACATCGATGTACTGTGGAGACCTCACGCCCCACGTGTTGAGCAATTCGGCGGTACGTCCACCCGGCCTCCCGCATGCCCACTATACGCCCTCGCTCAAAGTCCGTCAACTGCACATACGGTTCACGTCCACGCTGTCGCGGCATGCTACCAGTGTTAAAGACTGCGATGGAGCTCCGTATGCCACGGCAAACTGGCTGACACTGACGGCGGCGGTGCACAAATGCTGCGCAGCTAGCGCCATTCGACGGCCAACACCGCGGTTCCTGGTGTGTCCGCTGTGCCGTGCGTGTGATCATTGCTTGTACAGCCCTCTCGCAGTGTCCGGAGCAAGTATGGTGGGTCTGACACACCGGTGTCAATGTGTTCTTTTTTCCATTTCCAGGAGTGTATAACCAAGTTAACCGACACAAATTTTGTGCGAAAGTAAGCAAGTAAAGTGTTGCTAAGAATAAAGATCGCGCTGCCGACACTTAATATTTCCCTAAATTCATCAAAAGCATGCGCCCATCAGCACCAAAAGGCAGCCAGGAGGTAAGTGACCCTTACGGTGGGTAACAACACTCCACAACACTCTACTTTCGAAAAACCTCTATAGGGTGGGCATGACTAAATGCTGTCGCCAATATGTTGTTGTTGTTGTGGTCTTCAGTCCTGAGACTGGTTTGATGCAGCTCTCCATGCTACTCTATCCTGTGCAAGCATCTTCATCTCCCAGTACCTACTGCAACCTACATCCTTCTGAATCTGCTTAGTGAACGCATCTCTTGGTCTCCCCCTACGATTTCTACCCTCCACGCTGGCCTCCAATACTAAATTGGTGATCCCTTGATGCCTCAGAACATGTCCTACCAACCGATCCCTTCTTCTGGTCAAGTTGTGCCACAAACTCCTCTTCTCCCCAATCCTATTCAGTACCTCCTCATTAGTTATGTGATCTACCCATCTAATCTTCAGCATTCTTCTGTAGCACCACATTTCGAAAGCTTCTATTCTCTTCTTGTCCAAACTATTAATCGTCCATGTTTCACTTCCATACATGGCTACACTCCATACAAAAACTTTCAGAAAAGACTTCCTGACACTTAAATCTATACTCGATGTTAACAAATTTCTCTTCTTCAGAAACGATTTCCTTGCCATTGCCAGTCTACATTTTATATCCTCTCTACTTCGACCATCATCAGTTATTTTGCTCCCCAAATAGCAAAACTCTTTTACTACTTTAAGTGTCTCATTTCCTAATCTAATACCCTCAGCATCACCCGACTTAATTCGACTACATTCCATTATCCTCGTTTTGCTTTTGTTGATGTTCATCTTATATCCTCCCTTCAAGACACCATCCATTCCGTTTAGCTGCTCTTCCAAGTCCTTTGCTGTCTCTGACAGAATTACAATGTCATCGGCGAACCTCAAAGTTTTTATTTCTTCTCCATGGATTTTAATACCTACTCCGAATTTTTCTTTTGTTTCCTTTACTGCTTGCTCAATATACAGATTGAATAACATCGGGGAGAGGCTACAACCCTGTCTTACTCCCTTCCCAACCACTGCTTCCCTTTCATGTCCCACGACTCTTATAACTGCCATCTGGTTTCTGTACAAATTGTAAATAGCCTTTCGCTCCCTGTATTTTACCCCTGCCACCTTTAGAATTTGAAAGAGAGTATGTCGCCAATATGGCAGATAAGAATATCGTTTATTTCACGAAAAAACGGGAGAATCCTGCAGAAACTGTCAACTCTTGGTGTACAGAACCCACCTTAACAAAAAAGAGTCTGGTACAAGGATGGGGCAGCCTCCCAGAGGTTGGTTGAATTCTTCATGCCAAGCACAATGGTGAGGCGACTCTGTTATACTGGGTACACCAAATTTTATGCTGATTTTGCAGCGTCTTGGTGTGTCCTCCTTTTGATGTCTATACAGACTAGGCAAAAAAGCTGTGCTCAGTTATTCTCTTTGAACGGCAGTGGCGGCACGGTGCCTTCTACTCAGGGCCAGAAGAGGAGCCGGCTCTGCTGAAAAATCTCGAAGCAGACTGCAGCCTAATTTCTGCGAAAACCGCCCAGCTCCCAGGTGACCTTCACCCTTCCTAATGAGATTCGCCGACTGCCTCCTGCCGACGAAGACGACCCAGTGGCCACTCCAGGGGAACACCTTCCTAGTGAGAAAAACACAAAGCTTTCCTCCCAGCAAATGTGACCAGTGCACTCTAAATAAAATTAACAACGTAGTGACAGTAATGTCACAGTGTCACGTTTAATACATTTATATCAGAATCTAGCACAATTTGACTCACAAAGGAGTCAACAGTTCTGGTTGGTGAACAACCCACTTATATTTGTTCCCCATAAAGCAATGTATCAGTATCTACTAACAACTGCATAATGTAAACACCCGGATTAGAGATTATAACCCACACCACTCTCCCAGAGTCCGTACCAGAATAATATGTATTTTCATAACTTTTCACACAATACATATTTTTGTTCTTTTTCACATAATACACATTGTTTAAAAATGTGTGTTCCTGTAGGAGGTTGTGTCTGTCAAAACTAGAAGAAAAGTTCCTATAATTACATAAAAATGGTTCAAATGGCTCTGAGCACTATGGGACTTAACATCTATGGTCATCAGTCCCCATCACACACATCCATGCCCGAGGCAGGATTCGAACCTGTGACCGTAGCGGTCTTGCGGTTCCAGACTGAAGCGCCTAGAACCGCTCGGCCACTCCGGCCGGCAATGTGCCATCAGATGTGCACTAAACATCTAAACAAAATTGGCACGTTATATTTAATTCTACATGCAGTGGTTTTCCCACAGACTAATTTCAAACGATTGCAAATTTTTGGAGCAGTAATCAAAGTACACTCCTGGAAATTGAAATAAGAACACCGTGAATTCATTGTCCCAGGAAGGGGAAACTTTATTGACACATTCCTGGGGTCAGATACATCACATGATCACACTGACAGAACCACAGGCACATAGACACAGGCAACAGAGCATGCACAATGTCGGCACTAGTACAGTGTATATCCACCTTTCGCAGCAATGCAGGCTGCTATTCTCCCATGGAGACGATCGTAGAGATGCTGGATGTAGTCCTGTGGAACGGCTTGACATGCCATTTCCACCTGGCGCCTCAGTTGGACCAGCGTTCGTGCTGGACGTGCAGACCGCGTGAGACGACGCTTCATCCAGTCCCAAACCTGCTCAATGGGGGACAGATCCGGAGATCTTGCTGGCCAGGGTAGTTGACTTACACTTTCTAGAGCACGTTGGGTGGCACGGGATACATGCGGACGTGCATTGTCCTGTTGGAACAGCAAGTTCCCTTGCCGGTCTAGGAATGGTAGAACGATGGGTTCGATGACGGTTTGGATGTACCGTGCACTATTCAGTGTCCCCTCGACGATCACCAGTGGTGTACGGCCAGTGTAGGAGATCGCTCCCCACACCATGATGCCGGGTGTTGGCCCTGTGTGCCTCGGTCGTATGCAGTCCTGATTGTGGCGCTCACCTGCACGGCGCCAAACACGCATACGACCATCATTGGCACCAAGGCAGAAGCGACTCTCATCGCTGAAGACGACACGTCTCCATTCGTCCCTCCATTCACGCCTGTCGCGACACCACTGGAGGCGGGCTGCACGATGTTGGGGCGTGAGAGGAAGACGGCCTAACGGTGTGCGGGACCGTAGCCCAGCTTCATGGAGACGGTTGCGAATGGTCCTCGCCGATACCCCAGGAGCAACAGTGTCCCTAATTTGCTGGGAAGTGGCGGTGCGGTCCCCTACGGCACTGCGTAGGATCCTACGGTCTTGGCGTGCATCCGTGCGTCGCTGCGGTCCGGTCCCAGGTCGACGGGCACGTGCACCTTCCGCCGACCACTGGCGACAACATCGATGTACTGTGGAGACCTCACGCCCCACGTGTTGAGCAATTCGGCGGTACGTCCACCCGGCCTCCCGCATGCCCACTATACGCCCTCGCTCAAAGTCCGTCAACTGCACATACGGTTCACGTCCACGCTGTCGCGGCATGCTACCAGTGTTAAAGACTGCGATGGAGCTCCGTATGCCACGGCAAACTGGCTGACACTGACGGCGGCGGTGCACAAATGCTGCGCAGCTAGCGCCATTCGACGGCCAACACCGCGGTTCCTGGTGTGTCCGCTGTGCCGTGCGTGTGATCATTGCTTGTACAGCCCTCTCGCAGTGTCCGGAGCAAGTATGGTGGGTCTGACACACCGGTGTCAATGTGTTCTTTTTTCCATTTCCAGGAGTGTAGTTCTTGATCTCTATGCTTTCTCTAACTGCAATATAGACAGGAGTGGAACCACTATCTTACAGAAATTTTCCTACTCTTTCCACAGATGCAATCCCAATCTACATAGCTCTCATTTGTTTCGAACTAAGGGAAAATATATGAAAATGTATACATAATTAATTAAAAATGATAATTATAAATATAAATCGTAGAAACTAAATGTTTTAGGTGGTGTGTAATAAAGTCGTGCATCACGTACTGCCTAGCTATCAACGTAGCTGTCTTGGATAAAATGAAAAGCCGATTTAATGAGAAATTCAATTAAAAAGTCTCTTATAGGTTGATCAATGACGTTTCGCATCCATGATCAGTACAAATTGTAAGCTTAATTTCTTTTGTTTGGTAAAAGTTGCACTCAGCACTCCGTCTTCAGGCCACGAGTGGCCTACCGGGACCATCCGACCGCCGTGTCATCCTCGGTGGAGGATGCGGATAGGAGGGGCGTGGGGTCAGCACACCGCTCTCCCGGTCGTTATGATGGTATTCTTGACCGAAGCTGCTACTGTTCGGTCGGGTAGCTCCTCAATTGGCAGCAAGAGGCTGAATGAACCCCGAAAAATGGCAACTGCACATGGCGGCCTGGGTGGTCACCCATCCAAGTGCCGACCACGCCCGACAGCGCTTAACTTCGGTGATCTCACAGGAACCGGTGTATCCACTGCGGCAAGGCCGTTGCCTGTTTGAAAAGTTGGAAAAGATATTAATCATTTACTGGATTTCAGATAAACAAACGTGTTTGACGCTGTACCTTCCCACTCACATTACCCACAGAGGATATCTACATACCACAGAATCGTCTTTACTTTCTCTTTAACGTCACATATCGCGCTCATCTGTGTCTGTAATAGTTTGCGCTGCAACTATGCAAGCCTGAACAATATACACTGATAAACCGAAACATTATGGCCAATGCCCAAAGCGACGTTGGATGGTGCCTGGTAGCGTTTCGGACACGTGACACGTGAGAAAAGTGCAGTGAAGCGCCAAAGAAACTGATATAGGCATGCGCATTCAAATACAGAAATATGTAAACAGGCACACGAAGCCGCTGCGGTCGGCAACGCCTATATCAGACAATAAGTATCTGACGCAGTTGTTAGATCGGTTACTGCTGCTACAATGGCAGGTTAGCCCGGGTTCCCGGGTTCGATTCCCGGCGGGGTCAGGGATTTTCTCTGCCTCGTGATGGCTGGGTGTTGTGTGCTGTCCTTAGGTTAGTTAGGTTTAAGTAGTTCTAAGTTCTAGGGGACTTATGACCACAGCAGTTGAGTCCCATAGTGCTCAGAGCCACAATGGCAGGTTATCAAGATTTAAGTGAATCTGAACGTGGCGTTATAGTCGGCGCACGAGCGATGGGGCACAGCATCTTCGAGGCAATGATGATGTGGGGATTTTCTTGTACGACCATTTCACGTGTGTACTGTGAATATTAGGAAACTGATAAAACATCAAATTTCCAATATCGCTCCGGCCGGGAAAAGATCCTGCAAGATCGGGACCAACGACGACTGAAGAGAATCCTTCAACGTGACAGAAGTGCAACACTTCTGCAAATCGCTGCATATTTCAATGCTGGGCCATCAACAAGTGTCAGCGTGCGAACCATTCAACGAAAAATCATCGATATGGGCTTTCGGAGCCGAAGGCCCACTCGTGTACCCTTGATCACTGCACGATACAAAATTTTACGCCTCGCCTCGGCCCATAAACACCGACATTGTACTGCTGATGACTGGTTACATGTTGCCTGGTCGGACGAGTCTCGTTTCAAATTGTATGGATAGGATGGACGTGTAAGGATGTGGAGGCAACCTCATGAATCCAACGACAGTCCATATCAGCGGGGAACTGTTCATGCAGATGGAGGCTCTGTAATGGTGTGTGGAGTATGCAGCTGGAGTGATATAGGACCCCTGATACTTCTATATACGACTCTGACAGATGACACGTACGTAAGCATCCTATCTGATCACCTGTATCCATTCACGTCCATTGTGCATTCTCAAGGACTTGGACAATTCCAGCAGGACAATGGGACAACCAACACGTCCAGAATTGCTACAGAGAGGATCCAGGAAAGCTCTTCTGAGTTTAAACACTTCCGCTGGCCACCAAACTCCCCAGATATGAATATTATTGAGCATATCTGGGATGCCTTGCAACGTGCTGTTCAGAAGAGATCTTCACACCCTCGTGCTCTTACGGATTTATGGACAGCCCTGCAGGATTCATAGTGTCAGTTCCCTCCAGCACTACTTCAGACATTAGTCGATTCCATGCCGCGTCATGTTGCTGCACTTCTGCATGCTCGCGAGGGCCCTGCACGATATTAGGCAGGTGTACCAGTTTCTTTGGCTCTTCAGTGTGTGTAAGCGGATTAGCCACGGATGAGGAGCACCCGAGAGAAGATATGGGCTGCAAGTGGGGAAATCCATTGCGATAAGCGACTTTGAAAAAGGGCAGCTTATCATTACGCAGAGTTTGTGAGCGAAAAATCTCGAAAAAAAAGCAAGCTGATCGAAAGTTAAAGTGCTACTGTCGTCACCATCTACAGAAAGAGGAAAGAGGTAGAAGGACAGTGAAACTACCAGACGCGCTGAATGGTTGGACGTTCACGACTCTTCACAGAACGCGGGTTTCATGAGTCTTCACAGAACGTGGGGTTCAGAGGCTTGTCTGTTCTGTAGAGTATGATAGATGGTGATCTATGGCACCTCTGTCGAAAGATCACTGTGTTAGTGCACGCACAAGTATTTCGGAGCACATCGTTCATCGTACAGTTTTGAACATGTAGCTCCGCAGCAGATCTTTCCTACGCGTTCACATGTTAACCCAAAGACATCGACAATTGCGACTGCAGTGGGCACGAGACCATCGGCATTCGACCATCGATCAATGGAAACGTGTCGGCACTTCGGGTGAATCAAGTTTTTGTTACAGTATATCGACGGTCGTCTCTACTAACGGCGTCATCGAGGTGAACGGCGGCTCGAAACATGCTGCGCACAGGTTGTTGGGACCAGTATTATGCTACGGGAGACATTCTTCTGTGCTTGTGTGGTACCTGTGGTAGTAATCGAAGACACGCTGACAGCTGCGAACCACTTGCAACCCTTCATGCTTGATGTCTTCCCCGACAGCGTATCATCATTCAGGTGTGGAAATATGAAACCGGAATTTGGTTGCAATGATTACACGTCTGTTATTTGAAACTGATAAACAATATTTTATTCAAAATAATCTACATTGCTATTTATACATTTCTCCTACCTCTCCGACAGCCTATGAATGCCACGCCAAAGAAGCAGTCCTCCTTTTGAAGCAACCAGTCAGAGAGCCATTTTCGTACATTTTCATACGAACTGAAGAATTGTTCAGCGAGAGCGTGTCCCAGTGATGCAAATAGATGATAATTGGACGGAGCCAAGTCTGGAGAATAAACCGCATGCCCTAGTATTTTCCAACTGAACGCGTCGATCGTTTCCCTGATCGGTTTTGCTGTGTGTGACGAGACGTTATCATGGAGCAATATGATTCTGTGTTGTCTTTTTCCATATTCCAGTCGTTTTACACGTAATGCTCGATTCAAATCGATCATTTGCTATTGGTAGCGATCAGTGTTATCGGTTTCACCAGGTTTTAGCAGCTCATAATAGATGAAACCCTTCTGATCTCAACAAACACAGAGTGTTGTGTTCTTTCCAAAGCGATCTGATCTTGCAACGGATGTCGATGGTTTGCCTGGAGTCTTCCATGATTTACGATGCTTAGGATTCTCAGAATATATCCATTTTTCACCCCCTGTCACTATTCGATGGAGAAACAACTTCCTTTTGTATCTGGCGATCAGCATTTCACAAGTTGTCTTCCGATTTGCTTGCTGTCTCTCATTCAGTTCATGCGGAACCTACTTTCACACTTTCTGCACCTTCCCCATAGCTTTCAACCGAAGAGAAACGGCTTTCTGCGTCACATTCAGTAGCTCCGCGAGTTTTTGTTGAGTTTGAGTATCGTCTTCATCCAATAAAGCCTGCAATTCGTTGTCTTCGAACTTTTTCGCTGGTTTCCCGTGCTCGTCGTTTCTCACGTCAAAATCACTATTTTTGAATATTTTGACCCACTCGAAACACTGTGTTTTGCCAAAGAGCATACTCGCCGAAAGCTTCGACAAGCATTCGATGCGAATCTGCAGCAGTTTTCTTCAAATAATAACAGGAAACCAGTACTGTCTGCAAATCGTGGTTGGTAGGAACAGAACTCGACATGTTTACGGGTTTTAAGCAGATACCGATGTATGGAACTTGGGTTACTGTGTGTTGACATTCGTCGTCGGCCGTTACAGGCAGCAGATGGCGCTGCAGACGCTGTCTCACGGGCCCTACAATGACGGCTAGCGCCATCTATAGGGAAATTCCGGTTTCATACTTCTACACCTGATAACTGTCCGTGTCCCGGAGCCAGAACCGTGTTACAGTGGTCTGAGGAGCATTATAGTGAAATCGCTCACCAGATTCGCCTCGTGTAAATCCTATGGAACTCACGTGTTCCGTTATCGGACGCCATCACCGCCTACGCAAATCGGCGGCCAGTTACTTATGCGAATTACTTGCCCTGTGGGTAGACATCTAATGCCACATACCTGCACAAACCTACCAACAAAGTGTCGGATCCCTGATACGCAGAATCAGTGATGTATTTCACTCCAAAGACTGACAAACAAGCTATCAAGCAGCTGGTCATAACGTTTTGGCTCATCAGCGTTCTACCTTTGTGCTCGCTACCAGGCAGATCTGATGTCATCTGGTGACAGGAACAAGGGCACACTTGGCCATGCCTGCCAGCCACGTATCAGATGTTCGATCGCCTGGTTCATGCACCACAGCACGCTCAAACCATACGCCGCCTATGACTAGAATCGATCGCCAATATTCAGATATGACAAGTCGTGACACATGTCTCGTTCCCATCTGTCTGTCAAGTACAATTATACAGTATAAGGCATGTGATTGTCACACAACTTGACGCATCCTTCAGCCTTGCATTGCAGCGAATCACGCACTCTTTCGCATACACCCGGTTGCATCGCGATGCATCACACACATTGGTCACACGTTCCTGCAATGACTGCGCAGTATCAATTGGTTGGCCATACATCAGTGCCTTTAAATGTTCCCATAACCAGAAATCAAATGGATCTCCCATGCTACCGACCAATTTATCGCCCATTAAACGTTGCGGTAAGATACTGCCACATAATCCATAGAAAACAACATTGTTCCCCGTCACGCATAAATCACAGTCATTATTGCTCTGCAATGGCAACATTCTCCATCGAACAGAAGTCTTTGAAACACATCACGTCTTGATCTACTACGTAAAATGTATGGCTCTATGACTCTGTCACCGACAATTCCTCCCTATAACTTGAAACGGAAGCGGTCCTGATGCTTCACCTCCATGATTGGTCGCGGTTTTTCAGCTGTCCACATCTGTGTTTTGTGAGTAATTTAACACGGCATCTCTTGTGACTCCTACTTACACCACCAAATACCAAGTGCTTATAATTAAAGTGTAGCTACTCATAGTGTTGTGTGTAATTATTGTATGGCAGCGAAACTTGCTAGATATGCTAATGCGTTAATGCAGAACTGATTTACACTGGAAAAAATTAGTTCTAATGTTGGCCGCCAGATGCAAATCTGGCACTGTACACTGTCTGTATGATGAAATGACATCCACATCGTCATTTGACAAGCCATAACATGAGTGAACAGTTTAGCTATCGAGACGGGAGACTGTGCTCTGTTAGTGAAACTGTTTTATGTGAACAGCAGCAATTACAGCACTATTGAGGGAGTACCGCTGACTGAAAGGTCTAAGGAGAGGCTCGATGTCATCAAATGGTTTCAAGAAGATGTTAATGAAATTCGGAAATATGGATGAACTTGCTGTGGCGGGTTTGACAACGGCCATGCCGCAGTGGATACACCGGTTCCCGTCAGATCACCGAAGTTAAGCACTGTCGGGCGTGGTCGGCACTTGGATGGGTGACCATCTGGGCCGCGACGCACTGTTGCCATTTTTCGGGGTGCACTCAGCCTCGTGATGCCAGTTGAAGAGCTACTCGACCGAACAGTAGAGGCTCTGGTCAAAGAAAATCATCATAACGACTGGGAGAGCAGTGTGCTGACCACACGCCCCTCCTATCCATGTCCTCAGCTGAGGATGACACGGCGGTCGGATGGTCCCGATGGGCAACTTGTGGCCTGAAGACGGAGTGCTTGGTGTGGTAGGTGGAAGAGGAAGGCGTAGGCTGGGCAGACTGGTAAAACAGGACAGGCCGGCCGGAGTGGCCGTGCGGTTCTAGGCGCTACAGTCTGGAACCGAGCGACCGCAACGGTCGCAGGTTCGAATCCTGCCTCGGGTAGGGATGTGTGTGATGTCCTTAGGTTAGTTAGGTTTAATTAGTTCTAAGTTCTATGCGACTGATGACCTCAGAAGTTAAGTCCCATAGTGCTCAGAGCCATTTGAACCATGACAGGCGGCAAACTGCGCCGGAACTAACATCAGATTTTAATGCTATGGAGAGCACAAGTGTGTCTGAACACACAGTGCACTGAACACTCCTAACGATGGGCCTCCGCATCCCACCACCCCTACCTGTGCGAGTGTTAACAGCACGACATCGGCAACCACGGCTGAAATGGGCACGCGACCATCGGCACTGGACATTGGTGCAGTGGCAGAGCGTTGCGTGATCTGATGAATCCAGATACCTTCTTCTTCCTGCCGATTGGAGGGCGCAAATCTGTCGTCTTTCAGTAGAACAGATCCTTGTCATCTGTACTGCGAGACGGAGACAAGTTGGCGGCGGCTCCGTTACAGTCTGGGGCACATTCACGTACAGCTCATGCAACGCAGCATGTCGGCCACGGGGTACTGTACAGTGATTGCAGACCACGTACACCCCTTTAGGACGACCAGCGTTCCCGCCGGCAGTGGCATTTCTCAATAAGATACTGTACCTTTTCACAATGCGAGGAGTGTGATGGAGTGCTTCATGGAACACAGTGGCGAGTTTCAATTGAAGTGCTGGCCCTTCAACCTGTCACATATGAAACCGATCGGAAACATCTGGGATGTGACTGAACATGGCGTCAGAGCTCATCGCTTGCCTCCCTGGAATTTACGGTAGTTAGATCACTTGCTTGTGCAGATGTTAGATGTGGCGTCAGCTCCCTCCAGCGACCTACCAAGGACTCACTGCTTCCATGTAGAGGATCCGGGTTTGATTCTCGGTACTGTCAGGGACTTTTCCTTAGCGGGGAAACTGTAACGTGATGCTCTCAGCGTCGTGATGCCAACTGAGAGAGGACTCGAATGAGAAGGGGCGGCTCCAAAGTGTGAACGTCGACAACAGCCGCTAGAGTCGTGCGCTGACCCAGCGACCCCCCATAACTCATCAGCATGGCGCCACTTGGCAGGGAATGAGACGGCGGTCAGTCAACATCTCGACATCGAGTAGTCTTCAGTCGCGAAGTTTAGCTCTTCTTTTTCAGGATTTGATTTTATACTCAAGTTGTTTCCTTCAAGCCGGCCGAAGTGGCCAAGCGGTTCTAGGCGCCACAGGCTGGAACAGCACGACCGCTACGGTCGCAGATTCGAATCCTGCCTCGGGCATGGATGTGTGTGATGTACATAGGTTAGTTAGGTTTAAGTAGTTCTAAGTTCTAGTTGACTGATGACCTCAAAAGTTAAGATCCATAGTGCTCAGAGCCATTTTAACCATTTTTTTGTTTCCATCAAACACATAAGAATTTTCAAACGTCGACTTGTATTTCAAGTACATCGTTTTCTATTCAATAAAAGTTTAAAAATACGCAAGCAGTCAGTACCTTGAGATACTGTTGGTATAGCATGAGATACTGTTGCTATAGGGAAGTGTGAGTCATCTGTAGACGAGACCGCGTATACGACGCTAGTGCGACCCATTCTTGAGTGCCGCTCGACTGTTTAAGATCCGCACCAGGTCGGATTGAAAGAAGACATAGAAGCGATTCAGAGGCAACACACTAGATTTGTTACCCGTAGGTCCGATCAGCAAGCAAGTGTTACGGATATGCTTCGGGAGCTAAAGGGAAGATGATATTCATTTCGACGAACACTACTAAGAAAGTTCAGAGAAACGGCATTTGAAGCTGACTGCAGAACGAGCCTACTGCCTCCAACATACATTTCGCGTGGGGACCACGAAGATAAGATACGAGAAATTAGCGCGCATACGAAGGCAGATACACAGTCGTTCTTCCCTCGCTCCATCTGCGAGTGGAACAGGAAAGGAAACAACTGATTGTGGTACAGCGAACCGTCCACCACGCACCGTAGGGTGGCTTCTGATGTATGTATGTAGATGTTGATGTACTGTCTGTAAACTGGAGAGCGAGCAGCGCGCGTGATGGAGGAACTGGAATTTTTCGGAAGAGCGCAGTAGTTTTTGTACAGGTACGCTAAGAATCTTTTTACTGTCCGATAGTTTAGTGCGTAGTGCGATGAGTTACGATAACTTCGTTCGTGTGCGTTTCTTGTGTTAGTCATATTAGTTATTACACTACTGGCCATAAAAATTGCTACACCACGAAGATGACGGCTACAGACGCGAAATTTAACCGACAGGAACAAGATGCTGTGATATACAAATGATTAACTTTTCAGAGCATTCACACAAGCTTGGTGCCGGTGGCGACACCTACAACGTGCTGACATGAGGAAAGTTTCCAACCGATTTCTCATACACAAACAGCAGTTGACCGGCGTTGCCTGCTGAAACGTTTTGTGAGGTCTCGTGTAAGGAGGAGAAATGCGTACCATCACGTTTCCGACTTTGATAAAGGTCGTATTGTAGCCTATCGTGATTGCCGTTTATCTTATCGCGACATTGTTGCTCGCGTTGGTCGATATCCAATGACTGTTAGCAGAATATGGAATCGGTGAGTTCAGGAGGTTAATACGGAACGCCTTGCTGGATTCCAACGGCCTCGTATCACAAGCAGTCGAGATGACAGGCATCTTATCCGCATGGCTGTAACGGATCGTGCAGCCACGTTTCGATCCCTGAGTCAACAGATGGGGACGTTTGCAAGACAACTACCATCTGCACGAACAGTTCGATGACGTTTGCAGCAGCATGGACTATCAGCTCGGAGAGCATGGCTGCAGTTACCCTTGACGCTGCATCACAGGCTGGAGCGCCTGCGATGGTGTACTCAACGACGAACCTGGGTGCACGAATGGCAAAACGTCATTTTTTCGGATGAATCCAGGTTCTGTTTACAGCATCATGATGGTCGCATCCGTGTTTGGCGTCATCGCGGTGAACGCACTTTGGAAGCATGTATTCGTCATCGCCATGCTGGCGTATCACCCGGCGTGATGGTGTGGGGTGCCATTGGTTACACGTCTCGGTCACCTCTTGTTCCCATTGACGGCACTTTGAACAGTGGACGTTACATTTCAGATCTGTTACGACCCGTGGATCTACCCTTCATTCGATCCCTTCGAAACCCTACATTTCAGCAGGATAATGCACGACTGCATGTTGCAGGTCCTGTACGTGCCTTTCTGGATACAGAAAATGTTCGGTTGCTGCCCTGGCCAGCACATTCTCCAGATCTCTCACCAATTGAAAACGTCTGGTCAATGGGGGCCGAGCAACTGGCTCGTCACAATACGCCAGTCACTACTCTTGATGAACTGTGGTATCGTGTTGAAGCTCCATGGGCAGCTATACCTGTACACGCCATCCAAACTCTGTTTGATCAACGCCCAGGCGTATCAAGGCCGTTATTACGGCCAGAGGTGATTTTTCTGGGTACTGATTTCTCAGGACCTATGCACCCAAATTGCGTGAAAATGTAATCACATGCCAGTTCTAGTATAATGTATTTGTCCAATGAATACCCGTTTATCGTCTGCATTTCTTCTTGGTGTAGCAATTTTAATGGCCAGTAGTGTAATTTCCCTGTTCTGTATAGTGTTTCTACATACACTACAAAATAAACCATCTTCGGACGTAGCGGAGCAGCGTGTTGCTACTGAATTGAAAGGCAACTTGCAGAAGCGTCATCTAACATTTTCAAACGGCATGTAGGGTATATCAGCCCCCACGACAAATATAAACAAGTATAAAAATAAAGTATATTGATTAATAACTTTGTGAAAAAGAATTAAAGAGTCACTTTTTTGAAAGCCCATCATCCCCCCCGCCTCCCTCCCCCCCCCCCCCCCCTTTGCGATGCAGAAGTTTGAAATGTGGCTCAAAGGTACGTACAACCGTCCTCTGTAATAGAGCAAAAGCGTGGCGCTCTCAGGCTAGGCGACGCTTCGAACAGTAACGTTCATGCGAAAAAAGGTCAGCTCTCAGAAATTCATGGGACGTGTTATGGTGGGTTAATGATGTCACATGGGGACCAAATTTTACCATAGTTCTGCCCAGTGCCACCGCAGACGTGTGACGCGATGGGGAGGTTGTCACCCCCGCCCCTCTCCCTCCCTCCGCCTTCCCACATGTCGACCTCTTCTTGACGCCTCTGTGCTCGAAGTCATTACTGCAATCCTCAATGTTGAAATCATTAGGTTTTTTTATCGGTAGCTGAGAAAAATGTATCGAACACACTGCCAATAAGGATCGACACGAAAAATTATCACGAGTTGGTGCAAGAGACATCAGTAGAACCACATCTTCCCTTAGGGTTTGATTTACACACATTTCGCGATCGAAAAAAACAGTCTGCTGTACGAGGTGCCGCGGTGGTCTAGCGGTTCTGGCGCTGCAGTCCGGAACCGCGGGACTGCTACGGTCGCAGGTTCGAATCCTGCCTCGGGCATGGGTGTGTGTGATGTCCTTAGGTTAGTTAGGTTTAAGTAGTTCTAAGTTATAGGGGACTTATGACCTAAGATGTTGAGTCCCATAGTGCTCAGAGCCATTTGAACCATTTTTGTACGAGGTGCTGCGGAACGACCCTTTTCACAACACTGCACATTGCTCACACCTCCTAGATGGTTCACCACTTCCCTAAGGACGTCATGGTTTTGTAACCCATTGAACATGGTCTGACCCCTTTGAAGTGTAGCGTGCCTGCAGCTTCTGCTCTGGTAGACAGAGTGGAATCACTAGGGACCACCCAAGACCATACGACGAAATCTGAACTTTATCTGAAGCAGGAAAGAGTGTTTATCCTTGTTCAACCCTTTTGTTTGGCGTCCTCCTGTGATGTAATCAAGGGGGTGCAACATTGACACATGTGTGAAAAAAACGGAAAAATTCCTCTAAACCTCCCCCCCCCCTCCCCGCCCCACCCCTTCGTTCAGCAACATTCTCGGTGCAACCCGCATAACTTTGTTGAACACTTTAAACATGTACCAGAGCCGCCCAGAGACAACCTTTGACCGATACGTAGGTACCTGGAGTCAGGGCAACCCGTTCGACACCCTTTAGACTCTGGACATCTACAAGCAAGCGCTAGAGCAACAGTATAGCGTCAACTACCTGTAGGGTTTTGAACAGGTTGCCTACCGACAGGCTACCAGAGATCAGTCGAAGGTTGTCTCTGTACAGGTACATCCTTGAAGTGCTCTACAAAGGCGCACATATGGCACTCAACCTGTTGCCGAACTGGGGATTCGGGTGGGTCGTAGAGAGACCCTTTGCCATTTTATTCATGAATGTCTCAATTTCGTAATTTCGTATCCCCCACCCCCACCCCCCACGTGTGCACATATCAGGTGGGCTGAAAAAGTATAAACACTCTTTGCTGTTATGGATGACTTTCAAATCTTCTCGAATGTTTTGATTCGTCTCTATGGTTCCCCCTTGTATACCAGGACAAAAATTGCAGTCGCACCACATTCCACAGGGGACAGATAACGTAGACAACGTTCAATTGGATATGGAGCCCCACGATGTCCCTAGAGAATGGCTGAATTCTCCAGTGGGTGTCAACAACATCAAAAGATTGTCAAGAACGTCTGTCTGTTGCTCATCGCAATCAGACTATCGCTTTCGACAGCGAAATGTCTCTAAATGAAAGCCCCAAGTGAAGGGGTGGTTTCATTGACACTCTTTATGGCAGCTAATGGTTCAAAGGGCTCTGAGCACTACGGGACTTAACATCTGACGTCATCAGTCTCCTAGAACTTAGAACTACTTAAACCTAAGGACATCACACACATCCATGCCTGAGGCAGGATTCGAACCTGCGACCGTAGCGGTCGCGCGGTTCCAGACTGATGCGGCCAGAATCGCTCGGCCACACCGGCAGGCCTTTATGGCAGCTCCTGAAGCATTTTCGCGGCGAACGTGAGCGGCAGCGTGTCTAAAATGATTTATTGTGCCGCCCACATGAAAACCGCGTGGTTTCAACATTGGGCGTCGCAGTTCCGACCTCCATCGCAGAGCCGTCAAAGGAAGGAGCGAAAAGCGCTTAAGAGCGTGTGTGTGACGGCCTTCCTACCGTGCGACATGCCCACGGTTGCATTGTGCAGAATTGTGGTGAAATTTGGTGCCAACGTGGCCTCATTACCCACCTCACACCTCACATGAACTTCTGCTCCCTGGCCTTCTCTTCGCAAATGTCGACGCCTTGCAGTTTGAAACGTCGCAGGGCGCCACGCCTTCGCATCATTAAGGAAAAAGGTTGTAGGTACCTTTGTCCCAAATTTCGCACTTCTGTGTTCCAGTGGAGAAGAAGACCGAGTTTCAAAAGAGTCGCCAATTAAGTCTTTTGTACAGTAGCCATTAAAATTGCTACACCACGAATATGACGTGATACAGACGCGAAATTTAAACGACAGGAAGAAGATGGTGTGATATGCAAATGATTAGCTTTCCAGAGCATTCACACAAGGTTGGCGCCTGTGGTGACACCTGCAACGTGCTGACATGAGGAAAGTTTCCAACCGATTTCTCATACACAAACAGCAGTTGACCGGCGTTGCCTGGTGAAACGTTGTTATGATGCCTCGTGTAAGGAGGAGAAAAAAATCGTTCAAATGGCTCTGAGCACTATGGGCCTTAACATCTAAGGCCATCAGTCCCCTATAACTTAGAATTACTTAAACCTAACTAATTTAAGGACATCACACACGTCCATGCCCGAGGCAGGATTCGAACCTGCGACCGTAGCGGTCGCGCGGTTCCAGACTGAAGCGCATAGAACCGCTCGGCCACAACGGCCGGCAAGGAGGAGAAATGCTTACCATCACGTTTCCGACTTTGTAAAAGGTCCGATTGTAGCCTATCGCTATTGCGGCTTATCGTATCTCTACATTGCTGCTAGCGTTGGTCCAGATCCAATGACTGTTATCAGAATCTGGAATCGGTGGGTTCAGGAGGGTAATACGGAAAGCCGTGCTGGATCCCAACGGCCTCGTATCACTAACAGTCGAGATGACACGCATCTTATCCGCATGGCTGTAACGGATCGTGCAGCCACATCTCGATCCCTGAGTCAACAGATGGGGACGTTTGCAAGACAACAACCATCTGCACGAACAGTTCGACGTCGTTTTCAGCAGCATGGACTATGATCTCGGAGACCATGGCTGCGGTTACCCTTGACGCTGCATCACAGACTGGAGCGCCTGCGACGGTGTACTCAACGACGAACCTGGGTGCACGAATGGCAAAACGTCATTTTTTCAGATGAATCGAGGTTCTGTTTACAGCATCTTGATGGTCGCATCCGTGTTTGGCGACATCGCGGTGAACGCACATTGGAAGCGTGTATTCGTCATCGCCATACTGGCGTATCACCCTGCGTGATGGTATGGGGTGCCATTGGTTACACGTCTCGGTCACCTCTTGTTAGCATTGACGGCAATTTGAACAGTGGACGTTACATTTCAGATGTGTTACGATCCGTGGCTCTACCCTTTATTCGATACCTGTGAAACCCTACATTTCAGCAGGATAATGCACGACCGCATGTTGCAGGTACTGTACGGGCCTTTCTGGATACAGAAAATGTTCGACTGCTGCCCTGACCAGCACATTCTCCAATCTCTCACCAATTGAAAACGTCTGGTCAATGGTGGCCGAGCAACTGGCTCGTCACAATACGCCAGTCACTACTCTTGATGAACTGTGGTATCGTGTTGAAGCTGCATGGGCAGCTGTACCTGTACACGCCATCCAAACTCTGTTTGATCAACGCCCAGGCGTATCAAGGCCGTTATTACGGCCAGAGGTGATTTTTCTGGGTACTGATTTCTCAGGACCTATGCACCCAAATTGCGTGAAAATGTAATCACATGTCAGTTCTAGTATAATGTATTTGTCCAATGAATATCAACCAATAAAAGCATTTTCACAAATATGAAAAAGATAAAAAGTCAAAGAGTAAACAGCTTCATCAAAGATTACATACTTTTCCCTAATTCGCATATTCTTCAGAGCACTAAATATCCTGTACTACACACTTTCTAAAGTCGCCTATTTTCTTCCTCAGCGTTCAAGCTACCTCCATAACAAATTTCGTCGAAATCGGTTCTGCGGGTTGGTCTCTAATATCTAACAGACAGCGTTACTTTCGCAATTATAACATTAGTATGTATAAAACTTTCACTGCTGCTATTGTTGTTGTTGTTGTTGTTGTTGTTGTTGTGGTCTTCAGTCCTGAGACTGGTTTGATGCAGCTCTCCATGCTACTCTAGCCTGTGCAAGCTTCTTCATCTCCAAGTAACTTCTGTACCCTACATCCTTCTGGATCTGCTTAGTGTATTCATCTCTTGGTCTACCTTTACATTTTTTCCCTCCACGCTTCCCTCCAGTACTAAGTTGGTGATCTCGTGATGCCTCAGAACGTGTCATACCAACCGACCCCTTGTTCTAGTCAAGCTGTACCACAAATTCCTCTTCTCCCCAATTCTATTCAGTACCTCCTCATTAGTTACGTGATCTACCCATCTAATCTTCAGTATTCTTCTGTAGTAACACATTTAGAAAGCTTCTATTCTCTTCTTGTCTACCCTATTTATCCTCCATGTTTCACTTACATACATGTCTACACTCTATACAAATACTTTCAGAAAAGACATCCTCACACTTAAATCTATACTCGATGTTAACAAATTTCTCTTCTTCAGAAACGCTTTCCTTCCCATCGCCAGTCTACATTTTATATCCTCCCTACTTCGAACAAAATCAGTTATGTATTTTGCTTCCCAAACAGCAAAACTCGTCTATTACTTTAACTGCCTCATTTCCTAATCTAATTCCTTCATCATCTTCATCATCATCATCATCATCATCTGAATTAATTCGAGTACATATAGTTTTACTATTGTTGATGTTCATCTTATGTCCTCCTTTCAAGACCCTGTCCATCACGTTCCATATTCGGAGGACGACGGTTCAATCCCGCGTCCGGCCATCCTGATTTAGGTTTTCCGTGATTTCCTTAAATCGCTCCATGAAAATGCCGGGATGGTTCCTCTGAAAGAGCACGGTCGGCTTCCTTCCCCGTGTCTTATTAAACTGATAGTTCGATAATTTTCACACCAGTGAACACCTGCTTTCTTTGGAAATGGAATTATTATATTCTGAAGTTGGAGGGTATTTCGCCTGTCTCATACGTCTTTCTCACCAGATGAAGGAGTTTTATCATTTCTGGCTCTCCCAAGGCTATCAGTAGCGCTAACGGTATGTTGTCTACTCCCGGGGCCTTGTTTCGACTTAAGTCTTTCAGTGCTTTGTCAAATTCTTCACGCTGTATCGTATCTACAAGCTCATCTTCATTTATGTCCTCTTCAGTTCCCATAACGTTGCCCGAAGCTACATCTCCCTTGTATAGCCACTCTATATACTCCTACCACCTTTCTTCTTTCCCTTCTTTGCTTAGGACTAGTTTTCCATCTAAGCTCTTGATATTCATACAGGTGATTCTCTTTTCTCCAAAGGTCTCTTTAATTTTCCTGTAGGCAGTATATACAATTCGATGTCGTCTTGTTCTATAAACTTGGCTATGGCGTCGTATGCACTGCTGATTGCATCTCCAAGAACTGGGAGAGTGCAAAATGGATGGCAGTGGCCAAGTCTCGAGAGCTTCTTTAATAATTTGTTTCTACCTTTCTCATAGCTCTCACACTGAAATAGGATGTTATTAACAACTATAGTTGCTTTATTACATTGACAGTAGGATGTTGGTTGGTTGATTTCTGGGGAAAGGACCAACGAGCGAGCTCTTTGGTGCCATCGGATTAGGGAAGGATGGGGAAGGAAGTCGGCCATTCTCTTTCAAAGGAATCATCACAAAATTTGCCTGGAGTGTTTAGGGAAAACATGAAAAATGTAACTCAGGATGGCCGGACGTCGATTTGAGCCATTGTCTTCCTGAATGCGAGTTCAGTGTGCTAACCATGGCGCCACCTTGTTCAGTGACAGTAGTGTGTGTCAAATACGTATATTCTATGTAAGTGGGCTGGATATGATTCATGACTGAGACGCATTTTCAAAACGGACAATATTATTTTCTTTGAATGTCTGGAATTTATAAACAATGGCTGTCTTGATATAAACGGCTATATGCTTGAATGGCTTTTACCTGTCGTTTTTTGACTTTGGTTTCATGCTTCCTGCCACGAAAGAATCGTTTGTTGTATTATTTGCAGGAGGTAACTTGTGCATGTGAGTTCTATGTCCATGTGTGTTCCACTCCTAATTCCATCTCCAGACAGTCGATGCGCTTTGTCATTGTATTTAATGCGGAATGATTTGTAAGCCACACAGATTCTATAATATTTGCGTGATGGTAATAGTGATCTACCAGGTCGAGGTGTATTTACTAGTTCTTTAGTTGCAATTCCTGTAACTAATTGATTTCAGATCGCTTTTTGTGAGTCGGTAATTATTACTGCCGTGGGAGTTTTGAGGGATCTTGTTCAGCTTGAAATAAGGAAGCTTCGTTTAGCAATTGAAACTTCCTGTCTTCCGCAGTTTGTGGGCATAAAATGCACATCCTGTAAGATTTTCCTTATCCATTTTTGAGCCATCTATACAGGTTGATTCCGTGATGATGCTAGATACTTTCAGGTGTGATGGAGAAGGGTAAATGGATCAATTTGAGGAAAAGGAAACGACAGATCGAAAGCTATAAGTGAAAATCGTTTTTATAACTGACAGCGTGCAAGATTTTTACTTTCCATAGATGGGGAGGAGGTAGTATGGACCGAAACAAGAAAAAAAATCGAGTAAACATGGGCTCTAAAGCGCATACCTTAAGGGCTATAAGCACTTACTGATCTTTTCTACTGTGAAATACATCTCTTCTCCCATACTAACTCCTTCCAAAAACGCAAAGCAAAAGGTCGCAGTGGAAGAGGGCCATTATCAGAGGTATCAGAACGATTTTCGGTGATAACTTCCGACTTCGTCGTTTTCCGACCAGCGTCCCTTACCTCAAACTGATACACTTACCCCTTTCCAGCATCCCCGAAAGTGTGTAACATCATCACGGAATCACCATTTAACCCTTTCAGACTCGAATATTTTTTGTAGAGGAACGAAAATTTTTCTTTGTGTGGTAATGTTCTTAGACAATTTTTAATGATTTTAGATGCAAGGCTTTTTAAAATATTTGTAATCGCTTTCAGAACATATTTCGTACACTTAGTTTCGTTTTACGCACTAAAGTAACTATTTACGAAAAATTCTGTATTGTAATAAATAGCAACATGACCATTCAATAATTATCATGCAATATAAGAATAACAATAGTCAATTACACAGTACAATATAAAGAACCTACCACATCCGTGCTTTCTGGTGGTCATGAGTTAGTGCGCACTACTGCATTCAAAAAATGTTCAAATGTGTGTGAAATCTTATGGGACTTAACTGCTGAGGTCGTCAGTCCCTAAGCTTACACATACTTAACCTAAATTATCCTAAGGACAGACACACACACACACCCATGCCCGAGGGAGGACTCGAACCTCCGCCGGGACCAGCCGCACAGTCCGTGACTGCAGCGCCCAAGACCGCTCGGCTAATCCCGCTCGGCGTACTACTGCATTGACTTGCTAATACACTCCTGGAAATGGAAAAAAGAACACATTGACACCGGTGTGTCAGACCCACCATACTTGCTCCGGACACTGCGAGAGGGCTGTACAAGCAATGATCACAAGCACGGCACAGCGGACACACCAGGAACCGCGGTGTTGGCCGTCGAATGGCGCTAGCTGCGCAGCATTTGTGCACCGCCGCCGTCAGTGTCAGCCAGTTTGCCGTGGCATACGGAGCTCCATCGCGGTCTTTAACACTGGTAGCATGCCGCGACAGCGTGGACGTGAACCGTATGTGCAGTTGACGGACTTTGAGCGAGGGCGTATAGTGGGCATGCGGGAGGCCGGGTGGACGTACCGCCGAATTGCTCAACACGTGGGGCGTGAGGTCTCCACAGTACATCGATGTTGTCGCCAGTGGTCGGCGGAAGGTGCACGTGCCCGTCGACCTGGGACCGGACCTCAGCGATGCACGGATGCACGCCAAAACCGTAGGATCCTACGCAGTGCCGTAGGGAACCGCACCGCCACTTCCCAGCAAATTAGGGACACTGTTGCTCCTGGGGTATCGGCGAGGACCATTCGCAACCGTCTCCATGAAGCTGGGCTACGGTCCCGCACACCGTTAGGCCGTCTTCCGCTCACGCCCCAACATCGTGCAGCCCGCCTCCAGTGGTGTCGCGACAGGCGTGAATGGAGGGACGAATGGAGACGTGTCGTCTTCAGCGATGAGAGTCGCTTCTGCCTTGGTGCCAATGATGGTCGTATGCGTGTTTGGCGCCGTGCAGGTGAGCGCCACAATCAGGACTGCATACGACCGAGGCACACAGGGCCAACACCCGGCATCATGGTGTGGGGAGCGATCTCCTACACTGGCCGTACACCACTGGTGATCGTCGAGGGGACACTGAATAGTGCACGGTACATCCAAACCGTCATCGAACCCATCGTTCTACCATTCCTAGACCGGCAAGGGAACTTGCTGTTCCAACACGACAATGCACGTCCGCATGTATCCCGTGCCACCCAACGTGCTCTAGAAGGTGTAAGTCAACTACCCTGGCCAGCAACATCTCCGGATCTGTCCCCCATTGAGCATGTTTGGGACTGGATGAAGCGTCGTCTCACGCGGTCTGCACGTCCAGCACGAACGCTGGTGCAACTGAGGCGCCAGGTGGAAATGGCATGGCAAGCCGTTCCACAGGACTACATCCAGCATCTCTACGATCGTCTCCATGGGAGAATAGCAGCCTGCATTGCTGCGAAAGGTGGATATACACTGTACTAGTGCCGACATTGTGCATGCTCTGTTGCCTGTGTCTATGTGCCTGTGGTTCTGTCAGTGTGATCATGTGATGTATCTGACCCCAGGAATGTGTCAATAAAGTTTCCCCTTCCTGGGACAATGAATTCACGGTGTTCTTATTTCAATTTCCAGGAGTGTATTTTCATAGCGATGCCCAACGGTTGGCAGCATGGTGAAGAGAGCGAACATTCAAAAATGTATACCTTAGGTTTCCACTGGGAAAAAATACTTCTGTTGGGACGAAGACACAGTAGAAGTTAACGTACGTAGTTGCAGCCAAAGGATCTGAAAGGGGTTTGCAGGGTGTCCCAGAAAAACACTGACAACGCTTAGAATGTTGTACGGGAAGATATACTGAATGATGAAGCAGGAAAGCACAGAGCTCGGGCGCTGGAGCGCGTCGAAATTTGAGATAGATGTGCGTTCCACATTATGTCAGTAAACTTAACATAAGTAGCACATCGCGTTGTCTACATAAGAAACGGGCTTAGAACAGCGTACCTTCTACATCAATGCATAACGGATATCAGCGGTGCTGAGCCTCTTAAGTATTTCAGTCGCTATGTGAGTCCGAGCAATAAAGTGCTCCGCTGACGTTACAGGTGTGCCATACACCATACTCTTCACATTATCCCACAGCAAATGGTCGAGAAATGCCAGGGGTGGCGACCGTGCTGACCAGGGAACTGGTCCACCTCCCCAATCCATCGACTGGGGTATATTTATTTATTTATTTATTTAACCTGGCAAGATTAGGGCCATCAGGCCCTCTCTTACATCTAACCAGGCATTCTACTTATTTTACATTCATATGTTTTAGTAGACATGTTAAACTACATCTAGTACAAAAAGTGAATTAAACAATTAGGAAGGTACACCTGGAAAAATACATACATATAGAGTTTATATTCGTAGATCATAAGTACTGTTATAATTAGACATTATTGAAGAGACAGATTTTAGATAGGGAGTGCTAGCAGCAGGGAGTATGAGGGAGACTCATGGTGAAGGGAGGAGAAGAATAGAGAGACATGATGAAACATAATTAAGGAAATATAAAGGAAAAGAAGATTGCTTGGCTAATAGAGATAGATGAAGACGAAGGCATCTCAGGAGCAAGATGGGATACGCTAGCTTTGCTATTTGACAGATGAGAGGATTGTCCTTGTACATTAATTTTGTGGAGAACGTTATGAGGATGATAGTAGGAAATGCTTCAACTTCTTCTTAAAAGCAGCAGGAGATTGGATTTTGCGCAAGGTAAGGGGCAGTTTGTTCCAGAGGCGGACAGCGGCAACTGAGAAGGAGTTTGCAAAAGTTTTTGTTTTGTGAGTGGGCACAGTTAGGATACCAAATAAAAGTGACCTCGTGTTTCGATTATGATGGCATGACAGGTTTTTAATCTCTGAAGCAAGGTACTGGGGTGCTTGCGCGACGAGGAGTCGGTGAAGTAGACATAGAGTGTGGTAGTCACGCAATTTGTCCGGCCGCAGCCACCCTAGCTCGGAGTATGAAGCACTAACATTATCATATCGGCGAATATTGCAGGTGTAACGCACACAGGCATTCATGGTTAGTTCTAGCCGTCTTTTGTTTTCACTACTCGTGCCTTGTTGAATCACATCACAATAGTGGAGGTTCGGTAGAACGAGTGCTTGCACGAGCTGGCGTTTCAAGTCCTGTGGAAATATGTTTCGAAACTTTTTGAGAGCATAGAGACAAGCAGACGTCTTTCGGCACACTGCGACTGTATTCTCCGCCCAGTTGAGATGCTCATCCAAAGTTACACCCAAGTTCTTAACTGTTTTCTGATATGGTATTGGGAGTACCGTCGAGCAGAATAGGAGGTAGCCGTTCGCGGAAATCTGAACTTATTAATTTCTGATGGGCTATTAAGATTACTTGCGTCTTTTTTGCATTTAGTTCAAGCCCCAGGTTTTTCGCCCATGTCACTACTGAAGACAGATCATCATTCATCTGAGCGATTGCAGTGTTAACATCTTCAGGTCTGACGCTTAGGTAGAGCTGGAGGTCGTCGGCATAGAAATGATATTTACAGGAGGACAGAACCGACGAAATATCGTTGACATATAAAGAAAACAAAAGTGGTTCTAAGACTGATCCTTGTGGCACTCCCGAGGAAACATGTTTCCAGGAAGATTTTTCATTTACGCAGACAACACATTGCTGTCTGTCTTTTAAGTAGCTTTCAAACCATCCCATTGCACTATCAGAGAAATTAAGCTGTTACATTTTTCTGAGCAATATGTCAAAATTAACAGTGTCAAAAGCTTTGCTGAAGTCCAGTAACGTCAATATTGTTGCCTTTCGATTGTCGATGGCATATTTCAGGTCATCAGTTACTTTAATTAGAGCAGTGTTTGTGCTGTGATGTTTACAGAAACCGGATTGAAATTTGTCATATAGACTGAATTCATTCAAGTGTTCAGTGATTTGATCATGAACAATATATTCAAGTGCTTTGGAAACAGCAGGCAGTATGCTAATTGGTCGGTAATCACTGGGCAGTTGCGGGTTTTCGATCTTAGGGATGGGTCGAATTATGCTTCTTTTCCATGCAGTGGGGTATATTCCGTTCACGAGGGAAAAATTAAATATGTCAGTTAAGACAGGTACTAAGATATCGGCAACATTCTTAATCATGGTTATACCGATACTGACGTTGCCTATTGCATCAGAAGAGATTCTCATTATTGCTTTTCTTGCCGTATTTGTTGTTACATGTTTTAGATGGAAGGTATCGTTGTTAGTTATCCTGTTTGGGGATTCTTGTGGACGGTAATTATCAGCCGTGCGGGTATTCAGAGGTGCAGAGAAGAATTCATTTAATTCGTTAGCTGACACATGAAAAGTAGTTTCCGATTTTGCCTTTCCGACCCCCAAGCTACGGAGATTCTTCCATAGAGCCGTGGACGTCAGATCGCTGAATACAAGGGAGCGAGCGTGCCTGATTTTAGCATTGCGAATGCATTGTTTCATTCTGTTCCGTAGCTTTCTATATTCTTCGAAACGCTCGGGTTTCGGATCTGCCTTGAAACGCCTGTGGGCAGCATCCCTATTAGTCATCATTTGACGTAATTCAGCTGTCAGCCATGGAGCAGGAGATTTTCTTACACGGATTTTGCGCACAGGTGCATGTTTGTCATAGAGGGCAGTGAGTTTATCACCAAGTTCATTAATTTTGCCGTCGATTGTAGGTTCTCTGATTATTTGATGCCATGAGATTTCTGAGCAATCGGCTGTTAGAGCGTCAAGGTCAATACGTTTCATGTTCCTACAAGTTATGTAACGCGATTTGATCCTTGGGAGCTGCACAGAGTAGGTCAGGAATATTACATCATGTGCTGAGAGGCCAGGGGCCGATGTTTGACCAACATCTCTTACTTTGTCAGTCTGTTTCGTTGCGATTACGTCTATAAGAGTATGACTGTGCGCCGTATGGTGTGTAGGTTGTAATGGAAGAATGTTCATGCTATTGCAACTAAACAGTCTTCTTAGGTTTATTGTGGAGGGAGTGTCTCTTAGCAGGTCTATGTTCAAGTCACCCATTACGATGACATGTTCGTATTGACACTGAAGTGAATGTAATTCCGACTGGAAGGAACTCATTGAGCTTATTTTTGGCGGCTTGTACACGACGCCAGTCAAGAACTTCCGACTTTGTATATTTATTTCAATGAACATGAATTCAGCCTCTTTTTCTTCAGCAGGGTTTGACGTACATAAGACTTTCGCTTTGAGGTCTGTTCGTATATACGCGCCGACCCCGCCACCTCGCTTTTTTGATCTGTCTGCCCTAAGAAATGTGTACCCTGGGAGATGAATAGATGCAGAGGATATGTGTGGTTTCAACCACGTTTCGGATAAGAGGATTACGTGGTAGTTTAGTTGGTTGAAGAGGAGGCTAAGTTCTTCGTAATGTGCAGGTAAAGACTGGATGTTGCAGTGAGCTGCTAACAGCTCTGACGCGTTCCGCTGAGCAGCCTGGAGTAGGGTGGCAGACTGGTTTGTCCCTTTGTTAGGCACTACCTGCCGCGAGGGGCACTGGCCGCTGCTTGCGCCAAGTGACATAACACAGGGGTGTCCGTGATTTTGCGCGCCCTGTTTGTGACTCCGCGAGTGCCGAAAGAAAGGCGACTGCAAGAGATTTCCTGAGGTTGCGGGAGAATAGAAAATGGATTAGTGGTATTCGGTGCAAGGAGAATATGACCAAAATAGTGTGTCACTGTGTGTCACTGTGTATCCTATGTCGTAAGAGGAGAAATGTAATTAGCGTATTTGAAACAGCTTAGGGTGGAAATAAGGGAAAGGGGAGTGATTTAAGAGGCCGATGCTGCCAGCAGAGAGAGGTAAGCTTAATAATAGATTATCGTAGGAAGCTAGAATTAAATTGAGATTTACTAAAGTGATACTGGTAGTGATTATTGTAGGACGCTACAATTAGATTGAATTTTGCTAAAGTGATACTGATAGTGATTTTTGTTATGAACAATTTAAACCGAAGGGATGGGTGATTAATGAACTAAAGGAGAGACTAATAAATGCAATAGAACTATTACAGAATGGAAGAGAAAATGAAAATGAAAAAAGTATTAGCAGTAACTAAAATTAAGTAATGGTTAGAGCTACAGATACAAAAAAAAATAGTAAAAAGTTAATACAGTTACAAAAATAATTAGTTGAAGGTACAAATATGGGTATAATTTAAAAGTTAATACTATTACAAGACTATATCTGAGTATAGGGCTGTTACAATTTGCAAATGGTGTTAAGTTTGCACTTTTTAATACTATTCAGTTCTGTCATGTTTGTGACTGTCTTCTTTCCAGCTGCTGTCTTAATGATTACTCTGCCATCCTGAGTCCACACATTCTGAAGACCGAAATGGGATATGGCACTGTTTAAAATCTTTAGCCGTTCGTGTGTCAGATCTTCCCTTATTGTAAGCCCTGTTCTTGCTAACTTCTTCTTCTGGGTAAAGATCTCTGCCCTTTTTCGGTACGAGACAAATTTAATTATTATTGGACGAGGTTTGGTAGCACCTGGTAGTTTTCGTCCCACCCGATGACTCCTGTCAATGTCTGCCTTGGTCACTTCGACGCCTAATTTTTCACGCGCAACCTGTTGTATAAGCAGGCTGTCGGTGTCTTCTTCCTTATTTTCTGCTACTCCAAACAGTCGTAGACTATTTCGCCTTTGGTACTGTTCTAGCTCGTCTGTTGCGGCAGATAGTTTCACTTCCAACTCTCGTGCCTTTTTCTCGTATTCAGACACAGACTTTTTTAATGCTGTAATTTCGGCAGTATTGACCTCAACAGTTTCACGCATTTTGGCCAATGCTGCTGCCGTTACAGTATCTGATATAGTGCCTGCTATCAGATCGAGATTGTTTTTATCGCGAAGCGCAGCGTTTACCTCAGAGCGGACCAGCTCCGCTCTACTGGGAGCCGCGGCCGCACCTTCCGCCAAGAGCGAGCCCGCCGCACCTGCTGCTTCCCCGCTGCTGTTGACTCTTCTGTTTACCATTTTCTCGAAGATATTGGCGGAGCACAGAAAAAAATAGCACTACTGCACAGAACACTGTTGTTTACACAATTTCCACTGGTACTAGACAACACCACCTGCGAGAACACCTTCGAATTCAACTAAATTTCGCGAGCCGAACTTAACACGTATTACACTGCAGCCGCCATGCTACTGTCCATATACGGTGCTGAGAGATACTGGACATCGACATCAAAGAGTGCTGGAGCTCCGTCGTGTTGCAGCCACATGTCCATCCCAACATCTGCTGGTGCTACATTCAATAGGGTAGACAAAACATTTCTAATTAGTGTGAGGTAGATCGGGCTTTTTGGCATTATAGATCTCAGCCACTGATACGGTCACCAATTACTCCGGCCCAAATGTTCATAGCGACACTGAGTTGGTGATTTTGAATCTCCTGCGCGTTCTGATTCTTGTTCGCCCAAACATACATGTAGTTCAAGTTTAATATGTTGTCTCTGGAAAAAGCGCATTCATCCGTGAATAACAACAGACTCGGCAATTGTCGGTGGGGTATGCATTGTTATAAATACCAATGCGCAAACTGTACCCGTTGTGGGTAGTCCTCCTTCCATAACGTTTGGATTATCTGCAGATGGTATCGTTGGACTGGCGTTCATCAACAATACGCCACACGTCACTTTAACTCGTCTGCAACGGTGTGCCATCTGCCGAATGCTGGCAGCTGGGTCCTCTTCGGACATTGTCAGCACGTCTCCTCCAACTGTAGTGTTCGAGCAGAGCGTGGACGACCATCACGTTGCGGCACCTACCAGATGATAGACAGTAGACTGGGGATAGTACTCGCAAATACCAAACTCGAAGTGGTGCTACTACTTTACAAAGGACACACCTAAAGCAAAGTGCCTACGAGCAACTTTGCAGCTTTGCTGAGGCGTCACCTGATGACCGTGAATGTCTCATAATGTGGTGTACGTCTGTTTGGACAACGTTCCACATACAATCTTGCAGCAGCTCTCCGACTGCCATCCGCTTTACCGTCTGCGAGCCCCATGTCGATGATTTCCGAAGCTGTGTAGTGGTACACGTCGCGCTGCTGTCAACAACATTACTGCATTGGCAGACCACAAAAGAGCCGCAGTAGGCTGAGCACAGAGGCTGTGTGGAGTAATGTAGCGCATGCGCAGGGTTGTTATAGGGCTCAGGTCGTCCATCCGCAGTGCACAGACGGCTACACGATAGCATGACGGCGCGCGGAGTGGCCGTGCGGTCTGAAGCACCATGTCACGGACTGCGCGGCCCCTCGCGCCGGAGGTTCGAGTCCTCTCTCAGGCATGGGTGTGTGTGTTGTTAGCACAAGTTAGTTTAAGTAATGTTTAAGTCTAGGGACCGATGACCTCGGCAGTTTGGTCCCTTAGGAATTCTACATCTACATCTACATCTACATCCATACTCCGCAAGCCACCTGACGGTGTGTGGCGGAGGGTACTTTGAGTACCTGTATCGGTTCTCCCTTCTATTCCAGTCTCGTATTGTTCGTGGAAAGAAAGATTGTCGGTATGCTTGTGTGTGGGCTCTAATCTCTCTGATTTTATCCTCATGGTCTCTTCGCGAGATATACGTAGGAGGGAGCAATATACTTGACTCCTCGGTGAAGGTATGTTCTCGAAACTTCAACAAAAGCCCGTACCGAGCTACTGAGCGTCTCTCCTGCAGAGTCTTCCACTGGAGTTTATCTATCAACTCCGTAACGCTTTCGCGGTTACTAAATGATCCTGTAACGAAGCGCGCTGCTCTCCGTTGGATCTTCTCCATCTCTTCTATCAACCCTATCTGGTACGGATCCCACACTAGTGAGCAATATTCAAGCAGTGGGCGAACAAGTGTACTGTAACCTACTTCCTTTGTTTTCGGATTGCATTTCCTTAGGATTCTTCCAATGAATCTCAGTCTGCCATCTGCTTTACCGACGATCAACTTTATATGATCATTCCATTTTAAATCACTCCTAATGCCTACTCCCAGATAATTTATGGAATTATATGCTTCCAGTTGCTGACCTGCTATATTGCAGCTAAATGATAAAGGATCTTTCTTTCTGTGTATTCGCAACACATTACGCTTGTCTACTTGAGATTCAATTCCCATTCCCTGCACCATGCGTCAATTCGTTGCAGATCCTCCTGCATTTCACACACAATTCACACACATTTGAACAGTTGGTAGCATGCCTTCCGTATTAAGACACCAAAACTAATCGGAACAAAATGTCACAGCCATTCGTTCTCAGACTTCGACGGTATCCGGCGCCCAAGCTGTGCGCTTCCGGATATGGGTACCATCTCGAAAACCAACCAGTATACCTTCCCGCACAATATACTAAGCGTTCTCGGTGTTTTGTTTTAGTACTACCTGCATATATGAATATGCTGCCCACTTTGATGCCAGGTACGGTGTAGATGAAAGCTAGCCAAAGCCATTTACTTTGCTGCAAAAGTCGACATATGTTGCTGGAATATTGTGATAAAAGCCGTGATTGTCAGCTAGGAACACTGGAAGGACTTCAGCTCGGCGTATTTTATTCTGCAGATATTTCCAGAGCATCTACCGGCAGTGGATATTTAGCTGCTGTTTCGTCTCACTTCCGTAATTCCCGATTTGAGGGAGAGTTTCACAATTTTTTTTTTTTTTTTGTCGGTGGATGATTAGTATCTGCATACCGTTGGATCCTCTGTGAGTAATTAATAAGCAAAAAAAAAAAAAATGGTTCAAATGGCTCTGAGCACTATGGGACTTAACTGCTGAGGTCATCAGTCCCCTAGAACCTAGAACTACTTAAACCTAACCAACCTAAGGACAGCATACACATCCATGCCAGAGGCAGGATTCGAGCCTGCGACCGTAGCAGTCGCGCAGTTCCAGACTGAAGAGCCTAGAACCGCTCGGGCACAGCGTACGGCAATTAATAAACAAAATTTACATACAATCACTTAAAAAATATGGTAATGGACACCACAAGAAACACAAGACGCTCCTCGTGACGTAACTGCTAGAGAGCGAGGTCCACGAGAAAGACAGGCCGCGGCGCGTACGTCACGAAGGTAGTCCTGAACTCGCTCGCTCGCTCGCTCAGCTCAGCAGACAAAATGCGTTTGTAAACCTACTAAGCCGGCTGGGGTGGCCGATCGGTTCTAGGCGCTACAGTCTGGAACCGCGCGACCGCTAAGGTCGCAGGTTCGAATCCTGCCGCGGGCATGGATGTGTGTGATGTCCTTAGGTTCGTTAGGTTTAAGTAGTTCTAACTTCTAGGGGACTAATGACCTCAGAAGTTAAGTCCCATAGTGCTCAGAGCCATTTGCGCCTACTAACTCGCAGCTGGGAGTGTAAGTACTAATGAGAATTGCATCTCCCACTGGAATCCGCTATTATGAAGTCTTACTGATTAACAGTACTACAGCAAAATTTAATTTACGATCAACACTCGATATAAATGGTATATCGGCTTGCTTATAGCGTTTAGTCTCTTCTGCTTAACAGTACTCTTTACATGCTGGAAGTGGCGCCTTATGGAACTGATATTCATTTTAGCATCATTTTGTTTTATTGTGCGCCAGTACAGCTATAACAAATTATAAGTAGGCCCATGGACTTCCCATCATTATAGGACTAATAACCGTAAGATTCCATAATAGCGGATTCCAGTAGAAGATTCAGTTTTAGTTTGCACGGACACGCCTAGTTACGAGTTAACAGGTGTAGTTCGTCTGCTGAATTGAGCGAGAGAGCGAGCGTAGGACTACCTCCGTGACGTACGCGCCGCGGCCTGTCATTCTCTTAGGCCTCGGTAGAGAGAGCCTGGACTGAGGTGATTCGTGTGCAGTTTACGTACAGTACTATACCGATACTTACGTTCCGCTATTATTGAGGTACTGATATGGTTTTAGCATAGGCGTCCGCATGGAGTGCGGCGGCGAGAAGGGGGCAAAGGGGCCCTGTCCCCCCCTCCCCATTCTGGTATCTGGAATACAGAGTCTCTATTCGTTACAGAATTCTCATACACTTCTAGAAGTCATTTCTCGTGAGTCCGTAAACCTCTCGGTAAGCCAGTTGTAGCATTATGTGGCTGATCACAGTGAGTCTTTACTACAACAACTATCATCTTCTCTTTGGAAACTGCAACACCAGACATCCGCTTAGGCGGGGCTTCATTCGTTCGTGAGTCGTTCTCTGAGAACGCTGCACTACAGCGGATCAAACGAAGGCGGAAAGAAGAGGCCTCACTTTTGTGATTCATTTATTGCCTTCTTCGAAGTACTCTCAAGTTGGTTACGAGGCGTCTCCCAGCTGTAGCGGAATCTAATTCCCCTTCTCGATCTTCTTAAGCTAATCAAAAATAGCTAAACTCAGAGCTTCCTGGAGCATTGTTTCGTTTCACATAATGCACTGTTCTATACCTAAACAATCGCTTTCACGGCAGCTTTGTTATCTTCATCATGAGAAAACGACCAAGAGTACGTTACGCCATTTCATAGTGCTGGGAGGTAGGGTAGCACCTGTAAGGGAGCTCAGTGAGTTATTTTAGAGTTTTTGTACTTTCAACATTGCAGCACAGTCAGCAGTCGTGATAGTCTAATATATAAGAAACTATGGTAATTCCTATGTGTATTTTCGGGTCAAGCACGTTTTATCATATCGTATCTATTTAACAATAGCCTTTAATATAAGAGGCGATAACACTCTTTTGTAGCGCGTAGTGAAATTGACCGCTGTTGGTCGATAGAGTATAAGAGCGACGATAGGGCGTTGCACGTCCGTTCACGCAATTACCATATTTTTACACGTAAAACGTAATTTGACCTATGCTGGTCATTTGCTATTACATGACGATGAAGTGGCGTTGTTCGTTCGCTCACGCGTTATTTTTAGCAATAAAATAAAAAATTAATCTTGATAATATTCTTCATTCAGTGCGTGTGAGCAATAAGAAGTATTTCTAAATCAGCTGATAAAAACACCTACTCGACCATGTGTGTATAGGTTAACCGAAATTATTGCGTTATGGCGTTTATATACTGGGTGATCAAAAAGTCAGTATAAATTTGAAAACTTAATAAACCACGGAATAATGTAGATAGAGAAGTAAAAATTGACACACATGCTTGGAATGACATGGGGTTTTATTAGAACCAATCATATTGCTAGACGCGTGAAAGATCTCTTGCGCGCGTCGTTTGGTGATGATCGTGTGCTCAGCCGCCACTTTCGTCATGCTTGGCCTCCTAGGTCCCCAGATCTCAGCCCGTGCGATTATTGGCTTTGGGGTTACCTGAAGTCGCAAGTGTATCGTGATCGACCGACATCTCTACGGATGCTGAAAGACAAAATCCGACGCCAATGCCTCACCATAACTCCGGACATGCTTTACAGTGCTGTTCACAACATTATTCCTCGACTACAGCTATTGTTGAGGAATGATGGTGGACATATTGAGCATTTCCTGTAAAGAACATCATCTTTGCTTTGTCTTACTTTGTTATGCTTATTATTGCTATTCTGATCAGATGAAGCGCCATCTGTCGGACATTTTTTGAACTTTTGTATTTTTTGGTTCTAATAAAACCCCATGTCATTTCAAGCATGTGTGTCAATTTGTACCTCTCTATCTACATTATTCCGTGATTTATTCAGTTTTCAAATTTATACTGACTTTTTGATCACCCGGTATTACAGTTTCGCTATTGTATGTCCTGTGTCATCTTTCATCAATAACGATGGGTGCGTTATGCAGCATTCGTTGTGAAAGGGCCGATATATTCTAATAGTATAAGTCGGGGTAGTGTGCTCGAACTTATATAAATCCATGCTTAGTTTGTTACATTTTAGTCATAACCTGGTGCAGAGGCTTTATATTTAAGATTTTTAACCTTTCTATATGTTGTTTGTTTCAAGATACAACTGCGTCGGTCTTTCATCTTTGACAGTCATGGTGTTAGTTAGACATGCGCAATGTTCCCCGCCATGTTAATTTGCAGCGCATTATCTAGTCCTACTTAGTTTCACGTGTGTTCCCGAGGCCCACCGCACGGCATCCATGGAGACGAGGCGCACGCCAGAGCTTAAGTCTTCGTGTTGACTCAGTACTCATGTACCGCATTTTTAAAATGTGACAACGCCTATTCAGGCTGTTTTAGTTCCATTTCTAGACAAATTATAGATTCAGGTATATCTTCTGAAGAAGGCTCAGTTATTTGGGCTGAAATCTAGGTAAAGGTTGGTTTCATTACCGCAATCGAGGCTGATAGTTTCTTATATATTATTTTAGAGTACTGTGTCCATTTAACGGCAAGTGAACGCTTCCGCGAGGACCAAATGTTTAGACTCGAAATGAGGCTAATCCCATGGACGTTAGTATGCTCAAGCTGGGAACAATGATCATTCACACTTTTCAGGTCTCGCATGGTTCGGCGGGTGTCAGTGACTGAACTTTTTGAAGGTTAACGTTTTGTCACAAGTCGTCAGCTGAGCCTGTTTCTGAGTGATTCAGGATTTGTGGGAGAAGGATGTACACTGAGGTGACAACATTCATACGACACCTCCTAATATTTTGCCGGCCAGAGTGGCCGAGCGGTTCTAGGCCCTACAGTCTGGAACCGCGCGACCGCTACCGTCGCAGGTTCGAATCCTGCCTCGAGCGTGGGTGTGTGTGATGTCCTTAGGTTAGTTAGGATTAAGTAGTTCTAAGTCTAGGGGACTGATGATCTCAGCAGTTAAGTCCCATAGTGCTCAGAGCCATTTTAACCATTTTTGAACCTAATATTTTGTCGGGAGTTCTTTTGCCCGGCATAGTGCAGTAAGTCGACGTGGCACGGATTCAGTAAGTCGCTGAAAGTCACCTGCAGAAATATTGAGACGTCTTGCTTCTGTAGCCGTCCATAATTGCGAAAGTGCTGCCGGCGCAGGACTTTGTGCACGTACTCGATTACGTCCCGTGAATGTTACATAGGTAGGCAAATTATTCGCTCGAACTGTGCAGAATGCTTTCCAAACCAATCGCGTACACTTGTGGCCCGGTGACATGGCACACTGTCATCTATAACAACTCCATCGCTGATGGCTGTAAATGGTTTTCAGGTAGCCGAATGTAACCATTTCCAGGCAGTGATCGGTTCAGTGGACCACAGATCACAGCCCATTCCACGTAAACACAGCCCACACCATTATGGAGCCACCACCAGCTTACACGATGCCTTATTGACAACTCGGTTCCATGGGGTTTGGGGCACACTCGAACCGCACCGTCAACTCATACCAACTGAAGTCAGGACTCATCTGACCAAGCCACAGACTTCCAGTCGTCTAGGGTCCAACTGAAATGGTCACGAGCGCAGCAGAGGCATCGCAGGCGATGTCGTGCTGTTCGCAGAGGCACTCGCTTCGGTCGTCGTCTGCTGTCACAGCCCATTAACACCACGTTTCGCCGCGCTGTCCTAATGGATACGTTCGCGGTATGTCACATGTCGATTTTTGCCGTTATTATTGCTTGTGTGTTAGCACTGACAACTCAGATGCTCTCGGTCGTTAAGTGAAGGCCGTCGGCCACTGCGTTGTCCGTGGTGAGAGCTGATGCCTGAAATGTGTTATTCTCGGCACGCTCTTGACACGGTGGATTTCGTAATATTGAATTTCCTAACGATAACCGAAATGGATGTCCCATGCGTTCAGAGTCTGTTAATTCGCGCCGTGCGGCGGTAATCACGTCGGAAACCTTTTCATACGAATCATCTGAGTGTAAATATCAGTTCTACCGTCGCCCTGCTCTTCTATACCTTGTGCACGCGACACTACCGCTATCTCTACACGTGCACAATGCTCTCCCATGACTGTCACATCAGTTTGTACCTCCAGCACGGGAAGAAGGCAGCGTTATCAGCTTTACACTACATCGAGAGTTCTCCAATAGGCCTTTCTCTTTTGTAAAAACATTCACTTCCGACACACATCTTCCTATATTCTCGGTTTGGTTTCGTGCGATGAAGACTATATAGGTAGCTACCAATATTATAAGTTGTGTTTTACGGATTTTCTCGAATCACGACACTGATTAGATACACTCAGCAATTTTTAATACGTACCTGTCATCTGGATGTGCTCTGAGTGGTTTCCAGTGTCTTTTTTTTTAAATCGAACTAACTCTCAAAAAATTTAGTATGCTGTGACGTATGTACTTGATAATTTAGAGTCAGACAAAGCTAAGTGTTCTCTGAGCCAAGACGGCAAGGTGCCATCTTATAGTAAAAGTTTCATTCACGTATCGTTGTAGTACAGAATTCCACCACTAGGAACTTCAGAAGACTGAAAATTAAAATGGTGGATTTCACAGGACGTGCTGAATAAAGTGTGGCAACAAATTGACTTCGGATACGACATTTCCTGTACGACAAATGGCAGTCAGATTCAGCCAAAATGAAAGTTAAAACTAGAAGTTAAAACGAATGTATGGGATGAAACAGCTGTAACAAGGGAAAAAGCACAGTCGTGTAGATCACCACACATGAAGTCTGTAAATAGTATTTTAAATTATTGTTACACCGCACAAAAGCAAAAAGTGTCAGAATTGTTTATAACCTATACAATGTCATAGGCTACAACCCTGTCTCACTCCCTTCCCAACCATTGCTTCCCTTTCGTGCCCCTCGACTCTTATAACTGCCATGTGGTTTCTGTACAAATTGTAAATAGCCTTTCGCTCCCTGTATTTTACACCTGCCACCTTTACAATTTCAAAGAGAGTATTCCAGTCAACATTGTCAAAAGCTTTTTCTAAGTCTACAAATGCTAGAAACGTAGGTTTGCCTTTCCTTAAGCCGGCCGGAGTGGTCGTGCGATTCTAGGCGCTACAGTCTGGAACCGCGAGACTGCTACGGTCACATGTTCGAATCCTGCTCGGGCATGGATGTGTGTGATGTCCTTAGGTTAGTTAGGTTTAAGTAGTTCTAAGTTCTAGGGGCCTGATGACCTCAGAAGTTGAGTCCCATAGTGCTCAGAGCCATTTGAACCTTTCCTTAATCTTCCTTCTAAGATAAGTCGTAAGGTCAGTATTGGCTCACGTTTCGCAATATTCAGACACAAATCTTTTTATTTAATCACAGATGCATTTAACTTTACGTCTACATTGCTAAAAGTCCTCTGCTCGGCGTCTGTCTCACTACGCGTCTAACGATTAAACTCCCGCGATCCTCGCTGCCAAACAGCGATGACAAAACAAAGCACATCTTCCAGCGACACAGCTACTCCCACCAAAGACTGCCCGCGAACAATAGGGGCTTCAAAATTGTCGCTTAGCATTTGAGACATCCCAAGTATGCACAAATTCCAGAAATGCAAAGAACAAACTGTCGATAGAGTAGTTTCAGTTGCTCTGTCACACCTCCATGGACTGGATTAGGTGCTACGCATCACTGACCTCCTCAGTCTGTGAAGCTCTTTCTGTTGAGTAAATCATCCCATTTTTCTGAAATTGTAATCATTTGTTTGTCTGTAGACGTACATTACATCTAACAGTTTCCGTCACATCTGGATAATTAGTTCTTGGTGCGCCCTTTCGTCTGTCTTAGGGTGTGTTACCCGGAACGGAGAACGAAAGAACTACAAAAGCTAAAGATTGGGTGGATAACTCCGTTGTGTGGGATGTAATAAGAACTGGAATTTTACAGCCCTGCCCCCGCCCCTCAGGAAAAATTTCAGCAGATGGCCGATGGTGTTAGGTAGGGACTGTTGATAAAATGTTGATACATCATGACAATTAATCGAAACCCTCAGCTGCAGACAGGTGTTGTTGGTATACCTCAATGGGGATAGCTGAAAATGCGTGCCCCGACCGGGACTCGAACCCGGGATCTCCTGCTTACATGGCAGACGCTCTAGCCATCCTTTTTTTTATTTTCTTTGTTGATCTCATTATGTTCTATTTTGTTCGTTGTATATATTCGGGGCGGACGTCTCATGACACCCGTTCAGGTTGTTCGTTGATCCGTTCACTCAGTTTTTTTATTACAAAGAGTAATTAACCCTCTGACCGAACACGCTGAGCTACCGTGCCGGCAATCCATCTGAGACACCGAGGACACAGACGAATACCGCGACTGCAGGGATTTATCCCTTGCACGCTTCCCGTGAGACCCACATTCCCAACTGTCCACAATCTACATTCGTAATGTTCCTAATAGATATTTGCCCATCCACTCATTACTGGCGCCAACTAAGGTGACGATTCCCGTAAGAGTTCGGGTAACATGTGCGCATTTCGATTAATTATCATTTATTCTAGAGAAGCTGCACGGTCATCAATGGTATCTGTTCTTTCGAGAACAGTTACTATCTTCATATATATAGTTAAAGGCTACCCAGCCATTGACCTTCGTCTGAGCGAATGCGCACAGATTGCACGAACTCTTACGGGAATCGTCACCTTAGTTGGCGCCAGTAATGAGTGGATGGGCAAATATCTATTAGGAACATTACGAATGTAGATTGTGGACAGTTGGGAATGTGGGTCTCACGGGAAGCGTGCAAGGGATAAGTTCCTGCAGTCGCGCTATTCATCTGTGTCCTCGGTGGCTCAGATGGATAGAGCGTCTGCCATGTAAGCAGGAGATCCCGGGTGCGGGTCCCGGTCGGGGCATACATTCTCAGCTGTCCCCACTGACGTATATCAACAACACCTGTCTGCAGCTGAGGGTTATTTATTTATTCTAGAGGAGCTGCACGGTCATCAATGATATCTGTTCTTTCGAGAACAGTTACTATCTTCATATTTTGATACCTCCATATAACAATATTTTCTTCCAACAGATGTCGATATGTATCGACGATAGCTTCTTCACTGATATATCGAGAGGGAAAGACAAATATCTGGTGCCGAAATTTTTATTTCATTTTTTTTTTGCAATTTTCGCTAAATATTTGAAGCATTTTTTTTATTGTAGTAGAACATAGTTTTACTTTCACTGTGTGAAGGAGTCTTACTACTTTTTGAGCTTTCATCACGTCCAGTCTTTCTCTTTCACTGTGTGTAGCAAGTATAGATGGCAAAAAAGAAGAAGTGTGATTGCACTACGGGGTGGCGGTGTGAATGGAATAACAAGAATCCCACTGAGGAAATATGACATCAGTTGCGTTAAAATGGTTTTTAACGCGACTGGTGTGCTAAAAAAGGTTCAAATGGCTCTGAGCACTATGGGACTCAACTGCTGAGGTCATAAGTCCCCTAGAACTTAGAACTACTTAAACCTAACTAACCTAAGGACAACACACACATCCATGCCCGAGGCAGGATTCGAACCTGCGACCGTAGCGGTCGCGCGGTTCCAGACTGTAGCGCCAGAACCGCTCGGCCACCAGCGGCCGGCACTGGTGTGCTATTACTTCACATCGGCATTCTTCAATCGCAGTTGCTGAAAATTATGAATAAAAATCTAACTGACAAGACTGGTCTTTGCGGTTGGCGGAGATGTGTGGGAAGAAACGCTGACGTAATCGGCGCTCGGCACTACCAACACAAACTACAACGTTTAGCTACCACTACGCAAATCTGACACTACAACGGCTAGGTCAAAAATGGCTTTGAGCACTAAGAGACTTAAAATCTAAGGTCATCAGTCCCCTAGAACTTAGAACTACTTAAACCTAACCAACCTAAGGACAGCATACACATCCATGCCAGAGGCAGGATTCGAGCCTGCGACCGTAGCAGTCGCGCAGTTCCAGACTGAAGAGCCTAGAACCGCTCGGGCACAGCATACGGCAATTAATAAACAAAATTTACATACAATCACTTAAAAAATATGGTAATGGACACCACAAGAAACACAAGACGCTCCTCGTGACGTAACTGCTAGAGAGCGAGGTCCACGAGAAAGACAGGCCGCGGCGCGTACGTCACGAAGGTAGTCCTGAACTCGCTCGCTCGCTCAGCTCAGCAGACAAAATGTGTTTCTAAACATGTTAACTCGCAGCTGGGCGTGTAAGTACTAACGAGAATTGCATCTTCCACTGGAATCTGCTATTATGAAGTCTTACTGATTAAAAATACTACATCAAAATTTAATTTAAGATCAATACTCGACATAAATGGTATAACGGCTTGTTTACAGCATTTAGTCTCTTCTGCTTAACAGTACTCTTTACATGCTGGAAGTGGTGCCTTATGCAACTGATATCCATTTTAGCGTGATTTTGTTTTATTGTATGCCAGTACAGATGTAACAAATTATAAGTAGGCCCATGGACTTCCCATCATTATAGGACTAATAACAGTAAGATTCCATAATAGCGGATTTCAGTAGAAGATTCAGTTTTAGTTTGTACGGACACGCCTAGTTACGAGTTAACAGGTGTAGTTCGTCTTCTGAATTGAGCGAGAGAGCGAGCGCAGGACTGCCTTGGGGGGGGGGGGGGGGGGGGCGGTAGGGGGGCAAAGGGGCCCTAAACACAGCCCCCTCCCCCGCGCCCCCTACCACCCACTCTGGTATCTGGAATAGAGAGTCTCTATACGTTACAGAATTCTCATACACTTCCAGAAGTCATTTCTTGTGAGTCCGTAAACCTCTCGGTAAGCCAGTTGTAGCATTATGTGGCTGATCACAGTGAGTCAGTACTACAACAACTATCATCTTCTCTTTGGAAACTGCAACACCAGACATCCGCTTAGGCGGGGCTTCATTCGTTCGTGAGTCGTTCTCTGAGAACGCTGCACTACAGCGGATCAAACGAAGGCGGAAAGAAGAGGCCTCACTTTTGTGATTCATTTATTGCCTTCTTCGAAGTACTCTCAAGTTGGTTACGAGGCGTCTCCCAGCTGTAGTGGAATCTAATTCCCCTTCTCGATCTTCTTAAGCTAATCAAAAATAGCTAAACGCAACGCTTCCTAGAGTATTGTTTCGTTTCACATAATGCACTGCAAAAAAAATGGTTCAAATATATTTGTTTAAATTTATTATATACCTACAGAATTAGCGTTGTGTTACCACCACAAGAGGTTGAGATATCGATAGCCGTATTACATGCACTGGACATAAGTCTTTATTTAAACAATTACAAATGGTTCAAATGGCTCTAAGCACTATGGGACTTAACATCTGAGGTCATCAGTCCCCTAGACTTAGAACTACTTAAACCTAACTAACCTAAGGACATCACACACATACATGCCCGAGGCAGAATTCGAACCTGAGACCGTAGCAGCAGTGCGGTTCCGGACTGAAGCGCCTAGAACCACTCGGCCACAGCGGCCGGCGAAGTTTGGGTATGGGTTTTGAGTAATGATATAGATGGGTTGCATATACGATCGTGTAAGAGCTCAATGAGGTGCGTCCTACGTAACTTTTAAATCTCGCGGTCTGCATCCGTGGTCAGTTGCTCCTTGTTCTATTCATAGCCAACTTACTGAAGACGAATGTTGTCAGTTTAGACCAACAGCACCATACTCTTACTATTTTCCAGCCATATGTTGATTATGTTCTGGTGTTGTCAGAAAGACATGAAGATATTCTTTCGCTGTTGTTCTGTATGAACGAGCTTCTTTTTCAAGCAAATACATTTACCTGGGCACGAGTTCATTTTCACAGATACCATAGTGCAAGTTTTATAAAAGGCGATCAAAAAGTTTCCGTTTGATGGCGTTGCTACTGCGTATAAGCAACGTAGCGCGACCCAGATGCGAGTGTATAAGCACTGACATCCAGGTAAGGGAACAATGTGGCATTCGTTTCGTTCCAACGTGCGGCTGGTAAATGCGGAAACGTGAAATACGGCGACGTTATTACCAAATATTCAAGTGGCCACTGATACCAGCATCGTTGCGCAGCTGACGCAGCACGTCCACCTTGTGTGGCAACTCTGTGAAAGGACCGTCCTGCCACTCGGAAGGCCACAGTTTGAGCCCTTTCAAACTCGCTCAGTTGGCTATAGGAAGCACGAGTGCGTCCCCGTGGCATGGTTGCCTGATTGCTTAACATGTTTGCACCACACTGCGTCTTCTGGCTGCGAGCGTTCGTTATTAAAAGGATAGACACAGAGGGCACCCTGGTAGATATGCCGCTAAGCTGTCTGTTGAAGTTTCCAAACAGGACCAACGTGCTGTTGTTCTTTTCTTGGCTGCTGAAGGACAAACACCGGTAGAAATCCATAGAAGAATGTATATGGGGCGGCATATCTATCGAAAACCACCGTTCTGGAATGGTGCGCGACTAGGTGTGCCGCTACTGCACGATAACGCCCATCCCCGTATCGCAGATGTCGTAACGCAGAAATTATGCCAACGCAAGTGGCAGTGTTTCGAGCAGCCGCCCTAGCGTCCTGATCTCTCCCTATGCGGTTGTCGCGTCTTCAGTCTCTTAAGAAAGGCCTTTAAGGATCGGCGACTCCTGTCGGAGGAGGAAGTGCAGCAGATAGTTACGGATTTATTCACGCTGCAGGACACAGTGCTTCACCGAAAGAGTACCGTGAACCTAGTGCGTCGGTGGGATTATTGCCTCAGTGCTCACGGCGATTTTTCCTGACTGACATACCGATTCTGGACTGTACGGCCATCGAACGCAAACTTTTTGATCACTCCTTACAGTGTGCTCACCCCATATGTTCCCATTCTCGGGTCTCATAAATGATATCATAACCGGTTACGACTTCTTAGAAAGTCATCATAAGCTGTTCTGTTTGGAAAGAAAAACAAAAGTGGCGCCGTAATATTCTAAACCGAAAACTAAAAGTGGCTTTCGTACACAGCTATACTCCCTTGAATGCTGAAATCACGAAAAGGAACAAAACCCCAGGTCCTATGGAATCCCTATCACAATCTTTACCCAGGTCACGGCTGAGTTAAACCCTCTGTTAACTATAATCTATCGTAGATCCCTCTAACAAATAAACTCTGGCCAGATGTTGGAAGAAAGGACAGGTCACACAGGTCTTCATGAAGGGTAGCAGAAGTGACGCAGAAAACTGCAGTTTAATATTCTTATCATCCATTACTTGTAGAATATTAGAACATGTTATGAGCTCAAACATAGTGAGGTATCTCGAACAGAACGAGCTCCTCCATGCCATCCTGCATGGATTTCGAGAAGATAGATAATGTAAAAACCAACTCGCACTTTCCTCATACGACGTACTGGAAGCCATGGATCAAGACAGTCAGGTAGATACAATATTTTTCGATTTCCGAAATGCATTTGAATCGTACCACACCTCCGCTTACTAAGAAAAGTACGATCATATGGAGTCTCAGACGAAATAAGTGACTGGATTGGGGGATTCATAGTAGTGAGAACGCAGCATGTTATCTTGGATGGAGAGGCACGGCAGATGTAGAAGTAATTTCAGGTGTGCCCCATGGAAGTGTGTTCGGACCCTTGTTGTTCATGTTCCGTATTAATTTCCTTGCCGACAATATTTATAGTAACCTCAGCGTTCTTGCAGATGGCGCAGTTATGTACATCGAAGTAGAATCTGAACGAAGCTGTAGAAATATTCAGTCAGACCTAGATAAGATTTCAAAATGGCGCTATGATTGGCAGATTTCTTTAAATGTCTAAAAAAATGAAATTGTACACTTAACAAAACGAGAAACATAGTATCCTATCAATACAATATTAGTGGGTGATAGCTGGATTCTGAAAACTCATACAAATACTTGGGTGTAACACTTACAAAGGACATGAATTGGAGCGATCACATAGGTTCAGTCGTGGGTAAAGCAGGTTGCAGACTTTGGTTTACTGGAAGAATACTAGGGAAATGAAGTCAGTCTACAAAGGAGATTGCTTACAAATCTCTCGTGCGACTTATCCTGGAATATCGGTTCTGTACCAGATGGGACTACGAGGGAATATCGAACGTGTACAGAGAAGGGCGCGCGAATGCTGACAGGTTTCTTTGACACTCCGGGAGAGTGTCACTGAGATGTTGAATGAACTGATCTGCCATATTCTTAAAAAAAGGGGTTCAAATGGCTCTGAGCATTATGGGACTTAACTTCTGAGGTCATCAGTCCCCTAGAACTTAGAACTTCTTAAACGTAACTAACCTAAGGACATCACGCACATCCATGCCCGAGGCAGGAATCGAACCTGCGATCGTAGCGTTCGCGCGGTTCCAGACTGAAGCGCCTAGAACCGCTCGGCCACAACGGCCGGCACGGCTAGGTCACTAGCGTTTGTAGAAATGAAAAAAGACAAGGAAGTCGACATGAAATGCTGCGGACAAATGCGATATGCGACGAAACCGAACGACGGACCTGACGTATACCTTTTATTGTGCCACTTACTTGCAGTTACCATTATCAGCGAAGTGGTTATCGCCAAGGGTGAACGTGCATCGTTTTCCTTTCAATCCTTGCTCTGAGGGGGATAACCAGGCTGCCAGCTTATTGATGTTCAGGGTATCTAATGATAAATCAATAACTAAATATACAATCCTAAAACTGGGAATATACAAGGTATATCAGAAAGAATCAGACAAGTTTTAAAAAATTATAAGTGTTATGTTATTTGAGATATATGCGTGGAGAAAACTCATGAGTTTTACGTGATTCTCGCTATGTAGCAGCAGTGTCTGCCGACTTCAGTTCCAGTGAAAATGGTGTCAGGACAACAAAAAGCGTTTTGTGTTATATCTTTTCCACAGTGCGGATCATTAGTAACTGTTCGGCGTGACTTTCGTACTAGGTATGGCGTGGATCCCCCTACAGCACAAAGTTTAGACGATGTCAAGAACAATTCCGAGAAACAGGTTTTTTGCGCACAGGGAAATCGCCGAGCCGTCCCCGAGTGTCTGCCACAGACGTCGGACGTGTCCACCATAGATCCACAAGGAGTCCGCAGAAATCCGTTCGCTATGCAGCTCGACAGCTCAACATGACATCGATGTCCGTCTGGTGTGTGTTCAATCGACGTTTACACATGAAACGGTACAAAATTCAACTACTGGAAGCTCTTCGTGAAGGCGACAAACAACAACGTGTGGAGTTCTGTAATTTCATACTTGGCAAGATGGAGGATCGCTGTTTTTTCCACGCTTAGTGTTCAGTGAGGCTATATTGCATTTAAATGGAAGGGTGAAAAGTTATAATGTGTGAATATGCGGTACGGAACAACCATAAGAAGTTGTGCAACATGAGAGGCACTCTCCAAAATTAAATTTGTTTTGTCCTCTTTCAAGGGAAAAGGTTTATGGTCCATTTTTCTTTGCCGAGAACACTGTTACAGGAAGCACATATCTCGATATGCTTGAGAACTTACTTTTGCCACAGTAGGAGACTGATTCGAACAACTTCTTTTATCAACAGAATGGTGCGCCGCCACATTGGCATCTGGAAATGCGGGAATTTTTAAAACAAAGGATTCATGAACGATGGATCGGTCGCACTGGACCAAATGATTCAGCCTTACATTACTGGCCTCTAAGATCACTGGACCTGATTGTATGTGATTATTTCATGTGGGGGTCTATATAAGACGCTGTTTATGTGCTACGCTACCATCAACAATGAACTAACTAAGACATCGCATAACACCAGCTGTGGAAGCTGTAGCTCAAGACACGGTCGCCGCAATGTGGGAATAGTTTGAATATCGCATTTACATATGCCGTGCATCTCAGTGGGGGCATATTTAATATGTATGATGTTGTTGTGGTCTTAAGTCCTGAGACTGGTTTGATGCAGCTCTCCATGCTACTCTATCCTGTGCAAGCTTCTTCATCTCCCAGTACGTGCTGCAGCCTACATCCTTCCGAATCTGCTTAGTGTATTCATCTCTTGGTCTCCCTCTACAATTTTTACCCTCCACGCTCCCCTCCAATACTAAATTGGTGAGCCCTTCATGCCTCAGAACATGTCCTACCAACCGATCCCTTCTTCTAGTCAAGTTGTGCCACAAACTCCTCTTCTCCCCAATCCTATTCAATACCTCTTCATTAGTTATGTGATCTACCCATCTAATCTTCAGCATTCTTCTGTAGCACCACATTTCGAAAGCTTCTATTCTCTTCTTGTCCAAACTATTTATCGTCCACGTTTCACTTCCATACATGGCTACACTCCATACAAATACTTTCAGAAACGACTTCCTGACACTTAAGTCTATACTCGATGTTAACAAACTTCTCTTCTACAGAAACGCTTTCCTTGCCATTGCCAGTCTACATTTTATATCCTCTCTACTTCGACCATCATCAGTTATTTTGCTCCCCAAATAGCAAAACTCCTTTACTACTTTAAGTGTCTCATTTGCTAATCTAATTCCCTCAGCATCACTTGACATAATTCGACTACATTCCGGTATCCTCGTTTTGCTTATGCTGATATTCATCTTATATCCTATTTTCAAGACACTCTCCATTCCGTTCAACTGCCCTTCCAAGTCCTTTGCTGACTCTGACAGAATTACAATATCATCGACAAACCTTAAAGTTTTTATTTCTTCTCCATGGATTTTAATACCTACTCCCAATTTTTATTTTGTTTCCTTTTCTGCTTGCTCAATATACACATTGAATAACATCGGGGAGAGGTTACAACCCTGCCTCAATCCCTTCCCAACCACTGCGTCAATATGTATGAAAAGGTACAAAAAAAAAAACCTTTTAGAGTTTCCTGTTCATCAGAAAACTAAATTCATTGTATATGTTTATTAGCTTCAGAAATATAGAAATATGGTAATATAGACGTGATTCTTACATATACACCCTGTATTTGCAATGTGCAGCTGATTCTTTTTTTATTTTTTTTTTATTTGGTTGAACACTGATATGCTCATATTTCTTGCAACAATATGTCAATATATCGATAATTTTTCTCGATATGTCATGGGCTGACGATGTTTCTTAAATATCGATATATTGAGTACCCGATGTTACTAGAAATGTCAACAGTCCCAGTGTTGGGTGCATGGCACAGTAGTGTGGTACTCCGGTGTGCGCAAGTGATGAACGCAGACTTCTTCGCGGTGGAGCTTAAAATCGATATATCTGGTACCCGATGTTTTTAGAAATGTGAACATTCCCAGTGTTGGGTGCGGGTACAATAGTGTGGTACTTCGGTGTGCGAAGGTACTGAAAGCGGACTTCTTCGCGATGGAGCTTAAATATCGATATATCGGGTACCCGATCTTTTTAGTAATGTCAACAGTGCCAGTGTTGGGTGTGGGTACAGTAGTGTGGTACTCCGTTGCACACAGGTGCTGAACGTGGACGTCATCGTGATGGAGCTTAAATATCGATATATCGGGTACCCGATCTTTTTAGTAATGTCAACAGTGCCAGTGTTGGGTGCGGGTACAGTAGTGTGGTACTCCGTTGCACACAGCTGCTGAACGGGGACGTCATCGCGATGGAGCTTAAATATCGATATATCGGGTGCCCGATGTTTTTAGAAGTGTCAACAGTCCCAGTGCTGGGTGCGGGTAGAGTCGTGTGGTACTTCAGTGAGCGCAGGTGCTGAATGCGGACTTCTTCGCGATGGAGCTTAAATATCGATATATCGGGTACCCTACGTGTTTAGAAATGTCAGCAGTCCCAGAGTTGGGTGCGGGTACAGTAGCGTGGAACTTCGGTGTGCGCAGGTGCTGAATGCGGACTTCTTCACGATGGAGCTTAAATATCGATATATCGGGTAGCCGACGTTTTTACAAATGTCAACAGTCCCAGTGTTGGGTGTGGGTACAGTAGTGTGGTACTCCGTGGTGCACAGGTGCTGGACGACGACTTCTTCGCGATTGAGCTTAAATATCGATATATCGGGTATGCGATGTTTTTAGAAATGTCAACAGTCCCAGTGTTGGGTGCGGGTACAGTAGTGTGGTACATCGGTATGTGCAGGTGCTGAACTCGGACTTCTTCGCAATGGAGCTTAAATATCGATAAATCGGGTACCCGAAATTTTTACAAATGTCAACAGTCCCAGTGTTGGGTGCGGGTAGAGTTGTGTGGTACTTCGGTATGTGCAGGTGCCGAACACGGACTTCTTCGCGATGGAGCTTAAATATCGATATATCGGGCACCTGACGTTGTTAGAAATGTCAACAGTCCCAGTGATGGGTGCGGGTAGAGTTGTGTGGTACTTCGGTATGTGCAGGTGCCGAACACGGACTTCTTCACGATGGAGCTTAAATATCGGTATATCGGGTACCCGCCGTTTTTAGAATTGTCAACAGTCCCAGTGTTGGGTGCGGGCACAGTAGTGTGGTACTTCGGTATGTGCAGGTGCCGAACACTGACTTCTTCGCGATGGTGCTTAAATATCGATATATCGGGCACCTAACGTTTTTAGAAATGTCAACAGTCCCAGTGTTGGGTGCGGGTAGAGTTGTGTGGTACTTCGGTATGTGCAGGTGCCGAACACGGACTTCTTCGCGATGGAGCTTAAATATCGATATATCTGGTACCCGAAGTTTTTACAAATGTCAATAGTCCCAGTGTTGGGTGCGGGTAGAGTAGTGTTGGTACTTCGGTGTGCGCAGGTGCTGAATGCATACTTCTTCGCGATGGTGCTTAAATATCGATATATCGGGCACCTGACGTTTTTAGAAATGTCAACAGTCGTAGTGTTGGCTGCGGGTATAGTAGTGTGGTACTTCGGTGTGCGCAGGTGCTGAATGCGGACTTCTTCTCGATGGAGCTTAAATATCGATATATCGGGCACCTGACGTTTTTAGAAATGTCAACAGTCGTAGTGTTGGCTGCGGGTATAGTAGTGTTGTACTTCGGTATGTGCAGGTGCCGAACATGGACTTCTTCGCGATGGTGCTTAAATATCGATATATCGGGCACCTGACGTTTTTAGAAATGTCAACAGTCGTAGTGTTGGCTGCGGGTATAGTAGTGTGGTACTTCGGTGTGCGTAGGTGCTGAATGCGGACTTCTTTTCGATGGAGCTTAAATATCGATATATCGGGTACCTGATGTTTTTAGAAATGTCAACAGTCCCAGTGTTGGATGCGGGTACAGTAGTGTGGTACTTCGGTGTGCGCAGGTGCTGAGCGCGGACTTCTTCGCGATGGAGCCGCGCCTGATGCAGCTGACGCCGGACGAGAAGAACGCGCTGATGGAGGCGCGCGCGACGCGGCGCCGCAAACCCGGCGGTTCGATGGACATCGCGGCGGTGGCGGCGGCCAAGGAGGCGGCGCGTGCTGCGGAGGCGGGGCTGCCCGAGGTGCACATGCTGCAGGCGCCCGCCGGCTCCTCGCCCAACTTCGCCAAGCACTCCGTCATGGCGCCCAACCTGCGCACCCCCGAACAGTCCGAGACCTCCTCCGTCTCGCGCAACGTCAAATAAACACTATGCCCAAACCGCAACGCTCGCCACGTCCTCTTCATTCCCGTCACGCCCCACGCACTCCGACGTGAACGCGAGCCGATGACCGCGTACATTGTGCTAACAAAAGCATCCGTAATCCCGCTACGCAACGCCCGGCTGACCGCTGGCTGTCACGAGAGACGGACCTGCCACTACGAGGGTGATTCGGACAAAAACCTTCAGTGGTGCTACACTGAAGAGCCAAAGAAACTGGTACACCTTCCTAATATCGCGTAGTGTCCCCGAGATCCTGTTTAAACTCAGAGAGTAATCCTGCAGAAGCTCTGTAGTTATTCTGGATGTGTCTGATTGTCCTGCTGCAATTTCCCAAGTCCGTGAGAATGCACAATGGACACGAATGGATACAGGTGATCTGACAGGATGCTTTCGTACGTGTCACCTGTCGTCGTATCTAGACGTATCAGCGGCACCATATTACTTCAACTCCACACGCCCCACATCATTACAAAGCCTCCACCAGCTTGAACAGTCCACTGCTGACGTGCAGGGTCCATGGATTCGTGAGGTTGTCTTCATACCCGTACACGTTCATCCGCTCGATACAATTGAAACGAGACTCGTCCGACCAGACAACATATTTCCAGTAATCAACAGTCCAATGTCGGTGTTGACGGACCCAGACGAGGCGTAAAGCTTTGTGTCATGCAGTCATCAAGGGTACGCGAGAGGGCCTTCAGCTCCGAAAGCCCATATTGATGATGTTTCGTTGGATTGTTCGCAAGCTGACACTTGGTGGCCCAGCGTTGAAATCTGCAGCAGTTTGCGGAAGGGTTGTACTTCTGTCACGTTGAACGATTATCTTCAGTCGTCGTAGGTCCCGTTCTTGCAGTATCTTTTCCCGACCGCGGCGAGGTTATGGTTGTTTTGGTTGCATATGAAGTACCACTCCACTGTGTGTGTCTGCCTTAAGAAAGCGCCAGAGGTTTACGTGTAGTTGAGGGTTTGGGGTTCTGTGCGTGTTTTCTGTGTGTACGTTTGTGTTTGGTGTTTTATGCGTGTGTTATTGGTCCCTAAAGAGGCGTGTAAGGATTAATTCTGGGCGTTTGTGAGAAGCTTCTGGTGGTTCGTTTGCTAAATTTTGTATGAGAAAGTTGGGTGAAGTTTGTATTGTTTCATAAGATTTGGTGGATTTGTCTTGATTAAGTGTGTAAATGGTTGTTCGGCCTAGGAAGTGTGTTGGGGACTTATCTACCAGCGACTGAGATGACACGGAAAACTTTGTCCTGGAGACTTTTTCAGTCGGGTTAGCGTGTGTCTGACGCCATAGACCATACCTCCGAGCCGTACAGGATGACTGGAAGTATGAGCTGCCGCGAGGGGAGGAGTTTGCACTGGATGGTTATTCCGTCGCCTTTTAGCAGGGGATATAACTTACAGAAGATGGCGCAGCCTTTGTTTGCTGCTGTGGTGAGGTCCCTGTTGCATGTTACGCGTCGATCTATTTCGAGGCCCAGGTAAATAACTGAATTTCTCCAAGTTATCTCTCTGCCGTCAGTGGTGAGCTGGCGATCAGTGAGCTTGATTTTAGGAGTGAAATACACTCATGCTCATAAATTAAGGATAACGCTGATTCATGGTGAAACAATGCTCTGGTGGACGGTTTGCGGGTTTCAATCACCTCGTGATATGACCATGCAGTGCATTTGACCTGCGGTCGTCGCACAGTGGCGCTGGCAGCAGTCCACATACGCAGGGGTGTGTTGGAGCATGTCAGAGTACGGTGCAGCGAGTAAGTGTGCTGACATTTTCAGACGTGCTAATGGTGACTGTGTGTTGAAAATGGCTCAAAGAACACATATTGATGAGGTTGTGAGAGGTAGAATACTAGGGCGACTGGAGGCTTGTCAAACACAGCAGGTCGTAGCACGGGCCGTCTGTGTGCCATAAAGTGTGAGCTCAAGATTATGGCAACGATTCCAGCAGACAGGAAACGTGTCCAGGCGCTACAGCACAGGGCGTTCACAGTGTAGAATACCACAAGAAGACTGATAGCTCACCATCAGTGTCCGCAGACGACCACGGATTACTACAGGTAGTCTTGCTCGGGATCTTACCGCAGCCACTGTAACGATTGTCTTCAGACACACAGTCTACAGACGACTGAACAGACATTGTTTATTCGCCCAGAGACCTGAAAGGTGCATTCCACTGACCCCTGGTCACAGGAGAGCCTGTAGAGCCTGGTGTCAAGAAGCACAGTACATGGTCATTGGAACAGTGGTCCCAGGTTATGTTCACAGACGAGTCCAGGTATAGTCTGAACAGTGATTTTCGCTGGGTTTTCATCTGGCGTGAACCAGGAACCAGACACCAATCCAATGTCCTTGAAAGGGATGTATATGGATGTCGTGGTTTGATGGTGTGGGATGGGAGTATGATTGGTGCACGTACACCCATGCATGTCTTTGATGGAGGAACTGTAGGAGGACTGGTGTATCGGGACGTCATTTTGCACCAGTATGTCCGCCTTTTCAGGGGTGCAATGGGTCCCACCTTCCTCCTTATGGATGATAACGCACGGCCCCACCGAGCTGCCATTGTGGAGGAGTATCTTGAAACAGAAGATATCAGGCGAAGGGAGTGGCCTGCCTGTTCTCCAGACCTAAACCCAATGGAGCACGTCTGGGATACTCTCGGTCGACGTATCGCTGCGCGTCTTCAAACCCCTAGGACACTTCAGGAGCTCCGACAGGCACTGGTGCAAGAATGGGAGGCTATACCGCAGCAGCTGCTCTACCACCTGATCCAGAGTATGCCAACCCGTTGTGCGGCCTGTGTACGTGTGCATAGTGATCTGTCGGGGTACATGCGCAGGAAACAGTGGCATTTTGTAGCACATAGGTTTCGAGACGGTTTTCTCACCTTATCATCAATACCGTGGATTTACAGATCTTTGTCGTGTGTGTTCCCTATGTTCCTATGCTATTAGTGCCAGTTTTGTGTAGTGCCACGTTGTGTGGCACCACATTCTGCAATTATCCTTAGTTTACGAGCATGAGTGTAGATCGCCTGGCACTTGGTAGGATTGATCTTTATTTTCCAGCTGTTGCACCACTACGTTATCTTATCGAGAAGTTGGTGGAGGTGGCTGTGTATCAGGAGGAGGCTGCGACTGCTTCTGTATATGGCGGTGTCATCCGCATAGAGAGCAATCTCTCCGCCAATCTGTCTATGGATGTCATTCGCATGACCTAAAACCGAACCTTGCGATACTCCCGCCGCAATCCGTCAAGTCTGGACTTCCGTTCCTAACGAAGAACTGGGTCATGTAAGGAAGGAGTCTATGACCCAATCTGATCTAGTTTGTAGATTAGGTTATCGTGACAGAAGCAGTCAAATATTTTTTCTATGTCCAGGAACATTGCTCCGCTTGCTTCTCTCCTTGCCCTGGCCAGACGAATGTGTCCTACCAAGCAATTTCCGGCCGCGGCGATGCCGGAGATTTAATGTTTTACCCGATTCCTGAAATTCACGGTACACTCATGAGATGGTCTACGCGAAAATCCCCACTTCATCGCTATCTCGGAGATTCTGTGTCCCGTCGTTCGTTCGTGCGTCGTCTATAACACCGCGTTCAACCTCACTTAAATCTTGATAACATGCCATTGTAGCAGCAGTAACCGATCTAATAACTGCACCAGAACCTTGTTCTCATATTTAACTGTTGCCGACCGCAGCGCCGTATTCTGCCTGTTTACATATCCCTGTATTTAATACGCATGCCTGTACCAGTTTCTTTGGCGCTTCAGTGTATAATACACGGGGTACCAAAAAGAATCATCAGATTTGGCACGTCAATATTTCTGAAACTAATAAACATATACAAAGAATTTTGTTTTTCGATGAACGGGAAACTCAAAATGGTTTTTTTTTCATACATTTTCATAGGTGTTCAGTACGTCCCCCTTGCGATGCACGCCATATGTCAATGTAAAACTTTGAACATAGCTGCAAAGGTTCAGTGACCGTGTCAGAATTATATTGTAACAAATAAGCCCTCGGTCACAAATATTAAGCCAAAATTGACCAGGTTTCGACGCTACTATGAGCGCCGTCTTCAGAATTAGACTAACTGTACTAAAACATTAGGTATATAGTACATTAATAAAATTAAAGTTTGTACTGACTCGAAACGGTGCAGTACTTACAAGTCACATATTAAAAAAGATCTCGGCCGGAAAGGCGAAGTCATGAACACTTGTCAGATGGCGAGCCGCTAAGGGCTGCTCGTACTGTGGACAGGGGTTGCAACAAGTCTTGTTCGCCTTTCCGGCCGAGATCTTGTTTAATATGTGACTTGTAAGTACTGCATCGTTTCGAGTCAGTACAAACTTTAATTTTATTAATGTACTATATACCTAATGTTTTAGTACAGTTAGTCTAATTCTGAAGACGACGCTCATAGTAGCGTCGAAACCAGGTCAATTTTGACTTAATATTTATGACCGAGGGCTTATTTGTTACAATATAATATGTCAATGTGGTATTCAGATCGTTCTCACACGCGTCTTGAATTACAGCTTCTACAGCTGGTGTTATGCGATGTCTCTGTTCATTGACTCTTTTTGGTAACGGAGGCACATAAGCAGAATCTTATATAGACCCCCACATGAAATAATCACATACAATCAGGTCCAGTGACCTTGGAGGCCAGTAATGTAAGGCTGAATCATTTGGTCCAGTGCGACCGATCCATCGCTCAGGAATCCTTTGAATTAAAAATTGCAGCACTTCCAGATGCCAAAGTGGCGGCGCACCATCCTGTTGATAAATGAAGTCGTTCGAATCAGTCTCCAACTGTGGCAAAAGTAAGTTCTCAAGCATATCGAGACATGTGCTTCCTGTAACAGTGTTCTCGGCAAAGAAAGTGGACAAAACACATTTAATTTTGGAGAGTGCCTCTCATGTTGCACAACTTCCTGTGGTTGTTTCCTACCCCACATTCTCACCTTACGACGGGTCATCTTTCCATTTAAATGGAATGTTGTCTCGTCACTATACGCCAAGGATGGAAGAAAACATCCTCCATCTCGGCAAGAACGAAATTACAGAACTCCACACGTTCCTGTTTGTCACCCTCACGAAGAGCTTGCAGTAGCTGAATTGTGTATGGTTTCATGAGTAAACGTCGACGCAACGCAAACCAGACGGACATCGGGGGCATGTTGAGCTATCGAGCTGCATGGCGAACTGATTTGTTCAAAAAATGGTTCAAGTGGCTATGAGCACTATGGGACTTAACATCTGAGGTCATCAGTCCCCTAGAACTTAGAACTACTTAAACCTAACTAACCTAAGGACACCACACACATCCACGCCCTGGGCAGGATTTGAACCTGCGACCGTAGCGGTCGCGCGGTTCGAGACCCAAGCGCCTAGAACCGCTCGGCCACAACGGCCGGCTAACGGATTTCTACGGAGACTTTGTGAAACCACGGCGGATGCGTGCGACGCCTATGTCAGACACACGGAGCCGCCCGGCGATTTGTCTTTACAGAGAGGACACCATAACCAGTACGAAAGTCACGCTGAACAGCTATTACTGACCCGCACTGCGTAAAACATAGATCGCAAAACTCTTCCTGTTGTGCTGACACCATTTTTAATAGAACTGAAGTGGGCGCACACTGCTGCTACCTAGTGGGAAACATGTAAAATTCTTGAACTTGCTCTTTCCAACAGTAAGTTGTTCACAGAGGTATCTCAAATAACATAATCGTTATGATTTTTTAAAATCGGATGATTCTATTTGGTACACCCTGTATTTTTAATCGTAACAATGACCAAAAAAACGTAAGAGGTCTGTTCAAAAAATTCCAGAACATTCGGGATTTCGCGACAATGGTGTGTTGAAGCGAAATGCATCCCTGCACACGCCCGTGTTTAGTGTGTAACTGCCGAAAGTTTCATTGTTGTATGTCTGTTATTTATTGTACAGTGCTGTATCGAGTAGAGCGTTGTGTCGCACGGTTTTCGAATTTCGAGATGGACAGTTAGAGGAGCTACGCGTCTGCGTTAAATTTCGCGTGAAACTCAATTAACCTTTACAGACACATTCCAAATAATGCAGTAAGCCTGCGGTGATGAATGTTCAAGCTGTACTAGGTGTTACGAATGGTTCACACGGTTTGAAATGGTCGGACAGAAATTGAAGATGAACCTCATTCGGGACGGCTTTCGACGTCTACCGACAACAATCGTGTCATGAATGTCAACGAAATTGTGCTTGCCAAACGAAGACTGACTGTCTGAGAGATTGCAGTAGAATGTAAGATTTTAGTTGGATCATGACATGCAATCCTGACACAGCCAAGCCAAGTTCGTCCCATGGCTCATTAGTCAAGACCAGAAAGACCTTCCGGCTCGCAATCTGTCATGAACTTTTGGATCGCGCACATGAAACGTGCTACTTCGTCCTCCATACTCTGCAGACCTGGCCCTGTGGATATTTTTTTATTTCCAAAGTTTAGACCCCCGTTGAAGGGGTGAAGATTTGCACCGATAGACGAGATAAAGGAAATTCGCAGACGGCGCTTCGCAGGATCTAGCAAGAGGTGTACCAAGACGGCTTCCGGAAGTGGAAACAGCGTTGGGAGCAGTGTATGGATTATGGTGGAGAGTATTTCGTAGGAGACAATGCACAATAAATAAAAGGTAAGCGCAGAAAAATTTTGTGCACAAAGTTCCGGAACTTTTTGAAGAGACGTAGTCTCCCTGTTGAATGAACGTATTCCACCGCTTCAGAAGTACACTGATGAGCCAGAAGATTATGTTCACTGTCCGCCGCGAGATTCACTGGCTGCCTGGTTGCTCTTAGGACATGTGACGCGATAAGAGAGATACATCAGAAGAATAGAGAAGAATGTGAAATCATCCCCGAGCGACTGGAAAAAAGCGCAGGTGACATCAGCAGTAAGGGTGTAAAAGAACGGACCCGCAAAATTACAGACCATTATACCTAACCCCTTTTTGTTGCAGAATCCTTGAGCATATTCTTAGTTCGAATATAATAAATTTTCTTCACACTTAGAAGGTTACGTCCACGAATCAGCACTGTTTTAGAAAGCATCGCTCGTGCGAAACTGAGCTTGCTCCTTTCTCACATATACTGAGAACCATGTATGAAGGGCAACAGGCAAATTCCGCATTTCTAGATCTTTCGGAAAGCATTTGACACGGTGCCCCACTGCAGGCTGTTGACGAAGATACGAACATATGGAATAAGGTCACAGATATATCAGTGGCTCGAAGGCTTCTTAAATAATAGAACCCAGTGTGTTGTCCTCGAGGGAGAGTGTTCATCAGACACAAGGGTATCGTCAGGAGTGCACCAGGGAAGTGTGATAGGACCGCTGTTGTTCTGTGTATACAAAAATGTTTTGCCAGGGTGGGCAGCAATCTGCTGTTGTTTGCCGATGATGCTCTGGTTTACGGTAAGGTGTCGAAGTTGAGTGACTATAGGAAGATACAAGAGGGCTTAGACAAACTTTCCAGTTAATGTGATGAATGGCAGCAAGCTCTGAATGTGGAAAAATGTAAGTTAATACGGGTGAGCAGTAAAAACAAACCTGTAATGTTCGGATGCAGTATCACTAGTATCCTGCGGGACAGTTTAATTCGTTTAAATATCTGGTCATAACGTTGCAAAACGATATGAGATGGAACGAGCATGTAGAGAAGGCGAATGATCGACTATGGTTTACTAGGAGAAATTTAGGGAAAAGTGGTTCACCTGCAAAGGAGACCGCATGTAGGACGCTTGTGCGATCTGTTCTTGACTACTGCTCGAGTGTTTGGGATCTGTAATAGGTTGGATTGAAGGAAGACATCGAAGCAATTCAGAGGTTGGATAATAGATTTTTTACAGGTAAGTGCAACAAGACAGAGATGTTTCGAGAATTCAAATGGGGATCGCTGGAGGGAAGGAGACGGTCTTTTCGAGAAACACTATTGAGAAAATACAGAGAACCGGCATCTGAAGCTGCCTGCCGAACGATTATTCTGCCGCCAACATACACTACCGGCCATTAAAATTGCTACACCACGAAGATGACGTGCTACAGACGCGAAATTTAACCGACAGGAAGAAGATGCTGTGATATGCAAATGATTAGCTTTTCAGAGCATTCACACAAGCTTGGCGCCGGTGGCGACACCTACAACGTGCTGACATGAGGAAAGTTTCCAACCGATTTCTCATACACAAATAGCAGTTGACCGGCGTTGCCTGGTGAAACATTGTTGTGATGCCTCGTGTAAGGAGGAGAAATGCGTACCATCACGTTTCCGACTTTGTAAAAGGTCCGATTGTAGCGTATCGCGATTGCTGTTTATCGTATCGTGACATTGCTGCTCGCGTTGGTGGAGATCCAATGACTGTTAGCGGAATATGGAATCGGTGGGTTCAGGAGGGTAATACGGAACGCCGTGCTGGATCCCAACGGCCTCGCATCACTAGCAGTCGAGATGACACGCATCTTATCCGTATGGCTGTAACGGATCGTGCAGCCACGTTTCGATCCCTGAGTCAACAGATGGGGACGTTTGCAAGACAACAACCATCTGCACAAACAGTTCGACGACGTTTGCAGCAGCATGGACTATCAGTTCGGAGACCATGACTGCGGTTACCCTTTGTAACATGCCCTTTTTTTATCCGCTCGTTCGGGATCTGAATAGCAGCCCAAAATTAGATAATTAATTAATGTGACCGTGTACCTAATGGGCTGGCAATCGGATTGGACTGCTCAGGGGATGTTACATTCCGTATTGTCCTTCGCAAATACTGTAATAAGTACTGTTTGGTGGTAAGAAGGACACAACACAGTTTCACAAACAAGATCTATATTCTTAGCAAAAGCACAAAATAAGGAGACAGCCACTGCCTTCGTCAATACACTGTTAATGACGGCTAATCTCAGCACAGGTTTCTTTAGTTATTCTTAATCGTCACACGCAACATCCAATCACTGTAATCCAAGTAATGCCGGCGCGGTAGACGCGGAAGTTCAATAACGACACTTAATATTACTGAAATCACTCTGTAATTAAACTTTCTCACTTTCCCGTATAATACTAACACAAAGGGTTAAACCACGACGGTGGCCACTCCCTTTTGCCGGTAATTTACATTAACTCAACTGCTGGCTTCTGCACAGCTCTGCCCGCCTCGCGGGGACCTACCACACCCTGACTCCGCACTCTCCACACACTGCTCTCCGCCCAGTTCTTCCCGCCTCGCGGGAATCTACCCAAGCAGCACTCGGCACTCCGGTGAACCCCCTCTAGCTCTCGCGACCTGCACACACACTACTCGATAGTTGCCCTGTCGACCTGTGTGAGCGCAAATTTAGTAGTAAGGGCCTGCGGACCCCTTACATCCCCGCCCTCAAAAACTTCTTTTGAACCGCAGGTGAAAAAGAATCGGCAAGGGATTTAAAAACATAGTTACATTGAACAAAACATGCAATACAAATAATTAATGAATTTACAATTTTTCAAAATAATCCTGGACTCCGGTAGTGGGCTGCCTCCACAACAATTTCTACAAAAGGTTATTACATCACATAAATGGCATTGTCCAAAATTACAATTTTTTCTCTCAACCAACAATAGTCCTCTCTGGTCCAATATCTAATGAAACCACACAACATATACAGTCAAAAATTATTACCTAAACACAGAACATATGAATTATTATTACAAAATTAGTTATTACAGGTTTTATATCCATCCTTAGATAGTCTTTGACACGAAATATGCAACTCTAATTGTAATACATCACAAAACACAATGTAAATAAACCCTTCCCTCTTTCAAATGTCCATTTTACAGCTAATTGTCCTAATCATGTCTTAGCAGGTTTATTCGGGTCCTTATAACCCTCACTTTTGACCGGACCTCACCTGGAGTGTCCTTCGGTTTTTCGATTCCTCCGCCTCTTCCTCGGAAATCAGACGAATGATTAATATGAATCCTTGGGTCATTACTCCCTTCTCTGTTTCGATCATTAACTTGCTTGTATTTCTGTGATCTAATAGACTCCAATTGGTCCAATATCTTCATTAAGGTCTCTCTACCTTTAATTAGGCTCCTGGATACGGTTCCTTGCCTTTTCTGATTCAATCTTCTTTTTATCACAGATACCATTATGTTATCATTCAGGGGTTGTTCCAAAATCTCGTTCCTTTTCCACAAATGTTTGGCAAATTCTTCCGACGTTCCTTTCCAATTACTAAGTGGTCTGCATCGTAGTGGGTCCTCAAGTGCTGCACACTGACGACTTTTGGGCCAGCATTTCTTCAATAATCCTCCTCCAAACTGATCATAATTAGTAGTCCCTTTCTTCCTCTTGATTCCACAAGTGAAGGCCTCACCTTCGATTGCAACCCACTGGTCATCTTCTTCTCGCTGCACGGCTATAGCATTTCTCGGATTGACTGCCAATTGGTTTTGCTTCTCTCCTATCCCCTCAACCACATCGTTGCATTGTTTCTGCATATGCGTCACCTCAGTGATCTTTCCTCCCAATTCGGTTTTAGTTTCTTCAACATCGTCTTCTACCTTCTTTGTTAATTCTCCTTCCATCTTCTCCATGTTTCCCTGGACCTGGTCTATATTCTTCTGTAGCTTACTTACTTTCTCGTCGACGTTCATCTTCAATCGTTCTGGTAACTCCTGCATTTCCTTCTTCAGACTGCATTCCATCTTTGTGTACGATGTTTTGATCTCATGTACTATAGTTTCCTTACCTGACTCCAAGTTTTCTCTAAATTCTTGTAAACCCTTTTCTACTGATTCTCGGAATTTTCTTCCCTCTTCTCTAGTCTCCTTAACCTCCTTTAGTAAGTCTGCCAACACCGACCACATATCGGCACTCTCTGAAACTGACTTATTTCTCGTCGTTGGTCCCGGTGTCTCGGGATAATTAGTTGAATGTGCTGATGGGCTTCCTAATGACAATCCACAATCACTAATTCCTGAATCATCTCTGTCTTCCTGTCCTATCCCTTTCCTTTCAACTACTGCCTTACAAACCTGCTTATCTTCCGTAGCCATGTTTGGTTTATATTTAATGCCCAGGCAAGTAATACAAAATAACCTCCAATAACCCAAAACACTCCTAATTACCATGAAACTAATCAAACAGTCCCTGCAATCCTTTCAGTTAATTCCCAAAATGATACAACATGCATTAGTACTGAATATAACAGCCCTCTAAAACCTAAATTTCCAGTAACAATTTCCACATACACAGTTTATGTAAAATGTTTTAAACAAGATAATCATAACACTCACAAAATCTATAAATGCAAATTTATCAAAAACAATTACCATTTATACAGTGCAGTGTGCATAAGTAAGCATGCTAGACTTTGGAGTATGTTTCGCAACTTTTCGGAAATTACTGCAATCGAGCACTTTTCCTAATGTCAATACCAGTTAAAAACTGTTTATTTATCGCGAATACTGCACACTGCAATTTACTGTTATGTTAACTCGTCGTCTTCACTCACCAACCGACGTTACCGCGAGTCGCGATGTTTTGACGTTTGAGGTGGGTGTGGCTGTGCCGCCGCTGGAGCTCGCGTGAAGTTGAAGATCAGCTGCAAGGCGACGTAGTTCCCCGTCGGCCGCTCCGTGTCGCTGCAGGCAGGCGTAGTTCGTAGTTCGGCCGCTAGATGCCGGAACTGCGCTCGTTGTCTCGAAGTTGCGTCGCTCGCCGTGGTGTCGTGTGAAATCACCTCGCGGATCGAAGCTCTTTGGTGCAACTGCTACACGAGTCTGCGTGACGTCACTCACTAATTGCGTCGCCACAATACATTATCGTCAGCATACCAGTTTATGGGTCCACACGAAACTGTCCGATTTTCACCGTTCAAAAAGCAATTTCCGTCAACATGTTATCATTAAACACCTTTCTAACAACTTTTGTGACGAAATCTTGGCTCGTCTCACTATTTTACTGTTCACACGTGTCTTTCTTTAGTGATCACTTTTCCCAGTTTTTCGCGCGGATTTTCGCATTTGCACTTTACAATACAGTTTATTGACGCTATTGTTCTATTTAATATTGCAAGAAAAACAGTTTTGTCACAATCGTGCGATATTATTACTTCGTATTGTTCAAAAAATGCACTGTTCCTTATCGCGATTTTAACGTTGCAAAATATTTTCTTGCTTTAAGCACAGTAAATTACCTATTGTTCATTACGACTCGTCCGAAGATTGCACTTGTCCTGTCACGGTCGCCAAGGGTGTAACATGCCCTTTTTTTATCCGCTCGTTCGGGATCTGAATAGCAGCCCAAAATTAGATAATTAATTAATGTGACCGTGTACCTAATGGGCTGGCAATCGGATTGGACTGCTCAGGGGATGTTACATTCCGTATTGTCCTTCGCAAATACTGTAATAAGTACTGTTTGGTGGTAAGAAGGACACAACACAGTTTCACAAACAAGATCTATATTCTTAGCAAAAGCACAAAATAAGGAGACAGCCACTGCCTTTGTCAATACACTGTTAATGACGGCTAATCTCAGCACAGGTTTCTTTAGTTATTCTTAATCGTCACACGCAACATCCAATCACTGTAATCCAAGTAATGCCGGCACGGTAGACGCGGAAGTTCAATAACGACACTTAATATCACTGAAATCACTCTGTAATTAAACTTTCTCACTTTCCCGTATAATACTAACACAAAGGGTTAAACCACGGCGATGGCCACTCCCTTTTGCCGGTAATTTACATTAACTCAACTGCTGGCTTCTGCACAGCTCTGCCCGCCTCGCGGGAACCTACCACACCCTGACTCCGCACTCTCCACACACTGCTCTCCGCCCAGTTCTTCCCGCCTCGCGGGAATCTACCCAAGCAGCACTCGGCACTCCGGTGAACCCCCTCTAGCTCTCGCGACCTGCACACACACTACTCGATAGTTGCCCTGTCGACCTGTGTGAGCGCAAATTTAGTAGTAAGGGCCTGCGGACCCCTTACACCTTGACGCTGCATCACAGACAGGAGTGACTGCGATGGTGTACTAAACGACGAACCTGGGTGTACGAATGGCAAAACGTCACTTTTTCGGATGAATCCAGGTTCTGTTGACAGCATCACGACGCTCGCATCCGTGTTTGGCGACATCGCGGTGGACGCACATTGGAAGCGTGTATTCGTCATCGCCATACTGGCGTATCACCCGGCGTGATGGTGTGGGGTGCCAAGGGTTACACGTCTCGGTCACCTCTTGTTCGCATTGACGGCACTTTGAACAGTGGACGTTACATTTCAGATGTGTTACGACTCGTGGCTCTACCCTTGATTCGATCCCTGCAAAACCCTACTTTTCAGCAGGATAATGCACGACCGCATGTTGCAGGTCCTGTACGGGCCTTTCTGGATACAGAAAATGTTCGACTGCTGCCCTGGCCATCACCTTCTCCATTTCTCTCACCAATTGAAAACGTCTGGTCAATGGTGGCCGAGCAACTGGCTCGTCACAACACGCCAGTCACTACTCTTGATGAACTGTGGTATCGTGTTGAAGCTGCATGGGCAGCTGTACCTGTACACGCCATCAGAGCTCTGTTTGACTCAATGCCCAGGCGTATCAAGGCCGTTATTACGGCCAGAGGTCGTTGTTCTGGGTACTGATTTCTCAGGATCTATGCACCCAAATGGCGTGAAAATGTAATCACATGTCAGTTCTACTATGATATATTTGTTCAATGAACACCCGTTTATCATCCGCATTTCTTCGTGGTGTAGCAATTTTAATGGACAGTAGTGTACGTTGCGATAAGGACCACGAGGATAAGTAAGATACGAGAGATTAGGTCTCATACGAAGTCATGTTGATAGTCGATTCTCCCTCGATCTATTTGCGAGTGTAGCAGGAATGGAAACGACTAGTAGTAGCACAGAGTACCATCCGGCACGTACCGTACAGTGGCTTGCAGAGTATCTATGTAGATGTAGATGTAAATGGAGATGTAGATTCTGGAGACGGCAAGTGGCGAAAATGCAGAAAGCGACACTGACGAAAGCCAGATTGTTTGGTCCGGTGTCTGCCCGTGCCGGAAGTGGCTAAGCTGTTCGGCTGTTCACGTGCTACTGTCATGGGTGTCTGTGGAAAGTGGTTGAAGAATGCTGAAACCACGAGTAGGCGACAAGAAGTTGGACGTCCGCACCTCATCACAGAGCATAGTGATAGGAGGCCTATCCGCTCTCTACAGCAGAACAGGCGGCGATCTGTGGCCGATCTGATGACAGAGTACAGTGCTGGAGCAGGCACGAGTGTTTTGGAGCACACCATGGAGCACGCAGTGCTGAACACGATGTTCCCCTACAGACGACTCCTATGTGTTCCCATGTTGACCCAACAACATAGTCAGTTATGTTTACAGGGGGCACGGGATCATCAAGATTGGACAGTGGACCAATGGAATTATGTCGCCTGGTTGGATGACTCACGTTTTCTTCTAAGTTAGATCGATGATCGTGTTCAGATACGCTGTCATTCAGGCGAATGGCTGCATGAAACACGCGCCACACTACGGACGCCGGCCGACGAGAGCAGTATTATGTCAGGGGGATATTTACCTGGGCTTCCACGTGGTCGGCGGTAGTAATCGAAGACATCCTGACGGCTGTGGACTACATGAACAAACCCTTTATGCTTCATGTCTTCCCCAACAGCAATGACATCTTCCAGTATGATAACTGTTCATGTCAGGCTAGAATCGTGTTAGATTGGTTTGAGGAGCATGATAGTGAACTCACGTTGATGTCTTGGCCATCAAATTCGGCTTATCTGAATCCGATGAAACTCAACTGAGACGCCATCGGGCGCCAGCTCCGAGCCCACAAACCGACCTCCCGTAAAATACGGTAAGTGTGGGACCTGTGCCTAGGCATCTGGTGCCACAAACCGCTGGAAACCTATCAAGTACTTGTCGAATCCATGGCACGCGGAATCACTGCTGAATTGCCTTCCAGAGGTGGACCAACTTGCTTTTAAGCAGGTGGTCATAATGCTTTGGCCTATCAGTGTATGTAGCCACCATGATGCAAGAGTCTTTTTCCAACTGTGCATCACGATTTTCACTTCTGCATCCCTTCTGAGATGCCTGCCTGCCACTGCCTCTCTGAGTGCACCGACCAGATGGAAATCACTAGGAGCGTGGTATGGTGAATATGGAAGATGTACCAGATTTTCAGATTTAATTTCCTGAATAGTATCAACTGTCTTACATTCTGTATACAGTCAGGTGTTGTCATTCTGTAGCAGTACTCCTGAAGTCAAAAGTCCTCGTCAGCTACTCTGATTGCAGGGCGAAGTTCATTTTTCAGCGCTTGTGCATAAGAAGTTCTGGTTACCATCATTCCCCTATCCCTTTAATGCTCCAAAATTACTCCATTTTCATCCCAGAAGAGAATGAGCATGGCTTTTCCAACAAACAGTTGACTGCGGAATTTTTTTGGTTTCGGCAGTAAGTTGTGGCGCCATTCCTTGCTTGACCTTTTCATTCCTGGTTGGTGATAGTCGACCAAAGTCTCATCGCCTGTAACATTTTTTTCCCAGAAATGCATCATCATCGACGTGGGGAAGATGTAAAAGTTCTTCACAGGCATCGACACGATGGTATTCCAATCTGGCAGTCAACTGACATGGCACATGTGGTGTGCATACTGTAAGACCTTCGGTACACACACCGTCAGATTATTTGACTTGTCGCTCTAACAAAGTAGGCAAGTGTCAGCAATATGTCTCGTGGTCTTATCGTGGCGTGTTTATCTTCTGCCATTAGGTCAGACGATAGAAATGCCACTTGCACACTTAGAGTAGCAGATTGACGGTGACCAACTTTAAACAGAACTTGATTAATTTTCACACTCATTTATTAAAATAATAATAAGCATAAACCTTACGTAACTTGATTGTGGATGCTATTTACAATTGACAATCTGAAGTTCCTTGGATCTTGGTACGTTAATCTTATTCTCACATATCTCTCATACTTGACACAGTGTCTATACATTTCTCTTCATGGCTATGTACAGGAATATGATAATCTTCTTAGGTGCAGACTGAAACTTGACTATAGACTGGTACAGACTAATGTAGACTGCTACAGACTAATGTAGACTGCTACAGACTGGTGCAGACAAATGCAGACTGACTAACCAGAGGTCTGTACACTCATTATAATACCTCGCGCATTAATGTATCGCTGCGTGAGTGTGATCTGCGAGGAGAAAAGGTTCTATGTTAGCAGCAATCTAATTGGCTGCGTTACATATTAATACGCGGATTGGCGGAAGCAGAATTTGGTCCGTCTCAAAGGCAGCGCCATCTCGTAGTGCGGAGACGGACGAGCGCTGCGTCTGCGCTGTTGTGCTTAGCGGGGCGCGCTCTAGTGGGAGAGTTGTGTACGCGCTGAGTACGTGGAACTATGTGCACAACAGCACCCATCTTGTAGACCTCTTATTGAAGTGCAGTACTTTGTGGACAATTTTTTTCCGCTGAACTAATACTAATCTTCAAATTTGTGGCTATTTCGTCCTGAATTATGCATCTGTTCTCGTTTACAAGCTCCTCCACTAACGCAATGCCGTCGTCTGTCACTGCAGTGTCAGCCTGCCCTGGTCTTGGGCCACCCTCCACACAAGTTACACCGCTTCCAAACTTATTGCACCACTCGTACACTTGCTGCAACGACAGACACGGGTCACCGTACTGCGGGATCATTCTGTGATGATCTTTCGACTCGTCTGACACCTTTATTACACAAAAAAGTATCACTGATCGCTGCTCAGTCGTGGTGTATGTTGACAGCGAGGCGGCCATCTTGTTTTGAACACTGAAGCTTTCTCGTGCGTTATACCATCACTCTGCCACCTGCCGTCCACTTTCCGAACCTCAAGGAACACTACTGCCACCTACCAACTCCATTGCACTACTTTTCGAAATTTTATGGAGCTTTTAACATTTTCGTCTGAATCGCCATGGTATAAAAGGAGGAGGGGAGTATTGCGTTATTAGTAGAGAACCAGTATCAGAACAATGGGTCAGTCAAAGAACAGCTCAGTATCTTGGACTGTGGACTAGTTGGTGTGACCTGAGCAACAAATACATCAGGGACATTTCGACCCTTCTAAAGCTGCTGCAGTCGACTGTCAGCGGCATGCTCGTGAAGTGGACACGTAAAGGAACAGCCACAGATGAACAAATACCAGACAGTGCTCATGTACTGACGAACGGGGACCGTCGAGCACTGCAGAGAGTGGTTGTAAAAAAATGGCTCGAAATCAGCACAAGGAACCACTCGCGAATTCCAAAGAGCTACCAGCTGGCCAGCTACCACAATGACGGGTGACACTCATTTCTAAAGACTTTCTGCAAACGTGACAGAATTTTGACGCCACACAGAATATCGACGACAGCAGGAAATGCTATGGAGTTACGTTATCGGTCAATACGGACCTCTCACAAGACTTCTTGCACACATTTCGGGGAGTTACAAATTAGTCGTTCTTGGTACGGTTTATTACAATTATTGCTATAATTAAACGTCAAAAATGATTTATAGTCGGTTAATGCATTCACATAAGAGTGCTCTCTCTCCAGAGTGAATTGCTATCGCCAATAATTTACAAAGCAAACTTGAAACCTCTTGTATTATAACTTGCAGTACGCCATTTCAAAAGCCAACGGCGCATTGAAAATTTATCAGAAACACGTCATCATTATCATTAAATACCAGTTAATAACGCATAACTATAAAACATTTCAAGATATTCCTCCGGAGGGCATCCAACATCTCTATCTATCAATGCCAGGCCGAAAACTACCTGCATACGGACGCGACGTGACAGGTGAGTATAATCACATGTTACATTGCTAGTGCAGTGAATAACGACGTGATTTATGGAGTCAGAAGATGCAGCTTTCCATCTACCACATGGAAGTACTTTGTTGTTCATCTTAGCCTTGTCAACATATTCTGGGAATTTCTTATGAATATAACATAAGTACAGGGTGTTTCAAAAATGACCGGTACATTTGAAACGGCAATACAAACTAAACGAGCAGCGATAGAAATACACCGTTTGTTGCAATATGCTTGGGACAACAGTACATTTTCAGGCGGACAAACTTTCGAAATTACAGTAGTTACAATTTTCAACAACAGATGGCGCTGCAAGTGATGTGAAAGATATAGACGACAACGCAGTCTGCGGGTACGCCATTCTGTACGTCGTCTTTCTGCTGTAAGCGTGTGCTGTTCACAACGTGCAAGTGTGCTGTGGACAACATGGTTTATTCCTTAGAACAGAGGATTTTTCTGGTGTTGGAATTCCACCGCCTAGAACACAGTGTTGTTGCAACAAGACGACGTTTTCAACGGAGGTTTAATGTAACCAAATGTCCGAAAAGCGATACAATAAAGGATCTGTTTGAAAAATTTCAACAAGACGACGTTTTCAACGGAGGTTTAATGTAACCAAAGGACCGAAAAGCGATACAATAAAGGATCTGTTTGAAAAATTTCAACGGACTGGGAACGTGACGGATGAACGTGCTGGAAAGGTAGGGCCACCGCGTACGGCAACCACAGAGGGCAACGCGCAGCTAGTGCAGCAGGTGATCCAACAGCGGCCTCGGGTTTCCGTTCGCCGTGTTGCAGCTGCGGTCCAAATGACGCCAACGTCCACGTATCGTCTCATGCGCCAGAGTTTACACCTCTATCCATACAAAATTCAAACGCGGCAACCCCTCAGCGCCGCTACCATTGCTGCACGAGAGACATTCGCTAACGATATAGTGCACAGGATTGATGACGGCGATATGCATGTGGGCAGCATTTGGTTTACTGACGAAGCTTATTTTTACCTGGACGACTTCGTCAATAAACAGAACTGGCGCATATGGGGAACCGAAAAGCCCCATGTTGCAGTCCCATCGTCCCTGCATCCTCAAAAAGTACTGGTCTGGGCCGCCATTTCTTCCAAAGGAATCATTGGCCCATTTTTCAGATCCGAAACGATTACTGCATCACGCTATCTGGACATTCTTCGTGAATTTGTGGCGGTACAAACTGCCTTAGACGACACTGCGAACACCTCGTGGTTTATGCAAGATGGTGCCCGGCCACATCGCACGGCCGACGTCTTTAATTTCCTGAATGAATATTTCGATGATCGTGTGATTGCTTTGGGCTATCCGAAACATACAGGAGGCGGCGTGGATTGGCCTCCCTATTCGCCAGACATGAACCCCTGTGACTTCTTTCTGTGGGGACACTTGAAAGACCAGGTGTACCGCCAGAATCCAGAAACAATTGAACAGCTGAAGCAGTACATCTCATCTGCATGTGAAGCCATTCCGCCAGACACGTTGTCAAAGGCTTCGGGTAATTTCATTCAGAGAATACGCCATATTATTGCTACGCATGGTGGATATGTGGAAAATATCGTACTATAGAGTTTCCCAAACCGCAGCGCCATCTGTTGTTGAAAATTGTAACTACTGTAATTTTGAAAGTTTGTCTGCCTGAAAATGTACTGTTGTCCCAAGCATATTGCAACAAACGGTGTATTTCTATCGCTGCTCGTTTAGTTTGTATTGCCGTTTCAAATATACCGGTCATTTTTGAAACACCCTGTATGTTCTCCAATATTCGATGTTAATTACAATTGCACCTGATTAGACAACGAAGGATGAAGTAAATATTTGGCGATTTACCAATCTATGTTTGGGCAGCTTAAATTGCTAAGAATCAAACGAGAAGTAACAGAATTCCTATTCCTCGGTTTCACAAATAACTGGCTCTTTATTTCCGAATACGTGGCGATTTCCAAATGTGTGGTTAGGCAGGAAACTAAGAGGACAGCTTAATGTACTGCAAATGATACAAGGAGCAATTACACTACTGGCCATTAAAATTGGACCACCATGAAGATGATGTGCTACGGACGCGAAATTTAACCGACAGGAAGAATATGCTGTGATATTCAAATGATTAGCTTTTCAGAGCATCCACACAAGGTTGACGCCGGTGGCGACACCTACAACGTGCTGACATGAGGAAAGTTTCCAACCGATTTCTCATTCACAAATAGCAGTTGACCGGCGCTGCCTGGTCAAACGTTGTTGTGATGCCTAGTTTAAGGAGGAGAAATGCGTACCATCACCTTTCCGACTTTGTAAAAGTTCCCATTGTAGCCTGTCGCGATTGCGGTTGATCGTATCGCGACATTGCTGTTCGCGTTCCTCGAGATCCAATGACTGTTAGCAGAATATGGAATCGGTGGGTTCAGGAGGGTAATACGGAACACCGTGCTGGATCCCAACGGCCTCGTATCACTAGCAGTCGAGGTGACAGGCATCTTATCCGTATGGCTGTAACGGATCGTGCAGCCACGTCTCGATCCCTGAGTCAACAGATGGGGACGTTTGCAAGACAACAACCATCTGCACGAACAGTTCGACGGCGTTTGCAGCAGCATGGACTATCAGTTCGGAGACCATGGCTGCGGTTACCCTTGACGCTGCATCACAGAGAGGAGCGCCTGCGATGGTGTACTCAACGACCAACCTGGGTGCACGAATGGCAAAATGTCATTTTTTCGGATGAATCCAGGTTCTGTTTACAGAATTATGATGGTCCCATCCGTGTTTGGCGACATCGCGGTGAACGCACATTGGAAGCGTGTATTCGTCATCGCCATACTGGCGTATCACCCGGCGTGATGGTATGGGGTGCCATATGTTACACGTCTCGGTCACCTCTTGTTCGCATTGACGGCACTTTGAACAGTGGACGTTACATTTCAGATGTGTTACGACCCTGCGAAACCCTATATTTCAGCAGGATAATGCACGACCGCATGTTGCAGGTCTTGTACGGGCCTTTCTGGATACAGAAAATGTTCGACTGCTGCCCTGGCCTGCACATTCTCCAGATCTCTCACCAATTGAAAACGTCTGGTCAGTGGTGGCCGAGCAAATGGCTCGTCACAATACGGCAGTTACTACTCTTCATGAACTGTGGTATCGTGTTGAAGCTGTATGGGCAGCTGTACCTGTACACGCCATTCAAGCTCTGGTTGACTCAGTGCCCAGGCGTATCAAGGCCGTTATTACGGCCAGAGTTGGTTGTTCTGAGTAGTGATTTTACAGGATCTATGCACCCAAATGGCGTGAAAATGTAATCGCGTGTCAATTCTAGTATAATACATTTGTCCCATGAATACCCGTTTATCGTCTGCATTTCTTCTTGGTGTAGCAATTTTAATGGCGAGTAGTGTACATTCATATTCTTCCTGCTCTCAAAGCCGATAGCAATTCCTGCGGTTGTCGATATTGCGTGTGACGCCAAAATTACGTCACGTTTTGCAGAAAGTATTGGAAACGAGTGTTTCCCAAGATGACTGTGAGTAGCGTTTTAAAAAGAACGGAGTGCAACGGTCGAGCTGTTTCCTCATAAGCCAGACGTTTCTGAGTGAATGCTAAGCGATTCTTGAGGTGGTGTAAAGAGCGAGGCCATTGAGCAGTGGATGACTGGAAAACGAATGGTTTGGAGTGATGAATCGCGTTGTACCTTTCGGTAATTCGACGTAAGGGTTTGCGTTTGACGAATGCGTGCTGGGGTTTACCTGTCGTCATGTGTGATGCTGACAGTGAAGTCTGCACGAGGTGGTGTTACGTTATGGGGGATGTATTATGTGCTTAGGACATGGCTCTGAGCACTATGGGATGCAACTGCTGTGGTCATCAGTCCCCTAGAACTTAGAACTACTTAAACCTAACTAACCTAAGGACATCACACACATCCATGCCCGAGGCAGGATTCGAACCTGCGACCGTAGCAGTCGCACAGTTCCGGACTGCGCGCCTAGAACCGCGAGACCACCGCGGCCGGCTGCTTAGCACACTGAGGTGATAAAACTCATGGCATTCCTCCTAATAAGGTGTCGGAATTCCTTTTTCCCGGCATGGTGCAGCAAACCGACATGGCATGGACTCAAGTCGTTGGAAGTCCCTTGCAGAAATATTGATCCCTGCCGCATCTACAGTCGTCCATAATTCCTTAAGTGCTGCCGGTGCAAGATTTTGTGCACGAACTGACCTATCGATTATGTCCCATAAATTTTCGATTGGATGCATGGTGGGCGATTGGGTGGCCAAATCATTCCCTCGTATTGTCCAGAATGTTCTGCAAACCAATCACAACATTTGTGGCCTGGTGACAGGGCGCATTGCCACCCATAAAAATTCCGTTGCTGTTTGGAAACATGAAGTTCATGAATGGCTGCAAATGGTCTACAAGTAGCTGCTCTCGGTCGTTAAGTGAAGGCCGTCGGCCACTTCGTTGTCCGTGGTGAGAGGTAGTGCCTGGAATTTGGTATTCTCGGCACACTCTTGACACTGTGGATCTCAGAATATTGAATTCCCTAACGATTTCCGAAATGAAACGTCCCATGCCTCTAGAGGCCGTAATCACAGCCAAAATGTTTCACATGAATCCCCTGAGTAGAAATGACTGCTCCGCCAATGCACTTCACTTTTATACGTTGTGAACGCTATACTACCGCCACCTGTATGTGTGTGTGTGTGTGTGCGCGCGCGCGCGCGCGAGCGCGAGTGCGCGCGTATCATTAGCCCATGACTTTTGTCTCCTCAGTGTATGTCGTCTCTCTTGCAGAGGGATGTGAGCGTTTATTGCCGCACTGTGTTGTCATACGTCCGACCTTTCTATCTGCACAGTGAGTATACTAATGTGTGCAAGTTTAGCTTACCACTTGGCGCTCAATATGGACAAAATATCTGAACTGTCTTCTCGAGCCCAGGGTGTCAAACAGTAAGGCAGGTAATATCAGGTACGGATTGTAACAAACATCATAAGAAGAGCTGCTGTCACGTACCTAGAATGCATGAACTAATAAAAGTGAAAGTTTGGGGTCTATGCTAGCAAGACAAAACACCTACTCCCTTTTTATTCTACATATAATCTATCAACTGTTGCTTTCAGGGGTCAAGTGATAAACAACAATCATGTTCAATTACTATCAACACTCAATAACAAAATATTTAACTCCTGTACATATTGAAATGACGATTATTAACATCGTTACCTCTACACATGCAAATGCGCTACGGTCGCAGGTTCGAATCCTGCCTCGGGCATGGATGGGTGTCATGTCCTTAGGTTAGTTAGGTTTAAGTAGTTCTAAGTTCTAGGGGATTGATGACCTCAGAAGTTGAATCCCATAGTGCTCAGAGCCATTTGAAACATTTTTGAACCTGCAATGGCGTTGTCTTCGCGCTCGATCTGAAATGCTAATTCCCTACTCTGGCCTTAACTGAATTCACTCAGTTGCAACTTTCCTGCATTCCGTAGAATATTAATCTTTCCCTAGTCAAAATAATGGCTATTGCACACTCGCTATGGGTTGGAGCGATGTGCACAATTTCTTTGCCAACAAAAATTCCCACAGGAATAACTACTGCTTTGCTATCTGTCGCCACAGTACATGAAGCGTATCGTCCTCACTTCGCAGAAAACAAAGCTCTCAATGCCCTCGCTTATTTCCACACACTTATGCAGTCCGCCGCAAGACGAGGGAGAGAGATAGAGCATTAAGGTCTCAAAATGTTTTTTATATAATGGGGATTTCCCCATCGTGTCGAGTCTGCGTTGCCGGCCGCGGTGGCCGAGCGGTTGTAGGTGCTTCAGTCTGGAACCGCGCGACCACTACGGTCGCAGGTTCGAATCCTACCTCGGGCATGGATCTGTGTAATGTCCTTAGGTTAGTTAGGTTTAAGTAGTTGTATTCTACAAGTACCTCACCTGAGCAACAACATTGTGCTCAGTATATGACTGTTTCGAGTTCAAAAGTGTTGCTCTACTGAGAATGCCTTTTACACGTTCACTCGTCAAATTTTGTAAGCATTAAATAACAAAATAGCGCTGATGATATTTTCTGCGACCTATCTAAGGCATTTGACCGTGTGAATCACAAAACTCTCCTAGTTAAAGTGAGGTGTTATGGAATGATGCTATAGCCATCCAATGGATGTCATATCTAACCTAAAACATGTAAAAAGCTGAAGTCAATAATTCAACAAACGGAGTCAGCGGACATTGTTGTGACTGGGGAGTAATCTCGTATGGGCTTATGCAGGGTTGAATATTAGGTCCACTATTGTCATATATGTAAACGATCTTACACTTAATATATAACAAGCAGAATGGGTCATTTTTCAAGTGATCCTAGTATAGTAATCAATCCAATCACACATACAGCGACAGAAGAAATGGTAAACAGTTTCATTAAATGTTCATTGACTGGTTTATGTGAATCGTCTCATCCTCAATTTCAAAAACGCACAACATATTTAGTTCCGCACATACAGAGGTACTACACCAATGACAAGTGTAACACATAGTGAAGAAATAATAAATAAGGTGGAAAGTTCAAACATTTTGTATGTCCATATTGATGAGAATTTAAAATGGAAGAAGCACATTTTGAAATTTCTAAAACATCTTAGTTCAGCCACATTAGCACTTAGAATCATTGCAAGTTTTAGGGCACGACAAATCAGTAAGTAGACATATTTTACGTATTTCCATTCAATAATGTAATTTGGAATAATGTTTGGAGGGGGGGGGGGCGCTCATCTTTAAGAATGAAAGTATTGATTGCTCGGAATCGTACTGTATGAATAATATGTGGTGCTCACCATCTATCATCATGTAGATATCTGCTTAAGGGGAGGCAGAAGGCAATTTTTATCCCTTTTCTGCCAATGCTAGTTTACCCTTTGAATAGGCACACTTTTCAAAAGAACTATAAGTGATAAAACAGTGACATTTTTACTGCATGTAAATAACATATATGCTTCAATTTGCAAGTAAAATGGTCCGCAGCTCGTGGTCGTGCGGTAGCGTTCTCGCTTCCCGCGCCCTGGTTCCCGGGTTCGATTCCTGGCGGGGTCAGGGATTTCTCTGCCTCGTGATGACTGGGTGTTGTGTGATGTCCTTATGTTAGTTAGGTTTAAGTAGTTCTACGTTCTAGGGGACTGATGACCATAGATGTTAAGTCCCATAGTGCTCAGAGCCATTTGATCCATTACAAGTAAAATGAATATAACACCTCTTACGGTTTTGAAGAAAAAATAATTTCATTCTTTCAGTAGTAAAGTTTAACTTTTTCTATACATTAATTATTATAAAACAGTTTCTGATTGTTTGGTGGTTCTCCATTTACTTGTAATAACGTATTACCATCTGCACCAAATTTCATGTTTCTAACATCATTAGTTTATTAAATAATGGTACCTGAAAGTAAAAAAAATGTAGTTTTGAGAAAAATTAATTTAAAGTTTAATATTGCAGTTCTAGTATAGTTATTGATGAGAATTACTTTGCACTAATATTTTCCTGCACCATGCTGAGCATCATCTGAATCATACTGATCTTTTCTTCTCTTGGTCTCTCTTCTTTTCTGTCTGGTTTCTATTATGCATTTTAAATTAGCAATATCTGCTTTGCGGATTCTCTCTTTACCTATTATCACCAAGGATTTTGCAGTATTTCCACTAGATTTTATGCCCAATAAGTCCAAAACATCCAGTTTTCTAATTACACCAACATTGAAGCATAAACTAGCATCATAAACACCAAATTTGAGTGTTGTGAGCCGAACAAATACAGTTTTTGGTAACCGGTTCCAAATGACAGAATTGACACATTCATTTAAATTTTGGGTTTTCCCTTAAAGTCATTTCGTCAACAAGGTGTCTTTACAAAGGTCTCTAAATATGGGTTCAATTTCATATCCTTTAATTAAATGCTGTGCATTACCTCTGCATGGCGCAAAAAGGAAAGCGTGGCGTTTAAATGCCAGATTGCACAGAGCGTCAGGAAAACCATCATATTTCACGAAAAATCTGTCGTATTTATATAAAACAAAAACTGTTTCACGCAGGAAAGACCAGGCATTTCAAATATGCTGGAATCTAAAAATCGAATTTTTGAAGCCCACTTGGCTTCCGTCTCCCCTTAAGGAGTTAGGCATTCTGACCGCTGCTTCAAAGTATATTGATTCCCTCATTAAGTTTGCCGTTCAAAAGGAACAATAATGTATACAATTACCAGAATAAAAAAAGGCATTCACTATGGCACATTAAGTTTGCCTTTAGCACAAAAAGGTGTGCTCGATGCTGCAACCAAAATTTTTAATTACTTACCTTGTGACACAAAATGAGTGACAGACAGCAAAGTAAAATTCGAAAACAAACTGAAAAAGTTTTTCCTTGACAACTCCTTCTGGTTCGTAAAAGCATTTACATCATTGTAATGCGTAAAAGAAGCTGGATGGAAATTATTAACTCACATCTGTATTTCTTACTTGCATTTCTCAGAATATACATTGTTGACGGTCCACAACTGTACGAAGTACTTCGAAGTATATTCTCTGATTGCGAATTTCATCCCATAGGCTGTATCAATACAAATGTACTACACATTAGCGAAGTACGAAAATTTGTGCGAGACCAGGACACAAACCCATTTGGTTCAAATGGCTCTGAACACCATGGGACTTAACTTTTAAGGTCATCAGTCCCCTAGAACTTAGAACTACTTAAACCTAACTAACCGAAGGACATACACACATCCATGCCCGAGGCAGGATTCGAACCTGCGACCGTAGCGGTCGCGCAGTTCCAGACTGTAGTGCCTAGAACCGTTCGGCCACAGCGGCTGGCCAAACTCATTTTTCCCGCTTATCGTAGGCGGTCACCTGAGGCACTTTGGCTATTTGTGCACGCTCCCCAGACAGACCTAAACTGCCGTGTGTCACACTGTCTACATCCTCACGTCTTACTCTGCTATATTCATCACCTAATCATCGCAACATTACTTGTATTCCCGCAACAGGGAGCATAAGACTGCGAAGAATTGAGACCATTTTTTTTTTTCAAGGAAACTTGTAAATGATCAGGATCAAGCCCTATTTGCAAAATAACTGGTGATGTGTATACAAAATCACTCGTTCCACGTCATTGCACTTCATCGTGCAAATTATCCGTGTAGTATGGAACTAACTAATAACCTGCATATCACGTGACTTTCTCTTGTAGCTAGCCTGACATCGATGTCACAACACACATAAGTTTCGATGACCATTATCATGAGCGGAGCATAGGAATGCACTTCAGCCCGCTACGTATGGCTGCCATAGCAACCGGGAAGACAAGTTTACACTAATTACAGCACCCACAGAGGCATTTAAACAATTCTTTTTTTCCTGTGGTCCACACACAAATGGAATGGGAAGTAACCCTAACAAGGGTCAAAACAGCTTGTCCTCACTGCAGTTCACTAAGTAGTGGTCTGCAGAGAATGGCTGCAGGCTGCAGGACAAATGTGGGTGAAGTGTCAGTGATCACCATTGTAACCTCCGGAACACGTCGTAAGTGTGTTCGCCATCCTCCTCGAATGTCGAATTTTTTGTTGTAATAGCTTACATTAAATTCGAATATAATTTCTTTATAAATTTCTTTAAATTTGTTTAAATTTCTTTAAATGTCTATAAGTTTGTTTAAATTTATTATCTACCTGCAATATTAGTTTCATGTTACAACCAGAAGAGGCTGAGATATCGATAGCTGTATTACGTGCACTCATTCAGCTCTGGACACAAGTCTTTATTTAAGCAATTAGAACCACTACCACCTTCAAGTGTGGCCGTTGTCCAAAATTGCGACTTTTGGCGGGAAGATAGGTCAATTGGGCAACCTCCAGTAACCTAAGTCACCTCGTCCTACGAAGTCGTGAGAAGTTTGAATTTTTGGAGGGAAGATAGGTCAATTGAGTTACCTAAGAAAATGGAGGGAAAGAAAGGGCAGTTGGACTACCTCCACTAACCTAAGTCACATAGTCCTAGGAACTGGCCGGACGTTTGAATTTTGGTGGGGGAGGGGGGGGGATAGGTCAATTGGGCCGGCAGCGGTTCTAGGCGCTTCAATCCGGAACCGCGCGACTGCTACGGTCGCAGGTTCGAATCCTGCCTCGGGCATGGATGGGTGTGATGTCCTCAGTTAGGTTTAAGTAGTTCTAAGTTCTAGTGCTCAAAGCCATTTAAACCATTTTTTTAGGTCAATTGGGCTACCTAGGAAAAATGGCATGACTTGGGCTATCTAGGAAAAATGGCATGAAAGAAAAGGCAGTTGGGATACCTCCACTAACCTAACCCACCTCCTCCTAGGAACTGGACATAAGTCTTTATTTAAACTATTACAAACAGTACCACCATCAAGTGCGCTCGCCATCCTCCTCGAATTTCGAATTTTTTGCTCTAAGAGTTTACATTCAATTCCAATATAATTTATTATCTGCATCAATAGTTTCGTATTACCATCACAAGAGGCTGTGCTTCGCGATATGTCATGTTGTCACGCGCTGGTACTACGAACAACACTCTACTAGCCTACTCTCACACCCGTTGGTGGCAGCCGGGCACAAACATTTTCACTTTCTATCGCCCACCTGCGTCCGGCACCCACTGAGGTATGGTGGACACACAAACATTCTCACAAAGCTTTACATAGGGAAGAAAAGGGGTTCGCTACGCTTTCAACTACCTAGTTTCACGACTTTTCAAGTTCATCCAACCACATTTCCTACATACATCGAGAGACGTATGTCACCCAGTTTATTACGCTGATTCAAAGCACTCACCCTGCCGGCGGTATGGAGGGAGGGAAGATGGGTGTGAAAAACGAATCAGCATGTTCTGGGCTGCTGGAGAGAGGATGGAGTGTACTTACTTTATTTTTTGGACAATTTAATTAGCTACGAGTTTCATCTAATTTATTTACTACGCTGATGCAAAACACTCACCCTAACATGCTTGGAGTCACAATATACAGTTTACAGATCTCGTAAGTACTCCTAAATAATGCATTACGCTGCTGTGCAGAGACGCAAACAACTCTTACATTACGAGGTCGCGCAATGGCTAGCACACTAGACTCGCATTCTGAAGATGCTCACAACGTTTAAACACCTGAAAATAATTCAATGCACGAACATTCAGTGCAAGTAAAACCACTCGTACCCTGATTCTACTGGCTGGAAAGCCTAACACCTGGAAACTCTCCAGATGCCGAAACTGACCTAAATATCCATCCTAATTACATAATTCATCACAAAAATCGGTCCTAATTATACAACTATATGCATAGCGCTGCATAAGGACGACTTAAAGTCGCAAAAACTAATTATACAACTCACCTTATCATGCTTTAACTACACAACTAACTATATGCATAGCACAGCACAAGAACCGCAATACTACGCAAAAAACTGACAAATCGTTTTACCCTGTTTGGGGAAAAAATTATACCACTCAAAACAGCGACAGAAACTCTCAAACTCTACACTACACCTACAAGCTAGGAGAAAAACATTATTAGATCCTGCTGTTCGACTCAGATGAGTTCAAAAAAGTCTATTAGCTCCAAGCATGTACCATCTATCCCTGTTTGACGCCTACTAAAAAATCACCCTAACCGCAGCCAGTGGGAGATCCTCGTCCGAAAAGACTGCCTTCTCATCCACATGCAATCACAAACTACGCGATCGAGCTACTACGCTAACAGTCTCACGGCACCTGCCTCCCGGAAACGCCTCGCCGCGAAAGCCCACATGCTAGATGCACACTCCACAATCGACCCCCTGTCAACTAAACAGAGAAGTCAAATGCGAAGAAGCACTCGATTAAACAATTAACAAGATGACAGAATAATGACCCAGCGCAAACACGCATCCATATTCAACCTTGTCAAATTCCCACTTCATCACGAAAGCTGTCTAATACATATTAAGTATTAGTTTCCTATACAGTCGTTTAGACGACTACACAGTTAAGTCAAATACATGTGCGCATTGCAACAGCCCTCTCCGATTGGATGGCCTCCCACTGTCAGCGGGAAACTTGAATCATCCCCACCACAGATCCCACATGGACAGAATCATCCAACCAAGTCGAGCACATATATATTTGATCGCTATACTTACAATTGAATGACATTCGTCAATGAGCTAAGTATCCGAAATACACACTGCTTACGGCTCTGGAAATAGAAATATCTTTACCATTCTTATCACTTGACATACTCTCCCCTTTGCTATCACAGTATTCCACATCAAATCCAAGCCTTCCTTACCACTGGACATAGTCATATCCTTTACACACATCTCAGAACACAAGCACATACTTTACAAATCAGATGCTCCCAATTTAGAAAATTATTCTGCTAAGGGAACCGGTATTTTCAACCCCTCAAACCACTGCGGCTATATATTTATCCAGTATTTGTAAAGCATTCTCTCTCTGTATTCCATGCCAGAGGTTCCGTGATATAACGACTGGGCTACAGGCGATGATTGATTGAGAAGGATAGCAAACACTGGATGATGTCGTAAGAAATGTACACTAGCTTTTCAGATCTCTAGTGATACGCTATCCGCTAGAAATGCAGTACCCGATTTTGAATCAAGTCCTCCCATTCAAGGACATACCTGAATAGGATCCTTTATTACAGCCACTAATGAATCATATTTCTAGCACTCTCATATCTCGAAAAGACTCACCTTTCTCGAGTCGATCTGCTACAGTAAAATCCCAACCTCATTTTAGTTAGCCCCCATGCAACTGCAGCCATTTCTCCAGCTTTACGAATCTGATCGTTCCAATTTAAATCGTAACTGAGTAGGAGTCGGGGGAAAATATATCTACCACATTCTGCAACCCATGTAGAAACAGGCTAAGCTGCGTTACTCAGACAGGACAGTGTTTTAACCATTCGATGGAAACCGGAACTGCCAGAAGAACAATGATTTTTTCTATTGTACTGCGGTGTGCCCTCCCAAACTACATACAAGTACTACAGATCCACGTCCATTCACATCTATATTCTTTATTCTGTAGCATCCAACAGAGAAATATCACCAACTATAAAATCTCCACTAACTTCATCCAATACACAACTCGATAAGATTTTCACCGCATCCCTCTCCTATCATATATCGAAAACTAAATACTGCATGCGTGCAGTCATCGAGCACATACGACGATCCTATTAAATATACATGTTTTGATCAACTGCACAACTCAGTACCATAGGACAATCATCGTATCCTGATGACTACGCAATAAGTAGCAAGAGACGCACCCTGTGACTCTGTGTCGTTGTTTGAAAGATTAATTTTTCTGCTCTAACACGCTTTGTACACTGTCAAACATTTTATTTTTCCCCACCATGACTTCGAGGTCTGTGTCAAGTTCTAAATTGACATTAACACAGCCTCTCACAGAAAACTAGACCTCATGCAGTGACACAATTGACGTCAGCTGATGACGTGAGTACCACAACCCAAGACCACGGGAGAGCGCTGCGCCTCCCTGCCAACCCTCCATTTGCGGGAAGTTTGAATTTTGGAGGGGAGATAGGTAAATTGGGACACCTCTAGACTTCAGACGGTGTAAATAAATTTTTCACTGCTGTTACTATAACACACACTCGATGAATTTTAAATAAAATTCACTTACAAAATAACGAAATTAGAATAGCTTTATCATGTTCGCATGGGTTTCCAAACTACAGTCCGAATCTGATTGCTATGCGTTACGTTTCGACTGATTCTTCGTATCGCAGTCTCGTACGCGATCACTGTTTCGGTGCTAAAATCCCCTGGCAGGTGTCGCCCCTCAACAAAACTGTTTCCCCAACTCGAACAAGTGTTGTCAGTCAATCATTATGTGGTAATCAACAACGTGCAAGTGAACGGGAAAGACACCACCGATCTACTGAAATAATAAGCATTACAATTGATTATATGAACAATTTTACCAATTCTAAATTAATTTCAACTCCAACCAGTGATGTGAGAGCATGTTTCCCAATTTCAGTATCATAGCTAAACCACCCCTTCTCCACTTTTCTAATCTGGATAGATGACTGTGCAGTCCATCCATTCATTGTTACTTCTCGAACACATACTATTGTGTCTAGACAAGACAGCCTAGACACAAATAGAGGAAGCCGAAAGGCACGCGCTTAAACTCACGCAGGCTGGCGTGAGGTCTGAAACAGGATACGTAATGAATGCTATAAAGAAAAGTACGTAGCTTCTGGAATACTTAACTTTAATCCACATTTGTAGAACATCGCTCTTGATGATACAGTAATAGAATCTCAATATCAATTGAATACGGCGCCTTGCTAGGTCGTAGCAAATGTAGCTGAAGGCTATGCTAACTATCGTCTCGGCAAATGAGAGCGTATTTGTCAGTGATCCCCTTCTGGCAAAGTCGTCTGTACAACTGGGGCGAGTGCCAGGACGTCTCTCTAGACCTGCCGTGTGGTGGCGCTCGGTCTGCAATTACTGACAGTGGCGACACGCGGGTCCGGCGTATACTAATGGACCGCGGCCGATTTAAAGGCTACCACCTAGCAAGTGTGGTGTCTGGCGGTGACACCACACATACATCATCGAAGTATATTAGACAGTGCTCTAAATATTTCTAACACCTAACGATCTTTGTCTATGCTGATGGGAGTCACAGAGCATTCGCACAGTCTTATGCTAAAATTAGAGACTGAAAGACCTCCCTCAAACTTCATCAACCAACACGCCCTGCGGCACCGGTACCTATTTAATCTGCAACCGACCAGAAGTAGTCCACTACATTTCACGTCTCGTGAATGGATGGAGCTCGCTGAGTCCTAGCCCATCCAAGTGTACAAGATTTCTCGGGATTTGTCCATGTCGAGGAGGTTAGCAGTCCTTATCGATGTATAGTAATAGATTTGAAAGTGTTGTCATCTAATAGCAGACCGTTAAAAAGAAGAACTAGAAAAGGGTGCTTTTTTATGCACGATGGAGCTTCAGACGGATGGAGTTCGAGATATTTTTACGTAAATCAACCAAGTCAACAATTTTAAACTATTATTCCAGAGTCTAGGATCAGTAGCTGGAAGGTATTGTTAAGAGAGAGAAAATAAACACACGCAATCCTAAGGCTACAACGTTCCTCGCTTAAAACAGTCTATAATGTTAGATCGCTTAAGTTTCCAACTTATCACTCGTATGGAACGTAGCCCTGTTAATATTCCAATGTAAGGAATATATTTCAAGCGCATGACATACATCCTTGTTCCCAGTTTCTCTAGGGTAAACTACGTTATCAAACCGTAAAACGATAAAACTATTTTCTTAAAACGTTTGCTCTGTGTGATTCGAGCACAATATAGCTTTCCAGTGATGTTAGCGATCACTGTTCACATCTGACCACGGTTCAGAAATTACACTATGCGTGCATCAACCCTACATATAAAATGACCGTTACTAACGGGGAAAGCCTCTTACAAGGAAACAGAGAAACACATAGCAGCAGCGCCCGACGTGCGAAAATTACAAGTTATTCTACCACTAATTCTGTAAACACCACATCTGTCAGGGAAATGTATACACAGGGGGTTTCACTACCTCACAAGCACCTATCGCTAACTTAGTTATGAAGCTGAAGTCTCGATCTTACAGCCAAAATGCGACAGGGGGGGGGGGGGGGCGACGGGGGGGGGGGGGGAGGGGGAGTACATCACATAAATCATAGTTCGTTTAGAGGAATGTGTCACGTTTCATCACACACGAGATGGAAGTCATCTGATGCAGGAGAGGTTTGTAGTTAACGATCGCAAGTAGACAGTGCTTTAAATCATATACATAACACGTGGCTGTATGCGAGTCGAATACATGCTGTGTCATGCGACCGCAGATCCATTTAAAGTTTATAGACGAATGGTTCTCTATCTTCCTGAAAAGCGTCAAATACAGTAGTCAACTCGCGTGTATCACTGAGACCTCAATAGACATACAGTAGAATGCTGCCTCAACGGGCAAAATTGACTGCTTCACTTCGATTCCATGTCGACGTTTTGTCGCATTCCTCTTGCTGCAGCATAATTGATTCCACGTACAAATTGCTCTGCACCAACCAGAAGATATGCAAGTACTCGCTCAATTTCGCGGCATTTATAATCGGTCAGTTTATACCTATTCCCTATCACTTTTCGCAATTCTATCTATTTTATTGGAGTTCTATCCATGCGATCGTGTAATAATCCCTCGTTCTGTCTTCTAGAATTGGTTTTAAATTTAGTATAGCTGCCAACAGCTAGCCTAAATGCACTGATCTGGAGCCGTAGTATAGCACAGTAGTCGACTGTATCCAGTTACCCAGACATTTGGAGAACGTTTGCTCTGTTTTCTGTATGTCTATATATGCGTCGCAGATGGCCCCCAGGACCCACAGTAGAGCAGAGTTAGTGTTCGAGTGTGGACCCGCGTGCGTTATATCCGGGGGGTCAATTGAGCTATCTAAGAAAATGGTGAGAAAGAAAGGGCAGTTGGACTACCTCCACTAACCTAAGTCAAATCGTCCTAGGAACTAAGAAAACGGGGGCAAAGAAACGGTACTCAGGCTACCTCCACTAACCAAACACGAAACTAATGCTGTAGGTAGATAAATTTAAACAAATTTACAGACATTTAAAGAAATTTAAACAAATTTAAAGAAATTTGTAAAATTATATTCGAATTGAATGTAAGCTATTAGAGCAAAAAATTCGAAATTCGAGGAGGATGGCGAACACACTTGATGGCGGTACTGTTTGTAATTGCTACGGTCGCAGGTTCGAATCCTGCCTCGGGCATGGATGTGTTGTGTGATGTCCTTAGGTTAGTTAGGTTTAAGTAGTTCTAAGTTCTAGGGGACTGATGACCACAGTAGTTAAGTCCCTTAGTGCTCAGAGCCATTTGAACCATTTGTAATTGTTTAAATAAAGACTTATGTCCAGTGCATGTAATACGGCTATCGATATCTCAACCTCTTGTGGTGGTAACACAACGCTAATTCTGTAGGTATATAATAAATTTAAACAAATATATAAACCTTTAGAAAATTAAAAGAAATTTAAACAAATTTATAGAAAGTGTATTCGAATTAAATGAGCAGCCTCTAGTGGGGGCGACACCATACCAGTTCTGCTAAACAAAATATTCCAAGAGGATGGCTAACAAAATTGATGGTGGTACTGCTTGTAATTGTTTAAATAAGGACTTATGTCCAGTTCCAAGGAAGAGGTGACTTTGGTTAGTGGAGGTAGCCTGAGTACCGTTTCTTTGCGTCATTTTCTTAGTTCCTAGGACGATGTGACTTAGGTTAGTGGAGGTAGTCCAACTGCCTTTTCTTTCCCACCATTTTCTTAGGTAGCTCAATTGACCTATCTTCCCGCCAAATTTCAAACTTGTCACAAGTTCGCTGGATGGGTGACTTAGTTTATTGGAGGTAGCCCAACTGATCTATCTTCCCACCATCTTGAATGACGTCATTCGCATCATCATCTGAGGTCACGGCCGCCATATTGGATTGGATTGGATTGACGCCGGCCCTTGGAGTGACAGCGGCCCTTGGGGTGACCTACTTTGGGGTGGTGCCCCCTTGTCCCACTACTATCATGCAGGACATTTCACAATTCTTATTACAGGTCTCTGTAGGCCGTAGAAGGGACTTAACAAATAAAGTTTTGATAAAGAATCTAAGTCTGAAAATGCACCGTTTCGATGTAAAATAATTTTGAAAACCGGATTACTTTCAAATCTCCCACTTCAAGGTACGCTCACAAACTGAACAGATGAGACCCACTAGAAAGACAGGCCTGGTGCGCATGTCACAGCAGATGACACTGCAGATCTTACGAGTGCCAGCAGCCATCTCCGGTGGGGAGCGAGTAACTATTTCAGAGGAGTTTAATAGTGTTCTTAATGACACATTTACATGCATGTGAGTACTCGAAAGTACACAACAAAATTTAGATATTTAGTGGGTACCTTCCAATTAAATACTGATTTCCCGTGGGGCCTGCACGAACGTTCCTGAAGTGTGGTGGACAAGCCCACTTGAGGCCCACGAGATAGACATGCTGCTCAACTCAGCAGACAAACTACATTTCTACATCTGTTAACTCGTAAGTAGGTGTGAACGTACAAACGAGAAGTGGAACTTTTACTGGAATCCGCTATTATGGAGTCTTACTGTTATTAGTCTCACAATGTTCGGAAGTCCATAGGCCTAGTTATAATTTCTACTGAGGTACAATAAAATTAAAACCATGCCAAAATGGTTATCAGTTGCGTAAGGCCCCACTTCATGTACGAAATGAGGACTGCTAAGCAGAAGGGACTAAATGCTATAAACAAGCCATTATACCATTTATATCGAGTATTGATCTTAAATTAAATTTTGTTGTAGTACTGTTAATCAGTAAGACTTCATAATAGCAGGTTCCAGTAGAAGATAGATTTCTCGTTAATACATACACGCCCAGCTGCGAGTTAGTAGGTTTAGAAATGCATTTTGTCTGCTGAGCTGAGCGAGCGAGTGAGCACAGGCCTACCTTTGTGATTACATGCTGCTGCCTGCCTCTCTCGTAGGACTTGAGACTAATAGAGTGGCGTCACAAGTTAGTTGCAGAAACCTTATATCTCGTTGGCGCCGGTGAACAGAGCGCTGTCGTCAGTCCCTGTTGTGTTTGCTTACGACGTCACCCACCATTTTCGTCAATAACATCAACAGCTGAGAGAAAGTGGTACGTTCACAACAATCGCAGAAGGGCAGACTGTGGTACTAAACGGTCGTGCCACACTCTCTGGTTTGAAGAGTAGGTCCTTCGTCACGCAGAAGAGAACCAGGCCACGAGTACCCAAAACATTGCCCATGCCATGGGCTACTATAGAGCACAGAGGTCAGAGCTCATTTCCTCCGCTGTGAAGTGGGAGATCTGAAAGTGATCCAGCCCTAAAACCTAATTTTATGACCATACAGTGCACTTTTAGTCATTGTTTCTAATGTGTTCTACGTGGCAGTACACACTCAGTAACTGATTCTCCCAGGTTGTAGTCAATTAGTATTCACTTTCACTCCATGAACAAATGTTAAAAAGCAAGGAAACATGTTCAGCGTTGACTTAGTGTACCGACTGGACTAATGGCTGATAAATAATAAATATGATGAAAGTGCTTGAAAAACTACACTTATCAGTCAGAAACTTATGGCCACCTACCTAACAGCCGGTATGTCCACGTTTGGCACAGAAAACAGCGCCGGCGTATTATTTTTTTATTATTTATTTTATTTACACGTCAAGTTCCGTAGGACCAAATTGAGGAGCAAATCTCCAAGGTCATAGAACGTGTCAGTAAATGAAATTACAACCTAAAAGGCGGCAGTTGTGGCCGAGCGGTTCTAGGTGCTTCAGTCTGGAACCGCGCGACCGCTACAGTCGCTGGTTCTAATCCTGCCTCGGGCATGGATGTGTGTCATGTCCTTAGGTTAGTTAGCTTTAAGTAGTTCTAAGTTCAAGGGGACTGATGACCTCAGATGTTAAGTCCCATAGTGCTGCCCACATCTCGTGGTCGTGCGGTAGCGTTCTCGCCTCTACGCTCCGGTTCCCGGGTTCGATTCCCGGCGGGTTCAGGGATTTTCTCTGCCTCGTGATGGCTGGGTGTTGTGTGATGTCCTTAGGTTAGTTAGGTTTAAGTAGTTCTAAGTTCTAGGGGACTGATGACCATAGATGTTTAGTCCCATAGTGCTCAGAGCCATTTGAACCATTTGAACCCATAGTGCTCAGAGCCAATTTAACCTATTTTTTTGGTAATAAGCTAATATTGTTAACACGAAATGACAGTAAGGAATACATATATTGAGAGGCCAATGACAAAATACCCAGACTCCTGAACAGGGATCGACAAGAGGTTTGTGAACTTACACCACTTATTGCCAAACCGCCCGTTTCTGAGCCATAAATATCCTTTTATAATGGGAAGAGTTACCCGAAAATATAATACTATACGACATAAGCGAATAAATATAAGCAAAGCAGACTAATTTTCGTCTAATAATGGCAGCATTAAGTCTTCGGACAAGATCCTGAGCGTGGGCTTTCCACGACAGTTTACTATCTGAACACCTGTGAAATTAAAACGTCAGGTTTTGTTGAACTGTGTGTTTGAAACTGTAAAAACTGAGTCTTACTGTGATTTAGTGTTAGTTTATTTTCTACAAGCCATGAACTTATATCATGAACTGCACTATTTGAAATCGAGGCAATATTGCACACAACATTCTTTACTACCAAGCTAGTGTCATCAGCAAACAGAAATATTTTTGTATTACCCGTAATACTATAGGGCATAACATATATATAAATAAGGAACAGGAGTGGCCCATCAGTGATCCCTGGGGCACCCCCCACTTAACTGTACTCCATTCAAACCCCACATCACGACCATTCCCAACCCCGTGGATGTTGCTAAAGTAAGAGGTGAACCAATTGTGAGCTACTTCCTGTATTCCGTAATGGTTCAACTTCTGGGGAAATATTTTGTGATCAACACAATCAAACGCCTTAATTAAATCAAAAAGTATGCGTAGCGTCCGAAACCCTTTGTTTAACCCATCCAGTACTTCACAGAGAAAAGAGAATATAGCATTTTCAGTTGTTAAACCACTTCTAAAGCCGAACTGTACATTTGATAGCAAATCGTGTGATATAAAATGATCAATTATCATTACATACACAGCCTTTTCAATAACTTTAGCACACACTGATGGCACAGAAATAGGTCTAAAATTGTCTACATTATCCCTTTTATACAGCGGCTTTACTACTGAGCACTTTAATCGTTGAGGAAACTGACCGTTCCTAAAGGAAAAATTACAAATATGGCTAAATACAGGGCTAACATGTGCAGCACATTACTTTAATATTCTGCTAGGCACTCCATCATGTCTATGAAAGTTCCTAGTCTTCAGTGATTTAATTATTGACTCAATCTCCCCATTGTCTGTATCACAGAGGAACATTTCAGACATAGGTCTCGGAAAGACATTTGCCAAGAGAGTTATATGATTCATTGTAGAAACTAATTTTTTATTTAATTCACCAACAATGCTCAGAAAATGATTGTTAAATACTCTACATATATCTGATTTATCAGTAACAGAAATATTTTTCCTACGAACTGACTTTATATCGTCGACCTTGTGCTGCTGACCACACACTTCCATCACAAGTGAGCATATGGTTTTAATTTTATCCAGTCAATTAGCTATTCTATTTGCATACCACACACTGTTTGCCTTCCTAATAACATTTTTAAGCACCTTACAGTACTGTTTGCAATGGGCTACTTTAACTTGATTCTGACTACTTCTAACGTTTTGCTATAACTACCCCCATGAACCATGGACCTTGCCGTTGGTGGGGAGGCTTGCGCGCCTCAGCGATACAGATGGCTGTACCGTAGGTGCAACCACAACGGAGGGGTATCTGTTGAGAGCCCAGACAAACGTGTGGTTCCTGTAGAGGGGCAGCAGCCTTTTCAGTAGTTTCAGGGGCAACAGTCTGGATGATTGACGGATCTGGCCTTGTAACACTCACCAAAACGGCCTTGCTGTGCTGGTACTGCGAACGGCTGAAAGCAAGGGGAAACTACAGCCGTAATTTTTCCCGAGGGCATGCAGCTTTACTGTATGGTTAAATGATGATGGAGTCCTCTTGGGTAAAATATTCCGGAGGTAAAACAGTCCCCCATTCGGATCTCCGGGCGGGGACTACTCAAGAGGACGTCGTTATCAGGAGAAAGAAAACTGGCGTTCTACGGATCGGAGCGTGGAATTTCAGATCCCTTAATCGGGCAGGTAGGTTAGAAAATTTAAAAAGGGAAATGGATAGGTTAAAGTTAGATATAGTGGGAATTAGTGAAGTTCAGTGGCAGGAGGAACAAGACTTTTGGTCAGGCGAATACAGGATTATAAATACAAAATCAAATAAGGGTAATGCAGAAGTCGGTTTAATAATGAATAAAAAAATAGGAGTGCGGGTAAGCTACTACAAACAGCATAGTGAACGCATTATTGTGGCCAAGATAGACACGAAGCCCATGCCTACTACAGTAGTACAAGTTTATATGCCAACTAGCTCTGCAGATGATGAAGAAATTGATGAAATGTATGATGAGATAAAAGAAATTATTCAGGTAGTGAAAGGAGACGAAAATTTAATAGTCATGGGTGACTGGAATTCGAGAGTAGGAAAAGGGAGAGAATGAAACATAGTGGGTGAATATGGATTGGGGGAGAGATATGAAAGAGGAAGCCGTCTGGTAGAATTTTGCACAGAGCATAACTTAATCATAGCTAATACTTGGTTCAAAAATCATAAAAGAAGGTTGTATACATGGAAGAATCCTGGAGATACTAGAAGGTATCAGATAGGTTATATAATGGCAAGACAGAGATTTAGGAACCAGGTGTTAAATTGTAAGACATTTCCAGGGGCAGATGTGGACTCTGACCACAATCTATTGGTTATGAACTGTAGATTAAAACTATAGAAACTGCAAAAAGGTGGGAATTTAAGGAGATGGGACCTGGATAAACTGACTAAACCAGAGGTTGTACAGAGTTTCAGGGAGAGCATAAGGGAACAATTGACAGGAATGGGGGAAAGAAATACAGTAGAAGAAGAATGGGTAGCTCTGAGGGATGAAGTAGTGAAGGCAGCAGAGGATCAAGTAGGTAAAAAGACGAGGGCTAGTAGAAATCCTTGGGTAACAGAAGAAATATTGAATTTAATTGAAGAAAGGAGAAAATATAAAAACGCAGTAAATGAAGCAGGCAAAAGGGAATACAAACGTCTCAAAAATGAGATCGACAGGAAATGCAAAATGGCTAAGCAGGGATGGCTAGAGGACAAATGTAAGGATGTAGAGGCTTATCTCACTAGGGGTAAGATACATACTGCCTACAGGAAAATTAAAGAGACCATTGGAGAAAAGAGAGCCACTTGTATGAATATCAAGAGCTCAGATGGAAACCCAGTTCTAAGCAAAGAAGGGAAAGCAGAAAGATGAAAGGTGTATATAGAGGGTCTATACAAGGGCAATGTACGTGAGGACAATATTATGGAAATGAAAGAGGATGTAGATGAAGATGAAATGGGAGATACGATACTGCGTGAAGAGTTTGACAGAGCACTGAAAGACCTGAGTCGAAACAAGGCCCCGGGAGTAGAAAACATTCCATTGGAACTACTGACGGCCTTGGAAGAGCCAGTCCTGACAAAACTCTACCATCTGGTGAGCAAGATCTATGAGACAGGCGAAATACCCTCAGACTTCAAGAAGAATGTAATAATTCCAATCCAAAAGAAAGCAGGTGTTGACAGATGTGAAAATTACCGAACTATCAGTTTAATAAGTCACAGCTGCAAAACACTAACGCGAATTCTTTACAGACGAATGGAAAAACTGGTAGAAGCCGACCTCGGGGAAGATCAGTTTGGATTACACAGAAATGTTGGAACACGTGAGGCAATACTGACTCTACGACTTATCTTAGAAAATAGATTAAGGAAGGGCAAACCTACGTTTCTAGCATTTGTAGACTTAGAGAAAGCTTTTGACAATGTTGACTGGAATACTCTCTTTCAAATTCTAAAGGTGGCAGGGGTAAAATACAGGGAGCGAAAGGCTATTTACAATTTGTACAGAAACCAGATGGCAGTTATAAGAGTCGAGGGCCATGAAAGAGAAGCAGCGGTTGAGTAGGGAGTGAGACAGGGTTGTAGCCTGTCCCCGATGTTATTCAGTCTGTATATTGAGCAAGCAGTAAAGGAAACAAAAGAAAAATTCGGAGTAGGTATTAAAGTCAATGGAGAAGAAATGGCTCTGAGCACTATGGGACTCAACTGCTGAGGTCATTAGTCCCCTAGAACTTAGAACTAGTTAAACCGAACTAACCTAAGGACATCACAAACATCCATGCCCGAGGCAGGATTCGAACCTGCGACCGTAGCGGTCTGGCGGTTCCAGACTGCAGCGCCTTTAACCGCACGGCCACTTCGGCCGGCTGAGAAGAAATAAAAATGTTGAGGTTCGCCGACGACATTGTAATTCTGTGAGAGACAGCAAAGGACTTGGAAGAGCAGCTGAACGGAATGGACAGTGTCTTGAAAGGAGGATATAAGATGAACATCAACAAAAGCAAAACGAGGATAATGGAATGCAGTCTGTAATATTATTGGTATTTCCGTCCTATGAAAGCTTTGAGTACCCTTGGAAAGGCATTCACCTATCTTTATTTTGAATGATCAACTTATGAGATGAGACCTATTCTTTGAAAGACATTTGTTTTATATAATTAACGTAACTGCAAAGTTGCGCATCTAGCGCGGACGCTAATACATCGATTGCGCAGTCAAAGAAACATTTTAACAGAAGCTGAACTGTCGTTCCGCTTCGATCTAAATAAAAGATGACAGTAAAAAAAAAAACTTTTGTAGATCTTCAGATTTTAATGTACTTCTGCTTGTAATGTGAAAACGTAGAAGAAGGTCGACTTTAAGCTAAAAAAGTGAGCGGTCTTTCCAGCGTGCAGACAACACTATTAATTAATAACATTCAAGTAATTTATGTTCGAAACTGTAAATCGGCAAGTTATTGTTATCGGAGGTGTTGAAAAGTGCAAAAATTGTCTTTAACGAAGGAGGAAAATAATGACTGTAATTTGTGACAAAATACGTGAACATAGGAGCTAGTACAGGACAGGCTGAAATCTGATCGCACGACAGAGTTAGAAAATTACTTATGTAAGTTATGCTGTTTATAAAGTAGCTCTAATTGCTTGTGAGAATTATTAGAATATATTTAGTGTTTACCAGATTTCTTAGTCTATTCTTTTCCTTTAAACTTTTTTAACCTCCATGCCATATTATTTTTAGAAATGTCAAACAGCCTTTACTACAGCAGAGAATACTGCGGCATCCTGGTCGTAGACAGAAGGCCGCTCCTTGTCTTCTATACAACTCATAGCTGCCCCATTTATTAATGATTTCATTTGCAAATGCATTTTTTTTTACTATTCATTGTTAAAGGTCTCTTAGGTAATTATAAAATTCATACTGATTACTTAAAGAAATCCGGGTTGTTCTTTTCCAAATAATAGAAGTCTTTGCGTAATCAAAAACTAGCCTCCTTCTGACAACGATCAGGAGCCGACCAGAAGACGGACGTCTTCGACCGCTTTCGTGTGTCCTGTGGCAAAGCTGTGCCAAACTGGGAACACGGCATTCTAGTATGAAATACAGATTTAAATTGAAAGAATTGAGATATATTTAATAGTAATAATTTTTTTATCATACTAGAAGTCGAATTAAGTCGGGTGATGCTGAGAGAATTAGATTAAGAAATGAGACACTTAAAGTAGTAAAGGAGTTTTGCTATTTGGGGAGCAAAATAACTGATGACGGTCGAAGTAGAGAGGATATAAAATGGAGACTGGCAATGGCAAGGAAAGCGTTCCTGAAGAAGACAAATTTGTTAACATCGAGTATAGATTTAAGTGTCAGGAAGTCGTTTCTGAAAGTATTTGTATGCAGTGTAGCCTTGTATGGAAGTGAAACATGGACGATAAATACACTCCTGGAAATTGAAATAAGAACACCGTGAATTCATTGTCCCAGGAAGAGGAAATTTTATTGACACATTCCTGGGGTCAGATACATCACATGATCACACTGACAGAACCACTGGCACATAGACACAGGCAACAGAGCATGCACAATGTCGGCACTAGTACAGTGTATATCCACCTTTCGCAGCAATGCAGGCTGCTATTCTCCCATGGAGACGATCGTAGAGATGCTGGATGTAGTCCTGTGGAACGGCTTGCCATGCCATTTCCACCTGGCGCCTCAGTTGGACCAGCGTTCGTGCTGGACGTGCAGACCGCGTGAGACGACGCTTCATCCAGTCCCAAACATGCTCAATGGGGGACAGATCCGGAGATCTTGCTGGCCAGGGTAGTTGACTTACACCTTCTAGAGCACGTTGGGTGGCACGGGATACATGCGGACGTGCATTGTCCTGTTGGAACAGCAAGTTCCCTTGCCGGTCTAGGAATGGTAGAACGATGGGTTCGATGACGGTTTGGATGTACCGTGCACTATTCAGTGTCCCCTCGACGATCACCAGTGGTGTACGGCCAGTGTAGGAGATCGCTCCCCACACCATGATGCCGGGTGTTGGCCCTGTGTGCCTCGGTCGTATGCAGTCCTGATTGTGGCGCTCACCTGCACGGCGCCAAACACGCATACGACCATCATTGGCACCAAGGCAGAAGCGACTCTCATCGCTGAAGACGACACGTCTCCATTCGTCCCTCCATTCACGCCTGTCGCGACACCACTGGAGGCGGGCTGCACGATGTTGGGGCGTGAGCGGAAGACGGCCTAACGGTGTGCGGGACCGTAGCCCAGCTTCATGGAGACGGTTGCGAATGGTCCTCGCCGATACCCCAGGAGCAACAGTGTCCCTAATTTGCTGGGAAGTGGCGGTGCGGTCCCCTACGGCACTGCGTAGGATCCTACGGTCTTGGCGTGCATCCGTGCGTCGCTGCGGTCCGGTCCCAGGTCGACGGGCACATCCACCTTCTGCCGACCACTGGCGACAACATCGATGTACTGTGGAGACCTCACGCCCCACGTGTTGAGCAATTCGGCGGTACGTCCACCCGGCCTCCCGCATGCCCACTATACGCCCTCGCTCAAAGTCCGTCAACTGCACATACGGTTCACGTCCATGCTGTCGCGGCATGCTACCAGTGTTAAAGACTGCGATGGAGCTCCGTATGCCACGGCAAACTGGCTGACACTGACGGCGGCGGTGCACAAATGCTGCGCAGCTAGCGCCATTCGACGGCCAACACCGCGGTTCCTGGTGTGTCCGCTGTGCCGTGCGTGTGATCATTGCTTGTACAGCCCTCTCGCAGTGTCCGGAGCAAGTATGGTGGGTCTGACACACCGGTGTCAATGTGTTCTTTTTTCCATTTCCAGGAGTGTAGTTCGGACAAGAAGAGAATAGAAGCTTTCGAAATGTGGTGCTACAGAAGAATGCTGAAGATTAGATGGGTAGATCACATAACTAATGAGGAGGTATTGAATAGAATTGGGGAGAAGAGGAGTTTGTGGCATAACTTGACAAGAAGAAGGGACCGGTTGGTAGGACATGTTCTAAGGCATCAAGGGATCACAAATTTAGCATTGGAGGGCAGCGTGGAGGGTAAAAATCGTAGAGAGAGACCAAGAGATGAATACACTAAGCAGATTCAGAAGGATGTAGGTTGCAATAAGTACTGGGAGATGAATAAGCTTGCACAGGATAGGGTAGCATGGAGAGCTTCATCAAACCAGTCTCAGGACTGAAGACAACTACTACTACCATTTTACTCTACATCATATCCTTATTCCCACTAGACAGCCACCCTGGCTGCCTTTTACTGCTAGTACCCCGTTCTAATAGAAAGCAACTCTCAAAGAGCACGAGAAATGTGTTAAGGAAAGCATTATATTTGTCATTTACGTTATTGGCACCATAAACATCCTGCCACTCTTGTTCATTGACAAGGTTTAAGAAACTCTCTATTGCTGTTGCGTGCAATGGAAGCAATGAGGACTTGGTATGTCGCTGGAGGGAACTGGCACCACATCTGCTTACACAAGCCAGTAATTCCCATAAATTCCGGGGTGAGGAGCGATAAAGCTCTGGCGCCACGTTCAGTTACATCCCAGATGTTTTCGATCGGCTGCAGATCTGGAGAGCTAGGGGCGCAGCAGATAACTGGAACTCACCACTGTGTTCCTCGAACCATTCCATCGCTCTCCCGTCCTTGTGATGTGGCGCATTACCTTGTTGAATAATGTCACTGCTGTCAGGAAGCATGACCATCATGAGGGGGTGTACGTGGTCTGCAAACAGTGTACGATACTCCTTGGCCGTCATGGTGCTTTGCACGAGCTCCACTGGACCCATGGCTGCCCACGTGAATGTTAGCAAGAGCATAATGGAGTCGCCACCAGTTTGTCGCCATCCCGCAGAAAGGGTGTCAAGGAGCCGTTCTCATGGAAGACGACGAATTCGTACCCTCTCGTCGGTATGGTGATGAAGGTATCGGTGTCCATCAGACCATGCATCGCTCTGCGTTTCAGTCGTAGTTGCCGATGTCGCAGTGTTTAATAGACACATGCACGGGTGATCGGCTGCGGAGGCCCATCGCTTCGAGTGTTCGGTGCACTGTGTGCCCAGACACACTTCTACTCTGCCCAGAATATAAGTCTGACGTTAGTTCGGCCACAGTTCGCCGTCTCTCCTGTTTAGCAGTCTGCCCAGCCCAGGGAGTACTGATAGTAAATGGACCGTATGTGTGTCTGACTACCACTTATTACATCCACATCTACATCATACTCCGCAAGCCACCTAATGTTGTGTGGCGGAGGGTACTTTCGCTACTACTATCTGATCCCTCCAACCCTGTTCTACGCGCGAATAGTGCGTGGGAAGAATGATTGTCCGTAAGCCTCTGTATTGGCTCTAATTCCTCGAATTTTCTCTTCGTGGTCAATACGCTAGATGTATGTGGGGAAAGATATATATTATTGACTCCTCCTGAAAAGTGCTGTCCCGAAATTTCAATAGTAAATCTCTCCGTGATGCACAACGTCTCTCTTGTAACGTCTGCCAGTGGAGTTGTTTAGCATCTCCGTAACGCTCTCTCGCCAGCTAAACTATCCAGTGACGAAACGCGCCGCTCTTCTTTGAATCTTCTCTATCTCCTCAATCAGCCCTACCTGGTAGGGATCCCAGATAGATGAACAATACTCAAGAATCGGGCGAACAAGCGCTTTATAAGCCACTTCTTTCGTGGATGAGTTAGTTTAATTTAGTTTAGTTTGGTTTAGATATGTCATGTTCCCTAGATCATTTTCACGATTATTTTATCGATATGATGTGGAAAAATTCCAGATTACAAGATATATATACACACATGAGTAGTGCTAATATTAATGTTACTGAAATTTTTAGTTCTACACATGTAACTACATTTAGAGGTAAGAAATTTTTTTACCAGTTCTGAAACAGAAACTCGTCCATGGAATAGAAGGAGTTGGTCCAAAAGAAATGATTTTAAGCTAGATTTAAAACTTGATCTGCTACCTGCCAAACACTTTATGTTGCTGAGTAATGTACTTTTTTTTGAGCAACTGACAGCTTCAATAACGGATAGGAAAGGTCATGTTCCCCTCTAGTGTTGTACGTATGAACATCACTGTTCTTCGCTAATTGAGATGGATTATTTATAACGAATTTCATTAGCGGATATATGTACTCTGATGGTGCAGTTAAAATACCTAAAACCTTGAATAGGAGCCTACATGACGTTCTTGCGTGAACACCACTAATTAGTCTCACTGCTCTCTTTTGTGCCATCAATACTTTATGTCTAAGTGGTGAGTTACCCCAGAAAACTATTCCGTAAGACATTATTGAGTGGAAATATGCAATGTACGTTAGGAGGCTGATCTGTTTATTACCAAGACTAGCGATAATACGAAGAGAGAAAGAAGCTGAACTTAATTGTTTAAGAAGCTCAATAATATGTTTCTTCCAGTTCAAGTTGTCATCAACGTGAACACCCAATAATTTGGAGAAATCTACCCAGTTAACTGAGCCCTGTTCATATGTTACATCAATTGTTGGTATGACTCTATTTGGTGTACAGAACTGGATGTAGTGAGTTTTTTTCAAAATTATGGGAGAGTTCATTTTCTGAGAACCACTTAATAATTCTTTGAAAGGCATCCTTAAGAATATCTTCAGCTACTTTTTCTGGAATGGGGTTTATTGTAACACTTGTGTCATCTGCAAAAAGTACTAGTTCTGCTTGCTGAACGTAAAGTGAGAAGTCATTCACATGAATAAGGAACAGCAGAGGACCCAAAATTGAACCCTGTGGGACTCCCTTTGTGATAACTCCCCATTCACTAGAATTTACTACCCTCCCAACACTATTTGTGTTATTCAGCACAACTTTTTGCTTTCTGTTCGTTAAGTATGATTCAAACAAGCTGTATGTATAGCCTTCAATTCCATAAAACCTAAGTTTTTCTCAGAGTGTGACATATTCCACACAGTCAAATGCCTTGGAAAGATCACAAAACATACCAACTGGCGATAATTTGTTATTTAGGGCTTCTACTATTTGGTGGGTAAATGTGTAAATAGCATTCTCAGTCGAGTTACCCTTCCGGAATCCAAACACTGACATGCTGAGTAAATTATTTTCACTTAAATGTGAGACTACTCTTGAATACATAACTTTTTCAAATATTTTAGAAACTGAAGTCAGAAATGAGATTGATCTATAATTATTTAAGTCACTCTTGTCCCCTTTCTTATGAAGGGGTTTGACAATTGCGTATTTCAATCTGTCTAGAAAAATTCCCTGAGCCAGCAATGCGTTACATATATCACTAAAGACTCCACTTATTAAATTAGAACAACACTTTAAAATTCTGTTAGAGACTCCATTAACACCACATGAGCTCTTGTTTTTCAGTATATTTATAATTCCCTTGATTTCAGTGGGGAATGTTGCTGCTATTTCTATACGCCTAAAGTCCTGGAGAATGACATTTTTAACATATTTTTTGCTTCAACTCAACCCTTTAACTCTATTTTTGCTGCTACATTCAGAAAGTGATTGTTAAAAATACTTGCAACTTGTGAATTATCACTCACAACTACATCATTTAGCTTTATTGCTATGGTATGCTGTGCACTGTCAGGCTGCCCCATCTCCCATTTGACAATATTCCATACAGTTTTAATCTTATTATCCGCATTATTTATTTCTGTCAGAACAAATAAACTTCTCGACTTCTTAACGACTTTCCTTAAAATATTACAGTATCTTTTGTAGTAAGCAAGTAACGTCGGATCCTGACTTATTCTGGCCTGTCCTCATATTCCCCTCTTCCTCTTACAGGAATCTTAATTCCCTTAGTAATCCATGGCTTACTTGACTTCGTAATGGCTTTTTTAGGTAACATTTCAGGAAACCAACTCTCAAATATTGAGACAAATCTACGGTGGAATAAATAGAATTTGGCATCAGCATCATTTTCTGTGTATACTTCATCCCATTCTACCTCTTCTTCACTGCTCTTAAAATTCTGTACCCTGTTCGCATCAATAAGCCTTCCTGCCTTGTATGAACCTGCCTGAAGCCTATAAGGTGCTAAATGTGTTATTTCCATTAACTCTGCATCATGATCAGATAGCCTATTAACAACTGGGTACACATTGTTTCTGCCTGAGCACTGTCTATGAAAATATTATCGATAAGTGACCTACTATCCGGCTGCACACGAGTTGGAAAATTTACAACAGATACTAGATTGAAACAACCAAACAAAGAGTCTAGCTCATTTTTCCTATCCGTATCTTGTAAGAAATCTACATTAAAATCACCACAAACAACTAACTGCTTCTTTTTGTCTGACAGGTAGCCCAATAATGTCTCTAGATTTTTCATGAATAGATGAAAGTTACCTTGAGGGGATCTGTAGATTGTTACAATTACTATAGAAGTATATTGCAGTAGCAACTGAAAAGCACATGCTTCAAGGATCTGATCTAGACAAAAACTATTTGTTTCAATATTTTTGACTGTGTATCCAGTTTTTATATAAGTGGCAACTCCTCCTTTTTCCATGTTGACTCTAAGTTTCCTTAAGATTCTTCCAGTGAATCTGAGTCTTGTGTCTGCTTTCCCACTATCTGTTTTACATGGTCATTCCACTTAAGGTCGCTCTGGATAGTTACGCCTAGATATTTTCGGCAGACGCTGTCTCCAGCTGTTTGTCATCAACAGTGTAGCTGTACAGTGTAGCTGTGTACTCTCCAGGTGACGCTGCTATCGCCTGGACGGGTTTATATCGACAGTAGATCGGTGGTCACAGTGTTTTGGCTGATAAGTGTATAAGTTTCACAGAAGGAATCATGATGATAGCAGTCAATCAGCTACTTTACGATAGGAATAATATGTCTTACGTTCAGTTACTACTGGCTCCTATTCAGGAAGTGTGTCAAAATCAAAGTCATTTCCGTAGTATAGTGACGGCAAATACCAAGCACAGTTGATAGTCTAAGTTCCACGCAAGAATACCAGTCTTGGAGCACAATTCGACTGGAAAACAAGTTCGAGGAGGTGAAGTTGCTAGATGACGTGTGGTTCTTTGACTTAAAGTTGCGAAAAAGTGACCCTTTTAATCTGGCATCAATAAATCGTAGCCCCTCCAAAATAATGCATGAGAAAATCTCTAGCTAAGTAATTGAACAAGAATCGCAATTAATTCAGTTTCTTATATCAAAGTAAGCATTAGGTAATCTGACAAACTTTGGTAGTTTCCAACTATTAACTTGGAAATTTTGGGTTTGTGATTGGGGACCTGATTCTAATAACTGGGTCTCAGTATAAAATAATATTTTCGAAGTCGTACCATGATTGCTAAAATGCAAGTATTGAAAGACATGTAGCGCTGCAGAGGGGTATTCGTTTGTACCTGTGGCCGGAATTGAAAGTATATTGATCGTAAAGATCTCCAAGCAACTCTTCAGAGTGAAGCTTGAAAATTAGCCTAACGCAGTAGTAATGAACTGACAGTTCCTACGTTCCTCTCGCTGCCTAGGCTAGATTTGACCATGTTTACCTGCATGTGGAGGATGAAGTGGCTAAAGAATCAGGCAGTGGTCAGACCAATAAGCTGCATCTGCGGTTAAGCGCAACTCAGCCCTAAACATTTCCAAATCCCCCAGCTTACCTGCTCGGAGAGGCACGTGGTTGCCTCGGAGAGGCTACTAACCGGCTGTGAACGCTGGTGAAGACATCTAGCAGTGAAAGGTTGAGACAAGTGGTTTCGTTCTGTCTGCTTTCAAAAAGGAAGATTCCGTTTTTCGCTTTTTCGTTCATTTCGTCGTTTTTGATTGGCTACGCTACGAATATTCTAACCGTCGACCAGTAAAAAGATCTCTGTCTCCGATTTCAGACGGTTAACCAGTGAAACATTCCTAACATCTGTAGCTCAAAAACTGCGTTCCGCTCTCTTTGTTTTTTTCTATGGAAATGAGGTGGATCATCGACAGCACAGCTCTTTCTGGCTCCTAGTTTATTTACGTTAGTCGCCGGCCGAAGTGGCCGTGCGGTTCTAGGCGCTGCAGTCTGGAACCGCGAGACCGCTACGGTCGCAGGTTCGAATCCTGCCTCGGGCATGGATGTGTGTGATGTCCTTAGGTTAGTTAGGTTTAACTAGTTCTAAGTTCTAGGGCTTAATGACCTCAGAAGTTGAGTCCCATAATGCTCAGAGCCATTTACGTTAGTCAGTCCTGATCCCTCATACATTGTTTTAAACGTTCGTTTTTTGCAGTGCCACAGTTCGCCGGCATCTCACACTCACAAAAGAGACTTGACTATGGGTTCTCACTCCACATTTCGATCTTTATCTCCTACGGGGGAGCATTTTGAAGAAAGCCCTGTTTTGTAAGGTTTGCTCCAGGCTTTGTTAAAACCAGCATTTCTCCTCTTTTTCACTGACGAGTCGTAAAACAGTATCTGTGGGTGTGTCATTTGCAGACGTTACTGTTGCATCTGTGACTGGTGCCCTGCGGCATGTCCTCAGAGGAAAGCTGGTTGGCCAAGTGACACAGACCTGCTTGGCTCATGGTGGTCCTTTCAGGAACTCGTCCGGGGTGGGTCTCTCCTGTCGGCCTAGATACCTAGTGGCCTCTTACGTAGACTGAACCATGCAAAGAAGTATAAGAATGAAAATTAAATTGATTAGTTACTGGCAGACGGAAGCACTGATACACACTGAGGTGACAAAAGTCATGGGATACCTCGTAATAATGTGTCGGACCTCTTTTTGGCCAGCGTAGTGCAGCAACTCGATGTGGCAAGAACTCAGCAAGTCATTGGAAGTCTCCTGCAAAAATATTGAGCCATGCTGCCTGTATAGCTACCTATAATTGCAAACATTTTGCCGGTGCAGGATTTTGTGCACGAACTGACGTCTCAGTTACGTCCCATAAATATTCGATGGGATTCATGTTGGGCGATCTGGGTGGCTATATTATTCACTCGAACTGTCCAGAATGTTCTTCAAACTAATCGCAAACAACTGTGGCCCGGAGCATGGTGCATCGTTGTTTGGGAACATAAAGTCCATGAATAATGTTTTTTATTCCAGTCTTTGAACACAATATGATTTCTTTGGACGATGACCGGTTTCAGTCCGTAATGACCATCCTCAGATCTACACTCCTGGAAATGGAAAAAAGAACACATTGACACCGGTGTGTCAGACCCACCATACTTGCTCCGGACACTGCGAGAGGGCTGTACAAGCAATGATCACACGCACGGCACAGCGGACACACCAGGAACCGCGGTGTTGGCCGTCGAATGGCGCTAGCTGCGCAGCATTTGTGCACCGCCGCCGTCAGTGTCAGCCAGTTTGCCGTGGCATACGGAGCTCCATCGCAGTCTTTAACACTGGTAGCATGCCGCGACAGCGTGGACGTGAACCGTATGTGCAGTTGACGGACTTTGAGCGAGGGCGTATAGTGGGCATGCGGGAGGCCGGGTGGACGTACCGCCGAATTGCTCAACACGTGGGGCGTGAGGTCTCCACAGTACATCGATGTTGTCGCCAGTGGTCGGCGGAAGGTGCACGTGCCCGTCGACCTGGGACCGGACCGCAGCGACGCACGGATGCACGCCACGACCGTAGGATCCTACGCAGTGCCGTAGGGGACCGCACCGCCACTTCCCAGCAAATTAGGGACACTGTTGCTCCTGGGGTATCGGCGAGGACCATTCGCAACCGTCTCCATGAAGCTGGGCTACGGTCCCGCACACCGTTAGGCCGTCTTCCGCTCACGCCCCAACATCGTGCAGCCCGCCTCCAGTGGTGTCGCGACAGGCGTGAATGGAGGGACGAATGGAGACGTGTCGTCTTCAGCGATGAGAGTCGCTTCTGCCTTGGTGCCAATGATGGTCGTATGCGTGTTTGGCGCCGTGCAGGTGAGCGCCACAATCAGGACTGCATACGACCGAGGCACACAGGGCCAACACCCGGCATCATGGTGTGGGGAGCGATCTCCTACACTGGCCGTACACCACTGGTGATCGTCGAGGGGACACTGAATAGTGCACGGTACATCCAAACCGTCATCGAACCCATCGTTCTACCATTCCTAGACCGGCAAGGGAACTCGCTGTTCCAACAGGACAATGCACGTCCGCATGTATCCCGTGCCACCCAACGTGCTCTAGAAGGTGTAAGTCAACTACCCTGGCCAGCAAGATCTCCGGATCTGTCCCCCATTGAGCATGTTTGGGACTGGATGAAGCGTCGTCTCACGCGGTCTGCACGTCCAGCACGAACGCTGGTCCAACTGAGGCGCCAGGTGGAAATGGCATGGCAAGCCGTTCCACAGGACTACATCCAGCATCTCTACGATCGTCTCCATGGGAGAATAGCAGCCTGCATTGCTGTGAAAGGTGGATATACACTGTACTAGTGCCGACATTGTGCATGCTCTGTTGCCTGTGTCTATGTGCCTGTGGTTCTGTCAGTGTGATCATGTGATGTATCTGACCCCAGGAATGTGTCAATAAAGTTTCCCCTTCCTGGGACAATGAATTCACGGTGTTCTTATTTCAATTTCCAGGAGTGTATAATATACAAATATATACACCTAGTGAGAAGTGTGTCTTTCAACATAATATAGCAATACGTATCACAGTATACTATCATACAACCAGGGAGATGTACAGAAAATACGGTAAAACGTACCCTTTTTTACACCATGTCCTAAAGTGATAAGGCCATAATGGCATCGTCAAAACATATAAATATAATCAGCATATCATCGTCATATAGATCTAAAATAAGGTGTAGAATAGGCCGCATCGTCCACACAGTCCTTATTGCAACTGGCTACTGAAGTACAGTAGCTACCAGAAATCTGTTTGCCTACATCATCCCTAGATGTCGCTACTGTCGGCTTCGATGTAGTCATCATTTACGCAAAAAACATAATCTGATAAAAACACATTATGTAATTTTAAAATTGATAACTATCATAGAAACTAAATTGTGATACATTAAAAAACGAATACAGTTACCCATATAATATTATTAAAAGGAAATATATGAATAAAATAGGGCCGATCCTTTTTATGGTGAATTTACGGTCAACAATTAATATACGTATTACACTGACTGTAGCAACCTATAAATTGCCTATGAATGATAAAATGTCTATATGACAGCTGAAAAAAAGGACAGATCAATGATCAGCGCCCTCTGTTGGGTCTGCCGCCAGGATGTTATTTAGGCGTGCACCGATCTTAAGAACTTAACCACTAGAGGGCTTTACATACAACGTGATATATCTCCCAAAGGAAACTTTTAAACAACATATTAATAGTCAATAAATAAAATTATATAGTCTGGCAATATCGAGAGTTGTATGAGTATTCTACACTGGGCAGAGCAGGGTCGCGCTCTTGACTTGATGGAGGAGTTGGAGATTTACAAAGCGAAAAATCATGAAGCCTACTTTGATTTGTTTGATAACATACTACGATAACCAAATAATGCCTCGCGTATTTGTACCTAGCCTTACTTGATGCTTTATGTCGAGAACAGTGGGAATTTGCCTTACTTCCATACATTAATCGCACTAATCCTGTAACTGATTATGTCCTACCTATTCATTGAATGTATAACCAGACTATATAATTTTATTTATTGACTGTTAATATGTTGTTTAAAAGTTGGAGTGACAGCGACGTCAATGCACTGCCCCTTTATACCCTGTGTACGTGACAGTACTGTCATCTGTATACAGGGTGAGTCACCTAACATTACCGCTGGATATATTTCATAAACCACACCAAATACTGACGAATCGATTCCACAGACCGAACGTGAGGAGAGGGGCTAGGTTAATTGGTTAATACAGACCATAAAAAAAATGCATGGAAGTATGTTTTTTAACACAAACCTACGTTTTTTTAAATTGAACCCCGTTAGTTTTGTTAGCGCATCTAAACATATAAACAAATACGTAATCAGTGCCGTTTGTTGCATTGTAAAATGTAAATTACATCCGGAGATATTGTAACCTAAAGTTGACGCTTGAGTACCACTCCTCCGCTGTTCGATCGTGTGTATCGGAGAGCACCGAATTACGTAGGTATCCAAAGGGAACGGTGATGGACCTTAGGTACAGAAGAGACTGGAACAGCACATTACGTCCACATGCTAACACCTTTTTATTGGTCTTTTTCACTGACGCACATGTACATTACCATGAGGAGTGAGGTACACGTTCGACGGGCGTTTCATAGGACGTGGAGGACGCATAAATTGGCCAGCCCGTTCTCCTGATCTTACACCTTCTGGACTTCTTTCTGTGGGGTACGTTAAAGGAGAATGTGTACCGTGATGTGCCTACAACCCCAGAGGATATGAAACAACGTATTGTGGCAGCCTGCGGCGACATTACACCAGATGTACTGCGGCGTGTACGACATTCATTACGCCAGAGATTGCAATTGTGTGCAGCAAATGATGGCCACCACATTGAACATCTATTGACCTGACATGTCGGGACACACTCTATTCCACTCCCTAATTGAAAACGGAAACCACGTGTGTACGTGTACCTCACCCATCATGGTAATGTACATGTGCGTCAGTGAAAAAGACCAATAAAAAGGTGTTAGCATGCGGACGTAATGTGCTGTTCCAGTCTCTTCTGTACCTAAGGTCCATCACCGTTCCCTTTGGATCCCTACGTAATTCGGTGCTCTCCGATACACACGATCGAACAGCGGAGGAGTGGTACTCAAGCGTCAACTTTAGGTTACAATACCTCCGGATGTAATTAACATTTTACAATGCAACAAACGGCACTGATTACGTATTTTTTTATATGTCCAGATGTTCTAACAAAACTAACGGGGTTCCATTTAAAAAAAAACGTTGGTTTGTGTTAAAAAACATACTTCCGTGCATTTTTTATGGTTTGTATTAACCAATTACACTAGCCCCTCTCCTCACGTTCGGTCTGTGGAATCGGTTCGTCAGTATTTGATGTGGTTTACGAAATATATCCAGCGGTAACGTTAGGTGACTCACCCTGTATGTGCATATCGCTGTCCCAAAACTTTTGTCACCTCACCATGTATCTCATTAGTCAGTGGTGATTGATTGTTCTGATATGACTAGTCTTCTTATGTCTCATTTTATATTAGTTACAGGCCAGTTTTGGGGAAAAAGGTGTTGTAACGAAGTTTCGTGGACGATGTTTGGCTGGTATTAGTGGGTGCGGTGTGGCAGCCTCCAAAGTGAGCTGGTGCTGGAACCACGAAGTGCACATCCCGGTGACTGCTCTGCTACAGAACTGCCTGCAGCGGCTCCTCGCAGTGAACACTCGGAGAGCGACTGGGCACCGTGCTAAATATGCGCCCGGCAGAGTGGTATCTGCTCGACGTTTGGGTGGCATGTAACTCGAGGAGGCAAAGTAGTGCTTCCCACTCGGACGGTGTTGTCCTGTAAGCGCGAGCCGTAAGTGCCACGTCGATGGCTACTCCGACTTCAAAGAGTAAGATGAGGAGATGCAGGGAATCACTTTTTAATACACTTGGAGGGTCAACTTACTACTGTCGATACGTCGGGCCGCAAAATATCTTCGAGCGCTGGAATGACGTCAAATTGCTATTGTACCAAGGAACGTGGCATGGAAGAAGAACAGTCCGGCCTAGAATTTATATGTTACGTATGGAGTCTCGCAGGACATCAATCTTATGACGCGATTTCGTCGTCCGTTTACGTACTGCTTCCATAATCGTATCTATACCGATTTCTGCACATAGGCTGACAGTGCGAGTGTACCAACTGGCGCTCAGTATCCACCGAACGGCGTTCTCGTGCAGAAGATGCAGGTGGCCCAATTGACTTGCGCTGCCCAACCCCCGAAACCATGGGGCCGTGGAGAGTGCGGTTGCTTTCTACAGCCGTAGTTTCACTGTGGTGCTTAATTCAGCATTCGTAAAAAAATGGGACGAGTTGTTTGATCAAGCCATACGCCTTATTCCGAAGTACTTCTGTGTGTTCACGGAGAGAAAGCTGTTTCTGTACGTCCATCTTCTCAGATATGGTTGCGGGGCTCGGCTGTTCATTACAGGACGTCAAATGAAAACCTTTCAGCCGTCAAGTTTCCAAACTCATTTTCTTTGGCTTCCAGTTTCGGCGATTTACTGCGCCATCTTCAGGCCCTCGACCGACGTGTAGGAAGATTATACCTCAGTTCTGATCAAAACAGGAGCCAGCAATACTGCTATTAGTAGATTTCTGCCTGCTATAGCGAACTGTTTACCCAAAATGATCCCCAGATACTTCACCGTCGGATTCCAGGAGATAATTTGCACACGTAACATCAAATTGGCTGGAAGTGAAGGCCGTTTGTCACTAAAATACGAGGGTAATCCCAAAAGTAAGGTCTCCTATTTTTTATAAGTAAATAGGCCTGTTTATTTCTGCAATGGTTTACATCAGTATACAACTTGAACATTTAGCTATTTTTCGACATAATCACCATTTCTGTCGATGCCTTTTTGTAGACGCTGTGGCAGTTTTTGTATGTCCATGTCATACCAGCTCGCCGCCATGCTGTTTAGAAAGTTATGAACCTCTTCTTTCACCTCGTCGTCGGAGCTGAATCGCTGGGACCACAATTAACGCTAACGGTTACTGTGAGACTCTGAAAAATCTGAAACGGGCAATTCAGAACCGGAGAAGAGGAATGTTGAGCAAGGGCGTCCACATTCTCCATGACAACGCTCGCCCACACATCGCTCGGCAAACTGTTGCTCTCCTGCAACAGTTTCAGTGAAACATAATCACCCAACCCACCCTATAGTCCTGACTTGGCGCCCAGGGACTATCACCTGTTCCCTAAGTTAAAAGAACATTTGGCCGGAAAGCGATTCAGCTCCGACGACGAGGTGAAAGAAGAGGATCGTAACTTTCTGAACAGCATGGCGGCGAGCTGGTATGACATGGGCATACAAAAACTGCCACAGCGTCTACAAAAATGCATCGACAGAAATGGTGATTATGTCGAAAAATAGCTAAATGTTCAAGCTGTAAACTGATGTAAACCACTGTAGAATTAAACAGGTCTATGTACTTATAAAAAAATAGGAAATCTTACTTTTGGGATTACACTCGTAGATAGCCGCCGTCTTTGCCGGATTAAGTTGCACCTTATTAGCAGTGGCGTCCAGTTGAGCGTCTGATATTGGCCTGTACATGTTGTCCGCTGGAGACAAGAGCTGCGTCATCAGCAAATTGAGCTATCTGGACTACTTCAACAGTCGGCATGTCACTCACGTAGACGTTAAATAGGATTGAGGACAACGCAGAACCCTCAGGCAGCTTCTACAGTGGCAACTATCTTCCTGTCCATAACAAACTAGCAATAAGCTTTACGTAACAGTCAGCAATTAACATATTCCCATGTAGTATGTGGATCCGTTGCACCCTCCAAATTTTGTCGTAGGCATGGCTCTGAGCACTACGCGACTTAACTTCTGAGGTCATCAGTCGTCTAGAACTTAGAACTAATTAAACCTAACTAACCTAAGGACATCACACACATCCATGCCCGAGGCAGGATTCGAACCTGCGACCGTAGCGGTTGCTCGGTTCCAGACTGTAGCGCCTAGAACCGCACGGCCACTCCGGCCGGCGTCGTAGGCATTATCGATATTCAAAAAGTCTGCAGGAGTGGGTTTAGTCGGATTCAAGTTCCGTATCACTATTTCCGCAAAGCGTGTAAGTTGTAACGCTGCAGACAGCTTACGTTGAACCCATACCACTCCACTGTAATCGTGCATTTTGCAGCAAAATGCGGGCGAGTATGACCCTCTCAAACGTTTTGCCTAAGCCGCTAAGGAGCCTGAGAAGTCGATAGTCAGCAGCAAGCGTCAAATTCTTCCATGGCTGGGCATCGGGACTACCCTAACCTTTTCCACACCGGGTGCCTCTTTGCCATTCAGTTTTCTGACAATCGTCCTCACTTCGCTGGGCGTCGTTAAACGCGGTTGCAGACGATCGCCCGCCCTGATGACGCTGTAGACGAGCTGGAAGACATAGGTTCACACTCCCTCTGTGCAACAGCCAACGGGTCCTGCAAGAGCATCGTCTGTTGTTCAAAGGCTGTACCAAACGTTTCCGCCATAGTGACAGGGTCGTCTGTAAGCACTTGGTGGTTCTGGAGCAGTCACTTAGGACTGAGTTCGGCCCATAAATTCTTGATCAACTCCCACTGTTTTTTGGTCTGAAGGACGAAGGAAGACATCTTGTCCTTATCAATGGAGAGACGTCTACAGACGTTAAGGTAAATTCTGGCGTGCCACAGGGGAGTGTTATGGCACCATTTCTTTTCACAATATATATAAATGACCTAGTAGATAGTGTCGGAAGTTCCATGCAGCTTTTCGCGGATGATGCTGTAGTGTACAGAGAAGTTGCAGCATAAGAAAATTGCAGCGAAATGCGGGAAGATCTGCAGCGGATAGGCACTTGGTGCAGGGAATGGCAACTGACCCTTAACATAGACAAATGTAATGTATTGCGAATACATAGAAAGAAGGATCCTTTATTGTATGATTATATGATAGCGGAACAAACACTGGTAGCAGTTTCTTCTGTAAAATATCTGGGAGTATGCGTGAGGAACGATTTGAAGTGGAATGATCATATAAAATTAATTGTTGGTAAGGCGGGTACCAGGTTGAGATTCATTGGGAGAGTGCTTAGAAAATGTAATCCATCAACAAGGGAGGTGGCTTACAAAACACTCGTTCGGCCTATACTTGAGTATTGCTCATTAGAGTGGGATACGTACCAGATCGGGTTGACGGAGGAGATAGAGAAGATCCAAAGAAGAGCGGCGCCTTTCGTCACAGGGTTATTTGGTAACCGTGATAGCGTTACGGAGATGTTTAGCAAACTCAAGTCGCAGACTCTGCAAGAGAGGCGCTCTGCATCGCGGTGTAGCTTGCTGTCCAGGTATCGAGAGGGTGCGTTTCTGTATGAGGTATCGAATATATTGCTTCCCCCTACTTATACCTCCCGAGGAGATCACGAATGTAAAATTAGAGATTCGAGCGCGCACGGAGGCTTCCAGACAGTCGTTCTTCCCGCGAACCATACGCGACTGGAACAGAAAAGAGAGGTAATGACAGTGGCACGTAAAGTGCCCTCCGCCACACACCGTTCGGTGGCTTGCGGAGTATAAATGTAGATGTAGATATCCTCCCACGTCGCCATACGCCATTCCAGAAGCCAACGTCGAAGCCGCCTTTCCAGTTTGTGTAACTGTCAGATCGGCTTTAGTTCCACTTAAAAACAGACAGGCACGTTTTGCTCCCAACCCAAGTTGACCTTTTTTTTGTGGTCGATACGCCGTAGCTGCCGTGCTGCTGCCGTCTGTGTTTACCGAGGGAGTGTCTCCTGCAGATATGGAGCGCGAGCAACCTGCAAACCATTCCTGTATTGCTGGTAGCTGCGGTTGCAGGTGAAGGCATAGAATACATCAGTATCTTCATCACAACCTTACCAAGTCCTCTCTACAACCCCAAGGAGCCTGTAATAAGAATTGTGAGACATCCTATAGAAGTAGATGCAATGGAATTCCAACGCACAAATTGCTTTCTCCTACAAAGTTCTTTGGAAGAGGCCGTAGAGATTAACATTAGAGACATTCCTGCTGATACGTAGCCTTACGAGTATCATTCTTCCCGCGCACCATTCGCTCGCTGCATAGAAAGTGAGTGCAAGAGTAGCAGGACTGACCACAGCAGATGAAATACCTGCCACCACACACAATCAGGACGACTGCGCAGTGCAGTTGTAGGTGTACAGCTGTTTTCGTAGGTGCGGAAATTTATCGACGCCTGCTACGAAACACGCTTGCGTCTTCCGCTGTCCGATGCCGCAGGATGCTGCGTGAAACATTTTCCTAGGAGAGGGGCGATGCGCGCCAGAGCGTAAAAAATGGTAGTGGTGTGTTTTACAATTTGGCAACTCTAGATGGTAGAGTGATACAAGATTTACCTTTTGACCCTTTTTTTAATTCAATGAAAACTTTGTACTATTGAAATCGAGAAATATTTAAGCTTGTAAGAAACGATTTTTTTTTTACGCCATATCTCCTAAACTTTGTGTCGTACAACATAATTTTGCAGTGGCCTTCAGTAGTATATGTCGATAACGTGTGGAAGCTTTCTGGCCAATAGAGTCAGCAACAGTGAAGTAATAACCTAAAATTTAGCGTGTGACGCGGAACATTTACAAAATCAGCATCCGAATTGTACTGAGCGACAAACTTTTTCCCTTCCCTTTTTGCGTGGGGGGGTGAAAGCGAGAAAATGTTTAGGTATGGGCAGAATTTATTTTTTGCAGTTTGTTAGAAGTCGGTGGGTGCTACAGTTTCCCCTAGACGAGAACGGTACTGTGTGGTTCAGCGGCGCGACGCGACTTCCAGCGCGCTGTAAGGGACACTTTGTTAGGTGCTCGAATGCAGTAGCGGAGACGGCGAAGGTCGAAAATACAGCGCAGTGCTCTGTCTAACAAGCTGTTAATTTCAGCACTCCTCTTCTAGTAAGGGTGCTCAGGAAGCGCAAAGCAGTCACACAAATGTTCTTACGTTATGTAGGAGGAACGTATAACATTTTAGTAAGAAAACATCTGCTCGACGATGTGGAGGAATCTCATTGCCCATTGCCTTATAACGCAGACTTATCAGTAATTAATGAACTGAGCAAGGACGACATGGGGGTAGCTTCGGTAGGTATCGGCGGTTATGTCAAAACTGAAGGATTCAGTGTTGGAATTGGATTCAGTCATTATTTCAATGTCCCGAATTTTAATCGTCTTTTACAGTACTGACCACAATAGCAACAACATCCAGCTCGTTATAACTATGGCTAAAGAATCAGTACAAATACATTTGCAAACGTATTACATTGGACATAATAAAGTACATTTCTGCTTACTCGTTTTATTCATTTTTCTTCCTATTTCTGCCCAGAGTAGTTCCTTTTTTATTTTGCCTTTCCACTAGGCGTCAGCCATGTTCAGCAAAATACTCTGTTCGCACACCACTCGATAAGCTGTTCATCGTGTGAGGCAGAGAAGCGATCAGCCGACACTTCTGGAGAACGTTTCAGCAATTAGGCTGAAAGAGTTAGCTTCTCTGTTGACGCCCGTGCTCGCGAAACAAATACCGTAGCTGTCGTCTATACTGTTTCATCATAAGAACAAACCTGATATAAACATTGCACCATGTATTCTTCCGCGTTTGCTAGAGTCGCAGGATTTCGTTTCACGTGGAGCGGAAGTGAAGTTGTGACCAGTCCAGTCAGGCACGATCATACGGATACGTTTTATGCTGTGTTACACGCACATAGATTGACCGATAACACAGGCCAACGAAAAAATTTTTTGAGAACTTTTTTACTTTGATAGCTGATTTTTATAGATTTTTATGAGCTGAATCCAAATCTAGCCTTAGTTTTTTTGTATCGCCCATAGTTTTCGAGCAATATACTTTTTATTATATAGCATAAAAATCCTATGCTATAGAGTTAACAGGGAAATAGATGAAACGCTTTGTTACAACATAAGCATGGTTTGTATTTACAGTAAGCTACTTAAAACAATTATATGTGTTAACAGAGGTTTCACTTGTCAGCTGGAATTGGTTTGTATTTTCTTTCTCGTTTTTCTTTCAAGCTTCTTGGGTAGCTTTTTCTACGATGAGTCGCTTGCTGAACTTCTCGGTGAAGTGACTAACAGTAGTCCCCCATCATGTTGGTGTTCCAGCGGCCTTGGTAGCGTTTTTCCATCACTTTAATGTCCTGGTGAAAACGCTCTCCTGCTCGTCACTAACATCTCCCATATTGTCCAGGAAGTAATCATGTTGACTGTTCAAAAAGTGAACTTTCAGGCTCATGAATCATCCTTAAGTTATAAACTTCCTTAACATTGTAGCTATAGCAAAAACATATTCTGAGTCTTTTTCATGTCTTAAGAACTTTGTAACGACTTGCTTGAATGATACCTTTGCTTCTTTCTCATTTAAGGTCATTTTGGATTCAAAGTTAACATCAAATATCAATTTTCTAATGTCAGGTCCGACAAAGACGCCTTCTTTTAGTTTAGCTTTTGAAAGTTGTGGATACGTTTGGGAGAGATACTTAAAGCATGGTCCATCTTTAGGCAAAGCCTTTACAACCTGTTTCATTAGGCCTAACTTTGTATGTAGAGGTGGTAGGAGTAGGCTTTTTGAATCTACAAGGTTTTTGCATAGAATGTTCTTCTCACCAGGTTTTAAAGACTCCCTCACAGCCAGTTCTCTCTGCACCAGTCTTGATCCCTAGCCCTACTGTCCCATTCGCACAAGAAACATGGAAATTTGGTAAAGCCACCTTGCTGACCAAGGAGCATGAATGTTACTTTTAGATCGCCGCATATCATCCAACCATGAGCAGAATAGCCTGTTTTATTTAGCACTATTTTTAGGTTTTCATAGCTTTCTTTCATATGTACAGAATGTCCAACAGGTATAGATGCATACACGTTACCATTGTGTAATAAAAAAGCCTTTAAACTAATTTGGATGAATCAATAAACAGCCTCCAGTCTTTCTTTTTGTATTCAATACCAGACTCATTCATCAGACTGGGAATGTCTGAGCAGTACACTAAATCACCTTCTGGTTGATAAAACTTAGAAAATTGCTGCTCTCTCTTTCTATACATGTATATGCTGGTTCCAATTGCCAATAAGTACGGGATGGAAACATTCGGCTGGCTTGCTTCGCATCCGCATCTGCTCGCTCCTGCTCTGCTGGTCGTCGGTCATACAGCCTACCGTCAAAGAAAGTTGCGACGAAAGCAAAGAAACATTCGTCTAAGATTAAAGCGAAGCCAAAGCCAAGTTAAAAAACAAACACTTGTTCACTTGTTGGAGCGATTAGAGAGTATTGTTCATTTTTGAGTCCCTTACCACGTTCGATAACACAAGAGATTTGGCAGCTTATTGCTTCCTCCCTCAGACGTATCGCGAAAAAAAAAAAAAAAAGAACGAAAGCTAATAGGGAGATTTATCGACTGTTATTCTTCACATGCGCTATTTGCGAAGGATGAGCGAAGGGGGAGAGGATAGTTGTATCAGAAACATCACGTGCCACTCACCGTAAGCGGCTTGCAGAGTATAAAGCATGGTCAAGAGCAAGGATAAAGAGCAGAAACGCTCTATGCTTAGTGGAGAATTAAGATTAGGGATCAACTGAACTGACCGATACCAGATGTCGGCTTTGTCCCATGACGAAATGATGCTGTTGTATTTGAAGTATTACATGTGCAAACAGGAAGTGAACAGAAGTATTACATGTGCAAACAGTAGAAGAACAGATCAATGAGTGTTTATTATATTTTGGAGTTTAAGTTGTGGTGACAAGAGGGATCTGTAACGTAGCCCGAGGACTAGGTTAATTTCAAAGATGGCAGTTTGGTTCTGAAGTTGTGATTCGATGAAGTCGACAAATGTCAATACAAGATCCTAGCTGTGGTGATAGCTTAGATTGAAAGATGACAGTTTCGTTGAGGACTGGATAAGCGGTATTGAAAGCTTCATTTAATCAGAGATTAGCATTCGAATGAAACTTATTACTTCATTTAAAGCGTCGTTTTTATCAGTACCACTTTTCATTATAATGTGATTTGCTAAGAATATTAACAATGACTGCAACAAATAACGCGGCGTTATTACTATAGAAGACCTATTTGGCGACGTCTTTAACCTCACAATTTACATAAAACTCGAAACTGTTGCCAGAGTTTTCTGCTTGCAAGTGTTTGGCGTAGAAAACAGGAATTGTTGAAGAATATAGGCACGTCTCTTCCCTGTCTGCATCAATTAAGTGGACAATGCTTTCTTCTCTCCACTGTGGAGCCACTCGTGGTAATGAAAGGGCACTGCGAAGTTATGTTCCATCCAAGCGTCTTTCTACCATGGTTTCGGTCTCAGGTTATGACCCCAGACAGGGACAGGACTTTTGATTGGCCGTCATACACAGCGCTCAAGGACACTTACAAAAATAAGAGCACCGGTAAAACTCCCGCAGTCGAAAAGGCTAAAGCTGGGTTCAATCACGACCCGTACCATACGTCACTTTGGCGCAGAAAATAAACCAGATTGTTGAACCAAAAACAAAACGGAAGAAACGACATTTAGGAAGTGCTTTCCGCTCGTTTATGGGATACAGGACAATATAATGTAGTTAACGTTGTGCGTGGTCGTGCGGTAGCGTTCTCGCTTCCCACGCCCGGGTTCCCGGGTTCGATTCCCGGCGGGGTCAGGGATTTTCTCTGCCTCGTGATGGCTGGGTGTTGTGTGCTGTCCTTAGGTTACTTAGGTTTAAGTAGTTCTAAGTTCTAGGAGACTGATGACCATAGACGTTAAGTCCCATAGTGCTCAGAGCCATTTGAACCATTTGAAGTTAACGTTGTCAGTAAAACGTACCCAGATGATTTCAAGAAATTATTACGAGTGTCTGAAGGCCAGCTTGAGTATCCTCTGGAATTCCTTTCGCTACTGATTTTTAAATGTTACAGTATCAGACGGGCAGTAATGGAAAATCCGAACTTCAAGTGATTTTACGCTATTTATTCACAGGTTTGTCTTTCGAATATGTGGAAGTTTTATTTCAGTTCCCAAAAAAATGCAGTTAGCAAATTCATGCATGATACCTGCGAAATTTGCAACGTAACTATACCGCCAACAGATTTACAGCTAATACAGATATTTATTTGTTCTATCAAATGTCTTCTTATTTTTCTAACTCTGCTTCAATTTATTTATGATTATTGTAACGCTACTTTTTTTGTAGCTTTTGTACTTAAAATGGTATTCCTCGTAGTAGCATTTTGTGCCAAGGATTTCAAGGAAGATATAATTGTTAAAAAGAGTATAGTCTCAACTTGGTTAGCCTCTGGTAAAAACGTAGCGGTGTTGTATTTTGCTTGATGCGATAGTAAATTTCCTGGCAGTTAAAATGTGGATAGTTTCTGCTCGAGATTATGGTGATTAGCCTCGGATAGGTGTTCTGCAATGCGTACAGCTGTTGGAATAATAACTGCACTTAAAAAGGCTGATGGACAGAAGGACGTTCAAATGGTCTTTGATCTGTACGGTATGAAGCAACATGTCCGACCACTCTCGAACTGAGAGAATTAATCACTGTTGTCGACCACCACAAGCAAATTTCGTGCCGCGCGGGGTAGCGGGGTAGTCGCGCGGTCTAGGGCAGGGCGTCATGTCACGGTCCGCGCGGCTGCCCCGGTCGGAGGTTCGAGTCCTCCTTCGGGCATGGGTGTGTGTTGTCAAAACGTAAGTTAGTTTAAGGTAGATTAAGTAGTGCGTAAGCTTAGACACCGATGACTTTAGCGGTTGGTCCCATAAGACCTTACCACAAATTTCCATTTTCCAAGTTTTGTAACGGGGTGAAGATCAGTTTAATTCCAAATACACAAAGTTAAAAGTACGATGTGTCTCACACGCTATATACTTCCTTGCCATCCGAGTCCTTTTATGTAATTTAGGCTCAAACAACTTTAACTTATCAAGTAAATGAAGTGTTTCTGCTTTCTCAAGTTTGATGCAAAACATAACAATTCCGTTCAGTCAGTGCTATTTTGTCGAAAACTGACATTCTGATCCCGTGGCGCTGTACAAAATATAGGACTGATGTAAGCAACCTATTAAAGTGGAGAGGTTTTGGTTACCTACGTTGAAAAATCTGCGCCATTAGGTTCTAGTGCTGACTGCTTGTGATCATGCAGCAGCGAAGACTGTATGATTTACTTTTTGATGTATATGGATACACATAATCTAAAACATCATTTAAAATCGTTTTGAGGCACAATTACAGTTAAAAGGACATCGTCTCATACCTGTTTTTGGTTGTAGGGCATCAGCACCCCAAGGAAATTTCATCATTTGCGAAAACAAAAAGTGAAGGCTAATGTAAAATGTCTCTTGACGTGAATTAGACGTCTGAAAATGAACTGTAATGTTCGAAACCGGTAACGGCGCTATTTAAATAAATATATAACACTGTAAAAAGTGAACGGCTGCTGTCATCTTTTACGTAATAGTCAACCTATACCTTCAACCAGGTTTTGCTTTCTAATCCAGAATTACCATAGTTCTTTCAAATTTATAAAACTGTCAGGTGGAGTGTCTAATAGGAAGTACTTGCGTCTGTCTCAGGCTGTGTATAGTGCACTGCCAGAAACGGCGTTGATGTTGAAGCAGACTAGCAGACTAGACAGGTAGGAAGAGATACAATGAATTAGGCAGGTAGGAAGTGATCCAATGAATTAACGGCAATACTTCAGTGTGTCATTTTGTCTTCGGGTATTGATTGCGTTAATGTCAACTTACGTCGCAGTTCAGACACGCTGTAACCGTTGCACTGAGTAGGTGGGTCGATACTGTGGAAAAGCAGGGATAGATTACAGGTACCACGTTTCGTACCTAAGAGAAACGTTACCAGCCGACTAAATGAACACAAAAAAATATTTAATTAGTTAAAATTTTTGCACAGTTCTAACAACAAAGATAGTTTGACTAACTTTTCCGCGTGATATTGATTTTAATGAAAGAACAAGGGCCGTTGCAAATTCCTGGCGCTGCCATTCTCGAATTTCTCCCAGTAATGTTTCATGCTAGCTGTATACAATTCCAGAAACTGCTACGTTTCATTATCTTGTAATTTTGACACCCGATCCCGCTGTCGACATGGCGGAAGCACACTCGTGACTGAAGATCAAACACATGAAATGTATTCGCAGCTGCGAATCTTGACATCAATCAACTGTATACTGGAATGACGACATTTAAAAACTATGATACTCAGACTGGATTATTCAGATAGGGTTATTTGTGTGGGACCGGAACTCGAATCCAGATTTACCAATTATTGCGAGCGGCCACGTTCCCATTAGGCTATTCGAGTATGCCTCCCGGCCAGACATAAAGTTCCATATGTCGTCAGCCATGTGTCTACAATCTGTATTCGTACACCCGTTATGTATATTCCCGTACATGGGAGATATTAATACAAAGTCGCTTGCCCGGTCTCGGCGAATAAATACCATATTGCCTTGTGTGTGTCGTCCACAAGTACGTTGAAATGTTCCTTTGACGTGTTTGGTCCTGAGACGTGTTCGGATAGCTTAACGATCAGGCGCCCACTCACGGTAAGCAGGAAATCCGGGCTCTAGTCCCGATCAGCCACAAGTTTTCATTGTCGTCACTCCATTATATAGTTGATGATTGTCCCGAATCACAATTGCGAATGCAGCTCACATATTTCACCACCACTGTATTCGCAGCACTCTGAAAGAACATCCATCATATTTCTGAACAATTCAGACATTGCAATATGGTATCGAAGATCAAACAGGTTTGATATGAGGCGTCAGCCTTCACGCATGCCTGTGACGTCGTATGTGGACGTGAGCCCCGTCGCTCACCCGTGACGTGGTAGAATTTCCCATGATGACACATCGATCTCGTGGGCCTTAGTACACACGCAACGAGGTGCAAGCTAGCGTGTCACATGTCACGCGAAAACATACAGTAATGAACGGCGCTTGCCCTGGAACCGTCACGCGAGCCCAGATAAGTTCGCCTGCAGAGAACGCATAGAAAATTGGCCGAAACGCTGTCACGACTCGGCCGATAATTCACCAAAAAAGCCTGCGTTCTCGTAGAACAAGTTAACTTACAGGGTAATATGTTAGTCTGCGTGACTTGGGCTTAAGTGGTAGCCTTTCGTCAGCTGATATTGATCGTAGTTGTTGAGTACTGCTTCACAGTTTTCCCCCGACTAGCAGTGCGCAGTCAGCGAAAGTCGTCTGTTACCGACATTCGTGTAAGTTTTAGAACAAGGTTAAGAAAGGCTGGAACGGCCAACTCAGTGATACGTGTACCATCACGATGTGCACGATGCTTCCTTAAAAATTCAGATATCCGCAACATTTTTTCTTTTAGACCTATCTAAATATCACAATATTATGCGTAGCGACTACAAATTACGTTACCTGGATTGAAACTAACGTACCGATGATTCTGATATCAGGAAACAGTAATACAGCGTCCGTAATCGCCGCGTACTTCCACGTTCGTTCTCTTCTGATGTCTTCCGTTCCTTCCATTATAAGTCCTTACTCACGAATGTAAGGTAATTGCTGTGAACGCAATGAAACTGGTGTGTGAGCAAACATGTTTTCAGTGGCAGCAGACTGGTCAGCATTTACGAGTGTGAGCCAATTAGCAACTAGGCTCAATTTTTATTATCTATTAGCTCAAAAGACCCACTTCACTTGATATTTATTTTTATTTGTCTTCTCATAATATTCTATATTACTCGCGAACGTTCGAAAACATCGTAAAAAAATTCAAAAAATTATAAAAATGCTACGATACCACGTTCAAAAATTAGCTCTAATGCTCAAAAATACTCTCAAGTACTCCCTATAATTCTATTAAGTATTCAGTAATACCCTAATTTAAAATAAAGTACTCCCTCAATCATGTATTAATTTGTTTATAGAAACCGAGAACATTCCAACACATTCGAGATAATTCCAAAACATTCGTAAATATTTGAGGACGGTAAACGAAACTCTGTAACTTTCTTAAACATTTAACAATATTCTAAAACTTTAAGAACTCTCTAGAACATTCAACGGCACTTGCAACAATCCCCCACTCGTGCTAAACCTCCAGAAATGTCTCAGTTTAGCCGGTGAGTCCGTAGATGGTGGTGTAAAGGGCGTATAGTATAACTTGCCACGCTTTTCCGCCCGAGTTCTGCGATAATTAAGTCAGTTTGTCCTTCAACTGATTTAGTGAGCCGCCGCGTAGAAATTCTTCCTACCTGTTATGTGAAGATGTCCTCGTACTTTTATGTCCCATTGCAGAGCCGTAGCAGCGCCATCGGATTCTGAAAGTGCAGTACTACTGTCTATGTTCTACGTAATGTGCCGGGAAGAAGTTTTTTCGTGCAAATGATTTTTACACGGGACGCCATTATGGTGCGCTTATTTAAGAAACACCGTAAAATGAACTTGAACAAACTGGTTACAAGCTAACTATTAACGGTACGAGAGCAGGGTCTACCGCATGACTAGATCGAAGGGCATTCTATCGACGACTGCCGACGACATACAACTGGTATAGTTCGTTTAAGATCGTACAACTTCGGTAATGCCAACGTTAATCGTATCTTTAAAAATATCAACGATTCCTGGCATTGTAAAATTACTGAAACATAATATTTATGACCTGTAGGATCCTCCTAAAGTCTGAGTGGCAAAAGGTAACTTTTGTTGGCAAATATTTATTAATAACGATTAATTGATTCGCGGCAGAATAAATGCACCTTCCCTACGTATCTCTTTTCTATCGTCATGAGCGATTTCTGCAGCGTCACCCCATTCCACTGGTTCTGAGTGCGCCAGGTGGTCAACTGCCTCTGCTAGCCAGCGTGGGAACCTACTGCTCCCACCTTAGGTACAGGAGCGCTGATTCATTCACGTCATCTGTGTGAAATAGCAAAACTGGAAATAAAATAAACTGCGCTGTTGTCCGCAAATAAGGTGTATCTTACACACTCCGGAATAATCTAGAACACTATGGAGTATTTTAGAATATTCGAGAATCTTTCACATAATTCAAAAACATTCGTTAGGATTTAAGAATATTCAGAAAAACTCTAGAAAATTATAGATAAATAACGAATTATTTTCTGGAAATGTATACTGATGCGAAAGAGACAGATGACGTCCTGGTGACCACCGCAATGTGATAGCAACCGGTTCAAACATCGTTGTGAATATACATTCATAACAGAGAAGGAGCGTGTGATACAGAATAACAGAAACGTGCAACACAAAACACAGACTAATGCAAAAAAAACATCCGCAGAAGTATTGTGATGAGGTTGCCATTGGTGTGTGAACAGCTCAGCATAGTGTTTTGCCACTCATCTACTGCATCAATGAACCCACAGCTTCTCAAATGGCATCACCAGGCTGACAAGTGACACTTTTGACCTTGAGCATAAAAACAACAGTGGTCCGTGTCATTTCAATGCAAAACTCCGTACTTCTCCGCTAGCGCCATCAGACAGTGGCATGTTGTAGCAAGTGCTCGAGTTGCATGAACGGAATAGTTGCAGTACGTATATGTCTCTTGGATAGTTCGAATGAGGGTTTCTGTGCAAACTGTGTACAGTGATATCATGAAGAGAATTGATCCTACGAACGTGGTTCACATATTAGGAACAAAGTTGGGACTTGCTGAATATGGAAATGAATTTGGGTCGAGGATAGAGAGTTAACAGATATATTATATTACATAATAATTCTGAAATACAATGGGATGACACAGAAATACACAACGTTATGCTACGTAGATGCACTTATTTTGACGGACAGGAAGAACCTGAACCTAAAGGTGACTGTTCAAGTGGTAACACGATGTTCATCTCCAGAGCAACAGGAACAGTTCAGTCAAAGTGAGTACACGAACTATTTACACCCAAACAGGCGAGGACCAGTGTTCAAAAAATGGCTCTGAGCACTATGGGACTTAACATCTATGGTCATCAGTCCCCTAGAACTTAGAACTACTTAAACCTAACTAACCTAAGGACAGCACACAACACCCAGCCATCACGAGGCAGAGAAAATCCCTGACCCCGCCGGGAATCGAACCCGGGCGTGGGAAGCGAGAACGCTACCGCACGACCACGAGATGCATGCCGAGGACCAGTGTGTTAGAACGTATTGATGAAGATGTACTAAAGTATGTTTATGAAGACTATTACAATCTTTGCTTCAGTTCCTATAGCAAACTAATGTGGCGCTGCAAGTGCATTAAAAGTAAATCAAATTGCAGGTTAATTCCAAATTATGTGTCCAGTAAAAGGCAGGCAGGAGCTCATTCCAAAGGAAACAGACCGTCTCAATTATTAACTATAAAAGAACATGTAATATCGCAATTTGATACAGCAGGTCCTATGGATTTACAGTTCAGCTATTGGCATCTGAAAATGTGGGCACTAGAAGCATCTAAAGTGGTTGGATTAGACAATTTCAAAGCTTAGATTTCTTTTATCGACAATCTTAAGGCTGAATACGGCATTCCATCCAGGTATATTACTACATTTCTCACACGTGAGGACATACAAGATACGTCAGAAGGCACAACAGTTTGTAGAGGAAGTCAACAACTTTCCGATAGAGCAGGATCTGGAGAAAGGAAGTGTTTGGAACAGTGACCAGAGTCAGCTCCAGTATGAAATGTCTTCATCATCAACACTGTCTCACACATGAGATAAAACTACAGCTAGTGTACTACACTCTGAACATACATCTACCCACAGCTACACAAGTGATGTGACTTTATCAGTGACAGGCAGACTAACAAATAAGTTTTACATCTGTTTTCAAGAGGCACAGGGCACTTTGGCCCAAATGTTTCAAAGAAACTTGAAACTACCCATCCACGAAACATTCATATGGAGCCAAGCAGAAGTGGAAAAATGACTAAAGATAACATGAAACGTCAGTCGTTGGCAATCACGCAACACGTGAAAAGAGCCTGTTGTTGTGTGATTCCTGGTTAAGTCATACAGATCGTTCCTTTCTAGGTGTTATGCTCAAAATATTGCCATCTAAAACAACAAAATATTGCCAACTCCTTGACGTTTACTTCTTTCGGAAATATAAGCTCTGTATCAGAGGGACTGCTGATTTTATAGGCTATACAGAACTTACCCTTGTAGATGCATGTTTTCCAAACAAAGATTTTATGCTGAAAATATTGCCTCGAAAACAACAAAATATTGCCAGCCCCTTAATGTTTACTTCTTTCGGCAATATGAGCTCTATATCACCGAAGGACTGCTCATTGAGTAGGACTACAATGTGCCAAACTACAAGTGAAGATACATGTTCTTTATTTCACCTTCAAACTTCACTCTGTGATTTACAATAAACTTCCTGCACCCAAGTATAGGCCTATGTTGCAGTATGCTTGGCGAAAGGCAGGTTATGCCATTGACATACCCATATCATCATTTGAAAATGTAATTAGTGTGGCTTTTGGTACAGGACCGCTTGAATGCGAAAGTGATTTTGAAAGCGTGCCTTTAGTAAGCTGTGCACATTGTTCTCTTCCAGTTTGTCTTAAACACTTCATCGAAATCCCGCATCTGCACTATGAGGACTAATATAAACACTATCAGGTGCGAAGGATTTGTGTGCTTTGCACAACTGTAATTACTTTAAGCAGAGGATTTTTGGTACAGTCGACTGAAGATGTGGTAATACACTGATTTCCTCGAATTACGTATAATTTCCCTCCTATAGTACTAATACATTATTACTTTGTTTCTCTCTATTCATATCTCACTTGCGGTAGAATAGAGTGATTTGCATGGAAATGTCGGCCGTGTGGCCGAGAGGTTCTAGGCGCTTCAGTCTGGAACAGCGCTGATGCTACTGTCACAGGTTCGAATCCTGCCTCGGGCATGGGTGTGTGTGATGTCCTTAGGTTAGTTAGGTTTAAGTAATTCTAAGTCTAGGGGACTGATGATCTGAGATATTAAGTCCCTTAGTGCTTAGGGGACTGATGATCTGAGATATTAAGTCCCTTAGTGCTTAGAGCCATTTGAATTTTGCATGGCATGAGAGAGACCACGCTTTTTATGATCTAGTGTTATTCTAAGCATGGTTTCGTGCGGTTTGGAGCGTTCGTGGTAAAAGGTACCCCATGTGAATGCACTCCACTCCAGTCCTCTCAGCAAGGAACACTGCCTGGCAGTACCAGGAAACGAACCCCAGCCCTCCGCACTTGAGGTAAAACAAGCATTGACTCATTGCGAGAGTACACAGACGAGTGAGTGTGCCAGAGATTACCCCAGTTCATTATTACGAGCGCCACGTCATAAAAACGCGCCTGTGCTTAATATACAAGGTGACAATTATTGCACTATATGCAATGAAATCGTCATAACTTTTGAACGGTTTGCGTTATTACGTTCAAACTGCTCGGTCGACCGGAGGGCATGATGGGAATTAGTATGATCTGGTTTAGCGACGAAGCCCACGCTCGTTTGGATGGCTTCGTCAATAAGTAAAATTGTCGCATTTGGAGGACTGAGAATCCGCATTTCGCTATCGAGAAGTCAACAGGTGACTGCGTGGTATGCATTGTCGAGTCACGGAATAATCGGTGCAATATTCCTTGACGGCACCTGAAGCTTTTGGAAGATGATTTCATCCCCAGTATCCAAAGTGACCCTGATTTCGACAAGATGTGCTTCATGCAAGACGGAGCTCGGTCCCATCGATGCAGGAGAGTATTTGATATCCTGGAGGAGCACTTTGGGGATAGCATCCTGGCTCTGGGGTACCCAGAGGCCACTGGCATGGGCCTCGATTGGCCGCCATATTCTCCGGATCTGAACACATGCGACTCCTTTTTGTAGAGATATATTAAAGACAAGATGTACAGCAGTAATCCCAGAACCGTTGCTGAGCTGAAAACAGCCATTTAGTATGTCATCGACAGCATCAATATCCCGACACTTCAACAGGTCATGCAGAATTTTGCTATTCGTCTGCGTCACATCATCGCCTATGATGGCAGGCATATCGCACATGTCATAACCTAAATCCGAATATCTGTAGTGACGTTTACATGTTGAATAAAATGTGTGCACGCCCTAGTCTTTAACTAATTTACGTATTTTTCATACTGTTCAGTAACTGTCATTCTGTAGAAAGGCCTGCACCATAATTTAAGAGTGATATTAAAAATTAAAATAACTTTTCCAAACTTCGTCGGCGTACGCTTCAGTATATTAATGTTCACAGTGTAAGGTTTCAGGAAGATCAACGAATAAGTTTCACTAAATACACTATTTTAAGAAAAAATTAGTGGTGCTAAATAATGAATCTAGAAAGCTAAAAAGTGTTCAGAAAGTGCAAATGTATGTTGCAGTCAAATGTTACAAGTCTCACTTGATGGGAGCAATATTTTGGTTAAAATTAGCGTTTCTACGAAAAACTGAAGCAGCCAAATATTAGAGTCAGAAAACTGAAAATTCTTATGTAGCCTCAGTTTCATGCAAAAACGTTAAATATGTGGCACAACTGAGCTACATCTATTAGTTTTCAAGTTATTTACTAAAAACCCAATTTGGAACGAAAACGTCCTTCTTCATGGTAGATTACGTATCATATTTGCAATAAAATTTCTATTTACAGCACTCGATTACTTTCATAAAATAATACCTCTGTACCAAGTTTCAAGAATGTACTGTAGATAACTATGAACTAGAGGAATCTTAAAGAGGCAGTTCAAAGGTCATGTTCTATTGTCAGTTTCGTTCTAAAAATTCTAGCCGGCAACGTTTAAATGCAGTCGAGGCTAAACGTTTTCAGTGACTAAAGCAAACTTCACTCTATTTACATAAAAATTAAGAATATTGCATATTGTTAAACGACAGAGCTATTAATTAATATGTGTCCGAGAAAGAGCTCCCTTTAGATGTTGCAGCGCGCTGTATAAGCACAGCCAGAGAGGAAATGGCAGCACACACTTCGCACCGAGATATGAAACTGTCCGCGTCAGTCAAATGCCCGCGTGGATTGTGCTTCGGATGACGTCAGAGCTGGGGAGACTTGAATGTGTTTTCGCTAAAATTAGGAAGTGAAATAGCAAGGGCTGCTCACCGTCGCGGACCGCTTAGATTTCACGGAAGTAAATTTTTGTGTGCAGCCCATCTCGGTGACAAAATCGCGTGGCAAGTGGCGAGATTATTTTCCACTTTTGAGGGGAGCAATTAACTCTTGGTGGTTGCAAGTGAGGGCGATAAACCATTTTAAACTTCCCCGTAGAGTTCGCCACTGAACCCTTAATAATACTGTGTCCGATAGAGACATTAGTTACAATACTAGGAACATTATTTTGTGTGTGTGAATTTTTGTATAATGTGTCAACCAGTTAAAACTAAATACTTTTATTTATAGTCATAGTTCCTGATCCCGCTGGGAATTAATAAAAAGTAGGAACATTCAGCCGGCAAATGAGTAATGCGAACTTCCAGACTGCAAATTATGGTAAATATGTCTTCCATCGCTTCCTAGCTAACCGCAAAAATATTTTTCAGGCGCTTGTACAGCGCGAAGGTACGTGGAAAACACGCACAAACAATTTGAGAGTGTTTTCATAACGAAGTAATGACCATTTGATTATTACCCGCCACCCCACTCACTGAACTATGGAGGCAGACGCCGTTTATACTGTTGCGCACTATTTTCAGGGCAATACAGAATCCAAGCTAAATGGAGCAAGAAACATGCGAAATCTGTCTAACGAAACCCCCGAGACGATGGATAACCTATACCAAAGTACTCAGAACGTATCCCTGAAGAACGTCTGAGGATGGAAACACATATTGCCAAAAGAGGTAATCCAGTAACAGTGTTAGCGTAGCGATCTTAGCAGATAAATTGGTTTTCAAAAGAAGACCACAATACAACGTCTGAAACGATTTCGGTGAAATTCGGTGGTGGTGGTTAGTGTTTTTTAACGTCCCGTTGACAACGAGGTCATTAGAGACGGAGCGCAAGCTCGGGTGAGGGAAAGATGGGGAAGGAAATCGGCCGTGCCCTTTTCAAAGGAACCATCCCGGCATTTGCCTGAAACGATTTAGGGAAATCACGGAAAACCTAAATCAGGATGGCTGGAGACGGGATTGAACCGTCGTCCTCCCGAATGCGAGTCCAGTGTGCTAACCACTGCGCCACCTCGCTCGGTGTGGAATTCGGGTTCACACTATACAGGGTGTCCCAGCTATCTTGTCCACCCAAAATATCTCTGGAACAATAACAGCTATTGGAAAACGACTTTCACCGGTATCAATGTAGGGATGGGGCCCATGAATGTAAATATTTGGAAACATTCTAAAACGAAAGCATATGTGTTTTTTAACACAAACTTATGTTTTTTTAAATGGACCTCCTATATTTTTTCTTCAGCAATCCATAGCATGACAAAGCACATACACAATGGCGTTGATTGCATCGCAATATTCCCATTACATCCCGAGATATTGAGACGCGAAGTTGACGCTTGAAACACCCGACATGCGCTGCTAGCGCACGTCCTGAGGCTCAGGCGTGAACCCCATGCTGCCCGTAATCGCGATGGTCCGAAACGAATAATACGGTCTGCTGCCATCCTCTTGATAAGTATGAAGGTGTGATTACACATGTCAATCACATCGCGATTACGGGCAGCTTGGGGTTCACGCCTGAGCCTCAGGACGTGCGCTAGCAGCGCATGTCGGGTGTTTCAAGCGTCAACTTCGCGTCTCAATATCTCGGGATGTAATGGGAATATTGCGATGCAATCAACGCCATTGTGTATGTGCTTTGTCATGCTATGGATTGCTGAAGAAAAAATATAGGAGGTCCATTTAAAAAAACATAAGTTTGTGTTTAAAAACACATATGCTTTCGTTTTAGAATGTTTCCAAATATTTACATTCATGGGCCCCAGCCCTACATTGATACTGGTGAAAGTCGTTTTCCAATAGCTGTTATTTTTCCAGAGATATTTTGGGTGGACAAGATAGCTGGGACACCCTGTATACAGGGTGAATCAGAACTCCAGCGACAAACTTTCAGAGGTGTTAATATGGACCAAAACTAGAAAAAAACGTTTAGTAAACATTGGCTCTAAAATGCACACGTTAAGAGCTAGGAACACTAGTTTGTCTTCGACATTGTGAACACACTTTCTCTGCCGCAAGCTTTTTGCTTTCCATATTTTGGAAGGAGGCAGTATGAAACAAAAGTATAACAGGTTCACAAGTAATTTTTATAATTTATAGTCGCCGAATTACGACGACTTTTTTTTCTAATGGACCTGTATACTTTTTAAAATACGCTTCCAAGAGAACTTCAACGACGCAACATGCATGGGACTTGATCAAATAGTATCAAGATAACAGCGCCGCAAACCACTGACTGACCCGCCGTCAGGAGAAGAGGTTCCACAAATGTCTGCCCCATTATGCCAAAACTAAGCCAACACACAACTCAGGTCCGATGCTTGTGTTTACCTGTATAGCAGAAGTCCGCCATTCAGTGTTCTGCTGTTGCAACAATCAGATAATTTGCTCGTAAAGCTATTGAGACATGCACAGCGTATACGACAGTCGAAAAAGTGAATCGTTTGTGGTGAATGTGGCCAAACAATTAGGCACCTGTGCGCCCGAATACTGAAGAGCATTCAGATTGTGAGAAGCACTCATCGTCTATCTTTGCAAACATTATAAAAAAACGTTTCAGAACCCGAAGCGTAGAGAATGAAATACACCAAGAAAAAAGAATAGCAACCTATGAAATAAATGAAACTAACATTTTATCAAAGTAACACACAATACAGATGTTACTAAGATGAATCCTGGAAGTACGAGAGAGATCAACCAAACGAACATTGCTTGCAAACCACGGAAAAGTCAATCTTCACAATATGTACTAATCTTCAGTTGAAAATCCAAGCTGACTTAAAAGAGGTGGATAACATCCGCATCATTGGGCCCTGTTTTATTGACGCGAATCTAAATACACTCAAGTATCTCGAGTTCCTTAGATAAGCTGCTGCCGCAGTTACTAGGTGATATCGCACATGACATAAGGGAATCAGTGTGGTACCAGCTTGAAGGATGCTCCACCCCCCCCTCCCCATTCCGCACATGTACTGACAGACCCTATTAAGAGAGCATTTAGAGAGTATTGGAACGGTGCCACGCGGGATTAACCGAACGCCGGCACGGTAGCTCAGCGTGTTCGGTCGGAGAGCTGGTTGACCTCTGTAATAAAAAAAAACTGAGTGAAAGGATCAACAACGAACTTGAACGGATGTTATGTGACGTCCGCAACGACCAAACACAGCGATCAACGACGACCAGTCCGCGGCTCGTGGTCGTGCGGGAGCGTTCTGGCTGCCTGCGCACGGGGTCCCGGGTTCGATTCCCGGCGGGGTCAGGGATTTTCTTTGCCGCGAGATGACTGGGTGTTGTGTGTCTTTCATCATCATTTCATCCTCATTCACTCGCAAGTCGCCGTAGTGGCGTTAAAGAACTTGTGGAGCGGCGGCAGAACCGCCCCGCCAGGGATCTCCCGGCCACTAATGACATACGCTCATTATTCATTATTAACAACGAACAAAGTGCAAAAAAAAAAAAAACGGTCTAAGGCGCTGCAGTCATGGACTGTGCTGCTGGTCCCGGTGGAGGTTCGAGTCCTCCCTCGGGGATGGGTGTGTGTATTTGTCCTTAGGATAATTTAGGTTAAGTAGTGCGTAAGCTTAGGACCGATGACTTTAGCAGTTAAGTCCCATAAGATTTCACACACATTTGAACATTTTTCATTGGAACGGTCATTCCGGAAACATAAAATGGTCTGCACTCTCACAAAACTCGAAACTTCTATACTTTTATCTGCGACGAAAATTAAAACAAGAGACTTCTATTAGGAAAAACTGACAACTTACGAAGGCATGAAATACATAATAACACGGACCTGTCATGCTGTTGATTACAGACGAAATCCAACGTGCAGTACTGTTTCCCCAGAATGATTGCACAGCGTGTAACGATACTCAAGGTCAACATTTTGAGCGCTTATTATGACAACATAATAACAAACACATGAACCGTACCTGAGTTACGTGTTTGCTTATATTTGGTACAACAGAGCAGACGGCAGACGTTTGTAGAACCTCTTCTCCTGATGGCGGGACAGTGGTATGCGGCGTTGTTATCTTAATACTATTAGATCAAGTCCCATACATGTTATGTCGTTGGAGTTCTCTTAGAAACTCCTGTCAAATGCCACAGAAAAAAGTATATAAGCCCACCAAAAAAAAAAAAGTCGACGTCATCATTCGGCGACTATACATCTACATCTACATCTACATGGTTACTCTGCAATTCACACTTACGTGCCTGGCAGAGGGTTCATCGAACCATTTTCATACTACTTCTCTACCATTCCACTCTCGAATGGCACGTGAGAAAAAGGAACACCTAAATCTTTCCGTTCGAGCTATGACTTCTCTTATTTTATTATGATGATCATTTCTCCGTACGTAGGTGGGTGTCAACAAAATATTTACGCATTCGGAAGAGAAAGTTGGTGATTGAAATTTCGTAAATAGATCTCGCCACAAAGAAAACCGCCTTTGTTTCAGTGACTGACACCTCATCTCGCGTATCATATCAGTGACTGTCTCACTCCTATTGCGCGATAACACGAAACGAGCTGCCCTTCTTTGCACTTTTTCGTTGTCCTCCGTCAATCCTACCTGGTAAGGATCCCATACCGCGCAGCAATATTCCAGCAGAGGACGGACAAGTGTAATGTAGGCTAGCTCTTTAGTGGGTTTGTCGCATCTTCTAAGTGTTCTGCCAATAAAGCGCATTCTTTGTTTCGCCTTCCCCACAATATTATCTATGTGGTCTTTCCAATTTAAGTTGCTCGTAATTGTAATTCCTAGGTATTTAGTCGAATTGACAGCCCTTAGACTTGGGCGATTTATCGTACACCCAAAATTTATCGGATTTCTTTTAGTACCGATGTGAAAGACCTCGCACTTTTCTTTGTTTAGTGCTAATTGCCACTTTTCGCGCCATACAGAAATTCTCTCTAGATCATTTTGTAATTGGAACTGATCATCTGATGATTTTACTAGACGGTAAATTACAGCGTCATCTGCAAACAATCTAAAGGGGCTGCTCAGATTATCACCTAGATCATTTATGTAAATCAGGAACAGCACAGGGCCTATAACACTACCTTGCGGAACGCCAGATATCACTTCTGTTCTACTCGATGATTTACCGTCGATCACTACGAACTATGACCTGTCTGAGAGGAAATCACGAATCCTGTCACACAACTGAGACGATACTACACATACACGAAATTTGATTAATAGTCGCTTGTGAGGAACGGTATCAAAAGCCTTCTGGAATTCTAGGAATATGGAATCGATCTGAGTTCCCTTTTCGACAGCACTCATTACATCATGGGAATAAAGAGCTAGCTGTGTTGCACAAGAACGATATTTTCTGAATCCGTGTTCGTTATGTATCAATAAGTCATTTTCTTCAAGGTGATTCATAATGGTCGAGTACAGTATATGCTCCAAAATCCTACTGCAAATTCAGGTCAGTGATATGGGTCTGTAGTTCAATGGGTTACTCCTATTTCCCTTCTTGAATATTGGTGTGACCTGTGCTACTTTTTAGTCTTTAGAAACAGATCTTTCGTCAAGTGAGCGGTTGTATACGATTGCTAAGAAAGGCGCAGTTGTGTCTGCATACTCTGATGGTGATGACGATGATGAGGATGTTTGCTTTGTGGGGCGCTCAACTGCGCGGATATCACCGCCCGTACACTTTCCCAGCTTTTGCTCAGCCCAATTCCACCACTTTCCTCAATGATGATGAAATGATCAGGACATCACAAGCACCCAGTCATGTCGAGGCAGGTGAAAATCCCTGACCCCGCCAGGAATCGAACCCGGGACCCCGTGCTCGAGAAGCGAGAACGCAACCCCGAGACCACGAGCTGCGGACTGCATACTCTGAAAGGAACCTGACTGGTATACCATCTGGATCGGAAAACTTGCCATTGTCAAGTGATTTGAGTTGTTTCGCAACACCTAAGATATCTACAATTATGTCACTCATGCTAACAGCTGTTCTGGTTTCGAGTTCTGGAATATAAACGATGAACATTTCTCGCGAACGTCAGGAAATTCGCCGTATTGTCCGCTATTACCTGGTGAAAATCACATCTCGATATATTAATTCATTGCGGATATATTTGGGGTGGCCTGTCTTAGCAACCTCACTTGGTGGAAGGCCTTCTTTTGACACCCATATATTCGAATTCAAACCTTGCTCGTGGATGAGGGACGGAGCGCAACTCATGCCATGCAACCCTCATATGGTTGCAGGGCTACAGGGATACGCGCGAACAAACCACACTTACATTTACTATACACTACTGGCCATTAAAATTGCTACACCACGAAGATGAGGCGCTACAGACGCGAAATTTAAACGACAGGAAGAACATGCTGTAATATGCAAATGATTAGCTTTTCAGAGCATTCACACAAGGTTGGCGCCGGTGGGGACACCTACAACGTGCTGACATGAGGAAAGTTTCCAATCTCATACACAAACAGCATCTGACCGGCGTTGCCTGGTGAAACGTTGTTGTGATGCCTCTTGTAAGGAGGAGAAATACGTACCATCACGTTTCCGACTTTGATAAAGGTCCGATTGTAGCCTATCGCCATTGCGGTTTATCGTATCGCGACATTGTTGCTCGCGTTCGTCGAGATCCAATGAGTGTTAGCAGAATATGGAATCTGTGGGTTCAGGAGGGTAATACGGAACGCCGTGCTGGATCCCAACGGCCTCGTATGACTAGCAGTCGAGATGACAGGCATCTTATCCGAATGGCTGTAACGGATCGTGCAGCCACGTCTCGATCCCTGAGTCAACAGATGTGGACGTTTGGAAGACAATAACCATCTGCACGAACAGTTAGACGACGTTTGCAATATCATGGACCATCAGTTCGGAGACCATGGCTGCGGTTACCCTTGACGCTGCATCACAGACAGGAGCGCCTGCGATGGAGTACTCAACGACGAACCTGGGTCCAGGAATGGCAAAACGTCATTTTTTCGGATGAATCCAGGTTCTGTTTACAGCATCATGATGGTCACAGCCGTGTTTGGCAACATCGCGGTGAACGCACATTGCAAGCGTGTATTCGTCATCGCCATGCTGGCGTATCACCCAGTGTGATGGAATGATGGTATGTGGTGCCATTGGTTACACGTCTCGGTCACCACTTGGTCGCATTCACGGCACTTTGAACAGTGGACGTTACATTTCAGATGTGTTACGACCCGTGGCTCTACCCTTCGTTCAATCCCTGCAAAACCTTACATTTCAGCAGGATGATGCACGACCGCATTTTGCAGGTCCTGTACGGGCCTTTCTGGATACAGAAAATGTTCTACTGCTGCCCTGGCCAGCACATTCTCCAGATCTCTCACCAATTGAAAATGTCTGGTCAATGGTGGCCGAGCAACTGGCTCGTCACAATTCGCCAGTCAATACCCTTGATGAACTGAGGTATCGTGTTGCAGCTGCATGGGCAGCTGTACCTGTACACGCCATCCAAGCTCTGTTTGACTCAATGCCCAAGCGTATCAAGGCCGTTATTACGGCCAGAGGTGGTTGTTCTGGGTACTGATTTCTCAGGATCTATGTACCCAAACTGCATGAAAATTTAATCACATGTCAGTTCTAGTATAATATATTCGTCCAATTAATACCTGTTTATCATCTGCATTTCTTCTTGGTGTAGCAATTTTAATGGCCAGTAGTGTACATTTCGGTTACAACAGACGTTAAATATCGTCCTTAAACCCATTCCGAAAAGTTAGTAGCTACAGGTGTTTCACATACGTTTGGACTCATAATAAAGGAGACGTAACGGAAATAGATAAAACAACAGACATACATATTTATGTAGGTCCAACGACAGGTGAGGAGTTACATGCAGCTATGTCGATATTAAGAAAGAGATGAACGCAAGGCTGTTATTATATAAATTCTAAGCTGCCTAAGTATGCTTTTGAAAAATTTCGAAGTCAGTTTCAGAGTTTCTTACACCTGTGATGAATATAACAGGGTGTCTGATATCTAAAGGGGGTGAAAAAATGGAAACTGCTAACCACAAGGCCACAAGCATACTGCGTGAACAGCATGCAGCGTATATTCCAGAGCTATGCAACGACCAGTTCACGCGATAGCAGAGGCTGAAAAAACTCTGAACATGACTTCCACAGGGGCAGATAGTGGTCAGACTGCATATCCACTGCGCAAGACTAACAGAAAAAAGCAGAAGATACACTGTAGCATCTGCCACTGGTTTTATTGATTATGGATACATTCTCTAGAGTAAAAGGGGTACTTTTATCAAATCTTATTGAACACGCCCCGTATTCAATAAGAGAACATGAATGGAAGTAGTTACGACAAAAGCTATATTAGACTCCTAAATGGCACCAAGCAAGCTCAGACCACCCAAAGGCCTGTGCACTGTGCACTGTTACCAACATTTAAAAAAAAATTAAACTGGCGACGGTATTAATAAAGCAAGATCAACTAATATTCAAATTTTAAAATTAATGATCTTCTCCTGAACACAATATCCTCAGAGTATTGTCTCCGATAAAGGCTAAACATACTTGTAAAAGCGGTATAGTAATACACACTGCTCAGCCAGAACATTAAGACCACCTACGCAATAGCCGGTATGTCCACTTTTGGCACGGATAACAGCGGCGACGTGTCGTGGCATGGAAGCCTTGGTAGATCGCTGGAGGGAGTTGCTACCATGCCTACGCACGGAAGTCACCTAATTCCTGTAAATTCTGCAGAGGGGGCCGATGAGCTCTTACGCCACATTCAATCACACCCGAGATGTGTTCGATCGGGTTCAGATCTGGCGAGTTGGGTGCCGAGCACAACAATTGGAACTCAACATTGTGTTCCTCGAACCACTCCATCGCAGTTCAAATGGCTCTGAGCACAATGCGACTTAACTTCTGAGGTCATCAGTCACCTAGAACTTAGAACTAATTAAACATAACTAACCTAAGGACATCACACACACCCATGCCCGAGGCAGGATTCGAAACTGCCACCGTAGCGGTCGCTCGGCTCCAGACTGTAGCGCCTAGAACCGCACGGCTACACCGGCCGGCCCACTCCATCACACTCATGACCCTGTGACGTGGCACATTATCTTGTTGAAAAATGTCACTGCCGTCGAGAAACATGATACTCATGAACGGGTGCACATGGTCTGCAACCAGTGTACGGTACTCTTTACCTGTCATGGTTAACGGCGATATGCAGCAGGATTTTAGAACACATATTGTGTTCGAACATTATGAATTATCTCGAAGAAAACGGTCTATTGTCACACAGTCAACATGGGTCTAGAAAACATCGTTCCTGTGAAACACAAGTAGCTCTTTATTCACATGAAGTGTTGAGTGCTATTGACAAGGGATTTCAGATCGATTCCGTATTTCTGCATTTCCGGAAGGCTTTCGACACTGTACCACACAAGCGGCTCGTAGTGAAATTGCATGCTTATGGAATATCGTCTCAGTTATGTGACGGGATTTGTGATTTCCTGCCAGAGGAATTGATTGACGGAAAGTCCTCGAGTAAAGCAGAAGTGATTTCTGGCGTTCCCCAAGGGAGTTATAGGCCCTTTGCTGTTCCTTATCTATATAAACGATGTTGGAGACAATCTGAGCAGGCGTCTTCGGTTGTTTGCTGATGACGCTGTCGTTTATCGACTAATAAAGTCATCAGAAGACCAAAATGAATTGCAAATCGATTTGGAAAAGATATCTGAATAGTGCGAAAAGTGGCAGTTGACCCTAAATAACGAAAAGTGTGAGGGCATCCACATGAGTGCTAAAAGGAACTCGTTAAACTTCGGTTACACTATAAATCAGTCTAATCTAAAAGCCGTAAATTCAACTAAATACCTAGGTATTACAATTACGAACAACTTAAATTTGAAGGAACACATAGCAAATGTTGTGGGGAAGGCTAACCAAAGACTGCGTTTTATTGGCAGGACCCTTAGAAAATGTAACACACCTACTAAGGAGAATGCCTACATTACGCTTGTCCGTCTTCTTTTAGAATACTGCTGCACGGTGTGGGATCCTTACCAGGTAGGACTGACGGAGTACATCGAAAACGTTCAAAGAAAGGCAGTATGTTTTGTATTAACGCGAAATGTGGGAGAGAGTGTCACAGAAATGATACAGAATTTCGGCTGGAAATCATTAAAAGAAAGACATTTTTCGTTGCGACGGAATCTTCTCACGAAATTCCAATCACCAACTTTCTCCTCCGAATGAGGAAATATTTTGTTGACACCGACCTACATAGGGAGGAACGATCACCACTACAAAATAAGGGAAACCAGGGGTCGAACGGAAAGATATAGGTGTTCATTCTTTCCGCGCGCTATACGAGATTGGAATAATAGAGAATTGTGAAGGTGGCTCGATGAACCCTCTGCCAGGCACTTGAATGTCATTTGTAGAGTATCCATGTAGATGTAGTTGTAGATGCTGCCTTGCACGAGCTGCACTGGACGCATGGATGTTCCCCAGAGCATAATGGAGCCGACCCCATCTTTTCTCCGTCCTGCAGTACAGGTGTCAAGGAACTGTTCCCCTGGAAGACGACGGATTCGCGCCCTCGCATCGGCATGGTGAAGAAGGTATCGGGATTAAGCAGACCATGCAACAGTCTGCCACTGCCCCAACGTCTAGTACTGATGGTCGTAGTTGCCGATGTCGTGGTGTTAACATTGGCACATGCATCGGTCGTCGGCTGTGGAGGCTGATCGTTAGAAGTGTTCGGTGCATTGTGTGTTCAGGCACACTTGAACCCTGTACGCAATAAAGTCTGGTTTTAGTTCCGTCGCAGGTCGCCGTCTGTCTTGTGTTATATATCTGTCTAGCCTACAACGTCTGACATCCGTAATAAGGGGTCGCCGCCCAATCCCATGACGTCTGGATGTGTTGATCTCACCATGTGTTGAAGATACTCAAACACCCAACAAGTCGTGAAATTACCGAAATACTCTTTCCAAGCCTCCGGGTCATTACAATCTGCCCTCGGTCAAACTCAGATAGAAAGCGCACCTTCGCCATTCTACACACGCACAGAGCGCTCGCTGATACTACACACACCGTGCAAGTGTCTGACTAGCAGTCATTCCTCGCCTGGTGACGCTGCTGGTGCCTGGACTGGTTCATATTGATGGTAGGTCGGCGGTCATAATGTTCTGGCTGATGAGTGTATACTGACTGACAAAAAAAGTTGAGCACCCAGAAGGGGTGGAGGAAACGAAACTGCACGGGTTGAGAGTTGGTGTCATTTCAGTGGTTGCAAAATCGAATCAAATTTACAAAGGTGTTGACGCTTATGAGGCTGATGCATTCCCCCAGCTACAGCATGCACTGATTCGTTTGGGAAGGGAGTCATAAAGGCAATGTATCTTCTCCTGAGGCAAGCTGGTCCACAACTGGTGACATCTGAGCTGGTCCCACACGTGTCCTATCGGAGACAGGTCTGGGGATCTTGTTGGTTATGGGAGTATCTCAACGCAGACAGTTCACAGAGACACGTGAAATCTGTGGATGAGTATCAATCTGCTGAAAATTGGCACTATGATACTGTCGCACCAGAAGTAACATACAGGGACGCAGGATGCCCGTGACATACTGCTACCCAGACAGAATTCTTTCAGTCACCACCAGCTGTGACCTGAAGTCATAACCAATGGCTACCCACACCACGATGTCAGGAGTAACACAGCTGTGCCTCAGCAAAACATTGGAAGAACAGGCCCTCTCCCCAGGTCGCCACCATACTCGGCGAGGATGGTCGTCTGGGGCAGTGCAGGATGCAAAAAAAATGGTTCAAATAGCTCTGAGCACTATGGGACTTAACGTCTGTGGTCATCAGTCCCCTAGAACTTAGAACTACTTAAACCTAACTAACCTAAGGACACCACATACATCCATGCCCGAGGCAGGATTCGAACCTGCGACCGTAGCGGTCACGCGGTTCCAGACTGAAGCGCCTAGAACCGCACGGCCACACCGCCCGGCTTGCAGGCTGCAGTTCATCGCTGAAAATGCGGCGCCATTCATCACTCTAGATGCTGACATGTTTGTTCTGATGCTAATGGCAGCCTACGCATGCCACAGTAATTCCCTAGTCCAACTGCGGCTGGTCTCTGACCAACGGTGTGGGATGACACGGAACGTTGCAGGGACTCCATTACTTGTTCTCGGATGGAAGGTGCGTATGTGAACGGGGTTGCAATGTACTTGGTGCACAACACAGCGATTCACCCATGTGGTGGTCATAGGAGGTGGTTGATCAGAACCTTGACGACGCCTGTTCCCACTTTCTCATGCAGTCCAACATCGGAACTCTGTCCCATTCGAATGCCTGGTGCGTCTGGAAGATGCACGATTCGACCAGCCGGCCAAATGGACTTACAATGAGGCCCCTTTCAAACTCTGCCACGTGCTGATAATGCTGTCTCACAAGAGTACATGGCATCTCCGGCACAGTGATCACTCTACATCTGGCGGTGTTCATGCCCCTTACATACCCTATCAGGAGTGTTAACGTCAGTAAATGGGACCAACACTAGTGCGCTCTGTTGGCTGTTTTTTCTCACAGAGAATTGGAACTGTTAACCATTTGCATAACCGCCAATGGTGTGTACGTGCATGAGACAAGTTTCTATTGACAGTCGACCATGTCTTTTGGGGGCTTCACTTTTTCTGTCAGGCAATGTAACTAAAATGGTTCAAATAGCTCTGAGCACTGTGGGACTTAAATTCTCAGGTCATCAGTCCCCTAGAACTTAGAACTACTTAAACCTAACTAACCTAAGGACATCACACACATCCATGCCCGAGGCAGGATCCGAACCTGCGACCGTAGCGGTCGCGCGGTTCCAGACTGTAGCGCCTACAACCACTCGGCCACAAAGGCCGGCGGCAATGTAGCTCGAACATCTTGAAAGGTGGCTACACTGAGCCACAGCGCCAGAGATCGCGCTAGAGAGTATTGTTCCGCCGCCTCCACTGGCAGTGATTATTGAGATGTCGTAGTGGGCAGTGCTTGTCGAGGACTCGTAGTAGTCAGTTCCTGTCGAGAGGTCGTGGTGGAGTGTGCTTGTCGAGATGTTGTAGTAAGGAGTGCTTGTTCCATGTTTTATGCAGTTGTTTGATGGGCTAGACAGCAGATGTTGTTCGAATGGAAATACTGTAATAATCAGAGTGCTTTTCGTCAATATATATGAAGGTAAAATGTGTTGTTTTTCATTATTTCAGTGTCTTAAATAATGCGTCATTACAGGTTCAGTCAACAAAGCATCTGGCTTGTGTTCTTGTATTAGAGTGTAATTCTGGTTTTCTTGAGTAATTATGGTATTTCTATTTCCTTTAATTAATTCAGTATAAATGATATTTAAAATTTCTTGTGTTATTGAAGAAGAACCGTGCCAGATGCGTACGTTGAATCACACTTCCACACACAGAACAGTTACACTTGTGCTTTGGTTTCGTAGGTTTTATAGTTGCTGGGGACTTAATTAATTAATTGTGTTAATGAAAATTTCCATTTCATTCTTTGTTGTTGTTCTATGCAGTCAGATAGCGTAATAATACTAGTCAGGGCCAACCGTTTACGAGACTTCGTAATCGGACAGACAGCAACTAAAGCAAAAAATTAAAATTATTTGCATTTTATATTAATTAAGCCCCCATGCACGTGGCGACCGCTGCTTCGGATCGTCCCTTGGAATTCTTCTGATTGTAGAAATAGTAGACAGTAGGATTGTTGTAGTAATTTGTAGTTTAGTAATTGTAGTCTATATTGCATGTGTAGATTTGGTAATTGTCATTCTTCTAATGGTATTTTTTTTGCAAAATTTAATTTCTGTTGTCTTGTCTATGGGTTTGACAATTAGTGCAATTATTTCAATTGTTCGATTAATCGTGTTTGAGGGAAACATTTCGTGTGAATGGTATTGTTGGAGATAAAGTGTCATTGTCTGTAATTTTCATATAGTGACGAGTTTTGTATGTTTTGTAAATGATTACGCGATCGATGAAAAAGGCAAAAATGATGGATAGTGAGAATGACGAAATTGTTAACATGGCGAACTCGCCAACAGAGGAAAACAGTATCATGACTAATGAAGTGGAAAACAATTTAATAAGTCGGGAAAATAGGCCAGAAACAGTTCAAAATTTTTCACAATCGAAAAATTTTCAGAATACGAGATTAACGACAGAAGAGATGCAGCAGTTAATGAGTGCAATATTAAATTTGGGATCACAGTTACGATCTGAATTAAAAACAGATAGGGAAACAATGACAACACGGTTATGCTCACGAATAGGGACATGTTTCAAAAATACGAAAGATGAATCAAAGAAAGAAATTAGAGAAGAAGTACAACCGATTTTGAAGGCTCACAATAATAGTTTAATTTCAACAGAAATCAGACAAGAGGAACAGGACAGAGAACGGGAAGAAAAAGATCGCGTGATAGTACAAAAATTTTCAGAGTTAAATTTACAACGTGCACACGATAAGGAAGAAATATTTGAGAGAATCGAGGAATCCGTACCAAATGACAGATTAAATAACCTAACACAACAATATGAACAGTAGACTATCAAATGTGTCAACACTGAAACCCGAGTCGCGACACTTACGGAAGACGTAGGTAAACAGAAAGAAAAAATAGGTGACTTATCGGAAAGAGTTGAGGAGATTTCAGATAAACTGACAAGTCTTAGTTTACATGGGGGCAGAGATTCGGATGATACAGCTCCATTACCATTTGCAGAAACCGAAGAGTACCAGAACATAAATAAGCATGTTGAAAATCAGGGAAAATTTAATGAACGTGTTAAAAGGGAAGTTGAGGCATTACGAAAGCAAGTCAAACAAATTGAAGGCGAAATCGCAGGAAAAGACAGCAGAAGAAATTTAGAATCACAGATAGCAGAGGGCTTTGAAGAAAGTAATTTGTTTCTTTTACGGGATGCAACAAGAGAGCGCCAGGCGCGCGAACTTGACAATAATCGACATTCGGACTGGAACAGACGCGGTAGGTCTTTGTCGCCACGAGGCAAAAACTTTGACTATAAACACTTTTTGACTGTTCGGAAATTTAAGATCTTCCGCAATTCTAGGAATGACATACGTCCATATTCATGGTTAGATCAATTTACGTACGCACTTCCGCCAAGTTTGCCACAAAGTCACAAACTGGAAATTATGTGCAGCTATTAAAGTCCTCAGGGGATTCACTACACTAAGTGAATATGTGCCGTAGCGTTCACAGGGCCCCGAGCTGTAGTGGTGCTATTTCCCTTTTAGTTTTCTGCACCGCTGCCTACTCTTTCACTATTCTTTGCATCTATAAAAAACAACTCTTCTACTATCCATCTATCTAGACAGTAGGTAAAGAATAACCGGATTTGACTGTTTTACCCAAAAGTGACTTTGGAAATTACCGTTTGGACTTACTATATTTTCTGCAGCATTCATTCGTAATTTAAACGAAATTTTACCTGATTATCTTCGTGACAATTTTACTTCATATGTTGTCGATATTCTTATTGCTAAACGTTCTTGGAGTGAGCATAACAAAATTTTGGATTCATTATTACGTATTTTTGCAAGAGTTGGCATTACAGTGAACTTGGAAAAATCTGAATTTGGTCGTTCTCAGGTGAAATTTCTCGGTCACATTATTTCTACAGAAGGTATTCTCCCTGATCCAGAGAAACTAGACGCTATTCGTAATTATGCTGTTCCTTCCACAAAACGTGATGTTCGTAGTTTCCTTGGTGTCTGTAATTTTCTTAGACGCTTTGTTAGATTGGATGATTTGGCCACACCTCGTTTACACATTTCAGTTATGCGCACTTTGGTCCCAGAAAATGCTTTCATAAATTACGAGAAAATTGCTACTTCAGTAATATGGAAAAACGTATTCGATCTGTTCTTGCCAAATGAAAATTATGTCAAAAGGCTAAGCCGCCAACTGTTTCTCACAGAGCACCGTTGTTTCCTATCATTCCAGCGAAATTAAAGGACATGGCTGCAGTCGATTTGTTCGGTCCAGTGGTTCGTTCTACTAATGGTTTTGCGTACATTTTCGTAGCAGTGGAATTAACATCAAAGTATGTGTGTTTTACACCGTTACGCAAAGCAACAGCTCGTTTAGTATCTAACGCTTTCATCAAACATTTTCTTAAAGAAGTTGGTCATGTTGATAAGGTTATATCAGATAATGGATCACAGTTTCGCTCTAAAATTTGGCTTCGTACTCTACGGCGTCGTAAGATTAAACCAATTTTTATTTCACTTTTTCACCCTCAGTCTAACGCTTCAGAAAGATGGATGAAAGAAATTAATAAACTGTGTCGTCTTTATTGTCATCAGAATCACAGAACTTGGGATCAGTATCTTCATATTTTTCAAAACATTCTGAATGAACTTCCAAATGACTCAACTTCTTTACCGCCTCTATTGATATTAAAAAATAAAGCACCGTCAAATCGCATTTCTGATATAGTTCCTTTTCCGCCTGCACGGAAACTGCGGCATTCTGAAGTTGTCAACCTGGCTCTACGAAATATTGCGTCTGCGGCTGCAAGAAGAGAGAAATCAGCTAAACGTCCTGGTCGTTTAAAAATTTTGTCAGTTGGTCAAAAGGTGTTAATTAAGTCTCATCGTTTGTCTCATAAAGGAAAAGGCTTATGTCGCAAATTTTTTCTGCTTTATAACGGTCCGTATAGAGTTCGCAAAATTATTCATGATAACACTGTTGAAGTAGAAACTCTTAAATCTCGGCGCTCTAAGGGAATACATCATACATCGAACGTAAAAATTTTTGTGGAATGACATACTTTTGAGAAACCAACAGTTATACGTAAACAGGTGGAGAATGAAAGGATACCGCGCCGTGTTCCGGCGGCGGCAGATACTCAAAGCAACAGTGAAGTCTGCGCGCCGCAAAAGGCAGTCGTTGACCGCAAACAATCACTTCCTACGTCACGCGCCTACAGCTGATCGAGCGCTCAGTGCGAATGCACTGACAGCCGTAAACAAATACACAGTCTAATTTTTCCGACTAAATTGTGTATAAAGCTATGGTGACTTTATAAATTATGTTATTAACGTTCAGTATTTTTCAGGATACGGTTGTGTAAAATATTTAAGACCTTCAGGTAAATTCTGTGCATGTCCGACGTTAAGACGACTTGCTTTGGAGAAAATTTCAGGAAGAATGTAATTTCGAAGAAAAAAGTAATAAACTAAAAAAGGGTAACTATTAATTGAGTTTATTTTTCAGGTAACATATTTCCACTTAGGTACGTACTTTAGATGTAATTTGCTGCTCGCGATTACGTGATTCATACTTTGTGCTAAATTTCATGTTCTATGAATTTACTTGTGAAGCGACGTGCTTGTGTACATTTGTTGATCTTGACAATTATTGATTAATGAACAGGCTTGTTATTTGTATATATTATGCATCGCTTGGCTGCTATGCTTTTTCACTGATGTCATATTTTTTTAATTGTGTGCCTGCTGTGCTTATTTATTTAAATTATATTTGTCACCTGATTAATTGTGCTGACTGTAGTTAGGTATTTAGGTTACACTTTGTGATTTATCTGCTTGCGCCTTCATGTTTACTTATTAAGATTACATATGAACATTTATTTGCTTATGCTGAATGATGCTAATGACTTGTTTATTACGTAAGATATATGTTTGCTGCTGTGCGTATGGATTGCATATTTACACACTTCTGTTTTGTTGTCACAACTACTCTTCAATTTAGAATATAGAAATGCTGATATACTGTGTATGAACATAGAGTTTAGGTTACACTGTGGTATTAATTATAGATTGTTCGCTTGGCAGAGCCTCGTTGTAGGGATTGTGCTGTATCCATTTGTTGACATTCTGTTCTGTACTGGTATATTTACTCGCTATTGCATGTTTTGCTTACGCTCAGTGCCTGATATTTTTAAGATAAGAAAATGAACTGCTATAATGCTACAAACGACATTAGTACAAGAAACTTCATAGAAGTCACATGAGATGGAGGTTTTATGGAAGCTGTATAAATTTATGCTAATAGGAAGGAAGCTAACGACATGATATACCAACACTAGGTTAGACCATTGACAGTTATTACACTGCATTTTTCGTGAGTAATTGAAATAGGAAGTGACGCTTGACACAAGAAATACTCCACATGTTTGCTTCTGTTTGCCATAATTATTGAAGTGGTGTACACACTGTGAAATATTATGATCATTAACACTTCGTAATCGTACTTACTTACTGAAAGTTATTCAAACTAAAGGCTGTTAGAGGTCATGTATGCATTTCTTTTATTTAATGATGGACAAGGAACCAAAATGTATCTTATAATTTATAATGAGTAGAAAATTTGGGTCAGATGGATTACACAGAGGTTGTGTGTGGACACTGTGTCTTCGGATTGTATGGGATGCTGAATTGAAGTTTGCACTAGGATTGTGTCTGTACTTGTTCGAGGAGACTGACTAGAGGAAAGAGTTGTTATGGAAGTGAAATGATATTGGTGCTGAGGTTTATGGCTCTGAGCACTAGGGACTTAACATCTATGGTTATCAGTCTGAGGTTTATATATATCGACGTATTGAAGAGGTATGATTGAGGTATTGAGATTATGTGAAGTTGATGATTATTGGAGTTTTCGTGGACAAGAGGTAAGGTAAATGATATTGATGATCGACGTATTGAAGAGGTATTATTGAAGTATTGAGATTATGTGATGCTGATGATTATTGGAGTTTTGGTGGATAAGAGGTGAAGTAAGTGAGGACCATATTTTTTTTTCGTTGGTCTATATGGAACAAGGAGGATAAAGATGGCAGACTAGAACACTAAAGTAGCAGGAAGATTGTCTACACACACACTTTGTTAAATCACTAAGCAGTATATACTTTTTTTTGGAGAGAGGAAGTAATTGCATATCTTGGCTCACTGACAGTTGTTCAGCAACCGTACAATTTGATCTGGCTTGGCAAACATTGGTCTTGACATGATGACTATGACGTTGACTAACTATTATTGACTGTTATACATTGCTGCCACTACTACTTGATACACATGATGAACATAAAATTTTGACAGAATTGCATTTACACAGTTAACACTATTCAATTACACAGTAGCACTAATGTGGATGAAAGATGAGTGAGTGTTTTTTGTGTGTTTTCCTTTCCCTATCCCAAATTGGTACCAACCTATCTCCTAAATATTATTTTACTTGTTGTTGTGGCTTGCACTGACACCCATAAAAATTATAGGTTTACTGATATTTGTGTATTTGTAATATTTAATATGACAATTATCTGATATCATTTGTGTGTTTATTATGATTTGTATGTTTAGTGTAAAAGCATTGTATGTGTATTCAAACTATTGTTCATGCCTGAACTGTCTGATTAGTGATGGTGCTGCACTTTTCAACATGATGTGTGACATTTAGTCATGTTTAATTTCTGCTGATGAACAGTGTGATTAGTGAAAGTGAATATTATGGACTGCGGTCAGCACCTGTTCAACATTGCTGGTGCCACTAATGGAACTGCTTATACTGAAATGGTGCTACTTGTTGATGTCTGCACCTGCTCAACATTGCTGGGTGCCACTGATGGACTGCTTCTACCGAAATGATGTCACTTGTTGGTGTCGGCACCTGCTCAACATTGCTGGGTGCCACTGATGGACTGCTTCTACTGAAAAGATGTCACCTGTTGCTGTGTGCACCTGCTCAACATTGCTGGTGCCACTAATGGAACTGCTTATACTGAAATGGTGTTACTTGTTGATGTCTGCACCTGCTCAACATTGCTGGGTGCCACTGATGGACTGCTTCTACTGAAAAGATGTCACCTGTTGGTGTCTGCACCTGCTCAACATTGCTGGGTGCCACTGATGGACTGCTTCTACCGAAATGATGTCACTTGTTGGTGTCGGCACCTGCTCAACATTGCTGGGTGCCACTGATGGACTGCTTCTACTGAAAAGATGTCACCTGTTGCTGTGTGCACCTGCTCAACATTGCTGGTGCCACTAATTGAACTGCTTATACTGAAATGGTGTTACTTGTTGGTGTCTGCACCTATTCAACATTACTGGGTGCCACTGATGGACTGTTTCTACTGAAAAAATGTCACTTGTAGGTTTTCGCACCTGTTGACCATTGCTGGGTGCTACTGCTGGAACTGTCAACTACTTGTTTCTTGGGCTATGGAAAGCGTTTATGTGAATATTTGTATAAACTGATTTTTTGTGTATTACTGTTTGTGAAAAGTTATGAGACTCTTACCTGCACATATTCGTCATTGCTGACGCTATTGATTGAACTGTTTAACCACGTAATACTTGTGTAAACTATTATGTAAAGTCACATGTATGAAAGAATTTGTATTGCTTACTGTATTCTATATATTAGGTTATTGAAAGGTCAGTGCAAAGTCAAAATTTTATCTAGTTATATGATATTTACGCATTAATATTATCTTTTATTTTTGTCTGTATTTTTTTGACGAATTTGGTGGTATTTTCACCACCAATGCTGGCAAAAATACCATCAAATTCTAGCCCATGGAGGAAGGGCATAAGAAAGGTGGCTACACTGAGCCACAGCGCCAGAGATCGCGCTAGAAAGTATTGTTCCGCCGCCTCCACTGGCAGTGATTATTGAGATGTCGTAGTGGGCAGTGCTTGTCGAGGACTCGTAGTAGTCAGTTCCTGTCGAGAGGTCGTGGTGGAGTGTGCTTGTCGAGATGTTGTAGTAAGGAGTGCTTGTTCCATGTTTTATGCAGTTGTTTGATGGGCTAGACAGCAGATGTTGTTCGAATGGAAATACTGTAATAATCAGAGTGCTTTTCGTCAATATATATGAAGGTAAAATGTGTTGTTTTTCATTATTTCAGTGTCTTAAATAATGCGTCATTACAGGTTCAGTCAACAAAGCATCTGGCTTGTGTTCTTGTATTAGAGTGTAATTCTGGTTTTCTTGAGTAATTATGGTATTTCTATTTCCTTTAATTAATTCAGTATAAATGATATTTAAAATTTCTTGTGTTATTGAAGAAGAACCGTGCCAGATGCGTACGTTGAATCACACTTCCACACACAGAACAGTTACACTTGTGCTTTGGTTTCGTAGGTTTTATAGTTGCTGGGGACTTAATTAATTAATTGTGTTAATGAAAATTTCCATTTCATTCTTTGTTGTTGTTCTATGCAGTCAGATAGCGTAATAATACTAGTCAGGGCCAACCGTTTACGAGACTTCGTAATCGGACAGACAGCAACTAAAGCAAAAAATTAAAATTATTTGCATTTTATATTAATTAAGCCCCCATGCAATCTCTATAACAAAGAACAATGTGATGGTATTCGCAGGAAGGGAGTCAGTCTACGCCAAGATATTACCTATCTATGACATCACTTAGCCTCTTCAAAACTACAAACAATTTAGTTTCTTTGTAGCGTGTTGTTTTTGTGATGGTTCGATGCAGTTCTCAATGCTACTCTATCCTGTGCAAACTTCTTCATCTCCGAGTAACTACTACAACCTACATCCTTCTGAATCTGTTTACTCTAGTCGTCCCTTGGTCTCCCTCTAAGACTTGTAACCCCTTCCCCACACTTCCCTCCAGTACTAACTAGGTGATCTCTTGAGGTCTCACGATATGTCCTAACAACCTATCAGTTCTTCTAGTCAGGTTGTGCCACGAATTTCTTTGCTCCACAATTCTATTCAGTCCTTACTCATTCGTTACATGATCTACCCACCTATTCTTCATCATTATTCTGCAGCACCCATTTCAAAAGCTTCTATTCTCTTCTATTGTTTATCGACCATGTTTTACTTCTGTACGTGCCTAAACTCCACATAAATGCTTTCAGAAAAGACTTCCTGCCACTTGATTCTATTCTTGATGTTAACCAAATTCTCTTCTTCAGGAATGTTTTTTTTGCCATTGTCAGTCTGCGTTTTATGTCCTTTCTACTTCGGCCATCATCAGTTATTTTGCTGCCCAAATAGAATACTCGTCTACTGCTTTAAGTGTTTCGTTTCCTAATATAATTCCCTCAGCATCACCTGATATAAATCGACCACATTCCTAACGAAGAACAAATTCCAGAATAGCTCACTGGAGACAATGTTCAGTTTCAACCCATTTTACTACAACCAGTTTTCTAGGGTATCAGTGTGCTCATGAAAGCGCTCGGAATTTTTTTCTGCGTCGTCATCTTCAGTTAAATAACTAGTATCATTTTCAAACAGAACTCATGGGGAATTTATATTTACGAGTGAGTGATTTATATAGAATAGAAACAGAATTAGCCCTGAAATGGCGTCCTGAGGCATACATTGTGATACCATACTCCACTTAGAATAATACGTAATTTACTGCATTAGAAGTGATACTTACCCTTCTTTCTGTTCTGCAAGTACGATGCAAACCATTTCAGAGCACTGACCTTAAACCTATATTTATCTAATTTGCAGATAAGCAAGGCGTGTCTTACGGAGTCAAAGGCTTTTGTAAGATTACGGAAGACACCTGCAACTTTACTCCTCTGATTCAATGCTTCGCACATCTTTTCAATAAAGTTATTCACTGCATCCGGGATGATTGTCCTTGTTGCAGTCCAAATTGGCCACTTGCAATAATATAGTTTTTCTGCAATAAAATTTTGGGTCTGGTTTGAGGCTACATTCTCTAGCACTTTCGACAGGTTTGGAAGAATAAAAATAGTGTAATAGATTCCCATGTCTTCCCGCGACACTTTCTTGAACAGAGGCCTGCCTTTGCATACTTCAACACATCAGGAAAGTACCCCTGTTCAAAAGATTGCTTGTTTATTTTAGTTATTGGAGGTGCTTTAATCATTTTAGTGGGTATCCCATCACACCCAGCAGAGATTTTATTCTTAATGATAATATAACATTTCCACAACCTTTATTGCGACTTTTTTACAGTCTGTCAGATACTCAGCTTCTTGATGGAGTTTAAACGGTTTTATATTACTCTAATACTTTGTTATGCCAACATCAAACTTTGCCACAGTTATAAAGAATTCATTTAAATTCACTGATATTTGATATGGGTTTACAATAACGCTATCATCTACTGTAGTCCTATATCACCACTACTAACTACAATGCCTAACTCTGATTTGACAGTAAACACATTGCCTTTGTCTTAATTTTATGTTGCAGAAACTTTTGGACGCTCAACGTAGAGGTTATCAGCGTTTTATGTTGTAAAATGAAACTGTTGTTTGCCATTTGTTTGACTGCCTTCACAACTTTTTTAAATGTAGCTTTACAAAGTTTAACATGCTCAGTAAAATGCCAATTTTTTATTATAATTTACTTCATTGTGGAGTTGCCTCTGCTGGTGCTAGAAATTTTTGTACCCTGAGTTATACATGTAAGTGTACTATCCATTATGTTGCATGTGGTTCTAAGAGGAAAAGTTTCATTAAAGATTTCTAGAACTCTACTTAAAAATTTGCTGGAAGTCAGTCTACTTGAAATGCAGTTGTCGTAAGGCCATTCAGAATCTCTTAACTTACTGCTAAATATAACTGAATTTTCTTTTCATATGGTTTTCGTTACATGAAATTTCTTTGTTTTTTTTTATAATTTCGTTAATAATGCATATTGGTCAGAGATGCCTAAATCTCAGCAAAATCTATAAATATCTTCAAAACCATAATTTTTTAAAATATTAAAAATACAGGTCGCTGACTATGCATTTGCTCTAATGATTTGCATGAAGTTTACTTTGAAACCAAAGCTTTTTATTGTGTCAGTGAATTCGGACACATTGTTCCTTCCAACTATAATATTAAAACTGAAATTAGCAGCCATCACAGTCTTTTTCCTTTCTTGTTTATTGAGATTTTCAAGCAGGCATTGAAATTTGACCAGAAAAGCTTCAATTGTAGCTTTCTCTGGTACTCTGTAAATAGAAACTACTATGACATTTAAGTCCTCTATGTCGTCACAGCGGTTCTCAAGTATACACTCTTCAGTCAAAAAGTCAAAACTCATTTCTGTTCTCATATTTTATATCAGCATGAGTAAGTATACAAGAGATTCACGTGATTACATTCGCCTACAAAAGCTACTGCCTACTTCGAAATGTTTTATATTATTAAGAATTGTAATATTTTCATCTATAAGCCAAAGTTCATCGAGGCAAATAATTTTCATATTTTACCTTCGGAAAGAATTGTGTGTAATTCGTTAACTTCATGACTTTGAAAAGTCACCACTTAGACCATTTATGTTCCAGTGCTTTATGTAGGAACAGTCTTTCTTATTTATTGTTTCAAGCATACTCTTTCTGGTGTAGCGCTTCGGTCTTGCAGTTTTTGTTACCAAACACTATTTCGCATCCCCATCCTTTGTTATAAATTCTTCTATTATTCAGAATTTTACACGTACCAGCCGACATTTTACTAACAATTTTGGATCCTAATCTATTTAAATGGAGACCGACTTAACCCAAGCATTTACTGCTGAATAATTTAGTTGGGTTTACAAACACAACTACTAGATCGTTGCAGTTCTCGTTTATATCACGGTTTATTCTCTCTATACATCAATCACTGATGGATCTTCTGTAGGCAACATCACTCGCTATGATTCTAGACTTTTGTGGAAGTTACTGGCAGATCGAATTAGATTTTTTTGTTACACTAACAATTTCCTCTTCTGCGTTGCTTCTACAAGAATTCGTACCTACGTGGAGGAAGGTTCTTTTGTTATTCTTCTGAGATGTCTCTGCTGAACCTTCCTGCGAATTATATACAGGGCGGTTATAATTAAACTTCCGCTATTTGAGCCAGTGTTGGCTGAAAACTACTTACTGTATGAATACCGATCCTTACAGTAATGATGTTCAGATTGCGTGCTGAAGAATTTACATTGTTGGTAGAGTCAGAGTCATGACTAACTGCTAGGCGCCAGTACTGGTACGGCGACATAGGGTTGAAACACGAGCATCATTGTGCATTGCAGCTGCAAACAGCCAACATGGTTCTGTACAAGGTGATCAGAGCTTTACTCGTAAAGCTGTTCTATCAAACCCAACAGCAATATTGCTGCAGAGTGAAAATCTCATTCTGGAAGCAATATTGCTGCTGCTCTTCGCAAGTATCGACTCACTAAAGGAATACGGTGAGATCCTATTTTGGCACAGCGGTTGAAAAACATGATTAGGAAGTTCTAATTAACCGACGATTTGGGAATTGCTCCTGGAAGAGGCTGACGGCCAATTGCGCCACAAATTGTTGAAGAAGCTACTGTTGACATGGTTGAGAATGCTGGACGAATTGTGCGATCTTTAAGCAGCGCACGAGCTGTGTCTCGATATCTCAACATTCCATAGTCCACCGTTCGAAGAATGCTGCAAATGACTGTGAAATGGTAACTCTAGTGCGGTTTCAGTTTGTCGTGGAAGCAGATAATCATCACAGTGAGCAATGTTTGTAACTTATAATGCAGACATTGTAGGCACTTAACAAATGTTACTTTCTAATGTGGAAATTAAAATGCGTTTCCTTCAATGGTTTATTCGTTATTTCTCTCTCAAATGTTTTCATTAAGTTTCATAGTCCTACGATCACTGTTTCTTCATGGGGGCGCTGTCAAGTAGCAAAGACTTAATTAAAACCACACTGTATACTACTAAAATGTTTCTTCAACTTGTGGATCCTGATTCCTGGACGAACGTCAGTCGTGGAATTCGGCAATACCACATTTTTCAACACGAAATCGCCTACAACAAGGAATTAATTTTTTTTGTTCCATTTTTCATTGCTTAGTTGGTTCGAATTCTTTTTACTGTATGTTACACTTGTTCACTTATATTTATTGTCAGTTTTTGAGACTACTGCGTAAGTTTCTTCCGTATGTGCAGCAGACTCATTTTTTGAACGAACAGAACAACACTCAGCTTGTCTACGATGTTATTTTCAGCTATCGCCTCAGCTATTTTGCAAAATCATTTTTGTCGCGTTCCAGGTCACAATTTTCTTGCTTCTGCACTAATAATTCTGCGTTTAAAGTGTCAGTCTCGCTACGAGGCGCTTCAATAATTTCTTTCTGTGAGCTCATGGTTAAAGCAACTGTCGTGTTTTTGTTCTGAAAACAGTCCAGGCATGACCAGTGAGATTCATCACTAGTAAATTCAGTGCAAACTTTTACACACTTTTCGTGCTGTCAGGACCTGCATTTCACACACAGAATTACTTTTATTTACTATCCATTCCTGATAGTGTTTACAGGATACACTATTAAACATTCGTCTTTTTACTAACTTTGTGTCTCTGCACTTTTCAATAGGAGCAATCTTGAAACTGGCAATTTGTAGTTTAGTTAGGTCATGTTAATAAAAAAAACATAAGCTTCGTAAAATCAATACAGATTGCAGAAGTCGTGGTTATCAGCAAAGATAATGACTGTAATCTACCGACCGTGCTACTTCCTGATACGGCTGAGCTGTGCCGCCCATTCATCGCACGTGCGCCACAGCACCATTAGCTCTGCCTTGTGGGAGAAATGTACACTTTTCGAATCTATGCCTGGAGCAGGAAATACAGATGGAAATGTTAAAGCAGTATCCACAGGTATGCCACTCTGATAAATACACAATACAATCATTCAACGACGTGCAACGATGTTACCCATTGTCAGTTGCAGTACTGTCGACTATTTCAAAAAATGTAATTGAAAAGTATTGATTTGATGGTGTTTGTCTGATGGTGTCCTGAATATTCAGTGTCGTAGCAACATCATTCAAGAAAATTCCACGAAAAATGTGCTAGTATTGTTGTAGCTTCTGTCTAGAAGTTTTTATGTTCTTTCTAGAACATTGGTGAACTGTAGTGAAATTATTTCTATCGCCGAATCAACTGCTTCTCAAGAAGAACACTGATCAGTAAACAATCGAGAGTGACAGTGATACAGGAGGAATACTAGCTTCAGCAGAGTGGAGGACACCGCGTGTTCAGTGTTGGAATGATTTAATACTCTGACCCAGGTTCACGAGTAAATTTAGTCTCTTTGTTGATATTGCAACAGCTCCAGGACTCGAAGTTATTTCTAAACACTACTTCAGAAAGTTCTCTTTGCCGAGATGCCGAGACGGCGCAGAGTATAGATAAGTTATGCGTCAGCTCCAGAATTATACGTCAAAATACAGAAGAAAAGTGCTTGATGCACGCCAGGCACGGCGTATGTTGTGAGAAGACGTGTTTTGTGCTAAATTATCGCAAAAGTCGGCGACAAACGTAGTGAGGAAAAACACAACAATAAGTAGAGTGAATAGCATCAACATCGTACTGTGAAGGACGAAGCACTGAGTTGGCTCGGGATCCCTGCGCCTGTAAAAATTGCACGGTGAAAGGCATCTTGTTCATAAAATGTAGTTACTTAGTTACATGTTCCATTGACCGTCTGAACGATTCTTCTATCAAAAGGAAGTGGAACGAGAAAGCTTATAGTGTGTATACATATAATTCGTCCGTGGAATAGGAGTTGTCAAGAAGAAATGATTTCACTGTTCTACAAAAAAAAACTTTTTTTCTATTTCTGATAAAAAATATTGTGATCCTAGTTGTATTTTGAGTGCTGAATTGAAAACTGTTTTTGGTTTTATTCTGTCAGGGATAGTTTATGAGTAAGCGCAATTTTATTTCTCTTTTCAGTTTCTGATATAGTGCAGCAAATGTGAGGTGAAATTCGACAAACAAATGCACATCTTTATGATGTTATAAGTTCATCACATTAATGGAGGGTGGGATCTAACATATAACACAGTAACCTATGTGTATACACTTTGAAGCATTTATTTGACATGAGAAATTGCAGAAAATTGACAAACAACTGCCTTGTAATGCACATCACTTTTTTCTCTTGTATTTTGAATCTTTCTTCTCTCGAATGATATTCCAGCAATAATCTGCTAACATAGAAGGTACACACTTCCCTTCATAGCGCCTTTCTATGGTAGAAATGTCTTTATGGAATCTTTCCCCATGTTCATCCGATACGTCACTACAACTCTCTGTGAAGTAGTCCAGATGAGAGTCCATCATATGTACCTTCAAAGACATATTGCACCCCAAATCCTGATATGCTTTGATCATATCCTTCACAATTGCTTTGTAGTTAGTAGCTCTTTTTCTTCCGAGGAAGTTTTCCGACACCATCTTGAAACAGTCCCATGCGGTTTTTTCTTTATCAGTTAAACATGCTTCAAAATTTGCATCTTTCTGCAGCTCCCTGATTTGTGAGCCCACAAATACATCTTCCTTTATTTTTGCAGCTGAAAGACGGGAGAATTTGGTAGCTAGATATGCAAACCCACAGCCTGTTGGATCCATGGCCTTCACGAATTGTTTCATCAGGTCAAGTTTGATGTGAAGCGGTGGAAGTAGTATATATTCAGTAGTATATATTCAGGAGCTACCAGACTTTCGCCAACTTTCCATCTCCGCCTAGGCCATTTCTTTTTCACGAAGTGAGAATTTCGGTCTCGACTATCCCACTTGCAAAGAAAACAGGCATACTTTGTGTAGCCTTGTTGCATTTCCAGTACCATAGCAATTACCTTGAAATCTGCACATATTTTCCATTTGTGTTCATTGTATTTTAATGAATTTAGCATCCTTTGTACGAATTCGTAATTCTCTTTCGTCAAACTAGCGTAAGCTACTGGAACAGAGGGTATTTTATTTCCGTTATGGAGCAAAACACCCTTCAGACTTGTTTTCGATGCATCTATGAAAAGTCTTCACTCCTGTGAAATATAAGTGAAGTTCAGCACTTTCATCAGGCCAGCAACATCATTGCAAAATGTCAGTGCTTCGTCAGTTGAAAAATAAGAAATAAAGGCATGTTCTCTGTGCCTGAACACACTGATTTTAGTACTTTGGTGCAGTAGATTATACTCTTGTAATCTTGAACCAAGCAGCTGCGCCTTTTGTTTACTTAGCCCTAGATCACGTACTAAATCATTTAAATCTGCCTGTGTTAACAAATGTGGCGGTGACTCACTTGTGCAGTGATATAAAGAATCATCATCTGTGATTTCTTCAGTACTACTTATTTCACTGTCACTCGGAATTTGATCTCGAGCTCTTGAAGGTACTGGAAGGTTGTCCGAATGCCGCACTGGCATTCTCACTGAAGGCAGATCTGGGTAAACAATGTGCCTCTTCGACTTTTTGTTTGTAAAACCCTGAATTTTTGTTAGACAGAAATAACAATCAGTAACATGATCCTTAGGCTCCCTCCACACCATGGGAACAGCAAACATCGCCACACTCTCTTTACCTTTCCACCACTGAATTAGTTTGCAGTAACATGTAGCACAACAGAAATGTGGTGCCCATTCTTTATCTTGGTCTCCACCTCTACTCCAAAGTAATGTTTGTATGCTTTCTTTATGACTGAAGAAATTTTCTTCCTATTTCTGGCAAAAGTGAACTTCCCACAGATGTAGCAGAAGTTGTCCGGCTTATATCGACATCCACGACGACGTGGCATTTCTGCAAATTTAAAAATACCGCTTTGGTAATACACCTGTATTAACTTAATAGTAGGGAACTAGAGGAACGCTGATGTGTAAAAACAAGCAGCCGTTTTACCTTCAGCACCAGGCTCAATCAGTTTACACACAGGAATTAAAAAATTCATCCGTGCTCGGAAATACGACAGACAGTTACTTGTCAGCCAAAACACCCACTCGTTAAGACTGACACAAACTGCGGCTTACACCACTGTTGTAAACTCGATGCACCTGCCCCTAGGAGGCGTGAAGCTTTACTGCCGAGGCAGCGACCGGCTGTCGCCGTTCGAGTTAATGTTTCAGGTGGTCTTAATGACATAGGTGTGGCGGGGGTAACCTAATGATGTCTGATTCTTCCCACCTGCTGTTGCAGAAGAAATTATCACGTTCTATCACTACTGGATGCGGCAACATACCCGTATTTCTCCAAAACATCTCTGTGTTTGCCATGAATTGTGAGTATATATATATATATATATATATATATATATATATATATATATATATATATATATTACATAAAAAGTATCCCTGACAACGATTTTTTGTTTACATATTTCAATTTCCCACGGTAAAATGGTCTAGAAGCACATACTTTAATATCAGAAACAGAGCCCATGTCGAACAGTGTTTTAGGTTAAAGTTAAAACTTGCTTCGCTACCTGTCAGACATTTTATGTTATTGGGCAAGTGATCAAAAATTTTTGTTGCTGCTTATTGAACGCCTTTCCGAGCCACTGACAGCTTTAATAATGGGCAATAAAGGTCGTTTTCTTCCATCTAGTATTGTGGGTATCGATATCACTGTTCTTCTCGGATTGCGTTGGGATTATTTATGACGTATTTCATTAGCGAATACGTATACTGTAAAGGTGAAGCTAAAATTCTGATCTCCTTGAACATATGTCTTCATGACAACTAGGGGTGAACACTACATATTGTTCTTACTGCTCGCTTTTGTGCAATCAATGCTTTCTAAGTGATGAATTGTCCTAGAAAATCATTGCATAAGCCATTATTGTGTGTGAATATGCAAAATGTATCAGAAGGTTTACTGGTTTGATTCCAAGACCAGCAATTATACGAAGAGCAAAAGTAGCTGAAATTAATTGTTTGAGCAGTTCACTAAATATCCTTCTTCCAGTTCAAGTTTTCATCAATACGTACACCTAAAAATTTGGAGCATTCTATCGTGTTTATTGACTACTGTTCACGTGCTACATCAATTGTTCGTGTGACTGTTGCACAGAACTGAATGTAGTTAGTCTTCTCGAAAGTGACGGAGTGCCCATTTTCAGAGAATCACTTAGTAATTCTTTGAAAAACTTCATTAACAATCTCTTTTGGTAATTTCTCTCTAATGAGGTTTATTATAACGTTAGTATCGTCTACGAAAAGTACCAGTTCTTCTTAATAAATGCTAAGTGGAAGGTCGTTCACATAAATAAGGAATAGGAATGAATCCAAAACTAAATATTGTGGAACTCCCTTCGTGATTTCTCCCCAGTCACTAAAATTTTCTCTCCTTTCTACCTTGTTTGAATTATTCAGCACAACCGTTTGCATTTTGTTTATTAAGTATGGTTCAAACTAGTTACTTCTAATGCCATCAGTTCCATAAAACTTAAGTGTTTCTAAGAGAGTAACATGATCTACGCAATCAAATGCCTTGGAAAGATCACAAAAACTACTTACGGGCGATATTTAGAAATTTAAGGCTTGTAATATTTGGAGAGCGAATATTTTAGTTTTTTCTGGAAAAATTCCCTGCGCCAGCAATGCATTACATATGTCACTAAGGATATTACTTATTAAGTAAGAACAACTTCTCATAATTCTGTTTTCTATCAGCATCATATGAGCTTTTGTTTGAAGAGTTCTGTTAATTTCAGTGAAGGATGTTGGTGCCACTTCTAGCTGCTTAAAGTTATGTTGATTGACATTTTTAGCACCGCCTCTTGCTTCTTCAATTGGATGATTTACTCCTATTTTTGTTGCTTATTTAGGAACTGTTTGTAAAAGTACTTGCAACTTGTGGGTATTATCTGCCTCATAACCATTTAGTTCAACTGCTGTGGTGACTTGTCCGCTGACTAACTGTCCTGTCTCCTGCTTCACAATATCCCATATAGTTTCAGTTTTATCATTTGCATTATAAATTTCTGTCAGAACGTGCATATTTCTGGACATTTTAATGACTTCCCTAAAAATATTACAGGATTTTTGTAGAATGCAAGCAACATCAGATCTGGTCTTATTTTGGCCTCTGTAGAAATTTCCATTTCTCTCTTCTATGATATTTTAATTTCTTTAGTTATCCATTGCTTACTTGTTTTCTAATGGCCTTTCTGGATAACTTTTCAGGAAAGCTACTTTCAAATACTGACACAAATTTACTGTTGAATATTTTGATTTTCACATTCACATGCAAATATACAGGGTTATTACAAATGATTGAAGCGATTTCACAGCTCTACAATAACTTTATTATTTGAGATATTTTCACAATGCTTTGCACACAAATACAAAAACTCAAAAAGTTTTTTTAGGCATTCACAAATGTTCGATATGTGCCCCTTTAGTGATTCGGCAGACATCAAGCCGATAATCAAGTTCCTCCCACACTCGGCGCAGCATGTCCCCATCAATGAGTTCGAAAGCATTGTTGATGCGAGCTCGCAGTTCTGGCACGTTTCTTGGTAGAGGAGGTTTAAACACTGAATCTTTCACATCACTATGCGTGAAACTAGCCCGCACGCGTTCAACCGTTTCTTCGCTCACTGCAGGCCGACCCGTTGATTTCCCCTTACAGAGGCATCCAGAAGCTTTAAACTGCGCATACCATCGCCGAATGGAGTTAGCAGTTGGTGTATCTTTGTTGAACTTCGTCCTGAAGTGTTGTTGCACTGTTATGACTGACTGATGTGAGTGCATTTCAAGCACGACATACGCTTTCTCGGGTCCTGTCGCCATTTTGTCTCACTGCGCTCTCGAGCGCTCTCGCAGCAGAAACCTGAAGTGCGGCTTCAGCCGAACAAAACTTTATGAGTTTTTCTACGTATCTGTAGTGTGTCGTGACCATATATCAATGAATGGAGCTACAGTGAATTTATGAAATCGCTTCAATCATTTGTAATGGCCCTGTATATATCATTTTTAATTACCGATGGTGAATCTAAGGCAAGAAGTTGGGCTATGCTCACATTGTGATAAAGAAAATCTTGGCAAGAAACTTACAAAGACTGTTCAGGTGAAGTCATTGCAGTTTTAACTGAAGAAATACGCGGTTTAAATCACAAATGGGCAGAATATAAAAAAAGTGTGATTCGGAAATAGGCACAAAAGTGAGAGTAAACACATCTAATTAAAATGTTAATTGTTATCTCCGCTAAAAGTATAAGAGAATCGTGAGAAATGGTACTCTGTGCACTCTATGTGACACCACATTTCACTTTGGATTTGGTAAAGTTGATCCCTTATCAAAATAGGATGAGAAACGTATAAAAGAGCGGAGACGCAATTCTTGCAAGCATAGAAGAGAATTAATCGACAGAGACGCTAGATGCGAAGTAAATGAACGTAAGAACAACCGTGGGGAGGCAAGTCATTCAATCTACATAAACAACTCTGGGCCAACTACTGTTTCAGATGAAATAGACTAGGCCAGTCAACTTGAAGACCTGTTTTAGAAGATGGTAGCAGAAAAACTGTTACCTGGAAAAATATGGGAGTTCTGACGGTGAATAATTTTTTAAACGCTTGTCAGATTTTTGTGGAGCAAAAGAATCTGACAGAATACGTCCACTACTTAAGAACCAATTTAGACCTAATCTGTGCAATACCAAAAAAGTCTGCATATGTATTAGTACACATAGCTGTGAAAGAAACATTGGACCAGTCACGATAGAAAAGCATCTCCAGGATATTACTAGTACAATTAGGCCAAATTCTTGTTTCCAAAACGTGGTAGGAAGCAACTCTAAGATATATAATTTGGGGCTTGACTATATTACTGTGTTCTCGGCCGGCACAAACGATGTGGCTGCAAGTGACACGAAAGTACTTAAGTTCAGTGGGTTAACAGCATATGACAGTCCTGTTTATTTTGTATGGCAAGGGACTTACCGACCATACGCCTGCTCAGCAAGTTTCATCCATTTCTTTCTGTGTAATGCACTGAATGTGAATTCGGTTTTTATATCGATCCTTTACACGTCATCCCAGATGTGAAACCGCCATCTGCTACTGGGTATTCCTCTTCCTCGTGTTCTATCTGTTCTCCCGGATAACACTGTGCTAGATAACCTACTCACCGACATTCAAACTATGTGACCGCCTCAGCACATATTTCTCCTGTGACGACGTTACGGCATTTGTTCAACTCCCGTAGCTCATTTTTTCCCAATCCTATATTATCTGCTCTCTTTATCGATTAGAGTTCGAACAATTTTCTTAATATTTGCCTTTCGGGGAATGTTAACAGTCTTTTATCATAGTCTTTCCATGACATACCGGTACTGTAGTAGGTCGAGATATGCGAATTTTTAAGTTGATGCTGAGTATTCTTTTCCTTAGGATTCTGGAAAGGCTGAAATTTTCTGCTGGCATCTCCCAGACGTTCCAGTATTTCTATATCTGCTCTGTTGTATTACCTGATTAGACTCCCTAAAAGAAAGTAAAGCGGTGATCTCTCTTGAAGATTAGTCTACTGCCAATGGTGGATTAATACGTTTTCCTTACTAGTGAGGAGTTCTGTTTAGCAGCTTTGGAATTGTTTTCGTGATTCTGATTATTTCTGTCTTCCTATTAACGCTACACTTCCTTCGTATGCAAGTCTCGTTCTGTTTGGTCGTGTCTGTCGTAGGCACGAAACTAGGTTGGGGAAATAGGGGCCATTCCATAGCGCCTCCAGCCACTTAAAAAAAATCAAATTCGCTTAAAAAAATTCAAATTCGCTTTACCGTCTTTCTCTTCGTAGCAGACCTGTCACCTGTCCACAACACTTGGTACCAAGCGAAGGAGTCCCGGACTTCATATTTAAATTTCTCGGAAACTAAAATCGATGGACGAGTGCAACAAAAGGTGTGTTTATTGTGAAACCTGTAAGAATTTTGCACAAAAGTTTCGAAATAGTACGAAAAGCTGCAAAGAGATGGCGCTATAGGCTGTGCAGTTCGTATAGTATCAGCGTGCGTAATTAATCTAGTCCTCTGCAAACAGTCTTCGCAGTCATATCACAGTCTTTTCGAAATGTCCTCCACTCGCAGTGCAGAGGTAGCGCAAACGAACAATGAAATTTACCACCACATCCTGTAGTGTCTCAACGGAAATGGATTCAGATGCCACACACAGATCGCCGATTCGAATTCGTCCAGCGTGGTGGTATGATTCCGATAGACAGCGTCTTTCAATGTGTGACACGAAAAGAAGTCAGATCAGGCGAATATGGAGGCCAATCCATCCCTGCGTCAGTAAATTAGCAATAATACAACGTATTCCTGAAGTACCCATCCAGAAAGCGAAACACGTGTTCGATGCGATCTGGTTTGGCCCCATCTTGCATGAACCAGTGCCTGAGCGATCCTCTAACGCTAGGTGTGTGGCAACAAATTGTTCCAAAATTGCACCGTAACGTTCACTGATGATCGTTTATCGCATAAAAAAGGGCAAATAATGCCTCTGCTGCATACCGTAGCCCAAACAGTAACTTTGGGAGAATACGGCGATTTCCCTTTACATAAATGGCGAGTTTCGGAACCCTAAAATCGTCACTTCTGTTTATTCAAGACTCCATTCAGGTGGAAATGTTCCTCTCCTGTGAACCCAATGCAGCCAAAATCAAACCTTTCATTATCAATCATTGTGAGAATCTGATTCGTGAAGTCGGCCCGTTCTGTCGATCAGCTGGATTTTGTCCGGAAACATTTGTAGGCTATGTCTCAGAATTTTCTGCGTGCTGGAACTCTTCAAGCTGATCTCTTCTGCAAGTCTTCTGACGTATTTTCCTGAGTTTTCTGAATAGTTCCAGAAACCGCGGCGACATTTTCAGGAGTAACTGCACCTTGTCTGGGGCCAAAATTTCTCGCTAGAACACCAGCCATACTGCCCGTCCGTTGACCTTCGGCGAAGAGCCTGATAATGTTTTTCGCATTGGCTGCTTTCACGTTGTTCTGTACAATACATGACTTCAGCGTCTTCCTTCGGTACATTAACCTCCTTTCACGTTTCAACGGTGAGTTTGCGCTGTGGCGCAGTATTTATAGGTAGAGCACTGGAGATACCGAGCTGAGCAATTCGCCATTTTGAATCCCAATCCGAGGACAGTGTTACATGCTTCGCGTGGCGTAGGTAAGTGACTCAGCGAATTTTGCTTAATTTTATTGTTCCACAGCGTCAAATGGTTGGGTGTGCAGCTCCAAACTGCTCAAATAGATATAGATCGGCGTAAAAGGTGGCTTGAAAATTAAAGGCGCAAAGACTGGATATCAGAATCGAGCAACTACCTGTGTAATGTAAGTAAAAACGGGTTTTTTTCCTTTGTTTTAGAAATAGATATGCTCATAGAATGGTGGTAATGAAATTATATATGTAAGAAGTGTTTTTATTTCAATTTTGGTGCATATCATGTTTACATCACACGATGTAACGTTGTCCCAAATTTAAGTGTAAGCTACTTTTCTTGATTATATTTACAACAACTGTATAAAGCCACAAGTCATCCTAAGGAGCTGTAAATTTTATAGAAAGAGTAAATTGATGATACTTACCTCAGCGAAACTTGTTGGTACAAGAAAATATTTGCAGTTATTACTACAGTTCCATTTTGAAGAAAGCCAGTTTGAGCAAAACTGAGGACAAACTGAAACCAAATGCCATCCCTACTCTTTTTGATGTGCCAAATCCTCCACTTCCAGTTGCTCAGCTATGTTTGAGGAGTAACGGTTAAAAGTGTTAGCCACTAGTGAGGGGTCAGTTAGTTTATTGCTTTTTCAATCAATCTGGTATTGCTGTAATTACCTAGCATTCAATGCCCTTTTTGAAACAACTTCTGACAGATTTCTTTTAAAGGTGTTAAAATAGTCAACAAATTGGCATCAGTAATATACTTTGAGTACTCATACAATTCCCTCTTCTACCGACATGACATTTTTATGTCAGTTATGTTCCGTTTTAACATTATTCCGTAATTGTTTACGAATGCAACGCTTATTTACTGTAAACTTATGGATATACCATATATAAAACAGAACATACGATACTGGTAACACATTTTAACCGATTTTGGTAAAAATATAGAACAGCAACGTACGGCTTACATGGCACCTAAGTGAATGTATCATATCTCGAAATACTCGACTAATCACCTACTTTAATTTGCTTGCCTCTTAATGTCAAATGTAAGCCAATACATTTACTACACCGTAATATTATTTGCGGAAGGAATATACTTTTGATGGCCTTAAGAGCATATTAAAAAGCGAAAACGTTCCGTAGAGTTTAAACGAGCGTCTTCAACGTGGGATTCAAGATGGCAGATTGTTCAGCTTGTGCTATAGAGTGCTCTTTCTATAGGCACTACGTATTGCAACTAAAGAGCCATCAGTTAGCGGCTTTTCGAATTATTGTGAAACTTCTTTATAACTTACGTATAAAATTTTTACAGCTTTCAGAGTAAGCATACCGTTTGTTGTACTCGTCTATCGACCTTAATTTTTGAGATATTTACTTTTAAATTTAGGAGCTCCTTCGCAGGACACCATGTTAAGTATTCCATTTACCTACGCCTCTTCTAACGCGTAGCTATCATTCTCAGCTGACTTTCGATATTCTGATAACCTACTAGGAAATATAGCGTATACAAACTACAGGGAGAACGGTGGAAAGACGGACATAAGAGACAACTGCAGAGGGAGGAAATAGATAAATCTTTCGTAACGGGGCTCGCTTTCTAGCGGGAAACCACAACATTTTGTCTGATAAGCCATGGCAGCTGCAAGCGGATACCACAGTAGATTGTACAGCCAGAGGACAGAGGTTATTATACAAGGAAATAAAAAATATAGCTTAGTACGGTGACAGGATTCAAAAAGCAAGTTCTGTGAGTAGCTTCAAGGATAGTTTTAAAGCCACTAAACCAAACGTTTTGGCCAGGGACGTACGGTGATGTTCGTGTACTTACAATAAAGATTCGTTGACGTTCTTAAAACTATGGCAGACGTAGCTCTAACGATTAAGAAACGTGATGAGCGCAGTGTAGAAATAAGTCTTAAGACGAAAACTGAATGCAGGACTTCTGTTAATCTGCGTATACACCTGCGTCTATACTCCGCAGACTACTTAGTGTGTGTGGTGGAGGTTACTTCTGCTACCACAATCTGACTCCCCTCACGTTCTATGACCCACTCACGAATGGCGCGTAAGTAGAATGACTATCGCAAAACCTCCTCATTAGCTCTAATTTCCCAAATTTTCTCGTCGTAGTCATTTCGCAAGACGTATGTGGCGGGAAGTAATTTGTTACCCAACTCTTTCCCAGGTGCACTCTCTTAGAATTTCGATGATAAACCTCTCCGTGATGCACAACGCTTCTCTTCTCGAGTCTGCCAATCGAAGTTTGCTGAGAAGCTGCGCGACTCTCCTGTGACGAGTAAACGATCCCGTTACGAATTTTGCCGCCTGTCTTCGCATCTACATCTGCGTCTACATCTACATGGATACTCTGGAAATCACATTTAAGTGCCTGGCAAAGGGTTCATCCAACCACCTTCACAATTCTCTATTATGCCAATCTCGCATAGCGCGCGAAAAGAATGAACACCTATATCTTTCCGCACGAGCTCTGATATCCCTTATTTTATCGCGGTTGTCGTTCCTCCCTATGTAGGTCGGTGTCAACAAAATATTTCCTCATTCGGACGGGAAAGTCGGTGATTGGAATTTCGTGAGAAGATTCCGTCGCAACGAAAAATGCCATTCTTTTAATGATTTCCTGCCCAAATCCTGTATCATTTCTGTGACACCCTCTCCCATATTTCGCGATAATACAAAACGTGTTGCCTTTCTTTGAACTTTTTAGATGTACTCCGTAAGTTCTATCTGGTAAGGATCCCACACTGCGTAGGAGTATTCTAAAAGAGGACGGACAAGCGTAGTGTAGGCAGTCTCCTTAGTAGGTCTGTTGCATTTTCTAACTGTCAGTCTCCTTGACATTGCATATCTTCCCATGAACTACTCAGTTTGTATATTTTGCTTATTTTTTCACAGTTCCACACAACTTCTTCCTGTTTTCTCAATTGATCTGTTTTCAGTTTTTCAAGGTCTATCCACTGTGCCAACTTATAACTAAATCTGAGGGGTGTGCGATGGGGAGGTTCCCTTGTAAGTGTTCTGCCAATAAAACGCAGTCTTTGGTTAGCTTTCCCCACACGATTTTCTACAAGTTCCTTCCAATTTAAGTTGTTCGTAATTGTAATTCCTAGGTATTTAGTTGAATTTACGGCTTTTAGATTAGACTGATTTATCGTGTAACCGAAGTTTAACGAGTTCCTTTTAGCACTCATGTGGATGACCTCACACTTCTCGTTATTTAGGGCAAACTACCACTTTTCGCACCATTCAGATATCATTTCTAAATCGATTTGCAGTTGTTCTTTTTTATCTTCTGATGACTTTATTAGTCGATAAACGACAGCGTCATCTGCAAACAACCGAAAAATCCTGCTCAGATTGTCTCCCAAATCGTTTATATAGATAAGTAATAGCAAAGGTCCTATAACACTACCTTGGGGAACGTCAGAAATCACTTCTGTTTTACACGAAGACTTTCCGTCAGTTACTACGAACTGTGACCTCTCTGACAGGAAATCACAAATCCAGTCACATAACTGAGACGATACTTCATAAGCACGCAATTTCACTACGAGCCGCTTGTGTGGTACAGTGTCAAAAGCCTTCCGTAAATCCAGAAATACGGAATTGACCTGGAATCCCTTGTCAATAGCACTCAACACTTCGTGTGAATAAATAGCTAGTTGTGTTTCACAGGAACGATGTTTTCTAAACCCATGTTGACTGTGTGTCAATAGACGGTTTTCTTCGAGGTAATTCATAATGTACGAACACACTATATGTACTAAAATCCTGCAGGATATCGACGTTAACGATATGGCCCTGTAATTTAGTGGATTACTCCTACTACCTTTCTTGAATATTGGTGTGACCTGTGCAACTTTCCAGTCTTTGGGTACGGATCTTTCGTCGAGCAAACAGTTGTATATGATTGTTAAGTATGGAGCTAATGTATCGGCATACTCCGAAAGGAACCTAATTCGTATCTAGTATATGACTTCAGTCAAGCCAAGGAGCAATACTCGAGAGTGAGTCGAACAAGTAGCTTCTAGGATAGCATTAACTCCACTAAACCCAACGTTTTGGCCTGGGACGTACGGTGCTGTTCATGTACTTAACTAAGGATTCGTTGACGTTCTTAAAACTATGGTAGACAAGGGTGTCGTGAGGAGTGCCCCGGGGAAGTGTGATGGGACCTCTGTTGTTCTCTATTTACGTAAATGGTTTGGTGGGCACGGTGGGCAGGAATCTGCGGTTGTTTGCCGATCATGCCGTGGTGTACGGTAAGGTGTCGAAGTTGAGTGACTATAGGAAGATATGAGACGACAAAATCTTTCCAGTTGGTTGATGAATGGCAGCTAGCCCTAAGTTTACGTCTATCTACATCTACATTTATAGTCCGCAAGCCACCCAACGGTGTGTGGCGGAGGGAACTTTGCGTGCCACTGTCATTACCTCCCTTTTCTGTTCCAGTCGCGTATGGTTCGCGGGAAGAACGACTGTCTGAAAGCCTCCGTGCGCGCTCGAACCTCTCTAATTTTACATTCGTGATCTCCTCGGGAGGTATAAGTAGCCCTCTCGAAACCTGGACAGCAAGCTACGCCGCGATGCAGAGCGCCTCTCTTGCAGAGTCTGCCATTTGAGTTTGCTAAACATCTCCGTAACGCTGTCACGCTTACCAAATAACCCTGTGACGAAACGCGCCGCTCCTCTTTGGATCTTCTCTATCTCTTCCGTCAACCCGATCTGGTACGGATCCCACACTGATGAGCAATACTCAAGTATAGGTCGAACGAGTGTTTTGTAAGCCACCTCCTTTGTTGATGGACTACATTTTCTAAGGACTCTCCCAATGAATCTCAACCTGGTACCCGCCTTACCAACAATTAATTTTATATGATCATTCCACTTGAAATCGTTCCGCACGCATACTCCCAGATATTTTACAGAAGTAACTGCTACCAGTGTTTGTTCCGCTATCATATAATCATACAATAAAGGATCCATCTTTCTATGTATTCGCAATACATTACATTTGTATATGTTAAGGGTCAGTTGCCACTCCCTGCACAAAGTGCCTATCCGCTGCAGATCTTCCCGCATTTCGCTACAATTTTCTAATGCTGCAACTTCTCTGTATACTACAGCATCATCCGCGAAAAGCTGCATGGAGCTTCCGACACTATCTACTAGGTCATTTATGTATATTGTTAAATGTGGAAATATGTAAGTTAATGTGGATGAGTAGGAAGAACAAACCTGTAATGTTCGGATACAGTATTACTAGCGTCCTGCTTGACACAGTCAAGTCATTTAAATATCCGGGCGTAACGTTGCAAAGCGATATGAGATGGAGCGAGCATGTGAGAACTGTGGTAGGAAAGGCGAATGGTCGACTTCGGTTTCTTGGGAGAATTTTGAGATACAATGGTTCACCCGTAAAGGAGACCCCATATAGGACGCTAGGGCGATCTATTCTTGAGTACTGCTCGAGTGTTTGGGATCCGCACCAGGTCGAATTGGAGCAGTTCAGAGTCGGGCTGCTAGATTTGTTACCGGTAGATTTGAACATCATGTTAGTGTTACGTAGATGCGTCGGGAACTCAAACTAGAATCCGTGGAGGGAAGGCGACGTTCTTTTCGAGAAGAGATAATTTAGAGAACCGGAATTTGTAGCTGACTGCCGAACGATTCTACCGCAGTCCACATACATAGCGCTTGAGAATCACGAAGATAAGATACGAGAAGTTAGGTCTCATGCGGAGGCATAGAAACGGTCGTTTTTCCCTCGCACTATTTGCGAGTGAAACAGGGGAGGGGACCGACTAGTAGTGGTACAGGGTCCCCTCCGCCACGCACCGTGCGGTGGCTTGCGGTATTCCTGTCTGGATGTAGATGTGTCAAGCTTCTCATCGAGTGACACGTCCAAGGTAGCTTTGGGCAGAATTGTGGGAAAATTTGGTGCCAATGTGACGTCATAAACCCAGTTGAGCCGGCCGTTGGTGGCCGAGCGGTTCTAGTCGCTTCAGTCTGGAACCGTGCGACTGCTATGGTCGCAGGTTCGAATCCAGCCTCGGGCATGGATGTGTGTGATGTCCTTAGGTTAGTTAGGTTTAAGTAGTTCTAAGTTCCAGGGGACTGATGACCTCAGATGTTAAGTCCCATAGTGTTTAGAGCCATTTGAAACCCAGTTGACACGTCACTGGGCTTCTGAGTTTTTGCCTGTTTACCTTGTCTGTGGACACGCTGCTATCTGAAGCGTCGCCGAATCCGACGGCAAGGTAGTAGGGCGTCACGCTTTGGTACCATTACACAAGGAAGTCGTAGGCACCGTTGACGCAAATCTCAAAATTTTGCATCGCACTGGGAAACAATTACAGCATTTGAAAAAAGTGATCTTTTAATTGCTTAGTCTTCTGCATCTTGTAGAGATGTAGATGTAACTCCAACAAGTTACTTTTATCGTTGACGAGCTACACTTCCTTAATATTCTTCCAGTCCATCTCGTCCTGGCGTCTGTTTTTCCCGTAATTTGTATTACGTGGCCATTCCGCTTCAGGTCGCTCCAGATATTTTACGGCAGTTACTGTTTCCACAAATGTGAGATATGACCTAAGTCGAAACAAGGCCACGGGAGTAGACAACATTTCATTAGAACTACTGACAGCTTTGGGAGAGCCAGTCCTGACAAAACTCTACCATCTGGTGAGCAAAATGTATGAGACAGGCGAAATACCCTCAGACTTCAAGAAGTCTTTAATAATTCCAATCCCAAAGAAAGCAGGCGTTAACATATGTGAAAATTACCGAACTATCAGTTCAATAAGTCACGGCTACAAAACACTAACGCGAATTATTTACAGACGAATGGAAAAACTGGTAGAAACCGACGTCGGGGAAGATCAGTTTGGATTCCGTAGAAATATGGGAACACGTGAGGCAATACTGACCCGACGACTTATTTTAGAAGCTAGATTAAGAAAAGGCAAACCTATGTTTCTAGCATTTGTAGACTTAGAGTAAGCTTTTGACAATGTTGACTGGAATACTCTCTTTCAAATTCTGAAGGTGGCAGGGGTAAAATACAGGGAGTGAAAGGCTATTTACAATTTGTACAGAAACCAGATGGCAGTTATAAGAGTCGAGGGGCACGAAAGGGAAGCAGTGGTTGGGAAGGGAGTGAGACATGGTTGTAGCCTCTCCCCGATGTTGTTCAATCTGTATATTGAGCAAGCAGTAAAGGAAACAAAAGAAAAATTCGGAGTAGGTATTAAAATCCATGGAGAAGAAATAAAAACTTTAAGGTTCGTCGATAACATTGTAATTCTGTCAGAGACAACAAAGGACTTGGAACAGCAGTTGAACGGAATGGACAGTGTCTTGAAAGGAGGATATAAGATGAACATCAACAAAAGCAAAATTGAGGATAATGGAATGTAGTCGAATTAAGTCGGGTGATGCTGAGGGAATTAGATTAGGAAATGAGACACTTCAAATAGTAAAGGAGTTTTGCTATTTGAGGAGCAAGATAAGTGATGATGGTCGAAGTAGAGAGGATATAAAATGTAGACTGGCAATGGCAAGGAAAACGTTTCGGAAGAAGAGAAATTTGTTAACAATGAGTATGGATTTAAGTGTCAGGGAGTCGTTTCTGAAAGTATTTGTATGGAGTGTAGCCATGTATGGAAGTGAAACATGGACGATAAATAGTTTAGACAAGAAGAGAATAGAAGCTTTCGAAACGTGGTGCTACAGAAAAATGCTGAAGATTAGATGGGTAGATCACATAACTAATGAGGAGGTACTGAATAGGGTTGGGGAGAAGAGGAGTTTGTGGCACAACTTGACTAGAAGAAGGGATCGGTTGGTAGGACATGTTCTGAGGCATCAATGGATCACCAATTTAGTATTGGAGGGCAGCGTGGAGGGTAAAAATCGTAGAGGGAGACCAAGAGATGAATACACTAAGCAGATTCGGAAGGATGTAGGCTGCAGTACGTACTGGGAGATGAAGAAGCTTGGACAGGATAGAGTAGCATGGAGAGCTGCATCAAACCAGTCTCAGGACTGAAGACCACAACAACAACAACTGTTTCAAATGGTTCAAGTGGCTCTGAGCACTATGGGACTTAACGTCTGAGGTCATCAGTCCCGTAGAACTTAGAACTACTTAAACCTAACTAACCTAAGGACATCACACACATCCATGACCCAGGCAGGATTCAAACCTGCGACCGTAGCGGTCAAGCGGTTCCAGACTGAAGCGCCTAGAACCGCACGGCCACACCGGCCGGCTAACATCTGTTTCCCCACGTTTGTGACCAGGAATGTAATCGTAAAATAGTGGATTTCTTCGCCTATTTATGAGCACTACGTTACATTTGTCTAAGTTCAGGGTCAGCTGACAATTCCGGAACGATCATTGATCCTTTGAAAGTCATCCTGCGCTGCGCAACATTCCTCAGGCGTTGCTACGCGGGTTTGTCAGAAATATGGAAACGCCGCGAGAAACGCATGCTCGAAAACAAATGCAGATCCTAGACAAGCCCCCAGGTTGCGCTGTTGTATATGACCGCGAACGGCACCTGTGAGACGTCCTCAGTACCTTGCAAGTGTCATTCGTGATCAGAATAGTGTCCTGTGTAGTCGTGACTGCATTATATCACAGCTAAGTGAACTTTATTTTTAATTTTTTTTTTATTTACACGTCAAGTTCCGTAGGACCAAATTGAGAGACAAATCTCCAAGGTGTCAGTACATGAAATAACAACATAAAAGTAATAACAGATAAACATAAATGTTTATCAACCCGAAAAAAGTCAGTCCGTAAGTTTAAGTAAGCGCAATGAACAGCTTAATTTTTCAAGGAACTCCTCAACAGAATAGGAGTGACCGATGAGGAAACTCTTCGGTTACGATGCGAAAGCGCGTGGATTACGGCTAAGATTTTTTAATTCGAGTGGTAGCTTATTGAAAATGGATGCAGCGGTATACTGCACACCTTTTTGCACAAGAGTTAAGGAAGTCCGATCCAAATGCAGGTTTGATTTCTGCCGAGTATTAACCGAGTGAAAGCTGCGTACTCTTGGGAATAAACTAATATTGTTAACATGAAATCACGGTAATGAATATATATATTGAGAGGCCAATGTCAAAATGCCCAGACTCGTGAACAGGGGTCGACAAGAGGCTCGTGAACTTACACCACTTATTGAGCGAACCGCCCGCTTCTGAGCCAAAAATATCCTTCTAGAATGGGAAGAGTTACCCCAAAACATAACACCATACGACATAAGCGAATGAAAATTAGCAAAGTAGACTAATTTTCATGTCGATAAGTAAAAATGGCAGTATTAAGTCTTTGAACAAGATCCTGAACGTGGGATTTCCATGCCAGCTTACTATCTATCTCAACACCTATCTATCTCACAAATTTGAACTGTTCAATTTCACCAATCATATGCCCGTTCTGTGAAATTAAAACGCCAGGTTTTGTTGAACTGAGTATTCGAAACTGTTAAAACTGAGTCTTACTGTGACTAGCGTTAGTTTATTTTCTACAAGCCATGAACTTAGGTCATGTACTGCACACAACATCCTTTACTACCAAGCTAGTGTCATCAGCAAACAGAAATATTTTAGAGTTACCCGTAATATTAGAGGTCATATCATTTATATAAAAAAGGAACACGACTGGTCCCAGCACAGATCCCTGGGGCAACCCCCACTTGACAGTACCCCACTTAGACCCCAAATCAAAGCCTTTATCAACATCGTGAACAATGACCTTCTGCTGTCTGTTGCTAAAGTAAGAGGTGAACCAATTGTGAGCTACTCCCCGTATACTGTAATGGCCCAACTTCTGAAACAATATTTTGTGATTAACACAGTCAACTGCCTTAGCTAAATCAAAAAAATATGCCAAGCGTTCGAAACCTTTTGTTTAGCCCATTCAGTACCTCACAGAGAAAATAGAATATAGCATTTTCAGTTGTTAAACGACTTGTAAAGCCGAACTGTACATTTGATAGGAAATCGTGTGATATAAAATGATCAGTTATCCTTACATATACAGCCTTTTCAGTAACTTGAGCAAACACTGATGGCATAGAAATAGGTCTAAAATTATCTACATTATCCCTTTCTCCCTTTTTATAAAGCGGCTTTACTACTGAGTACTTTAATCGCCCAGCAAACTGACCATTCCTAAAGGAAAAATTACAAATATGGCTAAATACTAGGCTAATAGTACAGACAGTACTTTAATATTCTGCTAGACACGCCATCATATCCATGAGAGTCCTTAGTCTTCAGTGATTTAATTATTCAAAAAAAATGGTTCAAATGGCTCTGAGCACTATGGGACTCAACTGCTGAGGTCATTAGTCCCCTAGAACTTAGAACTAGTTAAACCTAACTAACCTAAGGACATCACAAACATCCATGCCCGAGGCAGGATTCGAACCTGCGACCGTAGCGATCTTGCGGTTCCAGACTGCAGCGCCTTTAACCGCACGGCCACTTCGGCCGGCATTTAATTATTGACTCAGCGCAGAAAGATACATATATAGCTTCTTTTCTGCGTTTACTTCGTAGATTCCTACTTGCATTGCGTGTGAGTTTCGTATAGGAGGTGTAATTTCGAGTTTTAGTTGCTGTAATCGTAAATTCAGGCAGATTGTAGCGCAGTCGTTAGGCATTTGTATAGGTTAGTTCATACATTCTTTGCGTGTTTCCCTTGCGTTATCTAGGCACAGACTCGTGTTTCAGTAACTGTTGTTCAACATCGATTAGTATGGACAGGGACTGTGATTGCTGTGTTCGGATGAGGGCTGAGTTGGCATCCCTTCACTCACAGCTGCAGGCAGCACTGACTTCGGTTGCGCAGCTTGAGGCTGTTGCCAATGGGCACCACTGGGGGGAGCCGGACTAGGGTATCACTGGGATGTCAACCTCGTCCCATCTGTCCCCAGATCGGTCTGCCGCTGTGGTTGCCCCGGTTGCTGCCCGCAGTGGGGCTGAGCCCTCACCTGTGGTTGATTGGGAGGTCGTTCCAAGGCGTGGCAGGCAGCGAAAGACGTCCCCGGAGGCTGATCAGAAAGCCTCCCCAGTGCGTCTGACAAACGGGTTTCAGGTACTGTCTCTGGCTGAGCCAGATGCAGCTGACTTCCCTGTTTCAGAGCATGATTCTCAGCCTTCAAGGTCCGGGCAATCACAGAGGGTGGGCTTATTGGTAGTTGGGAGCTCCAATGTTAGGCGTGTAATGGGGCCCCTTAGGGATATGGCAGCTAAGGAGGGGAAGAAATCCAGTGTGCACTCCGTGTGCATTCCGGGTGGAGTCATTCCTGATGTGGAAAGGGTCCTTCCGGATGCCATGAAGAGCACAGGGTGCAGCCAGCTGCAGGTAGTGGCACATGTCGGCACTAATGACGTGTGTCGCTTTGGATCTGAGGAAAATCTCTCTGGATTCCAGCGGCTATCTGATTTGGTGAAGGCTGCCGGTCTTGCTTACGAGATGAAGGCAGAGCTCACCATCTGCAGCATCGTTGACAGAACCGACTGCGGACCTTTGGTGCAGAGCCGGGTGGAGGGTCTGAATCAGAGGCTCAGACGGTTTTGCGACCGTGTTGGCTGCAGATTCCTTGACTTGCGCCATAGGGTGGTGGGGTTTCGGGTTCTGCTGAATAGGTCAGGAGTTCACTACACTCAGCTGGCGGCTACACGGGTAGCGGAGGCTGTGTGGCGTGGACTGGGCGGTTTTTTAGGTTAGAAGGCCTCGGGAAAGTACGGGGTGGGTTGCAATCTCAAAGGGTGCACGGCAAATACAGGACGTGCTTGGATCAAGGAACAGTCGGAATTGTAGTTGTAAATTGTTGTAGTTGTGCTGGGAAAGACCCTGAGCTTCAAGCGCTAATAGACAGCACAGAAGCTGAAATCGTTATAGGTACAGAAAGCTGGCTAAAGCCTGAAATAAGTTCTGCAGAAATTTTTACGAAGTCTCAGACGGTGTTCAGGAAAGATAGATTAGGCAGAATTGGTGGTGGAGTGTTTGTGTCTGTCAGTAGTGGTTTATCTTGTAGTGAAGTCGAAGTAGATACTCAGTGCGAATTGATATGGGTGGAGGTTATACTTAACAGCCGAACTAAGTTAATAATTGGCTCCTTCTACCGACCCCCAGACTCCGATGATATAGTTGCTAAACAGTTCAGAGAAAATTTGAGTTTCGTAACAAATAAATACCCCACTCATAGGGTTATAGTTGGTGGGGACTTCAACCTTCCCTCGATATGTTGGCAAAAATACTTGTTCAAAACCGGTGGTAGGCAGAAATCATCTTCCGAGATTGTCCTAAGTGCTTCCTCCGAAAATTATTTCGAGCAGTTAGTCCACGAACCCACGCGAATTGTAAATGGTTGCGAAAACACACTTGACCTCTTAGCCACAAACAATCCAGAGCTAATAGAGAGCATCATGACTGATACAGGGATTAGTGATCACAAGGTCGTTGTAGCTAGGTTCAATACCGTTTCTTCCAAATCCACCAGAAACAAACGCAAAATAATTTTATTTAAAAAAGTAGATAAAGTGTCAGTAGAAGCCTTCCTAAGAGACAATCTCCATTCCTTCCGAACTGACCATGCAAGTGTAGACGAGATGTGGCTCAAATTCCAAGATATAGTAGCAGCAGCAATTGAGAGATTCATACCTCATAAATTGGTAAGAGATGGAACTGATCCCTCATGGTACACAAAACAGGTCCGAACGCTGTTCCAGAGGCAACGGAAAAAGCATGCGAAGTTCAGAAGAACGCGAAATCCCGAAGATTGGCTAAAATTTACAGACGCGCGAAACTTGGCACGGACTTCAATGAGAGATGCCTTTAATAGGTTCCACAACGAAACATTGTCTCGAAATTTAGTAGAAAATCCGAAGAAATTCTGGTCGTATGTAAAGTACACAAGCGGCAAGACGCAGTCAATACCTTCGATGCGCAGTGCCGATGGTACTGTAACCGACGACTGTGCCGCTAAAGCGGAGTTATTGAACGCGGTTTTCCGAAATTCCTTCACCAGGGAAGACGAATGGAATATTCCAGAATTTGAAACACGAACAGCTTCTAGCATGAGTTTCTTAGAAGTAGATACCTTAGGGGTTGCGAAGCAACTCAAATCGCTTGATACGGGCAAGTCTTCAGGTCCAGATTGTATACTGATTAGGTTCCTTTCAGATTACGCTGATACAATAGCTCCCTACTTAGCTATCATATACAACCGCTCGCTCACCGATATATCTGTACATTCAGATTGGAAAATTGCGCAGGTCGCACCAGTGTTTAAGAAGGGTAGTAGGAGTAATCCATCGAACTACAGACCTGTATCATTGACGTCGGTTTGCAGTAGGCTTTTGGAGCACATACTGTATTCAAACATTATGAATCACCTCGAAGGGAACGATCTATTGATACGTAATCAGCATGGTTTCAGAAAACATCGTTCTTGTGCAACGCAGCTAGCTCTTTATTCGCACGAAGTAATGGCCGCTATCGACAGGGGATCTCAAGTTGATTCCCTATTTTTGGATTTACCAAATGCTTTTGACACCGTTCCTCACAAGCGACTTCTAATCAAGCTGTGGGCCTATGGGGTATCGTCTCAGTTGTGCGACTGGATTCGTGATTTCCTGTCAGGAAGATCGCAGTTCGTAGTAATAGACGGAAAATCATCGAGTAAAACTGAAGTGATATCAGGTGTTCCCCAGGGAAGCGTCCTGGGACCTCTGCTGTTCCTGATCTATATAAATGACCTGGGTGACAATCTGAGCAGTTCTTAGGTTGTTCGCAGATGATGCTGTAATTTACCGTCTAGTAAGGTCATCCGAAGACCAGTATCAGTTGCAAAGCGATTTAGAAAAGATTGCTGTATGGTGTGGCAGGTAGCAGTTGACGCTAAATAACGAAAAGTGTGAGGTGATCCACATGAGTTCCAAAAGAAATCCGTTGGAATTCGATTACTCGATAGATAGTACAATTCTCAAGGCTGTCAATTCAACTAAGTACCTGGGTTTTAAAATTACGAACAACTTCAGTTGGAAAGACCACATAGATAATATTGTGGGGAAGGCGAGCCAAAGGTTGCGTTTCATTGGCAGGACACTTAGAAAATGCAACAAGTCCACTAAAGAGACAGCTTACACTACACTCGTTCGTCCTCTGTTAGAATATTGCTGCGCTGTGTGGGATCCTTACCAGGTGGGATTGACGGAGGACATCGAAATGGTGCAAAAAAGGGCAGCTCGTTTTGTATTATCACGTAATAGGGGAGAGAGTGTGGCAGATATGAGACGCGAGTTGGGATGGAAGTCATTAAAGCAAAGACGTTTTTCGTCGCGGTGAGATCTATTTACGAAATTTGTCACCAACTTTCTCTTCCGAATGCGAAAATATTTTGTTGAACCCAAGCTACATAGGTAGGAATGATCATCAAAATAAAATAAGAGAAATCAGAGCTCGAACAGAAAGATTTAGGTGTACGTTTTTCCCGCGCGCTGTTCGGGAGTGAAATGGTAGAGAGATAATATGATTGTGGTTCGATGAACCCTCTGCTAAGCACTTAAATGTGAATTGCAGAGTAATCATGTAGATATAGATGTAGATGTGGATCTCCCCCTTGTCTGTATCACAGAGGAGTGTTTCAGACATCAGTCTCGGAAAGGCATTTGCCAAGAAAGTTATATGATTTCCTGTAGAAATTAAATTTTTATTTAATTCACCAGCAAGGCTCAAAAAATGATTGTTAAATAACTCGAACGTGTTGCTGGAGGTCGTGTGGTGAGTGCTTCCGTTACCATCGAAACAGAGTGTTTGGCATTTTGAGAGGTACTGTATCGAAAATTTGTACCACACATATTAGGTGTTGCGTGATCACGCCAGACGGTCATTGACGCCGATTGTGCCGAAAAATAAGAGGACAACAAAAGTCACTAAAGAACTGAACGTCAGTACCGTAACAACACCGAGGGAGATCCATAAGCACAGAACTGCAGAGCGGGTTACAATTCCAAAACTACTCATAAGTGAGGCCAATGCCCTTAACCGCAGAACGTGGTGCCAGAGCCATGGGACCTAGACTGCGGAGCAATGGAAGAAGTTCATTTGGTCGGAGGAGTCTTGTTTCATTTTGTTTCCAACTTCTAGCCGAGTTTACGCCCCAAGAATGAAATGCGGCGCGGGTTCTGTGATGATTTGGTCAGCCATATCGTGGTATTTCATGGGCCACATGGATGCTTTCCCAGGTCGCATTACTGCCAAGGATTATGTGAATATTTTGGCTCACCGAGTCCATCCCATGGTGCAGTCTTTGTTCCCCAATGGTGTTGCTGTGTTGGAAGATGACACAGCTCACATCGTCCAGAACTGACTTCGTGAGCACTAGGATGAATTGTCGCATTTCCCATGGCCACGACAGTCACCAGATCTCAATAGTACTGAGCCTCTGTGGTCTGGTTTGGAGAGAAGGGTCGCTGTCCATCTCCATCATCGTCACCTGAACTTGTCACTATTTTGCAGGAATAATCGTATCAGATCCGCTTGAAAGCAATACAGGACCAGTACTTACACTCCGTGAGACGACTGGAAGTAGTTACGAATCTCGACGGTTTTCCTTCACCGTATTAACATGGTAAGGTGTTGTGTTTCCCGTGTTTTCGTATGTCTGTCCGTCACCTGTACCTCCATGTAGATAACTACACCACTAACTCATCAAAAGCATTTGAACATCCATCGCAAAAAAAAGGAAATTCCTCCCGAACAGGGCACGAAGGACCATCGGTACCGACCGGCCGCCGTGTCATCCTCAGCTCACAGGCGTCACTAGATGCGGATGTTATTGTTGTTGTTGTGGTCTTCAGTCCGGAGACTGAGTTGATGCAGCTCTCCATGCTACTGTATCCTGTGCAAGTTGCTTCATCTCCCAGTACCTACTGCAGCCTACATCCTTTTGAATTTGCTTAGTGTATTCATCTCTTGGTCTACCTCTACGATATTTACCCTCCACGCTGCCCTCCAATACTAAATTGGTGATCCCTTGATGCCTCAGAACATGTCCAAGCAACCGATCCCTTCTTCTAGTCAAGTTGTGCCACAAACTCCTCTTCTCCCCAATTCTATTCAATACCTCCCCATTAGTTATGTGATCTACCCATCTAATCTTCAGCATTCTTCTGTAGCACCACATATCGAAAGCTTCTATTCGCTTCTTCTCCAAACTATTTATCGCCCATGTTTCACTTCCATACATGGCTACACTCCATACAAATTCAGAAACGACTTCCTGACACCTAAATGTATACTCGATGTTAACAAATTTCTCTTCTTCAGAAACGCTTTCCTTGCCATTGCCAGTCTACATTTTTATCCTCTCTAATTCGACCATCATCAGTTATTTTGCTCCCCAAATAGCAAAACTCCTTTACTACTTTAAGTGTCCCATTTCCTAATCTAATTCCCTCAGCATCACCTGAGTTAACTCGACTACATTCCATTATCCTCGTTTTGCTTTTGTTGGTGTTCATCTTATATCCTCCTTTCAAGACACTGTCCATTCCGTTGAAGAGCTCTTCCAAGTCCTTTGCTTTCTCTGACAGAATTACAATGTCATCGGCGAACCTTAAAGTTTTTATTTCTTCTCCATGGATTTTCATACCTACTCCGAATTTTTCTTTTGTTTCCTTTACTGCTTGCTCAATATACAGACTGAATATCATTGGGGATAGGCTACAACCCTGTCTCACTCCCTTCCCAACCATTGCTTCCCTTTCATGCTCCTCTATTCTTATAACTGCCATCTGGTTTTTGTACAAATTGTAAATAGCCTTTCGCTCCCTGTATTTTACCCCTGCCACCTTCAGAATTTGAAAGAGAGTATTCCAGTCAACATTGTCAAAAGCTTTCTCTAAGTCTACAAATGCTAGAAATGTAGGTTGGCCTTTCCTTAATCTATTTTCTAAGATTGCCTCACGTGTTCCAATATTTCTACGGAAACCAAACTGATCTTCCCCAAGGTCGGCTTCTACCAGTTTTTCCATTTGTCTGTAAAGAATTCGCGTTAATATTTTGCAGTTGTGACTTATTAAACTGATAGTTCGGTAATTTTCACATCTTTCAACACCTGCTTTCTTTGGGATTGGAATTATTACATTCTTCTTGAAGTCTGAGGGATTTTCGCCTGTCTCGTACATCTTGCTCACCAGATGGTAGAGTTTTGTCAGGACTGGCTCTCCCAAGCCTGTCAGTAGTTCTACTGGAATGTTGTCTACTCCCAGGGCCTTGTTTCGACTTAGGTCTTTCAGTGCTCTGTCAAACTCTTCACTCAGTATCATGTCTCCCATTTCATCTTCATCTACCTCCTCTTCCATTCCCATAATATTGTCCTCAAGAACATCGCCCCTGTATAGGCCCTCTATATACTCCTTTCACCTTTCTGCTTTCCCTTCTTTGCTTAGAACTGTATTTGGTGCCTTTCTCAAGAAACACGCCATCAACCTTTAACAGTTAAATTCGCCAAACAGCTGTGTAATTGAGATGTTATTTTATTTCATTTTCGCTACCAGTTTCGTCAGTCATTATGCCATTTTCAGTCCTCACATGCACCTCTCAAAAATAATTGGTATTGGCATACTGGGGCCATGTGTTTCTGGCCCAGTTGCAGTCAAGTCTTCGTAGCGAGTACTTGAGCTACGAATTCACGACGTCCAGAAACGCATGGCCCTAGTATGCCAATATCGATTATTTTTGTGAGGTGCATTTGAGTCCTGAAGATGGCATAATGAACTGCCGAAACTAGTACCGAAAATAAAATAAAATAAAATAACATCTCAACTGCACAGCTGTTTGGCGAATTTCGTTGTTAAACATTTGACCAGCAGCTGTTCCAAGTCCACAATGGATCAACAGAGACTCCATCAATCTGGTCACCTTAGTCTAAAGCGCTTAGGACTCAGTGCGGACCGAGCGAGGTGGCGCAGTGGTTAGCACACTGGACTCGCATTCGGGAGGACGACGGTTCAATCCCGCGTCTGGCCATCCTGATTTAGGTTTTCCGTCATTTCCCTAAATCGCTCCAGGCGAATGCCGGGATGGTTCCTTTGAAAGGGCACGGCCGACTTCCTTCCCCAATCCGATGATACCGATGACCTCGCAGTTTGGTCTCTTCCCCCAAACAACCCAACCCAACTCAGTGCGAAGCAGTCGAAAATAAAAGCAATAGAGTACGAAAGTTCTTGCAATATGAAAGTAAGGACGTTGCCCCCAAGACTGTTGTTACACCCCATGTCGGTTGCCGTTTGTTGTCAGATATTTCTGAAATCTACAGACAGGACGTGGGCATCTGTCTCATACCACCATCTCTTCTGCGATATTTGTCTCAGGATGTACAAATGCTTCAGTGTGGATCTGTTTTTGCGGTAGCCACATTGGTAGTCCCCTACTGGTTCTTCAGTTATTAGGATCAGTCTTTTTATAAAGCAGTCGATATGATTTTGTGTGTAGCATCACGCTATGCAACTCTTCTGTGGTCATAACACACAAGAGGATGATTTTTTTTTAATGTCGGAAAAATAACTGGTTTCCCAGTTTTCAGCTGTGCTTTGTGTCTCTCAAACAGTTTTCATTAAAGACTGTAGTTATGATTCTAGGGGAGTTGAAACTTTAATATTGGCAACCATTTATTTGAAACTTATACAAAATAGATACATGTTTTAAAGTTTTACTACCCTTCGAAGTAATCACCAGCATCGTCTACAACCCGCTACCAGCGATATCGAAGTCGTAGGGTACCGTTAACAGCACCATTTATGATAGCTCGGGTGGAGCGGTCTATTGCACGACGAATCTCTGTAGCAGCTCTGAAGCGAATGCCATGACGTGCTTCCTTCAGTTCACGAATGAAGTTGAAATCACACAGCACTTCCCAGCTTTATCGATCGAATAAATCAGTCACAACTTGGGTCGTATGTGCCCGAACATTGTCCTGCAAAACGATGGGTGGGTCCAGCAGAAAGTATCGCCGCTTCTTTCTCTAAACTGGTCGCAGGCTGTGTTCCAAAAATGAACAACATGCAATACGATGCATGGTGATTACATACCTCTTAAAGAACCATGTCATGCCTTTCGTAACGTCCAGGGTACCATCATAAATCGAGGTGACGTCAGTATAATTATTGTCTTTGAACAAAAGTGTCATTTCTGTTCGTCTCATTGTATAATTTTTTCGGTTACCTTTTGTACTATACTATATTATGCTATGTATGATCCAAGTTTCGTTGTGTGTGGCTATAAGCAAAGTGCAGCTACTCACGGATGTCCAGCGTGGCCTGTGATTATCGTATGGCTGCAAAACTTGGTAGATATCCTAATGCGTTAATGCGGAACCGATTTACGCTGGAAAAAATTCAGTTACAATTTTGGCCACCAGGTGCAAATCTGGCAACGTGAGTGCAAGAAAGATGTACAGAAATGTTTCCAAATTCTATGGATTAGGAATGGAACGTAGGCATAAAAGGTGAAACGAATGCGAAAGGCATACTGTTGATTTTACTATTAACTGTCGCATACACAGTTTTTCCAGTATGAGCACCAGAGACATCCATGCTATGCTGCATCAACAGTTGCTCACAGCAGTTACAGTGGAACCTGTGTAGCGTGTTCCTGTGCACTGGCCTTCGAGTAAGGTAAATACCAAACTCCTTGTGAACGCATTCTTTTAGATACCCCCAGAGCCAAAAGGCACATGGATTCAGTTCAGGTGATCTTATAGGCCATGCACCTGGAAAACCTCTGGAGATGACATCTTCATGGAAGGATGCATTAAACAGGTCTTAAAGGATGGCCGAGTGACGTGAGGTCTTGCCACAACTTGCATGAAAACAGTGGATTCCACACAGTTATGCTCTACCAAAGCAGGACTCATTTACTGTACAGGAATGTCTCAATTACATACAGACATCACGGTGCACTGGAAAGGTCTTCTGGGCGTATTCTCTTCAAGGAAGAACGCATCGAGAATGAAGGTGCCCATTAATCCACACCACAGAGTCGCGTACGGCATGCTCTTCGTGCATGACACGCAGTTTAACAGTACACCAAACTCGGCAGTTCTGTGTGTAGAGGACAAGGGGTTATTTTTAGGAAATATGGTGAGAAATTGTGATTTAGTGTGTTTCAGTGCGCGATGCGCCAGCCTCACGGCAGAGGGCGGACGAAGGCCGGCTGGAGCGTTATGCAGGTGACACAGTTTTACAACGAGCGTCGGTATGTGGGTACATGCGCTGCAGCCATCAGAACGCAGCATTAGCAGAATTACGCAGGCGCTGGCCGCGTGTGGCGCGGTTGCGTTAGCCAACTCATCGAGAACATTCTAATAAACACGGCGCCGCGTAACCGGCGGATTCAGCAGCGGTCTGCACTATTTAAGCGCATCAGAGGTGGGCGTCGGTATTCGGTTCGACCGACTGGGCGTTCGGTCGCTGTTACGCCGTCGTCATCTGTGACGCTGTCCCGGAGGACTGGCCGGCAGAGGGCGTTGCCCGCTGCTGCACAGGCGACTCCCGGCATCGTCACGAGCCGCAGCATCTGCAGGAGGGGTGATGGGCCGGGCCTCGTGCTGCTAACCTCCTACCGCCTGCGAGGCCGAAGACCGAGCATGGTGTCACGTTCCCTGGGCTGCGTGCATCAGCACGTCTTCCCCACGACACGAGCGGTGGGGCTGAGCTACCGGAAAATGTATTGAAAGAACCAACAATAAAGAGGAAGATTGCTAAAAACAGCCACCTTCTTCTTCCCAGCCACGCCCTACAACCCCGATCACGTCACCCGATCTGGTCATTCGATTACATGTATATCGACCCTGCAGTGTACTAAAATGTGCTACGTCACTCCATAGAATATCGCCCGGCCACATGTTATCAACGTCGATCCCAGCCAGAAAATGAAGAGCAAATTCAGAACGTTGCTGTGGATCGTGAATTTCAGTTGCTGCACTGTCTGGATCTTGTACGGGTACCATTGTAAAATAGACTACAAAACTTTCTGTGCTGCTGACCATGGGATGGACAATTCTCGTGACACTGCACGAGCACAAGCACTACCGGGGCTCGTGCAGCATGGTCAGTTACAGCAACAGCAACCTCGTTAGTAACTTCCATCGGGATAGCAGGCCTTCCTCTTTCGTGTGCCGCACGAATCTCAACCGTGTTTTCAAATTTCATTGTCATCTTCTCTAAACCATTTAATGACATCTGGCCTCTCCGCTGATCCTTCAGTCGGCGATACTCTCTCAATGCAGCACTATTATCGCTGCCGTTCACATAACATAGTTTGACTACTAGCGTGTGGTCTCTCTTCTCGATAGCCATACTGTACACTCACGTTGTGGCTTGTCAAATGGCAGCGTGGATGTCGTACCGTCATGGAAACAATGTACAGCACCAGATTTGCACCATCTGACCACAACTGGAGCTACTTTCTACTTTTTTCAGTGGAAATCTGTTCCACATTAATGCATTAGCGTATCTACCAAGTTCTGCTGCCATGTGATAATTACAGCCCGCACTGAAACTCCGCGAGTAGCTGCACTTTAATTATAAGCACACGGTAGAACGATCTTATTTGGCAATGATATATCTTGCGAAAGTTACTTTTATCCTTAAGTTTTGTACACCACTGTATACAGAATGGCGTTCATTATTCTCAACACACATCAAAAGTCTTGTTTGTGTAAAGCTATTATTTAAGAAGTGGCTGAAATACATTCATAAATCATTCTATTCTCGGGCTGATCTTTTACGTAATGTTAGAAATATACGTAATTCGTCTGTAGTGTTTGTACTATTTATTGTAAATCTTATGTCATAATTCACAATGATGAAACTAAAGAAGTCTTTTATTGCAACTGAATACGATGTAGTGAGCGCAAAACCAGGCTACTGAAACGACAGGGCCATCTTTCTTGTCGTACATAAGAATGATTTTGTCAAATTTTGCACGAGGTGAAGAACTGCATTACGTGATGATAAAAAGTTCGTGTGTGGTGGACGATGGACTGAGGAGAGACATGGCCAGTAAACACCGTTACTTAAACGCAACTGGGCAGTGTGTTGGCTCCAGGGTACACTATATGCCCCTATTGTTACGTAGCAGTCTATTGCCAGCCCGGTGGGTCTCATGCGCTACTCATAATTTGATTTATGTGAACTTTATTCCCGTCACTTAATAAAACAGTTAACCATTGTAATGAATAACGTCAGTAACTGGCAGCAGTATGTCATCTACTATATTACGAAGGTGGTTTGAAAAGTTCTCAGAATGGAGCAGAAAAAAGTACTTACATCACTGAAAATGTTCTTATTTTTCAATTTAGTCTCCTTGTAGATTAATGCACTTCGTCCAAAGATGTTCCAGTGCCTTGATCCCAGATCGAAAATGAGTTTCCTCCAGGCCTGCAAAATAGTTGTCAACTCCAGCTATCAGTTCTTCCTTTGAAGTGAGTCTTCGCCCACCAAGAAAAATTTTCAGTTTTGGGAAGAAGTGGAAGTCTGACGAAGCCATATCAGGTGAATAAGGCGGGAGTGGCAACAATTCATACCCTGGTTCGTGTAATTTTGCCATGGCGACGGCACATGTGTGCGGCCGAGCATTGTCTTGATGGAAGATGACTTTCTTCCTTGCTAAACCTATCCTTTTTTTCGCGTATCTTTTGTTGCAATTTGTCCCGGAGGTTAGCATAGTATTCTCCGGTAATTGTTTGCCCAGTGGAGAGATAAATCTACAAACAGAATCTCTTTCGCATTCCAGAACACTGATGTCATGACCATTCCCGCCGAAGGAATTGTCTTTGCTTTCTTTGGTGGTGGAGAATCAACATGTTTCCACTTCTTTGACTGTTGTTTCGTGTCTGGAGTATATTGGAATGGAAAGGTTTGGGTTTGTTGAATACCTGAAGAACGTTACCTGCCGTCACGTGTTGTGCCAACAGCGAGGTACACAGGTGGTGGTGTTGAGGTATGAGATATGAGGTGTGTGTTCCATGGTAAGGGTGTGGTTCCCTTACTACACTTAAGAAAACGTTGAATGAGGATAGATATGAACACTTTTTACAGCAATGTATAGTGTGTACCATAGAGGAACATTTCAGAGATGACAACTGATTGTGTGAGCACGATAATACACCTGTCATAAAACAGCATCTGTCAGGAAATGGTTTGTGGACAGTAAAGTTCCTCAAACGGACTGATCTTCCCAGACACTTTTGGCATCAGCTAGAAAGGTGACTTCATTCCTGACCCCAATGTCTAACATCATTACCTTGTCTGGTTTCAGCTCTTGGGGAAGAATGGGCTGCCGTTCTCTCCACCCCCAACCCCTCCCGCCATTCACACACACACACACACACACACACACACATTCTGACTCCCCATTGCCTCATTGAAACTGTCTTCAGCAGAGTTCAAGCTGTTATAAAAGTGAAGGGTGGAGACATTTCGTATTAATGTCCAGTGTAAGTGTCCTGATACCTTTGATCGGATAATGTGTACTGGGCAACAATAGCTCCATTGTTCTTGAAGCAGTCCGAAAGGGCACCATGAGAAGTTCCAGAGCTGAACAGTGCAAGACACTATTACGTATGTGGCAGAGGGTTGCACCATACATTCGGCTTACTTTCCATCCCATTGATGTATTGAGTGCACAAGGAACAACTGTTTATTCGCTTGTGTGTAAGCTGTTATTTGCTTCATTTTGCGTCAATGATCGGTAAATTGCGAGCTGAAGATGCGAAAGTCGACCCTTGGAATTTTCTGAACAGGTTTTCGCGAAATATGCAGTGCCTTTCTTTCAAAGCTTGCCAGTTAAGATTAGGCCTATTTTAGCATTTCTGTTAAATGCCAACGTTCGTCACATAGGGCTGTAGCCATTCGCCCCATCTTCCCTTGCATTCACGAAACAAGACCTTTTAGTCACACGTGATACTTTATACAGTCTCTGCAAGTGTTCCCCAAGCGATTTGTTTTGTAGACATATTGCAGTTTCCGCGTGTCCTGCTCAGATAGGCAGTGTTCTACCACGCAAAGGTTGCTCTTTTAATACACACAAAATTTTAATACTAAATTGCTCCATTGGTAATGACTGAATATCCTCGGGTAGAGCATTTTAGGGCCACTATTGCGAAGCTGTTGTGTTTCTCTGTTAATCAATATCTTGGCCTGCCTATACCGTCTTTATTACCAGTGCTGTGTTGACGAAATTTCTCTGTCTATAGGTCTGATGATATGTCTTTGTGTGAACGAGCTTCTTTGTTTTGCAACATAAGCATATTCTTGCAGCCTACAGAATGGTTAGATAGTAACAAAAAGCCCATGGATAATGAGGCTGTGGAACATTACAGAGTGCACTTTAGTATGTACTGTTCTAATATACCATCTTTTAGTTTCCTCAAGAAGTATAGAAAGTTTAGGATGTACATGAGTCCTGATGCCAGGTTAACCCTGTATCAATGAAAAAGCCCAGAAGCTTAGTTGCTATGTTACCTGGTACTTCAGAATCACTGAGGCTGCATATCATTCTGTGTTGTGTCTTCATTAATGCGCATCTTGTTCGTGATAGACCAGGCCTGCGCCTCACTAAATTGGATTTCTGTATGTTGAAGAATCAGAGCTACATCCCCCTTTTGAGAGTAAAGTTGTATTGTGCGTGAACTGCTAGCTGTGTCCGTTGGAGCCTGTCATAAATGAAAATTAGGAACAACAGAGGCACTATTACGGTACCTGTGGCACCCTGTGTTGTAATTTGATTTCATCTGAGTCTGCTCTGTGCATTGTGACAATATGTCATCTGTTATTCAGGGAGGATTCACTGTGTAGTAACTTCATTTCTCCTGAGTCTGTTCTCTTCTCTGAGACACTCCGTCGTCTGTTATTCAGCTAGGAAACGAGAATTTGTAAAACAGCTTCCCCAGTACCATACGATTTTAGCTTGCCGAGTAGGGCCTTATGTGGGATACAACAGAAGGCTTTATTAAGGTCGCAGAGTTCCATTGCTATAGACTCTGTGTCTTCAAAACCCTGACTTATATTTGCAACTAGTACAAGTGCTACTGTTGTCGAGTTTCCTTCCTGAAGCCATGCTGCATATCACACAGCAGGCTACTTCTTTCAAATTAAAGCTTTAATTATGGACTCCATCTGGCGTTATAGATATAGGCCTGTAGCTTGATGCTTCATTTTTTGTATACTGGCACATGTGTGCTATTTTCAGGAAGTCTGGAAATTTACCGCCATTGAGGCATTTATAGATTGCCAGTGGTTAAAAAATTTCACAGATTATATTTTTTAACATACAGGGCATGCCATAAATATAAGGGCTCTGCTACTGTTTGTAATGTTTACTATTTTTATAATGTCATTTTGGATACACTCTCTTCCAAGTTACCACGTTGCATTTATTTCCAAATTACACAGCAACTGCAGGATCTGTTCCAAAGTCAGGAATTTCACCCAGTGTGCTTTCCTTTATGTTTATAAAATAATGGTTCAATTCGTCTGAACTGCAAAAATTAGAGTAAGATGTTGGCTTTTGCCTTTCTTCGTTAACCAGACCCCACAGAGGCTTGCAAGGATCATGAGCTACTTCAATAAATCTGGCAATGCTTTCCTACTTTGCTTTCTCTACTTACTTCTACACATTCCTTTAAACTGTGCAGGCAAGACCGATGTGTTGCAGCTTGCTCTACAGTCAGGAACATTATCTTGGCTTCTAACGACGTTCAATACATGCAACACCTGCCGTGGCTAGATACCTCGCAGCTACCTCTGGGCAACGTCTCCTGTCCGCATCAAGAGGTTGCCCTGTATTTGCCGTGACCTGTCAGATACATTCCTCACAGATGTAAACGATGAGCCCGCATCTCGTGGTCGTGCGGTAGCGTTCTCGCTTCCCACGCCCGGGTACCCGGGTTCGATTCCCGGCGGGGTCAGGGATTTTCTCTGCCTCGTGATGGCTGGGTGTTGTGTGATGTCGTTAGGTTTAAGTAGTTCTAAGTTCTAGGGGACTGATGACCATAGATGTTAAGTCCCATAGTGCTCAGAGCCATTTTTTGTAAACGATGAACCTCAGACTTCACTATCTTGTAAAAATGCAAGGCCATCCCCACACGGAGCGACTGGAAAGCAACACAATGGGCAGGCGATTTAAACTGGTAACTGGTCACGTGGCTGACAATGCAGTGCAACACGGTGCAACTCAGGACTGACAAACTGCAGTTGCCGTGTGCAAATGTGGAGGAGAGGAAGCATTGTTTGTTGCACCCAAACATCTTTTGATTACACTAAGCATGTAGAGTACAGAGTCACACTTGGAGGAAGCTGCGGTGTTCTATTATTATTATTATTATTATTATTACACATGAATGAGAAAAAATTCTGGATTCATCTGTAAGAGAACCAAACTGTAGGCTGTCCGTAGCAGACAGATCGATTCGAAATTCATTGCTTTTTACAGAATGAATACACATTGCTACAGTGATATGGTACAGTTTAATTTTCCCGCCATTGACACCACATAAGACAAACGTGAAAGAATGTGTCAGTGCACAGGAACAGATAAAAATCTCTCTGAAGTAAGAAAGTGCCACAATTTATTTTATGCACACAGTAAATAAATACTGAAAATTATATCAATAATAAACATCGCAATAATTAGATTAGTAAATAATACGTGTAAATGGCAGTACATTCTGATTGTTGTGTTTTGTAAATCACTTTTGAAACCTAGCTACTGGGACAGACAGTTGTGGAGTAGTTGCTTGGTTCATAATTTCATCGATTTGTTGTAATACTCTACACTTGAACACTTTTATTCCTTCATCACTCATCTCATACACCTCACACGACATTTTCGTATCTTCTCTCCTCTGGTTCTGGGATTTAGAGTGCTGTGAGGTGGCCTCCATTTTGGCCTCTGTTTTAATCAGTTTGATGAAGCAGCTGTAGAGGAGAATCTGGCATCACCTGGAAATTTCTCTCAGGCAGGCAAAACTTGAATTGTACAGGTTGGCTGTCTTCATTAAGCTCAAAAGTCGCAGTCCCTGGAAAGGGTTTTTTTTGCACATTTGGTCCCACTGGCATGTAGGTGATTTTCTTTTAAACAATAGATGTACCTGCCAAGTGATCTTTTCTCATTTCACACGTCGCGTTCTAAAAATGGCTCAAATGGCTCTGAGCACTATGGGACTTAACATCCATGGTCATCAGTCCCCTGGAACTTAGAACTACTTAAACCTAACTAACCTAAGGACAGCACACAACACCCAGTCATCACGAGGCAGAAAAAATCCCTGACCCCGCCGGGAATCGAACCCGGGCGTGGGAAGCGAGAACGCTACCGCACGACCACGAGATGCGGACGTCGCGTTCTATCAATCCTTCATCAAGTAGCCAGGGAACTTGTACAAAATCGGATTTTTTCTACTTGCCGTACAAAGCTAAAGTTCACCACCTGCTCGTTCGTCTTCATACTGAACCAATACAGAGATCAAAGACGCAATTCAGATCATTAGGCAATGCCGCTGGCAGCTGGTTGGTGACGCGTTGCGAACGATTTAGTAGTGTTGAGTCACGCAGCAGTCGCGCCTTTTGCGGAGTCCCATTGAACTACACAGGAAGTGTTTCGCAATCGACCGGTTACCAAATCGCGTCGGCAACGAGTTTCAATTGAGTCACTCGTGGTTTTGAGCACTTTGCCGTGACGCTCCGCCTGTCGCGTATTGTTGCGCTTGCGCAGTGCGGCATCCGCGTACGCGCAGTTCCCTGCTGGGGCCGTCGGCTGTGAGCAGTTCGATAACGGTCGCGGCTTCGGCTGATGCGACCTCAAACTCGTACGGGCATTATTTCGAAGAACGCGGAAATCTTGAACCAACCGCCATTTCTCCAGAAACGAAAAAAAAGAGTCCGGATGCAGATTTTGGTAACTTGTCAGCTGGATGCCATACTAAACCTATTCGCTTTTGCTGTAACTGCAAACCTGTTTGCAAAATAAACAAACGACTGTTCGGAAAAAGCTATGATTTTGTTGACTGTAGTCTATAGCACGAATCACAAACATATTGCCCAGCATGTAACTCACGTAGAGCAATTAAATTTAAGTCAATAACGTCAAGTATTCCCTAAGGAATATTTCTCGCTGGAAAGCTGTTTGTGGTAATAGTAACATGTTCCTCTCGTTTTTTCTAAGTTTGCAATAAAATAGTATATTACTAGTAAAACCATATTTTCAACTTTCATCCGAAACCTATCAGTAGATTTTGAGTTAGTATCTGAAAATTTAGTTGTAATCAGTGACTAGTGTTGTTATACTGGCTTGGCACACCAACAAGCCTAATTTGAGCTTGCAACACGTATGTTACATTAAATAACAAGCTGCTGCTCACTTGCTACCCTTTGGAGTCTGAGATGCAGAGTTTTATTTATTACAGAATTTTCTTACACTGTTTAACCATAAATTCTCTGGGATATGGTATAATACATTTTTTGTCAGAGCTATAATATTTACTTCTTGTTGTGCAACTGACACACACACACACAGTTGTCTGGACAACATCGAGAGACTGTGTGGTGCTGGGGTGCAAGACTCACACGTCTCTCAGTTCAGTTAACTTGCCCATTGTGTGTAACCGATCCTCTTCTGTATTTAATCCGCTACCTCGATCTCTCGAAAGCTGCTTCTCTGAAGATATGGTGCTGGTTAAAGGAATTTACTAACTACTTTTCTTTTCTTGAAATAACTTTAGTACTCTTAGAATACTTTCCAGTTCAATCACAATATATTTTCAACGTTCATAAAAATAACTTCAGCAAGTTAACTCATTCTTTGAACATTAGTCATTTACACTTCTTCAAAATATCTTACATGTGTCTCGTTCCAATCATAACCTAGACAGTAATTCAAGAATCTCTAGTCCCAACCGAGTCCAATTCATGAGTGTCCTTAGGAAACTACTTTCAACTGTCCACTAGTCTTCTTACAGTAACCGTAGACATTAAAGAGCACAGAATACTACATAAACTTTTCTTGTTCTTTGCCTGTACACGAAACTGTGTACCATACAGCAAGTACTTGTCTGCCGCCATTCGGCCACTGTGTCCATCTTTTTCCTCATGGTTGTTCTTTTTGACCTGCACATACAAAAACTGTGCAGTCAGCTGATTCGTTTCTCCTACTCATACCTAAAATATGAGGTGTCTGAAACAGTGGAAGGCCAAGTGATTCTAGAATATCCTCTGAAATTTCTGAAATTCTTGAAGCACTACAACACACACACACACACACACACACACACACACACACACACACAATGCTAATAATTTGTGGCACTGCTCCGTTCCTTTTTTTCTATGCAATATTAGACTGTTAATCATCTTTGCAAGACCAAGGTAAATAGAGCACTGCATTAAGTTCTAGCAATGGGGCAGCTGGATAAAAATAAGTTGCACAAAATGATCATTTCTTGTTTCAACAGGTTATTTCTTATTAATCATGATTTGAACAATCATTTTTTGTGGTCACCAATTTATTCAAAAATCTTCAATTATAACAGTCGCAGATTTTTCAGTAAGCCTGTGATGAAAGATCTGAATATAGCTTATTTTATAAACCAAATCCACCAACTGCTGTAGTCATTTCCAGTGTAATTCTAATGAACTGTAGTGTCCTGCCAACCTAACACTACAATTTTACAATCTACTTACCAGTAAGAATGATTTATGATCATGAGAACATAAGATTTTTCAAGTAAGTTTGAAACTGCACAATATGAAGTTTATTGGTGGAGTGTGTCCCTTGAAAGATTGGATATAATCAATCTTTTTGTAGGCTGTAACAAACTGAGAAATCCATAGCACCAAGTAAATGAGAACCCAGCTTGGTGTAGTGCTTCTACATATATCAAGAAGTAAAACAGCTGGTCTTTCAGTTACTGTTCCAGACACTACTTTCATTGTGTTATTTGCAGTTCCACATGCACCACTGGGTCACTGCCTCTTTGAAGAACCTTGAGAACAAAACTCTGACCTTCCTGCTTGCCAGTAATTATTGCCCAGCAGCTGCATTCGTGGAGTTGCATCACTGTCCAGAGGCATAAACATGCCACTGAAAGTAAAAGGAGGCATTGACAGATCCCAGGCTTCACTGGAAAACATGTAAGTAGTGGTATATGGCACAGGTGAAATCACTTCCTTAACCAGATACTCTATGTTGATGGAATAAAAACAAATGAGATTATGAAGCTGTGGAAAATATGCATTATGATATACAATGAATCCAAATAAAAAACTGCATGTTTCATAAGTCTGCTTGATAACACTAAATACGAATATTGAAGATAAGCAAGAAGGGCCATTTTACAGACTGTTTCATGCCACTGTCTACTGAGGATGCACTGCAACTGTACTAATTTCCAATAATTCTTTCTTCACTGACATTTAACCCACGTCTGCTTACAGAGAAAGCACAGTGATTACAATTTTAAAATCAGTACCGCTTTAAACTGGAATCAGAAATGTTCAAACCATCAAAAACACACTTTCATAATTGACTGCATTCATACTCACAAAAGCAAAAAAAAAAAATCTGTGTCAACTGATATGAATTTGGGCTTCCAATTTATTAACTGTATACAGTTGCTGTTAGTTTTAACCTCACTGTGTGAAAACATTTCAGTTAAGTAAGCATTTAAACAATTCCTCCACTCATTGAGGGGATATATGGTGGCAGCACTAATGCCATTTGTGCGTATAAAATCACAGTTCTATGACCCAACTTGGATATCGTAAATCAGAAGGCACAACAATGGACTTCTATGGGATAAAGGAGGGAGGGGGTTGAAGCTCACACACCACATATTCTAATTCTGTTTGTTGATTTCTCTCCAGGCAAATACGAAGCCTGCATTATCAGCACTGCAACTGTGTCCTCCATACAGCCTGCTCCACTTGAGTTTAGCATTCTATCTACAACTACCTAAATAAAGCAAAATAATTGTTGGTGTAAGACTCAAATATTTTAACAGATTTACTGAAACACACAATTTAGCTGTCTGCATCTGGCACTGAAATGCCCTATCCCACAGTATTACACAAATTTACTAAGTCGGCAGTCCATATTTGCATATCTAGTGAAAAATTTGTCTTCAACTGCAGAGTTGTCTCTAGCACAAATGACTGTGGTGATTGTGTGTATATTGTAGTGTAGTGTTTATGAGGGCCTTTTTTGTTTATGAGGTGTACAGGTTATTATCATAGTGTCACATACCTCCACTCCACAAGATACTGAGAGAGGTATTTGAATTAAACCCAGAACATTGGTGCAAGGTTACCCCTTGCAAGGTAAATACATATAAATAAATTTCATTCCATTGACAGGGATCAAAATGATTACCTTCTGCTCAAGCACCAATGTACCAGCATGCACTGACAACTTTAAGTTATCTGCCACTGATCTAACATAAGAGCACTCTCAGACCAATACATGTGCCACACAGAATTCAATACAAGCAGGGAGGGTGGAGGGTTAACATGTGTGGTGCTGTAACTTCGTCAAAACATATCTGAGTAGAAATGCAGAGAAAAGGAATTAAGTTTGTTCAAGGTAAAAGCTATCCAAATACAATTTTATTTGCAAGAAACACACAAATGCAACAATGAACTTCATCCTCACGATGAGTTTTGTTACTTGGGAATAAAATCAGTGGGAAATATGTGTACGCAAGAGTGAAATGGCTGCAGGAAAAATGAACAAAGTGAAAAAGAAGTGTATCGTGGATGCACACATCCAGCTTATAAAGAAGTCAAAACTACTTCCAACAAAATTACAAGCAAACCTGTCAACTTTAAGTATGATGAAGATCTCTACAAGAGAGAGGGACTGCCTGCTAAGAAGGCATCTGACATCCAGTATTAGAGTTTGTTGCAGCTCTGGAAACTTGCAGTTAAACAAGACAGAAGGAAGAGGTAACATATCTGTACTATTTCTTAAAACAATTGAGGGGTAACGGTAATCAAAAATGGTTCAAATGGCTCTAAACACTATGGGACTTAACATTTGAGGTCATCAGTCCCCTAGACTTAGAACTACTTAAACCTAACTAACCTAAGGACATCACACACATCCATGCCCAAGGTAGGATTCAAACCTGCGACCGTAGCAGCCGTGTGGTTCCGGACTGAAGTGCCTAGAACCGCACGGCCACAGCAGCCAGTGAATAGTAATCAAATGATTAAGTTTGTGCAAGGGTCTACAATACTGGAGATATACCATTGGACTTTCAAAAGAGTATCATCTGCACACTCCCTAATATAGCAAACACAGATAACTCTGAGAACTATTGTACAATCAGCTTAACAGCTCTCAAAACCAAGTTAAAGACAAGAATAATATACAAAAGAATGGAAAATAAAATTGAGAATCTGTTAGATGACAATCTGTTTGGCTTTAGGAAAGGTAAAGGCAGCAGAGGGGCAGTATTGACTCTGTATTAAATAATGGAGGCAAGACACGTATAATCCACAGAGCTTCATATTATTTTCCCACCAATAAAAAATATTTGACAGTTTAATATAATGCAAAAGGTTTGGAATCATTAGAAAAATAGGAGGTGTAAGATATAGAAAACGACAGACATTAAACAAGACATGCAATAATAAACAGGCAACAACAACAATTGAAGACCAAGACAAATGTGCTCGGATTGAAATGGGCATAAGACAGGAATGTAATCTTTCTCCCTACTATTCTAGCTGTACACTGAAGAGGCTGTGACAGTAATACAGTTTCAGGGGTGGGGTTAAATTACAGGGTGAAATGATATAAGTATTTCACTGATGACTTTGCTATGCTCTTTAAAGTGAGATACAGATTTTGTTGAATGGAATGAACAGTGTAATCAGCAAAGAATATTGCTTTGGGGTGAACAAAAGAAGGAAGAAAGTAATGAAGCATTTCAGAAATGAGATTAATGATGATTTTAAAATTGGATCATACAGCCAACAAAGTGGAGTTCTGCAATCCTCAAAGGACAATAACCCATTACAGAAAAAGAAAGGAGGTTACAGGATGATTAGCATAGTCAAAGAAGGCATTCTTCACTGAAATTATTTGCGGAACATACAGGGTGAGGCAGTGAAAGAGCACGGTTTTGAAAAATCACCAATTATATATTTAAAAAAAAGAGTATAATTATTTCAACATGAATCTTAAGTACATGAGTGGAAATTAATGTTTTAACTTAAAACAATCATTTTTTGAATATGGTGTCAGTAAGGTGGCGTCGGTTTTGCACACATTGTGTGAGTCTAAGATGAAATCCTCCCATGACGTTCTGTAACATCTACAACGGAATGCTCCTGCCGGATTTTCCTCAAAGACTTTGCATTTAAGATAGCCCCAAAGAAAGAAGTCTGGGGTGATCAAATCTGGCAAATGGGCAGGCCAAGGGATATCACCATTCTTGTTGATTAGCCATTCTGGAAATGCGAGTTTAAGCAAATCCATTGAGACATTAGCGTATGGCTTGTTGCACCATCTTACTGGAAGAGCCTTTCTTCATCTGGATCATACTGATCGATTTCAGGCAGACCAAAGTTGCCAACATGTCAGCATAATGTTCGGAGGTCACCGTTACTGTGTTATCAAGTTCATCTTAAAAAAAACGGGGTCACACTATTCCACGAGAAGTTATTGCACATCTAATTGTTACTTTATCAGAATGGAGTGGCTTTTCATGAAGATCACGTGGGCTATTTGCGGACCAATACTGGAAGTTTTGCTTGTTGAAGTAGCCACTAAAGTGAAAGTGGGGTTCATCACTCATCCATAAGTTATGCACTCTTTCTCCATTTCTTCCGATAACTAAGCATCGCTTGGCAAAAGCATATGCAATGGTTGTAATCATTAGATTTTAGGGCTTGCACTATCTATATTTTGTATGGATGATAGTGTAGATCAGGACTTTATGCTAATGAATCACGTGCACAATCAATGTTCTCTGTGGTCCAGATTGTGTTTTTCAATACCACTTATTTTCTTCGTCCTGCTTGCAGTGGATTCAAAGTTTTTCACCCACAGGAGGATATCTTTCCTTGGTGGCATGGGAGCCTGTGGCAGTAGATTAAACTCACAACGGAAAGTGCGCTGGGCACCAATCACACTATGTTTTTATAATATGTTATAATATGCTTTTACACCAAACGCACGTTGCGTGCTTGACCAATGCTCCATGGCTACTGAAATTTTCACCTGTTTAGACACTCAAGGTCGTTTCCCCCACTCCCATAACCCTCCATCACACCTGTCAGCCGGAGTCGAAATCGTGCCGTTTCACTGCCTCGCCCTGTATTTCTGTGAATGTACATCTGGAATATAGCATTCTATTAAAGTTACGCAGTACAATGGGAAAACTGGTGATGAATATGGCACAGGAGATGAAGTAGTTGTGACCTGTGTCAAACCAGTCAGAACAATGGTGACCTTAAAGTTCAAAGTTTATTCTACCAGCAGCATTTGGAATTTTATATTTGACAGTTAAGAATGGACCTGATATTCTATCTCCTTGCAAAGACATTGGCTGGAACATTCTGTCTACCCAATTAACTACTGTTACTCAAAGTACAGCCATTTAGGTTAACAAAAATATTTAAAACACTGCACTTATGTCTAACAGTGGAAAATCCAGGTCGAATGTAATAGTATTATGAAAATGAAAGGTGCTACTCACTGTACAGCAGAGATGCTGTCACAAGACAGTGAGTAGCAACTCTCTTTTTGATAACATTGTAACACTTATGTCTAGCAGAATGGAAGTGCAGACGACACTGAATGTTTAGTACAAATAAAAAATCTACAAAAACAGCAGCTGAGATGAAATCCAAAGAAAATAAAACACACTACCAAATGGAACATAATCAGATAGCTAAAAAATTTACTCATCGAGTGGTAGCAGGAGAACACATACATAAAAGTAGGTTATACTTATCCACGCTTTTGGAGCCAGTGGCTCCTTCTGGCAGAAGGGTTGGAGGATGATTAGGGAAAGGGGTTGGTTTCTCGAAAGTCACCCTGAACTGTGGGTTAAGGCAGACTTACCGGATGGGTTGGTCTTCCCTTCTCATCCCCTGACCCATGGTTCTGGGTGACTTCTCTGAAATCTACCACCTTTTCCTAGGCTCTCCAGTCTTTTCCCTTCACACCTCTTCCCCTTCAATCAAGCCACTGGCTCTGAAAGCTTGCAGAAGTATAACCTTTTATATGTGTTTCCTCCGGCCACTGCTTGAGGAGCAGATCTTTTATCTATCTAATTACACTATATTCTAAAAAAATTATTATTTTCATTGTTACACTACCAAATGAGAAGGATATAACTGCAGGAGTTTCATATTACAGCTATAACTGGATTCATTTGCTGCTGGTCTGAAGTGTAAAACAAGTAGATTGCAACAGAAGGCATCAAGTACATTTCAAATTTGGTTAACATCAAGTTTTGAAGTTTTAGAACTGGCACTGCTAGGAGACTCCAAAAATAGAATATGAGGAAGCAGATGTACTTTCCAAAAAGTGTGTTGTATTTTACTGCTGCACACACACAGTGTCTACACACCTTCACGATTGCCATGTGTATGTAATAGATGAAAAGCACTCTGACAGCTGATCTATAACCTTTATCATCTCACAGATTACTCTCACACTGATGAAGTCAGTCATACCAGAGACGAGCTTGAAAATACAATAGCTGCAGATGTACATCAAGTTTTCCAACAGGGTGATCACATACAGTCAAAAGTGTGCTGAGATATCAAAATGAAAATGTGTATTTATTATATATTTGTTTTTATTTTCAGTAAAACAGTGTACGCAAAATCTTAAAATATATTGTTTCTACAAATAACACTTAATACTACAATTAAAAATTATAATTATCACAAACATATGTATAAAATTTACACAATATTTGGTTCTTGCACTGGCAAGATTAAAATACTGAAGAATATAATATTAGAAAGCTGAGCTGACTTTCTACACTGCCATTTCCATCTCAATTTTGGGATGAGGATTATAATTCCCAAGCTCAAAATCTTCTAGCTTGAATTCTTCAATGTTGGCGACTTCACGTTTTATTACCAGCTTAGGAAAAGGACGAGGCTCACGCTTTATCTGCACTTTCAGTGACTCAATGTGGCTCAAGTAGACATGAGTATCACCAGTAGTGTGTATAAACTCACCAGGCTGTAAAAGATGCAAAAAGTTCCATAGTACCAGATTACTGAGTAGAGCAACAGATTACACTTACTTCACTTTTGTAAAATATCAATGCTGCGATGACTTAAGATGCGATTTATATTGAGGGACAAAATTGTATACTTGTTTCTTCAGCTTCTGTAAGCCACAGAGCATATACCAGACTATTCAAAGCACTCACTACTTTCCAAATTATTAGCCAGATTGATATAAAAATGCATTAGCATAAAATCAGCCAGATGTTACATGATACAACAAATACATTATCACAGATCTTCTGGTCAGAGCAGGAAAGATGTAGGAGCAATCAGCCTGTGTCGAAATATGAAGAACCTCGTTGTGTGTTATGGTGACAAACTACACACTATGTACATTTATTGCACTCTACAGACTTTAATAGTAACTCGTTAACACCCCCACTTCACCTCGCCCCTTCTGTAATAAACATCCTAATGCAATAAGCATCATACGCTCAGCCATTCAGCAGAACATCATCTCCTTTCCAGCAATTTATAGCTATGATATTAATTATCTTATTTACCAGAGACTTATGACTAAGTCATCAGCTGCGGTAACTTACAAATAGTGTCACATATTGCAACTTATGTTAATTTGTATGAAAACTGCAATGCACGGGAAGAATGGCCCCCAAAATTCCAAACTCAGATCATATGTAGAAGAGTGGAACAACAACAAGTAATGAAGTTTGCAAATGTTACAGTATCAGTATGTGAATGATTACCAACAGGATGTCATAATTTGTCTCAAGTTGAAGATACAGTAAACACCATTGTTGGTGTGCTAAGAAAAATACAGCATTTTTCCGACAAGTCCAGTCTCAGCCTCTCTAAGAAAGACAGTGGCATCTGTACCAGTTCACACACTCCTACCTTCTACATGCTCCCAACCACCCAGGATGCCCCACTGTGGACAGTTACTGTGCACCCACTGAGAGAATCTCTGCTCTCGTAGATAAACACCTTCAACCTATTACCCACAACCTACTCTTCCACATAAAAGACGCCAACCATTTCCTTTAACTCTCCACGGTTCCTATTCCTTTACTACACGACACTGCTTGTCACTATTGATGCCACCTCCCTTTACGCTATTATCCCAAATGCCCATAGCCTTACCGCTATTGAACATTACCTTTCCCAAAACCTGACAGATTCCAAACCAACTAACTTCCTCCTAGTCACCATGACCAACTATATCCTCAGCCATAATTACTTGTCCTTTGAAGGCATTACCTACAAACAAATCCAGGGCTTGGCTATGGGCAACCACACGGCACCATCCCACACCAACCTACTCATGGGCCATCCCAAAGGAATCCTTCCTAAACACCTAGAACCCCAAACACCTCATCTGGTTCAGATTCACTGATGACACCTTCGTGATCTGAATTGAGGGTAAGGGACACACTATCCAGATTCCTCCAGAACCTCAACACCTTCTCCCCCCATTTGCTTCACCTGGTCCTACTCAACCTATCAAGCCATCTTCCTTGATGTTGACCACCTCAAAGATGGCTGTATCAGTACCTCTGTCCATATAAAACCTACCAACCACTAGCAATACCTCCACTTCCACAGTTGCCACCCATTCCACTCCAAGAAGTCCCTTCTATACAACCTAGCTATCCATGGCCATCGAGACTGTAGTAACGAGCAATCCCTCTCAAAATATCCCAAGGGTCTCACTGAGGCCTTTACAGATGTAATTACCCTCCCCACCTTGTACAAAAATGGATCTCCCATGCCTTATCTTTCCAGTCACCCAACACCTCCCAAAGTCCCACCATCCGGCCACAGAGGAGCATTCACAATACACTCAGTACCACCCACGACTGTAGCACCTGAATTACATTCTCTGCCAGGGTTTTGACTACCTCTTGTCATCCCCTGACATGATGACTGTACTACCCACTATCCCTCCCACAGTGGTATTCTGCCACCCACCCAACCTACACAATATCCTCGTCCATCCCTACAAAACCCCTGCTCCCAGCCCCTTGCCTCAAATCCCTGTAATAGACCTAGATGCAAAACCAGTTCCATACATCCTCCCACCACTACCTACTCCAGTCCAGTCACAAACATCACCTATCCCATCAAAGACAGAGCTACCTGTAAAACCAGTCGTGATCTACAAGCTAAGCTGCGAACACTGTGCTGCATTCTATGTGGGAACAACATCCAATAAACTGTCTGTCCACATGAATGGCCACTGACAAACTGTGGCTAAGAAACAACTGGACCACCCTGTTCTGAGCACATCACCCAACACAACATTCTTCATTTCAATGACTGCTTCACAGAATGTGCCATCTGGAGCTTTTCTCAGTTGCACAAGTGGGAACTCTCCCTGCAACATATCCTATTTTTGCATAACCCTCCTGGCCTCAACCTTCATCAGTCACTGTCCTTGCCTGTTCCCATTCCAGCACTACATAGCCCTCTATTCCACAACTGCATCCAAACTTTTTACTTCTCTTTTTTCTGCTATTAGCCCCCTCTCTCTTCCCCACCCTCCATCTAACCTCTTGACTGCACCTAGCTGCCCTACTGTCCACTTTGTCCCTGTACACTCTCACTAGCAGAACTTTAACATCCCCCACCCCTAACCTGCTATCCCTCCCCCTCCCCACCCCAGCCTCCTCCTTATCCCCACTCAGTTGCCTCTCCCATAATGCACTGCTGCTCGCAGTCTGGTTGCAGCTGCAATTGACCATGGCCGCATTTAGCATATTTTGAGAAAGCTAATTTTCTAATAGTCTTTCTTTTTGCCCCTTTCTGTGACCTCTACTCTATTCTTTTTGTCTTCTGTCTTTGTTAGTTACTCTGTTATTGGTGAAAAGGTGTATGTTGGTTGAACCTTCCTCCTATTAAAAACATCTTCATTTCTTTTTCATGTTAGTTCCTTTTCTTAGCAGATGCACTGGGTTCTGACACCACAGCTGAATTTACTGTCTTGTTCACTATGTGCACACTTTTCAAATGAACCTGTGATGGTAGTAGTTTTCTCTGCTTCAACAAGAGGATCTTCATCAATGTCTTCTTCATCTTTGATTTGATCAACATCTGGTGGAATAAAAGTGCAATGAAAGCTGTCTGCAACCTCAAAGATCTTCATTCAATATAGCCATAAGTTCTGCAGCAGACAGGGATTTTGCATAATAATCAGACATTCCTAAACAAGCAGAAATCCCTGAATGAACTGTCTGCATTCATTCATAGCAGAGCTGTGGTAAATTACCATTCAATTCATAACACAAAAGTAAATAAAATGCAAAACTTTAATGAAACTGACTTAACAGTAGGGAATATTTGGTCACAATTATTGTTCCAGTTGCAAACACACCTTATCAATAAAGTTCAAACTGAAACATAGAGATGTATATGCCTACAAATATCTTGGTTAAGACTGTCATATTAGAATGACACCCAAGTTATAAAACCACATTAGTCCTCAGTCTTCCCTCTACCTAATTTCGTCGGATGTTCTACACGTAAACCAACCAAACTGAGTGAATATCTTTCAAACAACGCCTAACCGTAATAAACTGTTCAGACAACAATGGAATACCAATATATCACTGAGGTAGAATAAAGCAGCCACGTTTCACAAATACTCAGTCCCAAAGTTGCGTAAATGCAACATTATTGTAAAACAACAGTTTGAAATCTAAAGTTAAACATGTAAACAGTGATATAGTATGATAACAAGGTTGAAAGAAGTTCACTGCATACAATTCCTTTAAAAATCATCATGTGCTAATTAGGAAAGAAAATGAAAACTTTCACAATGAAATACACAAATTTATCTGGAAGTTTGAAAATACAAAGTGGCCAACATTACATTCAGTGATCCATTTAAAATTCATGAACTAGTTATTGCAGATGTCTTAATTTTTGAATAAAAAAATTTGAAATTTTGTGCAACTCATTTTATACAAAAAGATTATGAATGAAATGTTGCATTAATGCAACTTTGGGCCTTAACGAGTGAAGTTTGCCGTTTAGTTGTAATAGTCATCAAAAAGAACAATACAGAACAAAAATTGAAGCTCTATTTTGGATTATAAATCTTGCAAACAACTTCTAAAAGAAAGTCCCTTTCCTCACTTCACTTCCTTCTCCATATACATTCAAACAAATAGGAGGTACACATGTTTTTGCATCATTTTGCTCAGTGTAGAGTACCTTATAGCCACCATGTCCCTTCCATAGGAGTGTATGCATCTGCACCTGGATTTTTGAAAGTACTTCTATGGTTCATAGTTATGTGCATACAGCCATCAGAAAGTTGCTTGTATGATAGGATGCAATCTGAAATTACTGTTTTTCCATCACATTCATGAGAACATAGTCTATCCTTTGGTCAACAGCTTCAAAGAAACGCTTCTCGCTTCCTCTCTCCACACTGCCCAACATCTGTTGGCAAGGAATACGATTATTACCTCTTCTGAACTTTCTCTTCTGAAACGTATTCATCAATCTGTACAATACGACCAACATCTCCAAGTTTGTTGCCATTCTTCATACAGTACACAACCCAAACTTCACCTCAAAAGTGGCACCGACTGACAACAGAATGATTTGATAAATGCAGCTGTTCAACAATAAAAGTTGCCCTACTTTGTTTCACCCACAAATAAGTTTACTTTTATATGTTTCCTATCATCAGGCTGCTTCCCAAATACAAACTTTTTTGCCAAATATTATTTCAATGAACTTGAGAAGTTTGCCTGCACACCATCACCTCCATCTTTCAGGACTGGAAGCTTCGTAGATGCTGTACATTACATACGTAACCTGCTTTTTACAATGAAATCTATTCATACACAAATGTTCTATCTTGCCCTGCAAATTAAAGCAACTGCATTGGAATACAAAACAATGACCCAATAAATTGGGTTGTATTCCGAGGTACATAGAACACAAATATAGAACATGAAAATCTGTAACCAAACTTATAATCCATTATCAACAGATCAATGATCATCAAGCTTTAGCTCTCCACGTCAAAAACATTATTAATGAAATCTTGTCTGAAGTCTAATCAAGTAATCTGAACTGGCAATCCTCACTGACTAGCGTATACTATCACCCAAATGGTTAGAAGTAATGGAAAGAAATTGCATAGAAGAGCCTGGTATACTGTAAGTGCACTTTAGCACAACTTCCTATTATCCCAAAAGTTGGGAAAGCAAAGAATTTTACCTTCAAGTTGGTGACAGCTGCTAACATGCATGTCAACAGAGCATAGCTGGCAACATTAAATGGCACCCCAAGTCCCATATCTGCTGACCTCTGATAGAGCTGACATGACAACTCCCCATTTGCTACATAAAACTGGACCAAGCAATGGCAAGGGGGCAGTGCCATTAAGCCCAAGTCTGAGGGGTTCCATGCACTCATGATAATACGGCGGTCATCTGGATTTGAACGTAGCATGTTTATCACTTGCTGGAGTTGATCAACACCTTTGCCTTCATAGTTTGCATGTGGTCCTTCATAGTCTGCCCCAAAGTGGCGCCACTGAAAACCATATACTGGACCCAGGTCACCTGCAAGTTAAAATGATAGTAAAAATGTAGAGTTTAAGATCAATTGTGATTAATTCAGTCTCGTGTATGGGAAAAAGATTGGGAGGAAAGGAAAAGTGAGAATCACATTAACATAAATATAATACTATCCAGAAACTGGTTCTGTTGTAATCCAAACCATGAACGTGCTGAAAGAAATTAACTGTTTGACTGTACATTCTTTTTAAAAATTATCAGATGATGTTGGCAGCATCTGATTGTTTCTACAAAGAATACAGCAAAATCATGTCATTCTGTTTCAGCATGATTGTGAGTCACACTAACCAACTTTTGTCATCGTAATCAGTTTGAAAATTGGTTTAGCAGCTCTCCATGTTTATCTCACTGAAGTCTTCACACCTACAAAAAGATACTGCACCCAACATCCATTTACTGCAGTAAGACTTTAGTCTGTCTCCCTCTACAGTTTTTACTTCCCATACTTCTTCCTCATTACTAAATCAAATACTCCTCAATGCCTTATGATGTGCCCTACCATCCTGTTCCTTTATTTAGCCAAGTTGTGCCACAAAGCTCCATCTTCCCCTATTTGATCCTCTATCTCTTCACCGGTTACTTGATCTCACCAACTCATTTTTGGCATTCTTGTCTAACACAATACTTCAAAAGTTTCCACTCTCCATTTGTATGCACTATTTTTGCTCATATAAGGCAAGACTCCAGACAAATACTTTCAGGAAATACTTATCTACACTTAAATGTATGTATGGTAACACCTTTTTCAGAAAAACATGTCTAGCTATTATACATATGCATTTTAAACAACCTCTTATGATCAACTGTTATTTTGCTCCCCAAATAAAACTAACCTACTACTTTTAGCTTCTCAATTCCTAATCTAGTGCCTCAATCATTGACTGATTTAATTCATCTACACTTTTACTTCTTTTTATGTCTACATTATACAAGACAGTCTTTCAAGGCACCATCCATTCCTATCTTTGAAATACTTTGGCATCATCAGTGAACTTCAAAGCATTTAATTCTTCTCTCAAATTTTATTTATTTCTTCCTATTGTCTGCTTGATTTCCTTTAGTATTTGTTCAGTGTGCAGAATGAACAACATAAGGAATAGGTTACAATCCACTAACCCTTCTTAATTACAGCCTCCCTTTGATTTCATTCACCTCTTAACAATAATATTTTTTCTTTTAAAATTTTAGATAACTTTTTAGTCCCCGTATTTTATCCTGATAACTTCAAAATTTTGTTGCACTCAACATTATCAAAAGCCTTCTCTAAATCTACAAGTGCTTAAAGTATGAATTTTAGATTCTTCAATCAATCTAAAGTAAGCTGTAGGGTCAGTATTGCCTACAATGTTCTTACATTTCTTCTGACACCTATGTGGTCTTGCCTTAGATCTGCTTCCACCACTTATTCCAATATTGTGTTGATAACTTGTGTCAGTATTTTTCCATCTATGACTCCTTAAACAGGCAATATACCTGTCAGCATTTGCCTTCTCTAGTACTTGGAAATTACATTTTTCTCCAATCCTGAGAGTATTTGGCCATCATATATATAAAACAAACTGGATGAAACAGTTCAGTCATGGTTGAGTGTTCCACAGATCTTAATAACACTGGAGGAAATATGCTTGTCTGCCATAGGTGTCTTTTTCAACTTAGGCCTTCAAACGCTTTGTCAAATTCTTCTCACAGAATTGTATAGTCAATCATTATCATCCATTTCCTCTTCTCTTTCCATAACACTGCCATGTAGTTTTCCCCATCTCTACGTTCCTACCATCTTTCAGCATTCTCTGCTTACAATGCTGGGCTGTCATCTGAGAACCACCTTTTCACATAGCTTCTCCTTCTTCCAAAGGTTTGTTTAATCTTTTCATAATTGGCATCTACCTCTCCTACAGTTGCATGCTTATACAGCTTTGAATTTCTTCTCACCTATCTCTACTTATTAAATTATGGTTTCATAATTTGAAAAGCAGAAAAATTAAAAAAATTTGTCACTTTAATGTTACACTATAGGATTGTAAAAGTATCTACAGATCTATTTACCAACCAATACTCATTCCACAAAGTACATATAAGAAGAGAAACTGAAGTATGAAAAGGAAATATCACTTCAATATTCCAAGTTTCAAATTAATGTGAATCAGTTGCCACACAGAAGACTGTAATACTGAATCTTTCATCTCCATCACACACACACACACACACACACACACACACACACACACACACACACAGAAGCTACATTGTCTTGGCTAACTGAATTCTGCCAGTACTTCATTTCACACACTACTGAGTTGTTCATACTGTATGATCTTAACTCATATCAAGTACATCAAATCATTTAAAATGTGTTTGCTGTAAGTAAGTGCACACACAGGTCTCCCCTGTGCCAGACATTTGTCCTTTGACATTTACTCTGAATCTATTTACATACTGCTTAATAACAGGAGCATTTTATTCAATATCTCCATCTTTCTATGGCATGAGAGGTGATGCGACAGTAGGGGGGTTTGTTGAACAAGCATCTTGTTGTTCATGTAGACTCTTATTTTCAGGTCATCCGTCAGACTTCCACATGAACATTGCAGTGAGACCCTGTGATTTCCACTTTTGGCTCTGGTTTGTCACACCTTTACCCCTGGTGACATAGTGGCCAGCCTCTGCACGTAACTTCATCTGCTCTCTCTCTCTCCCCCCCCCCCCTCCCTACCAGCTTTCTTCATACTTCTTATTTTCTCTTCCATCTCCATTGTTTTTTCTTTCATTATCTATTCTTACTTTCCCTTATCAGTTCACACTCTTTCCCAGACCAGCTAACTTTCTCTCCAAATTTTATTTTATCATGGCAGCTGCCATACATCTGTAATTCCCACATTTTATAGAAATGTTTTATCGTGAGAAATGTATTTAGCAGCAACAGGACTCACTACACTAAAGATAATTTCCAATGATTACTGGATGGATGCAAGATGACGAAGCTCAATCTTCTTCACAAACTAAATGCATTTATAATGTATCATGAACTCTATTTCATGTGCACATGAATTTTATACACCATTTACTCCAAGGATCCTCAGACATCCAGAACATACCTAATCTGCAGTGTTCATATCACCACATTTAAATTACATTATGATGTAACACACACTCTTGTACAATAGGGCAAAACTGCCATTAACTTCATTCAGTTCTGCCTGTACACACATTTTTAAACTTTTTACCAGAAATGCTTGTAAATGGATAGAACAGGTGTCATATATTCATCATGACTGAACAGCATTATTTGCAAATGCACACCCAAAAATCTTAACAATAATTGTTGAAGGGTGTCACCTCCAGCTCCCTCCACTTCAAGTCATGAAAGAAACTGTGCTTTAGAGCCAAGCTTGCAAAACAGCAGTTCTCGTTGTGTCACTCAAAAACAGCAGAATAAACTTGCCAAATCTAGGGGATCCTACCATCAGTGCGTAAAAGTGAGTGGTTTATGGTAACATACTACTCCTATGTGCCCCCAATTAACTATGGACTCTTTCCTGGGTACTAAAAGTACAAAATATGGGCAATTTCCAGACTGCACAAAAAGGGGCCATACGAAAAATAACAAAGCTTAGTTGTTGGACTTATTTTAAAAAACTATTAAAAATGTATTGAACCTTTTCTGCACCAAATGAATACATCTACCCATCTGTCGCGCACACTAGGACAGAAGTTCAGAGATTAAGCTGTCAAATTCCCAAAGGAGATGAAAGTTATAACTGGAAGTCATTTATTTAAAAATGTCGTTGAAATATACCTCCTAAATAATGTTTTCTTACTGAAATCAGTATATAGGTTAATTTCAAAAAGTGACGACTAGATCATACTTCATATTTTAACATAAGTTCACTATGTAATGGTTTTTACCAGAAAATCATACATGAAATGTGTGTTGTGCATAATACTAATGGCTTATTTTCCTCAGAACATCATCTCACTTGTCATGGAGAAATGCTGACTCAGTTCTTGAGACAGACAAAGGAAGACAGAGACGTAACAAAGGTGAGGCAGTATTGTCACTGCCTCAAGTTATCTGTAAGTATGTGTGGCATCTAGAGTGACACGTTTTGAGTGATGCTATGAACAGCTCACAATCATTTTCCATGTTATCAAGCTTACTTGTTCCAAGTGCATACAAAAAATATTTACTACAAAGCACGCAATGAAGGATGTACATCTGTCAAGGCACTGACTTGGAGGCTGAAGTGTCTACGCTGTGACAAACAATCCTGATTTTACACACTTGCCAGCTCAGTCAGTATAACACTTGCCACAACACTTGAGTTTTAATCTCAGCCCAGCACACAGTTTTAAGTTGCCATGAAGTTTCATACCAACACAAAAATCCACTGAAGCCAGAGCTGACTACCTTCCTCGCATTAAGCTGACAAATCCTAACAGCATCTGTCCTAATTTTTTAAAGAAGGGTCTAACAATAATATGCTTTGGTCTGTGTACTTGAGAAAGCAGTGCATTAGATATGTTGCCAAGTACTATACACTGCTACATCTGAAGATTCTGTCAGTAGTTGGCTTGAAATGTTTCCAACGTCAAACAAATTCTTTCTTTTAAGAGAAAATTAATTTTCTAATGTCCTTGGAAGAAGTTAGCATGACATGAAATCAAATTCTTATGCCACCTATTTGCAAATATAATTCAATGATTTTTCTTTGCAGCTGATTGTATGGAGCTCTTTGTTGTTGCCATATGTTTGTTGTTGTAAAGCATTATAGTCATTACCTTTTGTTACATCATCTAGGTACTTACTTAGCCAAAACCCCTAGAGAACTTTGCAGATGCACTTAGCTGACTATCAATATGCATAACCATGACAGATTTTGATGAAATTTTGTGTGAACAATTACACATGTTCCCAATGAAAGTCGGTAAAGTTTTACTTTTGCCTATTTAACACTAGGAGGGAGCGAAGTTAGCTTTTTATATCTCTGGAATACATTTGAAATTTTGCACGTGATGACATACCAATACAAGATCTTAGAATACAAAATTTCACTCTCCTAATGCTTTCCAATAGTTTATGATTTGACGACAAAGTTGACAATATTTCTAAAAATGTCAAAAATGGTTATTTTGGCACACACTTACAAAAAATCTATGAACTCTCTTAAACCATTTTGATTAGAAAGACCATATCCTAAATGACCTAAAAATTTTTTTGGTTTTGAATGTGAGCATATAGGGCCCTACAAAAGAACGACAACATGGATGTATATTGAAACTTGACCTATATTCTGCTGACACTCAAATTAAATCTATATCTTTTACTATTTTCTACAACTATTCAGTACTCACTGTGAAAGATAGTATCAAAAGTCATGATTACTAGGAAAATGAGCACGAGCCAGAAAAACAAAAAGCAAGCAGTCTTCTTTTGTTTTTTTTTCTAGACCTCTACAGCATTCTGCTCTACAAAATTATTTTTATAAAAGATGAAATGGAATAAGGAGTCAAACATAAGTTGTTGTTTTTTTTCCCCTCCAATAATTTGATGTAGTCACATTTGAAAAATGTAATTTTTTTGCATTCTGTCTTATCAAAATTTCTTCCCAAACAATCATATCAGCAGTATATTACAGAGCACATAACTGAAACCTGTAAAAAAATTCAAGCAACTTTAAGATAACACAACATTGGGTTCTTAGAAGAGAACTTTTCCAGATTTGGCCTCATACTTATAGAAATGTATCATCAGCTTGGGAACCTGTATAACGACATTTACCCCTGGGTGCTGCTGCTGCTGCTGCTGCTGCTGCACAGCAATCGGGTGTGGCCCCTATGGTGATGGGGATGCTGGTTTTCTGACTTTAAAAGGAACTAGCAGTGGTTAAGCCACCATTCACCATACCAACACATTTATACAATTTGAAGTGTACACAAATGTTCCGTATAAACCACAAACTACACTAGCACTAAATACCCCTATACAATGAACCAGAATCAAACTAATACATCAATAGCTTTACACAATAAAAAGGAACATTAATAGTTCTCTATAACATGAATCCATTTCAAAAAATGTCAGGAAGACAGTTGTGAAATTCACAAAAATTTACACAATGTGGCAGTGGTGTAAAACCGGCAGGCTACTTATATGAAGTGTGCTGCAGCTGTTATGCAACAATTTTACTACCACGATCCCCTCTGCCTTAGTACTGCACAGTTAAATTGAGAGGTTCACAACCGGTTTGATTCTGTAGTGACAGCAGAAAAACAGACTAAAATATGTCACTATGAGTCGCGGCAAAAGACAACCCTTTTTTGAACTTTTTCAATCTCTCTCTCACTTCCTTGTCATCTGACTTTTGACTGATTTCCCCAGAGAGTACTAAACAATTGTAGAATATAATAAAAGATGTCAGATTTAATCTGCGGAATATTGACTGATTTTCAATGCTCCTCCACCTTGTCATTTTTTTTTAGGACCTTATAAGCTCTCATTGCAAAACTAAATATAATCTGTAGATGGTTTAGAACATAGCCTTTCTAATGAAAATAGTCAAAAGAATTAGCTGGAGACATTTTTTAAAAGTGGTCCAAAAATTGCCACCCCTGGTTTTTCAGAAAATAGTCAACCCTGGCTTCAATTTGCAAACTATCGGAAAGCTGTAAGAGTGAAAATTTACATTCTGAGACCTTGAATTGATAAGGTATTACGTGCAAAGTGTCAGACGTATCCCACAATTACTTCTAAAGACATAAAAATCTGAAGTTCGCATTTTTTGAACGTCTATCTCTCTGGCTGACTTTGCTTCAAATTATCCACATGCAAATCACTCAGGAAATCTGTTTTATTATTTTGCTTAAGATAAAAATAATAATGAATGCTCCTTTTCCACACTTGCTGCACATGACTCTGGTGGCAACTGCCATTATACTTAAAAATCTCATACCCATAGACATTTTGAAACGTGTTTTCCCCACATTGAACCATACAATCTACATCGCTAATCTGCAAATCACACAAGTGCCTGGCAGAGGGTTCATCAAACCACCTTCACAATAATTCTCTATTATTCCACTCTCTAACAGCACGCGGAAAAAACTAATGTCTGTATCTTTCCATGCGAGCTTTGATTTTCCTTATTTTATAATTATCGTTTCTCCCTATGAGGTTGTTGCCAAAAAAGTATTGTCCCATTCTGAGGAGAAAGTTGGTGGCTGAAATTTCATGTGAAGATCCCACCACAACAAGAAATGCCTTTGTTTTAATGACATCCCCTCCAAATCCTTAAATGCATGACACTCTCTCCCCTATTTCTGGATAATACGTAACGGGCTGCCGCCTTTGAACATTCTCAATGTACTCCTTTAATCCTATCTAGTAAGGACTCCACACCACACAACTGTACACCAAAAGAGGACAGACAAATGTAGTGCAGGCAGTTTCTTTAGTAGATCTATAGCATTTTCTTAGTGTTCTGTCAATAAAACACAAGCTTTGGTTCTCCTTCCCAACAACGTTACCTGTGTGTTACCTCCAATTTAAATAACTTGTGACTGTAATTCCTAGGTATTTAGTTGAATTTAAGTCCTTGAGATTTCATTATGTAACCAAAGTTTACTTAATTCCTTTTAGCACTCATGTGGATGACAGCACACTGGTTAGCTGCCAATTTTTGCACCATACAGATATCTTATCCAAATCATTTTGCGATTGGTTTTCATCTTCTGATGACTTCGCTCGATGATAAACAACAGCATCATCTGCAAACAACCTGAGATGGCTGCTCAGATTGTCTCCTAAATTTATATAGATAAGGAACAGAAGAGGGGTATAGCACTACCTTGGAGAATGCCAGAAATCACTTCTGTTTTATTAGATCACTTTCTGTCAGATGTTACGAACTGTGACCTCTCTGACAGGAAATCATGAATCCAATCACACAACTGGGATGATATTCCATAATCACACAACTTGATTATGAGCCACTTGTGAGGTACAGTGTCAAAAGCCTTCTGGAAAGCTAGAAACACCAAATAAATTTTAAATCCCTTGTCAATAGCATTCAACACAATGTGAGTAGAGAGCTAGTTGTGCCTTTCAAGAATGATGTTTTCTAAATCTGTGATGACTGTGTTCATAAACCATTCTCTTTGAGTAATTCATAATATTCAAACAATATATGTTCCACAATCCTGCTACATATCTATGTTAATGATATGGACCTGTAATTTAGTGGATTACTCCTACTGGTTTTCTTGAATATTGTCTTTACCGGTGCAACATTCCAGTCTTTGAATACTGGTCCTTCATTGAGTGAACAGTTGTATATGATAAGCAACGAGATATTGCATCAGCATACTCAAAGGAACCACTGTCATCGTTAGCATTTCCACTATTATTGCACAGGCAAGACATTGATCATATCTTCCCACTAACATACTTTGCATATGACCAGAATCTCTTTGGATTTTCTGCCAGGTTTCAAGAGAGTTTCAATGTGGAAACTTATTATAAGCATCTCGCATTGAAGTATGCACTGAATTTTGAGCTTCTGTGGAAGATCATCATCTTGGGGATTTCACATTCTTCCCCCCCCCCCCCCCCCCCTGGCAACAATGTTCTGACCCCATTTTGTGTACAAGTGGAGCATCAGTTCCATTGTTTGCTAGTTTATTTGGTACATATCTTTCAACTGATGCCAATACTACATCTCTGAATTTAAGCCATATCCAGTCTACACTTACATTGGTAATTTGGAAGGAGTGGAAATTGTCACTCAGGAAGGTGTCAAGCAAATTTTTATCTGCTTTTCTGAAAAGAGATTTTTTTTTGTTTGTTTATTTTTGTTGGGAGTCACAATATTCAGTCTCACTATGACAACCCTGTGTTCACTAATCCCAGTATCCATTTTGATGCTCCTTATTAACTCCGGTTTATTTGTTGCTAAGAGGTCAAGCATGTTTTCACAACTGTTTACTGTTTGGGTGGACTCGTGCACTAATTGCTCGAAATAATTTACAGAGAATGCATTTAGGAAAATTTTGGATAATGTTTTATGCATACCTTTGGATTTAAACATGTATTTCCACCAACATATTGAGGGTAAATTGAAGTCACCACCAACTATAATTGTATGAGTTGGGTATGTGCCTGAAAGTGACTCAAGTTTTCTTTGAACCTTTCTGCAATGTTATCACCTGAGTTGGAAGGTCAGTACAAGGATCAAATTAGTATTTTATTTCAGTGGCCAAGAATGACCTCTACCCATACTAACTCACAGGAACTATCTACTTCAATTTTGCTACAAGATAACTCCTTGTAACAGCAACAAACTCGTCACCACCAATTGTATTTAGTATATTCTTTCTGAACACCATCAGCTCCTTCGCAAAAATTTTGGCTGAACTTCTCCTGATTTATCCAGCTTTCAGTGCCAGTAACTATTTGAGTATCAGTGCTTTCTATTAGCTCTTAGAGCTCTGGTACTTTCCCAACAAAGCTACGACACTTTACAACAGTTGTACTGTTATATAGGTCTACGAAGACCTACTTCTTTCTGTGTTTGACCTGCATCATTTGAGACTACAGCCCCTTTTGTTTTTCCCTTACATAAAAAGCCGCACGTCACACAGGCCCCACTACCCTTGTAGCTGCCTCCTGCATGTAATGGACCACTGACCTATTCAGCGGAATTTGAAACCCAGCCTCCCTATGACTTAAGTCGAGGAATCTCCAACCTACAAAGTCACAGAACTGCCTCTGATTGAGATCCTCCACTCGGCTCTGTACCAGAGGTTCACAATCAATCCTGTCGACTGCTTCAAATGGTGAGCTCTGCTTTCACCTCACAAACATGACGTGCCTTTAGCACTTCAGAAAGCCACTCAAAATTGGAGGAAACCTCTTCGGATCCAAAGCAACAAACATCACTGGTACCGGTGTGAGGCAACACCTGCAGTTGGCTGCGTCCTGTGCTCTTCACAGCATCCAGAAGGGCCCATTCCACATATGGATTGACTCCAAGGAGTGCACACTGACTTTCTTCCTTTCCTTAGCAGCCATGTCCCTAAGGGGCATGGTGCAATAATGTGTCTTAACACTGGAGGTCCCAACTATCAACAATCCCACCTTCTGTGATTACCCAGATCTTGCAGCCCTGATAGGTTTCCTCTGAAACAGGACAAGCTAGTGCATCTGCCTGAGTGACACTGTCAGCCACAGGCAGCACCTGGAACCTGTTCGTCAGACTAATTAGTGAGGGTTTATGTTCAGTCCCCATGGGAGTCTTTCGCAGCCTGCCACACAATGAGGTGATCTCCCAATTCACCATGGCTGAGGGATCAACCAAAGAGTGAGCAGTAACTGGGCTGGCCACTGGTGCAAACCAATCAGCAGACTTGTAGGTCAGGCTGGACATCCATTCGATCCCCACAGACAGTCCACAGCAGTGATGTCCAACCACTGCAGCCTCATGCTGTGTAACCAAAGACAACACAGTCTTGAGCTAAGAGCAAAGTGTCTCCAAATCACCTAGCATGTTAACACAGCAATTGTAATCCCTGTCCCTACTAAAAGCAGTGGAAAATTACATTCCACAGACAGACACATAACTCCTGAGACACGCTACAGTACTCTACTAACAGACACTAATGAAAGAGCAAGAACTGGGCCTAGTAAATTATATTAAAGACACAGATTTATAAACTAAACTACCAAAGCACAAAAGTGAGACTCTAATCATTCACCCCTTGTTAGGAACTCTTATGTCCAAAATTCTATGACTTTCCCGTTGCTACTGCTTCTCGACTGTCAGCTGGTGCCTGATGACACTCATACCATTAGTCAGGTTCACAGTTATTAAACCAAAATAGGAATGATTCTCATATAGTAGTAGACTACATAGCAAAGCCCTGCACAAGAAAAATACATCACATACAAATAAATGTCAATGTACTGCCTGCAGATACAAAGAACTTAAGAAATATTAGGTAAATTTATGAAGCTAGTGAAAAGTTACTAACATCTAATAGTTCCTGTAACATTTAGGAATATATAAATTTTCCACATTGACATAAGTCTGCCACTTTTTTCAAGAATGTGAGAGATTTTTTACTGTAAGGGGCGTTCAAAAAGAAATTAGCCAGAGGCATAATTACGTAAACCAGTAACTGTATGTTAGAAGTATTGACCCTGGCTGTTGAGACACTTGTCCCACTGAGACACAAGGTGGTCAACCACCTCACAGGTGAGATTGCTCAGTTGTTCTGATCGCTTGGCGAAGGATGGTCAAGGTTTGCAAGTAACACTGGGCACTCACTGCTGTCCCATGCTGCAGGAAGAGAAGGGGCCCACCTTGGTCAAAGGAGGTCAACATAACCTTTCCTGCACTGGTGTGGGTGACGTTCAGCTGTATGTGCAGAACTGGTTAACATCGCAGCCCTGGGAATTATATGAAACGGCCATTCACAGCCTTGTGTCACAGTGGGACAAGTGTCAACAGCCAGGGTCAATACCTCCAACATATATGTACTAGTTTCTGTAATTATACCTCCGGCTCATTTCTTTTTGAATGCCCCTTATACATCTTTCACACAAGAAATATTTCTGTGGCTGCTACTCTGTTTTGATTGTTTCAGGAAGCTGCATACCCAGAAGCTGTTGAAGTGAGTCTATTAAAGAGCAATAAATATTGTACAAGTTAAATCAAGTGTTAGTTATGAGTGTCAAGAAGTTGTTTTAGCCCGTCCACTGCCACGCAAGGATTACATTCCACATATTGTTTTTGTGCATAATGAAGACACAGATTTGTTTCCACTTTGTATGTTCTGTGGGATATACACTTTTTTTTTTAAGTGACTGGTCCATATGATTCTACAAAATGATCACAGGATGAATAAATGTCATTTTATTTCACAGTCCACAAAGACTCACCATTTTACTTCATATTAATACAAATATTTGTGGAAGACTTGTGTATTATCTAACATACGTTTTCTGAATTTCACCTGCAGTTTAGGTTTTAAAGATAAAAAGTGCATTAAATATGGCCAAGTGTATTTCATTATGACATGAACATAAAAAGAAGAGTACACTACAGCACCTCCTGTTACCACAACCTTTATTTGCCACTTACACTCATCGGCTTTACTACCTCACAATCACCTTTCAACCTAACCTAGGCCTCTGACTACAGTACAAACTCGACTGTCCACACAATTAAGATTTTAGGAGGGGGCTCATAATAAAGATGGAAAAAAGAAAAAACAGCACTTGGTAAAAAAAAAAAAAACTGTCACTGGTACTGTATATACTTGTTATATTTACGTACCTTCTTCTCTGTCATAAAATCCTAAACTGTCGAGAAATTCCCTTGAGCTATTTCCATTCCAAATATTTATTCCCTTGGCTTGTAATTCTTTAGCATTGGTTGATCCACGTATGAACCACAAGAGCTCTTCGACAACAGCCCTCCAGAACACTCTTTTGGTGGTGAATAGTGGGAAAACACCTGTAGAAAAAAATTACAGAATGCGGACCAAACAGAACTTTAAAAGCAGACTACTAAACAGTGAGCAAAGCTTTGCCAACAATACAAAATGCTTGCAATAAGGAATAATTACCGCAATCATATTGTGCTATTTCTAATACATACAGTATGAAAATTCACAGCTGACAGTGTCTAACCAAACTACACTCAACATAGAAACAAAATTTCAATACATGTTGAGTGCTAGTTATAAGCCTCTGAATATGCAGTATTTTATTCTCGACGAACGATTAACGTGCAACGAGATGCAGATTATACCTTAAGTCTCACATAAACTTGTTCTTCACGGTCACACATCGGTATTTTCGAGAAATAACTAGTGCACTTTATTAAAACAATTAACGCCTGTATGTCGTTACCTGAATATCAGAGGCCAGTCAAAGTATTCCGGTAATATGCTGTGACAAGTACCAGTAAATTTGCTTATTAATTCCTTCACATTGAGTGTGTTACACGAAAGCTTAACTTAAAATTAACGTAAAAATATTCACCTTCTCTCAATGAATATCGCATTTGAGCTCCAAAAAGTGACAATGTTCCAACACCAGTCCTATCACTCTTCTTGTTCCCATGCAAAATTATTTCTTCAATGTGTTTGAGATACTGATACTCTTCATGAGCAGGAAGGGCACCATTTGTCTTCTCGAATGGCACATCTGTTCCATTTTCAGCCACATTTTTCAATGCAATGTTTGAAATGTTATGTTTCCCTGCTGTTTCTTTCTTGCTTGGGCTACCATTCTGCAAGGTGCAACACACAGTTTGACTCATGATTACAAACTAATACAACAACGAACAACACGTCTCAACATGCACCGACTGCTTCTCGTACCGCCGGCGCCAAACTTCAAAATCTGAAGCAGGTTTGCCACATGCAACAAAAATGTCAACACTTCGCCGCCACTCGAGTGGCGTCACCGATGTTGTGTGTGCATAAACTCTTTGGATGGTTTTGCACACAAACTGGACATGAATGATTTTCCAACTTCAAAATATGAGAAACTGAGATTAGCCCGCAAATGAAACTACTGAACAGCCGCAAAAAAGCCTCAAATTTCTACATAGTTAATTCTGCTCATTTTGCTGGTTGCAAAAATACTGTATATCTCTATCATGTAAGAATCAGAATAACACTCAGAAAATATTCTACTAAAATATTCTGACATAATAATAGTTTGATGAAATTACAAGTGCATATTGATAGATGTGACTGTGTAAGAGAAGACGTTCGAAAAAATGGAGCTGGATTTTCAGGTACACTGAAAACTCCCATATTCTCTCTACCAGCTTTTTCGACTTGCAACAGCTAATTTGCATGTGGAAAAGCCCTTCTGGCAATATGATCGACCTCTTGACTTGACAACTCAAATAACTTATATGTTACATTGGCAGATCTAACAGATGATGGTACTGGCCCAACAGTAAATCTACCATGAGTAGAAGTTGCTGGCAGTACAAGAACGTCAGCTGACTCGTCTGCAGACGAGTTAGCAGAAGTAAGCCAGCAGCATCCGACAGCAAAGAAGAAGCCACCAGCAATCCTCCCCCCCCCCCCTCCCCCCCAAAAAAAGTGGCAGTAGCAACACCAACAGGTAATTTAGATGAAATGTGCTGCAATTAGGCCAACACCGTCTGGAGACCCAAAACCAACATGCCATTAAGAATCTACTGGACATCCCGAACTCAATAATAAGTTAATAGGATTTTTAACATTAAACGTCAACACTCTTTTATACCAGGAAAATTGAAACAAAGTTCTGGACAAATACCAAATGCAACTCTTAGCCTTGCCAGAAAACAGATTTATGGATGAAAACATAATGAAATTCGAAGGATATAGAACTTTCAAGGGTAAAAATGCATGAAATCCAATGAAAAAATGGATCCCACACCTAGGAGCAGGATTTATGAAAAGTTATTTCTACCAGATTTTTATTCACCAAATGAGAGCCTTTCAGTTTTAACCCTCTGATGTGTGAACGAATCACTTAAAAAACCAAAAAAGTGGCATGCTTCTGGGAAGCTCTTGGCATGAACTGTCTAAAAGGCCAAGGAACAATAAATAATACTACTGGGTGACTACACTGCACAAACAGGAAAACACAAAAATATAGGAAAACTGTTAGAGAATGTTCAGTTCTCTAAACACAAATAAAACTATAAAAGACTCAGAGAACTGTGGAAAAAGTTCAATCTCTAGTTGATGTCCACAACTTTTTAAAAACTTCCAAGGAACCGTAAACACGGAAATCGCCAAATTCACATTTAGGAGAATATTTCATTTTAACCAAGTGGGTACCTCTTTTGTACAAGTTAAAAAGGCAGTAAATATACAGGGTGCATCATAATTAATGGCATAAATGCATACAGTTGAAAGTACATGATACTAGAAACAAAATAGTCTCAGTAAATATAGGATCGAAAATGCATACCTTAAAAGCTAGGAGTAATTTTTCACCTTTGATACTGTTAAACAAATCTCTTCTACTGCAAGTTCTTTGCTCTCCATATTTTGGATAGTGGTAGTATGGAGCAAGAAGAAAAAGTCTTACAAACATGTTCTCTAAAATGCATATCTTAAAAGTTATGAGCATTAGATCATTAAAGAATCGTGTTACAAAGTAGCCAAGATGAACAAGTGCTCATAGCTCTTAAGGAATGCATTTTAGAGCACATGTCTAATGGACTTTTTTTCTTCTTTTGGTCCATGCCACCAGTTCTCAAAATATGGAAAGCAAAGAACTTGCAGTAGAAGAAATTTGTTTCACAGTATCGAAGACGAAAAATTCCTCATAGCTCTTAAGGTATGCATTTTTGACCCTATGTTTGCTGAGATTTTCTTGCTCCTAATATTGTGTACTTTCAACTGTATGTGTTTACGCCATTAATTATGATACACCCGGTATAAACCATTCTCTTACTACCATAAAAATGAAACTCATACACAGAACAGAAAAAATTATCAAAACGTTAAGAATAGATACAGAAATACTGAATATCAAGAAAAATAGAAAAGAAAAGTTGGTGTACAATCGGAAAGTTTGCGCGAAATTCAGTCTAAATTGATCAAGTTAGCTTATGGAGTTGCCATAGTAGAGAACAAAGATACACTGATGGTGGAATTCACGATGTGAGAAAGCATTATAAATAAGAAAACTAACTTGGATTAGCTGCTGGTAAGCCTTTTGGGATGTGAGATCACAGTCCAAGAAACTCTCCTGTTGCTGACGTTTCATCCAGGACTGCGTTGGACATCCTCAGAAGCGCTCTTCTGCTGAGTCTTGCCGACCTCTGAGGATGTCCAGCGCAGTCCTGGATGAAACGTCAAGAACAGAAGAGTTTCTTTTACCATGATCTCACATCCTGAAAGGTTTAACAGCAGCTATGTCATTCGGTCGTGAAAGCCTTCATTCTATAACTTGAATTAAATGCTACTCTTCAAAAAAACAAAAAAAAAACAGTAGATTGTGTTGTATTTGAAAGACAAAGATCGCTGACAGCTAAAATTATGAGATAAATTAAACAGAACCATGACAAGGATCAACTTTTGCAACTTCATGACGAATTCCAGAAAAATAATACGACTTCATCCTACAAGGCTTTTGAATCTAATTTGCAAAAATACCAACCACCAAACCTGTGTTTCAAAGACGAGAAAGGAAGCTTGATCCTAAATAGTCAGGAAAACTCTAAAATACTGGCAATATACTTTCAGAAACTGTAAAGAACAGAATGAGAAATTGCTAAAGCCACTTCCTTAACATAAATTTGATGATTCACAACTGCCTCATTTGCAGGAAATTCTACAAGTTATTAAAGAACTAAAAAGTAGCAAAGCTGTGGGAGAAGACAATTTGGTGGCAGACATGTAGAAAATGCAGGTGATTGAAAGGTCAAGCAACTACAAAAGGAATTGTAAGCGTCTTGGAAAGTGGACAAATACCAGACAAATTCTTTCATTAAACAAAACACATGTAAATAATTATCGAGAGATATCTCTCCCTCCAGGCGAGTATAAAATGTCAAAATCAAACAGGGGAACAGTTAGAGAAACAGAACAGAGAGTTTATGAGATGACAGTCATATGTTAAGTGATGTTAAACCTAAAGCTTTTAATCAGGTGTTAGAAACTTTGAGTCCCAAGTCTTTACATATCTTTTTTATTTTAATAAAGCCTGTTATGCTATCAACAGAGATACACTGGTCCTAGATGAATCTGGAGCTGACAATTGCCCCTTGCGAATTGTGAACAATGTATCTTTACGTCATGCAGGTCGCAGTAGATACTATCGATAGTCAAGCGCCCAGTGTGCAGGAGTAGTCAGTGTTGAGACTCCAAGTAAGTAAGTTGTTGGTTGCTAAACGAGCAGGACAGATTTCGGCAGGACGGCAGACCTTATTTACAAGTGTTTAACGGGTGTGTGCGTCACCCAACACCATGGCCCTGATCTCCAGAAAATTCGTAAATGGCAGTCACTGACTGAAAAGTTAATGTGTTTAAGTGGCCATTTGTGCACAGAGGTTATGCGACAACTGCACTGGGCACCCACGATTTGGATTGTAGTGAGGACTGTGCATTCAGTGTTACTTGAAGAATATTGGTGTCTGACGAAATTAATAGGCGACTTGTGATGAGTTAACCGTTATTATTTTGTCAGACAAAGGGAGTAAATGTCTCATTCATGCTGTTTAGACAATAGATATAGAACATTAACAACAAAGTATGTACCGATTATTGATACCTGACATCGTAATTAGCTTTGTTTGATTTGATACGAAACAACTCCTGTGCAAATATTAACTGATCATCCTTTATCAGTTGCACATGGTCAAACTATTCTAAACTGTTAGGCTATAATCCACTAGCCAATAATGGTGGGTTAATAAGGGAGTGTTTTGCAATGAAACATTGGCAATCATTAAGTAAACTTAGATTAACACAAAACCCAAAGTAAAATTTTTAGGTGAAATATCAAAATCCTTCTAAATTAAAATAGGCGTCAGGTGGAGGGGTGGACTGTCTTTATCGTTATTTACCTTTTTTTTCAAGAAAATGGCATGGGAATGAAGAATGAACGAAAGAAGAGGAAATTAAATGAAACGTGGATGCTAGGGAGAGTACCTAGAGACTGACTGCTTGGCTTTTGCTGATGATTTAGCAGTCTTGACAAAAAGTCTACGAAATGCAATGAAACAGATAAATATTCTCCCAGAGAAATAAAAAAACTGAATTACAAATCTCATTTGATGAAAAACACATACATGGCCAACATTAAAGCTACACCAAAATGGATGGAATCAAAATATGGAGAAATGAGAAAAGTTTCAGAATTTAAGTACTTGTGAGAAACAATACAGCAAAATTCTCTATATGTTAAAGCTAACATAAACAGAGCTAGAAAAATACAAATGGAATTCAACTTAAAAAAGAATGTGTACACTAAAAATCCTTACCTATTAATACAAATCTGAGTTATAACAATGTAGGATTGAAACTGGGAGTCTTTATACCTCAGAATGTCTTACCATAAATTTTGTAGGCCAAAAATATGACAGTGGAACTTGGAAATTGAGAAGCAACAACCAAGTGTATGAAGGAACTAAGGATGTAATAGATACAATGAAAAAGGTAATGATCACATTTTGTGGATGCTTAAAAACAATGGATAGCAAGAGATTTACAAAAAATCATTCAAATTCTTTGAAAAAACCCAAAAACCCAAATTCATGGTTTATAGATTCTAAGAAAGATCACAAGATCAGTAGGAGTTGGGACTAATAGACAAAGACAAAGAAAATGGGAATGAATTCAGGGAAAAGGCACAAAAAGTTAAGGATTTTCAGAAGAAAACGTGAAAGAAGAGAGAAAGCTCATGGACACAACAAAGAAGAGAATGGCAGAGAGCTAGAATGAAGAACCATTAAGTTATAGCATAAAACATATAAATCTGTTGTTCTTGTTGTGTTCTTCAGTCCAGAGACTGGTTTGATGCAGCTCTTCACACTACTCCATCCCCCGCAAACGTCTTCATCTCCAAGTAACTATTGCAACCTACATCCTTCTGAATCTGCTTAGTGTATTCATCTCTTGGTCTCCCTCTACGATTTCTACCCTCCACACTGCCCACCAGTACTAAATTGGTGATTCCTTTATACCTCAGAACTTGTCCTACCAACTGATCCCTTCTTCTAGTCAAGTTATGCCACAAATGCCTCTTCTCTCCAATTCTATTCAGTATCTCCTCATTAGTTACGTGATCTACCCATCTAATCTTCAGCATTTCGAAAGCCTCTATTCTCTTCGTGTCTATACTAGTTATCATCCATGTTTCACTTCCATACATGGCTACACTCCAGACAACTACTTTCAGAAAAGACTTCCTGACACATAAATCTATAATCGATGTTAACAAATTTCTCTTCTTCAAAACCGATTTCCTTGCCTTTGCTAGTCTACATTGTATATCCTCTCTACTTCGATCATTATCAGTTATTTTGCTCGGAATAGCAAAAGTCATTTACAAGTGCTTCATTTCCTAATCTAATTGCCTAAGAATCACCTGATCTAATTAGACTACACTCCATTATACTCATTTTGCTTTTGTTGATGTTCATCTTATATCCTCCTTTCAAAACTCTATCCATTCCGTTCAACTGCTCTTCCATGCCCTTTGCTGTCTCTCACAGAATTACAATGTCATCGCCAAACCTCAAAGTTTTTATTTCTTCTCTATTGATTTTAATTCCTACTCCAAATTTTTCTTTTATTTCCTTTACTGCTTGCTCAATATACAGATTGAATAACATCAGGGATAGGCTACAACCCCGGCTCACTCCCTTCCCAACCAATGCTTTTCTTTTGTGCCCCTCGACTATTATAACTGCCATCTGGTTTCTGTACAAATTGTAAATAGCCTTTCACGCCCTATTTTTGAGCCATGGCGCCTTTAGAATTTGAAAGAGCGTATTCCAATCAACATTGCCAAAAGCCCTCTCTAAGGCTACAAGTGGCAGAAATGTAGGTTTGCCTTTCCTTAATCTATCTTCTAACATAAGTCGTCAGATCAGTATTCCCCCACATGTTCCAACATTTCTATGGAATCCAAACTGATCCTCTCTGAGGTTGTCTTCTACCAGTTTTTCCATTCATCTGTTAAGAATTCGTGTTAGTATTCTGGAGCCGTGAATTATTAAACTGATAGTTCGGTAATTTTCACAGCTGTCGACACCTGCTTTCTTTTGGATTGGCATTATTATATTCTCCTTAAAGTCTGAGGGTATTTCGCCTGTCTCATACATCTTGCTCACTAGATTGTAGAGTTTTGTCAGGGCTGGCTCTTCCAAGGCTATCAGTAGCTCTAATGGAATGTTGTGTACTCCTGGGGCCTTGTTTCGACTTAGGTCTTTCAGTGCTCTGTCAAATTCTTCACGCAGTATCATATCTCCCATTTCATCTTCATCTACTTCCTCTTCCATTTCCATAATATCGCCGCCAAGTACATCGTCCTGTGTAGACTCTCTATATACTCCTTCCACCTTTCTGCTTTCCCTTCTTTCCTTAGAACTGGATTTCCATCTGAGCTCTTGACATTCAAACAAGTGGTTGTCTTTTTTCCAAAGGTCTTTTTAGTTTTCCTGTAGGCTATATCTCTCTTATCCCCAGTGATATATGACTCTACATCCTTATATTTATCCTCTAGCCACCCCTGTTTAGCCATTTTGCACTTCCTGTCGCTCTCATTTTTGAGACATTTGTATTGCTTTTCGGCTACTTCATTCGGCGCATTCTTATATTTTATCCTTTCATCAGTTAAGTTCAATATGTCTTCTGTCACCCAAGGATTTCTACTAGCCCTCATCGTTTTACATACTTGATCTTCTGCTGCCTTCACTATTTCATCTCTCAAAGCTACCCATTCTTCTTCTACTGTATTTCTTGCTCCTGTTCCTGTCAATCGTTTCCTAACGCTCTCTCTGAAACTCTCTAGAACCTGTGGCTCTTTCAGTTTATCCAGATCCCAGTTCTTTAAATTTCCTCTTTTTCGCAGTTTCTTCACTTTTAATCTACAGTTCAAACCCATAGATTGTGGTCAGAGTTCACATCTGCCCCTGGAAATGTCTTACAATTTAAAACCTGGTTCCTAAATCTCTATCTTATCATTATGTAACGTATCTGAAACCTTCCACTGTCTTCAGGCTCTTCCACATATATAACCTTCTTTCACGATTTTTAAACCAAGTTATACTCTGTGCAAAATTCTACCAGGCGCCATCCTCTTTCGTTCCTTATCCCCAGTCCATATTCGCCTACAACTTTTCATTCTCTTCCTTTTCCTACTATCCTACTATCGACTACAAATCTAAAGGTCTTAAATTCAGCTCCATACTTAGGAATTATAATTATGAGTAACCTAAACTGGAACGATCACATAGATAATGTTGTGGACAGATCATACCGAAGGCTGTAATTTATTGTCATGACATTGAAAAAATGCAACAGATCTGCTAAAGAGACTTCTTACACTATGGTTGTCTGCAGTCTTCTGGAGTATTGCTGTGCAATGTGGGACCTCAGTCAGATAGAACTGACAGAAAACATCGAGAAATTTCAAAGAAGGGCAGCTCACAGCTGGTTTTGTACTATTGTGAAATAGAGTGCCACAAATATATTACAGGAACTGGGGTGGTTTTTTCGTTGCAGCAGGCTCTTCTGATGAAATTGCAATTTGTCCTCCAAGTGTGAAAATATGAAGGAATGCTCATAATAATAAAAATAAGGGAAATAAGAGCTGAAGCAGAAAAAAACTGATTGTTCGTTTCTCCCCCATGATGTTCGAAAATGGAATGGTAGAGAAATACCTTAAAGTTGGTTCCATGGATGCTGTGCCAGGCTCTTACTTGCGAATTTCAGAATAGTCGTGTAGATGTAGATGCGAAAAAAGCAAAAGGATGATGTAATGATGTCATGAATCAGCTGTTCCACGTGATCCTGAGTTGGTCAAATTCGAGAAATAATAACAAGATAATTTCAGTAAAATGTTCTGTGGTAGACCTAGCTACATCTTTAATATCTTTTACTGAGCCAACAGCACCACGGCGCTACCAAGAAGAAGCAGCAACTACAGTAAACTTGATAATAACAGCACCAGTAGATGATGAAGATGGTCTGATGCAAGTAGAAGTTCCTACCAGAACATCAATAATCAATCAGCAAACCTCCACTAGGTTGAAGAAACATACATGTCCTAACAGGGAAGATTTTTATGACATGGAATGGAGCCAAGGAAACTAACCTATCTTTTCTAGGTGGAGACAGAGCAACTGGGAATGTTAATGTGGTGGTTGGTATCGGTTCTCACCCCTCAGCACATCAGTAGTAGAGAGCAACTAGAAACTTAAAATACAGAATTACGGCAGAAGGCAAAGATGTAAATTATTCAAAGATTTTTCGCCAGAATTTGCGATTTGTTAGAAATGATATACAGCATTTAAATTTGTTTTTCAATTACTAAGCACTTTCATTACAAGTTGAAGTATGTACTTTATATATACAATTATTATAGTATTATTTAGTACATTTCCATGGCAAGACAGCTTTAAAAAGGGAAGGCTCTTGTATATAAGGAAACTTATCAGCTTAGAGTAGATGTACTTGCATTGAATGAATATTTGAAGTTTGAAACTAGCCATTATAGGGATGTATGTTTTGATCATGCAAGAGAGACAATCACTTATTCTCTTGTATTATAATTACTGTCAAAAAAGGTAATAATAAATTTAAATGTTACCTGTAACACAAACAGATGAAAAACCAAGACAAAAACTTTTTTCTAAACATTCTAAACATTTTCCCTAACTCGGTATTTTAAGTTTCTGGTTGCTCTCTACTGATGATGTGTTGATGGATGAGAACTGATACCAGTCCTCTCCTCAATTATGTGCAACAAAAATGGACTAAAATTAGCATCAGCAACAGACCACATAATAAGAAATATACATAGAGGCTCATGTGATGTACCTATTGTAGATCTAGGCTTCTAATCACCACAGCAACTTAAATATGCAATATTCAAATTCTTTATTAGTCATTTGCAATAAATGCATGCAATAGACTTTACAAGTGCTCTTAATTTATTAATAATTTGTAATGTCAAATATTGCTTGAACGATCACTGTGAACCTTTACTCATAGTGGCTAAATGACTTTCTAATGAGTAAAATGGGTTTTATATTAAAAAGCTGTGCAGTTTTTTGTTAAATGGTTTGACTAGAAAGCTTTGAGTGTATTTAGAAAATTTATTACACACTTTGACTATTATATAAACGTGGCAGTAGTTAATATTCGTTAAACTGAAAGCTAAAGCTCTGTCTACTGATCCTGTCATGCCATTCAGTATGGAGCAGCTACGGTGTCATCCTTTGTGAATGGCATCAGTCAGATGGAGTGTGGAGAGGTACGAAGGCAGCAAACCACGCTGTAGACAATTGTCAGCGGTCCAGATCTTAGAACCAGTACTTCACATTCAAGCAGCTCCTCAAGTGCAACAAAAGGCTGCGTGCACACTGTTCTGGTCCTCTGATTAAGGAAAAGTCCCTGACAGTTTTTAGAAATCGAACCCAGGTCCTTCAGACATCAGTCAGACATCTGAACTATTGAGGTGGTCTTTAGTTAATCTGGTTCGTGGTAGAACTGGAGGTGTACTGGCATTAGTGTTACACTTGTGAAATACATCATCACTTAAAACACACATGAGAAAGTTCATGGAGTCTGGAATGTATGAGATCTCTGTTGACTTCTTGGTTGAAAACTTAGATGGAGTATTTGCTGCATATTCATGATGAAAAATAGAAGGAAAGGCAGCAAAAGTATTGACATCTACAAAAATGAGAAATAAATGCATTTGGGTGAGAGATGTAAGCAAAATATCATTGAATTAAACACAAAAATCAATCTAATTTTTCTTCATAACCACATAAAGTATAGAAAAATACACAAGACTGTATTTATTCCTACTAAAAACGATCTAACATCAAACCTATTGAAAACTCTGATGAAAATAATTGATATTCTTTCTGGGACATTGCAAAGAGGGACACCAGGACTCATAAATTAAATTATAATTTCCATTATACAAAATAATGACAACCATGTAATTCAATCAAGCAAAATTTATAAAATGGTACTTCTCTAGTATTGCTTTGAAGCTACAGAGTAAAAGTAAATGAAAATTATTAATGTAAGGTATTATAATGAAAATATTTTGCCATTCTTTCCAGTGACAGAATCTGAGTTAGTAGCAACACTGCAGAAACTGAAAAATACAGTCTACAGGGTATTTTAATCTATAATTTTGTAATGGAAGAAAATGTACACAATCTGGAAACGGCTCTAGCCAACATAATCGATGAATCATGAACAGTCACTATCCTACCAGAATATAGAAGACTTGCAAGAATTTTGCCACTCAAAGGAGAATCCAAACAAAAAAATTAGAATGTATAGACACCACAGCAGGCCACCAACCTCACTAAATTGGGGAAGTTCCCCATTGCAGTGGAACTGCATTCCACACTTAACTACAGTAAAGAGGTAGTAATAGGCAGTGACATCATGCATGCAGAGACTGGAGAGTTTAAGGAGGAGGGAGGTAATGAAGATGGTCCTGAAATTCAAAATGTAATGAGATGAGTGAATGGATCGTTATATAAAATAGTATCATTTCCACTCATGATTCATTCTCCAGTTTTGCTAGCTTATATGAAAGCTAGGTTTATAATAGTAAAATTAAGGCCATGCATCAGAAACCACATGAAGTTTTTCAAGTGCCAATAATTGAGGCAGACATCTATGGGATGAAAGTGTGGAATTGTGGAAAGTGTCGAATGGTCCCTCAAACTGAAGGAACAACATTTTCCTTTCTTGACTTCTGGGTTAATTGCCAGTCCAACATACAGCGTGCAGCAGAAAGTGTACTCTCTTTGGAGAAGCAAAAAAGTTCAAGAACTAGAAGTAACTAAGTGTATATCACAAGGTGAGATGAAGAAGTTGTACAAAACTCTTGAGCCCTTTACATTTGCAACATCGTTTGTGGCAGTGCTCATCAAAATAAAACAGTACTTCCACACAGACATCATCAATCGATCCAAATAAACTACATATGTGTGTACACTCATGTTCAGGAGAAACTGAATGCCTTGAACGAATAGAGATAGGTCGTTCATATTCAAAGAACATGTACATGTTCTGCAGAAATGATTAGTATTTCAGGCATCTTGGATCAGCATGTGTTGTGTTGCCTAGTAGGCACAGGGTCTACCATGGTCTGTGATAACTTGTTCCATGCATGATGGCATTGATGTGTACAAAGCGCGAATGGTGTCCTGCGGTATAGCCATCCACGCTGCATTTGTGTCGTTCCAAATTTCATCTGTGGTGGTTGGTATTGAGTCACAGCCCTGTACCCATTGTTTCACCATACCCCATATCCCATCTGCAAAATTGCATCCGGCGATCAGGATCTTCATCATCAATTGTGGGCAGTAATTGTGAAATGTAAACTTTCCACTTTGCAGCTTTCAGAATTCTTTGTACACTTGTACTGCTAACCCCACTTCAAGAGCACATTGCGTAGCAGACTTCTGTGGAGAATTAACAAACGTTTCCAACACGAGAGACGACGAAGCTGGACTTGTAGCTGTAAGCAGTCTTCCTGGTCTTCCTTTGTGAATATCATAAATCGTTCCATGCAATTCAAACTTGTCAGTGATGCATTTAATTGTTATGTGGGTTGGTGGTTCTGTTTCAAACTCCTGACTCAACTGACATTGCACTTGAACAGTATTATCAAGCTCGAAAAACCGCTTCACAATACATTCGTTGCTCGAATGTCAAGCGTGCTCCAGCCATCTTGTTTTCTGAATACCGAGATGAAAGTACTAACATATGTTGAGCCAAAGATCATACTACAACATACTTGTAACTCAAATCGAATGACAACATCGATATCTCGCTAGAGCCTGACAAAGAGTGTATACATTTTTTTGGCGGACTCTGTAAATGGGAAGTGGTTCTACAATATTCACTTAAAACGCAGACTGAAAATACCATTACCAAATCCAGTAAAATTACGTTAAGAGCTATTTGAGACCGCAAAATCTAAGTCCATTTCATGATAATACACAAAAGATTCACCAGCTCTAATTAGTTCAGAGTTCAACATGATGATTCACAAACTGACACACACAGTACGAGGTAGAGTCTTGTAGTGGCCATTCACCATCCACAATCAATCAGCTATAGATTTGAACCAAACATGTTACCATGTTCTTCTTCCAGCACTTAACATCAAGTGTCCCAATCATTCCCTTGAGCTCTTCCTTCGAAAAGTCCCAATCTCCACTTGATTCCCATAGTACTCCACTACTGTCTGCTTCTGCATTTGCTGAAGGCCATCCCCACCAAAAGTACATCGTCCTTACATGCTACAAACATGATCTGACTCATTTTGATAACCTTCCCACATTAAACTAATTTATTACAATAATATATAAATAAAAGCTGTGTTATAAATATTCGGTTACATTCGGGTCATTTACAATAAATAGAGGGTGATTTTTTCACCATGTATAAACTCTAGGGATTTATTGATGAGAGGATACAGAAAGGAGAAAGTCTAATGTACTTATGTCCGGCAATGCAAGCTTTCCATGCTAGAAATCATTTATGCAGCCATACATTGTTACAGAGACTGTGGTCAAATACATGGTGTACCATGCAGTCACAGTTACAGCATGCATGGTTTCCTCGTAGAGTGTGGTACTCTTCCTCATACATTATCTCATAGCACCCTCTCCTGCCATAGTCATTGGTAATGTTGTGTCCAATTCACTTCTCTTGCTGACTCACCTTGTACTGCATGTGATACAGCATGGTTCCATATTCGGATCGAGAGCTTGCCAACATGGTGTTTACCTCTGGAAAGGCAAATGGCAACGAGTGGCGAGCAGTAAGGTTGCATCAGGAGACCTATCCCCACAGACAATAGTTACAGCATTCAATTTTTGCAACAGTATTTCGATGTCTGTCTAAAAAAGGGTCATTCCAAAAAGCAGGAAATCATGAGGGACATACCTGAAATGTTCGGACACCAGACTTGGAGGAGAATTTGATTAACATTGTGGAAGGCGATTTCCATGTCAGTACCAGGCAGTTGGTGTGTGTAGGGCTTACTAGCGACAGACTTTGCACATTGGGAGCAGTTTTGTCGCTAGTTTCTTGTGAAGTCAACCATGATTCCAGGATTTGTGTCATCCACCGTATTCACAGACGAGGCGACCTTTATGTGGAGTGCTATCTTCAACTTCCACAGCAGTCATCTGTGGGATAATATGCAGGGCCCTCATGGTCTGGTGACAGCGAATCATCAGCATTGGTGAAGCTGGAATGAGTAGGCTGGGATAACTGGCAACCATATTTTGGGACAAGTCTTCTTTCCATGTCACCTAACAGGTTGGAACTGTTGACATTTCTTCTTGGTGATTTTGCCTCGCCTGCTGGAAGATGTGCCATTGATGATTCGAATGGTTATGTGGCTGCCACATGATCCAACCCACTTTGCTGTTAATGTACAGACGCATCTCAATCGTGTCTCCTGTGGTCGACGGATCAGATGAAGGGGTCCAGTTGCATGGACTGCCCGTTCACTGGATTGCAACCCGTGCGTTTTCTGATGTGGGGCCATGTCAAAAGTATCATGTATGCAGAGCCCATTCCAGATGTGGAGGCACTGGAGCAGCGTATTTGTGCTGCCTTTGACACTGTTTGGATGCAGCCTGGCCGATGTGAACATGTGATGACGTGCAAATGAATGCGTTGAGGCACATGGAAACCACTTTCAACACGTTATGCATGGTACAGCACGTATTAGATCGCAGTCTCTGTAATAATGTATGGTTGAATAAATGGTACCTAGCATGGAAACCATAGAATTCTGGACGTAAGTTCATTAGACCTTTTTTATTCTCATGGATCAATCCTTAGAGTTTGTACATGGCGGCAAAATCACCCTGTATAAATAATAGTTGATTCATAAATAAATAAGGCAGTTTTATTTCGCAAGTGGGCTCACATTAAATGACTACAGATTACTGAAAGTATTGTTTAAATAATTATTTATGTCTACTTGACAGAAACGTCTTTTGACACTGTTTACAACAGTAGTGACAGCTAACACATGTGGTTGACCAGTTTCAAATTAGAACAATTCTTAATAGAACCTGTGATCCACATTTAAATAGAGTCACTGGAAAAATAGTAAACGGTTCATTAAATAAAACCACAAGTATGACAAAGTGTGAGGTATTGATGCTGTGTTAAATCTCATGAAACGATTAAAAGTTGTTAGTTCTGTGAAAATGTTAATTCAGCATGAAATATTATTAACTTATGTAGCTTTAAAGATATTGAAATACTGTTGTGTCTTTAGGTACACCTCATTCATCTGAGATCGCCGGTCTATTCAGATCTACATTAATACTTGATGTGAGTTATTGTCGAATCTCAAAGAACTGTGACTTAGCCATCTTCAAGATTTTCTGACACTCCCCATTTCTTGGAGCTTTGTCGCCTGCACAAAGGGAGTGCGAGCGACAGCCGTTCAAATTCCTAGCATTGGGATTTACCCTTTCCTGGTGACGCTACTCGTCCCTGCACCTGGACACGCCTGGGTTGGTCACTTGACGTTGTCATCCAGCCAACTTCGAGCCACCCCAGCAGGTAAATTCACCTCTCCTCAGTACCAGTACGAGGTGGACGAAATATGCTGTCTCAGAGCGACTAGAGGAGTACAGCGGTGTCCTTCAGGGATCTGTTTCAAGTTTGACTCCATGTATTGTAGTGAGCAACAGTATTATGTCCACAGGAAAATCTCTTCTTCAGTGTTCATTGTTCATATATGGCTTTGACATATTCTCCTTCTCCTCTTCCTCCTTCCCCTCCCCCAGCCACACAAACGACTAATCGTCAGTTGCAGTTGATCATAAAACGATTGTAGGAGTGGGCAGATAGCATTGGTTTTAAATTTTCGTGAGACAGGTGTATGTGTGTTAATTTTAATTTTTACCTTCGTTTGTAACCTACATATCCTTAAAATAAGGGAACTGTTATCAATTCTGAAAGCACAGTTTTAGATTTGATGAGCAGCTGATGTGGTCACTGCAGTTGAAATATATATAGGTGGAGGACTAAGGGCAGTGAATGTATTAAAATGCGCTAGCCACAGGTCGTGGAAGTTAATCAAACATAACTTCTCCAACTCTACAACGCTTTTGTGTGAATGAGGGGACTAGGATGGCAGTCTGATTTCCCGCCTCTGTGTTGAAGCTGGTGAACCGCCATTTGTCATCCCACTACTCTCGACCATTATGGTTGCCAGCATTCCATACCGTTGTCCACCTTTCTGTGACACATATATTCATAATACTATGGCGCGGAAGAGTAAGTGGTAGAAATTAGAAAAAAAAAATTATTAAAATTGACTCACACCGTTTAAAGGCACATTTGCAGGATTGGTGTTGATATATAGCAAAAACGTAGATATAAGTTGAGACTATAAACAAAGAATTACTTAAGATATTAATTAGTATAAGTGGTTGTATCTATTATGTAGTGAAACTGCTGAAACATTAGAATAATTACGCATTTCAGTTTTCTTGCCGAGAAGACAGCATCTTTTTTGTTCTGGTGGTGCTCCAGATCGGACACATATCTGCAATCGCAGCAGAGAATTATTTGGCACACCACAATTGTTCTATTTTATTGGGACGCCATCTCACTAGGTGTACTCATAGTTACACACAGCAACAGTGTTGATGTAAGTGTCTATGTAATTTAACTTAGTGTAATATTTTGTGAATACAATGATACTATTTAATCTTGTGTCTTATTTATGTTGCAAGCTATTGTTCCAATTAAACGGCGTCTTGGCATGGCTAAAGGCTCCGTTTTACAAATCTTATGAATCGTCCAGCGCGAGCCAATGCTTTGGAATTATGTAATCTACAAAGTGCTATGAATAAATATTTTCAGAAGAGTCACTCACGGTCAAACTTACAATGAACGGACCTTACGCAAAAAGCCATTGTCAAGCGCCCAAAGTTTGTATTAAGCAGCATCAGAAATTTGTCTTCTAATCACATACTATTATCACTATCTATTATCATTTGTTTGTTGGTTGATATTCACAAACCAGACCGGAAAATCTGATAAATTAAAACTGCCACAGGCAAAGTCATGTCATGCTGGAAACAGAGTCGCAAGAAGGAAGCAAACCAGTATGTTAAAATGGGTCAGTACTGTCTGCCACGTAAGTATACTCATTCAGCAGAAAGGATACTGTGACAGAAAGCCAAAGGAAGCGAGACAAGCATATTAGTTAAAACATAAGACATGTTGCAGGAAACTGTATCTCTTTCATAAGAGCATATAATGAGGGACTGACACAGTAGTTATCAGCCTGTTAAAAGAATGTAGCAGACTGAGTAGGACACATCTGGTCATTACGAACAAAGGTTTGCATTATAGTCTCATGCTAGCTCCCATTAAATACTCCAGCTCTCGTCAAGAGTTGACCATTGGGAACAGTGACATTCACAGTAATAGTTCTCAATTCCATGACTGCGATTCTGTAGTGAATCTATGTTCTAAATGCTCCAGCACAGCATATGAACATGCCAAAGATGTACTAATATGATGGCTTTCACTTCCTGCTGCTCGATGCCATCTACTGATGGAGAAACTGACTGTGTTTCGACGACACTATATTGCAGAGTGCTCCCAATAACGGACTTCAAGAAGGAACCCAGCAACAGGGTCTCCTGGGGTCCACATTCCTGTTCAACACTCAGGCACCATCGGGTGCTGGCACATACCAAGGGTATCTGAATGCTAAGGAGGCAGACGTTGGGGAAGAGTTGTCTCACAACAATCAACCAAAACTGCTTAACAGAGAGAAAGGCATCTGTTCCACAGCGGTTATGTGAAATAACTTGTCCCCATTCTAGCAGCAATTACTTATAGGTCGCTCGAGCAACGAAGGTTCCTTAATGATATAGGAAAGTTCTGGCTTACAAATTTTCAATAAGAGTTCTTGAATATATCTTCTGGTAAACCTTCCGGGATGTAAGGTCGTGGTCCATGAAACTCTTCAGCTCCTAACGTTTCGTCCAGAGCTGCGCTGGACATCTTCAGAGGGGTGTTCCTCCTCCGGTGAGTCTTGCCAACTGACGGGTCGGACGTCTGAGAGCGACTTATATATCGTAGAAAGTGGGCGTGGCCAGAGTTACACATGATATGCAGAGATAATCTTTGTCAGAGATAAAACTTAACTATCGATCGTGATCTCGTCACAGATAAAACTGTCTAGCAATTCTGTAGTGCTACTGTCCAAATATCACTAAGTTTCATGGTCTCTTCTTTCCGATTAAAATTATCCCTATGTTTATATATTTCAATTGCTTCTCTACAAAGATGTCCAGCGCAGCTCTGGACGAAACATTAGGAGCTGAAGAGTTTCATGGACCACGACCTTACATCCTGGAAGGTTTACCAGAAGATATGTCATCCGGTCGTGAAAGCCTTCATACTATAGTTCTTGAATGGATCTTCATAATCATAGCTAACTTCAATCTATCAAAGAATTATGAAACATCTTTTATGTTCATGGACCTTTGCCAAGAACGAAAATCTACTATCCACACGCAAAAACCTTACCTTACACAGGGGACTCTGTTGGTCCATGAGATCCAGGGCACCATAGCCAAAGGTATCTCGCCTGGTGTCGAGTTCCCTGACGTCTACAGGACTTTTGATACTGTTCTGAAGTGTCATTTAATGAACAAACTTTAAGTCAGCATGTAACGGATGGGTTCATAATTAGATCCAAGACTCCCTAGCGAATAGAACATAACGCAGTCTTCACTGGACGATAATGACAGATTTCACTATGTGACCAAAACTATCCGGACACCTGGCTGAAAATGACTTACAAGTTCGTGGCGGCCTCCATCAGTAATACTGGAATTCAATATGGTATTGGCCCAACCTTTGCCTTGATGACAGCTTCCACTCTCAAAGGCATACGTTCAATCAGGTGGTGGAAGGTTTCTTGGGGAATGGCAGCCCATTCTTCACGGAGTGCTGCATAGAGGAGAGGTATCGATGTCGGTCGATGAGGCCTGGCACGAATAGGATACAGGTCAGGATTATGTGCAGATCAGTCGATTACAGGGATGTTATTGTCGTGTAACCACTCCGCCACAGGCCGTGCATTATGAACAGGGGCTCGATCGTGTTGAAAGACGCAATCGTCATTCCCGAATAGCTCTTCAACAGTGGGAAGCAACAAGCTGCTTAAAACATGAATGTAGGCCTGTGCTGTGATAGTACCACACAAAACGACAAGGGGTGCAAGGCCTTTCCATGAAAAAATGACCACACCATAATACCACAGCCTCCGAGTTTTACCGTTGGCACTACACACGCTGACAGATGACGTTCACCGGGCATTCGCCATATCCGGACCCTGCCATCGGATCGCCACATTGTGTACCGTCGCTCCACACAACGTTTTTCCGCTGTTCAATTGTCCAATGGTTGCGCTCCTTACAGCAAGCGAGGCGTCGTTTGGCATTTACAGGCGGGATGTGTGGCTTATGAGCAGCCGCTCGACCATGAAATCCTAGTTCTCTCACCTCCCGCCTAACTGTCACAGTACTTGCAGTGAATCCTGATGCAGTTCGGAATTCCTGTGTGATGGTCTGGATAGATGTCTACCTATTACGCATTAAGATCCTCTTCAACTGTCGCCGGTCTCTGTCAGTCAACAGACGAGGTCGGCCTGTACGCTTTTGTGCTGTACGTGTCCCTTCACGTTTCCACTTCACTATCACATTGGAAACAGTGGACCTAGGGATGTTTAGGAGTGTGGAAATCTCGCGTACGGACGTATGACACAAGTGACACCGAATCACCTGACCAGAAGTGCGTTAGTTCCGCGGAGCGCATCATTCTGCTCTCTCAGATGTCTAATTACTTACTACTGAGGTTGCTGATATGGAGTACCTGGCAGTAGGGGCAGTACAACGCACCTAGTATGAAAAATGTATGTTTTTTGGAGTGTCCGGATTATTTTGATCACATAATCTATGAAAGTAGTCCAAGTGTTCCCAAAGGAGTTTCGAGTCCTCCCTCGGGCATGGGTGTGTGTGTTTGTCCTTAGGATAATTTAGGCTAAGTAGTGTGTAAGCTTAGGGACTGATGACCTTAGCAGTTAAGTCCCATAAGATTTCACAAACATTCAAACATTTTTTGAGTTCCCCAAGGAAGTGTTGTAGGGTCATTTCGTTTACAATAAACATATATGATGTAGTGGATAGTATCGAAAGTTCTTTGCTTCTGTTTGATAACGACACCGTAGGACCCGAAGAGTTTCAATTTTTGCAGAGACTGGCAACTGATCCTCCACATAAATAAATGTAATGTTTTTTCCACAACTAAGTGGAAAGATCTATCATTGTCGAATCACGCCATTGTTGATAAATCACTAGAAACAATGAAAGCACAGAATATGAGGAGTGACTGTCAAGAGATCCCCAAAATGGAGTGGCTATTCTAAACCAGTTGATGGAAAAGCTGATGCCAGTCTGTCGCACTGGAAGAACCCTAAAGTAACGTAATTCATCTGTAATGGGAATGCCTAATAGAACAATCGTTCGACAGATTCTTGAACTTTCTCCTCTTCCAGATGTTCTAATCTAGCGAAGTATTCTGGCAGGAGTGGATCTGTGGATCTTATTTGGGGACAGTCGCACTTTTTCACTATCTCTCTCCACCTCATCCAAATATTATTTGCCATCGCATCTATATATATCTGTGGTGCCTGTTCTTTTGGATATGTCCAAAAAAATAGAAAACATTTTGATCTAGCAGTTATTCTGATTTAAGATACAAAGAAATTACAGACATTGGCTGTGAGCGGACATTGATTGAAATCGGTGGGAAAAGTGGAAAATTTATGCTGTACCAGGATTTTAACCTGAGTCTCTTACTTACTAGGCAGACACTCTGATCACCTTTTGTATATATGATTTGTTCCCTATGGACAGTTATGGGAACTACAAAAAGAAGATCTACTTGCCACAGCCACTTGTGACATAAGGAAAAATGAACTGCACCACTTGAGGCATTGGCGCTTGTCTGTGCCTATCCCAAAACAGCTAACCTATTACTAAAAGGAAGGTAGGAAAGGAAGAAGTTAGAGGAAGAACACACAGGAGAGCGATAAAATGTACCAGGATTCCGGCAGTCGCTCGCTGCTACAGATGGTGGAACATATAAACTTGTCTTCTCAAAATTTTTATGGAAGTTCGGTTTGTAGTTCGCTCAGAGCATCTTGTCGGTGAAATAACCATTAGCATCTTATGGCCTGGCGGTTCTACCTGGAATGCGGGTCATGAAAGGCGCTCCATAAAAAAATTTGAAAAGAACTGTTTGTATCTGAGGTTGCGAACAAGTGCACACCGTCGATCATTAAGATACGCCCAATGATACAGTTTTGATTTCTCATCTGGGGCCAAAAAGGTTGCGGACAGTAAGGCCATGTATCCAATTCACAACGATAGTTTTCGTTGCACGATAATGAATCAAGTCTGGGAATAAAAGCTTCCAGAAAGTGATCTGGACAGGTGTCTGTCGGATAGGGAAAGCCAACATATGTTTCCTGAACCTTCAGACGTCAGACTACGGTCCAAGTGAGAACCAGTGGGCGTCTGTATAGTCCACATCTCAGTGAACACATAGGCGTTTTTCAATAAGGTGGGTGTAGTGCAGACAAAACTGGTTTCCCTGTTTGCCATCAATGGTGATTTACGAGGCAGACTGGACTCTGCTGTCGAGAAAGCCTGCATGCACCACTTTCCATACACGATGCTACATGGTCTGGAGAAACTTGTGTTTCATGGGAATGGGAGGCCAATGCATTTGCCGCTCAAGAGGCATATTCCACTGTTACTACATGAACTGGAAAACCCATGTGCTGGAGGACCGACTTCAGAAAGGTGTGATCAACATGGTTGAATGCCTGACTGAAGTGAAGCAATGCCAATGCAGATATCGCGACCTGAATAGTGCAATCAGCTCCCTATAACAGCAATGGGTCATATGAATACTGGTGTCATCACCCAAGGAAGTCTATCAAGAGACATAATGTTTCACACTGCCTTCTTCAATCATGATGCCAACAAATGCATGAAAATTTTCATGTCGCTGTTGACTACATTGATGGGCTGGTAATACAGATCTGTGATCGTCTATGCAGTTTAGGGACCGGGATAATGACCTACCAAGGAAGGTGGATGGAATCGTCGTTTTTGGGGACATCGGTTCATGACAGATGGACATCCAAATATGTACCAACACATAGCTAAAACACTTGTAAAATTCGACGGAGAGGCCATCAGGTCCTGGAGATTTATTGGCGGCTCCCACCTTGATAGCGTCTAGGACTTCATCTGTGGTCACGTGTTCCTGAAGTTCCTGAGCCACGTCCTCCAGTACGGTATTTACGGTGAGTGCTGCTACTTCCTCAATTAAGGGTGGATGATGCAGGATGGCAGTGTACAGCTGGGTCAAATAGAAAATGGGAGCGTGACCAATGGCGCATTTTGCGGTATATCATGGTCCTTCCACATGAGTGAGGTTGTGTATGAGAGCTCGACAACAAAGACAGCATCCTGTGAAGAGGTGCACACTGAAGATGTTTCATGATGCATATGGTCATGGGTGTGAGACGTGGCTAGGATCCCTTCCAAGCATCACTGCATGAGTGAAGTCATATGCACTTTAGCATGATGCTCTACCATCTGACAGATGGAAGAGAATGCCATCGAAGTGCAGTCACATAGGATTACATTATAAACGTCCATGGCACTCGCATGCAAAGCCTTGATGTCTTTTCCATATACCATGAATACCCTGGTTTTGTGCAGTATAGCCACCAGGAAAGGGTGCATTTGTAGGTGGGGCAACATTGAAGGCAGAGGGCCCAATTGTCCTCAACGATTTGCCAGAAATCAGGGGCACTAAAGTGCGAAACATTAAATTTCTACTGGCCATGACTACCACACCTGTTGGCGGGCGAGGGTGACATGACAGATGCAGGCCTTGTGGTCAGAGAAAGCAAAAGGCCAAACTTCAGCATGTTGAGTATTGTCAACAAGGGAACATGTGAGGTAGACACAGTCGAAGTGAATGAACCAGTGTACCATATAGTAAGTTATTTCCACATAGGTACCATGGACCATATATCGACCAGCAGAATTTGGTCGATGGTGACAGAGAGCGCCATATATGGGGAATGTCATGGGAGTTGACCAGTAGACTCTTCTGTAGAGCTGAAGTCCCCACTGAGTGCCAGATCGTCCAGGAGACCCTCAGAAAGTGCCATTACCTCGTCAGAAAAGAAGATGTGTCGTTTATGATGCCGACTGAAGCCAGACAGTGCATATACATCGAGGATGCAAACGCTGAACAGTGTAAGAGCCGTACCTCTAGTATTAGGAATGTACACTACATCTTCAGTGGGGAGCCCTGCTTGGGGGTGGATAGTCACTCTGCTACTGTTGTCAGAGGCATGGGAGATGTGGGCCATGCAGCTAGTGGGAGCATAGAAATCAGTGGCGATCACTTTTTGGAGGAGGACAATGTCTATATCAGAAGAATAAACAATATCTCTGAACATTGCCACGTTATGTGGAGTTTGAATGGGGGCCAGTTTTATCGCAGCAACGTAGTAGTGTTGTGGATGTGTTCCCCCTGTTGGCACAGAGGGTCCTGCGGAAATGCCAGTGTGGCGTGAAATATCTGAGGCAGCCACTGTGGCTGCAATCACTGGGTGGAAGCTGGATTGGGCGCCACTGTGTGGCACCTCCTGACAGGTGGACCAGCGTCCCAATCTGCTGCATCATCGACATCGTGAGCTCAGGAGATTGCCACAGTGGCATCTGGGAACCTCCCTCCATTAGATCCATCACTATTAGATGGGATCCCAGGCAGGGGAAATGATGCTCCACAGACAAGACATAGGGAAATCACTGTCTAGTATCTGGTCCACTACCTGTGATGCCACATGAAGGAGGGCATTCAACTTCGCTTCTTCCATTTTCAAGACGACCACTGCTTTCAGATGTGTTGTTCTGAGTCAGAATGTGGCCGTTTGTCGTCTGACATTGTGCCTGTCCGAAGGGAAGTAGAAGTAGGCCCCACACTCTGTTCGATATCCATCATGTCAGGCAGGCTGTTCATCAAGCTCTCGAGTGTTGTTGGTCCCTTTGCAGTCAGAGGAGACAGTGTCAGTGAGCTCTTATCCACACCATTGTTCCTGAGGGTGAGTGCCAGCGAGAGAACAGGGGCATTCTGAAGTGACACATCAGGGTTGCACATAGCCAACATAGGCGTTTAGTAAAGAAGTGACTGTCGTTTTTGGAGCTGCATCACCTGTGCGGGTCAGGAGCAAATGGCGATGGAGACAGTTGGACCTAACATGGCTCTCTTGTCCACATCCTGCACGTGTCCACATATGGTCATCATACAAGACGATCGCTCACACACCATCTGTCAGCAGATAGGAAGATACATATTTGGATAGTTGGGTCTTGACTGTTCGAACACCATTTAATATGTGGTATGTCGTGAATGTCTGATGGTCAGTAGGCTTCAACGACCACGCCCTGCAGGCGTTCACACCCCCAAAGGAAGCTCAAACACCTGAACTGTTCAAAGACCAAAACCAGTGTGGTCTATTGTAACCTCCCTAACACACACGTCAGAATATTTGAACTTTAATCTATGTTTGTGTTGCCGATCTACGTAACTGCAAGCTTCCTTCATCGTCATTTTAATGATGATGACGCTGCTGGTGACAGAGAAGTGAATACCTACCACTTCTTATAAGTCCTGGCATAGGTCTTGGTGAATGAATTGTTTGATTTGAAAAGCATGTGCTTGTGCATTTTCAGCTTGAGATGTAATTTTAAGTGTTGCTCCATGGTATGAGTGCACCAAGGGGTACAACATTGATGGATGCTATACAACACAAATACTAGGATGCGGAAATAGACAACTACATTAGTGGAGCACTGCCCAGTGCATGGAGCTGGTCCACACATGGCCATGGCCAATAGCCAACTAACCACTAAGCCATGTCTCCGCAATATCCTTTCTTTCAGGAGTGCTAGTTCTGCAAGGTTCGCAGGAGAGCTTCTGTAAAGTTTGGAAGGTAGGAGACGAGGTACTGGCAGAAGTAAAGCTGTGAGTACCGGGCGTGAGTCGTGCTTCGGTAGCTCAGTTGGTAGAGCACTTGCCCGCGAGAGGCAAAGGTCCCGAGTTCGAGTCTCGGTCGGGCACACAGTTTTAATCTGCCAGGAAGTTTCATATCAGCGCACACTCCGCTGCAGAGTGAAAATCTCATTCTGGAAACATCCCCCAGGCTGTGGCTAAGCCATGTCTCCGCAATATCCTTTCTTTCAGGAGTGCTAGTTCTGCAAGGTTCGCAGGAGAGCTTCTGTAAAGTTTGGAAGGTAGGAGACGAGGTACTGGCAGAAGTAAAGCTGTGAGTACCGGGCGTGAGTCGTGCTTCGGTAGCTCAGTTGGTAGAGCACTTGCCCGCGAAAGGCAAAGGTCCCGAGTTCGAGTCTCGGTCGGGCACACAGTTTTAATCTGCCAGGAAGTTTCATATCAGCGCACACTCCGCTGCAGAGTGAAAATCTCATTCTGGAACCACTAAGCAGTCCAGACACAGTGGTAATTGCAATTTCATGGAGTATCCTAGCATGCTTCCTGTCGGACCCAGATTGTCAACTTATCCATGCACTTCTGATATGGTTTTCCTTGCCCATTATCCTCATTATTGGTGGCATTTTGCTGGGAAGAACAGACACCACACACACACACACACACACACACACAAACACACACACACACACACACACACACACACACACACACACATATATATATATATATATATATATATATATATGTGTGTGTGTGTGTGTGTGTGTGTGTGTGTGTGTGTGTGTGGTATCTGTTCTATATAGGGCGAGGACAGTTAATGATCTCTTCCATGCAGATGCACAACAGGCTCAAACTCTTACAGGAATTGGCGAAATGTCACAAGTATTGAGGATAATGGACAAGTGGCACTACATTAGAATTTGTGGGAGGTGAGCTAGGGTAGTCCATGTTGTTGCTATGACTACTGTGTCCAGATGGCTTAGCATTTGCTAGAGCATTTGCCTAGAAAGCAGGAGACCTGGGTTCGAATCCTGATCCAACACAAATTTTCAACCTTCCTCATTGATTTCAGTCAATGCACACTTGCAGGAAATGTTTACAATTCTTTTGTGTCTTGCTGACCTACATATATGCATGCATACATATATGCATATACATCCTAATTTTTATAGTAACCTGTACAGTAAAATCAATGATGATACCTTAGTCCTAGACTAATTGGATGCCTATGTTTCCCAAATACCAGAAAAACTCCCCTCAGAAGTCAATCATGCTACAGACAAGATGAAAATAGGGACCACTCCAGGTAGTGATAAACTCTCAGTCGATATTTTTAAAGCTAATGGATGACGATTGTATAAAGCACTTAGCTAAAAAATTTTCAGATTGTTTGCACTGTGGAAAACAACCAAGGGATTTGGAAATAAAGCCAAAAGAATCCTAATTCATAAGAAAGGTAGTACTAAAGATATAAAGAACTATCGTCCTATCACTGTACAAAGTTTTTACTAGAAATTTGACTACCAGATTGAGCAATACATTCGACCTGGCCTAGGCCATTGTGCAAGCTGGATTCTGCACAGGGTTTGATGCAAGTGATCGTATCCTCACTCTACATGGAACAAACAGTAGTAAAAATGAACACCATCCACCTCTTTACCTTGCCTTCATAGATTTTTAAATGACATTCGATTCAGTCAGTCATCCAGCGGTGTTTGAGGCTCTAACACAGCAAGGAATAGAATAGGGCTATGTTAATGTCTTATACAATATACACAAAACCTCCACAGCATTTGCGAATGTAGTTGAAGAAACCAATGAATTTCCCCTAGCAAATAGCGTAAAACAAGGTGATTTTATATCTCCAAAACTATTTTCAGCAGTCCTCGAAAAAGCGATGTCCAAATTAGATTGGAAAACAAAGGGTATACAAATTCTAGGAGAGAGGTTAAATGAACTGAGATTCGCTGATGATATTGCACTATTTGCAAATAGCATAAAAGAACTTCAAATACTGGTTAGTGAATTTACGTCAGTCCGTTCTGAAGTTGGTCTAAAAATTAACTATAGTATAACCAAAATCATGATGAATGAATAGACACTGGAGGGAAATATATCTGTTGTAGGTAAGCAACTGCAAACGGTCACAGAATATGTCTTCTGGGTCAACAGATAAATATGAAGGAGACCTAAAACCAAAGATATTTCGACATATTAAATTAGGCTGGCAAGCATATGGAAGGCGCTCTTCAGTTTTGAAGTCCAAGATTTCGGCCGAGTTGAAGAAAAGTTTTTGACTAATGAATTTATTGGTAGAAAACTAATAGTAGGGCAAAGTTGAGTTGAGTTACACAAAGAAAGGCAGAAAGAAAGCAGTTGATGTCAGACAGACAACAAAGGTCACTGACATAATGGAAAGAGTGAATACCTTAAAATGGGAGAGGTCTGGTCATGTCGCTCGAAGAACAAATGGTAGATGGCCAAAAGAAGTACCAGATTGGAGTCCAGTGTACCAAAAAAGACAAAGGGGGAGACCATTGAACAGATGAGACAGAGACTTGAGAAAGACAGTCGAATTGAATTGGCAACAGGAAGCTCAAGATCGGCAGAAATGGAAGAAACTGCAGGGATCTCATATTAAGCGCCAACTCAGAGAGGCCACATCACCAAATCATCGAACTGGCTGATGATGATGATGACAATGATGATGATATAAAATGTTTAAATATGATCATAATAATTTGTTTACGTAAATGTATAGTGCAGTGGTTTTGCATTTAGACTGGGGGGTGGGGGGGGGCATTATGTTGCTTCCCCACTGTGGCAAAAGTGCATCTGATAGCACCCAAGATGGCAAAACTGGAAATTTTTTACTTCTGTTTCTTTATCTTCACTTACATAATGTTATGTACGTTTGTTTACTAACTTCACTACACTACAGTACAGTAATTCCATGGTAATCAAGTTCGAATTGGCTGTAACCAGTCAGTTGTGTAATGAGCAAGGACCATGTCTTTGCAATCAGGGTTTCGAGTTTTAGAAGGATATAAAATGAGATTGTAGCGAAAAAGTAACTTCAAAGGCTGAGGGAGTAAGCTCTGAAAGAAAATCCTCACATGCATTAAGTTATCAGGTCAACAGAAGAGTAAAAGATATTATTGATTTCAATGAACTAACGAGCGTCAGACTGAAAATACCTAATGATACCATTTCTTGTACCCATGAAATGAATGATGGCTCTTTGCAGCCTGAAGAAAATGTAAGTAGGCTGTTTAGGTTTTTTTTATTGCTAAAGCCACGTAGCGCTCTGTATGAAAATCACTGGCTGTGCTGTGTGCAGTCTGTGGCTGGTTTGCATTGTTGTTGGCTATTGTAGTGTTGGGCAGTTGGCTGTTAACAGCGAGTAGCGTTGCACAGTTGGAAGTGAGCCGCCAGCAGTGGTGGATGTGGGGAAGTGAGATGGAGGATTTTTGAGAGCGGATGATCTGGACGTGTGTCCATCAGAAACAGTACGTTTGTAAGAATGGATGTCATGAACTGCTATATATACTATGACTTTTGAACACTATTAAGGTAAATACATTGTTAGTTCTCTATCAAAATCTTTCATTTGCTAACTATGCCTATCAGTAGTTAGTGCCTTCAGTAGTTTGAATCTTTTATTTAGCTGGCAGTAGTGGCGCTCGCTGTATTGCAGTAGTTCGAGTAACGAAGATTTTTGTGAGGTAAGTGATTTGTGAAAGGTATAGGTTAATGTTAGTCAGGGCCATTGTTTTGTAGGGATTATTGAAAGTCAGATTGCGTTGCACTAAAAAAATATTGTGTGTCAGTTTAGTGTTGATCAGAATAGGTAAAGAGCGAAATGTCTGAGTACGTTCAGTTTTGTTCAGCTGTTTGAAAATCAAATAATGTAAGAGGTTTATCAGCACAGTAATTCAATAATTTTTCTAAGGGGCATTTCATATGTCGACCCTTAGCCGAGGATATCTCACTGGAATCTTCTGACTTTTCCTTGTAGCTTCTGTAATTAGTGTAGCTATTGTTTATTGCTAGCGCGTAATCATAGAGAGAATTTCCTTTCAGTGGTAGTTTTTCATTGTTGTACAGTAAAACAGTTGTGGCATGCATGTAGATTTGCACCAAAGTATTTCGTAGCTGCGCTTGCAATTAGCTAGATATTATTTTCAGTGCTATGTTAATGTGTTTTCTTATTTTGCTCTTCAAATTGTGCTTTTCTGTGTTATCGTGTGAAATATTGTGACAATAATGGCGTGTGAGAAACGTAACACTAGGCTCCAAAGTAAACTGAGAAATAATATTGATGACAAGCGTAGCTTATCAGCACCACTGTGTAATGAATTAACAGACATTCAAAGTGGTAATTTGGTAACTGTTGTGATATTATTGGATTTCAGACATTTTGCATATGAGAAAAGGACAGCCATCGAGCTGCAGTTTGTAATGATACTAAGCATGACAACGCGAGAGTAAAGAAACGAAATCTGTTTATAACGTGCGCCTATACCAAGAAGCGCGGCCAGCGTTTAAAAGGTACTTTTAAACACTATGACTCGCTGGGAGCAGATATTTAAAATCATTGCCGCAGCGCTTGATAGCTAGAAGCTGCGAAACAGAAGAAAGAACAATTTATCATTTGTTAGGAAAATTCTAGTTAGTTGTACTTCTGGTCGCCGATATGTTAACATGTACTTCATTACCTTTGATGTTTGGTCGCCGACTTGTTAAGACGTGTTGTGTAGCACCGCTACAAGTTACACTCCTGGAAACGGAAAAAAGAACACATTGACACCGGTGTGTCAGACCCACCATACTTGCTCCGGACACTGCGAGAGGGCTGTACAAGCAATGATCACACGCACGGCACAGCGGACACACCAGGAACCGCGGTGTTGGCCGTCGAATGGCGCTAGCTGCGCAGCATTTGTGCACCGCCGCCGTCAGTGTCAGCCAGTTTGCCGTGGCATACGGAGCTCCATCGCAGTCTTTAACACTGGTAGCATGCCGCGACAGCGTGGACGTGAACCGTATGTGCAGTTGACGGACTTTGAGCGAGGGCGTATAGTGGGCATGCGGGAGGCCGGGTGGACGTACCGCCGAATTGCTCAACACGTGGGGCGTGAGGTCTCCACAGTACATCGATGTTGTCGCCAGTGGTCGGCGGAAGGTGCACGTGCCCGTCGACCTGGGACCGGACCGCAGCGACGCACGGATGCACGCCAAGACCGTAGGATCCTACGCAGTGCCGTAGGGGACCGCACCGCCACTTCCCAGCAAATTAGGGACACTGTTGCTCCTGGGGTATCGGCGAGGACCATTCGTAACCGTCTCCATGAAGCTGGGCTACGGTCCCGCACACCGTTAGGCCGTCTTCCGCTCACGCCCCAACATCGTGCAGCCTGCCTCCAGTGGTGTCGCGACAGGCGTGAATGGAGGGACGAATGGAGACGTGTCGTCTTCAGCGATGAGAGTCGCTTCTGCCTTGGTGCCAATGATGGTCGTATGCGTGTTTGGCGCCGTGCAGGTGAGCGCCACAATCAGGACTGCATACGACCGAGGCACACAGGGCCAACACCCGGCATCATGGTGTGGGGAGCGATCTCCTACACTGGCCGTACACCACTGGTGATCGTCGAGGGGACACTGAATAGTGCACGGTACATCCAAACCGTCATCGAACCCATCGTTCTACCATTCCTAGACCGGCAAGGGAACTTGCTGTTCCAACAAGACAATGCACGTCCGCATGTATCCCGTGCCACCCAACGTGCTCTAGAAGGTGTAAGTCAACTACCCTGGCCAGCAAGATCTCCGGATCTGTCCCCCATTGAGCATGTTTGGGACTGGATGAAGCGTCGTCTCACGCGGTCTGCACGTCCAGCACGAACGCTGGTCCAACTGAGGCGCCAGGTGGAAATGGCATGGCAAGCCGTTCCACAGGACTACATCCAGCATCTCTACGATCGTCTCCATGGGAGAATAGCAGCCTGCATTGCTGCGAAAGGTGGATATACACTGTACTAGTGCCGACATTGTGCATACTCTGTTGCCTGTGTCTATGTGCCTGTGGTTCTGTCAGTGTGATCATGTGATGTATCTGACCCCAGGAATGTGTCAATAAAGTTTCCCCTTCCTGGGACAATGAATTCACGGTGTTCTTATTTCAATTTCCAGGAGTGTATATTTCATTTAGTGTGAAAAACCACGTTTTCACCAAAAGAAAAAAAAACGCTTTTGTAAACCTTGTGACCATAAAAAATACTTACGTGCACTCCAGGACATTTAATTTTACAAGATATCACACATACAACAGCAGCAATTGTTGGACTGCTCCATGTATGAGAAAAACATAAAAATGTAAGTTTTGTATTCATTGTAAATTTGTTGATGTTTATAGTTTAACGCCTTTGTTCTTTGAGAATATATTGATGCTTCACTGTACAGAAAATCTATGCTTATTCTTTTCTTTAAATTAAACATAAATAATGTTTGTTTAAATGAACTTTGTTGCAGGTTCGCTCTTTATCGCGGTGTCTCGATTGTATTTGGGAGACCATTAATGTGTTCAATTTCCGATCTGACAATTTTTTTTACAAAATTTCACTGTTTTTCATTCATTTCCAGTTTTTTTTTATTATTCAAATAGGTCCCTTAGGTAATTTCATTGAAGATTCTGACTGCGTGAAACCAATCCGGGTTAAGAGGTCATTTGAGAAACTATTTTCGCGCAATCAATCTGTACGTCCCTGAACACAATCGAGAACCGACGCATCGGCGATCATTCATTAATTTTTCTCTTTTTCCAAGTCGTACCAAAAAACGGCCAAGGAGAACTGCCGTGAGTACGCAATCTAGTGTTAAAGGTTGCATTCTTTATCTTGTCGGCAAACATTGCCATAAATTATCATCATCAATGTTATATTTGGTTAAATGAGAAAAGCAAAAAACCTTTTAACGCTAGATTGTGCATAGGGAAATGGAGCGGGCGGCAAATAATGGCGTAGACAGTGAAACAATTAGTGAACAGGCAAGCATTATCGATCGATCGGTCGGCAACAGCTCGCCTCAGGAATCCGAAATGACAGGACGCAGTCTCGCAAATACTGTAGATTCAGGTTTTGGGTCCTCACCGTTTTCTCAAATAAGTCAAGACACATTTTCTGTTTGTCAAAATGTGAATGTTGCGAGTGCAAATTCACTGCCGAAAAGCACTGAGGAACATGTTTCAGACACCAGTGCATTGTTATTACAATTAATATAACAAATGGGGCAAACACAGCAAAAGCTTAAAAAGTTAGACAAAATGCAACAAAATCTTCGAAAGTTAGACACAATGGAACAAAATCTTCAAAAGTTAGACACAATGGAACAAAATCTTCAAAAGCTAGACAAAATGGAACAAAATCTTCAAAGGTTAGACACCACGCTTGAACAATCACGTGAAGATTTAACTACTGAGTTATATAAAATCGAATCTAAATGTCAAAAACTCTGTAATGACGTAAAAACACAAATTTGTGAGCATTTCCAACCTAAATTTTCGCGGCATGAAAATACATTACAGAATCACGAAGCAGCCATAAAAGAACTGCAAACTATTGTTCATGAAAATCATGAGACTTTGCAAGCTAAGATTGACTCAGTTGCATCTACCGATTCGGTTACGCAACTTGCAAAAACTAAGGAAAACTTAAAGGACACAGTAGATACTCTGAAACTTGGTTCAGAAAAACACACTGAGAAAATAAGTTCACTATCGGAGAAAGTAGCTAACTTATCCACAAAGGTGGATGATGAGCTGAATGACACAAGACCTGTAGCCTTCACTGACACAGAAGTGTACGAACAAATTAGGAAATTCAAACAAAATCAGGATCAAATTAACACGCAACACCAAAGAGAAATCCGGGAAGATCAGTTGACACAGGTAATACAAGAATTACATACTTCAGAGGACATTCGCGCTCTAATACGCGAAGAGGGACATAGAAATACGGAACAGCCACAAAATAATAACACAGGGCACTTCGGAAATTGTGAAAGAAATTGGCAAGGTGCACCGAATTTTGAGATGGAACCACCGAAACGACATAACAATGACCGACATGCGACTCGCCGACATGATGATTTTGACTATACGCTGTTTATTACTACATGTAAATTCAAAACATTTAAGAATTCCGGCAACGACATTCATCCACAAGCGTGGCTTCATCAATTCTCTCATTGTTTTCCTCCCAACTGGTCATTAGAGCACAGATTAGAATTTCTGTGTGGCTACTTAGAGAATGAACCAGCTGTAAGAACGCGATCGGTCATTCACGATTGTCACAGTGAAGGAGAATTTTACCATGCCTTCCTCTTAGCATATTGGTCTCAAGCCACACAAGACCGATGAAACATTTCGAACAATCTGAATTTTCCAGTCTTGTGGAATATTTTGAAGACATGTTGCACAAGAATCAGTACTTGTCAAACCCTTACAGCCCCTCAGAACACATCCGTATTTGCTTAATCAAATTGCCTGACCATTTACGGCATATTATTTTGGCAGGACGTTGCAAAGACGACATTGAAGCTTTTCAGGGACTCTTACAAGAATTGTAAATCGACACTGATAATCGCGGGACGCGAAAACAGGAAAACAATCATTACAGGTCACATCCGTCACAATTCCGCAAGGAAAGAAATAATAACTGGACACGACAAGGCTATTCTTACAACGTAAATCGTGACCAAAACAGACACCACCCGTATGACAACCGTTGGCAGAGTAGTAATAATTAGAGGGAAAGATCACCTCTCCGTGGTAATGACTATCACAGACAATCAGAGAAACAGACAATATGGGAACCAAAACAATTATTATCAAAGGAGACAGAATAACTTCAGACACAACGGTCCTCCGCGCAGTTACGATTCAGGGAGAAATTCTCCACCACGTGACCGACAAGAAAGAAACTATGGAATCTACCGACATGACGACAGACGATATGATCGTAACGACAGACCTGAATTGCATCAGAACTGGCGGGATTCAAACAAGGGCAGGGCCCTCTCGACAACGTGAATTTGTAGAAGTTAGGTCTCCAAATCCCAATAACGACGCGCGCCATCAAAGAAACAGACAATGAGTCGCACCACAGGCAGCCACGTGCACCGGCTGGCTCAGAGAAAAATAACATAGACGATAACCTTGAGAAAAATTTTAGCATTCCTTACCGACGTACACTACATGATAATTGCGTTGAAGTTGAAACTCTGCATACTAGGAAGAGTAAAGGATTGCACCACATTTCACATGTAAAACCGTTTATTGAAAGATAATCTGCTTTTTAACTTTATCTTTGCCATAAAACTTTTCACTTCACATTTCTAGTATGCTTTGTCAGACTTAGAATCTGTTAACATGTAACAATGTTTGAAGTTAAATATCCAGTCAAGAACCAAGAGAACTTATTTAAACAGAAATTACGAATGCATTGTTATAGTGAACAGAGGACACGGTGTTATTGTGTGTGTACATTCTTGCTTGTTAATTGCACGATTATATAACGACTATAAGGCTTACATACTTAGAACATGTACTGCTAATGAGATTTTAATGCAACATTTTGGTTTAGTTGAAAAGACATTCTTTATTTGAAGTACTTTCTGTGAGATTAAATACGACCTAGTATTTGGTTTCTTTGACAGCTACACGATTATATAATGACGCTACTAATGTGTGACACAATTTACATTGTTGCCTTTGCAATGTATCTGTATTATATCTGCACAGTTTTTATGTATTATTCTGGAAAGTGAAACATGGTTTAGTAGCAACTTTTGTGGTATAGCTACAACGAGACAGCCTTTTCCATAGCACAACAATACGTTACAGTACAGTACTTTCTTATCACGGCAATAAGCATAATATCTACGATATCTATACGCAAAGCATTTCACTTTTGTTTATGATGAGGTGAGAACATTGACTTCAGCAGAACTTTGCTTACAGAGGACGATAACTACGACACTTCCACAGGATTATCTTACAGCAAGACGCACATTTAGCGCTACAGGCCACGTATTTGAGTGATTAATTTTGTACTTAAAACATTTGTTTTTAAAGATTTTTGAATTACAAAGAAAGTTTTCCGTGATACATTTCATTCCATTGCTGTAATCTGTAACACCTGAGGGTATAATTAAATTAATCCTCAGGGGGGTACACGTTTACTTTGTGTACCATGTGTTTGGCAAGCACAAGGAGCCCTCGCTAATATGGTATTTGCTTATACAACTTTACACATCGGTACCATATTTCTCTAACACATAAATTACACAACTATGTGATTATTTAACTGAGAGAGACAAACATGTTTTTTTACTATGTCAGTGACAGATGTTTATGCAATTACACAGTTGGATAACTTGATACTTATGAAATTGTATTTTGTCTGTACTTTGTGACCTGTTCATATTTTTTCAGAACCATTGTGATACTATGAGAGCTTTGAATGATGTATTTGGTATGGGATCATGATTTTTAAAGTATGTTTGAGGTAGATGACACTACTGAAATGAGCAGAGAAATTTCTTTAGGTTTTGAAATTATTGCAGAAAGCTACGACGTTTTTGAGATTTAGCTGAGTTTTTATGATGTTATTATTATGATGACAATGTGTATTATGCTGTTGAGGTATATTTATAATCAATAAGCTGATGCTATATGAGGAATTTGATTATGCTATGTATTTATTATGATGAAATATTGAAGAAGTGTCGACGAATATGTATATGTGTAATAAGTAAGTGGTTAGGGACCCTCACTTGTGAAAAAGGATGTTGGAAACCAAGAATTGTACTTTAAGAGTTATGAAATGTATGTACATGTGTGAATGTATCACAATGCCAACGAAAATTTTGTGGACACTGTTATATTTATAAGATTTTGTTTCTACAGATTTGTAACGCAAATATTTTGACCTGTGAAATCTTAATTGTATCAAACCGTCACTGTAGCGGAAACTGATGTAAATATTTCGGTAAGGAAGGTAGTCACCTTGACGTAATGCACTGTAAGCACCCAGCTGCGTGACAGTCGCCTGGAAAAACGCCATTAGTGTGTGCCTATCAGAGGCACAGATGGAGAAAAAAAGAGGCCATTATCCTCGCTATTGACATTACTTTGTAGAAAGCATCGCAAAAACGACACGCTCATTACTTGGAAACATACTGTACTTTGTGCTACTTACTGAAATGCTTATGGACTGGTTGGAAATATTCTTAAATCTGCACACCTGATTATGACAAGTGTCTTTCTACGAGAGTTGAGAGAATTTCTACTAACTTATGAAATGCCACATGACTATTGAATGATATTTTTATGCTTCGCTTTAGATAATTGCGTATTTCATTTGATACATAATGTTAGAGGTTTATCAGTACAGTAATTCAATAATTTTTCTAAGGGGACATTTCAAAAATCCAATTAATGCAGGAAGAACCACTGATAAAGGACGAAAAACTAGAACTCAACACAAAGATAAAAACAAGCTGAGTGTGGGGACATAGAATGTAGTAACGTTGACAGTAAAGAGTGAAGAGATTGTAAACATGATGGAGAGCAGAAAGATTTGTATCCTTGGAATGAGTGAAACTAAATGGACGGGAAATGACTCAAAACAGCTGAGAGGTGGATACAAATTATCCTGGCATGGTTGCAGTAAAATGGCAAAGAATGGAGTGGGCCTTGTGTTTCACAAAGACATTGACCCCATTACAGATGTAAGCTTTATAAGTGAAAGGATAGTTAAAGCCAGAGTGAGCCTGGGAAAGAATAGTTTCACTATACTCCAAGAGTATGCACTTCAGGTGCAGTGAGGATGAAAGAGTAAAATTCGTTGAAACACTGGAAGATCAAGTAGGAGAGGCTAACATTATGATAATTTGGGATTTGATTGCTCAGACTGGCATTGCTAGAAATGGATACGAGGAAGTAATGGGACCTTTTGGATATGGAAAAAGAAATGTTGAAGGTGAAGAAATTCTGAATCTGTGCACAAGGAATAAGCTTTTAGCGAAGAATGTACTCGTCAAGAAACGAAATATCCATATGGTTACTACATGTGGCTGGATGGCAAATCTAAGACAGTTGTCACCTATGTGTTAACAGAAAAATTAATTGGAGGAAAAGTGAGGAACACCAAAGTAACTATTAAGTGAGTGTCTGAATAGTGGTCACAGGTTACTAGTAGCTCATCTTAATTACAAGATTAAAAGAATGACTGCTGTATAAAGAATACGCAAAATGAAGAAATTGAAGGTGAAAGAAGAAGAAAATAAGGAAAGTTTCCAAAAGTCAGTAGCACAAAAAATTTCCAGGAACAGAGCCTGGTAGCATGGTCGAAGAACAGAATCTGTTTAGAACATCAATAGTGAATAATGCCATGCAAGTTTGTGGTAAAATAAAAGGTAAGATAAAGGAAAAAGAAACCAGTTGCTGGAACAATTGAGTAAAAGATAGAATGAAAGGATGCAATGCAACAAAGAAAAACATGGAAGTTGAATAAAGAGATCAGAACCAAGAGCTGGTGTCAAAAGACGACCACAATTTGATAACACTGGAGCAGGAATGTTGATAGACGAAACTCCAAACAGAAAGAGTTATGAAAGAAGAAAAGGAGAAGAGTTGGGAAATATTCACTCAGAAACTAGAGGAAGACAGCAAGGGTAAATAAAAAACTGTTATACAGCCTGCTGAAATGTGAAAAATCTGAAATTTATTGTATTTTAAGGCTTTCATTAAGGCGAAATTACCGACAGTAACAATAATAATGATAATAATAATAATAATAATATAATAATCGTGTAATTGGAGTTGATTTGAAGGATGTAGGGGATTCAATGGAAAATCTACCAGGAGAAAGGGACACAAACTCCCAGTTCCAAAATCTCTAGAGGGCTCATGAGGAACTGTTTCTACTCCTCTTCCCACACCATCCAGAAACATACTTAGAAATTTATTTGATTTACAGATAGAGCCAGGGACAAAAATTATGCTATATGTCAGCAATTATGTGCTTAATAATTTCGTTACCAGCTACATCTATCAGAAAATGTAAAACATCTGACAGCTCCATGTACATTCTGTCCTGTTTTTCTTTTCTCCCTGTTAAACTCATTTTCAGTTCATGATTTTTTTTTAAGTCTTGAGTTTTCTGGCTGGTTTGATGTGATCTGCCATGAATTCCTCACCAGCTGACAGAAATATTATCAGGGCCATGGAAGTCATAAGGGAAGTCATGAAGAATTATTCTGAAATCATACTGAATGGAGAAACTGAATAAGAAAGTGACACCGAAGTCATTGAAGCAGAGGAGGAACAGCATCCAGTGTTTGGGGCAGAAACTGAAAATGCCCTGAAACAGACAGAAGGTGGGAATGCGGCAGGAGTGCATGAGCTGACAATGTATATGATTAAGGCAACTGGAATCCCGGGGATACAGTCGTTATATGGGGTGCTTTGGGTTGATATACACTCCTGGAAATTGAAATAAGAACACCGTGAATTCATTGTCCCAGGAAGGGGAAACTTTATTGACACATTCCTGGGGTCAGATACATCACATGATCACACTGACAAAACCACAGGCACATAGACACAGGCAACAGAGCATGCACAATGTCGGCACTAGTACAGTGTATATCCACCTTTCGCAGCAATGCAGGCTGCTATTCTCCCATGGAGACGATCGTAGAGATGCTGGATGTAGTCCTGTGGAACGGCTTGCCATGCCATTTCCACCTGGCGCCTCAGTTGGACCAGCGTTCGTGCCGGACGTGCAGACTGCGTGAGACGACGCTTCATCCAGTCCCAAACATGCTCAATGGGGGACAGATCCGGAGATCTTGCTGGCCAGGGTAGTTGACTTACACCTTCTAGAGCACGTTGGGTGGCACGGGATACATGCGGACGTGCATTGTCCTGTTGGAACAGCAAGTTCCCTTGCCGGTCTAGGAATGGTAGAACGACGGGTTCGATGACGGTTTGGATGTACCGTGCACTATTCAGTGTCCCCTCGACGATCACCAGTGGTGTACGGCCAGTGTAGGAGATCGCTCCCCACACCATGATACCGGGTGTTGGCCCTGTGTGCCTCGGTCGTATGCAGTCCTGATTGTGGCGCTCACCTGCACGGTGCCAAACACGCATACGACCATCATTGGCACCAAGGCAGAAGCGACTCTCATCGCTGAAGACGACACGTCTCCATTCGTCCCTCCATTCACGCCTGTCGCGACACCACTGGAGGCGGGCTGCACGATGTTGGGGCGTGAGCGGAAGACGGCCTAACGGTGTGCGGGACCGTAGCCCAGCTTCATGGAGACGGTTGCGAATGGTCCTCGCCGATACCCCAGGAGCAACAGTGTCCCTAATTTGCTGGGAAGTGGCGGTGCGGTCCCCTACGGCACTGCGTAGGATCCTACGGTCTTGGCGTGCATCCGTACGTCGCTGCGGTCCGGTCCCAGGTCGACGGGCACGTGCACCTTCCGCCGACCACTGGCGACAACATCGATGTACTGTGGAGACCTCACGCCCCACGTGTTGAGCAATTCGGCGGTACGTCCACCCGGCCTCCCGCATGCCCACTATACGCCCTCGCTCAAAGTCCGTCAACTGCACATACGGTTCACGTCCACGCTGTCGCGGCATGATACCAGTGTTAAAGACTGCGATGGAGCTCCGTATGCCACGGCAAACTGGCTGACACTGACGGCGGCGGTGCACAAATGCTGCGCAGCTAGCGCCATTCGACGGCCAACACCGCGGTTCCTGGTGTGTCCGCTGTGCCGTGCGTGTGATCATTGCTTGTACAGCCCTCTCGCAGTGTCCGGAGCAAGTATGGTGGGTCTGACACACCGGTGTCAATGTGTTCTTTTTTCCATTTCCAGGAGTGTAGAAAGAGAACAAAAAGTTGTGTTACTGGAAAAAGGGAATTATGATACCATTGGTAAGGAAAGGAAGTGGAAAGAAGTGCACCATCTACTGAGGAATCACATTGCTTTGAGATTGCCAAAAAGGTAATGGAAAAGATCATAGAAAAGAGACTGAGAAAAATCCTAGAACATCAATTTGAGAATCAACAGAATGGATTCAGAAGTAACAGGGGAACGATGGATCTCACTTTCCACTCTGCCCATTACTGGAAAAGTACTGGGAAAAAGGAAAGGATCTGACAGTAGTATTCCTGGAACTGTACAAAGGGGCAAAATATGAGAGTACTTGAGAAAACATAATGTCCCTGATCATTAATTTAAAATGTTCCCATATTGTATGAAGGTTGTGAGAGCAGTATACAAGTATGAGATGGAAGATCTAAATGGTTTAAGACAAAGAGAGGTATTCAGCAAGGCAATTCACTTTCCTTACCCTCAAGGACCCAATCATGAAAGAAATTAAGGATGTAGAAACAAAGATCTCAATACTTTTCCGTTTTCTGATATCACCATTTGGGAAGAGACGGAAGTGAAGATTCAGAGGAGACTTGTTTACTGGAATAAAAAGATCAGACAATTCAAGTTGACTGTCAGTAGGAGGAAAACAGTAGCAATGAAGATGAGTAGGGCACCCACATTCTGTTACATCATACTGAAAGGAAAGAATGTTGAATGTGTAAAAAGTTTCAATTGTCTCAGTAGTGTCATATCAGATGATGGAAGTGCCAAACTGTAAGTTTCAAGCACCAGCTTCTTCCGCCAAGTGAAAAACCTAATCTGGAACAAAGTAGTCCTTTTTTTAAGATCAAACAGGCCATATATAACCTCTTCAGGCCCAAGAAAAAGTTTTCTATTATTTTATTTATCTTTTGATAAGGGTGTGGCGTGGTGCTCTTATAAATGAGCAGTGTAACGATAATTTTTTGTTACTGCTCATCCAGATAGAGATTTTCCTATGTCCAGCCAGCTAGACACTGGTACTCAAAGCGTCTAGTCATGATATACTCATATGACCATGAAAGGAACGAGATAAATGTATGTTTTTAAAATATTTATTTAAATTTAGATACATCAGTTATAGAGTATTATAAATACATGACACAAGAAAAGCAGTTTCAGTCTTCAACATTTTTGAAGTTCTGGTAGTACATCGCAATCACTTTTCAGCTGTGGAAGTCAATGGTCTTTCTCACCTGAAAAGTCCCCTATGTCACTCAAATCACTGCGCTCTTTTATTACATTTAGCAGCTCTCTCTCTCGATTTCAACTTCTGTAAGTGGTTCATTCATGTCTGTGTTCGTTGGGAGAAAAAGATGTAGTGAACTTCTAAAGCTAATTACAAATTAATATTTGCAAAAGAATTATTGTGATTTCCAACGAACAGGTAATTTCATACAGCCCACAAAGCACAGACAGCTTTTAGAGTAGATACTTCGCAAAAGAAAAAGAAAGAAAGAGACATTAGTCACCAATCAAGAAGGAACGAAACTGCGACCACCTGTCCAGCTGTCTGGACTTCATTGCTTACTCTTGGCAATAATTAAGAAGTTTTGCAGGCCTAAACCATCGACTCTACACAATGACCAGCGCAGCGCTGCGAAATGGCATCAAGAAGGCACTGACCTGCGCGCCAATGGAAAGAGCGAGCAGCGCCACGTCTCCATGAAGACAGAGTTCAGCACCTCCTGTCAATGCTAATTATTTAGCCGCCCATCGCTGGTCGACCCAGTTCGGCCACTGACTTCGAGAGCATCAGTACTCAGTAACAGGGAGACGTTACTTGGCCTGCGTTCTGTGAGTAGTAATAGCAAGTAACGTAATTGCATATAGGAGATACAGCAGTCCCAAGAAGTTAGGTTTTTTTCATTTTAGAAATAAAGAGTTATATTAATCAGCATGTGATATGTACAGATCATTTTGGATTCCTGCCACAAGCAATCGCAACTTCTCCCCTTCGTTGTCTGTGTCCGTGCCGAATCCCACGGTAGCCAACACAGCAGAAGTAACTGTATTAGGTCACTACATAAACTGTGACATTATTTGTTGAAGTATTTACAACAATGACAACGATAAATAATAACAGAAAACTGAGTATATGACATTTGTACCAAAACATCAGTGAAACGCCCCACCCCCCTTGCTGCACTCGCTGGACAGTGTGTCTAAGGCTTTCAGCCTGACCGGGTTACCTCCAAACACGTCTCCGACGATTGTCTGGTTGAAGGCATAAGCGACACTCATCGGTGAAGAGAACGTGATGTCAATCCTGATCAGTCCATTCGGCATGGGCCCATTTGTACCGTGCTGCATGGTATCATGGTTGCAAAATTGAACCTCGCCAAGGACATCGGGAGTGAAGTTGCTCATCATGCATCCTATTGCGCACAGATTGAGTCGTCACATGGTGGCGTTGCTGTCAGGGTTCCTCCGAGTCATAATCCGTAGGGAGCGGTCATTCACTGCAGTAGTAGTCCTGTCTCTCTGTATCTCCTCCATGTCCGAACAACATCGCTTTGGTTCACTCCAAGAAAGCTGGGCACTGCCCATGTTGAGAGTCTTTCCTGGCACAAAGCGCGATCGAACCGCGGTATTGACCGTCTAGGCATCTACATGGATACTCTGCAAATCACATTTAAGTGCCTGGCACAGGGTATAGTTTGTTTTGATCTTCTGATGAGTTTATTAGTCGATAAACGACAGCGTCATCTGCAAACAACCGAAGACGGCTGCTCAGACTGTCTCCCAAATCGTTTATATAGATAAGGAACAGCAAAGGGCCCCATAACACTACCTTGGGGAACGCCAGAAATCAATTCTGTTTTACTCGATGACTTTCCGTCAGTTACTGCGAACTGTGACCTCTCTGACAGGAAATTGCAAATACAGTCACATAACTGAGACGATATTCCATAAGCACGCAATTTCACTATGAGCCGCTTGTGTGGTACAGTGTCAAAAGTCATCTGGAAATCCAGAAATACGGAATCGATTTGAAATCCCTTGTCAATAGCACTCAACACTTCAAGTGAATAAAGAGCTAGTTGTGTTTCACAGGAACAATGTTTTCTAAACCCATGTTGACTGTGTGTCGATAGGCCGTTTTCATCGAGGTAATTAATAATGTCCAAACACAATATGTGTTCTAAAATCCTGCTGCATATCGACGTTAACGATATGGGCCTGTAATTTAGTGGATTACTGCTACTATCTTTCTTGAATATTGGTGTGACCTGTGCAACTTTCCAGTCTTTGGGTTTGGATCTTTCATCGAGCGAACGGTTGTATATGATTGTTAAATATGGAGCTAATGCATCAGCATACTCCGAAAGGAACCTAATTGATAAACAGTCTGGACCAGAAGACTTGCTGGTTGAACTACAGACAACACGAGCCGTGTACCTCCTTCCTAGTGGAATGACTAGAACTGATCGGCTGTCGGACCCCCTCCGTCTAATAGGCGCTGATCATGCATGGTTGTTTACATCTTTGGGCTGGTTTAGTGACATCTCTGAACAGTCAAAGGGTCTGCGTCTGTGATACAATATCTATAGTCAACGTCTATCTTCAGGAGTTCCGGGAACCAGGGTGTTACAAAATTTTTTTGATGTGTGTACTTGATTGAGGTTACTTAACATAGAAATATTTATAGCTGATTAGGTGGAAATGAAGCAACAACAATAAAGAATGTATAACTGTGATTAATTTCGTGTGTAACATATACAAAATGACTACTACATTTTGTAAACAAAGCTCCGGACGTCTTTGAAGAAATGCGTTATTTCCGTGTTTGTGAACTGTTGGGAACTTGTGGGGTATTTTTAAATGTATCGTAGTTCTTTAATAAAACATACGCACGTTTCCAAATAGTATTTTTATACAAAAACACTGAGGCATGGACATCACAGTCAGTTGTATTTACATAATTTTCTGTTGCTAGTAAAATTTCAAGGACAAATTCACTGACTAGAATTTTGTTTAATGTAACTCCTTTTGAGTAGACATCCACTTTCAAATATTTATTTATTTATTTATTTTATTTATGCATTTATTTTACCTGGCAAGATTAGGGCCTTCAGGCCCTCTCTTACACCTAACCAGGCATACTCAGATTCAACAAATTTCAGTTTCTACAGAACATTAAGGACATATAACATGTTATACAGTATTAATGTTAAAGAAAAAAATAGAGATTACAAAAGTAGTACAATGATAATTATAACAATCAAAAAATAATTATAACAATCAAGAATAGTGATAATAGTAATGACTATGTATATGAAAGTAAACATATTTTTCTTTTATGAATGTCAGTCCTATTGCTAGTTGGGAATTTTCTCGTTATATTCTTGCAGCTTGTGAGTTATTCTCATCAAGCAGAGACATAAGACGATAGAATGGGGTGAAAGAGATATAGAAGAGGTAGATTGGATAAAGGAAGAGAAATAGTATGGTAAAATTCGAAGCTATGATGGAGAGGAGAAAGAAAGAGATGAGAGGGGCACACCAATGGTGGCTATACCGTCCCTAATATGTAAGTCTTGAGTTCCCTCTTGAATGTTGAGTGGTTCTGGATAAGATGCAGATCACAGGGGAGCGCGTTCCATAGTCGTATGGCTGAGATGGAGAATGACACAGAGAAAGATTTTGTGTTATGTAAGGTACAGCCAAGATGCTAGACGTATCCGATCTGGTATTGCGGTTGCGGTTGTGCTTATCAACCATAGAATTAAATTTTCACTCTGCAGTGGAGTGTGCGCTGATACGAAACTTCCTGGCAGGTTAAAACTGTCGCAGGAACAGCACTTCAACTTGCGACCTTTCCCATTCGCGAGCAAGTGTTCTGCCAACATTTTTTTTTTTTTCTTGTTCGTTGTATTTGGTCGTAGCGGACGTCAGACGACATCTATTGAAGTTCGTTGTTGATCCTTTCACTCAGTTTTTTTTAAATACAGAGGCCATCCAGCCCTCTGACTGAACACGCTGAGCTAACTTGCCGGTTCATCTGAGCTACCCCAGCACTACTCACGACCCATCCTTAAAGCCAGATCTTGTCTCCTACCTTCCAAACTTCGCAGAAGCTCTCGTGCAAAACTTGCAGAACTAGCACTCCGGGAAAGAAGGATATTGCGGAGACATGACTTAACCACAGCCTGGGTGATGTTTCCAGAATGAAATTTTCGCTCTGCAGAAGACTACGCGCTGATATGAAACTTCCTGGATGATTAAAACTCTGTGCCGGACCAAAACACGAACTCTACCACCTGCCGCCGAAAGGCAATGGTCCCGAGTTCGAGTCTCGGTCTGGCGCATCGTTTTAACCTGCCAAGAAGTTTCAGTTATCAGTCACAATATCCACTAAGCAATGGGACTGCGCACATATTCACAGATCAATACACACAAAAATAATACACTCTTCTTTCATTATTTTCACTCACTTCTGTAGAGATATTACATCAGTTTTTATCTATCAGTTCCTGAAGCTGATATATGAATTTCTTTTTAAATAATCATTATCGCTGGCTACACTAATCTTGATGCTTTCCTGCACTGCTGCTGCCTCGAAGCGCTCCTTTTTTCTTCTTGTCTTTCTCTGTGTAGTTCTGCAGCTGAAGATAGGTGGGCTAGACGGATCGGAAAAATGTCTGGCACGGTACTTGAATCAAGCCGAGGTTTACAAAGTGAAGCAGTTAATGATTTTTGCGTCTGTGTCTGATTCTTTCCAGATAATGTCGCTAGCTTCTAAATGCCTGTGACAACCTAAAAAAACGAGGAGTAGATTAATCGTAATATATTCAAGCCAAGCAATCTGGCAGACACAAGTATACCACAATCGATATGATGCATTACTAAATTACATTCAAAACAAAACTCACCACTGAATAATTAGTAACTGCGAAATCCCGCCTCGGAATTGAATGAAGCCATTTCTGTCTCATCACATCGTCTTCAGGAAATTTGAAGACATGGACCTTGTTTCCTGCTGCGTAATTTCCATTACCTTTCAGTACGCAACACTTTATAACCCTGTTGAAGATGAAACTGCATAACCGGATATTATGTTGCGCAAACTCACACAAAGCTTAGTAAGACATAAGATGATCCCTATGTGCCGGCCGGAGTGGCCGAGTGGTTCTAGACGCTTCAGTCTGGAACCACGCGACCGCTACGTTCGCAGGTTCGAATCCTGCCTCGGGCATGGATGTGTGTGATGTCCTTAGGTTAGTTAGGTTTAAGTAGTTCTAAGTTTTAGGGGACTGATGACCTCAGAAATTAAGTCCCATAGTGCTCAGAACCATTTGAACAATTTTTGATCCCTATGTACTTGAATAACAATTTCGTAACCATCACATAGCACAACGGGTTTTTTATATTTCCTAGGGTAAACTTTCCCGTCGCCAGAAACTCCGTCACGCCACTAAGTTTTAATTTTGTGAAAGTGGACAGCGTACAGTTTAAATCAGTGCATTCTAGTTTGAATATTTATCTCGTGTAGTAACTTTTCGGTAAACAGGGTTTCTAATACCAGGTATCTGTAAATACTTCAACTTCAGTAAACAAATTTATTTCTGTTTAATAGTTTGCGGCCTCAGAGTACAGTGGGGTAATCTGCACAGCAGTGTATAGTGTTACTTTATTCTCCTTTGGTATGTTTTGTATTCACTTCAAATTCAGTAGCGCCATTTGAGACTTTATCTATTTTATACACATTTATTTCATTATTTCATTAACAGTACAGAGTAACCCACTGACTTGAAATGTAAGGTGGGTCGGAAGCTTCAGAATCCAACAGCAAACACTTCTCATTATTACAATGTTATTAGTATACAGTTGTTAATGCTTTTTTTAAAACTAATATAAAGAACATAACATACAAAAATTTCTCTAAGGTAACAGTGAATTGAGTGCTTCATAGTTGTTAAAATGGTTCTAAATAATTTGTTTCTGCCTATTTGATGAGAATATAATTTATACAATGCAAAAATCAAAGAAAAATAAAAAGAAAAATGTAATACAAAGAGTGTGGGGAAAATATTTGCAATATGTAGAGGGAAGTGATATACTATATCTGGATGTGTAATGTAGCCTGTATAGCATGTTGGTTGGTAATGGCAAATTTCTACCTATTTCAGGTGAGAAAGTCTCGGTAGAACCTCGAGCTTTTCTCTTTTGAAATGGTTTGTGCCTATGTATGTTTACTGTGTTTGTGTGTAGTGGTATATTGGGAGTGTTGCACGTCAGGACACTACATGATATTCAGCAGCTGTTTGTCCTACTGTTGGTAGTTGCGGTATATTCTGTGTGATACCTTACATACATGCACCTGGTATTATACAGATTAAATACTGACTGAGCATTTGATACATGGAATACATGAATTTTAGCTTTACATGAGAAATACGCATATGTTTGTAAATTTGTTAGTACAAATAGAATGTAGTTCATTGCTACCTGAATACATTGTTCCTTAAATAACTTAATACATTACATTTTTAGTTTTATACATACTTTATACAGAAAATACATTTGATGTAGAAAATTAATTCATTGTAGCTTTAAATAGAGAAGAGAATATACTTCTCTCTATACACAATAAGACGAACAATACATTACTGCTTGTGCGTGGTATACTTTAAAGACGTATGCAATATGTCGTTGGGGAGTAGGAGCCTCGGAATAAAATTTCTTCGAGCCTTCTCCTCCCAAGCGACATTACGTTATTACTAGAGTCTTAGTATGTGGTGTCGGTGTTTGTTTTACTATTGTTACTGCCTGTTGTGTTGTTTGTGACTCTCTTGTGGCATGCAGTGTCTTGCATTGTTGGTTTGGGTCCCTTACGTGTTAATCACTTCTGAGTCATGTTCAATTCGTGTGTTGGTTCCTTTCTCGGTTTCGGAATCTGTGGTTGTGCTTGTGTCCGCCCATGTGGTTTGTTGTGTTGTTTGTGCTTGTCTGCGCCTCCTTCCATAAGGGTTTAGGCGCTTGCATTCTTCATGCAGTGTGTTCGATACATTATTGGCTACGCTATTTATTGTGTTTCAATCATCGGGATTACGTACTATTCTGGTAATGTCACTGTCGTTCTGTATAGGTCTCACTTGAGCCAGCGTGTTGCATAGCAGTGCCACATGTTCCGGTGTCCCAGTTTTTCTGCAAACGCATGTTTCAAAGTTAGTTAGTCATATGTGGTTTAAATGTACCGGATACGGCCCGTGGTCTGTCAGGAAATGGACCATCCCCCGGCTTGGGTCGACATGTTTCAGTTGCAATCTTTGACGTACGAGCCGGCGCTTCAGTCCGGAAATGGGCTGCTGCTGCAGTCGCAGGTTCGAATCCTGCCTCGGGCATGGATGTGTGTGTTCTCCTTAGGTTAGTTAGGTTTAAGCAATGTAAGGGACTGATGATCTCAGATGTTAAGTCCCATAGTGCTTAGAGCCATTTGAACCACTTGAACCATTTCACGTACGTCCGGAAGGAAAGAGTGTACTCGGCGACCCTTGTCGAATGCGTCCCACTCTTTCTGCCATACTTGAATCCTCCATTGTTTCATTTGTGTTTTATTCATAATGTTGGTTCCTGTAATTTCGGTTACTTTATCAAGCCTGTCCCTCTTGAGCCAGTAAAGTGCAGCTCTGTACCGTATTGTTACGTCTATAGGGCAGGTCCCCATCACAACGCAAAGTGCCTCTAGTGATGTGGTTTTGAAGGCTCCGCTCATTCTCACGAGTACACTACGTTGACATCATCTTGCAATTGTCTTGTTAGTCTGTATGTTCAGTCTATGAGCCCACGCACTTGCGGCGAAGCATGCGATGGATTCAGATATCGCATGTCGTGGGTCCTTATCGTCTTAATAGGTAATTTGTACTGAGTTGTGTTGAGTCTTGCTAGTTTGCGCATAATTTTGGAGGCTTTGTCAACTGCCAATTTGATATGAGAGTTAAATGTCTGTTTTTCATCAAGATGCAGTCCTAGATAACGTGTGGCTTGCTTCCTCTGTATGCTTGTATTGTCTAATTTTAGATTTGGATTCCTCTGTAGTGTTCCTCTGAGCAGTAAATACACAGTTTTGTTGGGAGCGATTTTTAATTTATTTTCTTTGCACCAAGTGTTAATTTTCTGAAGCAGGTGCGTGCCTTATGTCTCTAGTGCTGCTCTCGAGTTGGCTGACACCACTACGAGCAGGTCATCTGCGTATGCCACCAGGCCTGCTTGTTCAGCAAGGGCTCGACTGTGATAGCCCAGAATAATGGTCCGCAGATCGAGCCCTGTGGACAACCCTTCGTTATTCTCTTGACAACCTTGCGTTTACTAGCCCTCCACTCAGCCACTCTGCCTCTGCAGTAGTTGAGGAGGCTATTGTAGAAGGAAGCTGATAGCCTCATTTCCCTTAACTTGTCGGAGCGGGACGGCCACCACAGATTGTCAAAAGTCCCGGCTATGTATATTAGTATGGCGGCCACGCATTTGTCACTGATGCTATTTGTAACTGTCAGTGCTCGGTTAACGGCGTCTTCTATTGATGTACCTTCCCTGAAGCCGAACTGATGGGGCGTTAGCCCAAGGAGGCTTCTGTGCGATTGTAAGCGGTCACACAGGAGCCTTTCCTGTACCTTGCCGTGACTGTTTAAGAGTCAGATCAGTCGGTACGTTTTCGGGTCTGTTGGCTCTTTGTCTTGTGATTTCCTGATTATTACTTCATTAGCAGTTTTCAAGAGGTTTGGAATTCTGCCTGTTAGTAGTGCCTCGTTGAACATGGTAGTAAGAGAAGGTGTGATTTGTGTTACTGTTTGTTTTAATGTTTCTGAAAGTATTTTGTCTGGGCCGGGTGCTTTTCGGTTTTTAAGCCCGCTGATTGCCGTAAGGACTTCTTCTTGTGCGAATGTATGGTCGCCTCATGCTCTGTCTTAGGCCAGCGTGGTGTCGCTCGTCTTGTGTGGGGTCGTCATCTGGGAGGAGCCTGTTCAGAAGATATTCTGCTGTGCTTCTTCATCCTCTGGTGATTGTGCCGTCAACTTGTTTTAGTGTTGACAGAACTGTCGGTGCCTTAACTCGTTCTGTTTCTGTTTCGAAGGGTTGTTCCGAGATGTCGTTCTGTAGCTGGGTTTTGACGAAACTTGTCGAGTAGTCTTGCCTTGTTAAGTTGTTTTTGGTATTTCTGTTTAGCGTCACGATACACGTCAAGTCTTTAAGGAGATGTCTCCTCTTGTTGGTAGTACTTTCTTTTGTCCCTTAATCTTTGCCAGTTCTGTCGACCACGGTTGTTTCTGTCCCCAACAATTTTTTGCCCGTGGTATAGCTGCTTCCTGTGCTCTTTGTAGGACCACTGTCACTACATGCGTTTTGTAATCTATACTGCCTTGAAGAGTGTTTAGTGACGATGCCTCAACAATATCTAGAACTTTTTGCCAGTCGGTTTTTCCTATGAGTAAATGCTGCTGTTCATGGCCCATCTTATGTGTATTGACAAATCTGTCTGTGATTATGACGATTGCGTTGTGGTCGCTGTGCGTGGCTCTATCCAATACCCTCCATGTGTCGATTAGTGGAAGAGATTTTACGTTCCCTAGAAAAAGGTCTATGTTACTTAAACCACTGGCTTCTCCTCGGTAGGTAGGTGGCTGACATTCCCTATTCAGTATGAAGAGGTCGCATTCATTTAACACGTTAACCACTGGTTGTCCTCTGTCGTCAGTAATATCTGATTTCCACAAGGGGGATTTTGCGTTGATATTGGTTAGAATGAGCAGCCTTTTTCTTTCTGAGTGTTGTGCAATGTCTTTTATTTAGTCTAAGAAAGGTTCTATATCATACGGGTACTGAGCGTAAGTAGACAACATGAGCCATACATCCTGTCGGTCTGTTATTTCTGCTGTGGCGATGTGTTCAGAGCAAAACTAGGTGATCTGTGTTACTACAAGGTTTTTATTAACTACTGTTGTCGTAGCTTTCGCGTTTGGTGTTCCTGCTATTGTGATGTAATGTAAGGGGAGCCCTGAAATATTCCCGCCTCGCAGAAAAGTTTCCTGAACACATACGTAGTACGATATGGCTAGGGACTGTGCTTGTTGTGAGCGGACACAAGAAGAGTTGGCCACTGTCCGTAAATAGCTGGAAGCTGCGTTGGCTACCGTCGACAAGCCTCTACCTATTGCTCAAAGTTGCGGTGACGTCGGGGTGCCATTGACGAGACCTGCGATACCTTTGGTGTCACTGGAATCCCCTGCTGGCCCGGACGTCAATGTGGCTTCCGATACACAACATCTGACCTGTCCGTCTTCACTCCGGAGTGGGTGGCAGACAGTGGTGGGTTCGCGAGTCACTGGGCGAAAGGCGAAAGAGGGAGAAGGCCGTGCGGCTAGCACCCTACGTCTTAGCAACAGGTACGAGGTGCTTCCCAGTGTTGATGATAACTCTGACCCAGCACGGGAAACCTCTCCTGTTGGCCATCGCTTGATTTTCCTGCCAAGTCCGGACAAGTGAAGAGGTTGGGTATGCTTGTCATTGAGAGTTCCAGTGTTGGACAGGTGATGGAGCCCCTCATAGAGATAGCAGGCAAGGCGGGAAAGAATTCCAGTGCGCATTCGGTATGTTTACCGGGAGGTCTCATCCTTGATGTGGATGTGGCCCTGTCGGCAGCTATCGAGCGCTCTGTGTGCAACCGGGTGCATGTAGTGGCACATGTCGGGCACGAATGACGCCTGCCGCTTGGGTTCTGAGGCCATCCTCGGCTCCTTTCGGCGGCTGGCTAAGGAAACTAGCAACGCACGCGGGGGGCAGGCTAAGCTGTCTATTTGTAGCGTCTTACCCAGGGTTGATCGCGATCCTCTGGTTTGGAGCAGAGTGGAAGGTCTAAACCAGAGGCTCAGACGAATCTGCGACGGTATCGGATGCCAATTTCTCGACCTCCGCTATCGGATGCAAAATTGTAGGGTTCCCCTTAATAGGTCAGGCGTGCACTACACGCAGGAAGCAGCTACTAGGCTAGCGGAGTACGTCTGGCCTGCTAAATCAGCCACAGTGACCTCTGAGAATTTTGGTCCTTACAGATTAGAAATAGAAAAGATTACTATGATTTTAGTGAACTGCAGGAGCATCCGAGGAAAGGTCCCAGAACTAGTATCGCTTACTGAAGGTTATAATGCACATATAATGTTGGGAACAGAAAGCTGGTTGAAACCAGACGTCAATGACAACGAAGTCCTACGTTCAGACTGGAATGTTTATCATAAGGATAGGTTAGTCTCCAAAGGTGGCGCCGTGTTTATTGCAGTAAAAAATTCGATAAAATCTAGCGAGGTTATCACGGATTCCGAATGTGATTAATTGCGTGAAATTAAACATCAAAGAACGGTCAAAAATGGTGATCGGATGCTTTTATAGACCACCTGGGTCAGGATCTATAGTTTTAGAGCGCTTCAGACAGAACTTGCAGAATATCAATAGTAATTTTCCTGATCATGCCGTTGTAATAGTGGGTGACTTCGACTTGCCAGGTAAAGTTTGGGAGTGTTATGCCATCAAAACTGGTGCCAGAGACAGGGATTTGTGTGGCACTGTTCTAGATATCTTGTCCATAAATTACCTTGAGCAGATAGAGACACAACTCGTCAGGGTAACGTCTTCGACCTCCTGGCAACAAACAGACCTGAAGTTATCGAATCAGTTAACTTAGAGGAAGGTATGAGTGATCATAAGGCTGCGACAGCATCTATGACGACGGCTTCTACAAGGATGTTAAGAAAAGTAGGAAGTATATTTGCTCGGCAATGGTGACAGGCTACAATTTTCAGAATATCTCAGCAGTCACCATCAAATATTCGCTGATGAGGACGAATATATGGAGTACAAATTGAAAAAAATTCAAAGGCATCGTTTAATATGCCCTAGACAAGTATGTTCCGAGTAAGGTTTTAAGGGATGGGAAAGATCTACCACGGTTTATCAACCGTGTTGGAAAAGCGCTATATAAACAAAGAGCACTTCAGCTCAGATTCAAGAGAAGTAAAAATCTAACTGACAAACAAAAGCTGAACAGCGAAAATGAGTGTAAGGAGAGAAATGAGAGAAGCCTTCAATGATTTTGAAAGTAACACGATGTCAACCGACCTGAGTAACAAACCCTAAGAGAGTTTGCATACACTCATTCTCTCAGCGACCACACCGGCGCCGAAACTGAGGATAACGGAGAGAAGTCCGAAATACTGAATTCGGTCTTCCGAAGTTGTTCCACCGCGGAAGATCGTAACACTGTCCCTCCTTTCAACTGTCGTACAAACGTCGAAATGGCAGATATATCACAGGTTTGCGACATTAAAATTGTTTGAAATTTATTAAGCGATTTGTATAGTGTTTTCAACGCTGATTTCTGGAAAAATAGTGAAAAAATTCCATCGCGTACAGTTATTTCACAAACTGCTTGTCTAGTTTTAGCTTTTTTCGATATTTCAGCGCTCTTTTTTAGGATCTCCATAAACTCTCATTTAGCCGTTTTTATACTAGATATACCTAAAACAAAAAGAAATTAGGAAAAACTAGCAGTATTTTCATGTCAGTTCCTGTGGCGCCGCTCCTTCCCCCGTCATCACGCAGTGAGCTTCTAGTATTGTCCTTCAGTTCACAGTACCTCTTCACTCTGTGCTGTTCACGAGTTGTTGTTACTAGTGCTTTAAAGTAATAATTGTTTTCTTGTGTTGTGAAGTTGTTTTATGGACAATGGGCAATGGCTACCAGAAGATGTATAGACTCGCCAGATTGCTTCTGCTACATTTGTGGTAACTATACCGTTAAAAAGCAACAAAGAAACATTTCTGATTTTGTTGAAAAAGTATATTTCGCCTATTTTGGCATAAAGTTAGGCGATCAAGACAAGCCTTGGGCTCCACACAAAGTTTGTTCCATGTGTGTTGAAGAACTGAGGTAATGGTTTCAACGTAAAAAAGCAGCCCTTACGTTTTGGAATACCAATGGTTTGGAGGGAGCCCAAAACTCATAGTGATGACTGCTATTTTTGTTCGTGCAACGTACGATTTTTCAATTTGAAAAACAAAAAGGATATTTCTTACCCTAACATTCAATCAGCCATTCGCCCTGTTCCTCATGGACCAGGAAGTACCAATACCCTCTCCTCCAGATTCTTTGGATGATATAGATGATCACGAGCCACTGGCTCAACAAGGTGATAGTGAAGAAGAACCTTCAACATCGCAGAGCGTCAACAATCGTTGGTTAATATATTAAAAAACTAAAAACCTGCCTCGATTGCGAAAAAAGCACCTAGTGTTAAGTGTTAACCCAGGTTTCGGAGCAGATAACTACACCTTCTTCAGAACAACAATAAAACCCACAAGTGCCTAAGAAGCCCTTTGTCAATGATTAAAAGAACACCATAGCTATATGATAGTGAAGAAGACAGAGATTGCTACTATCCTGGCACAACCAATCCCATTCCATTCTCACAATCTGAACTGAACGATTTAGTTAAAGACCTAGGCCTTTCTAAAGAATCGGCAGAGGTTTTAGGATCTACACTGAAAGATAAACATATGTTGGCTCCGGGTACATCCTTTTCTTGGTCTCGATCGAGGGAAAAGGTGTTTGTATCTTTCTTCTCTCAAGAAAGTGACCTGGTGTTTTGCAATGATGTTCCTGAATTTATGGCACGTTTCAAAATAGAATATGCTCCTGATGAGTGGGGACTTTTTATTGATTCTTCAAAAAGAAGCCTTAAAGCAGTACTTCTACACAATGGCAAATATGCTTCTATACCAGTTGGACGCTCGATTCACTTAAAAGAATGTTACGAAAATCTTGAACTGGTTTTAAGCAAACTCTGCTATTCAGACCACAAATGGACACTATGTGGTGATTTAAAATTGATTTCAATGCTGTTTGGTCAACAAAGTGGCTGTGCAAAGTTCCCTTGCTTTCTCTGTGAATGGAACGATAGAGACAGAAAGCAACACTACATAAAAAAAAACGTTTGGCCCTTGAGAAAAACCTTACAGGTAGGGGTTAAAAATGTTGAGATGAAAAGCCTTGTGGATCCCAAAAAGGTGTTACTTCAACCACTTCACATTAAGTTCAGGCTGATAAAACAATTTGTTAAGGCATTGCCAAAAGAAAGGAAGTGTTTCAGATATCTTTGTGGACAGTTTGCTGGCAAAGCTAAAGGAAGGAATCTTTGTCGGACCAGACATTAGAAAACTAATGACAGATCCCAACTTTTTGGACAAAATGGAGACAAAAGAAAAGGTAGCATGGACCTCTTTTAAATTAGTTGTTATCGGTTTCCTAGGAAACAAAAGAGATCCAAACTACAAGACAATCGTCGCAGACATACATGCTCGACAACTTTAAGAAGCTGGGCTGTAACATGAGCATTAAAGTTCATTTTCTCCACTTACATCTTGACTACTTCCCTGCAAACCTTGGTCATGTAAGTGAAGGGCAGGGCGAAAGATTCCACCAAGACATCAAAGAAATGGAAAGAAGATATCAAGGAAGCTGGAACGTCAACATGATAGCGGACTACTGCTTGATGATAAAAAGAGATGATCCTCAACGTGTCCACAGCTGGAAAAACAGTAAAAGAAGCTTCGACAGAAAGCGTTATTATAAAGACTTGTGAGCTTAAAGAGAAATTGAAGTGTACTGGAAATGTAGTTTACAACATGATTTATAAATAAAATAAAATTTTATAACGTTGGAAAAAATGTGATAATTGCTTAAATTTTGTTATTATAGCCTACCTAAAAACACTCCCTTTTTGTGATAAAACCTGACGTGATAGAAAAAATGGATTGAATTTTTGAAATCACCGCTGAAATTACATAAAAGTCAGTTATCAAATTTCAAACAACTTTTAAAATATATGTTTTTGCAGTCCTGTGTATTGAGATAACCGTTCGCGGAATTGAAAAGCAGCTACAGTCGCTTAACAGTAGAAAGGTGAGATACCTATAAAATTCTATAAAGATTATGAAAACGAACTTGCTCCTCTTCTAGTAGTAATTTATCGTAGATCGCCTGAGCAACGAAAGGTACCTAACTACTGGAAAAAAGCTGCAGGTCATTCCCGTTTTTAAGGAAGACCGTAAGACAGATCCACACAATTATAGGCCTATATCATTGACGTCAATCTGTTGTAGAATTATGGAACATGATTTATCCTCAAGAATTATGAGGTTTTTGGAAAATGAACATCTCATCTATAAAAATCAATATGGATTTCACAAACAGAGATACTGCGAAACTCAGCTCGCTCTGTTCCTCCATGAGATCCACAGAGCAGTGGACAACGGCGCTCAGGTTGATGCCGTGTTCCTTGATTTTAGTACGGCATTTGACGCCGTCCTGCATTGCCGTTTAATGAAAAAAATACAAGCTTACAGAGTATCGGAGCAGACTTGCGATTGGATTCAAGACTTTCTTGCCGATAAAACTCTACACGTCGCTCTTAACGGAGCTAAATCAATAGATATGAAGGTATATCCAGAGTACCACAGGCAAGTGTGATTGGACTGTTGCTGTTTACAATATATACAAACGATCTAGCAGAAACCGTCGGATGTTCTTTAAGGCTTTTCGCAGATGGTGCTCTTGTCTATACCAAAGTAGCAACGCCAGAGATAGTAAGAATTTCCAGAACGACCTGCAGAGAATTGATGAATGGTGCAGGCTCTGGCAGTTGACCCTGAACGTAAATAAATGTAACATATTGCGCATACATAGAAAAAGAAATCTACTACTGTCCAGCTACACTATTGTTGACAAACAGCTGGAGACAGCGTCTGCCGTAAAATATCTAGGCGTAACATCCAGAGTGACCTTAAGTGGAATGAGCACATAAAACAGATAGTGAGACAAGCAGATATCAGGCTCAGATTCATTGGAAGAATCTCAAGGAAATTAAATTTATCCACGAAAGAAGTGGCTTATAAAGTGCTTGTTGCCCCTTTCTTAAATACTGTTCATCTAGCTGGGATCCCTATCAGACAGGACTGATAGAGGAGATAGGGAAGATCCAACGAAGAGCGGCACGTTTCGTCACGGTATCGTTTAGCTGGCGAGAGTGCGTTGCGGAGATGCTAAACAAACTCCACTGGCAGACGTTATATAAGAGGCGTTGTGCATCACTGAGAGAATTACCATTGAAATTTCTGGACAGCACTTTTCAGGAGCAGTTGGACAACATATTACTTCCCCCCAAATGCATTTCGCGTATTGACACGAGGAGAAAATTTGAGAAGTTTGAGACAATACAGAGACTTACCGGCAATCATTCTTCCCACGCACTATTCGAGAGTGGAACAGGTTTGGAGGCATCAGATAGTAGTACCGAAAGTGCCCTTCGCCACACGTTATTAGGTAGCTTGCGGAGTATAATGTAGATGTAGATGAACACGTTGTTGATACAACACAAGACAGCTGTAGAATTTCTCCGATTCTTGATGACGTCACAGTTTCCAATTCTTACTGTTGTTCCGCCTGTCCATCAAGGTGGTGTTGTACGAACATGAACCTCGATAGCGGTCGGCAAATGAAGAACTCTGGATACACCATATTGTATATCTGTGTTTTCATATTATAACTTTGCGTGTTACGGCAGTATGGCATTTCAAGGAAACGGCGCACTGAACATTTATCGCCAACCGTCACTGTTGCAACCGTTTGTTATAATTAAATTTCAGTTAATGGCACGTCAATGACAAAAACTTTCAGGAGATCCTAAGTTAGGAGGCACTGTTGTTAACACTTCTGTGTGTAATGATTAGAAGTGGAGTTACAGAGTTTAAAAGGGTAATTTCGTGCCATGCCATATTTTCAGGTTTTTTATATATCTTCGGGTTTGTAAAGGATTCTGGGACTTTCTTATTAATGTAATAAAAGTACTTTCTTCAGTATTCGACGTTTTTTACATACAAGAGCACTTTCTCTCGGAGGAGTGATTTTGTAACTTAAGTCTGATTTAAAAACGAAAGGCGACATTTATATTCTTGCTTTTCACAAATATTTGGTTGTTTATTTCCAAATATGTCACCATTTCCGAGGGTGTTGTTAGGTAGGAACCTAGGGGCACAGCTTAACTAACATTTATATTCTTCATTCTTGTTGTCACAAGTATATGGCTGTTTATTTCCAAATACGTCGCGATTTCCGTGGGTCCACCTTCACATAGGAGAAGCTTGTGTCACCGATTACTGAGTCGACTGCTATCGAGTTTGGTGGTCGCATCGAGTGAAACCTCGTTCCGATGTCAATTCACTTTAAGTGGGCAGTGAAACTAGCTTCTCCCCTTTGGGATATTGTAGTTCGCACATATTTAAAGCATCTTCCAAACAGTTGCATCAGTTGTCCTGGATATGACGACGCCATTTTCTGCTCCTGGGCATCTGGATCTCTAGACCTGACGCTTATGGATTTCTTTTTATGAGGGTACTTGAATGACCCTGTGTATGCTTCCTTTAATGAAAACAGTTCCAGAATTCAAAATGTGCATTTATAACGCGTTGGCGTCGGTGACTTCACTTAAGCTTCAAGATGTATGACGTGAAGTGGATCATAACTTTGATGTCCATGTGACTGAGGGAAGCCATCAACCCACCTATGACGTACATAAAAAAATAGAATTTTCTTTTACATTCTGTGTAATTCTAATTTATGTACCTTATGCAATGAATAGTTATGACCCTTTGTAATCGCTATATTAATTTCGAATTTCCCCGTACTACAATTTGACAGAACTTTGTATGGCGCAAAAGGAAGGAAGGAAAATTAGGGTTTAATGTCCTGTGCATCACAAGATAATTAGAGGTGGAACACTAACTAGGGCTGGGAAAGGATGAGGACCGTAATTGGCTGTGTTTTTAGCAAAAGAATTACCTCAAAATTGGTCAAACGAATCATCTATTCAGATGACCACCCTGACACCAAAACGAAAGATAAGATAGAGAAAGTACTGAATTCACTCATCTGTAAGTGATTCACTGCAGATCGTAACGCAGTTCCTCCCTTCAAACATAGTGCAACTGATGGTTTTCTAGAAATGAGAAAAGTGGTAATGGGATGGAAAAATCAACTAAAATCGTCCAACAGAACAATGTAATATGGACCAGATGAGATAACTGTAAAATTCTATACAGATTATGCAAAAGAACTTGATCCACTTCTCGCAGAAATTTATTGTGGCTCGCTGGAGCAACATTTACCCTACACCTGTGTACTGTAGTGTTGGGTAACAGTGGTACTAGACACAGCTGGGGCTCACTGTATGAAGTGGCTGAAACACAATACTCCAGTTATGATGATGGTCTCTGCCACTATATCTCACCTTAATTCATCCAAATGATGAATGTAAGGAGAGTTGTAATGCCAGGATATTGTCAGTTAGCCACTGATGATAAAACCAAGAGAAGTGTCTTCCAGTGAGAACCAATGTAGTCCAGATACAGAGGAGCAAAGAAGTATTTTGTGAGGTAAGATATAACTCCTACTTAGACACCGATACTAAAGCAAACATGCTTTTATTGGCACAGCACTGTCTCAGGTAACAAACAGTTTGTGAACAGAGACTAAACTGATACAATAACATTGTAATTGCATCATTTTTTGCTCTGATTTGAACACATTACTGTTCAGAAGAAAATATAATGTTTCATTTAGGTATTACCTAAAAAATCCTCAACATTCATTCTATTGTGTCAGTTCTTGCATCTGCATTCTTCATTTCTGACATTAATATGTACAACCAATAACACATTCATGGAATTATTATTTTTGTATTGATGTGAATGGTAGAAATTTAGAAAATGGATGATGACAATTCACTATGGTTCAGAATAGTGTCTTTGTGTAGTCACCTATTGGTAACTAGCTTCAGATAATTGTATTATAATGAAAAACAAAAGTATTAATGGAAAAATTATTTTTATACGTTTCTGTTCAACTTCTATGCAATTTATAATATGAGTTTTCATAATCTCTGTGACATACAATAATAACAAAGAATAAAAGCTTGTTTTAAATTAAATAAATGCGCATATTACATTAATAACAGAATTTACAAGACAAAGGATATATGAACAAAACTGAGGAAAAGCAATCAGTAGCTACGAGATGTATAAGTGCATAGAAATGCACATCACCACATAAAATCTGAACAATTACTAGTATTTACTTTTTCTAAGGTTAGTAAATAATTTAAGCACATTTTTCATAAACATGGCATGCCACAAGTACAGTAAGTGGTAGTACAAGTAATTTATCATTAATGTAGTTAACAAGTAATACCATAATTTCAACATAATCAAGGTAAACAATATTATAAGGGGAGATGTAACACAGTGATAATAACAGTAAACAGTATTACATAAATCAGATTTACTAATTAAGATCTTTTATTAATCGAGAAATAGGTTACAAGCAGAAACAGTCAGTTGCAGTGTGATCACAAGTCAGTGTGACTGAGTGTCTGTAGAACTGTTTTTGAGGAAATATACACATGTACTAAGAAAAGTGTTGTAGCTCAATAGGAAGTAACATGTCTGTGTTGTTACATGTTTCGATGTTTCATACATCATGCAACTACATATGAGTGACTGAAGTTCCTGATTTTTGTTTACTGTGTCCATAATATACAATTATGTTGTGTGGAAAATAAACTTTAACATAATTCTGATGTTGCTCAACTGAATATGAAGCTGGTGATTCTCGAAGGCAAAATTAAAATTTAATTGATCTGTTCTATAAAGTCATCACCATCTCTGATACCATAATGTACTTCATTGCCTTTCTGGTATGCCCAAGCCATTTTCTTTGAATTGAACCCAATCCCAATATCTCCTGCATTAGAAAGAGTTATAGCACCTGCTGTTTTACCAACCCTATTTGTCATTTCATTAACCGCTTCGATTGTTGCTTCTTGAGCAGTTTTACCTGAAAAATAATTTAGTTCATGAGGGAACATTTTCGTGGGTACCTCAAACTTATTATACTATTGTTTGTCTGGCATATCATTACTATATCCTCTGATAGGCAGATATCAGATATAAATTAAAAAAACTTTATGATATTCAAAAATACTGTTTGAAAGTAAAGAAATGTCTATTAAAAAGTGCCAAAACAAAAACGACTGAAGCTGGGCAATAGACTTCAGAATTACTTAAAATTTTTCTTGTACAAAAATAAAGAGTGAGTCGCTCAGGTGATGGGTGAAGTGAAGGGAAGGTAGTTCGAGTCTTGTATCAGTTATAAGGATAATACACGTAATGTAATTACGAAGTAAGAATGGAGTAACAGTAGTATTTATGATTCAGAATATAAAGGCCTCCTATTACAGAGATCAATAAATAACTATTTTATTACTACCTAGGTTCCACTTTTTCCTATTGCATATTATTTACATTGTTCAACTATGATGGCATCAATAGAGTATGCATGGTGGTCAAAAATAGATCTATATATTGCAAACTTGAAAATTGGAAAAAGTTTGTGACAGCTGAATTTCAGCATAAACTAAAAAATAAATATGAGTAAAAAAACTGAAACAAAAATTAAGTAGATGCAGGAAAAAAATTAACAAAAATTTACAAAGGGTCCAAAAATGGAAAAAAGCTATTAAAATATATAATAATATCACTAAGTAATTGGCAGCAGACAACTACAATTCAGATTCCAAATTCCATCTTTGCAGTTTGAGTGCACTTGTGCTGGGTAGAATGATGCAAATGATTTTCATGTTGAAACACTCATATTCCTCCTGTTACCATAGTGTCACCAGAACATGGTACCGTATGCTGCTAGTGTAGTCAATACATTGGTGGTCGTAAAACCTACTACAGGTTCCATGATAGCCATTCCAGCATAAAAATTTGAGAGATTAACTGTACCCTCTCACAAGTGACACTTCCTTCGATTATGTGAGTTTTTCTACTTTTAGAACAAGACTGGGGTATTGGCAGTGAGACTAACACAATTTCAGCAACAGGAAGATTCAAGAGGACAGCCAAGGCATAAATGATATTATATTATCCATGTAAACTTACGAAACCAAAATCGGTAAATGTTTATAAATTGTAATTAGGAAATATGTTGATTTAAAAAGGAAGGTAAGAATGCATGCATATTTGTAACTGGGACAACTTGAGAAGTAAGAATCCAATTATATTTTAACAGGAATGCACTGTACAGGTGCCATGTTTGATGGTAAACAGATCTGAATTTTATTGTTATGTTATGCATAAGGTAATATATTGATCACCTAATTACATATTAGACAGAAAATAAATTGTAATGTGTTACCTTGTTTCATAATATTCAAAATGAGATGGGCCAGATTAACTTTCATAATAGATTCACCAACACCAGTAGTGGAAACAGTGCCAATCTGATCATCACTGTATCCTCCTGAACCTGCAGTTAATTTGATGGATTAACTTTTTTTAACATTCGCTGTTATTTTTTCTTTATGTAAATACTACAAAACTAAGCATAATAAAACACACTTTCAGTACATAAGTTTTCAACAATTATGTAGTATGATTCTATACATTCACTTGTAGTAATTTCAGTCAGAATGAGGCCCTTTTTTGAAATTCATAAAGCAAGATTGTACCATCATTGCTGTTATTTTTCTCTGCCTCATACATGAGTGTAGATAAGCGTGATTCATATTTCACCTATCTAAAGACACTACAATGAAATATAGGAAAAGCTGGGTGACATTATGTGAAGTAAGAAGCACATCTGAAAATAATACTGACATAAAAAAGAGCTAAAAAGGGAGTAGTAAGTGTTGATGAAATCAGTGTTTCATCTTATATGTCTCATTCTAGTAACTTAAGGTAAGATTATATTAGAGTAGATTCAGTTTTCATTCTGTAAACCCAAAAATGAGATGATTCTCATGGGTGTGGAACAAGTCAGAATATATAACTTTAAAAAACGTGAAACATTTCAATATAATACTCATTACCCTCATCATTTGTCAGGAGATAGTAAAATAGGCAAATAAATTACAGAAAATTGGAACTGCTAATATTTACAGAATTAATACACTGAAATATTGTTATGCACTTTTAATAAATTTGTCATACACAAAATATCTAATCTTGAGTGTTGTGACCAAGTGCTGTCAAAACTGAAACCTAACAGACATTTGTACTCAAGCTGGTCTAACAGTCCCTGTAAGATACTCATCTATAGAGTAGAAGTAGTTGTCTATCAAAACGTCTTTCAAAATCTGTTTAAATCGTGCTTCATCTGAAACCAAGTTTTTAATGGTTGCTGGCAATTTATTGAAAATGTGTGTTCCTGAATATTGGACCCCTTTTTGGACCACAATAGTGATATTAGGTCTTTATGTAGATTGTTCTTATTCCTAGAATTGATGCTATGTTTTGAGCTATTGGTTGGAAATAGAGATATATTACTTTCAACAAATTTCATTAAGGGATAAATATACTGAGAAGCAGTGATTAGAATACAAATTTCCTTGAACAGGTTTCTACACGATATTCTTGAATTTACATCACAAATGAGTCTTATTACACGTTTTTGCACACTATAAACTTTTGCTTGGTTTGACGAGTTACCCCAGAATATAATCCTGAATGATATAATAGAATGAAAGTAAGCAAAGTATGCTATTTTTTATATTTATATCTTCTACATCTGACATCATTCTCATTGCAAATACAGACTTCTTTAGACGTTTCAGCAATTCGGTAGTATGCTCTTCCCTACTTAATTTACTATTGAACTATAATCCCAGAAATTTAACACTGTCAACCCCTTCGATCTGTATGTCTTCATCTGTTATACACATGATGGAAGGAAATTTCTTACAGGTTAGGAACTGCATGTAGTGGGTCTGTTCAAAGTTTAATGACAGTGAATTAGTTTATTAATTATTTGTTATTTATCAATGCAAGAGAAAATTTGATTAGTAGCTATTTCTAAATCTGTACATGATTTGCTACTTATTGCAAATCTTTGTATCATCTGCAAGCAAAAGAAACTTAGCATGTGGCAATGTAACAGACGAGAGATCATTAATGACCTCAAGAAAAAGCAACGGGCCCAAGATGGACTCGTGAGGAACACCACATGTAAATAATCAGTTGAAGAGTGATTGATTACTCTACATGTGTTTTACAATTACGCCCTTTGTTTTCCGTTAATTAGGTAAGATTTGAATCATTTTGCAGCACTGCCGGTGACATAATATTCTAATTTACTTAAGAGGAAGCTATCTTCAAGTTCAAGGTTGCTATGAACATCACTGTGAATTCTAAGATAAGGTCATACAAGGTAGCTATGCCCTTGTCTTCCTCTGAGCTCACTCATCAAAGCGGTTGATGTCTGCACACAAGTCACACAATTCCTGCAAATTACATGCCAGTGGTTTTGGGACACATGGCTGGCACTCGATAGCACTCCAGATGTGTTCCATCGGGTTCAAAAAAGGCAAATTCGGTGGATAAGACATCAACGTGAGCTCACTGTAGCACAATTCTAGCCTTTTAAAACATACTGTTATTCTATTGGAAAATGTCATCACCGTCGATAAAGACATCAACATGAAAGGGTGCGAGTGGTCAGCAATGATATTCGTCTAGCCACAGCGATCCTGGTGCTTTCAATTACTGCCACGGGTCCCATGAAAGCCCAGTAGAATGTTTCGTGCAGCAGTTGGGCTGCATCCGTGGCATGGTGTATATTTCGAGCATTCATTCGCCTGGATGTCGACGTGTATGGTCTCGTTCATGAAGCAGGTGTAACAACAAACGTGATTCGTTACCAGGCGTTATGTGACGATTCATCCACGGCTGTGTTTTCAAGATATTGTGCCCTCTGCCATCGTAACTGACGATGACATTTGGGTCAACATGGGAGCATGTAGGGTCGTTTGTTGCCAAGCTTCGTGTTCAAGACTGTGCACTGAATGGTGTGGCACAGTTCCATTTCTCATCAAACTTTCACAATTAATGTTTTTAATCATCATTGCTGCATCAGTGATAAGTATCATTTATAGCACATCTGCAGGCAGTGTGTTTAACCACAATATTTAACAGTGTATTCACTTGCGATGTACATTTAAGAACTGTTTCACATTTTTTATATAAGTTTTAGGCAACACAGAAGAAAATGTACACACAACTTTTTGGGAAATTTTTTGTGTGCTTTTTCTGATATTCATATGATGAAAGGTGATATTTCTGGAAATTTCAAGATAATAACATACAGTAAAACTTGAAAGCAAGTCAGCGGATTTGGAATTATATTTCCTTGCAAATTATTTCTCGACAAATTTTCCTTCGAATACGCTCAATATAAAGTAAATTTACCTGGTATAGGAGTGTCTCCAACACGTCCAACCATTTTGCCACTCGTTCCACCAGTGGAGGTTGCACATACTACATGACCCTCAGAATCCACAGCTACTGCCCCTACAGTGCCAACACCTCTGTGGATTTCCAAATTATATTATAATTTTATAAAAAAATTTGAGAAAGTAAATATAAAATATAAATGTGCTATTGTGTAAATGTAACAAGTAATCCACACAAATCTTGAAACATAGGAAGATGGAACGGCTCCATTTCCTACAATACCACTCCTAACTCGAATATTATTTTCTTCTGTTCATCTTTCGGTCTTTCACGTATGTTATTCATATCAAATGTGTCCCCATAATCAAAGCAACTTCTTAGAGCATCATAACATACAAATTAATTGATCAAATTAAACTATTATCACATTATTTCATGATACAATTCAAATGCCTTCGACGACTCTACAGGCTCAATCTCGTTCTTTCGACGAAATTTCCCGTAACTTTTCGCCATATTTGCACCTATAGTTTTGAAATTACACGCTGAATCATGGCCTGGAGTTGTGAAAGTGCTCGTAGTTTGTTAGTGTACACAGAAGATTTCAAATGTCCCCGCAGAAAGAAATCTCATGGTGTCAGATTACAAGATCTATGTGGGCAATTCACGTCATCTGCCACAGAACCTACATCTACATTTACATCTACCTGTCAAGTCGAATGTTGCAAACGATGGCTGATGAGTTGTGCCATCTTCATGAAACCAAAACTCTTCAGTATTCACACGACCCCATTCGGATCACAGAAACTCTATTAAAATATTGCGGTAGCAATACGCCGTCCAGTGGTTAAGCGTTTCTGGCGCCATCTTGGAAGAAGTACGGCCTAATTACGCCCTCAGCCCAAATGCTACATCACAGAGTCACCCGTTGTGGATGTAATGGTTTCTCCATAACTACTCGAGTGTTTTCTGTGTCCCAAATCCCACAGTTTTGCTTGTTCGTGAAGCTATTCAACAGAAACTGCGCCTCGGCAGTGAACGTCATTCTTTGATGAAACTGTTGCCCTCTCTTTGTTCCGCGAGCACCAAATAGGCAAACGCTTGGCAATTTTCGTGATCGTTCGGATTTCCTTCTTGTGCCAGTAGGATTATATAACCCCAAAGGCACAGCCCACCTTTGAGAATTCGTTGCACGCTGGTTCTGGGAATATACAATTGTTGTGAAGGTCAGCAAGTACTCTTCATTGAACCAAGAGTCACATTATTACACAAAATGGCGACGTTCTGTGCACAACGACTAATACAAGGACGCCACGAGGGTGTAATACCCACAACCATACAGCTTTTCTCAAATTTAGCAGTCAGACTCATCTTGGTCAACTTATTCGGTGCATTACATTGACCAAACATTCCACGGAGTTTACAAACTGTCTCTGCTCAATCTTCACAGCATTAGCGACAAGTCGTCACTAGGCCAACACACTGTTCTGTCGTGTACTGCTTTATTACTTACCACAAAGAAAACAGATGTCAATCACGCAACCATCAACCATCACTGCTGTCAACATACTAGAACAGGAATGGCAGGCATTTTAAAAGTGTGTTCTCTATGGGACACTCTTTACTACAAGAAATTCCTATACAAGATGCATTTTTCTATAACTTATTATTCAATGTATTGCTTTCAAGTTGCTGATAAATACAACGTAAATAGTTCTTGTAGAAACACTTTATTAAAAAAATATTCAAAATTTACAAGTGGTGAAAACTAAATGCTCCTGAAAATCAGAGCCCACTCACAGTTGTTTGTTTTGTGATTGAACTACCTTATAAAAATCCCTCATTCTCGTCCTTCTAAAGAACATCTGATCTTTTCTGAAAAGTTAAAAAGTTATCTTTATATAAAGTTGTTGATTTTCAGAACGTTCGAAACTTAGAATGCAATTCTTTCAAAAACGCCATAGTCTGTAGTCCTATCTTCCTCTTTCCAAAAATGTGCAGTATTACTGGGATAACATGTTATTTAATGAAATATTCAATTAAAAAATTTGACGTTCCTGAACATTTTTGGTTGGTTTTTATAAATCCAACGGTAAAAGTGTGGATATAAAATGACGCACATGAAAGTAATACATATCACTTTTGCCATCTGAACAATGTACAATTTATTGTTAATCAAAATACTCTCAATGTCTGTTGCATATATGTATTTTCATTCCGTCAGAATTACTGATATCCTTGGGAGAGACAAAACTATTCCACCTGATGTGCAAGATGTATGAGACAGATTTCAAGAAGAACGTAACAATTCCAGTTCCAACGAAAGCAGGTGCTGACATCTGTGAATATTACCGAACTTCAGTATAATAAGTCATGTTTGAAAAATACTAACACGAATTATTTACAGAAGAATAGAGAAACTGGTAGAAGCTGACCTCGGAGAAGATCAGTCTGGGTTCCAGAGAAATGTTGGAACACGTGAGGCAATACTGAGCCTACGACTTACACAGGGTGTTACAAAAAGGTACGGCCAAACTTTCAGGAAACATTCCTCACACACAAAGAAAGAAAATATGTTATGTGGATATGTGTCAGGAAACGCTTACTTTCCATGTTGGACCTCATTTTATTACTTCTCTTGAAATCACATTAATCATGGAATGGAAACACACAGCAACAGAACGTACCGGCGTGACTTCAAACACTTTGTTACAGGAAATATTCAAAATGCATCCACCCTCCGTCGCATGGAATCCCTGATGCGCTGATGCAGGCCTGGAGAATGGCGGATTGTATCACAGCCGTCCACAATACGAGCACGAAGAGTCTCTACATTTGGTACCGGGGTTGTGTAGACAAGAGCTTTCAAATGCCCCCATAAATGAAAGTCAAGAAGGTTGAGGTCAGGAGAGCGTGGAGGCCATGGAATTGGTCCGCCTCTACCAATCCATCGGTCACCGAATGTGTTGTTGAGAAGCGTACGAACACTTCGACTGAAATGTGCAGGAGCTCCATCGTGCATGAACCACATGTTGTGTCGTACTTGTAAAGGCACATGTTCTAGTAGCACAGATAGAGTATCCCGTATGAAATCATGGCGGTGAATCGAGGAAGTACAGTACATACTGACGAAACTAAAATGAGCTCTAACATGGAAACTAAGCGTTTCCGGACACATGTCCACATAACATCTTTTCTTTATTTGTGTGTGAGGAATGTTTCCTGAAAGTTTGGCCGTACGTTTTTGTAACACCCTGTATTAGGAAATAGTTTAAGGAATAGCAAACCTACCTTGATAGCACTTACCGACTTGGAGCAAGCTTTTGACAATAATGACTGGAATATGCTCTTAGAAATTCTGAAGGCAGCAGGAAAAAAATAGCAAAATGTTATTTACCACTTAAGAAACCAGAAGGCAGTTACAAGAGTCAAGGTGCATGAAAGAGAAACAGTGGTTGAGATGGGAGGGTTGTAGCCTATCCCCAGTGTTATTCAATCTGCACATTGAAGGAGCAGTATAAGGAAACAAATAAATATTTGGAGAAGCGATCAAAGCTCAGGGAGAAAAAATATAAACTTTGAGGTTTGTCTGTGATTCTACCAGAGACACGAAAAGACTTGGAAGAACAGTTGACCGAAATGGACAGTGTCTGGAAAAGAGAATATAATCAACAAAAGCAAAACAAGGATAATTAAATGTAGTTGAATTAAATCAGGTGCTGCTGAGGGAATTAGATTAGAAAACGAGACACTTAGAGAAGTAGAAGTAGTACACAGTATACTAAATGATGATGGCCAGAGTAAAGGATATGAAATGTAGAATGATAATGGAAAAAAAGCGTTCCTGAAGAAGAGAAATTTGTTAACATCGAATATAGTTTCAAGTGTTAGAAAGTATTTTCTGAAGGTATTTGTCTAGAGTGTAGTCTTGTATGGAAATAAATCATGGACGATTAACGGTTTAGACAAGACGAGAATAGAAGCTTTTGAACTGTGGTGCTACAGAAGAATGCTGAAGATTAGATGGATACATTACGTAATTAACTAGCTTAAAATACTAACTTGTATTTTAATATTTTACGATAACTGTTACACCTCATCTTTAAATAGGCCCTGTGCACGAAGCTGCAGTTTCGGTTGTTCATTCATTGAGCTATGTTGATAGTCAGTATTGGATACAAATGTGAAATGACTTCCCACTGCATGGAATATCTCATTAATTTCTCTGCTCAGACTAGTTAATAGGGCTCAATATAAAACGCACTTTAAGAAAATTAGCTCCCTTTCTCCTGTCTTTCTTGCTACAGTGATGGCGTATCGGAATATGTGAATGCACTCAAGTGAAGGGAGAGCCTGAATGCCCAGACTTGGCATTAACGCAATCTGTCACATTTCAAATTAAACCAGACTGCCACATTTTCTGACTGTATCTCAATATATCTCTAGAGAAATTGCATCCTTTTGTTGAAATGATACCATATCAAGTTGCAGCATCCTCACCCACAAAACACACAGTTTTATTACTTGGATAAAATCAGGTCTTTCACAGGAAGAAAGAATAATTAATACCGTGCACTTGCTCCAGTCATATGGCAATGAACCAAACACAACTAACCTAAGTAATAAACTTTAGCTTGTACTCTTGAAGTTATTTGTATACAGACACAAATGAATTATAGACATTGGCCGTCAGTGGGAAGTGGAAAATCTGTGCCAGATCGGAATTCGAACCTGCGTCTCGTGCTTACTAGGCAGATGCTCTGACAGCTGAGCCATCTAGACGCAGTAATCATCGTGACTGCACGGGCTGCCCTAACACGCCTGCCATCAGACCTAAACTCTCACCTTATCCATACACTACTAACGTAGTGCCCCTTGCCCATTATCATCATTACTCACAGCATTTCGGCGATTCCTGTAAGAGTCCAAGCTTGGTGTGCATCTGCGGTGAAGAGATCATTGGCTGCCTTCCCCAGCCTTTATGAATTAAGACACAAAGGAATTACAGATACGTTCGAAAGTATAGACACCGCATATACATATATACAGGGTGATCATAATTAAAGATAAACTTTCCAACCACTGTAGAAATAACACCACTGGTCAGAATGACGTCAAATTGCAACGGAATATTATCGGTGAAGGGGTAAAACATATGGCAGATGAAAAATAAATAGTTACAAAACGCAGCAATAGATCGCGCTGTAAGCATCATAATTTAATAGTGGTCGACTACAAATGACAAATGTATCATACAACACTGGCCAAGGTGTACGTTTGACGTTAAACAAACTGTACTATTCAGTGTATATGGGTGTACAGGTGTGACACTCTTACTTACGTAAGCCCATCCACCACAGCAAAATCGTATCACATCGGATGGGAAAATGCTTTTTAATAGTCCCGAGGCCAAAAACGGCATAAAAAGCATCAATCAAAATCAAATCGGATTATTAATTTCCGTGTGACTGGCGCAAAACATGTTCACTATGTTGTCCACCGTTTTCTGCATCAAGTTGATATCGAGAAACAGCATGTTCCACAACTGATCGAAGTGTTTCTGGGGTCACGTTCTGAATGTGTTGCGCAATGCGTGCCTTCAATGCAGCTAAGTCTGCGATCGGAACATTGAACACATCTTTCTGATAGCCCCACAGCCAGAAGTCAAACGGATTTAGATCAAGTGATCGGGACGGCCAGGCTGTAGGGAAATGGCAGCTGATAATTCTATCATTTCCGAGATGGCGCATCAGCAGCTGCTTAACTGGATTTGCAATGTGCGGAGGTGCGCCATCTTACATAAAAATGATCCCATCCACACATCCACGCTGTTGGAGAGCTGGAATGACGTGGTTGTGCAAAAGACAAAAATGGTTTAAATGGCTCTGAGCACTATGGGACTAGAACTAAGAACTACTTAAACCTAACTAAACTGAGGACATCACACACATCCATGCCCGAGGCAGGATTCGAACCTGCGACCATAGCGGTCGCGCGGTTCCAGACTGTAGCGCCTAGAACGGCTCGGCCGCAGAAGACACTCATAGCGCTTGCCAGTGACGGTACAGGTAACAGGACAGGAAGCACCTGTCTCTTCTAAAAAATGTGGTCCTGTGATAACTGATGCCGTAAACCCGCACCACACAGTGACCTTTTCAGGATGAAGTGGTACTGGTTGATTTGTGTGTGGATTTTCCGTTGCCCATATTTATTCGACAATTCTGTATATTCACATATCCTGTGAGATGGAAGTGGGTTTCGTCTGTCCACAAAATCTTCCACGGCCAATCATTGTCTACTTCCATACAAGCAAGAAATTCTACATCTACATCTACATGTACATTTATACTCCGCAAGCCACCCAACGGTGTGTGGCGGAGGGCAATTTACGTGCCACTGTCATTACCTTCCTTTTCTGTTCCAGTCGCGTATTGTTCGCGGGAAGAACGACTGTCTGAAAGCCTCCGTGCGCGCTCGAATCTCTCTAATTTTACATTCGTGATCTCCTCTGGAGGTATAAGTAGGGGAAGCAATATATTCGATACCTCATCCAGAAACGCACCCTCTCGAAACCTGGCGAGCAAGCTACACCGCGATGCAGAGCGCCTCTCTTGCAGAGTCTGCCACTTGAGTTTGCTAAACATCTCCGTAACGCTATCACGGTTACCAAATAACCCTGTGGCGAAACGCGCCGCTCTTCTTTGGATCTTCTCTATCTCCTCTGTCAACCCGATCTGGTACGGATCCCACACTGATGAGCAATACTCAAGTATAGGTCGAACGAGTGTTTTGTAAGCCACCTCCTTTGTTGCTGGACTACATTTTCTAAGGACTCTACCAATGAATCTCAACCTGGTACCCACCTTACCAACAATTAATTTTATATGATCATTCCACTTCAAATCGTTCCCCACGCATACTCCCAAATATTTTACAGAAGTAACTGCTACGAGTGTTTGTTCCCTTATCAAATAATCATACAATAAAGGATCCTTCTTTCTATGTATTCGCAATGCATTACATTTGTCTATGTTAAGGGTCAGTTGCCACTCCCTGCACCAAGTGCCTATCCGCTGCAGATCTTCCTGCATTTCGCTACAATTTTCTAAAGCTGCAACTTCTCTGTATACTACAGCATCATCCGCGAAAAGCCGCATGGAACGTCCGACACTATCTACTAGGTCATTTATATATATTGTGAAAAGTAATGGTCCCATAACACTCCCCTGTGGCACGCCAGAGGTTACCTTAACGTCTGTAGACGTCTCTCCATTGAGAACAACATTCTGTGTTCTGTTTGCTAAAAACTCTTCAATCCAGCCACACAGCTGGTCTGATATTCCGTAGGCTCTTACTTTGTTTATCAGGCGACAGTGCGGAACTGTATAGTACGCCTTCCGGAAGTCAAGGAAAATGGCATCTACCTGGGAGCCTGTATCTAATATTTTCTGAGTCTCATGAACAAATAAAGCGAGTTGGGTCTCACACGATAGCTGTTTCCGGAATCCATGTTGATTCCTACAGAGTAGATTCTGGGTTTCCAGAAACGACATGATACGCGAGCAAAAAACATGTTCTAAAATTCTACAACAGATCGACGTCAGAGATATAGGTCTATAGTTTTGCTCATCTGCTCGACGACCTTTCTTGAAGACAGGGACTACCTGTGCTCTTTTCCAATCATTTGGAACCTTCCGTTCCTCTAGAGACTTGCGGTACACGGCTGTTAGTAGGGGGGCAAGTTCTTTCGCGTGCTCTGTGTAGAATCTAATTGGTATCCCGTCAGGTCCAGTGGATTTTCCTCTGTTGAGTGATTCCAGTTGCTTTTATATTCCTTGGACACTTATTTCAATGTCAGCCATTCTTTCGTTTGTGCGAGGATTTAGAGAAGGAACTGCAGTGCGGTCTTCCTCTGTGAAACAGCTTTGGAAAAAGGTGTTTAGTATTTCAGCTTTACGCATGTCATCCTCTGTTTCAATGCCATCATCATCCCGGAGTGTCTGGATATGCTGTTTCGAGCCACTTACTGTTTTAACGTAAGACCAGAGCTTTCTAGGATTTTCTGTCAAAGTCGGTACATAGAATTTTACTTTCGAATTCACTGAACGCTTCACGCATAGCCCTCCTTACGCTAACTTTGACATCGTTTAGCTTCTGTTTGTCTGAGAGGTTTTGGCTGCGTTTACACTTGGAGTGAAGCTCTCTTTGCTTTTGCAGTAGTTTCCTAACTTTGTTGTTAAACCACGCTGGGTTTTTCCCATCCCTCAGAGTTTTACTCGGCACGTACCTGTCTAAAACGCATTGTCAGTGCCGGAAAAGAAATTTTCGTTTTGATCTGTTAGGTAGTCTGAAATCTGCCTTCTATTAGTCTTGCCAAACAGATAAACCTTCCTCCCTTTTTTATATTCCTATTAACTTCCATATTCAGGGATGCTGCAACAGCCGTATGATCACTGATTCTCTGTGCTGCACTTACAGAGTCGAAAAGTTCGGGTCTGTTTGTTATCAGTAGGTCCAAGATGTTATCTCCACGAGTCGGTTCTCTGTTTAATTGCTCGAGGTAATTTTCGGATAGTGTCACTCAATGCTCTGTCCCTACCACCCATCCTAAACATCTGAGTGTCCCAGTCTATATCTGGTAAATTGAAATCTCCACCTAAGACTATAACATGCTGAGAAAATTTATGTGAAATGTATTCCAAATTTTCTCTCAGTTGTTCTGCCACTAATGCTGCTGAGTCGGGAGGTCGGTAAAAGGAGCCAACTATTAACCTAGCTCGGTTGTTGAGTGTAACATCCAACCATAATAATTCACAGGAACTATCCACTTCTACTTCACTACAGGATAAACTACTACTAACAGTAGTATGCAATCTATCCTTTCTAAACACCGTATGTGCCTTTGTAAAAATTTCGGCAGGATTTATCTCTGGCTTCAGCCAGCTTTCTGTACCTATAGCGATTTCAGCTTCGGTGCTTTCTATCAGCGCTTGAAGTTCCGGTACTTTACCAGTGCAGCTTCGACAGTTTACAATTACAATACCGATTGCTGCTTGGCCCCCGCATGTCCTGACTTTGCCCTGCACCCTTTGAGGCTGCTGTCCTTTCTGTACTTGCCCGAGGCCATCTAACCTAAAAAACCGCCCAGTCCACGCCACACAACCCCTGCTACCCGTGTAGCCGCTTGCTGCGTGTAGTGGACTCCTGACCTATCCAGCGGAAAACGAAACGCCACCACCCTATGGTGCAAGTCGAGGAATCTGCAGCCCACATGGTCGCAGAACCGTCTCGGCCTCTGATTCAGACCCTCCACTCGGCTCTGTACCAAAGGTCGGCAGTCAGTCCCGTCGACGATGCTGCAGATGGTGAGCTCTGCTTTCATCCCGCTAGTGAGACTGGCAGTCTTCACCAAATCAGATAGCCGCTGGAAGCCAGAGAGGATTTCCTTCGATCCATAGCGACACACATCATTGGTGCCGACATGAGCGACCACCTGCAGATGGGTGCACCCTCTAAAGCAAAGATCTCTCTTGCTGGCAGGTCAACAGGAAGCAACTTGTGCACGTGGGTGATTTTGAATGGATAGTAAACAAGAATGTTTCGTAGGATTTTGCGCACCGTGCTCACGGGTATGTCCAAAGCTCGGGCAATTCTCCGTGCACTACACGTTTCCACACCACAATTCGTCTCCTCCTGTATTGCTGTGGCCACTGCTTCCAATGACGTCGAATCAATTCGTTTCCTCCCTCTACCAGGTTGCACACCAAAAGAACCCATATTTTTCGAATTTCCGTATCATTTTTTCCAGAGCCGCGGCAGTCAACGGACCAATGCCTTTTTTCAAACCCTTCTGTGTCCGGATCTTCTGCAGAGCGACGTGTGCACAGTCATTATTCTTGTAATACAGCTTTACAAGCAGAGCGCAATCCTGCCTTGAGACAGTCATGACGAACGTCGCAGACGCGGAAGGAGGAAAAGCCGTGTACCCGGCGTGTTTATACCAACCTCAATGTGTCGTGTGCATGACAGATTCTGACACACACAGCGCCATCTATTGATCAATTTTCACACTATTTTTTCTTCTTCTGCCATACGTTTTCCCCCTTCTCCGATAATATTTCGTTGCAATTTGATGTCATTCTGACCAGCGATGTTATTTCTACAACGGTTTGAAAATTAAACTTTAGTTATAATCACACTATATATATAACTGAGGTGAGACAGCCAATGACCTATCCAGTGAAGATGCACACCAGGCTCGAACTCTTATGGGAATCGTTGAAATGCCGCTAATAATGAAGATAATGGGCAAGGGGCACTACCCTGCCGCCTTGATCCCCCTAATCCCCTGGTTGCTCCTCTCCTCTCCAACCCCTCACCCCCTGGTTGCTCCTCTCCTCTCCCATCCCCGCCCCCTGCCACGTCTTCACCGTTGTGTCCCCGCTACCCTCCATCTCTACACCCTACATCTCCTTTCCCAAGGTGGCTTTCATCAACTCCCCCTCCCAGATGATGCCCTCTCTCCCTCAATTTATCCCTCCTATCAACTCTGATCCTCACTCCCCCTCCTTTCCTCTGTCCTTTCCCTGGGCTCCCTCTTCCCCCCTTCCGTCCTGTTTTCTCCCCACTAAACCTCTCCCTACCTCCCTTCTCCCCCCACCAAGTCCTTTTGTATTCCCCTCCTCTGCCTACCCCACTCCCTGTCGCGTCTGCCCAGCGCCCCCCACCCCTCTTATGGGTCCTCATCCTCCATCAGCTCCTTTCTCGGCTCCCCCCTTTTTTACTTTCCCATCATCTGTCCAGTTTCCCCCCACCTGCTCTTGGCTGTGGTACGTCACATTTGCCAACTTTTTAGTGCAGTGTTCCAGTGACTGTTCAGTGTTGTTCGTCTTTCTCGTGTTGCGAACAGAAACCATGCTGTTGCTGGGTGTGAATTTTATGTCTTTTGCGAACAGAAACCAGACTGTCGCCGTGTTTTTTTTTTAATTGTCTGTCTATTGTTTTACCTGTCTGCTTTGTATGTATTTTCTTAGCGTCACCATCCCTCTGTTCTTTGTTTTAAGTTCAACGATTTCTTTTTGCCATGTTACTCTTTAAGTCTCCGATTTTATCGCCTGTTTTTCTTATTTATTCTCTTCATCTTTCTAACAAAGTCTGTAGGCTGAAGAGCGGCATACTAAGCTGCTGCCAGCCCGCCCCCTTCGGGGGGAATTGAAATTCAATAAAGGAAAAAAAAAATCCTCTCCAAGCCCCGCCCTCTGCCACGCCTTCACTGTTGTGTCCCCCCCCCCTTCCCCCCATCTTTACACCCTTCATCTCCTTTCCCAAGGTGTCTTCCGTTGACTCAGCCTCCCAGATGATGTCCTCTCTCCCTCCATTTATCCCTCCTATCAACTCTGATCCTCACCTTCCCCTCCTTTCCTCTGTCGCTTCCCTGGACTCCCTCTTCCCCCCCTTCCATCATTTTTTTGCCCGCCTACCTTCTCTCTACCTCCCTTCTCTCCCCTGAGTCCTTTTTGCTCTCCCCTCCATTGCCTTTCCCACTCCTTTTCGCATCCGCCCAGCCCCCTCTTTTTATGTTCCCTCCTTCCATTGGCTCCCCCTTTATCTTTTCCTCTCTTCCAGCTTTTTCCCCATCATAGGTCTGGGTCCTCCCCCCCCCCGCCCAATCTGACGTCGTGTCATCTGTATAGGGCTGTTATAAGTGAGTGTTCAGTGTTGTGCGTCCCCTGTTAGTATTGCGAACAGCCGCCACACTTACGCTAGTTGTGTTCTTTATCTCATGCGAACAGAAAGCAGACTGTTGCTGTGTTTTTTAATTTTGCCTGTCTACTTCTTCATCTGGGTCATCACCACAGTGTTTTTATATTTTGAATTCCACACCTTACCGCCATTTTACAGTTTTTTTTACAATGCCACTGTTTCATCACCTGTTTTTCTTGTTTGTTTCTATTCTCATTATGTTTTTTAACTTTTCTGTAGGCTGTAGAGCATCATATTACGCTGCTGCCAGCCCCCCCTCTAGGGGGGGGGGGAATTGAAATCCAGTAAAGAAAAAAAAGGGGGGCACTACATTAGTAGTGTGTGTGGCAGTTGAGAATTTGGGTCTGACCCGGGTTCGAATCCTGATCCAACACATATTTTCAACTTGACCTCTTGATTTTTATCACTGTTTTCTCACAGCAAAGTTCTATAATTCGTTTGTGTCATAATTTATAATGGGTGCTCGATCAAAATGGTGTGGTGCTGATAAGTTCCTGTGTGACCAAATTGCTGAGGTTATAGGTCCCTAGGCTTACACACTACTTAATCTAACTTAAACTTACACTGAGGACAACACACACACCCACACTGGAGGGATGACTCGAACTTCCGACGAGGGGAGCAGCACGAACCATGGCAAGGCGCCTGAGACCGCGCAGCTCAAAACGGTGTCCAAAAGAAAAGACACCTCATAGATACACAGGGTGTTTCCGCAACAGCGTGCAAAAATTTACCGGGACGTAGAGGATGCACCACTAAACAATTTGATGTAGTGAAACTGGGATAGGAGAAGCAGTTTAAGGAGATAGTAGGACTAATTTTTATTTACATTAATTAACTGCAAATAACATCAATGGTGCAATCAACGTACGATTTGTACTGTATCTTAAAATATGTGCTGAAACAGACAGCCATCAACCTCAATGCAAGCATAACATCAGCGAACAAGATTCTGACGCATTCTGACAAATATCCCTGGTGTGTTTCGAATCACATCACAAGCAGCTATAATTCTGGCATCTAATCCCTTCTCTGTTTCCACTGGGGTCTCATACACAAATGATGTTACACTACTGTCATTAAAATTACTACACCACGAAGATGACGTGCTACAGACGCGAAATTTAACCGACAGGAAGACGCTGTGATATGCAAATACTAGCTTTTCACAGTATTCACACAAGGTTGGCGCCGGTGGCGACACCTACAACGTGCGGACATAAGGAAAGTTTCCAACCGATTTCTCATTCACAAACAGCAATTGACCGGCGTTGCCTGGTGAAACGTTATTGTGATGCCTCGTGTAAGGAGGAGAAATGCGTACCATCACGTTTCCGACTTTGATAAAGGTCGGATTGTAGCCTATCGCGATTGCGGTTTATCATATCGCGGCATTGCTGCTCGCGTTGGTCGAGATCCAATGACTATTAGCACAATATGGAATCGGTGGGTTCAGGAGGGTAACACGGGACGCCGTGCTGGATCCCAACGGCCTCGTATCACAAGCAGTCGAGATGACAGGCATCTTATCCACATGGCTGTAACGGATCGTGCAACCACGTCTCGATCCATGACTCAACAGATGGGGACGTTTGCAAGACAACAACCATGTGCGCGAACAGTTCGGCGAAGTTTGCAGCAGCATGGACTATCATCTCGGAGACCATGGCTGCAGTTACCCTTGACGCTGCATCACAGACAGGAGCGCCTGCAATAGTGTACTCAACGACAAACCTGGGTGCACTAATGGCAAAACGTCATTTTTTCGGATGAATCCAGGTTCTGTTTACAGCATCATGATGGTCGCATCCGTGTTTGGCGACATCGCGGTGAACGCACACTGGAAGCGTGTATTCGTCATCGCCATACTGGCGTATCACCCGGCGTGATGGTATGGGGTGCCATTGCTTACACGACTCGGTCACCTCTTGTTCGCACTGACGGCACTTTGAACAGTGGACGTCACATTTCAGATGTGTTACGACCCGCGGCCCAACCCTTCATTCGATCCCTGCGAAACCCTACATTTCAGCAGGATAATGCACGACCGCATGTTGCACGTCCTGTACGGGCCTTTCTGGATACATAAAATGTTCGACTGCTGCCCTGGCCAGCACATTCTCCAGACCTGTCACCAACTGAAAACGTCTGGTCAGTGGTGGCTGAGCAACTGGCTCGTCACAATACGCCAGTCACTACTCTTGGTGAACTGTGGTATCGTGTTGTAGCTGCATGGGCAGCTGTACCTGTACTCGCCATCCAAGCTCTGTTTGACTCAATGCCCAGGCGTATCAGGACCGTATTACAGCCAGAGGTGGTTGTTCTGGGTACAGATTTCTCAGGATCTACACTCCTGGAAATTGAAATAAGAACACCGTGAATTCATTGTCCCAGGAAGGGGAAACTTTAGTGACACATTCCTGGGGTCATATACATCACATGATCACACTGACAGAACCACAGGCAACAGAGCATGCACAATGTCGGCACTAGTACAGTGTATATCCACCTTTCGCAGCAATGCAGGCTGCTATTCTCCCATGGAGACGATCGTAGAGATGCTGGATGTAGTCCTGTGGAACGGCTTGCCATGCCATTTCCACCTGGCGCCTCAGTTGGACCAGCGTTCGTGCTGGACGTGCAGACCGCGTGAGACGACGCTTCATCCAGTCCCAAACATGCTCAATGGGGGACAGATCCGGAGATCTTGCTGGCCAGGGTAGTTGACTTACACCTTCTAGATCACGTTGGGTGGCACAGGATACATGCGGACGTCCATTGTCCTGTTGGAACAGCAAGTTCCCTTGCCGGTCTAGGAATGGTAGAACGATGGGTTCGATGACGGTTTGGATGTACCGTGCACTATTCAGTGTCCCCTCGACGATCACCAGTGGTGTACGGCCAGTGTAGAAGATCGCTCCCCACACCATGATGCCAGGTGTTGGCCCTGTGTGCCTCGGTCGTATGCAGTCCTGATTGTGGCGCTCACCTGCACGGCGCCAAACACGCATACGACCATCATTGGCACCAAGGCAGAAGCGACTCTCATCGCTGAAGACGACACGTCTCCATTCGTCCCTCCATTCACGCCTGTCGCGACACCACTGGAGGCGGGCTGCACGATGTTGGGGCGTGAGCGGAAGACGGCCTAACGGTGTGCGGGACCGTAGCCCAGCTTCATGGAGACGGTTGCGAATGGTCCTCGCCGATACCCCAGGAGCAACAGTGTCCCTAATTTGCTGGGAAGTGGCGGTGCGGTCCCCTACGGCACTGCGTAGGATCCTACGGTCTTGGCGTGCATCCGTGCGTCGCTGCGGTCCGGTCCCAGGTCGACGGGCACGTGCACCTTCCGCCGACCACTGGCGACAACATCGATGTACTGTGGAGACCTCACGCCCCACGTGTTGAGCAATTCGGCGGTACGTCCACCCGGCCTCCCGCATGCCCACTATACGCCCTCGCTCAAAGTCCGTCAACTGCACATACGGTTCACGTCCACGCTGTCGCGGCATGCTACCAGTGTTAAAGACTGCGATGGAGCTCCGTATGCCACGGCAAACTGGCTGACACTGACGGCGGCGGTGCACAAATGCTGCGCAGCTAGCGCCATTCGACGGCCAACACCGCGGTTCCTGGTGTGTCCGCTGTGCCGTGCGTGTGATCATTGCTTGTACAGCCCTCTCGCAGTGTCCGGAGCAAGTATGGTGGGTCTGACACACCGGTGTCAATGTGTTCTTTTTTCCATTTCCAGGAGTGTATACACCCACATTGCGTGAAAATTTAATCACATGTCAGTTCTAGTATAATATATTTGTCCAGTGAATACCCGTTTTTCATCTTCATTTCCTCTTGGTGTATCAATTTTAATGGCCAGTAGTGTAGATATCCCCGTAGGAAATAATAAGGGGATTCAGGTCAGCTGACCTTGCAGACCATGGAATAGGACCTGTCCTTCTAATCCAGTGACCAGGAGATACTGTACCAGTACCACTCCATCATAATGTACTGTACATCTCTGAATAGCACTGAGTAATGAATGCGTCTGTCATTGATAGAACGTTTTGTCATGGGACAATGTAAATACAATACAACAGAGCCACCTTATGGACAAGCAAAGTACAGAAAAAACGTGCATCATGACTTCGTGGTAATCAGGCTCGTCCTCCTTGTTACCTTGCAGGAAATAAAGAATGAACATGTAAATAAGCAGCACATTACATGTAAACTTGTACGCATGTTAGTTGTAAATAAGCCGGAAAACAGTAATACTAGAAAAAGCGGAAGGCAAGTTTACTTCCATATAAACTTAAGCTGGCTTCTCCGATCCCAGGTTCCCTGCCTCAAATTGTTCAGTGGAACATTCTCTACGTCGTGCTAAATTTTTGCATGCTCTTACGGATACACCCTGTATATATATTTGTATACAATGCGAAAAATCAGTCAAGATACTATAACATTTACATTACCCCAGTTCTGTTCGAGTTGGATCATTACTTTTGCTCTTCTTAAATTTCTCCAAAGCATCTTTTGCTTTCTGCGTTATCAGAGATTCCATAGGCACATCTGGAACTCCCATATCATTAGCGAAACGTTTTGCACCATCACCAACGAGTAAAACATGCGATGTGTTTTCCATCACCAGTCTGGCTACATACACTGGGTGAGATACATTCTTGATGGCACCAACAGCTCCTGAAAATTAATCTCTTTAATGTACAGATAATTTCTCTGTATTCTGTATTACTAAAATGAATTGTTGTACCTGCATTAAGTCCTGTTCCTTCCATAACGATGGCATCCATTTCAACCTCTCCGTCAGCATTAAGAACAGAGCCATGTCCTGAGAAAAAGAAGTGGAGTAGGGTATTATTGTAATGAAAAAGCTTTCCACATATAGTTTGTTCGAGATATTGCGAACAGTTCATTAACCGATCAATGCAAGGAAGAAATTTCTTATTGATATAGAAGTTCCATTGCTGTCAGCCACCACTCAAATTACTTAGAAAGCAGGAAAACTTCTTTAAAGATGTGTAGAAGACACTACAGGGTGCAATATTCTCTGTCTTGTGATATAATAATGTGAGCCACTTAATGATTGATGTACCTGGAAAACATTGTCAACACAAGTCTCATTCATCGTTTAGTCTCCTCCAAAGCTTTCCTTGATTCTGTCAACGAAACATACATAGAGGACTTTTTGTAATGGATTAATGTTAATAAAGTCTTTACCGCTTTACTATTAGTGAGTTAGCGGCACTTGTTTATCACGACTTTTTTCCCGCCAATAAGGAGACCTAACATTCAAGATGGGAAAGAAGTGATGTTAATAACGTTATATCAAAAACATAAGGACCGCTGCTATGAAGGAAAAATACCTCTTTGGTTCCCATAGCAGTGTATCGTATGGACTCTCTTTGGTATGACAGTCTGCTCTCTGACTTGTAATGTGCTGGTCGCACTTTGTGTAGGTTATAATGCTCGATAATAAATCGTCATTTAGACTGATCAGCCAGAACATTATGACCACCGATCTGCTATCGATACAAACCCGTCCAGGTGATAGCAGCAACATCTGGCGAGGAATGACTGCTAGACAGACACATGCATGGTGCATACACGTAGTTTCAGTGAGTGTGCTGTCAGTATGTAGAACAGGAAAGGCGCGCGAGCTGTCTGAATTTGACCAAGGGCATATTCTGACGGCCTGCAGGTTCAGCACGACCATTTCGGAAACGGCAGGACATGTCCGGTGTTCAAGGATTGCTGTAGTGAGTGTCTTGGACACGTGGCGAAACCAAAGTGAAACCATGTCCAGATGTCGTGAGATTGGTAAAACAGGACACATGGCGAACTGCGGAGGAACTAACATCAGACTTTAACGTTGGGCAGAGTACATGTGCATCTGAATGCACGGTGCACTGAACACTCCTAGCGTCAGGCCTCTGCTGCCATGACCCATGCATGTTAACACCACGACATCGGCAAATACGACTGACAAGGGCATGTGACTATCGGCACTAGACGTTGGGGCAGTGGCAGAGTGTTACATGGCCTGCTTAATCCCGATATTTTCTTCATAGTGCCAATGGGAGGTCGGGAATCAGTCGTCTTCCAGGGGACAAGCTGGCGAGGGCTCCATTATACTATGAGGAACATTAATGTGGACATCCATTGGTCCACTGGAGCTCGTGCAAGACAGTATCATATACTGGTTGCAGACCACGTACACCCCTTCATGACAATTGGAAACATGTTGCCTGGTCCGACGAGTCTCGTTTCAAATTGTATCGAGTGGATGGACGTGTACGAGTATGGAGACAACATCATGAATCCAATGGACCCAGCATGTCAGCAGGGGAGTGTTCAAGGTGGTTGAGGCTCAGTAATTGTGTGGTGCGTGTGTAGTTGGAGTGATATGGGACCCCTGATACGTCTAGATACGACTCTGACAGGTGACACGTACGTAAGCATCCTGTCTGATCACGTGCACTCATTCATGTCCATTGTGTATTCCGACAGACTTTCGCAATTCCAGCAGGACAGTGCGACACACCACACGTCCAGAATTGCTACAGGGTGGCTCCAGGAACACTCTTCTGAGGGTAAACACTTCCACTGACCACTAGACTCCCCACACATGAGCATTACCGAGCATTTCTGGGATTCCTTGAAGCATGCTCTTCAGAAGAGATCTCAAACCCCTCGTACTCTTCCGGATTTACGGACAGCCTTGCAGTATTCATGGTGTGCATTCCCTCCCGCACTACTTCAGGCGTTAGTCGAGTCCATGCCATGTCGTGTTGCGGCACTTCTGCGCGCTCGTGTGGCTCTACGCGATATTAGGTAGGTGTGCCAGTTTCTTTGGCTTTTCATTGTATCATTATGCATGAAATATACCTTCAAATTACAGGTATTTATTGTGAAGAACATGCAAGCAAGCAGGTAAGATCCACGAACTGCGACATAATCGCGTATATAAACAGTGATCAAATACTGTAAAATGCTTTTTTATTCCAGTCTCTGATCACATATTTTAAAACTATGTCACGATGCTATGCTGATTATATTTATACACTCCTGGAAATGGAAAAAAGAACACATTGACACCGGTGTGTCAGACCGCCCATACGTGCTCCGGACACTGCGAGAGGGCTGTACAAGCAATGATCACACGCACGGCACAGCGGACACACCAGGAACCGCGGTGTTGGCCGTCGAATGGCGCTAGCTGCGCAGCATTTGTGCACCGCCACCGTCAGTGTCAGCCAGTTTGCCGTGGCATACGGAGCTCCATCGCAGTCTTTAACACTGGTAGCATGCCGCGACAGCGTGGACGTGAACCGTATGTGCAGTTGACGGACTTTGAGCGGGGGCGTATAGTGGGCATGCGGGAGGCCGGGTGTACGTACCGCCGAATTGCTCAACACGTGGGGCGTGAGGTCTCCACAGTACATCGATGTTGTCGCCAGTGGTCGGCGGAAGGTGCACGTGCCCGTCGACCTGGGACCGGACCGCAGCGACGCACGGATGCACGCCAAGACCGTAGGATCCTACGCAGTGCCGTAGGGGACCGCACCGCCACTTCCCAGCAAATTAGGGACACTGTTGCTCCTGGGGTATCGGCGAGGACCATTCGCAACCGTCTCCATGAAGCTGGGCTACGGTCCCGCACACCGTTAGGCCGTCTTCCGCTCACGCCCCAACATCGTGCAGCCCGCCTCCAGTGGTGTCGCGACAGGCGTGAATGGAGGGACGAATGGAGACGTGTCGTCTTCAGCGATGAGAGTCGCTTCTGCCTTGGTGCCAATGATGGTCGTATGCGTGTTTGGCGCCGTGCAGGTGAGCGCCACAATCAGGACTGCATACGACCGAGGCACACAGGGCCAACACCCGGCATCATGGTGTGGGGAGCGATCTCCTACACTGGCCGTACACCACTGGTGATCGTCGAGGGGACACTGAATAGTGCACGGTACATCCAAACCGTCATCGAACCCATCGTTCTACCATTCCTAGACCGGCAAGGGAACTTGCTGTTTCAACAGGACAATGCACGTCCGCATGTATCCCGTGCCACCCAACGTGCTCTAGAAGGTGTAAGTCAACTACCCTGGCCAGCAAGATCTCCGGATCTGTCCCCCATTGAGCATGTTTGGGACTGGATGAAGCGTCGTCTCACGCGGTCTGCACGTCCAGCACGAACGCTGGTCCTACTGAGGCGCCAGGTGGAAATGGCATGGCAAGCCGTTCCACAGGACTACATCCAGCATCTCTACGATCGTCTCCATGGGAGAATAGCAGCCTGCATTGCTGCGAAAGGTGGATATACACTGTACTAGTGCCGACATTGTGCATGCTCTGTTGCCTGTGTCTATGTGCCTGTGGTTCTGTCAGTGTGGTCATGTGATGTATCTGACCCCAGGAATGTGTCAATAAAGTTTCCCCTTCCTGGGACAATGAATTCACGGTGTTCTTATTTCAATTTCCAGGAGTGTATGTTTTGACGATGCCATTATGGCCGTATCACTTTAGGACATGGTGTAAAAAAGATCTGAGGATGGTCGGTACAGACTGAAACCGTTCATCGTCTAAAGAATTCATTTGTGATCAGAGACTGGAATAAAATAGCATTTTAGGTAAGATCCAGCTTGAGAGGGAGAGAGAGAGCGCTGTGGTGTGCGGGTACCTGCATTGAAGGCCTCGTCGTCCTCCATGACCTCGACGGCGGCCTGCACGGCGTCCAGAAGGCTGCCGCCCTGCTCCAGCACGGCGTAGCCCGCCTTGGCGGCCCGCCTCACGCCCTCCAGCTTGGGCTGGTCCTGGCTGTCCGGGATGTCGCCGGCGCCGCCGTGCACCAGCACCACTGGCTCCACCATCCTGGGGCACACTGCGCGGGTCCGCACAGTACACAGCGCAATTACTCAACACTGCCTTACTACACTGTTTGGCTTTAAAACAGCACAACCACGAAGCTGGCATGCATGCATCGAAGTGTACCAACGCAAAGTAGCCAGCGTAACATCATCTACCGTCTGTATACAAGAAAAAATTTAACGGATTTCTCACTCAGAAACCACATTTTAATGTTGTTTGATTGTGAGAAGATCGCGTTTTTGTTGTGGTTGTCTTGAGTCCGAAGTAGGGCAATACATAAACTATCGATATACGAGGGTCACTCCAAAAGAAATGCACACTATTTTTTTTAAATCCATCTTTTATTCTACATGTTTGAATGGTTTACCGTGTATAGATACATCCTTTAGGAACAATATTTTCATTTCTCTACATAATTTCCGTCCCTCTCAACTGCCTTACGCCATCTTGGAACCAGCGCCTGTATATCCGCACGGTAAAATTCTGGACCAGCCTGTTGGAGCCACTGTTTGGCAGCGTGCACAAGGGAGTCATCATCTTCAAACCTTGTTCCACGAAGAGAGTCTTTCAGTTTCCCAAAGAGATGATAGTCACATGGAGCCAGGTTAGGACTGTAAGGCGGGTGCTTCAGTGTTGTCCATCCGAGTTTTGTTATAGCTTTCATGGTTTTTTGACTGACATGTGGCCGTGCATTGTCATGCAACAGCAAAACATCCTGCTTTTGCCGATGTGGTCGAACACGACTCAGTCGAGCTTGTTCTTCACTGTCGTCACACATGCATCAAAATTTGTGGTGGTTCCACTTGGATGATGTCCACAAGCAAGAGTCCTTCGGAATCGAAAAACACCGTAGCCATAACTTTTCCAGCATAAGGCGTCGTTTTGAATTTTTTTTCTTGGGTGAATTTGCATGATACCACTCCATTGATTGCCTCTTCACCCCTGGTGAAAAATGATGGAGCCATGTTTCATCACCTGGCACAATTCTTCCAAGAAATTCATCTCTACCATTCTCGTACTGTTCCAAAAGTTCGCTGCATACCGTTTTTCTTGTTTCTTTGTGAGCAACTGTCAACATCCTGGGAACCCACCTGGCACAAACATTTTTTAACGTCGACACTTTCAGTATTCTGCAAACACTTCCTTCCCCTATCCCAGCGTAGCGAGACAAATCGTTCACTGTGATGCGTCTGTCAGCAGTCACCAACTCGGTAACTCTCTGCACATTGTCTGTAGTGTGGGCAATACGAGGCCTGCCGCTGCGAGGACAATCCTCAATATTGCCGTGCCCGCTTTCATCACGTAACCTGCTTGCCCACCGACTTACTGTTCTGCGATCGACAGCAGCATCTCCATACACCTTTTCAACCTCTTGTGGAGGTTTCCCACTGTCTCGTATTCACAGCACAGGAATTCTATGACAGCAAGTTGCTTCTGACGAACGTCAAGTGTAGCAGCCACCTTGCAGACATGCTGTGACGGCGCCACTCACGAGAACAGGTTGAACTAAATTTGAAAACAAGCGGAAAAGATGTATCTACACACTCTAAAACTTTCACAAATGCGGAGCGAAAACTGTATTTTTACAAAAATAGTGTGCATTTCTTTTGGAGTGACCCTCGTATCGATAGTTTTCCTAGATTACATTGATACACATCGGTGACCTTTTACCATCAATATATCGATACTTCTATATCAGAATGGCAGTTTTGAGTGCCGATATTTTTATTTCATGTTATATTTTTCTTCACAATTTTTGATAATTATTCGAAGCTGTTCTTTTGACATTGTAGTAGAACATAATTTTACTTTCATTGTGTGAAGGAGTCTTACTACTTCTTGAGCTTTCATCACGTACAATATTTCTCCTTGACTATGTAAGGCAAGTATATGTGGCGCAAAAGAAGTCCGATTGCACTGGGAGGATTGCAGTGTGAATGAAATAACAAGATTTCCGAGGTGAAGAAATAGCGCTGTGTTGTTTTTTCACATCTGCATTCTTCAAAGGCAGTAGCTGAAACTGATGAACAAGAATCTAAATGTCAAGATTGGTTTTTCGGTGGGCGGAAACTTGTGAGGGGAAATGCTCAGTAATCGGCGCTCGGTGCTATCAACAAAAACTGCAACGTTTAGCTTCGCCACTAAATTTTGATGCTGCGACTGCTAAGTCACTGGCGTTGGCATAAATGAGAAAACAGGGAAGTCGATATGAAGTGTTTTGGACAAACCCCTATAGGTGACGAAACCGAATGACAGACCCATCGAACACCTTCTATTGTGCTATGTACATGCAGTTACCATTGTTAGCAAAGTGATTATCGCATTTTAATGTTATTTGATTGTCAGAAGATAGTCTTTTCCTCGTGGTGGTCTTCAGTCTGAAGTAAGGCTGTTCTTAAAATATCAGTGTATCGATTATTTCTAAGAAGATATCGATATACATCGTAGATATTCTCCCACAAATATATCAATACTTCGAAATCAGATTGGCTGTATCGAATGTCGATGATTTTATATTATATTTCTTTCATAATATGTGATATTTATTTGAGGTTGTTCTTTTGAAATCGTGGTATAACATAATTTTTCTTTCACTATATGAAGGGTCCTCAGCTCTTGGCCTAGTGGCTAGCGTTGCTGCCATTCGATCACCGAGTCGCGGGTTCGATTCCCGGCCAGCTTGGGATTTTCTTTGCCTGGGGACTGGTTGTTTGTGTTGTTCTCATAATTTCGTCATCATCATAATTTGTGGCAGTGTCTAGAGTGGACTATGAAAAAAACTGGACTATGTAACCATTGGGACTTCGTACGGGCGCTGATGACCGCGCAGCTGAGTGCCCCACAGACCAAACATCATCATCACTGTGTGAAGGAGTCTTACTACTTATTGAGTTTTCATCACGTCCAATGTTTCTCTTTGTGTGAAGCAAGTATATGTGCCAGGAAAGAAGAAGTCAGATTGCACTGTAGGGGGGGGGGGGGGGTGAATGGAATAACGAGATTTCCGATGCTGTGAAGACATTGCACTGTGCTGTTTATTCACATCGGCATTCTTCGAAAGCAGTTGCTGTAAATGATGAGCAAACATCTAATTGCCAATATTGGTGTTTATGGTAGGCGGAGAGGTGTGAAGGGGAAATGCTAACGGAATACGCGCTCAGCGATACCAACAGCCGGCCGCTGTGGCCGAGCGGTTCTAGGCGCTTCAGTCCGGTACTGCGCTGCTGCTACGGTCGCAGGTTCGAATCCTACATCTACATCTACATCTACATTTACACTCCGCAAGCCACCCAACGGTGTGTGGCGGAGGGCACTTAACGTGCCGCTGTCATTACCTCCCTTTCCTGTTCTAGTCGCATATGGTTCGCGGGAAAAACGACTGCCGGAAAGCCTCCGTGCTCGCTCGAATCTCTCTAATTTTACATTCGTGGTCTCCTCGGGAGGTATAACTAGGGGAAAGCAATATATTCGATACCTCATCCAGAAACGCACCCTCTCGAAACCTGGACAGCAAGCTACACCGCGATGCAGAGCACCTCTCTTGCAGAGTCTGCCACTTGAGTTTGCTGAACATCTCCGTAACGCTATCATGCTTTCCAAATAACCCTGTGACGAAACGCACCGCTCTTCTTTCGATCCTCTCTATCTCCTCTGTCAACCCGACCAGGTACAGATCCCACACTGATGAGCAATGCTCAAGTAGAGGTCGAACGAGTGTTTTGTAAGCCACCTCCTTTGCTGATGGACTACATTTCCTAAGGTCTCTCCCAATGAATCTCAACCTGGCACCCGCCTTACCAACAATTAATTTTATTTGATCATTCCACTTCAAATCGTTCCATAGGCGTACACCCAAATATTTTACAGAAGTAACTGCTACAAGTGATTGTTCCGCTATCATATAATCATACAATAAAGGATCCTTCTTTCTATGTATTCGCAATACATTAAATTTGTCTATGTTAAGGTTCAGTTGCCACTCCCTGCACCAAGTGCCTATCCGGTGCAGATCTTCCTGCATTTCGCTGCAATTTTCTAATGCTGCAACTTCTCTGTATACTACAGCATCATCCGCGAAAAGCCGTATGGAACTTCCGACACTATCTACTAGGTCATTTATATATCTTGTGATAAGCAATGGACCCATAACACTGCCCTGTGTCACACCAGAGATTACTTTAACGTCTGTAGACTTCTCTCCATTGAGAACAACATTCTGTGTTCTGTTTGCTAAAAACTCTTCAGTCCAGCCACACAGCTGGTTTGGTATCCCGCTGGCTCTTACTTTGTTTATCAGGCGACAGTGCGGAACTGTATAGTACGCCTTCCGGAAGTCAAGGAAAATGGCATCTACCTGGGAGCCTGTATCTAATATTTTCTGGGTCTCATGAACAAATAAAGCGAGTTGGGTCTCACGCGATCGCTATATCCGGAATTCATGTTGATTCCTACAGAGTAGATTCTGGGTTTTCAGAAACGACATGATACGCGAGCAAAAAACATGTTCTAAAATTCTACAACAGATTGACGTCAGAGATATAGGTCTATAGTTTTGCGCATCTGCTCGACGACCCTTCTTGAAGACAGGGACTACCTGTGCTCTTTTCCGATCATTTGGAACCTTCCATTCCTCAGAGACTTGCGGTACACGGCTGTTAGAAGGGAGGCAAGTTCTTTCGCGTACTCTGTGTAGAATCGAATTGGTATCCCGTCAGGTCCAGTGGACTTTCCTCTGTTGAGTGATTCCAGTTGCTTTTCTATTCCTTTGACACTTATTTCGATGTCAGCCATTTTTTCGTTTGTGCGAGGATTTAGAGAAGGAACTGTAGTGCGGTCTTCCTCTGTGAAACAGCTTTGGAAAAAGGCGTTTAGTATTTAAGCTTTACGCGTGTCATCCTCTGTTTCAATGCCATCATCATCCCGGAGTGTCTGGATATGCTGTTTCGAGCCACTTACTGATTTAACGTAAGACCAGAACTTCCTAGGATTTTCTGTCAAGTCGGCACATAGAATTTTACTTTCGAATTCACTGAACGCTTCACGCATAGCCCTCCTTACGCTAACTTTGACATCGTTTAGCTTCTGTTTGTCTGAGAGGTTTTGGCTGCGTTTAAACTTGTAGTGGAGTTCTCTTTACTTTCGCAGTAGTTTCCTAACTTTGTTGTTGAACCACGGTGGGTTTTTCCCGCCCCTCACAGTTTTACTCGGCACGTACCTGTCTAAAACGCATTTTACGATTGCCTTGAACTTTTTCCATAAACACTCAACATTGTCAGTGTCGGAACAGAAATTTTCATTTTGATCTGTTAGGTAGTCTAAAATCTGCCTTCTATTATTCTTGCTAAACAGATAAACCTTCCTCCCTTTTTTTATATTCTTATTTACTTCCATATTCAGGGATGCTGCAACGACCTTATGATCACTGATTCCCTGTTCTGCGCTTACAGAATCGAAAAGTTCGGGTCTGTTTGTTATCAGTAGGTCCAAGATGTTATCTCCACGAGTCGGTCCTCTGTTTAATTGCTCGACGTAATTTTCGGATAGTGCACTCAGTATAATGTCACTCGATGCTCTGTCCCTACCACCCGTCCTAAACATCTGAGTGTCCCAGTCTACATCTGGTAAATTGAAATCTCCACCTAAGACAATAACATGCTGAGAAAATTTATGTGAAATGTATTCCAGATTTTCTCTCAGTTGTTCTGCCACTAATGCTGCTGAGTCGGGAGGTCGGCAAAAGGAGCCAATTATTAACCTAGCTCGGTTGTTGAGTGTAACCTCCACCCATAATAATCCAGAGGAACTATCCACTTCTACTTCACTACATGATAAACTACTACTAACAGCGACAAACACGCCACCACCGATTGCTTGCATTCTATCATTTCTAAACACCGTCTGTGCCTTTGTAAAAATTTCGGCAGAATTTATCTCTGGCTTCAGCCAGCTTTCCGTACCTATAACGATTTCAGCTTCGGTGCTTTCTATCAGCGCTTGAAGTTCCGGTACTTTACCAACGCAGCTTCGACAGTTTACAGGTACAATACCGATTGCTGCTTGGTCCCCGCATGTCCTGACTTTGCCCCGCACCCTTTGAGGCTGTTGCCCTTTCTGTACTTTCCCGAGGCCATCTAACCTAAAAAAAACCGCCCAGTCCACGCCACACAACCCCTGCTACCCGTGTAGCCACCTGCTGTGTGTAGTGGACTCCTGACCTATCCAGCGGAACCCGAAACCCCACCACCCTATGGCACAAGTCGAGGAATCTGCAGCCCACACGGTCACAGAACCGTCTCAGCTTCTGATTCAGACCCTACACTCGGCTCTGTACCAAAGGCCTGCAGTCAGTCCTGTCGACGACGCTGCAGATGGTGAGCTCTGCTTTCATCCCACTAGCGAGACTGGCAGTCTTCACCAAATCAGATAGCCGCCGGAAGCCAGAGTGGATTTCCTTCGATCCATAGCGACACACATAATTGGTGCCGACATGAGCGACCACCTGCAGATGGGTGCACCCTGTACCCTTCATGGCATCCGGAAGGACCCTTTCCACATCTGGAATGACTCCCCCACCCCACCCCACCCCCCGATATGCACACGGAGTGCACATTGGTTTTCTTCCCCTATCTTGCTGCCATATCTCTAAGGGGCCCATTACGCGCCTGATGTTGGAGCTCCCAACTACCAGTAAGCCCACCCTCTGTGACCGCCTGGATCCTGCAGACTGAGAGGCAACCTCTGGAACAGAACAAGCAGCCATGTCCGGCCGAAGATATCAGCTGCAGACAGAACCTGAAACAGGTTCGTGAGACAAACTGGAGAGGCCTTCCGTTCAGCCCTGCCACACCTCGAGACGACCTCCCACTCTACCACAGGTGAGGGGTCAGCCTCAATGTGGGCAGTATCCCGGGCAGCCACAGCCATAGTCCGATCGGGGGATGCGTGGGACGAGCTGGCTGTCCATGACAAACCCCATCCGGACCCCCACAGTGATGCCCATTGGCAACAGCCTCAAGCTGTGTGACCGAAGCCAACACTGCCTGAAGCTGGGAGCGAGGTGATGCCAACTCAGCCCGCATCCGAACACAGCAGTCGCAGTCCCTATCCATGCTAAAAACTGCTGTGCAAAGAACATCTCAACTAATCTACAGAGAGCACAAACAATTCGACACAAAATTTAAACGGTTATTAAAATACAAGATAGCCTAGTAAATGCAGTAATGCTGCTACTTGCGTACTGCTGACACACTGCTCAGCGGCAGAGGCAGACTACGCGATTTTACACTATTCAGGTACTAAAATGCGATTCTACAACTCTCAAATACTACAATACGCCCGAAATTTATGAATTAAATAATGCAAGTACCCAAAAACACGCAAAGAAATTAAGAATTAAACTATGTAACAAATAAGTGAGCTAAGAGTATACGACTTGCTGCTGGCAGCTGCTTATCCAACGGCGGCAGGGAGCACACTGGCTGTGACCAACCGACACTGGCCGTTCAAAACAAAAACAGAAGACAGACAACTACGCGAATTTACAGTATTCAGGTATTAAAGCGCGATGCTACAACTCTCAAATACTATAATACGCGCGAAAATTATGAATTGAACAATGCAAGTACCCAAAAACACGCAAAGAAATTAAGAATTAAACTATGTAACAAATAAGTTACATGACTCGGGCATGGACGTGTGTGATGTCCTTAGGTTAGCTAGGTTTAAGTAGTTCTAAGTCTAGGGGACTGATGACCTCAGATGTTAAGTCCCATAGTGCTTAGAGCCATTTGAACCATTTTTGATACCAACAGAAATTGCAGCGTTTAACTTCGCCACGTAATTTTGACACTGCAGCTGCTAGGTTGCTGGCGTTGACAGAAATGAAAAAACCGGGTAGTCGAGATGAAGTGTTCCGGACAAATCCGATATGTGACGAAACTGAACGACGGACGCATCGGACACCTTTTATAGTGCCACTTACATGCAGTTAACATTGTCAGAAAAGTGGTTATCGCCAAGTGTGAACTTGCATCGTTTCCCTTTCAGTTCTTGCTTTAAGACAAATAGGCAGGCTGATAGTTTGTGGATATACTGGATATCTAATAATAAATCAATTTATGTATTTACGAAAATGTAAGCTCTATGCCTGGCAGTATACGAGTGTTTACAATGTGCAGCCGATATTTTTTTTTGGCTGGTACGTCGATTTTTTTCCGTCGATGTATCAATATATAGAGACAATTCCCGTTATCGAGAGATCATTATGACATTTCTTTTTAAACATCGGTGTATCGGATTCCCGATATTTGTAAAAATATCAGCAGTACTAGTCCAAAGACTTGTTTAATGCATCTCTTCACACTACTCTATCCTGTACAAGCCTCCACATCTCAGAGTAACTACTGCTATGTACTTCCGTTTCTTCCTACTTAGTGTACTCGCCTGTTGGTCTTCCTCGGCAATTTTATACCCCTCCCCCCTCCCTCCCCACCGCTTCTCTCAAATAATTGTTTTGAAAATTTTTTAATGATGCTGCAGCCATTCGTCTGCAGTAATTTTTATTTTATTGTTATATGATTCAGATTTCGCCCTTGGGCCATTTTCGATTACAAAAATTTATTTGTATCTCAAAAGACATCAGAATGGTACGAAATACGAATCCTTATTGAAAAAGCATGTCTGGTCATGAAGTGGGAACATCTGACTTTCACTAATGACAGATCTGACCTATATGTCCAGATATGCTTTCTCGACAAGAACTTGTATTTCGTACTAGCCCGACGTCTTTTAACACATAAATAAGTTTTTGTACTTGAAAATGGCCAAAGGCTAAAATCTGAATCGTATAACAATAAAATAAAAATTATTACTATTGTGTCTGCCCACTCGTCTAATATAGGGTGCCTAGGAAGCTGTTTTCTCGGATCGCTAGGCAGCAATTCAAGCAAATCGCATTAATGGAGTTTATTATAGTAATTTAATTTAACAATACTTTAACTTTGCGTATTCACAAAGGTGTGTCGCAAGCAAATGGTGACTTGCAAATAATCAATGCCCTTCGGTGTATACAATTCTAATGCAAGCAAAACAGTACAGTTCACAAGTCACTGCTGTAACGTTTATATGACGGCTCGTTTTCCACTCCAGCCACGGCTATTTTTTTATTTATTGTTATTTTAATACTTTGTACAAAAGGTAGGCCGGCAGCGGCCTATCTACACCTCTCTTCGGCCACAGAAAACCGTAAAACAGGTAACATGTAGACATATATACAGAAAATATGAATATGAAACAACAGGTGACACATATAATGATAAACGAAGACGTTCGAACTGAAGACACTGAATTTCATAAGCAAGTGCAACCGTACATGAAGGCACAATGAGTACACTGTCAAACAGTGGAGGACACTGAAGAGACACACTTGCACTGGGATGGAGAAACACTGCACAGAAAACATTGACGATGTTCTTCGACGCACTGCACACACTATTGCACGAAAAAAGGGGGAGGAGTGCCTGCCATAGGGAATAGGGGAGGGTAGGAGAGAGGTGGGGAGGACGCCAGTGAGAGAGAAGGAAGTGAGGGGGAGGGTAGAGGTAGGGTTGGGTGTGGAAGCCCAGGGAGGTGAGGAGAGGGAGAGAGGAGGGGGAAGGAAGTTAGGAGGGAGAGAAGGGAGAGGGAGCCCTGGAGGAAAAGCTCAGGAGGAGGAAGGGGCCGCGGTTAGGCAACGCGGCGCTTATATTCTCTTCTTGTAGAGGCCGCTCCTCTCTTGGTGTCATCCTAGTCAGCGTGCTATTGGCTGACGTCGTCTCACAGCCCTCTCTGCTATTCCGTTCTTGATCTTCGTGCAGGCTCTTGTCATTACGCCGGAACAATTGCAGTCAAATTGCGGCAGCATCATTCAAAACTTTACCATGCAGGGGGAATGGGGCTTCTGTTCCTCTGAAAATGACGCTGTGGTCTTTCCCTAATCCCCATAAACGAGTAATGGTTGGGGACGACTGGTCTCAGCTCAAGGGCGAGTAATTCCTGTGACGGCCTGTGTTTTCCAGCACTCGCAGGAGAAGTTTTAAACGTCATGACGTGATCTCCCACCGATGCAGATGCGATTGCCGAACACTTTGCTGAGCTTTATGCTGGAGCCTCTGCGTCAGCAAACTACCCCTCCCCCCTCCCCCCCCCCATCATTTCGCACCCTCAAGCGGCGGATGGAAAGGAAAGTCCTGTCATTCAGTACACGCTACAGTGAACCCTACAACGCCCCTTTACAGAGTGGGAGCTCCTCAGCGCCCTTGAACATTGCCTCGACACAGATCCTGGGCCAGATCGGATCCATGGTCAGATGATTAAACATCTCTCGTCTGACTACAAGCGATATATCCTCGTAATCTTCAACCAGATCTGGTGCGATGGCATCTTTACATCGCAATGGCGTGAGAGCACCATCATTCCGGTGCTAAAACCCGGTAAAAATCCGCTTGATGTGTATATCTATCAGCCTCACAAACGTTTTCTGTAAGCTGCTGGAACGTATGGTGTGTCAGCAGTTGGGTTGGGTCCTGGAGTCACGTAGAGTCGCTCTACCACTGATAATCTTGTGTCCCTCGAGTATGCCATCCGAACAGCCTTTTCCCGATGCCAACACCTGGTTGCTGTCTTTTTTGACTTATGTAAAACGTACGACACGACCTGGCGACATCATATCCTTGCCACATCGTATGAGTGGCGTCTCTGGAACCCACTCCCGATTTTTATCCAAAACTTCCTGTCGCTACGTACTTCCAGTGTCCAAATTGGTGCCTCCCATAGTTCCTCTCCCCCACCCCCCACCCCCTCCGTATTCAGGAGAATGGCGTTCCGCAGGTCTCCTTATTGAGTGTATCTCTATTTTTAATGGTCATTAACGGCCTAGCAGCAGCTGTAGGTCCGTCGGCCTCCCCTTCACTGTACGCAGACGACTTTGCATTTCTTACTGCTCCACCAGTACTGGTGTTGCTGAGCGGCGCCTACAGGGAGCCATCCACAAGGCGCAGTCATTGGCTCTAGCCTACGGCTTCTAGTTTTCAACCGCGAAGTCGTGTGTCATGTACTTCTGTTAGCGTCGTACCGTTCATCCGGAACCAGAACTTTATCTTAATGACGATCCACTCACTGTAGTGGAGACATATCAATTCTTAGGACTGGTTTTCGACGCCCGATTGACTTGGCTATCTCACCTTCGTCTGCTTAAGCGGAAGCGCTGGCAGCTCATCAAAATGGCTCTGAGCACTATGGGACTTAACATCTATGGTCATCAGTCCCCTAGAACTTAGAACTACTTAAACCTAACTAACCTAAGGACATCACACAACACCCAGCCATCACGAGGCAGAGAAAATCCCTGACCCCGCCGGGAATCGAACCCGGGAACCCGGGCGTGGGAAGCGAGAACGCTACCGCACGACCACGAGATGCGGGCAAGGCAGCTCATCAATGCCCTCCGCTGCCTCAGCTATACCGACTAGGGTGCAGATCGCTCTACGCTGGTGCAGTTCTACAGAGCCCTTGTTCAATCCCACCTTCACTATGAGAGTTTGGTTTACGTTTCGGTGGCGTCCTCAGCGTTGCGTTTACTCGACCCAGTGCACAATGTGGCGTTCGCCTAGCGACGGGAGCTTTTAGAACGAGTCCGGTGACCAGTGCCCTGGTGGAGGCCGGGGTCCTTCCATTGCGGTCCGACGTGCACAAATGCTCGCCAGTTATGTTGCACATATTCCTAGATCTCCTAAGCATCCGAATTACCATCTCCTTTTCCCACCCGCGGCAGTTCATCTCCCGCATCGGTGGCCCGGGTCAGGGCTCACGATTGCGGTTTGCGTGCGATCCCTTCTCTTTACCACTTCTTTTCTTTACCACCTCTGCCTGAGGTCCATTCACGTACACCTCCACGGTGTACACCTCGACCGAGGCTTCGTCTGGACCTTTTGCATGGCCCTAAGGACTCCATTAACCCAGCCGCTCTCCGCTGTCACTTCCTCTCGACTCTTGACGTGTTCCGGGGCTCTGAAGTTGTTTGCACCGACGGCTCGATGGCTGATGGTAATGTTGGTTTCGCCTATGTCCACAGAGACCATATTGAACAGCATTCCTTGCCCGCTGGCTGCAGTGTATTCACTGCAGAGCTTGTTGCCATATCTCGAAAACTTCAGTACATCAGTTACTGTTCTGGTAGACGTTTCTTCTCTGTTCTGACTCCTTGAGCAGCTTACAAGCTATCGACCAGTGCTACCCTCGCCATCTTTTGGTAGCGAACATCCAGGAGACCATCTCTGCCCTGGAATGGTCCAGTCGCTCAGTGGTGTTTGTGTGGACCACGGGACACGTCGGAATCCCAGGCAACGCACTTACTGACAGGCTGGCCAAACAGGCTACGCGGAAATCGCTCCTGGAGATGGGCATCTCTGAAACTGACCTGCGTTCTGTCTTACGCCGCAAGGTTTTTCGGGTTTGGGAGACGGAGTGGCATAACAGTATGCACAACAAACTGCGTGTCATTAAGGAAACTGCGAATATCTGTGGGTTTCTCGCAGGGAATCGGTTGTCCTTTCTCGACTCTGCATTGGGCATACGTGGCTCACACATGGTTACCTCCTCCGTCGCGAGGACCCACCTCAGTGTCGCTGTGGCTCCCAAATGACAATCGTCCACCTCTTGCTGGTCTGCCCACTTTTAGTCGCTCTGTAGTGGACTTTTAACTTTCCCAGCACCCTACCTTCGGCGTTGGGCGACAATGCCTGAACAGCAGCTTTAGTTTTACGTTTTATTCGTGAGGGTGGGTTTTATCATTTGATCTGAGTTTTAGCGCATGTCCTTCCTCTGTGTCCTCCACTTTAGGACTTTTAGGATGGAGGTTTTAATGTGTTGCAGAGTGGATGGCTACTCCTTTTTTATTCTCATGGTCAGCTAGCCATGGTAATCTGCTTTCTTGTTTTTAATCTCTTCTCCCTGTTTCTTGCATCTCTCTGTGGTTTTCTTCTCCTGTTTTGTCCTTTGTAGTGTTTGTTGACCTTCTGTCTTTCTTTTGTTTCTTCCTTTCTCCTGTTGTTGTGCCATACGTCTTCTTTGTTTTCTTCTTTCCCTTGGGTAATTGTTCTATTGGGAACAAGGGACCGATGACCTCGCAGTCTTGAGGTTCAAGTGGCAAAGCTTGGTACCTCTGCAATGGAACTTATGTTTCACTCACTTATGTTTCACTCGGGGTGATAAAAGTCATGGGATAGCTATATGCACTTATACGGATGGCGGTAGTATCCGTGCAAAAGGTATAACTGGCCGGTGCATCGGCGGAGCTGTCATTTTCGCTCACGTGATTAAAGTGAAAAGATGTCCGACGTGACTATGGGCACGACGGATATTAACAGACCTCGAACGTGAAATGCTGGTTGGAGCTAGATGCATGGGACATTCCATTTCGGAAATAGTTGAGGAATTCGGTATTCTAGAGGTCCACAGTGTCAAGAGTGTGCCGAGAATACCACATTTCAGGCATTACCTCACACCACAGACAACGCACTGGCCGACAGCCTTCGCTTAACGACCGAAAACAGCTGCGTTTGCGTGGAGCTGTCAGTGCTGACAGACAAGGAACACTGTGTGAAATAAGCGCAAAAATCAATGTGGGGCGTACGAGGAATGTATCCGTTAGGATAGTGCGACGAAATTTGGTGTTAATAGGCTATGGCAGGAGACGAGCGACCCGAGTAGCTTTGCTAACAGCACGAAATTGCCTACAGCGCCTCTCCTGGGCTTCTGATCATATCGGTTGGACCCTAGACGACTGGAAAACAGTGGCCTGGCCAGATGAGCCCCAATTTCAGTTGGTAAGAGCTGTTGGTTGGGTTCGAGAGTGACGCAGACCCAACGAAGCCGTGGACGCAAGTTGTCAACAAGGCACTGTGCAAGCTGGTGGTGGTTGCATAATGGTGTGGGATGTGTTTACATTTCACGGAACCGATCAATGACTGGAAATGGTTATGTTCGGCTACTTGGGGACAATTTGTAGCCATTCATGGACCTCACGTTCCCAAGCGAAGATGGAATTTTTACGGACGCCATTGGTTTAAAGGACATTTTAAATAATTCGAGCGAATGATTTGGTCACAGGGGTCACCCGATACGCATCCCAGCGATCATTTATGGGAGAGGTTAGTTCGTGTGCAAAATCCTGCACCGGCAACACTTTCGCAATTATGGACCACTATAGAGTCAGCATGATTCAGTATTTCTGAAGGGGACTTCCAACGACTTTCTGAGTCAACACCACGTCGAGTTGCTGCACTACACCGGGAAAAAGGAGGTCGGGCATAATATTAGGAGATGTCCTATGACTTTTGTCACAACAGTGTGAGGTGGTTATAATTTCGGAAGTCGGGTGTTAGTGATCCTCCGCGACTAACGAGATTACTTTTCCAGTCCCGAAAGCTTACAAAGCACTGGAAAGTGCATTTCCGTGCGCTGGCATCGAATTCCGCATAGGCAGACCACCTTACTGGTTCTCTCAGCGAGTGCCTTACGGATTAGTGTGTGGACGTCTGCAGTCAGAAGAGGCCCAGGAGCAGACTGCATTGACATTAGCTAACTGGAGGCTGTGTTAAATGAAAATGGTGGACTTGACTGGGGCTAATAGTTCCAATAAATTTCATTTGCTGCCGTGTAAATTTGAGTGTGATGTTTTTGTGAGACTTTTTCGTTTCTTGACGTAGAATTGGATTACTGTTTTGTTGTGTTGAAGATAATCGACGGAGGTTGTAGCGGCCGATTAGAGGCTGTGTATGAGCTGTTAGTGGTGAACATATTGAAACCCTGTGTTCGGATCACATAATCTTTGTGAAAGTAGTTTGATTGTTACAGGGCTTAGTTATCAGTTTGGAGAGGTGACAAGTGTAAACCTGCCTCGCACGTCAAAGCGAGTCTTCTTTATACTGAATTAAGATACGTAGCAATGCAGAGAACTAATCTGCATCCACTAACAGACATTTCCAATTGATCGGAGGAGGAATACATCGCCGCACAGTACCAAGAGTGCAGTGGATTCTGACCACGGCTGTGTGTGTGGTTTCACGTGACGCTACGGAATCTCCAAGCCACGGACGAAACGAACGTTTCAACCTGAATTACAAATAGCTTAAAAGGTTAGCGTTTCCTGACGTGAGGACACTGGCGATATTGGTAGGAAATTTATTTTTAAGTTGCTTTGCTATTTTCTGACCGTCATACCAATCACGCGAAAGCAATTTACGACAGACCCCACCTTCACGAACAAGTTGGTGGGTCAATAACGCTTATCTTGAAAAGTTAACTGAGGTAGTTTGCCGGACGGAGCGCACGCTAATCATTGGCGTTAGCTGTCTTCAACTGATTGATCAATTTGGATACCACAGTCTTCTGGTACGTAAGGGAGGAGGAAGAGGGAGAGGGTTGAAGATTGCAGGTTATGTACTGGAGGCTTTCTCCTATTCTGTTTCTTCCCATTCGCTTTGGTTTTAAGTTCAGGGATGTGTTTAGGGGAACTGAAACCGGAAATAGTGCAGGGAGTGGCAACTGTCCCTTAACATAGACAAATGTAATGTATTGCGAATACATAGAAAGAAGGACCCTTTATTGTATGATTATATGATAGCGGAACAAACACTGGTAGCAGTTACTTCTGTAAAATATCTGGGAGTATGCGTGCGGAACGATTTGAAGTGGAATGATCATATAAAATTAATTGTTGGTAAGGCGGGTACCAGGTTGAGATTCATTGGGAGAGTGCTTAGAAAATGTAGTCCAGCAACAAAGGAGGTGGCTTACAAAACACTCGTTCGACCTATACTTGAGTATTGCTCATCAGTGTGGGATCCGTACCAGATCGGGTTGACGGAGGAGATAGAGAAGATCCAAAGAAGAGCGGCGCGTTTCGTCACAGGGTTATTTGGTAACCGTGATAGCGTTACGGAGATGTTTAATAAACTCAAGTGGCAGACTCTACAAGAGAGGCGCTCTGCATCGCGGTGTAGCTTGCTCGCCAGGTTTCGAGAGGGTGCGTTTCTGGATGAGGTATCGAGTATATTGCTTCCCCCTACTTATACCTCCCGAGGAGATCACGAATGTAAAATTAGAGAGATTAGAGCGCGCACGGAGGCTTTCAGACAGTCGTTCTTCCCGCGAACCATACGCGACTGGAACAGGAAAGGGAGGTAATGAGAGTGGCACGTAAGGTGCCCTCCGCCACACACCGTTGGGTGGCTTGCGGAGTATGAATGTAGATGTAGAATGTAGATGTAGATGAATAGTAAGTGCCCGTCTTGCGTCGCTTCCTTTATGGGGGGGTTCAGGAATTCGTCCTTTTAGTAATTTGTTTGCTATGGTATCTACATCTACATCTATATTCTGCATGCTATTGTACTGTGTACAGCCCAGTGTTACTTCTGCCACCACTATGTTCTTTCGCCTTTCCAGTTTCTTTTGCGAATGATTCATGAGAAGACCTAAGTCTCTTGACTTTCACCGAGCGAGGTGGCGCAGTGGTTAGCACACTGGACTCGCATTCGGGAGGACGACGGTTCAATCCCGTCTCCAGCCATCCTGATTTAGGTTTTCCGTGATTTCCCTAAATCGCTTCAGGCAAATGCCGGGATGGTTCCTTTGAAAGGGCACGGCCGATTTCCTTCCCAATCCTTCCCTAACCCGAGCATGAGCTCCGTCTCTAATGACCTCGTTGTCGACGGGACGTTAAACACTAACCACCACCACCACCACTCTTGACTTTCTCGTCGTTGTCTGGGAGGAAGCAATGTACAATGCTCGACCCTTCATGAAACGTACGCGCTCGTAATTTCAACAGGAAATCTCTCCGTGATCCACAAGGCCTCTCTTGTTATGTCTGCCACGAGAGTTAGTTGAGCATCAAGTTTCCATTAGTTTACGTCTATGGTCACAAACTTTTTGATAACAGATTACTGGTTTCGGCCTATAATGACCATCAACAGATCTGCAGCAAAAAATGGGAAAAACATAAATACACTCGCAGATTGTCTACTGCTTAAAAACAATAAATAGGTCATAATGACAAGTGCTACTGCCAAATAAATGAATTTGTGCGCTTTAAGTATGTACTGCAGCCATAGTGGCATCGTCAAATGTTAAATGCAGAATCAGCACCAACATCGTCAAATATATGTTAATAACATCATACACACGAGTCATGTTGTCAGTAGCACTACTGTTCAAAACAAGCTGCCGTACAGTAGCCACAAGATGTTTGCCCTGTAAGTTCACCAGATGTCGCTAATGTCGGCATACACTAGTTTTCAATAATTAAATGAACAGCGAAAATAAAGGGGGATACAATAGTTGAAGTCTGTAATGAGCTTATAGCGTATAAAAAGCAATGAAATAGAACACGACAAAAGTAAGATTGTGAAAAAGAGGAAGAGTTAAGAAACAGTTGACATATGCTCTAGTGTCAATATTCTAGATAATGACATACATAATAAACACCCTAGATAGTGCACCAGATAATATTAAACAACCATAAAACAAATCGCTAAAGAAGCCACAATGAAAGAAAACATAGTGCTGCACATAATCAGCGCCCTCTGTTAGCGCTAACGCTAGAATTCCGCATAGGCGGGAAGTAGTTGGAGGAACGTCACCGCCAGAGGGCCCCTCGTACCCTGCGGCACTCCGTTGCAAGAAAAGAATGATTAAATTCCGTAACAGTGTATGACCCACATTATCTAGGTAATGCAGTCTATGAAATGAACAGAGAAGGAACAAGAAAACACTAGAGTCATGCATAAAACGTACGAAAACGAAGTAAATATGTGAGGTACTCAATAATAGGTGAAACTATCAACAAATTATATATAACAGAGGCGTGCAGTGATTAAGACTCTCTTTGTCACAAAATCTGTCGGCTGAAGAGCGGCATACTAAGCTGCTGCCAGCCCGCCCCCTTCGGGGGGAATTGAAATTCAATAAAGGAAAAAAAAAAAAAAGATTAAGACTCCTCCTGCAAACTCGATCCTCGTCATCCGCTTGTCTCAACCATCCTCTCCCACCCCCGCCCGCTGCTGCGCCTGTATTCCCACGTCCCAACCGGTCTCCACCCTCCTTACCCTCTCCCAAGGTGGCTTCCGCCAGCTCCCCCTCCATGATGATGTCCTCCTCCCCTCCATCTACCCTTCCTACCAACTTTTATCCTCCCTCCCTCTTCCTGTGTCTGTTCCTTTGGGCACCCTCCCTCCCTCCTCCCTTTCTCCCCACTCCTCCCCCGGGCCTCCCATCCCCTGTCCCTCTACTCCTCCTCCCATCTCCTCAGCCATTGGCATCTTTGTTCTCCCCTCTCCACCCCCCCTTCACCCCTCTTCCCCTCTTGGTAGGTCCCCGGACTCGCACACGCTACGTGGACTTTCGCGCGCCGGAGATCATCGCCATCAGTGTCTCAAAATGGCTCTGAGCACTATGGGACTCAACTTCTGAGGTCATTAGTCCCCTAGAACTTAGAACTAGTTTAACCTAACTAACCTAAGGACATCACAAACATCCATGCCCGAGGCAGGATTCGAACCTGCGACCTTAGCGGTCTTGCGGTTCCAGACTGCAGCGCCTTTAACCGCACGGCCACTTCGGCCGGCATCAGTGTCTCGTGTGTGTGACGTCGTTTTGTGTTTTTAGTGTCCGCCGTCACGCTTCTACGTTCACTTGTGCCGTCGGATTCATCAGTGTTATGAGCGCCGTGCCAACGTGTTTTCAGTGTCGTTATCGTCGAGTGTGAACGGCTCCGTGTTTTTTTGTGTATCTGTGACCACTATTTTTTGCCCGTCACTGTGTTAATTCTAATTCTCCCTTCTTGTACTGTTATTGTTAACACTATGGCTGAAGAGCGGCGTAGCATGTCGCTGACAGCATACCTGATTGTTCAGGTATTCAAATAACAATAAAGGGAAAAAAAACAGTGATTAAGACACCTCCCGCAAACTCGATCCTCCTCACCCGCTTGTCTTGCCCATCCTGTCCCGCTGCCGCGCCTGTATTCCCACGTCCCACCCGGTCTCCATCTCTCCACCCTCCTTACCCTCTCCCAAGGTGGTTTCCGCCAGCTCCCCCTCCATGATTATGTCCTCCTCCCCTCCATCTACCCCTCCTATCAACTTTTATCCTCCCCCCCACACTTGCTGTGTCCTTTCCTTTAGGCACCCTCCCTCCCTTCTTACATAGTGAGTTCTGAGGGAGATAAATTTAGGTAGAATACTCCATCTAAGAGCATTGTGAAATGATGAAGATCTAATAAGAAATGAATATATAATGGGGTAACCAGTGCGTACAGCGACTAAGGAAGATATTATTGCTGCTTTAGTACATATGTCACTGTCTTTTGAACCTGAAGCTGTTATTCAGCTCTGATATAATGACGGAAGTATTCCTGGGTCGGATTCCTGATCCTGAAAAGGATTTCGCAAACGCGGTTGACCGATGACGTGGGACAGAATGAATTTTGTTGTTGTCGGAACGAGTGTTTCTACCACGTTGCTTAGACAAGAGCGTTAAGTTCGAGGAGAGATACGACGGGCAGTATACGTTGATAAGACAGTAGCGGAGATAGAGTGTATGGAAATTTCTGCGCTTATCTGCACGTAGTCAGGACGGCTGTGTTCAAAATGGTGAACTATGTCTGTGACGTTGATCACAAAGAGTCGAACGTTACAGATACACTACTGGCCATTAAAATTGCTACACTACGAAGATGACGTGCTACAAACGCGAAATTTAACCGACAGGAAGAAGGTGCTGTGATATGCAAATGATTAGCTTTTCAGAGCACTCACTGGCACCGGTGGCGACATCTACAACGTGCTGACGTGAGGAAAGTTTCCAACCGATTTCTCATACAAAAACAGCAGTTGACTGACGTTGCCTGGTGAAACGTTGTTGTGATGCCTCGTGTAAGGAGAAGAAATGCGTACCATCACGTTTCCGACTTTGATAAAGGTCGGATTGTAGCGTATCGCGATTGCGGTTTATCGTATCGCGACATTGCTGCTCGCGTTGATCGAGATCCAATGACTGTTAGCAGAATATGGATTCGGTGGGTTCGGGAGGGTAATACGGAATGCCGTGCTGGATCCCAACGGCCTCGTATCACTAGCAGTCGAGATGACAGGCATCTTATCCGCATGGCTGTAATGGATCGTGCAACCACGTCTCGATCCCTGAGTCAACAGATGGGGACGTTTGCAAGACAAAAACTATCTGTACGAACAGTTCGACGACGATTGCAGCAGCATGGGCTATCAGCTCGGAGACCATGGCTGCGGTTACCCTTCACGCTGCATCACAGACAGGAGCGCCTGCGATGGTGTACTCGACGACGAACCTTGGTGCACGAATGGCAAAACGTCATTTTTTCGGATGAATACAGGTTCTGTTTACAGCATCATGATGGTCGCATCCGTGTTTGGTGACATCCCGGTGAACGGACATTGGAAGCCTGTATTCGTCATCCCCATACTGGCATATCACCCGGCGTGATGGTATGGGTTGCCATTGGTTACACGTCTCGGTCACCTCTTGTTCGCATTGACGGCACTTTGAACAGTGGACGTTACATTTAAGATGTGTTACGACCCGTGGCTCTACCCTTCGTTCGATCCCTGCGAAACCCTACATTTCAGCAGGATAATGCACGACCGCATGTTGCACGTCCTGTACGGGCCTTTCTGGATACAGAAAATGTTCGACTGCTGGCCTGGTCAGCACATTCTCCAAATTTCTCACAACTGAAAACGTCTGGTCAATGGTGGCTGAGCAACTGGCTCGTCACAATACGCCAGTCACTACTCTTGATGATCTGTGGTATTGTGTTGAAGCTGCATGGGCAGCTGTACCTGCACACGCCATCCAAGCTCTGTTTGACTCAATGCCCAGGCGTATCAAAGCCGTTATTACGGGCGGAGATGGTTGTTCTGGGTACTAATTTCTCAGGATCTATGCACCCAAACTGCGTGAAAATGTAATCACATGTCAGTTCTAGTATAATATATTTGTCCAATGAATACCCGTTTATCATCTGCATTTCTTCTTGGCGTAGCAATTTTAAAGGCCAGTAGTGTATATCGAACGCAGGCGTTCATCAATACCACTTCCAGATGCCGTGAGTTTTCCTGAGAAAGGCCTGCCAGAATAACATCGCTGTAACCAATAGCTGGAAGTATAAGTGTTTGTACAAGTTTCTTTCTCAGTCAAGAGGGAATAGCTTTTTGTATTTTCGTACGGCATTGGAAAGCTGCTGGTGCTATGTGTTCAGCCTCATTTAGTTTTCCACCTATTATTGCTCCTCGGCTCTTTGCTGAAGGAGAGAAGTTTGTGTTTGTTCCATTGAGCATTAAATATGGTAGGTATTTCAGATATTTCAGGCTAATGAACCTAGAAAGACCAGTCAGGACCTTTCGTGTTTTCAATTGGTTGAACTTAACCCCATATCCTGTGCCTAGTTTGATAGTGCACACAGGTCTGTATTGAAATCCTCGACAGACATGCTCAATTTATTGGTTTTTTTCCTTAGACCCAACTGGAGATCATAGCATACATTGGGTATTTACAGTAGGACAAAACTAATAACAGATCATTAATATACAATTATAAGAGTATAAACCCAATACCGAACCATGGGGGACGTCTGACACTGCCTGTGACCTTCGTGACTTTATGGTGCCGGACATGATGCATTCCATGCGAAACGTCAGGTACGAACAAAACCACTGCACTGCATTTGGAGAGAAATTTAGGCTGCTGAGTTTGGCTAGTAAAATATCGAAGTTGACAGCATCAAAGGCTTTGCTAAAGTTTAAGAAGCACATGATAGTCGCCTCTTATCCACCCGTGGGGAGCTTCAGGCCGTCTGTTGTTTTTATGAAAGCAGATGTTGTGCAGTGATGTTTGTGAATACCCGATTGCTATTCGTCAAGTAGGTTGTTCTTAGTTAAGTAGTTGGATAGTTGCAGAAGAACGCAAATAAGTCGCTAATCAGACGGTTCCATGGAAACGATCTTTTTAGGCAATGCCTTAACAAGCCCCCGTTTCTGCTCCTCAGGCAAAACACTTGTGGTTAAGAAGTGGCTGGAAATATCTGTTATATGGGCAGTTGTGGGTCAGTAATAACATTCATCATATGGACTGTGATGTCATCGTGTCCGCCAGATGCTGATCTCACACGCATGGTGGATTATTTAACGGTGTTGCCAGGGAAATGTTTAGGACAGAATTTAGTTTATCTCCATGAAGTAACCAATAAGTCTCTGTTTTGTTAGCGGTCCCTTCAGTTGTGGTTGTAGGTAAGGTCAAGTACCTTTTCAGTTCCTCGACTGGGACAATGGAATCAGCTACAGGTTTTACTTTGCCTATACCAATACCACGCGGGATTTTCCCATAAGACACAGCTGATCAGTGTCTCTTGAAGGTTAACAAACGGCCACAACTGAGTTTTGCATTTCTGACAGCTTGACTGAGGCTGTTCCACTTCTGTGTCCGTTGACGGTTAATGTTTGGCTATACCAGAGTTTGCATTTCTCCACTTTTGCTTGTAAGCAGTACGATTGTCAGGCGTGGGCGCAGTTTGTATGCCAAATGAACACTGTCTCTGAGATTAATGAGCTTTTTTAGCTAATCAATCAACTGAGGTGCAGGTTTCCTTCTTCCAGTGAATCTCAACCTTTCATCTGATTTTCCTACAACAATATATATGTGACCATTCCGTTAGGACTCAAAACAGACGTTACGCCTTGGTGTTTGACGGTTGTTACCGTTTCCGGTGATTTATCATCAGTAATGTACGGCGCAGTAATGGAGTCCTTCGCCTTTTTATACGCACTATGTTACCTTCATTTACACTCAAGATGAACTGACGGCGCCCATAAGGAGACCTTACGCTGATCTATTTCATACTCCATTTGTCAATTTCCTACTCTTCGTTTGAAACTTCAGACAAAATGTTTCTCTCAAATCACTAATTAAATTTTTCTCAGTTACCATTCACGCAATTAAATCTTTTCAGCAAAACTAGATCTCATGTTTGTCAATATGATGCTCAATTTTTTTTTCATTTCCCGTTCTTCGTTTAGCTATGAAAATTCGGACAAAAATCCATTGTGCAAATTCTAGGGGCTATTGTTTTTGCTACGGTAAAACATTAGGTCAAAAATAAGGAGCTACACACATCTGGTTCATCAATTATTTTCGACCCGTTAGTGAATTATTTTAATAGTTAAGACTGATGGATTGAAGTCGGACATTGTACTGGCCCTTGGTGTGTGTGATGGTAGAAATGTGTGTCATCGCCGCAACTGGTTGACATGAGACCGTTGGTGTCCGATGTGAATGAGCATTATTTGTTCACGAAGAGGAACTCCGGGCCATTTGCACCCCTGTAAAGTCGCACAACCTCTGATTGCAGAAGGTGGTTTATGCATCTTTTGGCGTTAACAGTATTTCTGTGATCTCCAAAGAAGACATAAAACTCCTTACATACACCCAATGTGGTATCTCTGCATATAAAAAGCCTACCTTCACCAACTTGATCACTTTCGCAAAGTCTGGAACCACGCGACCGTTACGGTCGCAGGTTCGAATCCTGCCTCGGGCATGGATGTGTGTGATGTCCTTAGGTTAGTTAGGTTTAAGTAGTTCTAAGTTCTAGGGACTGATGACCTCAGAAGTTAAGTCCCATGGTGCTCAGAGCCATTTGAACCATTTTTAACTTTTCCAAGATCTTCCTGCCCTGTACAAGCAATCACTTTCCATTCAATTGAATATATAAAGAAAGGAAAAAGAATGGAAGCACAAAGTTGTAGACCAACATCCTTAATGTAGATCAGCAGTAAGCTAGATTATAATTTGTTCCTTAGAGAGAGATAATCTCCTGTCGATATATCAACATACATCTAGAAATCGTCGTCGCTCACGTAAACAGATCTCACCCTTATCACAAACGATATCCTGTGAACCAAGGATGAAGGCCAACAGACAGGTTCTGTACTCCTAGATTTCCCGAAAGCTTTCGACGTTGTGCCACATTGCAGACTGTTGACAAAGATTCTAGCATACGGCACACGTTCTGAAATAAGTGGCCAATTCGAACACGTTTCGAATAATTGCGCACACTACGTTGTCCTGGATGGCGAGTGTTCATCAGAGTCAAACGTAACGCCCGGAGTGTCTCAGGCAAGTGTGCTAGGATCGCTCTTGTATTCAGTGTAGATAAACTATCAGTTGTATAGGGTATGCGTCACTCTGAGACTATTTTCAGATGACAATGCTGTATACGGAATAGTGTCTTCCTTGCGTGACTGTAGCGATATTTAGGAAGACTTGGACAAAATTTTTATTTAGTTTCGAGTTGTGATCCGGCTGTCGACGTGCGGTACAGTCGTGCGTACATCAGCCGGCGCGAAGATTGTTTTGTTTCCATTTATGACGTACATAAGTTTTGTCATTGAAGATTTCAGTCACCATCTGGAATAGAGGGCTGATGATGCCGTATTTTATGGCTGAAACCGGTAGCCTACAAAATAAACTGGAAAAGAACTTAGAGCTTACGGTTCTTCTGATATTTATTACTTACATATCGATTTCTGTTCCGCCATCAAGCAGAGCAAGAATGGATGCACCCAAGAATTTCTATTTGGTGCAGTGCACTACACCTAGTTTTAAAGATGGAAAAATGTAAGTCAATGTGGATGGTTAGAATGAATTTCCTTTAATGTTCGAATACGGTATTGAAAGTCACTTCGATTAAATATCTAGAAGTAACATTACGAAACAAACTGGAATGGAAGGAGCACATAAGATCACTTGTTGGGAAGACGAAAGGCCGACTACATTTTACTGGGAGAGTTCTGGGTAAGTGTGGCGTAACTATAAATAAGATCGCACACAGAACACCAGTACCACCCATTCTTGAGTACTGCTCGAATGTTGGTGATGCCCTGCAGGTCGATTTAAAGGAAGACATCGAAGTAATTCAGAGGTTTGCCGATACGAGAGAGTTAGGAAAATTGTTCATGAGCTTAGATGAATATATTGGGAGGCAAAAAAGACCATCTTTTCCCGAAACTCTACTGAAGAAGTTTAGACAACTAGAATTTGCGACAGACTGAAGAACGATCTACCGCTTCCAAAGTCCACAAGGACAAAATAAGAGAGATTAGGACTCGTACAGAGGTATACAACAATCTTTTCCCCTGGCCCCATTTGCGAATGGAACAGTGGAACAGGAAATGGAACTACTAACGATAGTACAAAGAATATCCTGCCATGCTGTGACTTGCTGAATATGTGTAACATAAAACTGGAAGTTGAGAAAGTGTAACACAAGCTGAATCAGTGTTCATACGAGAAGACTACATCCCTTCACACATTTATGGCCCAGTCCTGAGCGGGCCACACATTGCTGGATATTTGGCATACACACCAACTCCTCCGAGCCTCCGATACGTAGTTCGATGGATTGCCACAGCCTACACAGCGTTAAAGATACACAGACCGTTGTATAGCAGGCATCGGTTGATTTCGCAGTTACTCTAAGCTGACCTTGTACTATCGTACGATGGAAATTTTCTGATTCAGAACAGTCTCCAGAGCCACCTCATAAGACTTTGTGACACTTTCATAAACATTGAGCTTCTTTGACCTCAAATTGTGAAGTGCTTCATCAGACATTCAGCGTATTATCGCAGCACCTGTTTGTTCCACATCTGCCTCCGTCTCTTTGTTCAAGCATTGGGACATGTCTTCTCTGTCGTACCATCTGCTGCCAACCTCGTCATTGATTTTTACGTAACAGAGGGATTCCATACGCATGTGATGGGTTTTTATTCTCTGTAATAAGTCTTAATTCTCCTGTATGTAGCATAAATTTTTCTCAAGACCACTTCATTTCCAGTTCCTTTACCTGCCTCCCTCATCCATTCTACGAGGGTCATTTTTAAATTAAGAATCGATTAGCAATGGAGTAAGAGAAACTTTATTTATGAACGTATTGTGTGTGTGTGTGTGTGTGTGTGTGTGTGTGTGTGTGTGTGTGTGTGTGTGTGTGTATGCGTGTATGTGTATTGTGTATTGAACTGGGGACCTAGAAACGACGGAGGCGCTTCGTCCCCGCCGTAGCCCTCAGTTGTTCACAACCCCACAACAGGCTACAGCAGTCCACTCACCCCACCGCCGCCCCACACCGAACACAGGGTTATTTTGCGGTTAGGCCCTCAGTGGACCCCTCCTGGGAACATCTCATACCAGACGAGTGTAACTCCTATGTTTGCGTGGTAGAGTAAGTATGGTGTACGTGTACGTGGAGACAGTGTTTGCGCAGCAATCGCCGACTTAATGTAACTGGGGCCGAATAAGGGGAACCAGCCCGCGTTCGCCGAGGCAGATGTAAAACCGCCTTAAAAACCATCCATAGGCTGGCCGGCACACCGGACCTCGACACTAGTACGCCGGGCGGATTCGTGCTGGGGACCGGCACGCCTTCCCGCTCGGGAAGCAGCGCGTTATACCGCGCGGCTAGCCGGGTGGGCTTTATCAACGTAAATTGTATCACAAACTACAGTACGCACATTTTTTCACTTTTCGACATAGTTAACATGAACATTTAAACATTTTCAACTAGTGGCAGCAGCTTTTGGATACCAGCATCAAAGAACTCTGCCACCTGAACATTAAACCATTTAGTAACAGTTTCATTCAACATGTCATCAGTTTCCAAGCGCTTTCCATCAAGAAATTCCTTCAGTTTTGGAAACTGCTGAAATTCTGATGGTGCTAAGTCAGGGCCGTATGCTGGATGATCCAGTGATTCCTAGTGAAAGTTGACCAGTTGCGACTTTCTTCTTGTCGCAACATAAGCAGAACGCCACCGCTGTAGAGCTGTACGCAACGGCGATTTTCAATAGTGCGCCTAAGCTTTAATAATGTTTCACAGTACCTCTCAGCGTTTATTCTCACTCCTTTTGGCAAAAAAATTTAACAGGAGATTGCCTTCCCGGTCCCAAAAAACTGTTGCCATGATTTTCTTTGTTCAAGATTTTTGTCTGAATTTTCGTGGTTTCGTTGGGGAGATTGAATGATGCTACTCACTGTATCGACGTTTATTCTGTGGACTGTAGTGCGCAATCCATGTTTCAGCACTGGTCACAATGTAGCTCAAGAATTGGTCACCATCCTCGTGATAGTGCTCCAAAATGGACAAAGAATGTGCCATTCGCTTTGTTCAGAATCGTTCAAATGGCTCTGAGCCCTATGGGACTTAAAGCCTGAGGTCATCAGTTCAAAAATGGTTCAAATGGCTCTGAGCACTATGGGACTTAACTTCTGAGGTCATCAGTCCCCTAGAACTTAGAACTACTTAAACCTAACTAACCCAAGGACATCACACACATCCAAGCCCGAGGCAGGATTCGAACCTGTGACCGTAGCGGTCGCGCGGCTCCAGACTGTAGCGCCTAGAACTGCTCGGCCACTCCTTCGCTTTGTTATGTGTTCTTCTGTCAACGTTTTCCGCACCCATCTTGCACACTTTTTCTGTAGTGAAGTTTATCAGTAACAATGTGAAAAAAACTACTGATCTTGAAACTTGTGAAATTTTGATGCAGCTAGTCAATAGTGAAGCACCGTTTTGGCGAACTGCCTCATGAACGTTTTGTGTCAAGTCTTCATTCATGACAGTAGGTCGTCCAGATCGTTGTCCATCATGAACTTTTATCCTTCCTTCATTAAACAGCCTACAGCATTTGTGCACATTTCCATTATTCACCTAAAACATGAACTTCAATAAGCTGCTGGTGAATTTCAGCAAGACGAACATCTGCACTATAAATCATTTAGCTGCTGGTGAATTTCAGGAGGACCAAGTTGTTTTGCATTTAAGAATCGAATAACCGAGTGCACTTAACAATCGATGGGATTACTGACTGACAGCGACAAACGAAGCAGTATAACCCTACAACAAACTCGGGCAGAGACGTGAAACGTAATGGCGGCGTAGTGCGAGACTGGTCAAGAGTGGCCGACAATGAATGGACGTCACGTGACAGAAAGCGCAGGCACGATGTGCTATCGGTTCTTATTTTAAAAATGACCCTCGTCATCATGCTTCATTTTAATTTCCAGTGATGAATTGTACTTCTTAGTAACCTATACTGCTTGCTTGTCAATTCATAATACATATTTTTGCGTTTACTCTAGTCATTAATAATTCGGAGTATGTCTTTAGTTATTCACATTTTATTCGTCTCTGTTGGTGTTGTCCCGTTGAATTTCCGTATATTTCACGTTTCACTTCTCTGTTAAACAACCCATAGCACTTTTACTTCTGTCATTGGTAAGTGCTTCAAAGTATTTTCATTTCTTCTCAGTCTTTCGAAAGTTGACACTATCCTACTTCCTTGTAGGTATCTTCTTTATTGTTTTTAGGGTTCCGAACATCAATCCGTGAAAAGGAAACCTTATAGGATCACTCTCTCGTCTGCCTGTCCGGCAGTAGAAAATCCTTTTTTTCAGTAACGGGTAGGCATATCAAGTTGAAATTTATGTCTGTGGTCACTTGGCGGTCACAAAATTGAAGCTGTAAAGTCAACGCAATCAAAAGATACGGTCGTTCATGTCACATAATTTGATACTCCCAAACCCACTCATCAAAACCTGTAGGGTACTTTCAGTTGGCCTGGAATCATAAAATTTGGCAGGAAGCAAGGTTTCACAGTACAATTAAACGAAAAAATCCGAAAATTATGAATTTGTAATAATATCAGACGAAAAAATATTTCTTTTTTCATTTGTTAACTAACTTTAGACTTACAATTAAAACATTCTCGAAAGTGTGGGAATTCCCCAAACCGATGTCTTGTCAGAATTACTGACGACAAGGTGCAAAAAAAATCATCGAGTTTGTCGACTCCCGGGGTGGATTAAATGTCTATATATGTAATTAATTTTGCACCTAACCCCCCAGCGGGGGTCCTCCTCGCACATGGCCATTGTTTTTTAATACAAGCCTGCTGTTCGTCATTAATATGGTATGTTGTGAATATAACAGAGAAAATGATGATCGACCTGCAGTAGCGAGAAGATTTTGGATTACCGTTTTCGTATGAAGATTAAATTTAGCACGACGTAAATCGCTTAAGTTGAGAATGTTCACAACTTAAGGTGATTGTTGAGTCGGCAAGCATTTCAGCATGCCTGTACTAGATCCTTATTTCTTCTTCCTTAAAGTAGATTCTTGTAATCGATTTCGTTATCGTACCTGCTGAGAAGTGTTTTAAGAAAAGCACTTTCAACACGGGAGGATCATCTTGTGGCTGCGATAACTACTAGTCTTTCATGCATTGAAGGCTAACTGAAGTCGAAAAGATCGGGAACATACTCTGACTCTCTCTGTATGTGCTTGGATAGACCTGAGTCACTACATTCTACAAAAGGGTCGCGATTACTCTTGACGTTGTGTAAACGTATCTTCATTCAGTTGTCCATTCTCCATAATATTTCGTCATTGAATTCGTTTCAGTCTTCTATGTGCGGTGTCTCAGCCACCCACTGTCTAATGTAACTGTGCTGTCAGCCACTGAGCTGATTTTATGGCTTTGACTGCCTGTAGGAAGGCATTGTTATCATTGAAAGTAGTAAATCTGCAAGGCCTAATTTTTCATGTTATGCCCCTCCCTTCGTTTATTTATTGTCATGTGCTCCTGTCCTAACCTGTCTACTTTGCTACAGTGTCTTGGTTGGTGTGTTTTATGTTTCTGTTTGGTGCGATTTTCTTCTTAGTCAGTCTTGGTTTAGGAAAAAAAAGAAGTTTCGTTGTTAACCGTACGCTTTCTCACGGGGTACAAGGAAAAGCGCTATACCCACAGGAGAGGAATCTGTGCATAAAGCCACGGGCAGAGCTCTACCGTTTTGGCAACACTTGTTATGACATTCCAGTCTCCGTCTGCCATATCACGTTAACGTCATAGTCTAATGCCTTTTTCACGAACAACCTGTTTCTCTGCAGCCCACGTAGTAGTATTACGATCCCTACGTGACGCAATTTCGCCTTGCGACAGACCACATTCACAAAGATCGACCGTTTCTTCCCATTCACAGTCGTTAATTGATCGTCTGGTGCTTGTTGCCACCGAAGAGGTTTAGCAACTACTGCTCGTGACAAAGTACTCGTATAATAATCAACAGCTACATTTGTTCTCAACGAATAACTAGAAAATACGTGACTGAGGGTACCTTTTGCACCACATGTTATGTTTTTTTCGCTGTACAGTAAAAGCAAAATTTTTAGGGAAGAATACAGAAGAAAAATAAAGGAAGAATAAGGTTTAAAGCGCTATATACAAAGAGGTAATTAGGGAAGGAAATCAGCCGTGTCTCTTTCAGAGGAACCATCTATGCATCCTTCATGAATTTCGGGTAATAACGGAAGGTTTATGTCTTAGTATCCGTGTCACGGATTTTCTTTACTCCTGTTCGCGAGTCTAGTGTCTTAACCATTGCGCCAACTCGGTCAGTTGATGTTCAGTTAGATAGGCTACGGGCATTTGAATTGTAATAAACAAAGAAGCAGCAACAAACATTTGACAGCCACAAACATTTGACAGCCCGCACCTTGTACTAGATGTGACATCTATAAACTTTCGATCTTTGATTATGGAATTATTTATCGAGGATCAATGAGACAATAATCGGACACAATTTTTAAGCTAGAGAAACAACAACAGAAATAGTAATCAGCCATATTGTAAAGATCGAGCAGCAAGCTGTTAATTCTAGCTGCTCTGTGTGTGTACATCCACCAATCCGTAACGCAAAATGAGACTAACTTCAGTGATTATGGTATCAGCAAGGAGGCAGGATGTTATTGAATTTAGCATATGTTAAAATTCAGGGGTAAGTAAGAAAAAATTATTTTTTTTTGTTTTCTCCAAAAAAATTCCTGCCCCGAGGTACAGGTGCCCAAAGATGACACTGCGAACACGATTTTGAAGATACGGATTCCGGAATTTTTTTTAAATGCTGTATCTCTGCAACACTAGATATTTTGTTATAGTTTTTTCTATTTGAAACATAATTGCTTTATGATTACAATGGTATCTACCGTTTGGACAAATTTGTCAAAGTTCTTTTAGTGTCGCCTTTTGAATTTTTTTATAATGTACAGAAAAAAATTGTTTTTTCAAAAATGCCAAAGCAGAAAAGTACGATTTTTTTATGTTGTGTAGTACCATGTAGTACTGTATTCTCCGTAAAGGAGAGCTTCCACTTTTAAGTTAGAAAGGTTTTATTTTAAAACACCATTTTTTAACTTTCAAGGGTAATGAATGTCTTCACTGAAGTTGTTTATTACTATTTTCTTTTTTACAGTGTTTATTTCTATTGTCTTTGCCGCAGTTATTTCTTATCACATTCTTTTTTGCAGTTGTTTCTTTTCACTTTTATTGTTGCAGATACTTCTTACACTTTGTTGTAGTTTCTTCTCAGTTTCTTTTGTCGTGGTTGTTCATTGCAGGTTTCTGTATTGTAGTTGTTCACTGCTAATTTGTTTACTGAAGAGGCCTCTAAGAAATCTGAGACCATCCAGCGTGTTCTGTGTTTTCGTGAGTAATTTGCCAGTTGCAGTGTGTTTTGTGAAAAGGACTGTTTGAAATGTCTTCTGACTGGGGCCACAGGCGAGTGAAGTGTGCTGACTATTTGAATATCCATAAAAGAGTGATATAGGAGACAAAAAAATAGACTTTGTTCAGGTTAGGAATAAGTGTTCTCATTTGAAGACTCTGTTTGAAAGTGAAGATGTTTCCAGTGACGACTTTTTGTGTTGTAAATGTTTTGACAGAGTAACATCAATGTTAGTGAAGCAGATTTTACATCAGTAGAGGAAGAATTAAATACCCTGAATCAGTCAACTACAGAGGTAGGTGTTAGCTCCGTTAAGAAACCGAGATCAGTGAAGTTGTGTCATAAGCTCTATGCATCTAGAAAGCGCAGAGAAATTACTAAAGCTATGGATGAATACACTACAGCAAAACTGACCACAATCTTCAAAGAAGAAATTCCATCTTCAGAAGAAAATGAACCAAAGCACTCTTGCAAGGAATTTTTCACAAATATCAATTCAGCTGTTGAATATTGTACATCCTACAGCGAAAAGGTACAAGTTTTAACTATTATTTCAGAGACATTTTCGAAGAAAACAATTTTAAACCACATTCAATCAGTATCAAAGTACATGGTAGACAAATAAAGAAATGTGAGGTCTGTAAAAGGAGTCTTTGGAAGATCAGATCCCTATTATAGTCATCCTGTAGAAGCAGCTCAAGTTAAAATAGTGCACTCATTTTATCTGGAAGATAAATAGGACTGTTCTTGCCAGAGTGCCAACAAAAAAGACACTATAACTGTAAAAGTTGAAGGTCATAAAGTTGTGAATGTGAAGAGGTACATGACTCGCAGTATTAAAGAAACTTTTGCAATTTATAAGAGCAACTACACAATTTCACATACTGAAAGATCAAATTTTTATGCACTACGACCTAAGTGGGTGGTTCCACACTCACCTAGAGATGTCTGTTTATCTGTCTACTACACGAATTTTGAACTTTGTGTGGTAACTTTGAAGAACTTATTGGAGCACACGACATATGACACCTTGGTTGGGGTGTGAAGTCATTTGTAGTCTGTGATGTAAACCGAGAGACTTGTTTGTTTCTAGAATGTGGTGACTGCCCTGGAAAGGAAGAGCTGTATTTACAGACACTTGGCCTGGAAGATGTAGCAGATAACTCTGCAGAAATTACTTATGCGATATGGGAGGAAAATAAACTAATTAAGAAAACTGTTGCCTTTGACAGTTTCATTGATGAACTTGGTAAATGGTCAGTGAAAGCAGTAACGCACTAGCATCTGCAGAAATTGCAACAATAATACATTGCAGAAGTGAAGTATGCAGGCCGATGAGCTATGTTTAGTACTTCACTGTGGTTTTGCTGAGAATTGGTTTGTAATTCTCCCATAAGTACAAGGGTATCGTTGGAGTAATGACCAGGTTTCAATTTTTACAGGAGTGACATATTTTCAAAACAAGACCACAAGTGTTGCAGTTATAAGTGATGACACAGGTCATGACTCAGCACATGCTTTGCTGGCAATGCGCAAAACTCTTGAACTACAAACAGGGGCAGAGATGATCATCATTATTTCTGATGGTGCTCTTAGTCGTTTTAAAAATCGTTACCAGCAGTTTGAGCTGAGTAAGTCGCTTGTGCCAACTGACTGGGTATACAGTGCTACTAGTCATGGGAAGGGGCCTTGGTGTAGGAGGCCTGCTGAAGCATCATGCTACAAAACATAATACTCCCAGACCAAATACAGCTGCAATTCAGAATGCTGAGTATTTTACAAGATTCGTGAAATCTTACACAGCCACAGCCATCATTCTTTTGTCCAAAGAGGAAACCGATGAATTCCGTGAGCAGAGAAAAGAAGGATGGTCCAAATAAACTAATCCTATAAAAGAAATTCAGATGACACATTTTTGGACTCAAAATGATGGGCTAACTCACATTGCACACACTTTAAAGAGCAAGAAAGAATAAATTTCGTTCGTTCGGCTAACACCTCAGAAACAGCAGGATAATACTCAGATTCACAACCTGACAAGGGGGATGTTTGTGGCGTGAGTGTATGACTGTGACTGGTGGATTGCAGAGATTATCGACACCAGTTATGTGTTAAACGAAACTGTAGTGACCTTTATGCTACCACACGGACCAGCTGCTGGATATAGGTTTCCAGCTGAAGGACAGCACCAATGCCATCAGTGATTACTTCCTGTTCACAATGTTCTGAAGATTGTAAGTGCTCCAGTTCCTACTGGTTCAACAGGAAGGCATCACTCTATATCAAAGGAAGATACTGAAGCAGTGGAACACATTTTTAGTTCATTAACTGGCTGATTTTAGTACAAAACAAGGTGGCCAGAAGTTGTATAAGTTGAAACCTTTGGACCTTTCACATACATTTTGGAACCACTGAAAATGCGTGAAAAATGAGTCTCTTACTCATCATTCAAAACTAAAATTATGTTAAATAAGCTTAGGTTTTGATTTTCATGAGCTTGTTTTGTGATAATGCAGTAATAAAACAGGTTTATGTGTGGCAAAAATTTCAATTGTTTATAAAACCTGTTCAACCTAAAAGTGGAAGCTCTCCTTTTCAAATGGTTCAAATGGCTCTGACCACTATGGGACTTAACTTCTGAGGTCATCAGTCCCCTAGAACTTAGAACTACTTAAACCTAACTAACCTAAGGACATCACACACACCCATGCCCGAGGCAGGATTCGAACCTGCGACCGTAGCGGTCGTGCGGTTCCAGACTGTAGCGCCTAGAATCGCTCGGCCACCCCGGCCGGCGAAGCTATCCTTCTCAGGGAATGTAGAACTATACGACACTAATCAACAGAAAAAAAATCAAAATTTTATTGATTGGTATTTTTGAAAAAAAAATTCCATAAATTATAAAAATAGTTCAGAACCCTATAGTAAACGAACTTTGACAGATAAGTCCAGATGGAGGATTACTTTGTAAAGATAAAGCAATTATCTTTCAAATAAAAAAACCAACAAAATATCTAGAACTGTTCCAGAGATACAGAATTTTAAAATTTTTTCCAAAATTCACATTTTCAAAATGGTATCTTTGGAGGGCTGTATCTCGGAGCAGAAATGTTTTTGGAGAAAACAAAAAAAGACGTGTTCCTTACTTAGTCCGTCATTTTAACATGTGCTGGATTCAATAACATCCGAGACTATGAAGGTAAGATTTTTTCCTAGCCTTGCTGATTGTATCAGCAAGGAGGCAGGAGCCAGATTTAACATACATTTACAGAGAAAAAGTAATCGATCACTGCATCTCTCGTTTTCTAACAGCAAATAAAGTTACTGTGGTTAATAAGTAACTATTGAATTAATACATACAGTAGTCTCAAAGACTGTACTGATAACACTGAGTGGCAACTGGAGAAAAGTAATATAACTTAATAATAAAAAACCTCTATTATTACACAACGTACTCGCGAAGTTTATTCCACCTTTTGTTTTAAGCTGATTTATTGCACCAATATGGTCTGTACGTAAACTACTACAGTTTTTTGTTTCACGTGGAAAATTATCGGTGAACCTCAAGTCATGACGAAGAGAGAATTTTCCTTCATTTTCATAGCGACTGAAATTTTGAAAATTTCACCTAGCTGTTTAATTTGGTGGTCTCTAAAACTATAATATTGGACACACTACACGGCTGATATGTCCTGTGTTCTACCTATTGAATTATCCCATGTAATATGAAGGGAATTATTAAAGGCACTCGTAACTTTGATAGTCGAGAAACTTCGGAAAAAAGATGAATGTATAGACGAATTAACATCAAAAACAATAAAACTTCTGTGTCTCTTATTATTCGAAAAAAATACCTCGACTTTGATTTATGAACAGGACACTAACTTATTCTATATATCATAGTATGAAGGCTTTCACGACCGGATGAAATATCTTCTGGTAGACCTTCCGGGATGTAAGGTCGTGGTCCACGAAACTCTTCAGCTCCTATTCTATAAATGTTAGATATACGTGCAACAGATCGTTTTGCTTAGTTCGAACGATATATATGCCGTTTAAAGCCAGCCTTCCTCAATAACTCAATTGCATAACGCTAAAAGCGCCGCAATATTCAGTTTAAAAAGAGTATGAATTGTGTTTGTTTTTGTGTTAAGTAAGCTGTATTGAGCTATTATAGTACAGCCACTTACATGTACACCATAAATATACTACACACTAAAGATCATAATTGGCTGGTGGAAAACAGATTACAACAATGATATTGCTTTAGAGCTACATACTTTCGTCGCCAACGACCACACGGCTGATGCAGATGATATTCACCAGAACAAGAACTTTTGCTAACTCCATGCTGAATATCACACAGCAGACTCTTTGTACTAGAATCCTATGCAACAGTCGTGATATTCACTGAACGAAATAAAACACCGCAGTTTAAAGTGGCACTGGAGTGAACGAGTAAGCAATTACAGCGACTATCTAGCTAACGTATCGCTGCCTCTAGATTCCGCGACCTCATTATCGCAGCATTCGTAACACTCAATAGGTGGCCACTCCACAGCAACGCACTGTGATTGGTCAGCCAGTTGTGGCGTCAGCGACTGGTCAGTTCCGCCGCCTCTTTCGACTTTCTTTTACCCCAGCAGCTGAAACTGCACTTTCTTTCCGAGCGTCCCAGCTCACAGCTAGACCTCAAGAGGATATATTTAACACTAAAGCTTACTGGGAAACGTGAAATAAGGTGAAAAAGCATGTCGTAAGTTTTACATTTACATCAGATGTAAGACATTTTCACCAAATGATCTAAACGTTCAGTTTCCTACGAGTACACGTCCAGACGAAAGACCGTTGTCATCTAAAATCTCCAAAGAAGTGTAGCTCGTGCAGACATTTGTCAAGGCGCTGGCTCAAATACTTCTATCATTTATAACCTTCTACAGAAAGCTTAAATAATAACGTAACGAAATATTAATGAAGTAGGTTGTAGGTGTAGTGAGTTGAATGAAAATACATTTATCTTCTGCACCAGAAACTGTATCGTATATATAGTGCGTTACTCTTCTGAGATGCTTCTAAATTCTGACCATGTACACAATTTTACCGTCTGCACATGTTCCACTTCTTCATCTGCTGTTTCATGTTAAGAATGTTTTATTTTATAAGAAATCTATTTTTGACGCTCAAGAGAGGATTGCTGTTTTCAGGGACGATACTTCTTTCTTCGATGTTACGTTTTGCTAACGCAGATCAGACAAAGAGTCTAATTCATATTGTCTTTTTCAGTCATATTTACGTTTAAGAAAACTAAGCTGGGCGACATCTTCGCAAGCACCTTCGACGTACAGCATTTGTTCCGCTAGTCATCGATCTTGCACCTTGTTTGGGATTATCCTCCGTCTTTCCCTGTCTTGCACTAATGTTTTCATCTTGACGTAACTGCTACACCCGATTCTACAATCTGCTTTAAATGTTCTAGTCATTGCCTGTCTCTACAGTTATTTCGCTCTACTGTTCTCTCCAACTTCAACAATTATGTATTTCAGATATATATTTTCGAGCAATTCTTCCTCGATATCATACAGATATCTGATACCAGTAGAGGCCGTTTATTGAAGAAAACTTTTGTGCTATGACGGAATATCACTGCTACGGAAAATATCCTTGCTTCGACCATCCTGTGTAAGCTTGTTTCCAATAGAGGAGAATTTATTTATTTCTTCCACTTGTGCGTTGTTGCCAAAATGTTAAATACGTGGTTATTCTGCTTTCCACTACGCTTGATCATCATCTTTGTCTGAAGTGCAGTATGCTGTTCTCTTGCCATCGGTGCCTGTTTTCGTTGCTCTTCAATTACTCTTCTGAAATTCTCTTTCTGTTACTGCGAGTAATAGAAGTACAGCTTGAACAACAGCAGCGATAAATTGCAAACGTGCCTCGTACCTTACTGAACACAAACTTGTCTTCCTTGAACCATTGCTTTTATTATTTGGAGTTGCTTACTGTATATCATTATTTTGCGTCTGTGCTTTCCCTTCTATCTTCGTAGGACTGTAAACGTCTTATTCCAGCTTAAAATTGTAAAAGGTCTTCTCTAGATCCATAAATGCTGAGAGCATATCGTGATTTTTCTTCTGTCTCCTATTACTAAGCACATGTCAGAATGCTATTTTGACGCCTTATCGCTTCAGGAAATCAAAGTGATCTTTGTTCTGTACGTCTTCAGCATTTTTACTGTTCTTCTGTGTTATTCTTGCCAGTAATTTTGCAAGCGTGACGTGTAAGAGTAATCATCAGAGCCGCAGGAAAGTCAGGTCGCACATCGTCGGATGTTGTATAGATAATGTCTTCTTTACTATTATGTAAACAAATTTTTTCCTCATAAAACAATTGTTGTGAAGCCATCATACAACTCTGAGGTCATCAGCACGGAGATAATAACGCAACAAATGTCGATAATGTGTAATTCACTCGACACATGTTTCTGGACTACATTATCCCATTATCAAGTTTTTAAAATTAATACGCCATCATGTACTGTCGAAACATAATAAATAAGCAGCAAGCATGCATTTCCAAACACATCTCTTGGCGGCAACATACGTAGGAAGAGAAGCATTTAGAAGTTGCTAGAACTGAAAAAGGCAGGCTGGATTTTTTAAACAATTCTCACAATGAAGAAAGTATGTTTAATGAATGAAGGTCCGTGGACAGCCTGCATTTCGGTTTTTAGATTTTACTTCCCATATGTACCGTAAATGAAATCAAAACTTTAATCTGTTTGTTTTCGGTTTTTTTGTTTCATTTCCTTGCTTCGGCAATAAAAATTGAAAACCGAAATGCAGTCAGCGGCCTTTTTATTTATAAAATATCTATGTTTTACTCTTTCTGTGTGCCACATGAAAACATTAGTGATTCGTTAAAAAACGAAACAAGCGCCTCATTCCTTGTACCTTTATTGCTACGCTCCTCCCACGGCGTGCCCCACAAACATCTGCATTCTTCAGACTTCTCCAGAAAATCTTTCAGTAAAGTTTCGTCTCCCTCGCGCTCTGTCACGTTAGCCATATTTGAACAGCTTTTATTCCGGCGAATTAACGTCGAGCGGTTGGCACGACAATGCTGTTCTGAACACACTCCACAATTTGTTGGGTTTAGTGGTAGTGGGGAGGATGAGGTGTGGTAGTGGTTGGGAGGGGGGGGGGGAGGAGGAAGTCGGCTATCGGGTGTCCTTACCCAACCGACCAACCGACAAGCAAAATCGATCTCGATCTCGATCTGTCTGGACGCCCGGCTGATAAATTTATGCATATCGATTTTACGAAAGTCAGTTGTTTTATATAAATGGAATCTATAGCTCAACTGTCTGATTTCGTCTGCTCGAAGAAGTAAGCTTGTCAGTAGTTTATTCAAGAAGAAGTGTTTGAGAATCTTACTTACGATGATTAATGCTTTAGAAACTTAGGCGCAATGTGTAAAAAGAGTTCAACGTGATCGCTGAGGGAAGATTATTCTGTTTCAATTTTTTGAAGTCTTTCAGACGAGTAAAGACACAAAGTATTGATTGTGTCCGAGGTCTTTGCCACTAAAAGAGGGAATGGATACAGCAGTTTACAAATTAGCCAGCTACGAGCAGTGTAAGATTGGTGCCAATCATTATTTACATTGCTTCATTCATGCATCCCTTACCACCTAAGGAACGGTAAGTAGTTATCTTCAAACAAATAAAGAAATTAACTTCCAGCTCGGTTGAATAATCCTTCTTTTCCATCACAGCACATAAAATTGATTCGTCTGAATCAACTAACATTTCTAAAAGCAAGCTGAACAACGAAGCATGTTTCAAAAACAGTTGAATGCTTAGATGGGAGCGAATATCGATTGTAGAATAGGATAACTGGGAGATAGTATTTCCAGATCGATATCGGAGTTTTTAAATAACCAGCTAGGAATGGTATCGGGAAATCGGCTGACGAAAATGGATTAGTGAGTTCCACGTAGTAAATGTCAACTGCTGAAGAAATCCGTTAAGTATCAGCTAAGCAGGAAGTACCACCTAACTATATAACACTTTCACTTACCGCAAGAACTATCTGGATTTCCGTGATGGAAAGCGCGCTTTAGGGCAGTATTGTTAAATTCACGAAGGAAGTATGCGGGGTTGTACTATTCTTGTGGCCAAATGCTTTAAGTGCACAATTTTTCGCACTGAAATTTTGGCGGTTTACGACTAAACGTATTGTCGCGTCCAGCCGCAGTGAAATAGTGCGAACAATTTGACCAAGGCCGCACAAGTTGGGAAGTCCAGGCCTTGTACCACGCGATATCCACCTCTTCCGTAAGCTAGAAGAGCTCGCCCGGCTAGCCGCGCGGTCTAACGAGCTATTTCCCGAGCGAGAAGGAGTGCCGGTCCCCGGCGGATTAGTGTCGAGGTCCGGTGTGTCGGCCACCGTATGGATGGTTTTTAAGGTGGTTTTCCATCTGTCTCGGCGAATTCGGGCTGGTTCCCCTTAATCCGCCTCAGTTACACTATGTCGGCGATTGCTGTGAAAACAGTCTCCACGTATGTGTACACCATAATTACTCTACCACACAAACATTGGAGTTACACTCGTCTGGTATGAGACGTTCCCTGGGCGAGGGGGGGGGGGGAGGGGGTATACTGTGGGGCCGAATAGCACAATAACCCTGTGTTCGGTGTGGGGCGACGGTGGGGTGGGTGGACTGCTGAGGCCTGTTGTGGGGTGACCGCGACCGAGGAACGGATTTTTATCGTCGAGGAGTTCTATGACTGGTATAAAGTTCCGATCCTTGTTTACAGAGCCTTGGTGACTGTGTTTAAACTAGTGTTATGTATCTGTGTCACTTTGAAGTATTACAACGTTCAATAAAAGTTATTTGATCTGTCATAATAATGTCTAAATTATTAATTGAAGGCTTCTCGCAGTAATTTGTTTGTCGGCTCGAGAATTCAGAAGGATCTTGCCATCATTCTTAGCTTCTAAATCAGCCAATCTCGTTTAGGCGTTTCGGCTTTCGAGTAGCAATATCTATAGAGTGAGCAATCAGAGGCACAGAACATAGAGTATACTCTATGACACAGAACAGGATTTTCGTCCTTAACATCGAAGGGTAAGTAAGTTTGTGGTACTTACCTACGAACTCTCGTACTTCGATTTGTTTTCATGGCCTTAACAATCACTCGCCAGTGCTATTATAATAAATAAGCGTGTAATAGCATTACAAATACGTATAATACGACATTTTTTGTCTTAGAGCAAAATGTAAACAAATGGCGTTACATGAATTTTAAAATTTTCCCGGCGAATTGAATTTTCAGACAAATTTCGGGCCTGCAGCCGGTCGTCGGTCAATACGCTCCACACTATCTGAACTGTGTAGCTGCCAGTAAAATCTTCCTTACTTACAATGGCATCATTGTATTGCACATTGAAGGTGTGGCAGTGGGATCTGAAGTGCCGTACCACACACCGATGCTGGGAGTTCAAAGCTCTGCTGGTAGTAGGTGAAGAAGTGACACAGCTACATAGGATAGTGATGATCGTAAGACCAACTAGCTGGGTTGCGTCTCCTTTTTTTTTTTTTTTTGTACAGGCTGTAGAACGACGTGTCATCGTCTACGACGATCCAGACCTCATGGTGACACGTAAGTAGGTGCTTGGGTTCACTATATTCTGGATAAACTTTTGAGGTCACCTTCTTAGGGCCTGTACATCGGTCTGTAAGATACTGCCAATTGGAGGAATGGATTAGGATGTCGTAGTACCAAGGAACGTGGTAACTTATATCGATGCCATGGGAGAGGTATTATACCACCCAGAATTCTTATGTGGTACACCGAGTTTTGCGAAGTGCCTACTTTGTTCTGCAGGGTCGTCGTCCGTTTGCGAACTGCTTCAAGTACTGTATCCATATGGAGGGCTGTGAGCAAGTCAAAGATGCGAGTATAGCGGCTGGCTCGAAGTATCCATTTGAGTACCATAGTTTGTAAAACTTGTAGATGGTCTGTTAGTGTTGGACTGGCAAGACCCCAGATGGTTCAAATGGCTCTGAGCACTATGGGACTTAACTTCTAAGGTCATCAGTCCCCTAGAACTTAGAACTACTTAAACCTAACTAACCTAAGGACATCACACACATCCATGTCCGAGGCAGGATTCGAACCTGCGACCGTAGCGCCTAGAACCGCTCGGCCACCCCAGCTGGCCAAGACCCCAGACCGAGCTGCCATACAATATCTTAGAGAGAACCGTCGCTTTATATAATCGAAGCATTGCTGTGTTATTGAGATCAGTACACTTGAAAAAAGGGAGGAGTTTCTTGGCCATACTAAATGGTTTGTTCCTGAGAGAGTCAGTATGTTTATGGAGGAAGAAGAGTTTGTCCAAGGTGACCCCCAGGTAAGTCACCGTTGCTCCCCTATGCAGTCTCAAGTTCGTAAGGATCGATGAGCGTTTCTTGCTGAAATTGATGGCTGTCGTCTTGCCGGGATTGAGTTTCACTTTATTGGTTTTGCACCAAGCAGCTATGGCATCTAGATGGTACTGAAGGCTTTGAATATTGGCGTGCGTATGTCTTCCGCTGGTGAAAAAGGCCGAATCATCGGCAAACTGTGCAGTTTTGTACCCCTGTGACAGCTGACATGTCATTTACATAGAGATTAAATAGTAAGGGGGATAAAACGGATCCTTGAGGCAACCCCACCTGCGCCAGTTGGGTATCAGACGATTGGCCCTCTACTTTAACAATCATCTTTCTGTCTGTCAAAAAACTAGCGATAAGTTTCACATAACAATTGGATGTCGACGACAGTTCATTCAGTTTCCGAATTAGTTGTTCCCTCCTTACCTTATTACAGGCCCTTTCAACACTTAAGAAGACTGCTGAAGTAGCACTAGAAACATCAAAATTTCTGGTAACATGTTCAAACAGACAGAGTTGCAGGTCTGCGGATAGTTTACGTTGGAAATCATACTGTTCTTCCCCGATTGTACCATCTGGCACCATTGGTTCCAAAATGCGGGTCTGGATGACTCTCTCGAAGGTTTTGCCCATACCACTAAGAAGACTAACGGATCGGTAATTCGTGGCTAGCGTAACGTCCTTCTAGACGAAGAATTTTTTTTTTCTTTATTATCATTTCATTCCCCTGCCCCATGGAAGGAGGCGGTGGCTGGCAGCGGCAAAATTCGCCGCTCTTCAGCCAAGAGATTACGCAAAATATCGTAGGAGAACATTACATGTATAAAATACAGGGATAAATGAAGAAATGTACACATGGGAAGGGGGAAGCAAGTGGAATTAAAATGTTAAAAAAAGGGTTAGTTGGATATATGTAAAATACACTTAGTTAAAATGGTACCGGAAGACGATGTAGCACGTTAACACTAGCAGGTGAACAGCATAATTAAAAACGGTGTTCACAGCATGAGACGATTACACTGAACACGCACTGTACTAATGTGATACACACGGCGAACACCATAACATAACAAAGTAACTGCAGTAAAATTTGAAGGGCCTGCCAAAGAAGTAGAGGTCAGAGAGGAGGGAGAGAGGAAGCAGAGATGAGGGGGTTGATGGAGGAGGGGAGGGGCAGGAATGGGGTGGAGGAACGGAGTCTGTAGCACACCAAGGGGCTGGAGATGGGGAGGGAGCGCTAGGACTGGGAAAGGAGAAGTGAGAAGGACAGGGGGGAGGAGGGAGATGACAGCAGAGGGTCAGAGGAAGCCCAAGGGAGGAGGGGAGGGTAAGGGAAGGGTCAGAGTTGGAAGGAAGGATAAATATCGGGGTGAAGCATGTCATCCAGAATGGGGAGACAGAGGAAGTTCCTTTGTGAAAAGAGGTGGAGAGAGAGGGGGGGACATCGGTAAAGGCGTAGCAGAAAGTGGGGAGTGGAGAGGAATGGTGACACCAAGGGGTGAGGGGATCGAGGCAGTGATTGGTGTAGAGGATACAGATGTGTTAAAGGAAAAGGAGGGGATGTTGGAAGGGGATGAGGTCATAGAGCACCGTTGTGTGGGATGGCAGATGGATACAGAAAGTGAGAGGGAGTGCATGGCGTTCCAGAATTTGGAGGGCTTTATAGAATTTAGGAGGAGCAGAGATCCAGCAACACTGGCACAACAAAGGATGGTGCAGAACAAGGATTCGTACAGATGAAGGATGGTGGAAGGGTGCGAGCAGCATGTCCAGCCAGACAGGAGTTTCATGAGGTATTTCTAGATGGGGGTAAGTTGAATAGGGCGGCCATAGAAGGTGATGCAGAAATCATGAAGCCAGAAGAAGGAGCTGGTACATCCTATAATGATTACTTAGGTTTTGGAAGGATTGATTTGAAGGAGCCACTGGTTGCACCAAGTGGTAAACTGATATTTGTGGGTTTAGAGGGAGCTCTGGAACCATTGGAGGGTAGGTGAGAGGGGAGGGCAAGGAAGGTGGTATCATCATATTGAAGGAGATGGATGAGTGGGGTGGTTTGAGTATATCAGCGGTGTACAGGAGATATAGGAAAGAAGAAAGGATGGAGCCCTGGGGCACATCGGCGGTAGAAGGTACGGGAATTGGTATTATAATATTGGTATTATGAATGGTGACATAAGAAGGACGGCAGGAGAAGAAGGAGCAGTGAGACAGACAAAGTTGGTAGGAAAGGTGTAGGTCTGCTGGAGCTTATAAACGAGCTTGGAATGCCATACACGGTCATACGCGTTCTGGCGGTCGAAACAAAAACAGCAGAGCGACGGGAGTGAAGTAGGAGGAAGAGGAGATGGGTGAGGTTAAGGAGCTGCTTGTCAGCAGAGAAGGAGGGCTGGAAACCACTCTGGGTAAGAGGGAGGAAGTGGTGTTGAGTTAGGTTCTGATGGAGATGGCAGGGGCAGATGGACTCAAAGACCTTACTGGACACGGAGGTGAGGCAGATGGGGTGACAGGAGGAGGTGTCGGAAGATTAGGATTAAGGAACAATGATGTATGGCAAGTCTCCCACAAGTCAGGGTAGAAGCCAATGGAGAGGATGGTGTTGTACAGGGTGGCAAGGGTGGCGAGGAAAGAGAGGGCATTCCTTGAGGTGGCGGTAGGTAATGCAATCATGACCAGGGGCGATGTTGCGTTTTGAAAGGGGGATGCGTTTAATGTCACGAAGACGTTCTCCAATCCACAATATATAGCGCGCATGAAGTATTCTGTGCATGCGTCAAAATCATGATGACGGGCAACTTCCGGCGGCAGCGCCCTGGCTGGTGGAATCGCAAAACTCAGCTGTCCTCTGCGCTACCTCTCGCCGCAGCCGTTGGCGCTGTCTGTTCTTCCATTAGAGCAAATCGTGGATTTGATAGGATACCAAGCAAGGTCATAGCCAAGATTTTGTCAATGGGGGGTCCGATTTGTTGAAGAGGACCTTAAAAAGACTCATGTTTTTCGTTTGTTCTGAAGATTTCCATAAAGAACGATAAGCCTTTTTATTCGACAATGATATTGAAGTTTTCACCAAGCAGAGATATAATCTCGTTATTTGGTGTGTCGTATTTTGGCAAACCACTGAGAAGCAGTCATGCTACAATCTCCCTTCACCCTCAAAGGTCATTTCACACTGAGGCGAGAAAGTGATCTGAAATGAACGAGAACAAGTTTTTCGGGACACCGTGATTATTACCTGCAGGGATTTTGGAATAAGGAGATCTCTGTTCGACAGAGAACAAAGAACAATTTTTTGTGGACAAAAATGCAAAGGATCTGGAATCATTCAATCTTGTACTTTCCCAAATTTCCTCATTTAAGTATGTATTTGCCACTTCTTGCAGTGTAGGTAGATCATTTCCCGGATTAAACAATGTTCCGGCAGAAAAATGCATGAGCATAAAAGAGGAGAACCGAGATTATCATCTATTTACTTTATGGTTTTCAGTGTCAGGAGTCTTCAAAGAGATGTTTGGCTCACCTTCGATGCAGATTTTTTCATTTAAGCAGAGAGGCTGCATCTTTAACGGAAATGGAAATTATCAGGAAAGAAAGGAACTGGCTGCGGCGTACAGTAAGAGACCATCCCCGGCATTTGCCAAAACTGAAAATGGGAAACCGCAGAAAACCATTTTCAAGGTTGCCAGCGGATGGATTCAAACCACCTTGCCTCCCGAATACAGGTATTGCTACCTCAGCGCCTCAACGCGCAGAGTTGCCTCAAGTCTGGAAAGACTTGTTTTTCCTTTAATTGTTCATGTTCGGTACATGATATACTTGTGCACTGTTGTTAAAGTATTGATGTCCTCCTCGCCGTGTCCGGCGACAGCGACTCCGTCAGTTTTCTCTGTCCTTGTTGTGGTAGGCTCGGATGTGGCTCGCGAATCCAAATTTCGCTTTGAATATCCTGTTGCATGAAGCACAGTGAAGTTGACCAGCAGAGTTGTAAGTATACGTGTAGACAGGCTTGAGCTGAGATTTTCGGAGCTCTCTTTTAGCATCCAGGTTCATTAGACGCTTTTGCTCGAATTGTTCGATGCTCTTATGTACAGTTGATCGCCACTCCGATCAGCGCAATGCTAGCTCCTCCCAACGGTTGTTTGGAATGCCACAGGCTGCAAGGTGGCGTTTAATGGTGTCTTTATATCGCAGGTGTTGATCACCTATCCTCCTCTTCCCGCACGAGAGCTGCGAGTAGAACACCGCTTTAGGTAGCCTACTGTCATCCATGCGTACTATGTGACCACTCCAACTCAGTTGATGTTTCATTATTAAAGCTTCAATACCAGCCAGTTTCACGCGGCGCAAAATCTCCGTGTTTGGGACACGGTCTTCCCATTTGATGCGCAGAATTGATCTCAGACATCGAAGATGAAATTTATCTAGCTTCTTAATGTCAGCTTTGTAACAGCACCAGGTTTCCGAGGCATACAGTAAGGTGGATAATACTACTGCTTTGTAGACTGCAATTTTTGTTTGTAGTTTGAGATCATGTGATTTCCATACTCGGTCATTAAGCTTACCGAAGGCTGAGGCTGCGCTGGCTATACGCGCTGCGATTTCCGTTGTCAGGCTGTTGTCACTTCTAATTTGGCTTCCCAGGTATTTGAAATTTGACACATTTTGCAAGGGTTTGTTATTTATCTCAATACTGGAGTCATCTGCATTAAGACCTCTAAGTGGCTGTTTGAGAACTTGCGTCTTAGTGATGCTAATGGCTAAGCCAAATCTTCTGCAGGAGGCATTTAGCAGATTTATGTAAGTCTGAAGAGTTTCGCAAGAATTAGCCATCATGCATACATCATCCGCGTAGAGAATCTCTAAGACGGATAGTTTGGTTACGCGACTTTTTGTTCTGAGGCGAGAGATGTTGAAGACACTTTTGTCTGTCCTTGTGTCGAGACTAATTTGATTTCTACAGGCTTTGGTCGCGTCTCTCATAACAACTGCGAAGTAAAGTGAGAAGAGTGTGGGAGCCAGAACACAGCCTTGTTTTACACCACACGTCACGGGAAACTGTTCTGAGAGCTTGTCCTCATGGCGGATTTTTGCCATCATGTTTTCTTGAAACTGCCGAATCAAACTGACAATTTTGTCAGGGCACCCAGTTTTCTTTAGTATGATCCAGAGAGCTTCCCGTGGGACACGATCAAAAGCTTTTTCCAGGTCTACAAAGCACATGAACAAAGGCCGATGTTGCTCTAAGCTTTTCTCTTGCATTTGTTCGACAACAAATATGGCATCCACTGTGCCTCTGTTTGGGCGAAAGCCACACTGGTTAAAGTATTACAAGAGCATAAATAGATTTTGGACGAAAGGGGGGATTCAGGGCGCAGTCGGATCGGACGAATACAAGCAGCCCGCCAAATAGTCTCTTAGAAACGAATGATCTATAGAATGTGTGGTTATCATACACCCTTTCCGCTCTCCATAAGCCTCTCCTCATCGTTCCATATCGGATCTGAGTACCGACCAGGTGACAAGATTGGCGATATTTTGCCATTTGGGCTACTAATGATAGAATACTGAACTAATGTTTTTAAAGAAATGCAACCATCGCCGTTTTGGCAATATCTGTGTTGATCATCGCGAGTTTTGGGTGACACATGCAAATCCAAGTGTATTTTTAAAGACTGATTTTAGTTTAATGTAATTTGTAATGATATTTACCGCTCCGCTGCCTTTTGAAATACTGCAATCCCAACGCTCTACCTGTCTCTAAATAACGACTTCAGTGATAAAATTAAATTGCTATTGATAGGTATTTAGGTTATTATAGTAGTGCGTACTTACTTTTAACTTACCATAACGCTAGTAGGCGAATCAAAATCTCCTTGTTACAAACTTACCCATAATTAGAAACTAGAAACTGTATCACAACAGCACACAGCATAAAAGCAGTAAACGGCAGCACTTACATTAAATTCAACTGATAGTAAGAACTAAGGTGGTTAAGAGCACAACTGACCTCAACCAAGTATGACTGAAAATCACTACACTGCAGCTAGGTCATTTAGGTGTGATTTAGGGGAGGGGGGTTGAGCGTTTCGGGCCCCTTGGATATCCCGCCCCCCCTTCCACTTTGGTTACATCCTTGTTCCATGCACTGTCAATTGTCACGGATCATCAGATTTTCTGGCAGGAGTATTTCCACGGATTCTTTTACAATGAAATTCCAAGAAGATGTCGCTATGGTCAGAATCATTGTTTTACCATATCCCATTGAATGCCCAGCGCAAATACAATGTTCAGCCATACCACACTGGCAAGATATTTTGTTAGTTCCAGTCTTTCACAATAACAAATTGTCCTCCACAGATGCTAGAATGTCTGCAACCTTAGTTGATTGGTGGAAAACCACTTTCACGTGAAATTTACGGATTCTTGCTATCTTAAACGAAATGTTGCCGACAAAGGGAAGAAAAGCTGAAGATTTTGCTAGCGTGATCGCTTTGTCTGGTTTCTCGTTCTTGGTTTTCAGTGGTAGTGCCGGATAGAATATCCATATTCGCCCCAATACTGTCCTTGAGTGGGCGACCTCAGTTCGTTAAGGTGTTTGGATTAAAAGAGATGTTGATCATATCTGACTGAGTGTTCTACGGTCGCTTAACAGCCCAACAGTATGGAAAGACAACAATGTTTACCTTATTCTTGTCGCCTTCAGCCCGAAACTGATATGATGCAGTTCTCCACGCGATTCTATCCATTGTAAACCTCTTCATCACTGCATAAGAACTGCAAATCAACATTATTCTGAAGCTACTTGCTATCGTCCAGTTTTGGTCTCCCTTTACAATTTTTTCTTAACCCACCACCCCCGTCCTCCACAAACACACTACACTCCTTTATCAAACTGACGATTACTTGATGCCTCAAGATGTATCTTTTGAACTTATCGCCCCTTTTAGCCAAGTTGTGCCCACAAAATTCTTTTCTTCCCAGTTACATTCAGTATCTCTTCATTAGTTATTGAAACTACCCTTTTAATCTTCGTTGTTCATCTGTAGCACAATACAGGGTGATTTTGAAAGAACAGATTTCAGTTGTTGATCATAGAGAAACTGCGAAAGATAGAAACACATTGCGAATGTCACTGGATAGAGAAACGTTCAGAGTTTTACGTTCGCACAGACACTACACAATACACTCAACGTGAGCACCATGCGTTGCTCGAGAAACATCGGAGCAGTAGGGCCTACTCCATTTCACTCCACACAAGAAGCAACAGGTCTCTCTTTATTGAATCGACAGTTTCAACAATTCGATTTCTCAGGTCGTGAAAAGTTTCACAGGTGGAACAAAGACTGTCTTTTATGTACTCCCAAAGAAAACAAAATCGCAGGTCTGGTGACCTGGGAGGCCAAAAACAATGAACAAGATCTTGCTGTCTACCTCTTCCAATACAACGTTGTGGGATGGTGTTGTTAATATAATGGCGCCCATCAAGGTGAAAGTAAGGCGGGACGTCGTCATGCACAAAAATGAAATCATTGGAAACTTCGTGAAGTTGAGAAAAAAAACAGTTTTCCAGTATGTCCAAGTATGACATTCTTTCCACACTTTCCTTTGAAAAAAAAGGAAAAAAAAAACGCCGACACAAAATACATTCAGTTTCCTTGAGTCTCTTTCATGTTCGACCTTGACGCCAGTATTCTGTGACCCTAAAATTCTTACATTATCCCTTTCGTGGGCAAAATTATTGAACAGTTTTTTAATGACTGGAGAGCAGACAGTAGTTAACAGATAGGTATATTTATCATACAGAATATCAAATTTGCTCCAACTGTGAAAGTGAGGTCACACAACAAGGTGGGAAGTATTCTTCCCACTGCCCTTCCTTGGAGTTAAATCACAAAAACAACTTTTTCAATATATGTCATATTTATTTGATAAATTTACTTCTCTTGATGCAATGATTGTTCAGAATTACTTGCCATGAAATTTTCTGAAACATGGGTCTATGCAAAGTGGTATTTGACTATATGTACAAACACAGCAAGTGCTCTTTTCCGCAGCTTTGGTACTACAATGACGGCACGTCTAATAGGTTTCTCCTAAAATGGGTTAATGCTCCCCTACAGCCACAAGACGAAAATCTTCAGGTACTTTACCCTATTTTTCCCAGAAAGACAGGTTTTTCTCCACTCCTTTTTTGGGATGAGAAGCCAGCGATCAATTGTCTGGCTAGATGCATCCTGTATGTGAGCTGATCTTGCTGTCCACTTTCTCTTTCACTTATTTTCCACAGGATATAACTGTTCACTGCAGCAACGTCCACCAGGAAGTAAAATATTCTGTGCCACCATTTTACAAAACGTCTGCCAATAGCATACCTTTCTCGTAATTGATCAAACTTATCGACACCACCCATTATTTTGTTGTATTCTGCCACAACTTCAGGACAAGAAATCTCTGTACTAGTACCATCCTTGTTTTTCCTTTTCACTGTGGCTGTTTCTCGTGGGTCATGAATGGAAGACAGGAAAGTGACTGGACGGTTATCCATCCATTTTACTGCAAAAATTTCTCCTTTTGTTTCAAACTGGAATTCTCCTCATTCCAATTTTACTTTCTCTTCCTTCATAAATTTGGGTAAATCAAAAGTAATTACCTTATACTATAGCTTTGAGGAAAAAAATCACAAAATGTCACGCAAACAGCACTGAAAGGCTCCTCTACAAAGCAACACTCAGCTATACAATGCCTCTGCGCGAAGGTACAGCAAAAATGGCGATAACTTCCGATTGGAAGTAGTACCTTATACTGTTCACTAGGTGGTAGCACCGTACAGAGGTGGGAACTGTGAATCCCACGGGACTAGGAGCGAGTTCATTGTAGTGGGAAGCATGTTTCCCACGGCTCACGAAAGGGTTATGGCGGTTTGCTTTACGGTCGCCGGTATGCAGTCGTGTGGTGTAGTTGCCATGTTGCTACAAACAGCAGCGCAGCTCTGTCAAAATTCTGAACCTATCTCTACCCAGTGAGATGCGCAATTTCTTTATATCTTTTACAGTTTGTCTGGAATAAACAACTGAAATCTGTTCTCTCTTTATGAATCACCCGGTATTTAAAAATCTACCCTTCTCTTCTTGTCTGAAGTGCTTCTCGCCCATGTTTTACTTCGTAAAAGACTAGGGCCTCCAGTTGGGTAGACCGTTCGCCGGGTTCAAGTCTTTCGATTCGACGCCACCTCGGCGACTTGCGCGTCGATGGGGTTGAAAAGAGGATGAGGACAACACAACACCCAGTCCCTGAGCAGAGAAAAATCTCCGACCCAGCCGGGAATCGAAGCTGGGCTCTTAGGACTGACATTCTGTCGCGCTGACCACCTTCTTCTTTTTTTTTTTTTTTTTTTTTTCGAAATCTCATTTTGTTCGCTTTTGTTCGTTGCATCTGCTCGGGACGGACGTCGAAAGACATCCATTGAAGTTCGTTGTTGATCGATTAACTCAGTTTTTTTTATTACAGAGGGCACGTAACGCTCTGACCGAACACGCTGAGCTACCGTGCCGGCACCACTCAGCTACTGCGGGCGGACGTCCTTCTACCTCATACCTTAAGATACACTTCCTAGTACTTATACTTCCAAGTCGTTTGCCATCTCTGACAGAATTACGTCATCGGTAAACCACAAACATTCTTGATGTATCCCATGTGACTGTGTGTGGGGGGGGGGGGGGAGGCACAGTCGCGTTTAAGTTTTTCAAAGAAATTTCCACCATTTGACTGTATATTACTGTCCATTTATTTCACCCAATCATGATTTCGCGTTAACAGCCATTGCCAAGTGCATGCTGGAATGTTACAATATATCTGACCTCGCTATGTGGCATATCACCACTGAAAAAACATTTCTGGTCTTATAAACCATTGACAACACAGGATATGAGTACATATCGAAGATACATGATGTGGCTGACAACGTGCACAGCGAACAGCCATTAACGCAAGTATGACGTATTTAATAGCCAATACGCTGCAGTGACCCTCATTCCTCACATCCATGCATCGTGCCGTCGTTACAGTTTGCGCAGAAAATGCTTACGATTCAAACGTGCAGCTTATGCGTACGCAAACTGCCACTTGCACGACCATAAAGAAAGCATTTCGCCTTGCTTTTGCTTTAAGGAATGCCCCACGTTTCACACGCGACTTCCTACTTACCTTGTTGCAATGTTCTCCACTAGCATGCTCCTGTATGAAATGTGTCTCCTTCCTGTACACCACATGCTGTTAACGCCTACAGCCATTAGTGCCATCTGTGTGTTGCATAACGAAACTGGTTTATTTCGGTCTGCTTGTAGATGGCACAGGCGTCTCCGCAACAGATGTGTCGGCGTAGTACGGTCTCTATCCATGACACTACATTTCGTGAGATGCCTGTATCTCATTACCAGTGAACTACAAAATTTTGTTTCAAGAAAGTAAGAGCACCCTAACCGACAGGGGTCAGAGACGAGTGTTGTTACGCCTTGTCAACGAAAATCGATTGCCATTCCAAAAGAAATTGCTGCTACAATGAATGCAGGTACATCTGCAGCAGTTTCGGAGCTAACACTGCTAAAGCAACTGCATGTTATAGACACTTGGAGTCCGGTATCTGGCAGAAGGACATTTCTCATAGGGGTCCATAAAACTGCCAAACGAGAACTGTACAGATGTTGACTGGAGGCGCATAGTGTGGAGTGTCGAGTCGCCATTTTGCTTCTGTTTAAAAGATGCGAGGTGTCTAGTGCAGCGACATCCCAATGAAACGTTCAACTTGGTCGGTGTGGATCGCGTACTTGATTCCAGAAATGGTTCTGTTATGTTTTGGGCGTGTTTTTCATGCCACGACATGGGCCATTCATTCACGTACCGTGAACACGAGACAGGATATACAATTCAAAACAGTTTTTTTTCTGATCCTCAGTCCGAACTCTGGTTTAATGCAGCTCCGCATGCTACTCTATCCCGTGCAAGCCTCTTCATCTCTGAATAACTACTGCAGCCTACACACTTCTGAATCTGCTTACTGTATTCATCTTTTGGTATCCCTCTGCAATTTTTACCCCCAACCATCACCTACAGTATTAAATTGATGATCCGTTGATGCCTCAGAATGTGTCCTATCAACCGATTCCATCTTCTAATCAGGTTGTGACACAAATTTCTTTTCTCCCCTGTTCTATTCAATACCTCCTCATTAATTACGTGATCTGCCCATCTAATCTTCAGTATTCTTCTGTAGCACCACATTTCAAAAGCTTCCGTTCTCTTCTTGTCTAAACTGTTTATCGTCCATGTTGCGCATCCATGCATGGTTACACTCCACACAAATACTTTCAAAAAAGTCGTCCTGACACTTAAATCTATATTCGATGTAAATAAATTTCTTTTCTTAAGAAACGATTTTCTGATCATGACCCGTCTACATTCTACATCCTCTCTACCTCGGCCATCATCAGTTATTTTGCTGCCCAAATAGCAACACTCTTTTACTACTTTAAGCGTCTCGTTTGATAACCTAAATGCCTGAGCGTTACCTGATTCAGTTCGTCTATATTCCATTATCTTTGTTTTGTTTTTATTGATGGTTGATCTTATATCCTCCTTTCAAGACACTGCGCATTCCTTTCAACTGCTATTCCAAGTCCCTTGTTGTGTCTGATAGAATTACAATGTCATCGGCGAAACCTCAGTTTTTTTATTTCTTCTCCCTGGCCTTTAATTCCTAGCCCAGATTTCTCTTTGGTTTCTTTTAAAGCTTGCTCAGTGTACAGGTTGAATAACATTGGGGGTAGGATACAACCTTGCCTCACTCCCTTCTCAATCACGGCTTTCCTTTCATTCCACTCGCCTCTTGTAACTGCCGTCTGGTTTCTGCACCATTTGTAAATAACCTTTCGCTCCCTGTATTGTACACCTGCTAACTTCAGAATTTCAGAGGGACTATTCCAGTCAATACTGCCAAAAATTTTCTCTAAGTCGACAAATGCTATAGACTTAAGTTTTCAACCTGTTTTCTAAGGTAAGTTGTAGGGAAAAAGAGAAGACCTAGTAGTAATGCTCGTATAACACAAGAGATATTGAATTTAATTGATGAAAAGAGAAAATATAAAAATGCAGTAACTGAAACAGGCGAAGTGGAAAACAAACGTCTAAAAATAAGCTTGACTTCAAAACTATCAGTGATAATGTGTTGCCCTTTCATCTACATCCACATGATGATTATTCCGTGGCTACTCCCGTCATCAAAGAAGACTACAGTCGTGTTTATAGGGTTGCAGATACATGTTCACGGTTTGACGAATACCCAAGCATTCTATAACATCTCCACTGGTCCGCTAAATCATAGTGTCTTAATTCCACATAAAATCTCTGCAACTGCTTGCAATAATGCGTGAATTACATGGCTGTAATTTTTAGTTTTTCTCGATCTAATCATCAATGAGTGGCTTCACCTAGACGTGGTGTACCTGAACAAAGTTGTGGACTCTCTTTCTCGCCGAGCTGAGACTGTTACGAAGATAAAGGCAGTGTGGCAGGGTATTAGATTAGCATGGTGTCTCCTAGGCGTGACAAGTTTTTGTCCGTGTTCTGAGTTACGCGACTGTATACCCAAAACATGCCACCAACAAATAATTGTTAAATTGAAGGGAATAGTTAGTTAGTTACTTAGTTGTTGCGTTGGTCGTTTGACCGATTCTTTCATAGAAATGATATGGAACGAACCAATTTTCAGGATATTTAGGTCTATACCTGACTAGAGTTAGTATGTATAATGAATACATAATTTTTTAGCCGTAATCGTTCAACTACTCTGAAAATGACTTCTTTCTCTCTCTCTTTGTTTGCTTACAGGCTACTAGTTTTTAAAGAGAAATTTCTTTAAAGTTGCCCAGGAGAAATGATTTTAGGTTGGACTTAAAACTTCCTTTGCTACCTTTCACATTTTATGGAATTGAGGAAATAATCAAAAACTTTTGTTGCTGCATTTTGAACGCTTGTCTGAGCACTGACAGTTGTAATAATGGGTGATAATAGTCTTTTTTTTCCTCTGGCGTTGTAGGTATAGACGCCACTATTCTTCGCAAGGTGTGATTGATTATTTATGGCGACTTTCATTAGCAAACATGTGTATTCTGACGGTGCAGTTAAAATACGCAACTCTTTGAATAGATACATGACGACCGTGGGTAAACACCACATATTATTCTTATTGGTAGCTTTCATGCAATCAATACCTATTTTCTAAGTGATGAATTACACCAGAAAATTATTTCGTAGAAATATTCCAAATATATCAGGAGGTTAATTCCTTTTTTCCCTAGACTAGCAATTATACAAAGAGCAAAAGTAGTTGAAAAATGGTTCAAATGGCTCTAAGCAGTATGGGACTTAACACATAAGGTCATCAGTCCCCTAGACTTAGAACTATGTAAACCTAATTAACCTAAGGTCATCACACACATCCATGCCCGAGGCAGAATTCGAACCTGCGACCGTAGCAGGCGCGTGGTTCCGGACTGAAGCCTCTAGAACCGCTCGGCCACAGCGGTCGACAAAACTAGTTGAAGTTAATAGTTTGAACAGTAGTTCCAATTGCCTTTTGTAGAACATTTTCCCGCAGAACAGAAAGTGTAATTAGATAAGTCGCTCACCCGTGATTTGGAGAAGAAAGGATGCTACTGAGAACAGCTTTTCGAATCTTTCGCTGCCGCGCAGGAGTCAGCCGGGGTCGCAGAGTGGAACCAGCCTCGCGTAGCGCCGTTCCTTATCTGGTACGCCGGCCCAGAGCGACACGCTGGCGTCTGCTATCGGGGCCAAAGAATGCAGCGGCGGATTCTTATTTAGTAAGTCTATGGGCAGCGCCTCTGCTAGTCGTTGTTCTGCTGGAAGGCAGAAGTCTGTACTACACACTGGCTTGCCGGCGCCAGGTGACCTTCTCATTTCTCTAGCGACTTCCTATTATTCCCGTCAGTTTTGTTAATTTGTCCTAACTTCCTTATTTTCTAAGAGTTTTCTTATTTTCGACCAGCTTTCTTATAGACAGATAGATAGTCCCACACCCAAGTAATGAATGTAAAAAGAACCGGAATAACATTGCCGTGGGCGGAACTTGTCTAGTACGCTTTCTGCGCAAGGCGTGTATAGGGCAAATCACTGTTTTACGCATTAAGGTTTGCTGTCCTTCAGACGCGTTGTAAATAAAGTATTAGTAAATAGAATGAGATTTTCACTCTGCAGCGGAGTGTGCGCTGATATGAAACTTCCTGGCAGATTAAAACTGTGTGCCCGACCGAGACTCGAACTCGGGACCTTTGCCTTTCGCGGGCAAGTGCTCTACCATCTGAGATACCGAAGCACGACTCACGCCCGCTCCTCACAGCTTTACTTCTGCCAGTACCTCGTCTCCTACCTTCCAAACTTTACAGAAGCTCTCCTCTCCTCGCAGGAGAGCTTCTGTAAAGTTTGGAAGGTGATTCGGTAGCTCAGATGGTAGAGCACTTGCCCGCGAAAGGCAAAGGTCCCGAGTTCGAGTCTCGGCCGGGCACACAGTTTTATTAGTAAATAGTTCAGTGCCGCCTGTGTTGTCGACCTGGCTTTTTCTGTTCATCTGCAGTGATTGATTTTGCTAGCGGTGTTTTGTTTTTGTTGCATTTTTTATGATGGTGACTAGGGACGTGGAAATGGAAATGGATTAATAGTTGCTTGAATAATTGGAAACATTGATTGGAAAAAATAGTTGAGAAAAATTTTGAAGGTAATTTATGAATCTGTGCACAATCTTGGGTGAACTTTAAGTGATAGCGAGATCGACAGACCTTGAACATCATTCAATAAACATAATCTTCATTACGTACTGCTGCTTCCAGTAGTGTGCGGTACCAAATAATCAACATAACCATTGAAATTGTTGATCTGTCTGTAAGTTCTTAAGCACACGAAGCACAATATTTTTAGTATAAGTAAACCAAGTTCAGTAGGTGCCTATCAGGTCACATTAATTCCATTGTGTTTAGTCTTGAGTGTGACAATGTCGATGCACGAACGCTCCTCCAGATATGGCGCAAATTATTCTTGTCTGCATCGAACCTTTTGATGCAGGATCTCGGGGCCAGTGAAATGGTGAACAGATAGGAGTTGACCTCTTAACCGTGCGAATAAATATTCCTTTTTTCTAATAAGTTTTTATAATACTTTTAATGAACTGTTAAAATACACATTTTTAACAATGCTGGTACGACGGATCCAAGCATACGTCCGCACGGTACGACTTCCCCGAACATTAATTAATAAACTGAAGAGCGTAATTTTTACTTTGTTTCATACAGATATTCACGATGTATTAAAACATTATCCTTGCCACAAAACAACTCGTTAATTTGCTTTTCGCTGTGTCGTTGGTTTATAGTTTATTCAGTTTATATATAACTTACCTATAAGAGAAGGAAAGCAAGAAAAATAATATAATACAATGGCAAGTTTAAGTGAACAGCGTGCAGCTGTGAAATTTTGTTCTTTACCCGGCAAAAATGCTACTGACACTGTTTTAATGTTGAAAACAATTTACCAAGATGACACTGTGGGAAAAACTCAAGTGTACGATTGGTTCGCTCGATTTAAAAATGGCGACATGTCGACTGATGAGAAACTTCTTTCTGGACGTCCATCAACTGCCCAAATCGACGAAAATATTGAAAAAATTTGAGAGCTTGTGCAATTGATCGACTGTCACGGATTAGTGGGTTATCTTGGAGATCGGTTCAGCCAATTTTAAAGGAAGATTTGGGAATGAAAGGGGATGGTACTAAGCTTGTTCCTCAGGTTCTGACTAACAGTCAACAGCTTGAAACTAGTTCGGATTTTCTGTCAAAGGTCATTACCGGTGATGAGTCGTGGTGCATTGGTTGCGACGCAGAAAGAAAGCAACAGTCAAGCCAGTGGAAGACGTCATCGACACCCCATCCAAAAAAATGTTGTCAGGTCAAATCAAACATCGAAACAATGCTGACTTGCTTCCTCGATGCGAAGGCCGTAGTTCATTCTGGGTTTGTTCCCCCAGGTCAGACCTTCAATCACACATTTTATTTGAAAGTTTTAAGAAGATTGCACAAGAGTGTTCGTCAAAAAAGACCCAATTTGGTGCAAACAAGAGACTGGTTTTCCATCACGACAAAGCACCCACACACTGTCTGTTAGTTTTTGGCTGAAAAAGGCATGGTTCCGCTGCCCCACGCACCTTTCTCGCCTAACCTGGGTCCGTGCGACTTTTTCTTATTTCCACGTATGAACAGGGGCGTGAAAAGACGCCGATCTGGCAACATTGAAGAAGTCTAGAAAAAAACGAGTGAGGAGCTGTCAACCATTTCTAAAGATGACTGCAAAGAGTGATCCGAACAGTGGAAGCACCGATGGGCCAAATGTATTAGTTGTAATTGAGAGTATTTTGAAGGGGATAAGGTTGTTTTGTTAACAATTTCAAAATACGAGTGTTGGAACTTAAATAGTGGCAACTATTTATTCACAACCGATACAAAAGAGTTACATGTTTGCACCTGTTATTGTCCTTCAAAGTAGTCACCGGAGTTGTGTAGAACACAGCGATGTGGAAGGCGTAGTATACCGTTAGCAGAGCCTGTTCTGCTGATGGTGCGAATGGAGCGGTCTACGGCCTGTCGAATCTCTGGAACAGTTCTGAAGCGAATGCCACGAGGTGGTTCCTTCATCTTCGGAGTGAAATCAAAGTCACAAGAAGTCCGGGGAGTGTGGTGGCTGGTACAGTACTTCCCAGTCCCATCGATCGAAAAGAGCAACCACAGCTAGCGCTGTATGCGCCCGGGCATTGTTGAGCCAAATGATTGTGCACTGACAGCCTGCCGTGGAGGAACGTAATGCGTTAGGATAACACTAACACAGCTGTGCACAAAAATCACCATAACTTTCGCAATACTGGGACTCTGACGCACTTTCGAGTTTCACGGCGACCCATTATGGTGCCATTTGTTAGATTGGCGTTTCAGTTTTTTCTCGTACGATGTGGCCCATGTCTCATCCAGTGTTACGATACGGCGTAAGAAAGCCTCTCCTACGCACTCATAGCGCTCCAGGTGCATCTAAGCATCGTCGTAACGCATCCATTTCTGCATTTCAAGTCATGCGAAACCCATCGTGATGCAATTTTTCGCATGCCCAGGAGTTCCTTCAGGATGCGAAGCGCAGTCGTATGCGCTAATCCGGTTTCGTGGGCGAGCTCACCAATCGCATGGCGTCGATCACTGTCCACTAATGCGGCAACAGCATGCACTTCTCCTTCAGAGACGCTAGGACGACCTGACCGATGCATGTCCGCCACAGTTTATCGATCTTCGTTGAAGGCTTTTACCCAACGTGCCACTGTTCTGTACGGCAATGCCGATTCCCCGCACGCCTCTTGAAGACGTTGATGACACTGTCGTGCTGTACGACCTCTGGCACATTCAATCTTGATCCAACTCCGTTGCTCCTGTTTCGAAAACATCGTGACACCGTTACGTTAGACGGATCGCTCACAAGTGACTGTATTTCCCTCGATTGTGCGCACGCCACTGACGTGAGACGGGCGAGCCCATTTGCTCTGAGGTTAGGTAGGTATGTCAACAACGTGTGCTGTCAGTGACAATAGTAGACTCCATTGCATAGTGTCTCCACAGCAGTGTTGCCACTATTTAAGTTCTAAACTACGTATATAGCTTTTAAAAAATAATTCTGGCTTTTATTTTGTCTACCATCTCGTATGAGGAGCAGATTCAGGAGTCCTGCACTCTGCCGCTCATGGCAAGATGCCACTGAGATGGTTTGTTGTTGGCTTTCTTCTACCTGATATGAAGTGAAAAAGTATGTGTCTGTGTGTAGTGTGACGAACGCTTGTACGGTGCAGTGTTGGATTTGCGTTGTTAGGCATGAAGGAAAGGGACAGAGTCAAACCCGGTGCTGGCAAGTAGCGCAGTCCTCTCGGAAAGCACCAAAGGGGCCGCCGAGCTCAACGTCCCCAGCCGACTGACGGACCACGATCAACAGTGGCAAATGCCCTCACTTCATGAGGCACTGTGCAGAGGTTTGGAATTTAGCCCGGGACACTGACGCAGTGACGCGATCATCGGCTTTATGCCAACACCTGTCGTATCCTCGCCGGCCAAATACAGGCTGTGGAAATTTCATCTACCACCTGGAGTCGAACCGGCTTATCTGCGAATCGAGCACCACTACAAAGGCGTGCCTTAGCGACTTCGGCTACTGAGGTGGGTTCAACTTCCTTACATTTTTAACGATTTTTTACTTTCAATCAACTTATTTTTAATGACCTTTTGCATTTTCCAGCTTTCTTGTTGCCCCCCCCCCCCCTCTCTCTCTCTCTCTCTCGCTCTCTCTCCGTCCCTCCCTGGCTCTCTCCTTCGATCTTTCTCTGATTTCTAGAGATTTTTCTAGATATTTTTGTTTTTAGATGTCATATTTTCTTTGGTATTCTTTTTCTTGTATATCATAAATTACATTTTACCTTATCACCTTAGACAAGAAGGGAATCTGTGACCTGTTGGCACTAATCATTATTAGGGCTCAGATTTTAATTACCTAAAAACAGTGAAATATGCAGGTATCTATGACCTAAAACTTACATAAATATGACCTTAAAAAATAAAATAGACTTAATAGAAGTTTATTTAAAGCATTCTTTTTTATTTAATTTTTATTCATCATAAAGTAATACAAAATTCACTTCTCAAAATATTGTAAGTATAGTTCTTTCTTTCTGTAGGGTTTGTGGCTAATTTGCACCTATTTTTTGAATCTCTGAATGTTTTATTTTCTAAACCAAAGTACAGTGAAAAGATCATCTATCGAAACAGTAAAACAATGTTTTTACTTCTACATAGTATTTAAAGCGTTTCATATTGTTTAATACCATATGTCAATCTTCAGTATCTGCAAAGTTACACTGAATCACAAGGTACATTTTCAGGTTTTCCATTGTCAAAGATCGAAGGTTGTCGCTGAGGATAGTTTTGTACCTGGAAAAGCTCCTCTCCATTTCACAAGACGTCACTGGAGCGTATTTGAAGGCATCCAGGTCACTGGAGTTCAGCTTTGTTTCAGTATCTTCAAATGTTGCGACATTCCCTGAAAGACTGTCACTAATTTTGCACAGTGTAGAATATCCAGGATTCCGTTGGAGAACACTTTGTAATTTGGTTTTCATTTTGTCAGACACATGACCACGAGCTCGACCCAACTCACTCTGCACATGTTGCACAATACTCAGGGCCTCACATAGCTGAGGGCCATCAGCCTCCAGTCGTTTGATGGCTTTTGATATCACTGAAAAATTGGATTTGATGTATGCCAAGTTTCGAGACAATGTATCTGTAAAAACTTCTTTCACAGTTTTGATGGCACTTGATTCATCGCTATCAAGCTCACAGAAGATTGTCTTCATTTGGGTGTAGTTGGTGCAGGAATACTCGGCAGCATTAAGCCAAGAACCCCATCGTGTAAGAACAGGTTTAGGTGGGAGGGGCGTTGAAGGTGCTCGTTCCTTGAATTTCTGCACCCGTAGCGGAGCCTTCACATGATTTGCTTGCCACAGGAAATTAATTTGTCCACGTCAGGGTAATTTGATCGCACCTCTTCGGCAACTCTGTGCAACGCATGTGCAAGGCAAGTGGCGTACACCATACTGGGGTAGAGGATCTGAAGCCCTTTGGCTGCTTTAGCCATATATGAAGCACCATCTGTTACACGCAGCAAAAGGTTGTCTCTTTTCACACCATTCGGCCACAGTAGCTTCAGACAATTGTCAAACAAAATAGCAATCGTCGAATTGTTTACTCTATCGAGAGCTTCACACGTTAGTAGGAACATATCTCCAGAGCCATCAACTTTTAGAACACTAACAACAACATTTGCAACATATGGCCCACTAATATCCGTAGTTTCATCTATCGATAGCCAGATCTTTTGCTCAGCAATAGTAATTGGTATTTTGTTGAGCACATCATTGTAGCATATGGATAAATAGTTCTTTCTCAGTGTAGATTCATCTGGAACTGGATGTGTTGTGTACATCTCCAAGAACCGTCTGAACCGTGGATTCTTCAGCTTTTCCAATGGGATATTGCAGGACACCATCATCTCACACAAATCCTTGCAGAATGATTGCACGGTTGACGATTGACCTGTTTGTTCTAATAACAGCGTTTGCCTGCTGTTATTTTCAGCACTTCGTTTCACGTAGCTGCTGTGTTTTGCGGTATTACAGTGTTGTTCCACATTAAAGCGCTTTTATGCACTAATTTTAACTTCACACAGTTTACAAAATAATATTTTCTCATCAGTACTAAAGAACTTCTCTCCAAATTCTTGAACATATCCTCGCAACTTCACGCTGTCGGAGCACTTTGCTTTAGGCATGTTGAACAAGGCTAAGGCTGTATTCAAACTGGTTACTGGGAAAACCTGTGCGACTGCGATGATTATTACGGCAGGAGCCGCCTTTGTTGGCTCTGAGAGCGTATTGTCGACTCTGCGCAACAATGTTTTATGTTCGCGAAACGACTGTTGTGGTACACCGATTTTCTGCTACAGTCCTGAGAAATAAAGCTGTGTACTAATTTATCTTTCATAATAGCACCTTAAATATTGTCTCGTGAGCAACATATTCATTTTCTTATTCGTGTGTCCCATAAGATAACGAGAAAACGGTCTATGCATTTTTGGCAAAAGTTGACGGAAATATGACCTATTATATTAAAAGTTAGCCGCAATATGACCTGTTACTAAAATTTGTTGAAATATGACTTTATATGTACAATCAAAATACATTTTTCGACACTAAAATGCCTATATTTGTGTATAAATTGTTCTAAAATTCACCCTATAGTTCAGAAAATTAAAATCCGGGCCCTAATCATACACTTTTCTTAGTCGCCAACAATTTTTCTTTATTTTTAACTTCTCATGGCGAGTTATCCTGTCATCAGATCTTGAACATTGACACATAGTACTTTTTCACTTATAAACGTCCCCTTAGAACATCAGTGCCCAGACTAACTGGGGATGAACGAAGTATAGGAAGTATTATTAATATGTTGCAGCTTGTCATCACTGTTATCTAACTCGTATGCTGAAGCGGTAATGGAGGGAGCAGAAGACAATTTCACATGGCAACAGGGATAAAAGGATAAATGGAACAGATTGCAAGAAACTAACTGCGAGAACTTTCGCACAATCTGATGAACAGCTGATGCATCCAAGTATCTGACAAGTACGATATACAGAAAAATGGAAAAAAATTGAGAATTTCTTAGATGACCATCAGTTTGGCTTACGGAAAGGTGAAGACATCAGAGAGGCAATTTTGACGATCTGACTGATAATGGAAGGAAGACTTACCAAAAATGAAGAGATGTTCATACAATTTGTCTAATGTAAAATTCGTTCAGCAATGTAAAATGCTGCTAGATGTTTGGAATTCTGAGGAAAAAATCAGTAAACCATAGAAAAAGGGGGGTAACTACGAGAACCAGGAGGGAAACTAAGACTGAACGACGAAGAACGAAGAGCTCGGAGAAAAAGGGTGTAAGAGAGGGATGAAGTCTTTCGAGCCTACGTTGAATCTACACATCGAAGAAGCAATGACGTAAATGAAAGAAAGGTTATGGAGTGGAATTAAGAGTGAGAGTGTAAGGTTATCAGTGGTGAGATTGGCTGATGACATCGTTATCCCCAGTGAAAGTGAAGAAAACTTACGGACATGTTGAATGGAATGTAATCTAATAGCTACAGACTGAGGACGAAGTGCAAGCCGAACAAACAAATAAATAATGAGGAGTAGCAGAAATGTGACTGCGACAAACTTATCATCCATAGTTTGTAAACACGAAATAGACGAAGTTAAGGAATTATTCTACCTTGGAAGTAAAATAAACATGACGAATGAAGAAGGGACATAAAAAGCAGACCAGCACAGAAAAAGAACAGTCTGCCGGCATCAAACATCCTCATAATGTGAGGAAGAAAATTCTGAAAATGTACATTTGGAGCACAGCATGTACGGTAGTGAATCATCGACTGTGGGAAAACTGGGAAGGAAGAGGATGTAAGCGTTTGAGATGCGATGTTACAGAAGGACGCTGAAAATTACGTGAGCTGATAAACAATGAAGAGGTTCTCCGCAGAATCGACGAGAAAAGGAATATATGGAAAACAGTGGCAAGAAGAAGGGACAGGATGGTAGGACATCTGTTGAGATATCAGGGAACCACTTCCATGGTACTAGAAGAAACTGTAAAGGATCAAAACTGTAGAGGAAGACAGAGATCGGAATACATCCAACAAATAGCTGAGGATGCAGGGAGCAAGTGCTTCTCTGAGGTGAAGTTTGCACAAGAGAGGAAATGGTGGTGGGTGCTGATTCCGAAAAGAAGAAAGGTTCCTCCTTGAGGAAAGTGAAGAACACGAAAGAGAACTGTTGCGTGGCATGAACAGCTTACTAACAGGTTAAGGATAAAAAAAGCAGTAACAAAGGAAAACTGTACAAATACGACTGAAGAAGTGAAAATTATTACAGTAAGTTGAAAATCAGATTACATAAAGTCGACCAAGTCAGGAGAGTATCTACATTACTGGCCATTAAAATTGCTACACCACGAAGATGATGTGCTACAAACGCGAAATTTAACCGACAGGAGGAAAATGCTGTGAACTTGCACAGCATAGAATAGCATGGAGAGCTGCATCAAACCAGTCTCAGGACTGAAGACCACAACAACATGCAAATGATTAGCTTCTCAGAGCATTCACACAAGGGTGGCGTCGGTGGCGACACCTACAACGTGCTGACATGAGGAAAGTTTCCAACCAATTTCTCATACACAAACAGCAGTTCACCGGCGTTGCCTGGTGAAACGTTGTCGTGATGCCTCGTGTAAGGGGGAGAAATGCGTGCCATCACGTTTCCGACTCTGATAAACGTCGGATTGTAGCCTATCGCGATTGCGGTTTATCGTATCGCGACATTGCTGCTCGCGTTGGTCGAGATCCAATGACTGTTAGCAGAATATGGAATCGGTGGGTTCAGGAGGGTAATACGGAACGCCGTGCTGGATCCCAACGGCCTCGTATCGCTAGCAGTCGAAATGACAGGCATCTTATCCGCATGGCTGTAACGGATCGTGCAGCCACGTCTCGTTCCCTGAGTCAACAGATGGTGACGTTTGCAAGACAACAACCATCTGCACGAACAGTTCGACGAAGTTTGCAGCAGCATGGACTGTCAGCTCGGAGACCATGGCTACGGTTACCCTTGACGCTGCATCACAGAGAGGAGCGCCGACGATGGTGTACTCAACGACGAACCTGGGAGCACGAATGGCAAAACGTCGTTTGTTCGGATGAATACAGGTTCTGTTTACAGCATCATGATGGTCGCATCCGTGTTTGGCGACATCGCTGTGAACGCACATTGGAAGCGTGTATTCGTCACCGCCATACTGGCGTATCACCCGGCGTGAAGGTATGGGGTGCCATTGGTTACACGTCTCGGTCACCTCTTGTTCGCATTGACGGCACTTCGAACAGTGGACGTTACATTTCAGATGTGTTACGACCCGTGGCTCTACCCTTCATTCGATCCCTGCGAAACCGTACTATTCAGCAGGATAATGCACGACCGCATGTTGCAGGTCCTGTACGGGCCTTTCTGGATACAGAAAATATTCGACTGCTGCCCTGGCCAGCACATTCTCCAGATCTCTCACCAACTGAAAGCGTCTGGTCAATGGTGGCCGAGCAACTGGCTTGTCTCAATACGCCAGTCACTTCTCTTGATGAACTGTGGTATCGTGAGGAAGCTGCATGGGCAGCTGTACCTGTACACGTCATCCAAGCTCTGTTTGACTCAATGCCCAGGCGTATCAAGGCCGTTATTACGGCCAGAGGTGGTTGTTCTGCGTACTGATTTCTCAGGATCTATGCACCCAAATTGTGTGAAAATGTAATCACATTTCAGTTCTATTATAATATATTTGTCCAATGGATATTCTTTTATCAATTGCATTTCTTCTTGGTGTACCAATTTTAATGGCCAGTAGTGTAGTACAGATTCATCCAGGCGCAGAAAATTTCATCCCAACAAGAACTCCACTGGTATAAAAACTGAAATGGGGTTGAGGAAGAAGTCACATTGCATCGTGTACAAGTGGAGAGTCAGAAAACTGGGCGAGAATAAAGTGGAAGTAATGCGAAGTACTCCAAAAATGTGTTAAGAATTGAGCACAGAGATAAAAAAGGAGTAGCAAGACTAGTTTGTAACATCTAGTTGACGGTGCGGAGTCATGCTCTGTAGCTGAACGGTGAATGTGACTGACTGTCATTCGGCTGTCCCGGGTTCAGTACCCGGTACTGCCAGGGATTTTCCCTTGGTAGGAGCCTCTTGCCGCCGTTTGAGGAGCTACTTGAATGAGAAGTAGCGACTCCAAGATCTGCATAGCTAGGAAGACCCGAGACTGCGGTGTATCGACGTCAGGTCCCTCCACGACGCATTCAAGTGACGCCTTTAGATAAGCATGATTGGCCCATCTTAGGCACGAACGGTGGTAAATAACAATAACGACACTCAACATTCAATAAGCAGTCAATTTATCGTAAAAATTGCAACAATTAAAAAGTCGAGAATGACGTTTGTTGTTGTTGTGGTCTTCAGTCCTGAGACTGGTTTGATGCAGCTCTCCATGCTACTCTATCCTGTGCAAGCTTCTTCCTCTCCCAGTACTTACTGCAACCTACATCCTTCTAAATCTGCTTAATGTATTCATCTCTTGGTCTCCCTATACGATTTTTACCCTCCACGCTGCCCTCCAATGCTAAATTTGTGATCCCTTGATGCCTCAGAACATGCCCCACCAACCGGTCCGTTCTTCTTGTCAAGTTGTGCCACAAACTCCTCTTCTTCCCAATTCTATTCAGTACCTCCTCATTAGTTATGTGATCTACCCATCTAATCTTCAGCATTCTCCTGTAGCACCACATTTCGAAAGCTTCTATTCTCTCCCTGTCCAAACTATTTATCATCCATGTTTCACTTCCATACATGGCTACACTCCATACAAATACTTTCAGAAACGACTTCCTGGCACTTAAATCTATACTCGATGTTAACAAATTTCTCTTCTTCAGAAACGCTTTCCTTGCCATTGCCAGTCTACATTTTATATCCTCTCTACTTCGACCATCATCAGTTATTTTGCTCCCCAAATAACAAAACTCATTTACTACTTTAAGCGTCTTATTTCGTAATCTAATTCGCTCAGCATCACCCGACTTAATTCGACTACATTCCATTATCATCGTTTTGCTTTTGTTGATGTTCATCTTATACCCTCTTTTCAAGACACTGTCCATTCCGTTCAACTACTATTCCAAGTCCTTTGCTGTCTCTGACAGAATTACAATGTCATCGGCGAACCTCAAAGTTTATATTTCTTCTCCATGGATTTTAATACCTACACCGAACTTTTCTTTTGTTTCCTTTATTGCTTGCTCAATATACAGATTGAATAACATCGGGGAGAGGCTATAACCCTGTCTCACTCCCTTACCAACCACTGCTTCACTTTCATGCCCCTCGACTCTTATAGCTGCCATCTGGTTTCTGTACAAATTGTAAATAGCCTTTCGCTCCCTATATTTTACCCCTGTCACCTTTAGAATTTGAAAGAGAGTATTCCAGTTGACATTGTCAAAAGCTTTCTCTAAGTCTACAAATGCTAGAAACGCAGGTTTGCCTTTCCTTAATCTTTCTTCTAAGATAAGGCGTAAGGTTAGTATTGTCTCACGTGTTCCAACATTTCTACGGAATCCAAACTGATCTTCCCCGAGGTCGACTTCTACCATTTTTTCCATTCGTCTATAAAGAATTCGCGTTAGTATTTTGCAGCTGTGACTTATTAAACTGTTAGTTCGGTAATTTTCACATCTGTCAACATCTGCTTTCTTTGGGATTGGAATTATTATATTCTTCTTGAAGTCTGAGGGTATTTCGCCTGTCTCATACATCTTGCTCACCAGATGGTAGAGTTTTGTCATGACTGGCTCTCCCAAGGCCGTCAGTAGTTCCAATGGAATGTTGTCTACTCCCGGGGCCTTGGAGAATGAAGTAGTGTTTCCAAAAGCCGCAGAGCTGTATGAAGATGCTTTATTCGCAACTAGAAAACGATTTCACGTCAGTATAGACGCATCTTCAGGTTTATAATGGTTACGTTTCCACACTGTAGATGGACTGTTACGAAGCCCCAGCTTTAAAAAAGATGTCCACGTTAATAATCAAACCACACTGGCAGGTTGTCATAATAAAATTGAGTAAACTCAAAAGATACTTGTCAAATGTACAAAGCACTGTTGAATGAGCACGGATAACAACCCAGTGGATATAAGATCCTGTAGACACCAGTTGTATAAAACCACTTAAGTATAACTTAAAATCCCGTGTGATGTGCGTACTTCCGCCGTATTGCTAGCCACAATTACCTGCTTATACCACTTCGGTCTCTTAGCAAGACGGCGGAACTACGTACATCACACGGATTCAAATGATTCAAATGGCTCTGAGCACTATGGGACTTAACGTCTGAGGTCATCAGTCGCCTAGAACTTAGAACTACTTAAATCTAACTAACCTAAGGACATCACACACACCCATGCCCGAGGCAGGATTCGAACCTGCGACCGTAGCGGTTGCGCAGTTCCAGACTGTAGCGCCTAGAACCGCTCGGCTACTCCGGCCGGCCATCACACGGAATTTTTAATGTTTCCGTACGGTGAGGTTCAACAGCCGTAAAGAATTTTATAAAATGCGCTTTAACCATCAGCTGTTTATTTGTCCCACTAGTCATCTACCGGTTTCGGTTGTTAACTATCATCCAGGACTTACGGTACAACAAATTAGTTAAAAGCATCCCATATTCCTTTGAAGCTGAATATAGAAATTATCCAGTGAAATAGTGCATATCTAATGACTGTCAGTATTCGAAGACAAATTATGTCAGGTGTCTGTACAGTTTAATTGGATAGTTTCGATATTGTTCAGCTTCAAAGGAGTACGGGATACTTTTAACTAATTTATTGTACCGAACATCCTGGACGATGCTTAAGGACCGAAATCGGTAGATGACTAATGGGACAAATGAACAGCTGATGGCTGAAATGCATTTTATAAAACAGCGAATTTTGTTTCATTTATACCAGTTTTATACAGCTGGTGTCTACCAGGTCTTATATTCTTTGGGTTGTTATCAGCGCTCATTAACAGTCATGCTTTGTACATTTTGAGACGCATCTTTTGGATGTACTCGATTTTTTATGACAACCCACCAGCGTGATCTGATTCTTAACATGGACAACTTTTTGAAAGCTGGGACTTACCAACTGTCCATCTACAGTATGAAAATGTAACCATTATAAACCTCAAGATGCGCCTATATTGACGTGATGCGAGTAAAGCATCTTCATACAGCTATGCAGCTTTTGGAAACACCTCATCATTCTTGACTATTTAATTATTATAATTTTTGTGGTAATTTGAATGCTTATTGAGTGCCGAGACTTGTTCACAATGTCTCTGAGTTGTGGTTGTCCTCCCCAGACAGTTCTTTGAATGAAAGGCGGTGCTTTCCTTCCTTCCTCCGGCAAGGGGCTTAGAGAAGGAAAGTATTTTTGTAATAGACAAGAACGGGCAAAGAAATCGTCCGTTGTGATTTCAAATCAAAGATCGCAGCACTGGCGTTAACCAGTTTCAGGGAAACCATGGAAAACCCAAATCAGATGGCTGGACGAGGATTATAAATCCTTCTTGTCCCAAACGCATGTCTTGCAACTGAAGGAACGTACCATCCTGCGCTGTCTCGAAATCGTCTTCAAATAAATGAACGAATGTAGAAGCTTGCACTTTTTGAAGGAGATATGTTGGTAAATAAATAGTCCCAACGACAGAGCCCAGATGACGTATGTAAGCTGAGACTGATATAAGGATAGAGAAGGAAACTGGCTGTGTCCTTCTCAAGCGACATTTGGTTTACCATTTGAAATCTACGTCAGGGTGGGTGGACGTTTGATTTGAAAGGCCATCCTCCAGAAGGAAAGTCCAGTGTGTTCGCCATCCTCCAGAAGTAGAGTCCAGTGTCTTAACTATCTTGCTCAGTAGCTCTTCCCCTTATTTCGGAGGTACAGATCCTTGACGTATGTCACCCTTGATAAACAGGGGGAGCACAGACTGATTTTCTTAAACTGCGTCCTGGCCGTACGTCTGGGCACGCATTTGTACGAGTAAGTCTATTTTTCGGCCAAAAGGCCGCTATCAAAAAAATGGTTCAAATGGCTCTGAGCACTATGGGACTTAACATCTGTGGTCATCAGTCCCCTAGAACTTAGAACTACTTAAACCTAACTAACCTAAGGACATTACACACATCCATGCCCGAGGCAGGATTCGAACCTGCGACCGTAGCGGTCGCGCGGTTCCAGACTGTAGCGCCTAGAACCGCTCGGCCACTCATGCCGGCAGGCCGCTATCAGCACTGTCTCAACGGGCTTCACGATACGTCGCACAATGGACTGAGGTGCTCCTCAGGACGGTGATAAGGAGAGTTCGGGCTACTAGATACAGGTACTGTTTGCCGAGACGCTGATAATGGAAGAACTCACACAAATCAGTGCCAAAACACAGATAAAAGGCTGTTGCGCTATACTGCTGCCACCATATTGTTTAAGAGCACATATCAACAAATAAACGCACATACCACATTCATGCTCTCTCTCTCTCTCTCTCTCTCTCTCACACACACACACACAACCACACACATTTGCATGCACGTAGACTTCGTTGTACAAATTTGCAGGATGGGGTATTGTTTTCTGACGTTGCAGTTTTCAGTTGCTTGCAGAAAATTCTGAGCGACAATACAAATTTTAAGAAGCTAAGGAGTGCCACAGAATTGATTTCCTCGCTGCAGCAATGTGCACACACTGCTGACCGTCAACGTGCAACTCCACGATGGCGACACTCAAAAAATGGCAAGTTGTGATGAAGAGTACTACATCCGCTGGATATGCAAGTAATTACCATTTCACCACAACACACAAAGGAAGTACGAGTTACTCCACCTACGTTCTGTGTAAATGGTAATACTACGCAACCCGTTTCTCATTCAGAATTCACATTGTAACGTAGATTTTTTTGTGAGATTGTGTTACGTCTGGTTTAAAAAGGAGAAACATCCACCAGACTCAAGTCCCAAGTCCAAACGTGTAGTAGTGCCAGCGGTTGAGTCTCTAGGTTATAGTTTTGTGATTTTGATACATGAGCTGGTCACGCAAATATGTAATCGACGGGCCGGCCGGTGTGGCCGAGCGGTTCTAGGCGCTTCAATCTGGAACTGCGCGACCGCTTCGGTCGCACGTTCGAATCCTGCTTCGGGCGTGGATGTGTGTGAGATCCTTAGGTTAGTTAGGTTTAAGTAGTTCTAAGTTTTAGGGAACTGATGACCTCAGATGTTAAGTCCCATAGTGCTCAGAGCCATTTGAACCATTTTTTGTAATTGACGGAACCAGGCGGACCGTACACGACGCCATGCAGTATCTCAAACGCCCTCGCGCCTGAGAGGACAGATGTATATTGTATGGTCGGCCACGTGGGATCATCCAGTCACGTCACATACCACGCGTCAGGAACTGGGCTTGTTAGCTTCCAGAATTGCTCTTCCATTTGCAGCTGAAGTTTATCTGCATTGGTTCAGCTGTCTTAACGTATTCCATCTTCTTTCCCCCAGGTTAAGGATTTGAATCCTTCCTCTAGGGCTGCTGAGAAACCTCAGAGCTTCTTGCCTGAATACTCCCTTAACGGTGAATGCGTTTGGTCCTGGCAAAGGCTAATGGACGTTGTTGCACTGCCGTCTCGTTTCTCAAGGCCTGTGAGTGCCAGTTATTGTTGAAGGTAGTTTAAAGTTATTTTGTAAGTTCAAAAATGGCTCTGAGAACTATGGGACTCAACTGCTGTGGTTATCAGTCCCCTAGAACTTAGAACTACTTAAACCTAACTAACGTAAGGACATCACACACATCCATGCCCGAGGCAGGATTCGAACCTGCGACCGTAGCAGTCCCACGGTTCCGGACTGCGCGCCTAGAACCGCGAGACCACCGCGGTCGGCTATTTTGTAAGTAATAGTTCGCATTCATAGCTATATACTATAATTTTATTCACGATTTCCAAGCGGTCATTATTCTTGTCCTTTTGCCTTATTAAAAGGCGGTTATTGTTCATTTCTACATTGCAAAGGTGAAGCTAAAAGAACTTTCGATATTAATGGTCTGCAGGGTATGCAGAAGAGTTTGAAATGTTTCTTTTTATGTGTAAATAAATTTAAGCCCCAAAATTAAAATAATTTATGTAAATCTAATTAAGAAACGCGGTATTTCGTTATTAGTTACGTTTATTGTCCTTAAATTGTCTTATAATGTAAAATTATAATTAATTCTTAAATATGAGAAAACATACAGATGTTAAAATTAGCGAAAGGGAGCAATTGTGCATTTTAATTGGCAAATAATGCATCAGACTATGAGGGTACTGGTGTGTAGTTTCTGTAAGTGGTTGTTCTTTGGAGGGCGACAATGCCCTGTGGCGCAGAGTCGCAAGCAGAGGCAGAGGCAGAGGCTTTGGAAGGTGTAAGCTGCGTGAGCCAAAGGCGGTTGCGTAGAGAAGGATTTATCTCTATGTTTAATAGTAGTGGAACACAGTTTGAATAACAGTGTGTTTATGTTTGTGCAGTGTGATAAAGGAAATAAATTAAATTTTACCAGTTCTTAATGCTTCTCCATCAGTTAGCATCACACCATTGCATTTAACAATGAACGAAGTCTCGATATACACGGTCAACTAAAACAAGAGGAATGTAACATAATAATTATTAACTAATCCATATAATCTCCAAGGAGACAGGAGCTTATAAGACGCACCGCAAGCGGAGTCAACAATCAAATTTTATGCGATCAGCCACGCCGGAAAGGAGTGCAACGAAGTCTCTCGAAAATGTTTCCACGGAAGAGGCTTCCAGAACAGGAAGAGACCGAGGAAAAATGACAGTAAAGTTGCCTTCAGTTGTCTACTTGTGTATAAACATGAGCAGCGTCTGGCTCTCTCTCTCTCTCTCTGCTTAGATCCGCTCTCTATTGATGCCCCCGCTCTTGTCGATCGCTCTCTCTTAATGATCGCTCTCTCGAATGAATTTATAACAGGCAGTTATACTAGAAAAATATTTTCAAATTGTGTAAAATATTTATCTATGTAAATGTGTCGTCAATATATAATTGTTAACCAATGTTTCATTTCAACAACATTAACCTTGCCTGCCAACTTTTCTATGTTTCAACTAGGAGAACTGCAAGACTACCGACATATCGTTTGCTGGCCGCTGCCGAACATCACTGATGTTCGAATTTGCAGTAGCCACTCGTGCGTTCCTGAGATGTGTTAAGCCGATCTGTAAACACAGTTTCCGGGCAGCATTTCTGCGCGTAGTATTAATGGTCTACATACAGCCAACAAACGATGTGCGCGGTCAGTCCACTCCACGGTATCAAAGCAGGTTAGAAAAAGTCTTGAATTATTGATTTTCTGACTTTAGTGGTAAATGTATCTGTGCTGTGTGATAATTTAAACTTTATTTTTTTACTTGGGTGCTTCTTTTATTAACGGCATTCCAGTTAATTTCCTCTTATCTAAATTTATTTTTCAATTACCACTACAGAGCGCCACACAAAATACACTACTGGCCATTAAAAATTGCTACACCAAGAAGAAATGCAAAAGATAAAGGGGTATTCATTGGACAAATATATTATACTAGAACTGACATGTGATTACATTTTCACACAATTTGGGTGCATAGATCCTGAGAAATCAGTACGCAGAACAACCACCTCTGGCCGTAATAACGGCCTCGATACGCTTGGGCATTGAGTCAAACAGAGCTTGGATGACGTGTACAGGTACAGCTGCCCATGCAGCTTCAACACGATACCACAGTTCATCAAGAGTAGTGACTGGCATATTTTGACGAGCCAGTTGTTCGGCCACCATTGACCAGACGTTTTCAGTTTGTGAGAGATCTGGAGAATGTGCTGGCCAGGGCAGCAGTCGAACATTTTCTGTATCCAGAAAGGCCGTACAGGACCTGCAACATGCGGCCGTGCATTATCCTGATGAAATGTAGGGTTCTGCAGGGCTCGAATGAAGGGTAGAGCCACGGGTCGTAACACATCTGAAATGTAGCGTCCACTGTTCAAAGTGCCGTCAATGCGAACAAGAGGTGACCGAGACGTGTAACCCCATACCATCACGCCGGGTGATATGTCAGTATGGCGATGACGAATACACGCTTCCAATGTGCGTTCACCGCTATGTGGCTAAACACGGATGTGACCATCATGATGCTGTAAACAGAACCTGTATTCATCCGAACAAACGACGTTTTGCCATTCGTGCACCCAGGTTCGTCGTTGAGTATACCATCGCTGGCGCTTGTGTCTGTGATGCAGCGTCAAGGGTAACCGTAGCCATGGCCTCTGAGCTGATAGTCCATGCTGCTGCAAACGTCGTCTAACTGTTCGTACTGATGGTTGTTATCTTGCAAACGTTCCCATCTGTTGACTCAGGAATCGAGACGTGGCTGCACGATCCGTTACAGCCATGTGGATAAGATGCCTTCATCTCGACTGCTAGCGATACGAGGCCGTTGGGATCCAGCACGGCGTTCCGTATTACCCTCCTGAACCCACCGATTCCATACTCTGCTAACAGTCATTGGATCTCGACCAAATCGAGCAGCAATGTCGCGATACGATAAACCGCAATCGTGATAGGCTACAATCCGACGTTTATCAAAGTCGGAAACGTGGTGGTACGCATTTCTCCCCCTTACACGAGGCATCACAACAACGTTTCACCAGGCAACGCCGGTCAATTGCTGTTTTGGCTGCACGATCCGTTACAGCCATGTGGATAAGATGCCTTCATCTCGACTGCTAGCGATACGAGGCCGTTGGGATCCAGCACGGCGTTCCGTATTACCCTCCTGAACCCACCGATTCCATACTCTGCTAACACTCATTGGATCTCGACCAAATCGAGCAGCAATGTCGCGATACGTTAAACCGCAATCGTGATAGGCTACAATCCGACGTTTATCAAAGTCGGAAACGTGGTGGTACGCATTTCTCCTCCTTACACGAGGCATCACAACAACGTTTCACCAGGCAACGCCGGTCAATTGCTGTTTTTGTATGAGAAATCGGTTGGAAACTTTCCTCATGTCAGCAGGTTGTAGGTGTCGCCACCTGCGCCAACCTTGTGTGAATGCTCTGAAAAGCTAATCATTTGCATATCACAGAATCTTCTTCATGTCGGTTAAATTTCGCGTCTGTAGCACGTCATCTTCGTGGTGTAGCAATTTTAATGGCCAGTAGTGTAGAGAAAACTTTCTTTTTTAAAATAATAATTCAACTGGTGCCTATCGTGGGACTCGAACTATAATTCAAGAATGTACTAATCTTTTGTTTGTTTCATTTTTCATGAACCAAGTGCACCAGTATAGTACTGAGGAAAGAGATGTTGAAGCGGAAACGTAGATGATGAGCTGCAGGTTTGCATAAAAAGTACAGTCGCTTGCATATTGCCATCGCAGTACATTTCAGTAGTTTTGCCCTGCATAGTCGCATCATTTCGTGGCCAGCAGAATCATTTTATTGTGCCTTCGGCATAGAATACTGTAACTATTGTTGCACTGCGGCGCAGAATTGGGCTTTCGCTAAGCCGCACCCCAGCTGCAAACAAATTTTCATGTGTTGTTTTAAAGTTACCTTGTTACTCTGCCAGATAGGTAATTCATTGTTGCGTATAGAAAGCTTCGTTAGTTATTCAGGTTAGATCGAAGGAGGGTTCCACCTCTAAGCGCAGTTGTTTGTGAAATGATCAAAAAAGAAAAATTCGCAAAAATGGACTCTGCACAAGAAAACTTTCTTTTTTAAAATAGTAATTCAAGTTTCTATTATATTTGGAAAGTAGAAGGGGAACTGGCAGATATGCAGCTGTGTGGGCGAGCCGGGGGCCGCCTCTGGCTGGCACAGCAGGTAAGAGCATTGGCCACTGAAGTTCGAACCCTGGTCCAGCATACACTTTTAACACTTTCGAGACGAGTGACGTAGCTCCTACGTCGGTCCGACAGTACCCCAAAAAGACGATCGACGTAGCTCCTACGTCGGCCGATATCAGCGATGTTAACGACTCCCAGCGCATAACTTTCATACTCTGTAGGTTTAAAAGTACTCTCTGGTTATCCTAGTACCAAGAAAAAAATATAGATGGCAGCATTTGTCACTGTTGGAGGTGGTACAGGAGTATATTTTGTGTCATTTGCTTTGCCGCGCTCACGCTCCACAACAGGCGCGCCGCAGTTCGAAACTTGCTTTGCGCTTTATTTTCGTCATGGCCTTGCGAGATGAAGAAATAGAGTTTTTATTGAACAATGGTGGTTCAGAATTAAATGAAGAAATTGCAGATTTTGACATTAGTGATGCTAAGCTATTTTTTCTCCGAATTTTCCGTAATTCTGTGGTTTGATTCCTGGTCACAAAAAAGATAATTTTTACGAATTTTGTTATAGATGAAAACGATCCCTCTGACGGTGAACCGTCAGGAAGACCTGAAGATGAGGCTATTGACATCGTTGTCACAACAAACACAACTGGTCATTGCAATTTGCCATATTCTTCTGGCCAGTGGACAGATGACGATACAATCACTCCCCAGCTTCCTGTTTTTTTCTGAATCCTGTGGAATTCAAGATGGGATTGACCAACATTCTTCAGTGTTTGATTGTTTCACGTACTTTTCCGATGAAGATCTGGTGAGACTGATCAAACGAGAGAGAAACCACTACTCTAGAATGACAATAGAGACACCAAGTGCTACAGGGAAACTGAAGCCTCAGTCAGTGTGGCGTGAGTGGACAACGGTGAAACTCAGTGAACTGTATAAATTTTTTGGTATTATTTTGCATATGTGCCTAGTCAAGAAACCAGAACTGTCTGACTACTGGTCAACAAATCCGGTGTTGCAGTCCTCATTTGCGGCAAAGTGTCTGCCAAGAGGTAGATTTTTGTCAATTCTACGAATGTTCCATCTCATAGATAACGCAACATATATTCCTAAAAAACAGGTAGGTCACGATCCTATTCATAAGGTAAGACCTATATTCGACAGATGCTTGACCCAAAGTGGAAAGGCTTACAAGTCAGGCGAAAATATTACTTCAGATGAAGGAATTTGCCCTTTTCGTGGTAGACTGAGTTTTAGAGTGTATATGAAAAATAAGCCTAATAAATATGGCGTAAAATTTTTTATGCTATGTGAAAGTGGAAGTGGGTACGTCCTGAACTGTGAAATTTATTCTGCGAAACAGTCTAATGCCGATAACAGCATTTTACACATTTTAGACAGATTGTGTCATTCGTTTCAAAATAAAGGTCACACATTATACATGGACCGATTTTACACCAACCCTGATTTACTGCATTATTTGTGGGGGAAAAGAACTAAGGCAGTTGGTACTGTGCAAAAAAATAGAAAAGGACTACCAAGGGGCCTTGTTGGCCAGAAATTGAAAAAAATGAACTTGCGTTTCGCAGACGAGATCACTTACTGTTTGTACAATGGAAGAACAACAGAGACGTTTTTCTTTTGCAACAAAGCATAAAATGACGGCAACAAATGTCAGTGTAAAAACTAAATTAGGAATGGCGGAAAAAATGAAACCAGACTGTGTTTTGGACTACAATAGTAAAAAAGCTGGTGTGGATCATAGCGACCAGCTAATGGCGTACTATCCTTTTAAATGAAAACAAATAAAGTGGTGGAAAAAAGTTTTCTTTCACATTTTCGTGCTCATGACTATAAATTCATACATTTTGTATAAAACGCCGCAGAGTACAAGCAAACATCTGGTTGAATACATTACAGAGTTAGCAGAGAACTTGGTTCACAAAGGTGGCCTGTTAGACTTGAGCACTTCTCAGAATAGTTCATCCGTCAACAGACTAAGCGGAAGACATTTTCCAAAATTAATTCCACCCACAAAATTGTCTAAGTGACCTCAGAGAAGGTGCAAAGTATGTGCAGAAACAAGCAAGGCCAGATATGCTAAAGTTTCAAGGAAAGACACGCGATATTATTGTGAAACTTGTGACGTAGGACTTTGTTTTCCAAAATGTTTCGAAATATTTCATACAAAAGCCAATGTGACTGTGTGATTATTAATAAAATAAAAGTTCATATTTAACAGTTATTCATTTAAAACTAACAACTTCTATCCTATGTCCCTTAGAGGTCCTAAAACCTAAAAAAAAATTTTTTTCAGTGTGAAAACAGCATACTCTCAAATTAATGTACAACCCTTGTCACTAACGTAAATGTTTATTTCTTTGCAGTACTCTGAAGGGAATGGACGTAGTTTTTAAATGCAAAACAGGCAATCTATTTTCTGTGGTATAGAATCTGCTGTAGAAAATTCAGAAAAACTGTGAAATCGCTCAGTATCAGCCGGTTGAGCGTCCACACTTGCGCTCGGTCCTCAAAGTATTAATTTACTATTCAGATACTCCACATAACGAAAAAAGTGAAGTACTCAGAAGACATAATGGAATATAAACAAAGGTTCGTATACTGACAAGCCGGCCGGAGTGGCCATGCGGTTCTAGGCGCTACAGTCTGGAGCCGAGCGACCGCTACGGTCGCAGGTTCGAATCCTGCCTTGGGCATGGATGCGTGTGATGTCCTTAGGTTAGTTAGGTTTAATTAGTTCTAAATTATAGCGACTGATGACCTCAGAAGTTAAGTCGCATAGTGCTCAGAGCCATTTTTGTATACTGACAAACCACCGGCGGGTGCGAAAATGATTAGAGTAGCAATTCTCTGTGACAGACAGAACGGCTACCAGACTGCATTAATGTTCTACGTGTACAATGTTGTTACCTCATCTAGTAGGTTATACAAGGGACGTGAAAAGATATTCAGCGCTCATTGGGAAGGAGATGGGGATGTCACATAATCGTGTGGGACAGAGTTATCAGCGCCTGACTGACTTTGAAAATGACCTCATTTGTTAGTCTTTGTTTGACCAGCTGGTCGAATCAAGCAATATCAGAATTTTTGAGGTATTCGGATAAGACAGAGACAAGGTATTGGACTGCATGTTGAAAGGTGGCTACACTGAGTCACAGCGCCAGAGATTGCGCCAAAGATTATTATTCCGCCGCCTCCACTGGTGCAGTAGTAGTTCAGAGGTTGCCGTGGGCAGTACTTGTTGAGAGGATGTCGAGAACAGTACTAGTTCAGAGGATGTCGAGTGCAGTTGTTGTTTTGTTGGGCGAGAGAGTAGATGCTGTTCGGTTGGTGTAATGTATAGATGGAAGATGTTGCAATGATCACAGTGTATTTTTCGTCAATATATATTGAGGTAAAACAAAAATTATTTCACTTTTCTTTAATGACAATGCTTCTTGGTCACAGGTTCAATCAACAAAGCATCTGGCTCGTGTTCATGTATTAGACTTGTAATTATGGTTTCTATGTGCAATTATAGTATTTCTGGTTTTTTAATTAGTTCATTGTAAATGGTGTTTAAAATATCTTGTCGTATTGAGGAAGAACCGTGCCAGATACATGTACGTTGAGACACACTACCATACACAGAACAGTTACACTTGTGCTTTGTTGTTTCGTAGCTTTTATAGTTGCAGGGGACTTAATTAATCAATTGTGTTAACGGAAATTTCTTCTCATTCTTTATTTTTATTTTATACAGTCAGATTGTGTGCTAATATTACTCAGGGCCAACCAGTTACGAGATTTCGTAACCGGACACACAGCTACTAAAATTATTGCATTTTAAATAAGCCCCCATGCAATGTGAACATGAGGGCAGGCATACTCAAGGTTCCAGGCAAATATGTCTGGCCATCACAAGGCAGGATTGCCGTATTGTCCACTAAGTACATCGTAACCCGATCACATCTGCGCCTGCCATCCGAGAACAAGGAATGGACTCCCTGCGGCGTTCTGTGTCATTCCACGCCTGTGGTCGGAGAATAGCAGCAGCTACAATTGAGATTCACTGTTTCATGCAGAGGCTGACGTTAACAGCACAGCACAGACGGCTGTGTCTGGAGGCTTACCATGACCAGGAAACATGCAGTATTGATCGATAGTGTCCCACTGTGTTCGGCGATGAACCACGGTTCTGCCCCACCCCAGGTGGCCATCGATGACGAGCATGGTGACGTACTCGAGAGGCACAGCGTTGTTATTCCTGGAGTCATCGTCTATGGACCCTTCGGGTATGATTTCAGATCACGGCTGGTAATATTGTTGAACCCTTGGCGAAAAAACGGTGTAAACAGCAACATCCTGTGCCCTGACGTATTGCCACTCATGTGACAGTATGGAGATGCCATTTGTCAACATGACAGTGCTCGTCCACACACGGCGTGTGTCTCTTCGAACTGTCTGCGTGATGTTGACGAACTCCTGTAGCCAGAAGATCCACAGATCTGTCCCCAAGAGAATATGTGTTGGACCAGTTGTAACACCGCAAATGCAGGCTGCGTGGCTCCTGCTACCAATATATTAATTTTTTTTTGCTGGATTGTATGTAAATACACTCATGCTCATAAATTAAAGGATGATTGCAGAATGTGGTGCCACACAACGTGGCACTACACAAAACTGGCGCTAATAGCATAGGCACATAGGGAACACACACGTCACAGATCTGTAAGTCCACGGTATTGGTGATAAATTGAGAAAACTGTCGCGAAACACATGTGCTACAAAGCACCACTGTTTCCTGCGCATGTACCCCGACATCAATAAGGGATATGATCACCATGCACACGTACACAGGCCGCACAATGGGTTGGCATACTCTGGATCGGGTGGTCGAGCAGCTTCTGTGGTATAGCCTCCCATTCTTGCCCCAGTGCCTGTTGGAGCTCCTGAAGTGACGTACGGGTTTGAAGACGTGCAGCGATACGTCAAACGAGAGAATCCCAGACGTGCTCGATAGGTTTTAGGTCTGGAGAACAGGCTGGCCACTCCATTCGCCTGATAACTTCTGTTTCAAGGTACTCCTTTACGATGGCAGAGCGGTGGGGCCGTGCGTTATCATTCATCACGATGAAGGTGGGACCCACTGCACTGACATACTGGTGCAAAATGACGTCCCGATAAACCTGACCTGTTACAGTTCCTCTGTCAAAGACATGCAGGGGTGTACGTGCACCAATCATAATCCCACCCCGCACCATCAAACCATGACCTCCATACACGTCCCTTTCAAGGACATTAAGGGGTTGGTATCTGGTTCTTGGTTCACGCCAGATGAAAACCCGGCGAGAATCACTGTTCAGACTATACCTGGACTCGTCCATGAACATAATCTGGGACCACTGTGCCAATGACCATGTATTGTGTTCTTGACACCAGGCTTTACAGTTCTAGGCGCTACAGTCTGGGACGGGCGACCGCTACAGTCGCAGGTTCGAATCCTGCCTCGGGCATGACTGTGTGTGATTTCCTTAGGTTAGTTAAGTTTAAGTAGTTCTAAGTTCTAGGGGACTACGCCGGCCGGAGTGGCCGTGCGGTTCTAGGCGCTACAGTCTGGAACCAAGCGACCACTACGGTCGCAGGTTCGAATCCTGCCTCGGGCATGGATGTGTGTGATATCCTTACGTTAGTTAGGTTTAATTAGTTCTAAGTTCTAGGCGACTGATGACATCAGAAGTTAAGTCGCATAGTGCTCAGAGCCATTTTTCTAGGGGACTCATGACCTCAGAAGTTAAGTCCCATAGTGATTAGAGCCATTTTGAACCAGGCTTTACGGGCTCTCCTGTGACCAGGGATCAGTGGAATGCACATTGCAAGTCTCTGGGCGAATAAACCACGTCTGTTCTGTCATATGTAGGCTGTGTGTATGGAGACAACTGTTCCAGTGGCTGCGGTAAGGACCCGAGCAAGGCTACCTGCAGTACTCGGTGGCCGTCTGCGTGCACTGATGGCGATATATCGGTCTTCTTGTGGTGCTGTACACTGTGGACATCCCGTACTGTAGCGCTTGGACATATTTCCCGTATGCTGCAATCTTGAGATCACATTTTGTGGTACACAGAGGGCCCGTGCTACGACTTGCTGTGTTTAACGATCCTCCAGTCGCCCTAGTATTCTGCCCCTCATAACGTCATCAATATGTGTTATTTGAGCCATTTTCAACACACAGTCAACATTAGCACGTCTGAAAACGTCTGCACACTTACTCTAAAATGTTCAAATGTGTGTGACATCTTATGGGACTTAACTGCTAAGGTCATCAGTCCCTAAGCTTACACACTACTTAACCTAAATTATCTTAAGGACAAACACACACACCCATGCCCGAGGGAGGACTCGAACCTCCGCCAGGACCAGCCGCACAGCACACTTACTCGCTGCACCGTACTCGAACATGCACCAACACATCTCTGTGTACAGTATGTGGACTGCTGCCGGCGCCACCGTGTGACGACCGCACATCAAATACACCGCATGGTCATACCCCGAGGTGATTTAAGCCCGCAAACGGCCCACCAGAGCGTTGTTTCACCATGTATCAGCATTATCCTTAATTTATGAGCATGAGTGTATTTGAAATTTAAATGCTTTCTTTTAATGAGTAAGGACATTGCTTCACTGTATGTGTAAATTTAGATAGAAGTCTGTTAAACGCTTCATTGTATTTATCTGTGTCTTACTGTGAAACTTACAAGCTCTGGGGAAAAGCGTAAAGAATTGTTATTTGCATCGACTAGCAACGATAATAGCAGTGCTTGTGCGTTGTAAAATCTTTGGGTAGGGAGTTGTTGCGCGGAACGCGATGAGAGAGAGAGAGAGAGAGAGAGAGACGGGTTGCAGCGCTTGTAGTGTGCGGAAGTGTGGTGTTACGCTCTCGCAGTAGAGAGTAGCATTTTCGGCGGCATCATGTACGCGCACCGGCCAGATGTTTAGTAGCAGTGGACGGGCAGAAGGGGCTGCATTAATTACGATTGCCTGTTCCCGTAATTAGCCGTGCTCCACAAGATGCTACCGTCTTCAACAACAGCAGTAGTTCCAGCAACACAGATTCGTCGTCGGCTCCGAGTTTCGCCGTATGCTCAGCACTGAAGTAAGGCTATTCATTGGTAGAAAGTATTAACGGCTAACCCAGCAGCACAACTGAACGTGGTTTGATTGATAAAATTTATTCAAATAATTATCAGTTAAACTCAGGGTGATTGTGTCCTCATGGTCCTCAGACGTTGTTACCAAGCAGGGTCCTTGTTCCTTTTTTTCCTTACATGCTAACCGAGTGTCATAAGAATCAAATTGAATAGTTACAGCCAGTTTCTTAATGAATAATTTCACTTTTAAGAATTTTAGCCTCATTCTACTGTCAATTAACTGTTGTATATGAGTAAAGTAAAGTAATTTCATTTTTCAAGTTTGAGCATCAACACTGGAAAAAATCCAAATCTAAAGAAATGCACAAATTGAGAGTGCGGAAGTTTTATTTATTTTACATATAGCTTGGGGCACACGGCTGTTTGGTTTGGTACGTATTCTATTATTTATTTCTGCTCAAGTCAGTAAAAAAGGCTTAGTTGTTCAGACAATAATTTGAAATACAATTTGCAAAATAACTAACTGCAAAGTAAAGGTGCTTGCTTTCTTTCTAAATTTCTTTGATGACATTACGTGAGGCCACTGAAAGTCATTGTCCACGTAACGAAGTTCAGTACTAACAAACAGTTTAACTGCATATTTTCAAATCATTAATCGATTGTTTCTTTCAAAATTTAATGACAAACATAACGTAAGAGTGACTTTTCAGTTTTCTTTATCATTACATACTCAAAATTAGTGTCAAAAAACCTTCAGTTGCCACGTCAGTGTTTAATAATACATATTTTTCTTTCCCTTATTCTTGTACAGGGTTTTTGGATGTAAATTATCCTAGTGGGCTTGCGGCCGTTAATTATTTCCTTTTCGTTCATTAGTGTAACTTTTGGATTCATTATCAGTGGTACCACTTTTCTGTCCAGTGTTGTTCGTGAGTGAATGCACAAAATAGCTTCCACTTTTCCAAATTATAACCCTGTTAGGTTTAATTACTTTTTATTTTTAGTAGACTTTTCCATCAGAAGGGTCTGTTGTACACTCTCCTCCTACTTATCGATATTATTTCTTCGGCAAAGATAGCCTTATCCATTTAGTAAAAATCCATTAGGCATACATGCTATCCGTGGTCATATTTTACATCAGAAGCAGGATAGGCCGATTAGTAAGGGGGAGGTTACACAGCTCGCACATTCAACTCGGTCCCAGGGCCAGTAATCAAGGACCAGTTACAAAAGCTGTTTGTCAGCTAGCTTCATGAGAGGGTACAACAGCTTTGTAACACACTTACCAACCAAATCACTGCATGAAATCAGGGCAATGGGTGCGCAACGTCATTTTGATAATCTTATAATAAAATTTCTCCTGAGACATTCAAGTCTCATCTTTATTTACGATAATGATGGAAGCTGAAGAAATGAACTAAAATTTGTACCATGCTCATGATTCGAACCCGGGGTCCTTGCTTATTAGGCAGCAATACTAACTAATACATCACCACAGCACTATGGTGAGCACTGCTACAGGGATTACTCAAATCCAGTGTCCTCCGCAAAACAAACCTCAACTCGTATCTTCAGTTTATTTTACCCCAAATCGTCATTATTGACGGGGATCACCGAATAGCGCCTCAGCGCCGGACGTAATGGGGAAGTCCTTTACCTCAGGTAATTATTTAATTTATATGATATAGTTTAATTATATGATCTATAAGATCACCTGAGTTACGGGACTTCCCCCTTACGTCCAACGCTGTGGCGCTATTCAAACCAAAACACTGCAAGAAATCAGGGAAATGGGTGCGCAAAGTCATTCGATTTAGGGGGAAAATAAGCTGAAGATATGAATTGAGGTTCGTTGAGTAGGGCACTGGACCGTGGCACAAGTTTCAGTTCATTTCGTCAACTTCCATCATTATCATTTTGATAAGTCATAGAGTGGGGTAAGACTGCGCGGCAGACTGCGCAAGTCTTGTATCTCAGTTTTAGTAACGCAGCAGTTGGCTACTCTACAGGGCACGAAATGGCCTCTGTGGCTGACCCTTTATTACCGTAGTTTGTTAACGGCTGCGCAATGCGGTAAGAACTGTTTTACGTTATTTTCATATAATATTTCATGTTCCGGAAATAAGCTATAACTCAGGCAATAATTGGATTATCAATTTAAACTTTATTTCAATGTGTACTACGATGCATTGTCAGTCTTGTGGTATATTAACACATCTATATTCCTACAAAGCGTTTCCATGTGCAGTCAAAAGCTGCAGTGTCGTAGTGCGGGGCAAGTTTACGCGTTGCAGGTGGGACAAAACTGCGCAGTGCGTAATCTTACCTCATGCTTTATAATTATCGGCTTTTTCATAGACCTAGAAATATTTATGAACGTTGAGGTGGATATTATACATCGACAGTAGTCCTCTAAGAATCCTTTTTTATATTTTAGCGTCTACAAAACGAAAACCGAACGGAAACCATGCACTCCAGAAATGCTGGGAGCTGCAAAAGAGGGCTTGAAAAATGGCAAGTCTAAAAGACAAACAGCGAGGGAGCTTGGAATAAGTGAAGCTGCCCTCAGAAATCGCCTTAAAGAGCTACGAGGCCCTTGCAAGTATACTTTTATCTCTATATTTTTTATTTTGGAAACTTTTGCCTACATAGGGATAAGCTTAAAATTAATACTCCCACCCCCACTTTTTTCAGGGTTTTGGGATAAACAAACTGGGAAGATTCGGAAGAACTTTTAATGATGAACAGGAACTGGAACTCGCCGAACACTGCAGATCTTTGGACAAATGTTATTATGGTATGAAAAAATGGTTCAAATGGCTCTGAGCACTATGGGACTTAACTTCTAAGGTCATAAGTCCCCTAGAACTTAGAACTACTTAAACCTAACTAACCTATGGACAGCACACACATCCATGCCCGAGGCAGGATTCGAACCTGCGACCATACGGTCGCGCGGTTCTAGACTGTAGCGCCTAGAACCGATCGTCCACCCCGGCCGGCTATTATGGTATGACTGAAAGATTTCAGAAGATTAGTTCATGACTACTCTGAGAGGAATAACATAAAAACAAAATTTGACAAAAACACTAAGATGGCCGGAAAGGACTGGGCTTATGATTTCCTGTAGAGACGAAATCTTAGCCTTCGGATCCCACAGAAAACTAGTCTCGGTCGTGTGATCTGGTTCAACAAACAGCAAACGAGCATCTTCTTTGATAATCTTTCGTCGCTGATGGAGAGATATAAATTTGAACCTCATCGCATATATAACATGGATGAGTCAGGAATTACAACTGTTCCTAACAAAGTTCCGAAAGTGATTGCAACATGCGGCAGGAAGCACATAGGCAAAATAGCATCTACAGAAAGAGGTCAGCTGATAACGGTTATATGTTGCATGGGAGCTAGGGGAGTTACATCTCTCCAGGAATAATATTTCCTTGGAAAAGGATGATGGATAGTTTGAGGAACGGTGCCCCTCCTGGGTCACTAATGATGTGTTCGGACACTGGATACATCAACTCAGATTTGTATCTCACATGGCTATAACATTTTGAAAAACATACACAGCCAACAGAAGATAATCCAGTCTTGTTAATTTTGGACAATCACTCGTCACATTTGAGTCTGATGGTTCAAATGGCTCTGAGCACTATGGGACTTAACTTCTGAGGTCATCAGTCCCCTAGGACTTAGAACTACTTAAACCTAACTAACCTAAGGACATTACACACATCCATGTCCGAGGCAGGATTCGAACCTGCGACCGTAGCGGTCGTGCGGTTCCAGACTGTAGCGCCCAGAACCGCTCGGCCACCTCGGCCGGCCATTTGAGTCTGAACGCCGTTCTTTACTGCAGGGACCATAACATTCACATATTTACCGTTCCTCTACACAGCAGCCACAAAATGCAGACACTGAATCGCTGCTTTTTCAAGCCACTGACGGACTTTTATACACAGGAATGCGACCAGTGGCTCATTAACCACCCTGGATATGTAATTACGCAAGAATGTATCGCTGAATTGTTTGGAAACGCTTATCAAAGGACGGCTACAATGACGAAGGCAACAAAGGCGTTCAAGATATGTGGCATTTATCCAACCGATCGTCACAAATTCACAGAGGAAGATTTCCTGCGTTCGACTGTTGCAGACCAAAGCGACAAATTTAATGATGCATCCACAGTTGAAACTGGATCTCCCCAGAGCCAAAGTTCAGAGACATCTACAAATGAACCACAACCAGGACCAAGTACCTACGTTACCCCAAAAGAAATAATTCCTTTGCCAAGAAGAAAAGATTGCCAAAAAAAGACAGAAGAAAGGAAAGAAGTCAGAAATAGTATCTGGGACCCCATTCAAGAAGCAACTGGAATCCCAATCAACAGAACAAGAAATAAAGAAACCAAAGAGGAAACGGTTTGATTCTGATCAAGCTAACAAAAAGAAAGCAAAGCAAAACTTAAATACGTCTAGGGAAAATTCACGAACTTTTCACTGTCGAGGTTGTACTAAAAAATATAATAATCCACCAACAGAAGACTGGATTCAATCTCTCAAGTGCGAGGAGTGGTGGCATGAATCCTGCTCTTGTTATGAAAGTTCTGGACACTTCATTTGTGATCTCTGTTAAAAAGATTTTCGTCCGACATGAATATTTTTGCATGTTTTTGATGACAGGCCCAGATTTATTCATTAGGTCAAATATCGTGTCAACAGTAACTGTTATATGCTGAGAAACAAGGTATGTTACCCCACGGTCGGGTAAGACTGCGCATTTGCATTACTTTTTTTACTAAGTGCGAATTACAGTTTAAATTGCTTCCATGACTTTCGGACTCTGTCATATAACAGGCAAAATTCAGATGAAATGCCAGTTAAAATATAATTGTAATTTGTGACGTTTCCTTCAGTATATCGCTATTTAAACCTTAAGTGCGCAATCTTGCCCCACTTTAATGTACTGGAAAATTATTTGTAAATTTAACTCGATTTGGTAAGTATTGAAATAACATTACGTAGCGTCTCAACCTGTCAAGTTTAGTTTCCCCTTCCCCGTCTAGGTGCTCCAGTCTTTTTTATCAGTAAGTTTATTTGTTGACAGGAAGCTTAAAGGTACTGTGCCTACAAAGGTAGAAGAAAGAAGGCTGACAGAAATAACCGATGTGTAAGGTACAAAGATTCCATTTATTTACAAATTACAAGTTTTAAATAAGACACTGAACGGTAAAGTGACGAAAAAGTGGACAGCTTTACTGGTGATGTACTAGCTCGTCAGCTGCATGGCAGGCAGTACGTGGCAGTGGATCCCCGGCGGGCGACAGCCGCCCACTCGGGCGATGTCTGGAGATGTCTGCGGAGCGGGGGCGGCGGCCACCTCACTCCGAGGCGACGATGATGCGCCCGGCGGGCGGCCAGCCCCCGCCGCCCCCGCGTCACTTGATGTTGACGGCGGGCCCGACGCGCTTGTGCGCCACGGGCGACCAGGGCACGGTGCCGCGCACCATGGGCTCCAGGGGGCTGGCGTACACGTCGCTGGCCAGTTCGTCCAGGCCGATCTCCTGGTCCGCCTTCGCCTTCAGCGTCGCCTCGTCCACCGCCTTCTTCGCCCTCGTCTCGATCTCCTGCCGACACAGAAGGGGGCCGTGCAAGGAACACGTCACATCGTCCGACACAACAGCTAGCCTTGAGAATGGCCTCAGTCCGGCGAGAAAATTTCTTCAGGCACGTCATATGCATTGAAGCCTGTTGTTGATTATTTGATCTTGTAGAGATACAGAACTAACGATACTGATTATTATGTTCCAAATAGCCGCCAGACATTTCCTATTGAAATAAGAGTGCAAGACATAACAAGTCACTCGAGATGCAACAGGAGAGTACGCGTACGGTCTTACGTTAAATCAGTAAGTGGCTCGAAACAGCATATCCAGACACTCCGGGATGATGATGGCATTGAAACAGAGGGTAACACGCGTAAAGCTGAAATACTAAACACCTTTTTCCAAAGCTGTTTCACAGAGGAAGACCGCACTGCAGTTCCTTCTCTAAATCCTCGCACAAACGAAAAAATGGCTGACATCGAAATAAGTTTCAAAGGAATAGAAAAGCAACTGGAATCACTGAACAGAGGAAAGGCCACTGGACTTGACGAGATACCAATTATATTCTACACAGATTACGCGAAAGAACTTGCCCCCCTTCCAACAGCCGTGTACCACAAGTCTCTACAGGAACGGAAGGTTCCAAATGATTGGAAAAGAGCACAGGTAGTCCCAGTCTTCAAGAAGGGTCGTCGAGCAGATGCGCAAAACTATAGACCTATATCTCTGACGTCGATCTGTTGTAGAATTTTAGAACATTGTTTTTTGCTCGCGTATCATGTCGTTTCTGGAAACCCAGAATCTACTCTGTAGGAATCAACATGGATTCCGGAAACAGCGATCGTGTGAGACCCAACTCGCTTTATTTGTTCATAAGACCCAGAAAATATTAGATACAGGCTCCCAGGTACATGCGATTTTCCTTGACTTCCGGAAGGCGTTCCATACAGTTCCGCACTGTCGCCTGATAAACAAAGTAAGAGCCTACGGAATATTACACCAGCTGTGTGGCTGGATTGTAGAGTTTTTAGCAAACAGAACACAGCATGTTGTTCTCAATGTAGAGACGTCTACAGACGTTAAAATAACCTCTGGCGTGCCACAGGGGAGTGTTATGGGACCATTGCTTTTCACAATATATATAAATGACCTAGTAGATAGTGTCGGAAGTTCCACGCGGCTTTTCGCGGATGATGCTGTAGTATATAGAGAAGTTGCAGCATTAGAAAATTGCAGCGAAATGCAGCAAGATCTGCAACGGATAGGCATTTGGTGCAGGGAGTGGCTACTGACCCTTAACATAGACGAATGTAATGTATTGAGAATACATAGGATCCTTTATTGTATGATTATATGACAGCGGAACAAACACTGGTAGCAGTTACTTCTGTAAAATATCTGGGAGTATGCGCGCGGAACGATTTGAAGTGAAATGATCATATAAAATTAATTATTGGTAAGGCGGGTACCAGGTTGAGATTCATTGGGAGAGTCCTTAGAAAATGTAGACTATCAACAAAGGAGGTGGCTTACAAAACACTCGTCCGACCTATACTTGAGTGTGGGATCCGTACCAGATCGAGTTGACGGAAGAGATAGAGAAGATCCAAAGAAGAGCGGCGCGTTTCGTCACAGGGTTATTTGGTAAGCGTAATAGCGTTACGGAGATGATTAGCAAACTCAAGTGGCAGACTCTGCAAGAGAGGCGCTCTGCATCGCGGTGTAGCTTGCTGTCCAGGTTTCGAGAGGGTGCGTTTCTGGATGAGGTATCGAATATATTGCTTCCCCCTACTTATACCTCCCGAGGAGATCACGAATGTAAAATTAGAGAGATTCTAGCGCGCACGGAGGCTTTCCGGCAGTCGTTCTTCCCGCGAACCATAGGCGACTGGAACAGGAAAGGGAGGAAATGATAGTGGCACGTAAAGTTCCCTCCGCCACACACCGTTGGGTGGCTTGCGGAGCATTAATGTAGATGTAGATGTAGATGTACAGGCCTGAGAACATGTTAGATGTCTCGGAAGATGAGAATATCAACAGCATATGTGTGATTCCTTCTGTTTCGCAACGTATTTTATTTTCTAAACTTTACCTGCACCAGAACTCACAATATTAATAACATATTCCGTAGAAATATTGGAATACGTGAGGCAATACTGGCCCTACGACTTAACTTAGAAGATAGATTAAGGAAAGGCAAACCTACGTTTCTAACATTTGTAGACTTAGAGAAAGCTTTTGACATTGTTGACTGGAGTACTCTCTTTCAAATTGGCAGGGGTAATATACAGGGAGCGAAAGGCTATTTACAATTTCTACAGAAACCAGATGGCAGTTATTAGAATCGAGGGGCACGAAAGGGAAGCAGTGGTTGGGAAGGGAGTGAGACAGGGTTTTGGCCTGTCCCCGATGTTATTCAATCTGTATATTGAGCAAGCAGTAAAGGAAACAAAAGAAAAGTTCGGAGTAGGTATTAAAATCCATGGGGAAGAAATAAAAACTTTGAGGTTCGCCGATGACATTGTAATTCTGTCAGAGACAAAAATGGTTCAAATGGCTCTGAGCACTACGCGACTTAACTTCTGAGGTCATCGGTCGCCTAGAACTTAGAACTAATTAAACCGAACTAACCTCAGGACATCACACACATCCATGCCCGAGGCAGGATTCGAACCTGCGACCGTAGCGATCACTCGGCGCCAGACTGTAGCGCCTAGAACCGCACGACCACTCCGGCCGGCTGTCAGAGACAGCACAGGACCTGGAAGAGCAGTTGAACGGAATGGACAGTGTCTTGAAACGAGGATATAAGATGAACATCAACAAAAGCAAAACGAGAATAATGGAATGTAGTCGAGTTAACTCGGGTTACGCTGAGGGAATTAGATTAGGAAATGAGACACTTAAAGCAATAAAGGAGTTTTGTTGTTTGGGGAGCAAAATAACTGATGATGGTCGAAGTAGAGAAGATATAAAATGTAGACTGGCAATGGCAAGGAAAGCGTTTCTGAAGAAGAGAAATTTTTTAGCATCGGGTACAGATTTAAGTGTCAGGAAGTCGTTTCTGAAAGTATTTGTATGGAGTGTAGCCATGTATGGAAGTGGAACATGGACGATAAATAGTTTGGACAAGAAGAGAATAGGAGCTTTCGAAATGTGGTGCTAAAGATGCTGAAGATTAGATGGGTAGATCACATAACTAATGAGGGGGTATTGAATAGAATTGGGGAGAAGAGGAGTTTGTGGCACAACTTGACAAGAAGAAGGGGTTGGTTGGTAGGACATGTTCTGAGGCATCGAGGGATCACAAATTTAGCATTGGAGGGCAGCGTGGAGGGTAGAAGTCGTAGAGAGAGACCAAGAGATGAATACACTAAGCACATTCAGAATGACGTAGGTTGCAGTAAGTACTGTGAGATGAGGAAGCTTGCACAGGATAGAGTAGCACGGAGAGCTGCATCAAACCAGTCTCAGGACTGAAGACCACAAAAACAATAAACAAGTAGTCGAGGAATCAGCACTCGTGAAGAAACTAGTAAAATATCGAACTGATGCTTCATAGTGTAACACGTTCCGCTTCTGCCAGTGTGAACAGACTGCTGATATTGTAAATGTGGTTGGTCTTGGAGACAGATAGGACAGTGGACGGGTAGGTGTGCTCACCTTGAGCTCGTCGGGCTTGACGAGTTCCGAGTTGAGGATCTTCTCCTTGAAGGAGGAGATGGGGTCCCTGGTGGAGCGCACCTCCTGGATCTCCTCGCGCGTCCGGTAGCTGGTGCCCGGGTCGGACATGGAGTGCCCGGAGTAGCGGTAGGTGACCGCCTCCATCAGCAGCGGGCCCTTGCCAGAGGAGCAGTGCTCCACCGCGAACCGCGACGCCTCGCGCACGGCCAGCACGTCCATGCCGTCCACCTGCAGGCACCGTGCAACGCAGTCAGTCACCTCAATCGTTTTATTTACTAACAAACTATGTAACGACCACCAGCAAGAACTGGGGATGATTCTCTTTATACAGTGTGATTCAAACAAGAAAGATGGTTCAAATGGCTCTAAACACTATGGGACTTAACATCTGAGATCATCAGTCCCCTAAACTTAGAACTACTTAAACCTAACTAAGGTAAGGACATCAAACACATCCATGACCGAGGCAGGAGTCGAACCTGTGACCGTAGCAACTGCGCGGTTCCGGACTGAAGCGCCTAGAACCGCTCGGTCACAACAAGAAAGAAAGTTGATGTCGCCTAAGAAACTGGAATAGGCATGCGTATTCAAATACAGAGATATGTACGAGTAAACAGGGCGAATACGACGCTGCTATCGGCAACGCCTATATAAAACAACAAGTGTCTGGCGCAGTTGTTACACTACTGGCCATTAAAATTGCTACACCAAGAACAAATGCAGATGATAAAACGGGTATTCATTGGACAAATATATTATACTAGAACTGACATGTGATTACATTTTCACGCAATTTGGGTGCATAGATCCTGAGAAATCAGTACCCAGAACAACCACCTCAGGCCGTAATAACGGCCTTGTTACTCCTGGGCATTGAGTCAAACAAAGCTATGATGGCGTGTACAGGTACAGCTGCCCATGCAGTTTCAACACGATACCACAGTTCATCAAGAATAGTGACTGCAGGTATTGTGACGAGCCAGTTGCTCGGCCACCATTGACCAGACGTTTTCAATTGGTGAGAGATCTGGAGAATGTGCTGGCCGGGGCAGCAGTCGAACATTTTCTGTATCCAGAAACGCCCGTACATGACTTGCAACATGCGGTCGTGCATTATCCTGCTGAAATGTAGGGTTTCGCAGGGATCGAATGAAGGGTAGAGCCACGGGTCGTAACACGTCTGAAATGTAACGTCCACTGTTCAAAGTGCCGTCAATGCGAACAAGAGGTGACCGAGACGTATAACCAATGGCACCCCATACGATCACGCCGGGTGATACGCCAGTATGGCGGTGACGAATACATCCAATGTCCGTTCACCGCGATGTCGCCAAACACGTATGCGACCATCATGATGCTGTAAACAGAACCTGGATTCATCCGAAAAAATGACGTTTTGCCATTCGTGCACCCACGTTCGTCGTTGAGTACACCATCGTAGGCGCTCCTGTCTGTGATGCAGCGTCAAGGGTAACCGCAGCCGTGGTCTCCGAGCTGATAGTCCATGCTGCTGCAAACGTCGTAGAACTGTTCGTGCAGATGGTTGTTGTCTTGCAAACGTCCCCATCTGTTGACTCAGGGATCGAGACGTGGCTGCACGATCAGTTACAGCCATGTGGATAAGATGCCTGTCATCTCGACTGCTAGTGATACGAGGCCGTTGGGATCCAGCATGGCGTTCCATATTACCCTCCTGAACCCACCGATTCCATATTCTGCTAACAGTCATTGGACCTCGACCAACGCGAGCAGCAATGTCGCGATACGATAAACCGCAATCGCGATAGGTTACAATCCGACCTTTATCAAAGTGGGAAACGTGATGGTACGCATTTCTCCTCCTTACACGAGGCATCACAACAACGTTTCACCAGGCAACGCCGGTCAACTGCTGTTTGTGTATGAGAAATCGGTTGGAAACTTTCCTTATGTCAGCACGTTGTAGGTGTCGCCACCGGCGCCAACCTTGTGTGAATGCTCTGAAAAGCTAGTCATTTGCATATCACAGCATCTTCTTCCTGTCGGTTAAATTTCGCGTCTGTAGCACGTCACCTTCGTGGTGTAGCAATTTTAATGGCCAGTAGTGTAGATCGGTTACTGCTGCTACAGAGACAGGTTATCAAGATTTAAGTGAGCTTGCACGTTGTGTTACAGTCGGCGCACGAGCGATGGTACATAGCATCTCTGAGATAGCGATGAAATGGGGTTCTCCCGTACGACCGTTTCACGAGAGTACTGTGAATATGAGGAACTGGCGAAACATCAAATCTCAGACATCGCTGTGGCCGGAAAGACATCCTGTAAGAACGGGACCAACGAAGACTGAAGAGAATCGTTCAACGTGACGGAAGTGCAACACTTCCGCAAATTGCTGCCGAAACATAATCGATATTGGCTTTCGGAGCAGAAAGCATACTCTTGTATCCTCAATGACTGCACGACACATAGCTTTTCGCCTCGCCTGTGCCCGTCAACACCGACATTGGACTGCTGATGACTGGAAACATGATGCCTGGTCGGACGAGTCTCGTTTCAAATTGTATCGAGCAGATAGACGTGTTTGGGTATGGAGACAACGTCATGAATGTACCGTGCATGTCATCAGGGGACTGTTCAAGACAGTTTGGAACCGTGCGACCGCTACGGTCGCAGTTTCGAATCCTGCCTTGTGCATAGATGTGTTTGATGTCCTTAGGTTAGTTGACTAGAAGAAGGGATCGGTTGGTAGGACATGTTTTGAGGCATCAAGGGATCACAAATTTAGCATTGGAGGGCACCGTGGAGGGTAAAAATCGTAGAGGGAGACCAAGAGATGAATACACTAAGCAGATTCAGAAGGATGTAGGTTGCAGTTGGTACTGGGAGATGTAGAAGCTTGCACAGGATAGAGTAGCATGGAGAGCTGCATCAAACCAGTCTCAGGACTGAAGACCACAACAACAACAACAGGTTAGTTAGGTTTAAGTAGTTCTAAGTTCTAGGGGACTGATGACCTTAGAAGTTAAGTCCCATAGTGCTCAGAGCCATTTGAACCATTTGCCTGTTCAAGCTGGTGAAGGCTGTGTAATGGCGTGGGGCGTGTGCAGTTGGAGTGATATGAGGCCCCTGATACGTCTAGATACGACTCTGACAGGTGACACGTACATAAGCATCCTGTCTGATCACCTGCATCCATTCATATTCGTTGTGCATTCCGACGGACATGGGCAATTCCAGCAGGACAATGCGAGTCCCATACGTCCAGAATTGCTACACAGTGGCACGAGAAACGCTCTTCTGAGTTTAAACCTTCGGCTAACCACCAAACTCCCCAGACATGAACATTACTGAACATATCTAGGATGCCTTGCAACGTGTTGTTCAGAAGTGATCTCCACCCCGTCGTACTCTTACAGATTTTGCGGACAGCCCTGCAGGATTCATGGTGTCAGTTCCCTCCAGCACTAATTCAGACATCAGTATAATCCATACCACGTCGTGTTGCGGCACTTCTGCGTGTTCACGGGGCCCTACACAATATTCTGCAGGTGTACCAGTTTCTTTGGCTCTTCAGTGTACCGGTATGTCCGAAAACCCTTCGTTTTCAAATTATTCAAAATGGTTCAAATGGCTCTAAGCTCTATGGGAGTTAACATCTGAGGTCATCAGCCCCTAGACTTGGAACTACTTAAACCTAACTAACCTAAGGACATCACACACATCCATGCCCGAGGCAGGATTCGAACCTGCGACCGTAGCAGCAGAGCGGTTCCAGACTGAAGCGCCTAGAACCGCTCGGCCAAAACGGCCGGCTTCGAACTATTAACGAAAGTTGCGTTTAGGAGCGTTCCAGATACAGCTCAACAACTTCACCTATCTATGCGCCCGTTCGGCTCATTGTATCCTCGATGGCGTTGTGCTGCTAGGGAGACTTGTTTACAGTCGTCACTCGTCTCGTTTCGAGTCCATCGTGTACTTGTATTGGTGATAGTGACTTAACTCAGAGTGCTCCTTTAAAGTGTGGCAGGATATTCACTTCGTGAGCAAGCAGACATAAAACTACAAGGGCGCGAATGGTAATGGACACGAGGCTGCACGGCAGTACCACACGGCGTTTACAGACTGAAGACTGCAAAGTCATCCAGTCTTTAGTGCTGCGTATCGTCGTGCTGCCGAGAAAGCATCCGTAGCACCACAGACTATTGGCCGTAGAAGACCGCATGTTGCTCATATGCCTGACCAGGGAGTGCACGTTCTACGGGCTGTAGAAAAAGAGCCAGGTATCAGCGCAAGACAAGTGGCCCTGGCACGTCGCACATCTCCAAATTCAGCATGGAGGGTACTTCACGTACAGGGCTTTACATCTGCCGATCATCCACCACGAGAGAACTGTTGCCGTCGGTTTTCTGCTCAGGCTGCCAACTCGTTTTTGCCCCTTCACTTTTTCACTTTTATATACAGATGAGGCAACGTTTGGAAGAGATGAAATAACAAATTTCTACTGCCACAACATATGAACTTATCGCAATCTTCATTCTACAGTACAGACTAGACATCAGCATTAACTTAAGATTAACATGTGGGCTGCAATCGTAGGTGACTGTCAGGTAGAGCCATATGTCCTCTCAGCACGTCTTACAGGTGTTGTTTACAGGGTTATTCAGAACACTCTCCAAGACCTACTAGAACATGTGCTCCTGCAAATAAAAAGAGACATGTGGTTTATGCATGATGGAGTCCCAGGACATTTCAGTCTCAGTGTTCGAGAGGCACTGGCTGGTATCCAATACCATGACAGTTGGATAGGTAGAGGAAGACCATTTCCACAGACCTCAGTTTATTGGATTATTATCTCACCTTAAAGAATTGATCTAAGCAGCAGACCACCCGCATGCAGAAACTCTTCATTAGCGTGTTTTGGAAGCGTGAAGAATTACTCGAAACCGTAGGCATTATTTGACAGTATGCAACAGTCAACAAGGCGACGAGTCATGTGTGCTTAGAAACAAGAAGACGACATTTTGAGTACTTACTGTGAGTTTATGTGAACAGCAAACTTTCATTGATAATTCGAAAATGAAGGATTTTCGGAAATATGTTTATATGAACTTTTTTCACGTTTTGGTGTAAGGAACCAGCGCCAGAGTTGGTAAAAGCATATTTGAAACAACCTGTATTCTGCCTGACAAATAAAAGTTCTGATAGTGAATTTGCAATTCTGTATCGACAAGTTACTCTGTAACTGTAACAAATGATCTGAAGACGCGGAACTGACCTGAAACCGGTTATTTGGAAGTAAAGAAAAGCAATCTGCATATTTAAATTGGACACTTTGGTAGTGTGTTTAGTGTTGTTACCACCTTTGGTAGGGTAATAATGTGCGTGAAAAATATCATATGTTCAGTGAGCACTATCAATGACACAGAGATGATACATACTTATGTGATATAGCATTATCAACAGCAGGCATTTTAAAAATGGGGTCATTGTGGGCCTCCATTTGGCCAGCTCGTCGACTCACACAATATCCGTATTTATGTAGCATTCGAATAAGACGGCAGGCATATTCATCGACAAGGTTCCGGTCGATCCGTATGACCACCGCAAGGGAGATCGCCGTATTGTGCACCTAGTACTTTGTGACACCCCTCCCATCAGAGGAAGATTAATGGACTTCCAGGAACATTGGATGGAAACTAGCAGCAACCAGATTAGGGAATTGCCGTCCCATGTGACGGCTGCCATTCACACCGCAACACTGACAGCTACGTTTGGTGTGTTGCCATGATAAAGAAGTATGGTCCACCGATGAATGGCGTCGTATTGCGTTGAGCGATGACTCACGGTTCTGCACTACCCCAATGACCATCTTCGGTTAGTGCTGCAGACCAGAGCTGATGTCCCATTCTTCCAATCTTTTGAGAGGTACAGCGGTGTCACTCCTGTTGTCATGGTGTGGGGAGTCATCGAGTGTAACCTAGTCATGGCTGGTAGTAACTGAGGGAACTCTGACGCCACAATGGTACGTCATGAACATTCTGCGTCCACACGTTAATTCTCATGCAATATTAACGTGGTGCCATTTTTCAGCAGGACAATGCTCTTCCATACACGGGAAGCCTCTGTATGTGTGCGTGATGTCGAGGTACTCCTCTGGCCAATAATGTCCAGAGATCTGTCCCTGACAGAACACGTGCAGTATCCCAGTGCCAGCGTCAAGTACATCAAGGACCACTCACAACAGTTGTATGCCAGCTTGCCTCAGGAGGGGGATACAACAGATTTATGGTGTCTTTCCCAACCGAATCAGTGGATGCATCCAGGCTACATGGAGTGCAATGACATACTGATAAGTGTGCCTGTACTGCCAAGTTCTTTTTAAACTGGACTCCATTTTTTAACCACTGCAGTAACATCACATATGCTCTCGATGTACGAAGTTTCATTTCGTTTCCTCCTCCCACACTGAGTGCCAACTTTCTTTGTGCGGCGGTGTATATTTACTGTACTATTACTATTTTAAATTACAGTGAAATTACGATTTACTAAATTGCCTGTGGTGATCTTTCTGTGTACACGATACATTCACAACCAGTAGGAAATGGCCTTGGTAGCCGAAACCGACCTTCGTGATCTTTCTGTGTAGTCTCATGATGATATACTCATGACCAGTGGAAAATGGCCTTGGTGGTCAAAACTGGCCATGGTGATTTGTCTGTGTACTCCCGTGACAATACATTCACAACCAGTAGTAAATGGCCTTGGTAGCCGAAACCGACCTTGGTGATCTTTCTGTGTAGTCTCATGATGATACACTCAAAACCAGTGGAAAGTGGCCTTGGTGGCCAAAACTGGCCATGGTGATTTGTCTGTGTACTCCCGGGACGATACATTCACAACCAGTAGGAAACGGCCTTGGTGGCCGAAACCGACCTTGGTGATCTTTCTGTGTAGTCCCATGATGATACAAACCAGTGGAAAATGGCCTTGATGGCCGAAGCTGGTCGTGGTGATGTGTCGGTGTACTTCCGTGATGATACACTCACAACTAGTGGGAAATGGTTTTGGTGGCCGAAACCGACCGTGGTCATCGAAAATAAAAGTGCAACAGGTGCTGTAATTTTATTCCAAGTAATTATTACTGTTATGGAATCTACACCGTCATGCTCCACATGTTGGATAAGAAATTAATCCAAGGTACCGCACAAATATATTGAACCGAAATTTAACATACTGCAAAATCAGTATGCGATAGCATCAGGTAGAGATAACATGCATTTCACTTGTACTAATTCTGTTTCAGTAACATGTAGACTAAGTGTTCAAAAGTATCTGGATACCTATTAGTGGATATTAGTATGGGGTTTGTACACCCTGCGCCTTTGTGACAGTTTGATCTCTAATGTGCACCCTTTTAATGTTTTAGTAAGGTGTCTGAATGTCTGTGGAGGAGTGGCAGTCCATTCTTTCCCAAGAACCCAAACCCGATAAGGCAGTGGTGTTGACGCTTGGATCTGGAGCGATGTTGACATTCTAATTCATTCCAAAGACGTTCCATTGAGTTCAGGTCAGGACTCTAGACGGGTCATTCCATTTTGTGAGCGTAATTCTCCATTAACAAATGTAAGATGCCAACCGAGCAAGTTACCTTTGTGGCTGCAAAAGTGATCTGCAACGATTGGACTGATAGAGAGACAAATCACTACCCACAAACTCCGACACATAAATGATTTCATCGCGCAGCAGACTGAATGATATAAACAGAATGGACCTCATAATGAGTCCCGGGTGTTTGTCTTTACAAAAAACATTGTAGGTTCAATAACTAAAAGGAGGTTTCATATAAATACCGAATTAAAAGTCTTGGTCCAACCCCATTTCCTACAAACATTGCTTCTAAGCATATGTACAGGGTGGTCGGAAATTCCCGTTGCAAACTTCTAGGATATGTAGAGGGTACTGAGTACATAACATTTTGAATAGGGACCCATGTGCGTAATCGTATCGTTTCCGTTCTACGACAGTTTCAGTTCAGATGTGTACCTCGTCAACGTCAGTTTAGGGCAAGAGAAACGTCTCAGAGTTCCCTGTCCTGGTATGCAACAGGGTAGACACGATGTAGTTCAAATTCAAATGGCTCTGAGCACTATGGGACTCAACTGCTGAGGTCATTAGTCCCCTAGAACTTAGAACTAGTTAAACCTAACTAACCTAAGGACATCACAAACATCCATGCCCGAGGCAGGATTCGAACCTGCGACCGTAGCGGTCTTGCGGTTCCAGACTGCAGCGCCTTTAACCGCACGGCCACTTCGGCCGGCCACACGATGAAATGTACTACGTCAAACGATCTCCAGATATCACTTATTGTCCGCTTTGCTGTGAGACCGAGTCAATACCTGTGCATCACCGATAGAGGAAACATGATGCAGTACACGTTTGCGGAATACACAGACATGCTCCTTGTGTATGGCGAAGCTGGAGGTAACGGAAGAGCTGCTAGTTGGCTGTATCACGAACGTTTTCCACACCGTCACACTCCATCGCACAAACTGTTTGCCCAAGTTACACAACGGCTACGACAAACGGGTACCTTCACCGTGAGGAGACAGGACTGTGGTGCTCCACGGCGGCGCCGCACTCCCGAATTTGGAGGTGTACTGCGTCGCACTGAAGATATCCCGCCAAAGAGATCGCGAACAGTTACGTGTGCAATGGCTGTTAGTCACAGTACAGCCTTGGACATCCTGCACCACCAACAATTACATCCGTACCACTTACAAAGGGCACACGCTATGGGTCCAGCACGCTTTCCACAGCGCGTCGCCTTCTGTACATGGTTCCTGCACCGTCGTATCGACGCGCCCCTGTTTCCACGTCGAGTTCTCTTCGCAGATGAATGTAGGTTCACAAGGGATTGTGTTCTGAGTGCTCGAAATAGCCATGTCTGGGAGGACGAAAACCCTAATGCCACGCATGTTCAGGGATTTCAAGACAGGTTTGGAATTAACGTGTGGGCAGGTATTCTGGACGGTCATGTGATTGGACCATACCTCCTTCCATCCAAGCTCACGGGTCCCGCATACTTAGTCTTCCTACGACACGCAATGGACCCGTTCTTGTAAGCTGTGCCATTGAATGTCCGTCAGGAAATGTGGTTCCAGCATGATGGAGCACCACCTCACATTTCACTGACTGTCCGGAGATATCTCAACAGACGGTATGGTGAAAGATGGATAGGCCGTGGTGGTCTAACCGCGTGGCCGTCACAATCGTCGGATTTAACCCCTATGGACTACTTCTTGTGGGGTCGTTTGAAGAGCCTAATTTATGAGACACCCGTAGAGACAGAGGAAGATCTACTGGCACGAGTGTGGCCGCTTCAAAATGTTATGTATTCTCTACCGTCTACATGTCCTAGAAGTTTGTGACGGGAATTTCCGACCACCCTGTATACTCAAGAAAGCAACAATTACACATCAACGTGAGAGCAACTACTAATTTTGAACATTGCAACGAACTTAAATCGCAGACAGTCTACAAAGAACAAGTCGATCGAGAAAGACCATCATCTCAATAGGTCATTCTCGAAAATACATGACTGTGAACGCTTGTGCAGTGAGTACCCCGATCAGGCCAGAAAGTCATATGAAGCACTCATGCAAAACAGTCTGCTCGGCTATGGACGAGACCTCGAACCTCTGATCAGTTGTTAGATCGCGGAACCTAATTACGTTTAGGTGCAACAGGCCGCAAAAAATGCCTAACTGTCTTTCTTCCCGGTTAACTTTCACTGCGAGAGTCTCATCACACTTGATGAGTTGGAGCATCGAGTCCTGGGTACTGCAGAGTCTCCTGACAGCTGCTAATCATTTAGCCGACGTGTGATCGACTGTCCCTCAGAAATACGAGTGCTCTCTCCACTGCTTCACCACGTTTCAGAGCCTGGAGCGTCTGCTTTCACATCCCGCTGGAAGTGCCCACTTCCTCGTTCTCCTCCAGTGTGTCTAAGAGATTCTGTCTTTCCCCACTGCTCTGCACAAAACCCATGCAACGGACACTCCACGTCGTTAAAAGCTGGCCAATGAAGTTTTTTTAAAGAGAGATCTAACGCCCCCACTAGCAGTTGTCTTATAAGTCACCTAATGGGCTTCCTTCCGAGGCATACAATTCTGAGAAGACCAAGCTCAAAACTCCCATTACTCAGATACCTTTCTATGTTACCCAATGGGTCGTTGTCTCACATCCAACATTTCTAGAAAACAGCATCCTTAACTGCCACTTAAAGATTTTTTTTTTTTTTTTGTAGAAAAGTTAGTGGACTTCCTTCCAACCTTCCACCTTCCAAGAGAGACAAGTCCTTACTTCACGTCGAGTGGCGTTAGGCGACCATACTTCCACCCCATTAAAGGCAGAAGAAAAAACTTTTATCGATAAAATTTTTAACGATAAACCCATCGATCTTCCCAGGAGAAAGCAGGAATGAAAGTCTCCCAACCGGTCTGAGACTCTACGTTGTTCTACGAAAAGTGTTGCCGGCGAAAAACAGCATTCCACCCAGGTGTCCTTTCATCTATAGGAAAAGAAGATTGCGTGGCTAATAGAGGTAGATGAAGAGGAAGAAGAGAAAGGAGCAAGATAGGAGACACTAGCTTTGCTATTTGACAGAGGAGAGGACTGGCCTTGTACATTAATTTTGTGGAAAATGTTATGAGGATGATAGTAGGAAATGCTTCAACTTCTTGAAAGCAGCAGGGGATTTAATTTTTCGCAAGGTAAGTGGCAGTATTTTCCAGAGGCGGACAGCGGTAACTGAGAAGGAGTTTGCAAAAGTTTTTGTTTTGTGAGTGGGAACAATTAGGATACTAAATAAGAGTGACCTCGTGTTTCGATTGTGATGGCATGAAAGGTATTTAATCTCTGAAGCAAGGTACTGGGGTGCTTGCGCGACGAGGAGTCGGTGAAGTAGACGTAGAGTGTGGTAGTCACGCAATTTGTCCAGCCGCAGCCACCCTAGCTGGGAGTATGAAGCACTAACATGGTCATATCGGCGAATGTTGCAGGTGTAACGCACACAGGCATTCATGGTTAGTTCTAGCCGTCTTCTGTTTTCACTACTCATGCCTAGTATTTAGTTGAACTGGAAGCTTTTGGATTTGTGTGACTCATCGTGTAATAGAAATTTAAGGACTTCCTTTTAGTACTTCTGTGGATGACCTCGCACTGTTCAATATTTAGACCCAATTTCCACTTTTGGAAGAATGGGATGCCATTTGTCCACAGACATTGCGACACTGCATTCCAAGTGTCCCCAGCGGATCCAAGCCGTTACAAAGGCAAAAGGTGGGTACAACCCACATTAATGTCCACGAATATGTGTCTGGATACTGCTGATCAGATAGTGTGGGTAGATGTTACCACATTTTCACTGAGAATCTGCATCATTTCTGTGAAGCAGCTGGCATATTCAGAATGAATCTTTCACTCTGCAGCAAAGTATACACCGTTATGAAACTTAAAAATGATCATGAGCCGTCCCAATAGCAAGAAACTTCTGTTTTATGAGGTTACCTGTTTCGGCCTGTTTTAGACGATCTTCAGACCTCAAAACATGATGGCGGAGTCGTAGCGCCTGCTCCGTTCAAAACCACCGCCTACCAGCATGGTGTGAGGTCTGAAGTGGTCTAAAACAGACCGAAACCGATAACAGCATTAAAAGAAAAGACGTTTCTTGCGGTTGTGGCTGCTCATGTTCCTTTTAAAGTAGTAAAAAAAAATCGCTGTATTCCGAGAGAAATGTTCTCAAAAATTGCTATGAAACGTCTTTGCAGATTTAAACTGAGTGGCAGATTGGGCCTCGAGCCCAGTAACTTGCCTATCGCGATCAATGCTTGTACCGCCTGAGATAACAAGGCACGTTTCACGATGCATCCTCACAACTTATCTTTTGCCATTATTTACCTTATTCTTTCAATACTTTAGAGAAGAAAGTTTCCGGATTCAGTCTCTGTCCACGGCAGACTTTTAAGGTGCCTGAAAGTATTTTGTGCCGTAGCGAGATATCGCGGGCGTGGTCCACGGTGTATCAGAGTGGACTGGGATGTGGGAGAGTCAGTACGCACGCACCTTGATGCCGGGCACCATGTCTCCGCGCGTGTAGTAGTCGGTGTTGGCTGAGGCGCGCGCCGCGCTGGTGCCCATGCCGTAGCCGTTGTTCTCGCAGACGAAGACGCAGGGCAGCCCCCACAGCTTGGCAATGTTGTACACCTCGAAGATCTGGCCCTGGTTGGCCGCGCCGTCGCCGTACAGCGCGAAGCACACGCCGCCCGTGCCCTTGTACTGCGCCGCGAACGCCACGCCCACTCCCAGAGGCACCTGTAGGAAGCACGGTCGCACAGCAGCTAGTACAGCATAAAAAGAGGGAAAGGTCACGTAGAGACGGAGGGCGAGCTCGGATTGGGGAAAGGTTGGGAAAGGAAATCGGCCGCGTCTTTTTCTAAGAAACCATCCTGGTATTTGAAAAACGTCATGATACACTGCCAAGAGCTGCTGACAAGATTTCTTTATTGAACAATCAGTTTTGATTTACGGACCATCATCAGGTATCATAAAATATTTACAACAGCTTGAACATTCATATAAAATCGGAGGCGTCAAAAATGTTGTTGTTTGTTGTTGTGGTCTTCAGTCCTGAGACTGGTTTGATGCAGCTCCCCATGCTACTCTATCCTGTGCAAGCTTCTGAATCTGCTTAGTGTATTCATCTCTTGGTCTCCCTCTACGATTTTTACCCTCGACGCTGCCCTACAGTACCAAATTGGTGATCCCTTGATGTCTCAGAACATGTCCTACCAACCGATCCCTTCTTCTAGTCAAGTTGTGCCACAAACTCCTCTTCTCCCCAATTCTATTCAATACCTCCTCATTAGTTATGTGATCAACCCATCTAATCTTCAGCATTCTTCTGTAGCACCACATTTCGAAAGCTTCTATTCTCTTCTTGTCTAAATTATTTATCGTCCACGTTTCACTTCCATACATGGCTACACTCCATACAAATACTTTCAGAAACGACTTCCTGACACTTAAATCAATACCCGATGTTAACAAATTTCTCTTCTTCAGAAACGCTTTCCTTGCCATTGCCAGTCTACATTTTATATCCTCTCTACTTCGACCATCATCAGTTCATTTGTTCCCCAAATAGCAAAACTCCTTTACTACTTTAAGCGTCTCATTTCTAACTCCCTCAGCATCACCCGATTTAATTCGACTACATTCCATTATCCTCGTTTTGCTTTTGTTGATGTTCAACTTATACCGTCCTTTCAAGGCACTGTCCATTCCGTTAAACTGCTCTTCCAAGTCCTTTGCTGTCTCTGACAGAATTACAATGTCATCGGCAAACCTCAAAGTTTTTATTTCTTCTCCATGGATTTTAATTCCTGCTCCGAATTTTTCTTTTGTTTCCTTTACTGCTTGCTCAATATACAGATTGAATAGCATTGGGGAGAGGCTACAACCCTGTCTCACTCCCTTCCCAACCACTGCTTCCCTTTCATGTCCCTCGATTCTTATAACTGCCATCTGGTTTCTGTACAAATTGTAAATAGCCTTTCGCTCCCTGTATTTTACCCCTGTCACCTTCAGAAACATAAATGCATAATCCAGCAGTATTGCCATGGATTTTATATTTTTTGGCGGCAATGATTTTATATTGTCTTGTAAGCTGATATAAATATTTTGTGATACCTGATGATGGTCAGTGAACCGAAACTGATTACGTAATAAATAAATTTTTAGCATCAGCTCTCGACGGTGAATCATTGGCTTTTTCAAATATTTTCGAACGATGAGGAGCCACCTCCTTAAAATCCCGGCATTTACCTTAGGAGGACGTGGACACTTGTTAAATCTAAGGAATATTTTCTGTTACATCACATGCACCGTAAAGATATGTTTTTGAAGAACCATAGTGAATATGTTTGACATCTTTTTTCAAAGGAGTTTCAGTATCCTGGAAATTATTTTTCAGATAATTTTTTATGGCTGGAAAACTGAAATAATTGTTTCACCATCTTACCTTAATGTTGATCTATTTTTTGACGAATTATGACGGAGCTATATAAAATGTGCGAATTATTGTTATCACTATTATTATCATCACTATTACTATTTGTTAAAGGACATCTTCTAAACACCACGAGCGGAATTCATAATGTTTATTAGCTAAACCGGTATTAAAGTGTATAAGAAAATTAAATGATCGCATGGCATTGTCGGCCGGGAGGCCCCATCCGGGGATGTTCGGCCGCCGAGGGCGAGTCTTATTTCAGTGGATGCCACACTGGGCGACTTGCTTGCCGGTGATGAGGATGAAATGATGATGAGGACAACACAACACCCAGTCCACGAGCGGAGAAAATCTCCAACCCGGCCTGTAATCGAACACGGGCACGCTGCATGGGAGGCAAACATGTTACCACTCAGCTAAGCAGGATGATATTCAAATGTATAGTCCGTCGTCAATAAAAGTCAGATGTCTCTGAAGATGGATGACACACCCGAATACCGGCTTGCCTAATAAACGTTGTAACTGCCACTCATGGTGTTTGGAAGTGTCCTTTAACAAATATCTAAAAGCTGCATCAACACTGTTACATTATTATTATTATTTTTATCGCATTAAGACCTTCTAGAAAGTACCTTCGAATTTCAATTCCTAATCCTTTGTTGTTCTTTCCTTTTACTTCTAAAATGGTTCAAATGGCTCTGAGCACTATGGGACTTAACATCTTAGGTCATCAGTCCCCTAGAACTTAGAACTACTTAAACCTAACTAACCTAAGGACATCACACACATCCATGCCCGAGGCAGGATTCGAACCTGCGACCGTAGCAGTCCCGCGGTTCCGGACTGCAGCGCCAGAACCGCACGGCCACCGCGGCCGGCATTTACTTCTAATATTCCTTCATCGTTTCACTGTGTTTCTTGTTCTTGTCTTCAGACAACTTTGAACCGGTTTTCAGTTCCCTCTTGCGTTGGAATCTTCCCACTTTTAAAACCTTTCCCTAAAAATCTCTCTTTACAACATACCTTCTTCTTCTGTTATTTCTTTCAAAATCTTTCCTAAAGTGTTGAATCTAGGTGTTTCTTACTTTCTTTTCCTCAAGATATTTGAAGGTTTGCTAGGAAAACCTATTATGATCTATTATTATTATCATTGTTTTTATTAATACTATCGTACAACACTCCAGAATGTACACATAATACAAACACAATGAAATTGGACATATGTTTAAATTGAACAACGGCACTTCACGCAACTCTTCCAGACTTCTTTTAAAAGCATGTAGTGAGCAACTCTTAAGGTCTAAATAGATATGATGACCAAACATCGAAATTTTGTCTTATCTGAAAATATTTGTTTTATGACAAACAAAGGATGAATTTTCTGAATCACTAGCTAACAGCTTCCTTCTGTCTCGCTTGCCTCCTCAAATCCTTCTATTTCCTCCAATTATCCTCTTCCTCTCATAGGACTTAACTTTTATTTTTCAGACCACACAATAGTGAATAATATTTACTATCTTATACGTCTCAATATCATAACATAGTCAAATTGTGTAGAGTTCAATATGTCTTTCTACTAATATTCAACCTTCACGTGGATCATGTACAACAGATAGTTAGTGCAAATAAATATAGCATAGATGACAGCATGTTAATGCTCATACCCACAGTCTGTCAAAAGCTGCGATGGCAATTATAAATCCAATGTTTAGAGATTTGTCTGACACAGAATAAGAACGAGAATGTGAACAATGTGATTAGAAACAGTCATAGTCCTCAGATCCACGCGGCTTGTTCCCACTTTCCACTGATCACACATGAGCTCCCTACTGTTAATAGTGTTGCATGCATTATAACAAAAAACTGTCATTATTTTGTTACTTATGCACCTTCCTGGAAGCTTCATCTTTTTAATAAAGCCCATTGCTGAAATGCATCATGTTTGCATTAAACCAACAATGCAATTCATAAAGTAAGGGAAAAGATGTTGCTCTATTCTTGAAGCTCTCGATCTGAAACTGAAACAATAGCAGGTAGTGTTGGAAGGTGCTTCTCTGATATATAGGATGTATGGAAATTCTCTTTACACATTTCAAGGACTCGTAGAGGGAAGTGAGTACACAATGTTTTGTTATAAGAACCCATGTCCGGAAACATCATCCAAAGACGCTACAGAGCGTCAAAGTTATAGGCGCCGGCACGTGTAAATTTTGCTATATACAGAATGATTCCGTGATGATATTACAAATTTTCTAGAATGACGGGAAAGGACAAACGTATCAAATTGATCTCAGGATCCCTGTAGCAGAAACGAACGATTCGAAAGTTGTAAGTGAAAACCGTTCCGATACCTCTGACACTGGGGCTACAGGTACTGTTATTCTTGTCCCTAAGATTGTAGGATAGGCAACTTTCAGAGGTGTCAGTATCGACCAAAACAAGAAAAAAAACTAGTAAACATGGGCTCTACAACTCACACCTTAAGAGCACTTGTAGAATAGAGGAGACGTTTTTCACAGCATCGAAGATGAGCAAGTGCTCTTAAGTCCTCAGGTATGCATTTTAGAGACCATGTTTACAGGATGTTTTTTTCTTGTTTTGGTCCACACTACCACCTCTGAAAGTTGCCTATCCTACAATCTTGGCAACAAGAGTACCAGTACATGTAGTCCCGTGTCAGAGGTATCAGAACGGTATTCGCTTATAACTTTCGGCTCGTTCGTTTCCAGTACAGGGACCCTTACCTCAAATTGATACATTTATCCTTCACCATAATCCTAAAAAGTTCGTAACATCATGACGCAATCACCCCGCATATACATACATTTACAGGTGCTGGCACCTACAACTTTGACACTACAGCGTAGTTGGATGAGGTTTCTGGAATGGGTTCCTATTACAAATATTATGTACTCACTCCACTCTACAAGTCCTAGAAGTTTGTAACGGGAATTTCCGAACATAGTAGAAGAATATCTGAAAAAATAGGGTACCTAATTCTTTTAGATTGTGATATCATATATCTAAAAAAACTTTAAGATCAAAGAACATAAAATATACATGCATACTGTACGTTATATTAAAGAGGAAAGTTTCTTCTACTGTAGTACAAAAACCGAAAAATCAAATTTTCCCAATTTCTGGGTAGGTTTCCAGTCAAGATATTTGAGCAAAACGAACTAAAGGCAACTGTCCAACTGCCGGCTACGAAACATTGTTATAATATAATATTTTTTTAATATTCCTAAAAGTTCCTGTACTTTCCGTATTTGCAAAAATGGTTCATATGTGTCTGAGCACTATGGGACTTAACATCTGAGGTCATCAGTACCCTAGACTTAGAACTACTTAAACCTAACTAACCTAAGGACATCACACACATCCATACCCGAGGCAGGATTCGAACTTGCAACCGTAGCGGTAGCGCGGTTCCAGACTGAAACGCCTAGAACCGCCCGGCCACACAGGCCGGCCTCCGTGTTTGCGCTTTCTCGACAGAGGCTCTAACTACTTGGGTTCAAACAAGTTGCCTCGAAGTACCAGTTTCGCTGTTGGTATCTTCAGCTCTGTGAAAATCTTAAATAAACAGCGCCCTGTTATTAGGCTGAAACCTTCAGACCGATGTAATTGGGCAGGTAGACATTACTGCGAATAAAAGCGATGAAATTTCTTAAGTAAAATTGTATATCCTGACAATCCTAGCATAAAGTAAAGCGACAATCTCTACGCAGTTTTAGCTTGCACAGTTTCTAACCTTCTTTAACTAGTAGCACCAAGTTTCCCAGCCGGTGTCCACTCACATTCAGTGAGAAGCCATTACAATATCCACAGCTGTTCAGAGTAGTTTGATCGCCAGTTAAGTGGATTCAGTGTATATCTCATTCGCCTTTCCAAAGTACACTTCGCCCTATTGTGATTTTTTAACAAGGTACTGTATTCGCCCCGCCCCCCCCCCCCTCCCCCCATGAACCATGAACCTTGCCGTTGGTGGAGAGGCTTGCGTGCCTCAACGATACAGATGGACGTACCATAGGTGCAACCACAACGGAGGGGTATCTGTTGAGAGGCCAGACAAACGTGTGGTTCCTGAAGAGGGGCAGCAGCCTTTTCAGTAGTTGCAGGGGCAACAGTCTGGATGATCGACTGATCTGACCTTGTAACACTAACCAAAACGGCCTTGCTGTGCTGGTACTGCGAACGGCTGAAAGCAAGGGGAAACTACAGCCGTAATTTTTCCCGAGGGCATGCAGCTTTACTGTATGGTTAAATGATGATGGCGTCCTATTGGGTAAAATATTCCGGAGGTAAAATAGTCCCCCATTCGGATCTCCGGGCGGGGATTACTCAAGAGGACGTCGTTATCAGGAGAAAGAAAACTGGCGTTCTATAGATCGGAGTGTGGAATGTCAGATCCCTTAATCGGGCAGGTAGGTTAGAAAATTTAAAAATGGAAATGGATAGGTTAAAGTTAGATATAGTGGGAATTAGTGAAGTTCGGTGGCAGGAGGAACAAGACGTTTGGTCAGGTGAATACAGGGTTATAAATACAAAAGCAAATAGGGGTAATGCAGGAGTAGGTTTAATAATGAATAAAAAAATACGAGTGCGGGTAAGCTACCATAAACAGCATAGTGAACGCATTATTGTGGCCAAGACAGACACGAAGCCCACGCCTACTACAGTAGTACAAGTTTATATGCCAACTAGCTCTGCAGATGATGAAGAAATTGATGAAATGTATGATGAGATGAAAGAAATTATTCAGGTAGTGAAGGGAGACGAAAATTTAATAGTCATGGGTGACTGGAATTCGGGAGTAGGAAAAGGGAGAGAAGGAAACATAGTAGGTGAATGTGGATTGGGGCTAAGAAATGAAAGAGGAAGCCGTCTGCCAGAATACTGCACAGAGCATAACTTAATCATAGCTAACACTTGGTTCAAGAATCATGAAAGAAGGTTGTATACATGGAAGAATCCTGGAGATACTAGTAGGTATCAGATAGATTATATAATGGTAAGACAGAGATTTAGGAACCAGGTTTTAAATTGTAAGACATTTCCAGGGGCAGATGTGGACTCTGACCACAATCTATTGGTTATGAACTGTAGATTAAAACTGAAGAAACTGCAAAAAGGTGGGAATTTAAGGAGGTGGGACCTGGATAAACTGAATAAACCAGAGGTTGTACAGAGTTTCAGGGAGAGCATAAGGGAACAATTGACAGGAATGGGGGACAGAAATACAGTAGAAGAAGAATGGGTAGCTCTGAGGGATGAAGTAGCGAAGGCAGCAGAGGATCAAGTAGGTAAAAAGACGACGGCTAGTATAAATCCGTGGGTAAAAGAAGAAATATTGAATTTAATTGATGAAAGGAGAAAATATAAACACGCAGTAAATGAAGCAGGCAAAACGGAATACAAACGTCTCAAAAATGAGATCGACAGGAAATGCAAAATGGGTAAGCAGGGATGGCTAGAGGACAAATGTAAGGATGTAGAAGCTTATCTCACTAGGGGTAAGATAGACACTGCCTACAGGAAAAGTAAAGAGACCTTTGGAGAAAAGAGAACAACTTGTATGAATATCAAGAGCTCAGATGGAAACCCAGTTCTAAGCAAAGAAGGGGAAGGAGAAAGGTGGAAGGAGTATATAGAGGGTCTGTACAACGGCGATGTACGAGGTGCGGCTAGAAAAAAACCGGAATGATGCTGGAAAAAACATTTATTTACAATTATTTACAATTTCATGCTATCTCCTTCAATGTACTCTCCTCCTCGGTCTCTACACCGCTCCATACGAATTTTCCACTGTTCATAGCAATGCTGCAGATCATTTTCGGTAAGTCCATACATTACTTCCGTCGCTTTTTCTTTTACTGCTTCAACAGTCTCAAATCTAGTTCCTTTCAAAGCTGCCTTGACTTTAGGGAAAAGAAAAAAGTCACAGGGGGCCAAATCAGGTGAGTAGGGTGGATGATCTAAGATGGGTATGTTATGTTTTGCCAAAAACGTCTTCACTGACAACGCACTGTGAGCTGGGGCATTGTCTTGGTGAAGGATCCATGACTTTTTTCTCCACAAATCGTTCCGTTTTCTCCGTACTCGCTCACGTAGGGTAGCCATGACGCTAATGTAGTAATGCTGATTCACTGTTTGTCCCTCTGGTACCCAATCAATGTGCACAATCCCTTTGATGTCAAAAAAAACAATCATCATTGCCTTGAATTTCGATTTTGACATTCGTGCTTTTTTTTGTCGTGGAGAACCAGGAGTTTTCCAATGCATCGATTGGCGTTTAGTTTCGGGATCGTAAGTAAAAAACCACGATTCATCGCAAGTAATAACATTTTGTAAGAAGGTGGGATCACTTTCAATGTTTTCCAGGATGTCAGAACAAATCATTCTTCGGCGTTCCTTCTGTTCAATTGTGAGACACTTTGGAACCATTTTTAACACACTTTGTTCATGTTGAAACTTTCATGAAGAATCTGCCTAACACTTTCCTTGTCAACTCCTGTTAACTCAGACACTGCTCTGATTGTTAAACGGCGATCTTGTCGAACAAGTTTACCGATTTTTTCAATGTTTGCATCAGTTTTTGCTGACAATGGTCTGCCAGTGCGAGTGTCATCACTGGTGTCTTCGCGGCCATCTTTAAATCGTTTAAACCACTCAAACACTTGTGTTCGCGATAAACAATCATCGCCGTACACTTGTTGTAACATTACAAACGTTTCACTTACAGATTTTCCTAGTTTGAAACAAAATTTGATGTTAACACGCTGTTCTTTCTGTACACTCAACATTTTCCACCGCACAGACAAAACGACAACTACTTAAAACAGACGCCACGGGCAGACTGAGTGCAGGAGGCAGATGAAACTCGAGCAGTAGGCGGAGCGAGAGTCACGTGACAGGCCACGCGACTTTCAGCCTTATTGCATTCGTTTTATTGTTTCACCAGTACTAGTCCGGTTTTTTTCTAGCCACACCTCTTACTTGAGGACAATATTATGGAAATGGAAAAGGATGTAGATGAAGATGAAATGGGAGATACGATACTGCGTGAAGAGTTTGACAGAGCACTGAAAGACCTCAGTCGAAACAAGGCCCCGGGAGTAAACAACATTCCATTAGAACTACTGACGGCCTTGGGAGAGCGTGTCCTGACAAAACTCTACCATCTGCTGAGCAAGATGAATGAGACAGGCGAAATACCCTCAGACTTCAAGAAGAATATAATAATTCCAATCCCAAAGAAATCAGGTGTTGACAGTTGTGAAAATTACCGAACTATCAGTTTAATAAGTCACAGCTGCAAAATACTAACGCGAATTCTTTACAGATGAATGGAAAAACTGGTACAAGCCGACCTCGGGGAAGATCAGTTTGGATTCCGTAGAAATGTTGGAACACTTGTGGCAATACTGACCCTACGACTTATCTTAGAAGATAGATTAAGGAAAGGCAAACTTACGTTTCTAGCATTTGTAGACTTAGAGAAAGCTTTTGACAACGTTGACTGGAATACTCTCTTTCAAATTCTAAAGGTGGCAGGGGTAAAATACAGGGAGCGAAAGGCTATTTACAATTTGTACAGAAACCAGATGGCAGTTATAAGAGTCGGGGGACATGAAAGGGAAGCAGTGGTTGGGAAGGGAGTGAGACAGGATTGTAGCCTCTCCCCTATGTTATTTAATCTCTATACTGAGGAAGCAGTAAAGGAAACAAAAGAAAAATTCGGAGTAGGTATTAAAATCCATGGAGAAGAAATAAAAACTTTGAGGTTCACCGATGCCATTGTAATTCTGTCAGAGACAGCATAGGACTTGGAAGAGCACTTGAACGGAATGGACAGTGTCTTGAAAGGAGGATATAAGATGAACATCAACAAAAGCAAAACGAGGATAATGGAACGTGGTGGAATTAAGTCGGGTGATGCTGAAGGAATTAGATTAGGAAATGAGACACTTAAAGTAGTAAAGGAGTTTTGCTATTTGGGGAGCAAAATAACTGATGATGGTCGAAGTAGAGAGGATATAAAATGTAGACCGGCAATGGCAAGAAAAGCGTTTCTGAAGAAGAGAAATTTGTTAACATCGAGTATTGATTTAAGAGTTAGGAAGTCGTTTCTGAAAGTATGTGTATGGAGTGTAGCCATGTATGGAAGTGAAACATGGACGATAAATAGCATAGACAAGAATAGAATGGAAGCTTTCGAAATGTGGTGCTACAGAAGAATGCTGAATATTAGATGGGTAGATCACATAACTAACGAGGTGGTATTGAATAGAATTGGGGAGAAGAGGAGTTTGTGGCACAACTTGACTAGAAGAAGGGATCGGTTGGTAGGACATGTTCTGAGTCATCAAGGGATCACAAATTTAGCATTGGAGGGCACCGTGGAGGGTAAAAATCGTAGAGGGAGACCAAGAGATGAATACACTAAGCAGATTCAGAAGGATGTAGGCTGCAGTAGGTACTGGGAGATGAAAAAGCTTGCACAGGATAGAGTAGCATGGAGAGCTGCATCAAACCAGTCTCAGGAGTGAAGACCACAACAACAACAACAAAGTATTTACTATTATTCATATCGCAATATCTAATCTTGAACCATGAAAATACCTAATCATAATTGTCAACTTAAATAATCTAAAAACCAGTTTACAGTAAATACAATATTATTGTGCTTCAGTTCAACCCGCCCGGCTAGCCGCGCGGTCTAATGTGCTACTTCCAGAGCGGGAAGGCGTGCCGGTCCCCTGCACGAATCCGCCCAGCAAATTAGTGTCGAGGTCCGGTGTGCCGGCCAGCCTGTGGATGGTTTTTAAGGTGGTTTTCCACCTGCCTGGGAGAATGCGGCCTGGTTCCCCTTATTCAGCCACAGTTACATTATGTCAGCGATTGCTGTGCGAACAGTGTCTCCATGTACGTGTACACCATAATTACTCTACCACGCAAACATTTGGGGTTTCACTCGTCTGGTATGAGACGGCGGGTCCACTGGGGGTCGAACCGCACTTTAACCCTGTGTTCGGTGTAAGGCGGCAGTGGGGTGGGTGGACTGCTGGTGCCTGTTGTGAGGTTGTGGACCACTGGGGACGACGGCGGGACGAAGCCTCTCCGTCGTTGCTAGGTTCCCGGTTGAATAAACAATACACACAATGCTTCAGTTTTCATGGGAACGAAATCCTGTCTTCATTTATATATATATATATATATATATATATATATATATATATATATATATATATATAATTTTAGCATCGATAATTAAATCGATCCTATAAAATTACAGGGAGCTGCTATTTTTTTATATTGTCAAATACTTGCAGCCTTTGTTATTAACAATTAGGCATAAAAATCTTCACACAAATAATATTAAATTAAATCTGAAAAACAGTTTCGTTGAAGACAATCATGTTGATACTATTTTGGACTACATCCTGTTCTAGAAAATACTGGAAGCTTGGATCGTATTACTTATAGAGAATTTTGGCGCGAAGCGCGCCAGAGTGAGTTTAGCACCTATTAACTTTGGTGTATGTTACTCTCTGATCTACCGCATTCTTTGTCTAGTTCAAGAACGTGGCACAATATTTGTTTTTAAAGAAGTGATGTTGTAGAAAGTGTATCGAGAACGTGGCAATAAATGAAGACCGTGTTTAAAAGAAACATAATATTCCAGCGACTTGTTATTTGAAAAACCCAGGACCAAATATTATAAGAATTTATATAGTGAGAAAGAAGCCAGCCGAGTAACTGAGACCGACTTTGCGAAATAAGTAATATTTATCTGCCGGTGTAATATATTTTCTATTATGTAGTAATTTAAACATCGTCAAAACTGCCATATAGTTAGAACAATGTATGCACACAAACATGAATTCTTCGTTGTAAATGAACCTTAAGTATCGGAATTGCGTTATCAGTAACACGCAGCCGAACGACTCAAACGACTTTGGTTTGTTTGGTCGCCTGCTTTTCAACGAAACGTGTAGTCCTTTATAAGAGCTGACCAGGAGGATTGTACTAACACGTTTGCGCACGGATTCCGGCGCCTGTTCTCAGCAGAAAATAAACATGGCAGGAGTTTACTAGTGGACCACAGTATTACTGCCGTCCGGTGTAGCCGATGGGTCTAGGGCGTCTTGTCACGGTCTGGGCGGCTCCCCCCGTCGAAGGTTCGAGTCGCTCTCGGGCATGGGTGTGTGTGTTGTCCTTAGTGTAACTTGCTTTTAAGTTAGAGTAAGTAGTGTGTAACCTTAGGGATCGATGATCTCAGCAATTTGGTCCCATAAGACTTAACCACAAATTTCCAAAATTTCCGCAGTATTTCTGCACTCGGGAGTGAGAGAGCTTAACGTGGGTCAGCGCGTAATCGGGGGTTGCTGAGCGAAGTCTGAGCGAAGGAAGGAAGGAAGGAAGGTACAACTACATGTACGCAATGAAAACTGTGCTAACCTTGATGATTAGAGTTATGAAGTGGATGGTCCATCACGAAAAGCACAGACACAAAGTACGTCATCTGCTGCATCTATTTCACTGGAATCCGTTCCAGTTTTATCCGCTGTGTCGGTTTCCATATCATTGTCATCATGTGCTGCTTATTAATCTCACTCTCAAGACCAACATTTATTATTAAGTTCTGTGTTGCTTTCTCCATTAACCCACCAGTACGCTAATATTCATTTTCAGTTCCTTTTACATGTTCACAGGCTTTTAATCAGTTATGTTTGGTAGTCTTACATAAAGACTCTTTGGTTATTTGTTTCAGCGTAGTTAAATTACTGAAAGAAACTTTTTTGTCTGCAATTTTTTGTTTCATTGTATTCCAGATTACAGACAATCTATAGCATTCAAATTACAGTGACATGGCGCGAGCCTCAGGACAGCTTTAAAACTGCGTCTGCTTTAAAAACAGGCTTCTGCTTATTATGACACATAATTTGTAAACACTTTAAATTTTGTTAAATGTTAAGCTTAGTTCAAAGCTGATTTTAATCTGAATGACCCACTCAGTTATGTCCTTTTTGCGAGTTGCAGTAGTACGGGCTTTAGTTGTCTGACGAGTATGATACAATGCGCTATCAAAACCAATAATACTAGCAGCTGGGATGATGGGATTCAGTTTCTCTTGTAACACTTGCGATAGTTACCTCATTGATTTCATCGTGACTATCTTGGGAATTCGGTATGTCTTCGTACAACCAGCACTTTTTCATGGCGTAACGCGTATGCACCCATTGGTTTATAAGGCCCCTTTCAATTTTTTTTTTTTTTTTGAGTGCTCTCAAATATTTCCAAAGCTTTGGAACAACGTTGCAACATACTGCTAGAACAGTCTCTTATTTTACATTTTTAGAAGCGAAATCTCATATATTCCTAAATTTTCCGAAATGTTTCCCTTCCCTCTGAATTTCATTTCAATTTTTGAAAATGTGATCAACTTCCTCAACGTTGGTATTTACTTCATCTAAAAAATGGTTCAAATGGCTCTGAGCACTATGGGACTCAACATCTTAGGTCATAAGTCCCCTAGAACTTAGAACTACTTAAACCTAACTAACCTAAGGACATCACACACACACCCATGCCCGAGGCAGGATTCGAACCTGCGACCGCAGCAGTCCCGCGGTTCCAGACTGCAGCGCCAGAACCGCTAGACCACCGCGGCCGGCTTACTTCTTCTCCTAATACTCCAAAAATTTTCTCCGAATAAATGCTTAACGAAGTCATCTAGAAAAACAACTTTTTTTACAACACCTTCGTTTTATACGATTTTAACCTTTTCTCCGGTTTCTTCTTCTTTCTTATAGTCTTTCAAAATGTGTTATACTGTTCTTCCTGCCATTTTTACCACCGACAAGATTACTCTCTGTAGCGGTATCGATAGCTGATTCTGCTTTTTCTTATTCGTGACAAAACTACAAAACTTTGAAAATAAGCTCTTTTTCACCTGAAAGTGTCCACTTCCACTACATCTTTCTCTGTTTTCCATTCTCAGGAGTGTTCATGGTTATGGAATGGTTCAAATGGCTCTGAGCACTATGGGACTTAACTTCTAAGGTCATCAGTCCCCTAGAACTTAGAACTACTTAAACCTAACTAACCTAAAATCCATGCCCCAGGCAGGATTCGAACCTGCGACCGTAGCGGACACGCGGTTCCAGACTGTAGCGCCTTTTACCGCTTGGCCACACTGGCCGGCCATGGTTATGGATAACACCTCACTACACTACAGACGATATTTCACGAGGACATGCTAAACCACTTGACAGTACATGCACAACTGACCCAAAAGCATTGACAGTGCCATATGTTTTCCTAAGATGCCACTGTACTTGCTTACTGTAATGTCACTGCCTGTTTCCGATAGCTGCCACGGGAGGCGAAGTGCAGTAATATCGTGGTTGGGAGTACCTGTCCAACACACGTCCCTAATGGAACAAGGACGCCCTCTTCTGCTACTACACAACTCAGTCACGATAGTAGTTCACCATTTGCCAGTGCTGATCAGAGATCACACGTCGCTGCTTCAGTTTTACAATCGCAGGCAGATTCTAGCAGACCCTAGTTTTCTCAATTTCGGACGATGACGCCTGTTTTGTCTGCCTGGTGAGTCGCCTCCACACTCATCCGGACCTCATCAGTGACTTGATTCTCTCACTGCCCGCCTCGCATAAGTATTAGACGGCGAAAGGACTGCTCATTGAGCACCTTTCTCTTATTCTCCGGCAGAGGCTATACACCACATTATTCACGACGAGCATCTTGACAACCACACTCCTCTGCAGTTTTGGCAGCGCCTACATCCATTAATTTATGATCAAGCATTACCTGATGCCACGCTTTGGAGATTGTGGATGGTCAAAATGCTTTTGTATCTGCAACTTCATCTACTGTCTCGCGCCCCTGACCCACTTGAGGTTCTTTTATGCATGGCAGACGGGGCTTACGCTATCATTTGTCACTGACACCACCTGTCATGGACGACGTCTCCATCACCCTCAGTTGGCACGCCCGCACCTTCAGTTCCGTGCCCTGCCGGCAGAGGCCAGCGTGCTCGCCTCGGTGCCTCAGCTGCCAGTCAGCATCTGCCACCTAGTGACCTATAGGAGGTACTGCCCGCGGCCTCCCAACAGCCACCGACCTCACCCGAGCAGCAGCCCGATGGGCTGCCAGCCCCGATGCAGTAGGCTGCCGCCCCCTCCGCTCCGCACCGCCTCGCCTAGCAGCCTACCCACTGTGCTGGTTCCATGCTACTTACAGGGATGACGCTAGCAACTACCGCACACGTTGCACCTACCCAAACGATTCCAGCAGGCACGTTTAGGCGCCATGTCCCGGCACATTCCTTCACGGTACCTACCATCCGACACTGCACCACTCGCGTCAGCGGTGTGATGCCTCTATGCCACAGACATGTCACTGGGCATTCGCTTTCTCGTCGACACTGGCGTCCACTTTCACCTACTACCTTCGCCTTGATCGCCGACAATCATTCTCCTGTTGCGGTCCATGGCTCCATCAAGATGTCTCCTATCACCTTCCCTTGGACATTCCACGTTGTTGACGTGGATGAACCTGTGATTGGGTTGGATTTTCTACATCTGTACGACCTTTCACCAGACCTGCAAGCTTCCATGCTCTACCATGTGTCTGGCTCTACTGTTCTGTGCTCATACGAGTTCAGCACAACTTCACTCTCCGCCTCCTTCATGTTCATCCCTGCTCAAGTGCTCTGACCTGTCGAATGTACGCTCACAAATTGACGAACTCCACATCCAGAATGCCACCTTATGCACCCACATTGCCTCTACCTCCTCTGAGTTTTCACGTGCACAGCGTACAATACATCGCCTATCTGCAGAACCGCAACAAGGCAACCCAACACATGCCTCTACTACGTGTTCTTGCCAACCTGCTCCTGTGTCGAGCATTCCAGCACCTGCTGTCGTTTTCGCATCACTGCAGCTGAATCTCCAAGACACAACTTCATGCACCCCTCCTGATTCTCCACACCGCGTGCCTCCTACACCATGCCTTTCATTGTCAACTACGGCCAAAGCCCCACCTATGCTGGCTTAGTTCATCAAGGTCAGTGAACCAACATTGCCTGCGGATACCTTCTTGACCCCTCTTTCCAACCCAGCTTTGCGAGTATCAGCCATCAGTAATGGCACTTGTCATTGAATTTGCACCAACAATGACTCACCTGTATGTTATCAGGCCAGGGGCCTTGTTGTTGTTGTTGTTGTGGTCTTCAGTCCTGAGACTGGTTTGATGCAGCTCTCCATGCTACTCTATCCTGTGCAAGCTTCTTCATCTCCCAGTACCTACTGCAACCTACATCCTTCTGAATCTGCTTAATGTATTGATGTCGTGGTCTCCCTCTACGATTTTTACCCTCCACGCTGCCCTCCAAAGCTAAATTTGTGATCCCTTGATGCCTCAAAACATGTCCTACCAACCGATCCCTTCTTCTAGTCAAGTTGTGACACAAACTTCTCTTCTCCCCAATCCTATTCAATACCTCCTCATTAGTTACGCGATCTACCCACCTTATCTTCAGCATTCTTCTGTAGCACCACATTTCGAAAGCTTCTATTCTCTTCTTGTCCAAACTGGTTATCGTCCATGTTTCACTTCCGTGCATGGCTACACTCCATACAAATACTTTCAGAAACGACTTCCTGACACTTAAATCTATACTCGATGTTAACAAATTTCTCTTCTTCAGAAACGATTTCCTTGCCATTGCCAGTCTACATTTTATATCTTCTCTACTTCGACCATCATCAGTTATTTTACTCCCTAAATAGCAAAACTCCTTTACTACTTTAAGTGTCTCATTTCCTAATCTAATCCCCTCAGCATCACCCGATTTAATTCGACTACATTCCATTATCCTCGTTTTGCTTTTGTTGATGTTCATCTTATATCCTCCTTTCAAGACACTGTCCATTCCGTTCAACTGCTCTTCCAAGTCCTTTGCTGTCTCTGACAGAATTACAAGGTCATCGGCGAACCTCAAAGTTTTTACTTCTTCTACTTGAATTTTAATACCTACTCCGAATTTTTCTTTTGTTTCCTTTACTGCTTGCTCAATATACAGATTGAATAACATCGGGGAGAGGCTACAACCCTGTCTCACTCCTTTCCCAACCACTGCTTCCCTTTCATGCCCCTCGACTCTTATAACTGCCATCTGGTTTCTGTACAAATTGTAAATAGCCCTTCGCTCCCTGTATTTTACCCCTGCCACCTTCAGAATTTGAAAGAGAGTATTCCAGTTAACGTTGTCAAAAGCTTTCTCTAAGTCTACAAATGCTAGAAACGTAGGTTTGCCTTTTCTTAATCTTTCTTCTAAGATAAGTCGTAAGGTTAGTATTGCCTCACGTGTTCCAACATTTCTACGGAATCCAAACTGATCTTCCCCGAGGTCCGCTTCTACCAGTTTTTCCATTCGTCTGTAAAGAATTCGCGTTAGTATTTTGCAGCTGTGACTTATTACACTGATAGTTCGGTAATTTTCACATCTGTCAACACCTGCTTTCTTTGGGATTGGAATTATTATATTCTTCTTGAAGTCTGAGGGTATTTCGCCTGTCTCATACATCTTGCTCATCAGATGGTAGAGTTTTGTCATGACTCGCTCTCCCAAGGCCATCAGTAGTTCTAATGGAATGTTGTCTACTCCCGGGGCCTTGTTTCGACTCAGGTCTTTCAGTGCTCTGTCAAACTCCTCACGCAGTATCTTATCTCCCATTTCATCTTCATCTACATCCTCTTCCATTTCCATAATATTGTCCTCAAGTACATCGCCCATGTATAAACCCTCTATATACTCCTTCCACCTTTCTGCCTTCCCTTCTTTGCTAAGAACTGGGTTGCCATCTGAGCTCTTGATATTCATACAAGTGGTTCTCTTCTCTCCAAAGGTCTCTTTAATTTTCCTGTAGGCAGTATCTATCTTACCCCTAGTGAGACAAGCCTCTACATCCTTACATTTGTCCTCTAGCCATCCCTGCTTAGCCGTTTTGCACTTCCTGTCGATCTCATTTTTGAGACGTTTGTATTCCTTTTTGCCTGCTTCATTTACTGCATTTTTATATTTTCTCCTTTCATCAATTAAATTCAATATTTCTTCTGTTACCCAAGGATTTCTATTAGCCCTCGTCTTTTTACCTACTTGATCCTCTGCTGCCTTCACTACTTCATCCCTCAGAGCTAACCATTCTTCTTCTACTGTATTTCTTTCCCCCATTCCTGTCAATTGTTCCCTTATGCTCTCCCTGAAACTCTCTACAACCTCTCGTTCTTTCAGTTTATCCAGGTCCCATCTCCTTAAATTCCCACCTTTTTGCAGTTTCTTCAGTTTCAATCTGCAGTTCATAACCAATAGATTGTGGTCAGAATCCACATCTGCCCCTGGAAATGACTTACAATTTAAAACCTGGTTCCTAAATCTCTGTCTTACCATTATATAATCTATCTGATACCTTTTAGTATCTCCAGGATTCTTCCAGGTATACAACCTTCTTTTATGATTCTTGAACCAAGTGTTAGCTATGATTAAGTTATGCTCTGTGCAAAATTCTACAAGGCGACTTCCTCTTTCATTTCTTAGCCCCAATCCACATTCACCTACTACGTTTCCTTCTCTCCCTTTTCCTACTCCCGAATTCCAGTCACCCATGACTATTAAATTTTCGTCTCCCTTCAGTACCTGAATAATTTCTTTCATCTCATCATACATTTCATCAATTTCTTCATCATCTGCAGAGCTAGTTGGCATATAAACTTGTACTACTGTAGTAGGCATGGGCTTTGTGTCTGTCTTGGCCACAATAATTCGTTCACTATGCTGTTTGTAGTAGCTAACTCGCACTCCTATTTTTTTATTCATTATTAAACCTACTCCTGCATTACCCCTATTTGCTTTTGTATTTATAACCCTGTAATCACCTGACCAAACGTCTTGTTCCTCCTGCCACCGAACTTCACTAATTCCCACTATATCTAACTTTAACCTATCCATTTCCCTTTTTAAATTTTCTAACCTACCTGCCCGATTAAGGGATCTGACATTCCACGCTCCGATCCGTAGAATGCCAGGTTTCTTTCTCCTGATAAGGACGTCCTCTTGAGTAGTCCCCGCCCGGAGATCCGAATGGGGGACTATTTTACCTCCGGAATATTTTACCCAAGAGGACGCCATCATCATTTACTCATACAGTAAAGCTGCATGTCCTCGGGAAAAATTACGGCTGTAGTTTCCCCTTGCTTTCAGCCGTTCGCAGTACCAGCACAGCAAGGCCGTTTTGGTTAATGTTACAAGGCCAGATCAGTCAATCATCCAGACTGTTGCCAGGGGCCTTAATGGTTCCAAACTTCTGTGTGCCAAGGAGATCGTTCAGGATCTGTTGGCTTCTGGCATCCTCCATCCCTCCGATAGAAACTGGCCTTCACCCATTCACCTTGTTCCTAAAAAGGACAGCACCTTACACATGTGTGGGGACTACAGGTCCTTTAACGCTTGCACCATTATCGATAACTACCCCATTCCTCATATAAAGGATTTCACACAATTACTACATGGTTCTAATTTTTTCTCTGTTTTACATTGTTCCAAGGCATACCATCAGATCCCTATGCATCCACCAGATATTCCTAAGATGGCCATCATCACAACCCTTTGGCCTATTTGAATTCTTTTACATGCCTTATGAATTGAAAAATGCTGTGCAAACATGGCAGCAGTTCATTGACTCCATTTTGCTCCCTCTGCCATTTGCTTATGCTTACTTAGATGATGTACTGATCTTTTCCTCCTCCACTGAGGAACATCAAGTTCACTTCGATGCAGTTTGTTTGGCCCTCATTGCCAATGATCTGGTGATCAACCATGATAAATCTCAACTGTGTTCCACACCATACCATCTCCGCCGACAGCTTCCGACCAACCTCCCTCTCCCTGAGAATAATGCTCAGCTCCATCATTTTCTGGGTATGGATAATTTTTATCGCCGCCATATTCCTCAGACTGCCTCTGTCCAAATGGACCTCTCCGACTCTCTCTCCTGTAAGAACACGACTGGGAAACTGAAGTTGGAGTGGAACAAACCCATGCTCGATGCATTTGGTAACCTTAAACAAGGCCATCACACTCGCCCACCCCGATCCTGAGGCCTGTGTCTCGAACACTACTGACGCCAGTGACTCAGCTGTGGGCACTGTTTTACAACAGCACACCGCTGACTCCACCCAACCCCTCTGCTTCTTTTCCAAGAAACTGACTAAATGGTCAGCTTTCGACCGTGAGCTCCTCGCAGTGTAAGAGGCGATTAAACATTTCCATAGTGACCTCGAGGGGCAACCTTTCACGATCTATACAAATCACAAGCCACTCGTGAATTCTGTTCGTAATCCTACTACGGACCTGCCACCGAGACATTTCCGCCATACGGACTACATCTGTCAGCACTCTTCCAACGCATGCTATATCCACAGCGTGGAGTACGTTGTGGCAGACTACCTTTCCTGCATCTGCATGCTAACTGTACTGGTGAATCTGGAAGAGCTCACCCTACTTCAGGCTGAAGACGATGATATACAGCAAATAATATCAGAAAACGAGTCATCGCTCTCTGTCCAACCCATTATACTACACGGGTCGACGATCCCTGTCCTTTGTGACACCACTGCGGCCACCCCCCACCTCCTGGTTCTTACCACTCTTCACCACGGCGTCTTTTACTGCCTTGCTCATCTTGGCCCATCCTGGAATGAGCCACGACACGGCTGTTTAAGGAGCGCATTGTCTGGCCCGGCGTGAAGCACGCTGCCGCACTTGGACCTGTGCGTGCATCCTGTGCCAGTGCAGTAAGATCGACAGGCACGCTCAACCTCCTTGGGTTATGTTTGACATTCCAAAGGGGCGTCTTCAGCACGTCCATAACCACGTCATAGGTCCCCTCACCCCTTCCGAGTGTTACAGATACATCTTATAGATCATTGACCACGTGACTGGCTGGGTCGAGGCAGTCCCTCTTTTTGACATCACGGCCGAGACAATCGCACGCTCTTTCATCTCAGCTTGGGTTCCTCATCTCGGCTGTCCCCTGTCTCTCATGACCGACCAGGGATTCCAGTTTGAGTCCATCCTCTTTGCACAACTCTACGAACTTTGCGATCTCTGTCACGTTGCCAAATTTCACACTATGATTTACCACCCACAGGCGAATGGCCTGGTCGAACTGTGGCACCACACACTCAAGGCTATGCTTATGTGCCACGGTGGCCTATGGTCCGAGGCCCTCCTGTGGGTCTTGCTGGGTACTCGCTCAGCCCATAGAGAAGACTGGAACGCCTGACTTGCTGAGATTCTATACGGCGAACCCCTCCTCCTTCCATCAGCCACTACTGTGGATCTTCCCTCTCTGGTTGAATGGGTTCGTACAAACGTCACACGCCTCTGCACCCCCGTTCCACGCCCTCACTCCACCCTGCTTGTGTTCGTCCACAAGGACCTTGCTTCGTGTGACTTTGTGATGCTGTGGGACAACACTGTGCGAACAGCCTCGCAGCCGCCTTATTCGGGCCCTCACCGCTTGCTATGTTGCGGTACGGACACATTCATCATCCACCTACACAGGCGCCCACAGACTGTTTCTGTTAATCGATTGAAACCGGCGTGGTCACTCACCCTCCTGCCTCCCGACGTTGCCGACCTGCCTTCAGCCTATGTGTCTCCACCTGCGCAGCCGTTGGAACCACAGGACCCTTGCACCGCAGATTCCGATGCGCTTACTTCTCGCGCCAGCCGCCGCCTACAACCACCGCGCTGGCACGAAGATTATGAATTCGTGTGATGAAGCTTCCCTCCGCCGTGCTCCCGAAATACCGGGTGAGGGGGGGAGGGGGTCTCTGTGGCGTCTCTGGCGCAGAGTGACCTATCTTTGACTGTTATTTCTTTGGACTGCTTTTGTTCTAGCTTCTTCTCGTCGTGTAACTTTTTCTTCTGCCACGTTTGTTCGTTTTGTCTCAGTGATTAATAAATGCAATTTCCATACTTTGTGTGTGTTATTACCGACCAACCATACGTGATAACCCCGAGTTCTATAATTTCTTAGTTTTGAGCGAGTTTAACGATGTTGCAGCGAGCAGGGACAAGAATGTCCGTTGTTGCATATATCGCCCTCTGAATGCGTGGAGCATAAACGCATCAACTTTCTCAACTCTTCCACTATCAGCGTTCACAAAATTCCTTTCTATTGCTACTTAAAAGTTGTAATTGCATTTTCCATCAGTAAATAGCTAAACTGTTCACAAAAAAGTACGCGAAAACCTCGGAATTTCGTCTAACGCTCCACAACACACGTACAGCATCGTCTTGCTCCTAGTTGTGACGTCAACAGAACATCAGCCAATAACAGAGCGTTTTCGATCACGTGACCAAAGCTTGATATTTCATGATTTATAAGCTTTAATTACATGAAAATAACTGATGTTTTGTGAGAATATTAACCGTAAATGTTATTCATATTTTATGATCAATCAGAATAACAACGTCTTGCTCCTAGTCTGTGACGTCACCAGAACATCAGCCAATAACAGAGCGTTTTCGATCACGTGACCAAAGCTTGATATTTCATGATTTATAAGCTTTAATTACATGAAAATAACTGATGTTTTGTGAGAATATTAACCGTAAATGTTATTCATATGTTATGATCAATCAGAATAATAACAGTCCAAACCATATTTTTAAAATTAGGAAAACAGCCTATTGTTGCTAAATACGAGCCAAAAACGGCTAGAATCTTCAAAACATTCGCTTTTGAAGCAAAAGTAATTACATTTATAAAAATATCTCTGTATTAGAAAGCCGAGCGAAGCATAAGAATGGGTGATTCATTAGAACCGATAAAAAGTTTTTAAGCATCAATGAAAGTGCCTATGATAATAACAACAGACAACAACAGAAATATATGCTTCTCATACATGAAATATTCAGCTGAATAAGCTGCAAACCAACACATATTCGAAAGTATTTCCTCAGAAACAAGCTGTAGTTTATGTCATTGAATCATTGTGGTTCAGCTCTTTTTAAATGTATTTCACTATAATACATGTGTCTTGGTAATTTAATTACGCATATAACGCAAAACTGTAAAACTATTTCGTTCATTATGTAGAAAATAACTGAAAACAATCAAATGGTTCAAATGGCTCTGAGCACTATGGGACTTAACGTCTAAGGTCATCAGTCCCCTAGAACTTAGAACTACTCAAACCTAACTAACCTAAGGACATCACACACATCCATGCCCGAGGCAGGATTCGAACCTGCGACCGTAGCGGTCGCGCGGTTCCAGTCTGTAGCGCCTTTAAGCTTGGCCACCCCGGCCGGCAACTGAAAACAATCATCATCCTTACGACGCATGTGACTGCTTTCTCACCGCTTGGAGCGCTAGTATCGCTCCAACTGTCAAATGGTAACAACTTTTGCACCAGAGAGTGTCGTGCCTGTTTATGTTAGGCTGTGACTGTACTCGAAACATCTTGGCTTCCGCTCCACGTGAAATGGCATCCCATGAAATTCCAGAAAAATCGGAAGAATACATATTGAAATGTTTACATCGGGTTTATTCTTATGATGAAGGCAGTGACATCAGTTGGTGTTAGTTTGTGGCAGTGTGGTGGAGGTGATGGTTCAAATGGCTCTGAGCACTATGGGACTTAACATCTGTGGTCATCAGTCCCCTAGAACTTAGAACTACTTAAACCTAACTAACCTAAGGACATCACACACATCCATGCCCGAGGCAGGATTCGAACCTGCGACCGTAGCAGTCGCGCGGTTCTGGACTGCGCGCCTAGAACCGCTAGACCACCGCGGCCGGTGGAGGTGACATAGTGAGTAGTTGGGAGAAGGTTCAGCCGGTTGAGAGTAGGATTGTCGATATTTTTAAAAATAGCAGGAATCTGATATATCGATATTTAAAAAAAATATCATTATCGGCCCCTAATTTACCTAAAAAGTATCGATATATCGACGGAAAAAATTTCGACGTACCGGCTTATGAAAACATCGGTTGCACATTGTAAATATACTGCCGGTTTTAGAGCTGTAAATTTAAGTACTGATTGGTTCTTAGATATTTTGGACATCATCAAGCTAGCAGTGTGCTTGTCCCCGTTAGAGCAAGAATTGAAAGGAAAACGATCCACCTGAACGCTTGCCTACAACCACTTTGCTATCAATGGTAACTGCATGTAAGTGGCACAAGAAAAGGCGTCCGATTCGATTCCGATTCCGATTTGTCTGCAACACTTCTTGTTGACTGCCCTGTTCTTTCATTTCTGAAAACGCTGGCAACCTAGCAGTTGTAGTGTCAAAATTGCGTGGTGAAGTTAAACGTTGCAGTTTGTGTTAGTAGCGCTGAGTACGTCAGCATTTCCCCTCATACGTCTCCGTCCACCGCAAAGACCAGTGTTGTAGTCTTGTCATTTAGATTTTTCTTCGTCATTTTCAGCAACTGTTTTTGAAGAATGCCGGTGTGAAGAAGTAGCACGCTAGTTGCGTTAAAAATTGGTTGTAACGCAACTGGTGTGCTATTTCTTCGCATCGGAAATCTTGTTATTCTATTCACACGGCCACCGCCAGGCGCAGTCGGACGTCTTCTTTGTGCCACCTATACTGGCTTTACACAGTCAAAGAGAAAGACTGCTCAAAAAAAGTAAGACTCCTTCAAACAGTGAAAGCAGAATTATGTTTTACTACAGTTTCAAAAGAACTGTTATTTACCGAAAATTTGGTAAAAAATACAATATAAATCAAAAATATCGGCACCCGATATTGCCATTCGACATCGATACATTGTAGAATATCGACCGATATTTATCGATGTTATTTGGAAAAATATCGATGAACCAATATATCAATCTTTCATCAAAAGCAGTAGTTGAGACGAGCGGCTGGAGCGACCGACCTGTGCGCCGACGATGCCGTTGCCGCCGTAGAAGTTGTGGGCGTACATGTGCATGGATCCGCCCTTGCCGCGCGCGCAGCCCGAGCGCCGGCCCGTCAGCTCGGCCAACACCCCCAGCGGCGGCACGCCCATCAGGTAGGTCCAGCCGTGCACGCGGTACGCCGAGATGACAGAGTCCTGCGGCCGCATCACACACCGCATGCCGACCGCCACCGCCTCCTGCAACAGTGCCGCCGAACGCATTGAAATCACTCTGAAAGTGGAGCCTCTCCAGAGGTCTAATCAAAAGCATCCGGACATCTATTAGTGGACATTATTATGGAATTTGTCCGCCATTAGCCTTTACGACGGCTGGAGCTCAGCTACCAACACTTTAATAAAGGTCTCTCAGTGCCTGTGGAGGAATAGTAGCCACTCTTCCTCGGGAGCCAAAACCAGAGAAGGTAGTAATGTTGAACACTGGGATATGGAGCGAAGGCGTTGTTCTGCTTGATCTCAAACGTGTTCCACTGGGTTTAGGACTCTCAGCAGGACAGTCTATTTCAGGAACATTATTGACCGTAAACCATTGTCCCACAGTTACTGGAGTGAAGTCAACACTCTGCTTCATCCCAAAGGTTTTCCACTGGGTTTAGTTCAGGACTCGGAGCAGGGAAGTCTGTTTCAGGAATATCATTAGCCTTAAACCATTGTCTCAGAGATACTGAAGCTACACCGACGTTTAGCTTCATCCCAAAGGTGTTTCACTGGGTTTCGGTCAGGACTCTGAGCAGTACAGTCTGTTTCAGGAATATCATTGGACTTAACCTATTGTCTCAGAGATGCTGCAGCTACATCGACGTTCAGCTTCATCCAAAAGGTGTTCCACTGAGTTTAGGTCAGGACTCTGTGTAGGGCAGTCTGTTTCAGGGATAATACTGGCCATAAACCATTGTCTCATAAATACTGGAGCGAAGTCGGCATTCTGCTTCATCCTAAAGGTGTTCCACTGGGATTAAGTCAGGACTCTCAGCAGGGCAGCATACTTCAGGAATATTATTGGCCATAAACCATTTTCTCACAGATCTTGGAGCTAAGTGGACCTTCTGCTTCATCCCAAAGGTGTCCCGTCCCACTAGGCTTAGGTCAGGACTCTGAGCAGGGCACTCTATTTCAGGAATATATTGGCCATAAAACATTGTCTCACAGATATTGGAGCGAATTCGACGTTCTCGTTCATCCCAGAGGTGTTCCACTTGGTTTAGGTCAGGACTCTGAGCAGGGCAGTCTATTTCAGGACTATTATTGGCCGTAAACTATTGTCTCACAGATACTGGAGCGAAGTCGACGTACTGCTTCAACCCAAAGGTGTTCCACTGGGTTTAGGTCAGGACTCTGAGCAGGGAAGTCTGTTTCAGGAATATCGTTGGCCTTAAACCGTTGTCTCACAGATACTGTTTTATGACAGGGTGTATTGTCATGCTGATATAATCATCGTTTCGCAACTGTTCCTCTACTATTCACAGTGCTGTAAAATTTATTTATATCGTTCGAATTTAACGTTTTCTTAAGCGCGTAGAACACGTCTACATGGTATTGTCGCCTCCTCTGTACTTCGCTGTTGGCAGTATACATGCTGATAGGTAGCGCTCCCAGGCGTTCGTCAAACCCAAATCCACCCAGCATCTTGCCGTGATACATCACCCATAAACTACTCGCTTCTAGTCGTCAACTTTCTAGTGATATCACTCTTTACACAATTTCACGCACCGCTGAGCACAGAATACAGAAATCTGTGTATTTTATTGTGCTAGCTGTACTTCTGGTTGCACTTTAGAACTCACAAGTGATCCCTTCTCCTGATTTCATGCGATTTTTTTACAACTACCCTTCGCAATGCTCGAAGGTCCCTGTCCGTTTTAGTACATGAGTTCTTCCTGGTCCCAGTTTAGCTTTCGTTGTTCCCTTGCGTTTCCACTTCTCAATCACACCACCAACACTCGACTTGAAGAGCTTTAGAATGTATGAAATGTCTCTGACAGATCTGTCACTCAGGTGATATCTAAGGATTCAATGTTATTGAGCTCTTCTGACCGACTCATACTCCTGTTATTGTTTCTCCACTGGCTACACAATATTCCCTGCCTCCTTTTACACTGAGGGGTGGAGGTCTGCCTCTAGTGACACCTAGTGGTCACTTACACATTACGTTGAGGTGTCCACATACTTTTCATCAGATAGCGTACAGCGCTACGTCAAACCTCACTTCGCCCTGGTCGCCGAATTTTATCATTTATCAGTTACCTCAGAAAATAATATTGACAGAAGGTATTAAATATGACAAGTCAGAATTTGCTAGAGGAGAAATACAAAGTTGAAGAAGTATGCATGATTATGAGACAGACAGACGCCACCTACATGGAAATTAAAGACGGGTTTTCTTAAAAGAGAATCGTCTCTATGACTACAAACAGCACAGATGGCAAGCCAGTACAAAGTAAAGAAGGGAAACACAGAACTTTGTAATGCGGGCAGCTGCAGCCGTTAACCTGCATATTGAATGGAAGTAAAATGAACCGCAAGACATAAGTAATAGGTGGTTTCTTTATTGTCATAACCGCTTTCTCTGGATTAAAACAGCATCCTCGAGAGAAAACAGTGTCACAATAGCGCATCAAGACGCCCCAACGTTCGCAATCAAAAATCAAACTCTTGAAGAGGGGAAGTCGTCAAAATAAGTAAAACAGCAACATACACCTGACTGCCTTCCGTGCTGTACCCTCGCAACCAGCAAAGGTACGCCACCGCGCTATTCGCCCAGATGTTCGGTTTTATTTATTTATTTTGACGACTTCTGCTCTTCCGAGGTTTGATTTTTGACTATGAGCGTTGGGGACATCTTGGGGCGCTAATGTGACACTGTTTCCGCCTTAGGGTGCTGTTTTAATGCAGCGAAACCGGTTGTGACAATAAATAAATTACCAGTTACCGATGTCTTGCGGTTCATTTTACTTCCTTTCATTAGAAACAAGTAAAAGCCAAAGAAATCAGTGCTGACATATGTGAATACTACTCAATCAATTATTTAATCAGTGATGGTTGCAAAATACTTACACGAATTATTTACAGATCAATCGAAAAACTAGTAGAAATCGACGTCGTGGAAGATCAGTTTGGGTTCTCGAGAAATATAGGAAGACGCGAAACAATATTGAGCCTATGACGTAGAAGACAGGTAAAGAAAGGCAAAGCTCCCCAAGATACTGTTATAGGCCCTTTGCTGTTCCTTATTTGTAAAAACGATTTACGAGACAATCTGAGCAGCCGTCTTGCGTTGTTTGCAGATGATGCTGTCGTTTATCGACTAGTAAAGTCATCAGAAGATCAGAACAGATTGCAAAACGACTTAGAAAAGATATCTGTGTAGTGCAGAATTGGCAATTGACTCTACATATTGAACAGAGTGAGGTCATCCACATGAGTGCTAAAAGGAATCCGTTAATCTTCGGTTACACGATAAATCAATCAAATCAAAATTCAACTAGGAATTACAATTACGAACAACTTAAATTGCAAGGAGCACATAGAAAATGTTATGGGAAAGGCTAACCAAAGACTGCCTTTATTGGTAGAACACTTAGAAAATGTGACAGATGCACTGGAGAGACTACCTATACTACGCTTCTACGTCCTTTTATAGAATACTGCTGCACTGGGTGGGATCCTTTCCAGATAGGATTGACGGAGTACATCGTGAAAATTCGGCACGTGTTTAGTATTGAGGAATAGGGGAGAGAGCGTCAAGGACGTGATACAGAATTTGGGATGGACACTATTACAACAAAGGCGTTTTTCATTGCTGTAGAATCTTTTCACGAAATTTTAATCACCAATTTTCTCCTCCGAATGCGAAAATATTTTGTTGACGCCGACCTACATGGGGTGAAACGATCATCATAATACAATAAAGGAAATCAGAGCTCCCACGGAAAGATACAGGTGTTCCTTTTTTACGCGCGCTGAGAGTTTGGAATAATAGAGAATTATTGTGAAGGTGGTTCGATGAACCCCCTGCCAGGCACTTATATGTGATTTGCAGAGTGTCCATATTGATGTAGATGAGATGTAGATGCACGTTTATAGATTTTTATAGACACAGAGAAAGCTTTTGACAGCGTTGACTGCAATACAGCCACTGAAATTCTGAAGGTATCAGGGGAAAAATACAAGTTCTTTAGAAATAACAGTTATAAGAGTCGAAGGGCACGAAGGGGAAGCAGTGGTTGAGAAGAAGTGAGACAGGATTGTAGCCTATCGACGATAATTCCAATCTGTACATAGAGCAAGCAGTAAAGGTAACCAAAGAAAATTTTGGAGAAGGAATTAAAATCAAGGAGAAGAAATAATAACCTTGAGGTTTGTCGATGGCATTGTAATTAATTCTGTCAGAGACAGCAAAGGACTTGAAAGAACAGCAGAACGGAATGGACACTGTCTTAAAAACGAGGATGTAAGATAAAAATCAACAAAAACAAGTGTAATGGAGTATAGGTGAACGCAATACAGCGATGTTGAGAGAATTACATCAGCAAATTTTACATGGATTTTACTTTTGGGAAGGTGACGATGACTGAAGTAGAGAGGATATAAAATGTAGACTAGCAGTAGCAAGAAAACCGTTTCTGAAGAAGGAAAATTTGTTATTATCAAACGTAAAGTTAAGTATTAGAAAGTTTTTCTAGAGGGATTTTTCTACAATGTAGACTCACATAGAAGTGTAACGTGGGCGATAAAGAGTTCTGGCAAAAGAGAACAGACGCTTTAGAAATGAGATACTACAAAAGAATGCTGAAGCTTAAATGTGTAGACCGTATGACTAATGGGGAGTTACTGAATCGAAGTGGGAAGAAAAGAAAATTTTGTGGCACAACTTGACTAAAAGAAGGGATCGCTTGGCAGGACACATTCTGACCCATCAAGGAGTCAACAATCTCATAATGGAGGGAAGTGTTGGTTTTGTGGGGGGGAGGTAAAAATAGTAGAGGTAGGGTACGGACTGACAGTAAGCACATTCAGATGAGTGTAGGCTGCAGTAGTTATGGAGAGTAGTGTGGAGAGCTCCACCAAAGCTCTCTTGAACTGAAGACCACTACATTGACAACAACACCCATTCATTATTCAGGTTAGCCTTATTGTCAGATCTGAGAGAAAACAATGAGGTTTGTCAGTTACTCAGAGACGCCAAAGGACGGAGAAGAGCAGTTAAACGCAATGCACAGTGTCTTCACAACAGGTTATAATATCAATATGAACAAAGGTAGAAAGTTAACAGAATCTTCCGTCGGTTCTTGATAGAGAAACATTATAATAAATGAAAAGCACCAGTTTGCTTTTGTTCTACAATATTACTTTTATTGTGTTAACCTGTTTTAGGCTTACAAGGACATCTCCAGACATTTACTGAGTATTGTTACCCAATACTCAGTAAACGTCTGAAGATGGCCTTAACAATATTCAGTAAATGTCTGAAGATGGCCTTGTAAGCCGAAAACCGGTTAACATAATAAAAGTAATATTGTAGAACAAAAGCAAACTGGTGCTTTTCATTTATTAAGGAAGAAAGTGGTAGTGGAATATAGTCTAACAGTGGGAATTCGATTAGAAAATGTGACACTGTGAGTAGCAGATGAGAGGAAATATGTCAACATAGTCGTTATTATAGATCAGAAGTAGCAAACGGGGAGACAGAAAAAATATTAAAACAAAATTTTACGCTATACGTGTTCGCAGTTCCACCATGTGATCGCCTACGATATTATAAGGAAAATAATTTTCGTCTCCAGGTGCTGTAAGTGGAAGTTAAAAATCGGAACAAATGTTATACTGAAAGTAACCTAGGAAGCCATATTGATTCCTGCTTTAACGTAAATTTTCTGGATATAGCGCTTGTAACGGGACATCCTCCTCCAGCATTACCTTTCCTCAACACTAGTTGTCGACACCAATATTATTTTTTGAATTTTGGACAGGTCAGTATAAACTCAGCTGCTTTTCTGGAAACTTTCATATAATTTTTATACACAATGTGTTGTATTTCAAGCAGAAATTTATGAAAAGGAATTAATTTATTTTCGATGTTACAATCGAAGGTATAGTTAAAATTTTTTTTTAAACATTTGAAATGAATGATTATTTGGCACACTTAAAATTTCTATTATTAATTACGCCATCTAGTACTGTTTAATATGTTTATTTCTAGATTCATTTATGAAATAATAATCGAAATTAATAGAAATTCATTTGTGAAGGAAACTTGTAAACCCTTTGGAATACTGTTATTTCGGCTGAGTGAGATAGTAGTAAGCATGCCTCTGATGTGATCGGACGTAGTTTTGTAATTTCTGCTTTGTTTTATGTGATAATTCGAAAGACTGTATGATATACTTAAATGTGCAACAAAAAAAAATTCTGCAACAATAATCTTCAAATTTATTTAGATCAATTCAACCATGAGGACCTAAAAGTCAGAATTTAAGCTTTAAGAATAAGTAAGACCTCTAGACAAGAAGAACTGGAGTCAACTCTACATGAAAAGCTAAGTATACTAGAAAATTTATTGTAATCTTCGCTCCTCTCAAATTTCATAAAAGACTTTGCTTATTGAGGACAATAGCTGGAATCAGGAAGGAGGGGGGAGATTACAAGCTGCGTCATATCGTAAAGTAAAAATCACTGAATGATATCGACATTTCGGCAAGGTTACAGCAGCCTTTATCTAAGTCTTTTCGGGTATTTTGTTGTCTAGGCGTATTTCGTCGTGACTCAACTACCGAGCTGCCGGTCACTGCCCTTCATCAGAGCCCAACAGACATAAACAATGTGAAACGCGAGCGTTACCATCGAGTTACTCCGGCTGCGCGACCCATGGCTCACGAGAGCAAAGAGGCCACACCGCATTCGCCGATGAATACCTGTCATGGTCCATTCTCTAAGGAGCAGTTTACAGCAGCAGATTACCATTCCCTCCACGACAGCAAATCAGTTACAACATAGTTTCCGTGGTTGAGAAAACATGATTTTCTGACTGCTTTAATGCGTCTCGACAAGTTTTCCTCTCCTGTGCCAACCCCTTCATTTCGAAGCAGCATTTGTTCACTGCCCACTCAATTACTTTTTGGATATATCCCCATCTCTGTCTTGCCCTGCATTTTTTGCTCTCTCCCGTCACCTCAAGTACCATGGAAGTCACTCCTCGATGTTTTACCACATGCCCTGTCATCCTATCCCTTCTTGTAACTATTGTCCTCCATACGTTCCTTTCCTGGCCGATTCTGTAGAAAATCTCATTTCTCATTTTTTTTCAATTAGCTTAGTTTTTATCGTCCTCCTGTAGAACGACATCTCAAACGCTTCGACTGTCATTCTTCCGGTTCTCTTAAACCAGGTCAGAATTGTCTAGTATCAGATAAAGGAGAATGGAAAAGAAAATTCAGGATCTGTTAGATTACATTCAGATCGGCTTTCAAAAAGGTAAGGTCACCAGAGGGACAGTTCTGACGTTGCAGCTGATGATGGAAGCGAGACTGAGAGAAAAATCAAGACACGTTCGTATGATTTGTTGGCTTGGAGAAAACGCTCGACAATGTGGAATTTTGCAAGCTGTTCGAAATTATGAGAAGAATAGGAGTAAACTGTAGGTGAAGACGGGTAACTTACAGTATGTACACGAACCAGAAGGGAATATGTTCAAGAAAAGGAGCTACAGTTGTGCATTTTTTATTAAAAGCGCGACTGATTTCGTAAATCAATTTGCATCATCGGGGGTAAATCTGAATAAAAAGAAGAAAAAGACCGTAAACAGTATTACGCAAAGACCGTATCACTCTGATAAAAAGTTTCCGCAAGACTGAATACTTACATTGCAGTGTTCAAGCCACTTTTACAGGCCGATCCCAATTCTTTCTTTAAAATTTGGGAAATTTCACAAGAAAAAAGGGATAGTTATGGACTAAAACGCGGCAATGAAACTGGAACCTGTGAACAAATGGGATGAGAGAAAAGATTATAAAGAAGCATCGGAAAGAGGGCGAAAGACGAAGTATAGAGTAAACAGTTGAAGCCGCGCCGAGACGGAACGCCTCACTCTGACAGGATATCAAAACAAATAACTGAGGACGTAGCTTGCAAGTGCTACTCTGAGATGAAGAGGTTGGCACAGGAGGCCAATTCGTGGCGGACCGCATCAAACCATCCAGAAGACTGGCGACAAAAATAAAGAAAAGCATATTCGTCGTAACTCAAGTAACATACACGGACGAATTTGAATTTTGCGGTATTTTGTCATATGACGGTTGGTAGGAGTGGCTTTTTTTATGTCTGTTACATGCGATCATTCCCATTAGTAGCATGATAGCTTTTGTATGGCGAGCATTGTTGTTTGATGTTTATCTGCATCATGGAACAGATGACAACTGAGCAACATATCAAAGTGAGAAAAAATTATTACAAAAACAGTGCAAGTTCCAAGACAACCGTCCGTGAATTGCGTGTGACACTCGGACATAATGCTGCTCCAACCGAATCACCAGTTCGGAAGTTGATCCGTAAGTTTGAGACCACTTTTGTTTCAAACGTTAAGAAAACATGACTACTGCTTTCCGTACACAAGAAAACATTGCTGTCGTGCGTGATAATGAGGCCACGCCCCAGAAAAGCGGTTCGCCGATGAACTCAACAATTGAATTTACCGCCAAGTTCACTGAATGAAATCCTTTCAAATGATCTGAAAATACATGTGTACAAGATTCACCTTACACGAGAGTTGGAGCCTGCAGTTCATGGAAAGAGACTTCGATTTGTTCAATGCGCTTTGACTCGACAAGCGGAGAAGATGAGGAGCAATTCCACGTCAGTGGGTACGTCAATAAGCAGGGTAGCGAAAATCCGCTAGTGACTGTGGATGATGAGATGCATCCACAACGCACGACTGTGTGGTGCGGCTTCTGAGCAGGAGGAGTGATCGGCTCGTACTTTTTTGAAAATGATGAGGGAGCTGCCGTCACTGTGAACGGCGACCGTTACCGAAACGTGCTTCCTGACTGGTTTTCCCCTCTTATTGAGGAAAATGACGATTTTTGGTATCAACATTATGGTGCAATATGTCACACATACCGTGAAACATTTTCTCTGCTGAATGTAAAATTTCCTCAAAAAATTATCTCTTTACGTGGCAACAAGAAATGGCCTGCCATATCATGCGATCTTACTTCTTGTGACATTTTTGTGGGGATTTGTGAAGTCAAAAGTGTATGTGAACAAACCACAAACGGTACAACAATTGAAGAATGAAATAATTAAAGGGGTTATTAACGGCATCCCACCAGATATTTCTGAACGTGTCATCATGAACTTCAATGAACCAACCCACTGCTTGTGCAGCGCGGCCTTCAGTAGGCATACGGAGGATATAATATTTCATACATACGAGGTGTGGCTAGAAAAAAACCGGACTAGTACTTGTGAAACAATAAAACGAATGCAATAAGGCTGAAAGCCGCGTGGCCTGTCACCTGACTCTCGCTCCGCCTACTGCTCGAGTTTCATCTGCCTCCTGCGCTCAGTCTGCCCGTGGCGTCTGTTTTAAGTAGTTGACGTTTTGTCTGTGCGTCGGAAAATGTTGAGTGTACAGAAAGAACAGCGTGTTAACATCAAATTTTGTTTCAAACTAGGAAAATCTGCAAGTGAAACGTTTGTAATGTTACAACAAGTGTACGGCGATGATTGTTTATCGCGAACACAAGTGTTTGAGTGGTTTAAACGATTTAAAGATGGCCGCGAAGACACCAGTGATGACACTCGCACTGGCAGACCATTGTCAGCAAAAACTGATGCAAACATTGAAAAAATCGGTAAACTTGTTCGACAAGATCGCCGTTTAACAATCAGAGCAGTGTCTGAGTTAACAGGAGTTGACAAGGAAAGTGTTAGGCAGATTCTTCATGAAAGTTTCAACATGAACAAAGTGTGTTCAAAAATGGTTCCAAAGTGTCTCACAATTGAACAGAAGGAACGCCGAAGAATGATTTGTTCTGACATCCTGGAAAACATTGAAAGTGATCCCACCTTCTTACAAAATGTTATTACTTGCGATGAATCGTGGTTTTTTACTTACGATCCCGAAACTAAACGCCAATCGATGCATTGGAAAACTCCTGGTTCTCCACGACAAAAAAAAGCACGAATGTCAAAATCGAAATTCAAGGCAATGATGATTGTTTTTTTTTTGACATCAAAGGGATTGTGCACATTGATTGGGTACCAGAGGGACAAACAGTGAATCAGCATTACTACATTAGCGTCCTGGCTACCCTACGTGAGCGAGTACGGAGAAAACGGAACGATTTGTGGAGAAAAAAGTCATCGATCCTTCACCAAGACAATGCCCCAGCTCACAGTGCGTTGTCAGTGAAGACGTTTTTGGCAAAACACAACATTCCCATCTTAGATCATCCACCCTACTCACCTGATTTGGCCCCCTGTGACTTTTTTCTTTTCCCTAAAGTCAAGTCAGCTTTGAAAGGAACTAGATTTGAGACTGTTGAAGCAGTAAAAGAAAAAGCGACGGAAGTAATGTATGGACTTACCGAAAATGATCTGCAGCATTGCTATGAACAGTGGAAAATTCGTATGGAGCGGTGTAGAGACCGAGGAGGAGAGTACATTGAAGGAGATAACATGAAATTATAAATAATTGTAAATAAATGTTTTTTCCAGCATCAGTCCGGTTTTTTTCTAGCCGCACCTCGTAAATGGGAGAAGTTACTTAATGTGTTTGTAAAAAAATTACGTTTTCAATAAATTGTGTATGTTCTATAGCACTTTAATATTCGTCCCTTCTTCCCGGACTTCTGGGAATGGCGGTCAGTGACGAGTTGTCCTGACCTGTCCAGAGTAGAGGTGGCAGAACCCCCGGATGATCTTCTCCTTGTAGAGGTTGCCGGCAGCGGTCTCGAGGCGTCGGATTGTCTGCATCTGCTCGAAGTACTGCAGCGCATCTTCCCTCGTCAGCTTCACATTGGTGGACGGGCCCTGGTCCAGGCGGTGCAGCCGGCATTCCTGTGACAAGAAGAGCTATGCGTCACTCACCGCGGAAGCACCACGCACAGGAATATAAGCGACACTCTGGCTACAATCTGGAAGTCCAAGGAATCCGAAATGCTGCTTATTTACGTAATAGACCACTCAGTCAACCTGTTCAATGGTACTTCTTATCAGAAGGTGAAAAGTTGGACAGTGCTGACCCTAAACAAGAAGTAAATTGTGTATTGTCATGCCTTTCCAGATTTAAGCAAATACCACCACCAATGACAGGAAATGTTGCTATTTCGTCTCTGTACACATAGACTTTCAGTTTTTAAAGTGAAGTATTCACAAAGTTCAACAGAAATTTTGAATAGCTTGTTAACTCATGCTGTGGTTTTTGTAGTTTCTGTACTTTATAATATGACTGCTATCCTTCTACAATTTTACCGATAACGAAAACTTATTTACTTCGAAAATCACTCCTGGGATGTTAAATTGTCGTGAATTATTTTACTCTGTGCGAAAGACTGCGTACAGGGCTATTACAAATGATTGAAGCGATTTCATAAATTCACTGTAGCTCCATTCATTGACATATGGTCACGACACACTACACATACGTAGAAAAACTCATAAAGTTTTGTTCAGCTGAAGCCGCACTTTAGGTTTCTGCCGCCAGAGCGCTCGAGAGCGCAGTGAGACAAAATGGCGACAGGAGCCGAGAAAGCGTATGTCGTGCTTGAAATGCACTCACATCAGTCAGTCATAACAGTGCAACGACACTTCAGGACGAAGTTCAACAAAGATCCACCAACTGCTAACTCCATTCGGCGATGGTATGCGCAGTTTAAAGGGGAAATCAACGGGTCGGCCTGCAGTGAGCGAAGAAACTGTTGAACGCGTGCGGGCAAGTTTCACGCGTAGCCCGCGGAAGTCGACGAATAAAGCAAGCAGGGAGCTAAACGTACCACAGCCGACGGTTTGGAAAATCTTACGGAAAAGGCTAAAGCCGTTTACAATTGCTACAAGCCCTGACACCCGATGACAAAGTCAAACGCTTTGAATTTTCGGCGCGGTTGCAACAGCTCATGGAAGAGGATGCGTTCAGTGCGAAACTTGTTTTCAGTGATGAAGCAACATTTTTTCTTAATGGTGAAGTGAGCAGACACAATGTGCGAATCTGAGCGGTAGAGAATCCTCACGCATTCGTGCAGCAAATTCGCAATTCACAAAAAGTTAACGTGTTATGTGCAATCTCACAGTTTAAAGTTTACGGCCCCTTTTTCTTCTGCGAAAAAAACGTTACAGGACACGTGTATCTGGACATGCTGGAAAATTGGCTCATGCCACAACTGGAGACCGACAGCGCCGACTTCATCTTTCAACAGGATGGTGCTCCACCACACTTCCATCATGATGTTCGGCATTTCTTAAACAGGAGATTGGAAAACCAATGGATCGGTCGTGGCAGAGATCATGATCAGCAATTCATGTCATGGCCTCCACGCTCTCTCGACTTAACCCCATGCGATTTCTTTCTGTGGGATTATGTGAAAGATTCAGTGTTTAAACCTCCTCTACCAAGAAACGTGCCAGAACTGCAAGCTCGCATCAACGATGCTTTCGAACTCATTGATGGGGGCATGCTGCGCCGAGTGTGGGAGGAACTTGATTATCGGCTTGATGTCTGCCGAATCACTAAAGGGGCACATATCGAACATTTGTGAATGCCTAAAAAAACTTTTTGAGTTTTTGTATGTGTATGCAAAGCATTGTGAAAATATCTCAAATAATAAAGTTATTGTAGAGCTGTGAAATCGCTTCAATCATTTGTAATAACCCTGTATATATATATATATATATATATATATATATATATATATATATATATATATATATATATATATGTCTTCACTGCACAGGTACGTCAATGTCTCGCCATTTACAAGATACGAAAACGAGATGGTGTTCCCTTATTCGCTCACACACACACACGCAACACACGCACAAACACCCACCCACCCACGCACACACACACACACACACACACACACATACATAGAGAGAGAGAAAGGGGGATAGAGAAAGAGAGAGAGAGAGGGAGAGATGCAGCCTACTGTGAAAACTAGATTCAAGACTCCCACCCAGGGCACAATCAACTGTCCGCCATCTCCTTTTCGTATCTTGTAAAAATGGAGACAGTGTAAGTTACGAATACAGTTTCAAAGTGAAGACAATGTGCAAACCTGTAAAAGTAGGTACCACCAGCTGCGTACACCTAAAAAAACACACACATGGACATAGAACCTTTCACGTAGTGTGATGTAATGTTAATCACAACCGTTTGACACTACAGCCGTAGTTTTCAATGTAAACAAGTTTTCTGTTTTAGTTTCTTTATTGTTGCAGATAACATACTCTCAAGGAATAACACCATTACTGCAAAGTGCAGAAAGCTGCAAAACTACAGCATATGCTAACAAGGTATTAAAAGATTTCTGTTTCAATTTGTGAATACTTTCGAAACTGAAATTTTATGTGTACAAATAACAAAGAGTAATTTTTCTGTTGTTTGGTAGAAAACAAATAAAAACCCCCAGAAGTTGCTGTAACTTTAGCGAAACACGTATGGTTAAAAAGAAGAAAAAACTGTGTTTCCTCAAGGCGGAATCCATCGATAAATAAATTTGCTTGTTACGTATACATGTGTACAGTGCGCAGTTACAACCTTTTCATTCTCACCTCGAAAGAGTAAACTTACTTATGTAATTCTTTGTTTGTTTGTTTGTTTTCTGGTAATGACTGCCGACCTGGTACACACTGAAATGGTTCAAATGGCTCTGAGCACTATGGGACTCAACTTCTGAGGTCATCAGTCCCCTAGAACTTAGAACTACTTAAACCTAACTAACCTAAGGACATCACACACATCCATGCCCGAGGCAGGATTCGAACCTGCGACCGTAGCGGTCGCGCGGTTCCAGACTATAGCGCCTAGAACCGCTCGGCCACACCGGCCGGCTTACACACTGAAATCCCTGTGCCTCAGTGCCACAGCACACCACTGTAAAACCCAAAACAAAATGGTGCAGCCCATCGATAAGGTAGAGAGTCGGGCTTCAGTGAGACTGCGCGACAGCAATTTAGCGTCTGGAATGTGATACATCAACTAATGTGAAGTCTGGTGTGTAGAATTCGAATCCACCTTTCAAAATGTTCTAACTGTAAGTTTTTTGAGTTTTTAGGGATTTACGTTGTCTATTTTCTGTATTTCGATGTTTACTGTTCGTTTACCATGGTTGAAACTTTGATAGTGGCAACTATTTATTTACACCTCCTACAAAATAAATACTTATTTCAAAGTTTTACTGACCTTCAAAGTAGTCACCAGCATTGTGTATAACCCGTTGCAGGGATGTGGAAGTCTTAGGATACTCTTAGCAGTGCCAGTTGTGTTGAGAGCGGCGCGGTCTATTGCCCGACGAATTTATAGCCGTTCTGAAGCGAATGCCGTGAAGTGTTTCCTTCGGTTCAGAAATCGAGTTGAACTCACGAGGTCTTAAGTCAGGGGAGTGCAGTTGTTGGTATAACACTTAGCAGCCCCATTACTCAAAAAAATCAGTAACAGCTTGCCTTGTACGTGCTTGAGCATTGTGCTACAAAATAATGGTCAGGTCCTGCAGAAAGTGGTATCACTTCTGTCTCTAAGATGGTCGTTGGTTGTGTTCCAAAAATCAACAACCGACAACAGACAGCATTATTTTAAGGGGACGACGATTTATAACATCTAAAAGAATTAGTACTGAGATTATTATGCCCTAGTTGTCGAAAATGTGTGATGTATTTAACACAACATGTTTCAGAACGTCGAGGGCTATTCGCAAAACAAGTCCCTATCTGTCGCAAAATGGAAACCACTGTGAAAATTAAAACAAAAAATGTTTTATTTGCAAGAGTTAGCTACATCTTCCTGCCACTTCTCTACATAGTCACCACTTCGGCTTGGACATCTGTCGTAGCGTTGTACCAACTTTCCAATACCTTCGTCATAGAAGGCAACCGCCTGCGCTTTCTGCGAATTCTCTACGCTGATCTAAAGCTCGTTGTCTGTGACAAAACGTTGTCTTCATAGCCAGCGGTTCATGTGAGCAGAGATGAAACTCAGCGGTAGCCAATTACGGGCTGTATTGTGGGTGATCAAACACTTCCCTTAGCAAAGGCTACAGGATCATCTCGATTGCCTTTGCAGACTGCGGCCAAGAATTGTCTTGAAGAAGCAACCGTATGGCAGTTATGTTATGTGGGTTGCACGACATCAAGCGAAATCTCTCACCAGGCCCTCATACTTGGCGGGAGACACGGTTTTCTAGGCCCCTCTACGTGCTCACTGTGCGTTCAAAACTGAAAAGAGCGACGTGACGTGATCGACGGGCATACTAGACAATCTGCCCAACATATACACTATGTGATAAAAAGTATCCGGACAGCCCCCAAAACATACGTTTTTCATATTAGGTGCATTGTGCTGCCACCTACTGCCAGGTACTCAATTTCAGCCACATCAGTAGTTATTAGACATTAGTCATTAGAGAGCAGAAGAGGCCGCTCTGTGGAACTCATGAACGTGGTCAGGTGATTGGGTGTCACTTGTGTCATACGTCTGTATGCGAGATTTCCACACTCCTAAACATCCCTAGGTGCACTGTTTCCGATGTGATATTGAAGTGGAAACGTGAAGGGACACGTACAGTACAAAAGCGTACAGGCTGACCTCGTCTGTTGACTGACAGTGACCGCCGACAGTCGAAGAGGTTCGTAAAGTGTAATAGGAAGACATCTATGCAGACCATCACACAGGAATTGCAGACTGCATCAGGATCCACTGCAAGTTCTATGATGTTTAGGCAGGCAGTGAGAAAACTTGGATTTCATGGTCGAGCGGCTGCTCATAAGCCACACATCACGCCGGTAAATGCCAAACGATGCCTCGCTTGCTGTAAGGAGCGTAAACATTGGACGATTGAACAGTGGAAAAACTGTAAGTAGGCTGTTTAGGTTTTTTTATTGGTAACGCCTCATAGCGCTTTGTATGAAAATCACTGGCTGTGCTGTGTGCAGTCTGTGGCTGGTTTGCATTGTTGTTGGCTATTGTAGTGTTGGGCAGCTGGATGTTAACAGCGCGTAGCGTTGCGCAGTTGGAGGTGAGCCGCTAGCAGTGGTGGATGTGGGGAAGTGAGATGGCGGATTTTTGAGAGCGTGTGTCCATCAGAAACAGTACATTTGTAAGAATGGATGTCATGAACTGCTATATATATTATGACTTTTGAACACTATTAAGGTAATTACATTGTTTGTTGTTTATCAAAATCTTTCATTTGCTAACTATGCCTATCAGTAGTTAGTGCCTTCAGTAGTTAGAATCTTTTATTTAGCTGGCAGTAGTGGCGCTCGCTGTATTGCAGTAGTTCGAGTAACGAAGATTTTTGTGAGGTAAGTGATTTGTGAAAGGTATAGGTTAATGTTAGTCAGGGCCATTCTTTTGTAGGGATTATTGAAAGTCAGATTGCGTTGCGCTAAAAAATATTGTGTGTCAGTTTAGTGTTGATCAGAAATGTCTGAGTACGTTCAGTTCTGCTCAGCTGTTTGAAAATCAAATAACATAAGATGTTATTCAGTAATTCATTAATTTTTCTAAGGGGACGTTACAAAACGTTGTGTGGAGTGACGAATCACGGTACACAATGTGGCGATCCGATGGCAGGGTGTGGGTATGGCGAATGCCGGGGGTACGTCATCAGCCATAGTGCGCATGCGAAAGGTAAAATTCGGAGGCTGTGGTGTTATGGTTTGGTCGTGTTTTTCGTGAAGGGGGCTTGCAACCCTTGTTTTTTTGCGTGCCACTAACACAACACAAGTCTACATTGATGTTTTAAGCACCTTCTTGCATTCCACTGTTGAAGAGCAATTCGGAGATGGCGATGGCACCAAACACGATCGAGCACCTGTTCATAATGCACGGCCTGTGGCGGTTACACGACAATAACATCCCTGTAATGGACGGGCCTGTACAGAGTTCTGACCTGAATCCTATGACACACTTTTGGGATGTTTTGGAACTCCAACTTCGTGCTAGGCCTCACCGACCGATATCGATAACTCTTCTCAGTGCAGCACTCCGTGAAGAATGGGCTGCCATTCCCCAAGAAACCTTCAAGCACCTGATTGAACGTATGCCTGCAAGAGTGGAAGCTGTCATCAAGGCTAAGAGTGGGCCAACACCATATTAAATTCCAGCATTGCCGATGGAGGCCGCCACGAACTTGTAAGTCATTTTCAACCAGGTGTCCGGATACCTTTGATGCCATAGTGCATGTGCAAAGCTTCATCGGATTTTCGTAGCAGTGTTATTTCGTGACCAATTGGAACTCACTTCCCGAATAGCCCTCGTATACTATCACATTATCAAGCTATATAAAACAAATAAACACAAACCATTACTTCCCATTACTACACACACTAACACACATACACTGACAAAAAAAAGTAACGCCAAGGAGTCGTGCGACATAAACGAAAGTTGGTAAGCGTGTTCCTACAGCTGGAAGATGACGGCTATTCAAGTTTCGCGACAGTCGCATAAGAGCGGTGCTAGTAGCGCCATTGTGAGGTTAGGATTTGATGTGAGTTGACACACAATTTTTCAAACTGTAGCATCGTTGGGGCTTATGATATATACGTAGCAAGATAGGTCACCATTTGGTAGCCGAGGGTAGTTATCTTCAGTAAATGAATTGAGCTTTATGATAGTGTAATGCACAAGGAAAAGTCTTGTATGTTTAACAATGCTTATTTGGTACTTGTTTCTTATTTTTTCTGTGCCTAATGGTAGATCAAGTTTACTGTAGGTGATACTAGTGTACAGACAGTGTAGATAGATTAACTGTCTGTTGTAATGCGAAATAATGATTTTTGTTTGTCTCTTTTATATAACTTGATAATGAGAGAATGTAGCCCCGAAATATAATGTGTTAAACAAATCACACATCTTAGACAAGTGGTGCGTAGTAATTTTAGTACTGTTTCGCATGCAGTTGTATGATGGCTTCCCAAGAGATAGCATCGAAATGCTTTCGAAAAGTCATGATTATCGTAACAGATGTACATCACTCTATTACAAACAACCACTTTCGATCAGACGACAGGCCGTTCCTCAGGTAGATATATACAGTAAAGAAGACCATAATTAGGCCTAGTGTTCACATACAAATATAACCGTCATATATCTATACGACATACGTCGTATCAACTATACGTACAAAATATCAGTTACTGGACGTGTTTCAGAGCAATACAACTGCATCTACACCTGTGATCGTCAAATCGTCGATCAAGAGCTCCTAGTAGCTCGTGGGAACAGTTTTGGTAGATCGTGGTAAAGCTCAGGTTGGCCCCATTGAGCTCAGACCGCGCTCACGACAATTGCTTGTTTCTCCCGCGCACCCAGTACCTACTCCGCCAACATTAAAAAACTTGTTGATGACAAAAAAGAATGCCATCCTTCTCACTGAAGTAATGTATGATACATTACATTTGTAATTTGTTACTAACTACGCTTCAATTGCTTTCTTATGTGCAATTCGATTTCAGTTTATTTTTTCATATACTGGTTAGTAAAAATTCATTTCATATTTGTTAGAAATGTAAGAATATAGACGGAAAACAATTGCAAGATTTTTAAAAGTTATTATTTATGTCCTAGTATCTTTTGATAGCTAATATTAGAATTTAAAACCGGTATTGTAGCTCAGAAGTTTCTTAAGTTTGGCGACTACTGATCCAGACCAATGCTAAAGAACCCCTGTATCAAAACCACAGATTGCAAGAAAAAATCCAACCCACACGTAAGGTAACATGTTAATGGGGGCAAGCGTAGAGTCTGACCGAAGTGGCATACGCCCTTCTGTCACAAAAACTGTGTCAAAGATTGTAGAACTCATTCAGAGGCAGTTCTGTACAGATAAATTACTAGATATACAAAGCGTATCTTTCGCACTAGCAAAATGCTCTGAATTATTAATGGATGTTTAACATATAATGATCTATCATCATAGCAGTTAAAATTAATGTATCTATACAAATTACAAATATGAGACACATAAGTAAAGTAGCCATTTTGTCCCGTGAGCTATCGTCTGATGATGTAGTTCGATTTCGAAAATAGGCGTAGCACATGAAATTAAATGATTTCTAGACGACATGCTCCAGCATTGGAAAAGTTCTAAAAGTAGTAAGTTCGTTATTTGTTGTGTGTGGAACGTACCTTCGTGTCAAATGTCGCTTCCGTTGCGTAGCCATTGCTGCTCACAGATAAGACCTGCGGTCTCTGGAAAGAGAATAAGACATAAATATTACTCTGCACCACGACTAAAACAAAGCTGTGTTATATTATCAAATCCTACGGCAAAGTTTACAGTTTACGGTAATTAATGGACGCTGATACCAGCGTTCTCTTGGTTATGAAAACCGTCGAAATTACCAGCTACCGATCCATGAACCCAGTAGTGCCATTACACTCAAATACTGTCCCTCACACTGAACTGTTCCTTATCCATATCTTCAAATTAGAACTTGGCCCACATCTCACTCCCCAACATTGATATCCTTCGCACATCCCCAACATTAAAGCTAAGCAGCAGCCGTGTCAGGACCTTTAGGAACCCCTCATCTCTTCCCTCCTTCCTGGAGACTTTTCATGCAGTACTATGTCAACGATCCCTCTGTCATCATGGTATGTACTACTTGCTTCATTACAACTAACCAAATATTATGCAAAATCGTCATTTAATTTTTTGTTAAATTCTTCAATATATTGACACATCTTAAAATCAGGCAAAGCATTACTTGCACCTACACACATCTCACGAAATGACCACGACAGCAAAAATTAAAGAAATTAGAGCTCATACGAGGTGTGGCTAGAAAAAAACCGGACTAGTACTGGTGAAACAATAAAACGAATGCAATAAGGCTGAAAGTCGCGTGGCCTGTCACGTGACTCTCGCTCCGCCTACTGCTCGAGTTTCATCTGCCTCCTGCACTCAGTCTGCCCGTGGCGTCTGTTTTAAGTAGTTGACGTTTTGTCTGTGCGTCGGAAAATGTTGAGTGTACAGAAAGAACAGCGTGTTAACATCAAATTTTGTTTCAAACTAGGAAAATCTGCAAGTGAAACGTTTGTAATGTTACAACAAGTGTACGGCGAAGATTGTTTATCGCGAACACAAGTGTTTGAGTGGTTTAAACGATTTAAAGATGGCCGCGAAGACACCAGTGATGACACTCGCACTGACAGACCATTGTCAGCAAAAACTGATGCAAACATTGAAAAAATCGGTAAACTTGTTCGACAAGATCGCCGTTTAACAATCAGAGCAGTGTCTGAGTTAACAGGAGTTGACAAGGAAAGTGTCGAACAAGTTTACCGATTTTTTCAATGTTTGCATCAGTTTTTGCTGACAATGGTCTGCCAGTGCGAGTGTCATCACTGGTGTCTTCGCGGCCATCTTTAAATCGTTTAAACCACTCAAACACTTGTGTTCGCGATAAACAATCATCGCCGTACACTTGTTGTAACATTACAAACGTTTCACTTGCAGATTTTCCTAGTTTTAAACAAAATTTGATGTTAACACTCTGTTCTTTCTGTACACTCAACATTTTTCGACGCACAGACAAAACGTCAACTACTTAAAACAGACGCCACGGGCAGACTGAGTGCAGGAGGCAGATGAAACTCGAGCAGTAGGCGGAGCGAGAGTCACGTGACAGGCCACGCGACTTTCAGCCTTATTGCATTCGTTTTATTGTTTCACCAGTACTAGTCCGGTTTTTTTCTAGCCACACCTCGTACAGACTTTATCGACAGTCAGTCTCCTTAAGGGCCACTCTCAAATAGAAAAGAAAGAGAGGAAAAGATTTAGGTAACAGAGGTACCACCTACTGCACTAGGTAAGTCGCTTGGGTTGCGGAGTATAGATGTAGATCTTACTGTAATTTCATTAATGATGATCGTTTTACATCAGTACAAAGAGTGGTTGAAGATTCTACCGATCCATCTGGTTGTGGATCTGATATAATAGAAATGGACAGAAAAAGAAGGGTGACTGCGTAGGATGTCCAGTTGCCACTACGTTCATTTCTGGCGAATTATGTAACATTTTTTAAGTCTGCTAATGGAAATGACGCAGTTTGTGCATGAAAGTGTGCAACCGGTACATGAAGCATCGAGATCCCAGTGCTGTCTTCCTTCACCTGAATCACTGTTTGAGGTGTTTGTTCAGCTCTCTCCTGTGGCTGTTAGTCGCAAGGGTATAGGTGCACTTAAATGACCTTGAAAAGTGAAAGTGCTAGTGTAGGTTAGCTACATGCCAGGTTCAAATGCCTGGCATCATCAACATCACAGTGGTGAGAAATTTGAAAATCCAAGATGGCAATGGCAGGAAATTTTAAGAATGCAACAATGAGCTGGTGGGTAATTTAAAAAAAAATAGCATCCCCCCATGAACCATGGACCTTGCCGTTGGTGGGGAGGCTTGCGTGCCTCAGCGATACAGATGGCAGTACCGTAGGTGCAACCACAACGGAAGGGTATCTGTTGAGAGGCCAGACAAACATGTGGTTCCTGAAGAGGGGCAGCAGCCTTTTCAGTAGTTGCAGGGGCAACAGTCTGGATGACTGACTGATCGGGCCTTGTAACATTAGCCAAAACGGCCTTGCTATGCTGGTACTGCGAACGGCTGAAAGCAAGGGGAAACTACAGCCGTAATTTTTCCCGAGGACATGCAGCTTTACTGTATGATTAAATGATGATGGCGTCCTCTTGGGTAAAATATTCCGGAGGTAAAATAGTCCCCCATTCGGATCTCCGGGCGGGGACTACTCATGGAGACGTCGTTATCAGGAGAAAGAAAACTGGCGTTCTACGGATCGGAGCGCGGAATGTCAGATCCCTTAATCGGGCAGGTAGGTTAGAAAGTTTAAAAAGGGAAATGGATAGATTAAAGTTAGATACAGTGGGAATTAGTGAAGTTCAGTGGCAGGTGGAACAAGACTTCTGGTCAGGTGAATACAGCGCTATAAATACAAAATCAAATAGGGGTAATGCAGGAGTCGGTTTAACAATGAATAGGAAAATAGGAATGCGGGTAAGCTATTACAAACAGCATAGTGAACGCATTATTGTGGCCAAGATAGATGCCAAGCCCACGCCTACCACAGTAGTAAAGGTTTATATGCCAACTAGCTGTGCAGATGAAGAAATTGATGAAATGTATGATGGGATGAAAGAAATTATTCAAGTAGTGAAGGGAGACGAAATTTTAATAGTCATGGGTGACTGGAATTCGGGAGTAGGAAAAGGGAGAGAAGGAAACATAATAGGTGAATGTGGATTGGGGGTAAGAAATGAAAGAGGAAGCCGTCTGCTAGAATACTGCACAGAGCATAACTTAATCATAGATAACACTTGCTTCAAGAATCATGAAAGGAGGTTGTATAAATGGAAGAATCCTGGAGATACTAGTAGGTATCAGATAGATTATATAATGGTAAGACAGAGATTTAGGAACCAGGTTTTAAATTGTAAGACATTTCCAGGGGCAGATGTGGATTCTGACCACATTCTATTGGTTATGAACTGCAAATTGAAACTGAAGAAACTGCAAAAAGGTGGGAATTTAAGGATATGGGACCTGAATAAACTGAAAGAACCAGAAGTTGTACAGAGTTTCAGGGAGAGCATAAGGGAACAATTGACAGGAATGGGGGAAAGAAATACAGAAGAAGAAGAATGGGTAGCTCTGAGGGATGAAGTAGTGAAGGCAGCAGACGATCAAGTAGGTAAAAAGACGAGGGCTAATAGAAATCCTTGGGTAACAGAAGAAATATTGAATTTAATTGATGAAAGGAGAAAATGTAAAAATGCAGTAAATGAAGCAGGCAAAAAGGAATACAAACGTCTCAAAAATGAGATCGACAGGAAGTGCAAAATGGTTAAGCAGGGATGGCTAGAGGACAAATGTAAGGATGTAGAGGCCTGTCTCACTAGGAGTAAGATAGATACTGCCTACAGGAAAATTAAAGAGACCTTTGGAGAGAAGAGAACCACTTGTATGAATATCAAGAGCTCAGATGGAAACCCAGTTCTAAGCAAAGAAGGGAAAGCAGAAAGGTGGAAGGAGTATATAGAGGGTCTATACAGGGGCGATGTTCTTGAGGACAATATTATGGAAATGGAAGAGGATGTAGATGAAATGGGAGATAAGATACTGCGTGAAGAGTTTGACAGAGCACTGAAAGACCTGAGTCGAAACAAGGCCCCAGGAGTAGACAACATTCCATTAGAACTACTGACGGCCTTGGGAGAGCGAGTCATGACAAAACTCTACCATCTGATGAGAAAGATGTATGAGACAGGCGAAATACCCTCAGACTTCAAGAAGAATATAATAATTCCAATCCCAAAGAAAGCAGGTGTTGACAGATGTGAAAATTACCGAACTATCAGTGTAATAAGTCACAGCTGCAAAATACTAACGCGAGTTCTTTACAGACGAATGGAAAAACTGGTAGAAGCGGACTTCGGGGAAGATCAGTTTGGATTCCGTAGAAATGTTGGAACACGTGAGGCAATACTAACCTTACGACTTATCTTAGAAGAAAGATTAAGAAAAGGCAAACCTACGTTTCTAGCATTTGTAGACTTAGAGAAAGCTTTTGACAATGTTAACTGGAATACTCTCTTTCAAATTCTGAAGGTGGCAGGGGTAAAATACAGGGAGCGAAAGGCTATTTACAATTTGTACAGAAACCAGATGGCAGTTATAAAGAGTCGAGGGGCATGAACGGGAAGCAGTGGTTGGGAATGGAGTGAGACAGGGTTGTAGCCTCTCCCCGATGTTATTCAATCTGTATATTGAGCATGCAGTAAAGGAAACAAAAGAAAAATTCGGAGTAGGTATTAAAATTCAAGGAGAAGAAATAAAAACTTTGTGGTTCGCCAATGACATTGTAATTCTGTCAGAGACAGCAAAGGACTTGGAAGAGCAGTTGAACGGAATGGATGGTGTCTTGAAAGGAGGATATAAGATGAACATCAACAAAAGCAAAACGAGGATAATGGAATGTAGTCGAATTAAATCGGGTGATGCTGAGGGAATTAGATTAGGAAATGAGACACTTAAAGTAGTAAAGGAGTTTTGCTATTTGGGGAGTAAAATAACTGATGATGGTCGAAGTAGAGAGGATATAAAATGTAGACTGGCAATTGCAAGGAAATCGTTTCTGAAGAAGAGAAATTTGTTAACATCGAGTATAGATTTAAGTGTCAGGAAGTCTTTTCTGAAGGTATTTGTATGGAGTGTAGTCATGAATGGAAATGAAACGTGGACGATAAATACACTCCTGGAAATTGAAATAAGAACACCGTGAATTCATTGTCCCAGGAAGGGGAAACTTTATTGACACATTCCTGGGGTCAGATACATCACATGATCACACTGACAGAACCACAGGCACATAGACACAGGCAACAGAGCATGCACAATGTCGGCACTAGTACAGTGTATATCCACCTTTCGCAGCAATGCAGGCAGCTATTCTCCCATGGAGACGATCGTAGAGATGCTGGATGTAGTCCTGTGGAACGGCTTGCCATGCCATTTCCACCTGGCGCCTCAGTTGGACCAGCGTTCGTGGCGGACGTGCAGGCCGCGTGAGACGACGCTTCATCCAGTCCCAAACATGCTCAATGGGGGACAGATCCGGAGATCTTGCTGGCCAGGGTAGTTGACTTACACCTTCTAGAGCACGTTGGGTGGCACGGGATACATGCGGACGTGCATTGTCCTGTTGGAACAGCAAGTTCCCTTGCCGGTCTAGGAATGGTAGAACGATGGGTTCGATGACGGTTTGGATGTACCGTGCACTATTCAGTGTCCCCTCGACGATCACCGGTGTGGTGTACGGCCAGTGGTGTTGGCCCTGTGTGCCTCGGTCGTATGCAGTCCTGATTGTGGCGCTCACCTGCACGGCGCCAAACACGCATACGACCATCATTGGCACCAAGGCAGAAGCGACTCTCATCGCTGAAGACGACACGTCTCCATTCGTCCCTCCATTCACGCCTGTCGCGACACCACTGGAGGCGGGCTGCACGATGTTGGGGCGTGAGCGGAAGACGGCCTAACGGTGTGCGGGACCGTAGCCCAGCTTCATGGAGACGGTTGCGAATGGTCCTCGCCGATACCCCAGGAGCAACAGTGTCCCTAATTTGCTGGGAAGTGGCGGTGCGGTCCCCTACGGCACTGCGTAGGATCCTACGGTCTTGGCGTGCATCCGTGCGTCGCTGCGGTCCGGTCCCAGGTCGACGGGCACGTGCACCTTCCGCCGACCACTGGCGACAACATCGATGTACTGTGGAGACCTCACGCCCCACGTGTTGAGCAATTCGGCGGTACGTCCACCCGGCCTCCCGCATGCCCCTCGCTCAAAGTCCGTCAACTGCACATACGGTTCACGTCCACGCTGTCGCGGCATGCTACCAGTGTTAAAGACTGCGATGGAGCTCCGTATGCCACGGCAAACTGGCTGACACTGACGGCGGCGGTGCACAAATGCTGCGCAGCTAGCGCCATTCGACGGCCAACACCGCGGTTCCTGGTGTGTCCGCTGTGCCGTGCGTGTGATCATTGCTTGTACAGCCCTCTCGCAGTGTCCGGAGCAAGTATGGTGGGTCTGACACACCGGTGTCAATGTGTTCTTTTTTCCATTTCCAGGAGTGTAGTTTAGACAAGAAGAGAATAGAAGCTTTCGAAATTTGGTGCTACAGAAGAATGCTGAAGATAAGGTGGGTCGATCACGTAACTAATGAGGAAGTATTGAATAGGATTGGGGAGAAGAGAAGTTTGTGGCACAACTTGACTAGAAGAAGGGATCGGTTGGTAGGACATGTTTTGAGGCATCAAGGGATCACAAGTTTAGCATTGGAGGGCAGCGTGGAGGGTAAAAATAGTAGAGGGAGACCAAGAGATGAATACACTAAGCAGATTCAGAAGGATGTAGGTTGCAGTAGGTACTGGGAGATGAAGAAGCTTGGAGAGGATAGAGTAGCATGGAGAGCTGCATCAAACCAGTCTCAGGACTGAAGACGACAACAACAACAACAACAACAACAGCATCATTTAAAATGAAACAGCTAATCACAGAGCAGTATTTTACCGAGAGGGACAATAAAACGAAACAGCTAATCAATTTGTAGCCTATCATGTTCAAAATTATCCAAATGATCTGATTTTTTCTTTCAAAAATCATGTAAGTGCACACACATACACACAAATGCACACACACACACACACACACACACACAAACACACACACACACACACACACACACACACACACACTTATCAGTATTGCAGCAGCTCAATTTGTAGCCTATCATGTTCAAAATTATCCAAATGATCTGATTTTTTCTTTCAAAAATCATGTAAGTGCACACACATACACACAAATGCACACACACACACACACACACACACACACACACACACACACACACACACACAAACACACTCACACATGCACACACACACACACACACACACACACACACACACACACTTATCAGTATTGCAGCAGCTCTCCTACATTGGAATAACACCTTTCGTGTGAGCGTGTATATATATATATATATATATATATATATATATATATATATATATATATATACGCACGCTCACACGAAAGGTGTTATTCCAATGTTGGAGAGCTGCTGCAATACTGATAAGAGTTAAGAGGGGGAGCATGAAGATGGGCTGAGGTGGGACTGAAATTGTATTCGCATGGGAGACATACTAGGACAACCCATGCACCTATGCTACTTGCAGTGCCAGGACCGTGCAGTGGTTAATGCATCTGCCTCGTGACCAGAAGACACGGGTTCGAATCTTGGCCTTAGTACAAATTTTAATTAATTATTTCAGCCTGTGTTCATTATCACAAGTTCAGGTTACTTATTGTAATATGTACTAGTAGGTATAATTACAGGTCTCTGATTGCAAACAAAAATTCTGCTTTTGTTCCAAACTACAGTTATTTATGAAAATACGAGGGCAGTTCAATAAGTAATGCAACACATTTTTTTTCTCGGCCAATTTTGGTTGAAAAAACCGGAAATTTCTTGTGGAATATTTTCAAACATTCCCGCTTCGTCTCGTATAGTTTCATTGACTTCCGACAGGTGGCAGCGCTGTACGGAGCTGTTAAAATGGCGTCTGTAACGGATGTGCGTTGCAAACAACGGGCAGTGATCGAGTTTCTTTTGGCGGAAAACCAGGGCATCTCAGATATTCATAGGCGCTTGCAGAATGTCTACGGTGATCTGGCAGTGGACAAAAGCACGGTGAGTCGTTGGGCAAAGCGTGTGTCCTCTTCGCCGCAAGGTCAAGCAAGACTGTCTGATCTCCCGCGTGCGGGCTGGCCGTGCACAGCTGTGACTCCTGCAATGGCGGAGCGTGCGAACACACTCGTTCGAGATGATCGACGGATCACCATCAAACAACTCAGTGCTCAACTTGACATCTCTGTTGGTAGTGCTGTCACAATTGTTCACCAGTTGGGATATTCAAAGGTTTGTTCCCGCTGGGTCCCTCATTGTCTAACCGAACACCATAAAGAGCAAAGGAGAACCATCTGTGCGGAATTGCTTGCTCGTCATGTGGCTGAGGGTGACAATTTCTTGTCAAAGATTGTTACAGGCGATGAAACATGGGTTCATCACTTCGAACCTGAAACAAAACGGCAATCAATGGAGTGGCGCCACACCCACTCCCCTACCAAGAAAAAGTTTAAAGCCATACCCTCAGCCGGTAAAGTCATGGTTACAGTCTTCTGGGACGCTGAAGGGGTTATTCTGTTCGATGTCCTTCCCCATGGTCAAACGATCAACTCTGAAGTGTATTGTGCTACTCTTCAGAAATTGAAGAAACGACTTCAGCGTGTTCGTAGGCACAAAAATCAGAACGAACTTCTCCTTCTTCATGACAACGCAAGTCCTCACACAAGTCTTCGCACCCGAGAGGAGCTCACAAAACTTCAGTGGACTGTTCATCCTCATGCACCCTACAGCCCCGATCTCGCACCGTCGGATTTCCATATGTTTGGCCCAATGAAGGACGCAATCCGTGGGCCGCACTACGCGGATGATGAAGAAGTTACTGATGCAGTACGACGTTGGCTCCGACATCGACCAGTGGAATGGTACCGTGCAGGCATACAGGCCCTCATTTCAAGGTGGCGTAAGGCCGTAGCATTGAATGGAGATTACGTTGAAAAATAGTGTTGTGTAGCTAAAGAATTGGGGAATAACCTGTTGTATTTCAATGCTGAATAAAACAACCCCTGTTTCAGAAAAAAAATGTGTTGCATTACTTATTGAACTGCCCTTGTACATAACAATTTGGAGTACAAAACAAATGTGGCACTGCTATCAAAACTTAATTGTTGTATACGATTTTTATAAAAAATACACTTGGCTCACAGAGTAGGAGTACTGATAAGATTTACATTTTAAGGAGCACTTGTCGACAACTGAAGTTCGATAACTGTACCACAATTTGCAAGCAGAATGGACCATCAAGTTAAATATTTCCACATCTAAATTGTGTGTATTACTTATCAAATTACTTGCAACTCACTTACTAACACGACTGATATATGGCATAAAATGCATTTCTGATGAGAAGAGTTTGACTTTGTACCAAATTTAAAGAAAAAATGTTATTCCCACATCTAGATTCAGAAATCGGTCCTAGTTCCACTAGAACGGATACCAAAGTCAGGTAAAAATTATAACGACCCGTCTTACTAGGACATTAAGTTCATGTTGCAGCATAAAATGTTTATTGTCTTCTGCTTATAATGCTACCTCGAACCGTCTCACAGTGGGAACTACATGACACATCGATGAAACATCAGACTGGACAATAGTAATACACAATCATATAGGTAGGAAACGAGGGCTGTTGTGCTTTCAACTAACCACCTTCAAAGTAACCCAAACATTATAGTGCCTCTGTACTAGGCTATTAACTGTATCTTGCAGTACAAACGTTTATCATCTTCTGATTTAACGTCCGCCTCGAGCAGATGCATCGAACAAAAGCGAACAAACAAAGTCCGTCTCCGTAGCGTAGTGGTAGCGTTTCCGCATGCCACGCAGGGGACTGCGTGTTGTGTGTCCTTCTTCATCATTTTCATCATCATTGACCCGCAAGTCGCAAGCCGGCACGATAGTTCAGCGTGTTCGGTCAGAGAGCCCGTTGGCCACTGTAATAAAAAAAAAAAAAAAAACTGAGTGGAAGGATCAACAAACGAACTGGAACGGATGCCATGTCACATCCGCAACGATCAGACAACGAAAGTGGAAAAAAAGTCGGTAGAGCACTTGCCAGCGAAAGGCAAAGGTCCCAAGTTCGAGTCTCGGTCCGACACACAGTTTAAATCTGCCAGGGAGTTTCAGTGTTGCAGATAGTTTCTTTCTTTCTATTATTAGCAATTTCACCTGTTACTGGAAAGGCATGCTAAGTTTGTAACTGTCTCGGTAGAGTGCACTAGAATATGGTTGCACAAGCGGTACCATCTAGCGAGAGTTTCACGAATGGTTAGAGAACATAAAAGCGCAACACATTATTCGTTACCTTTAGTTGCTAAAAATTTCCTTCCTTGCTGACAGCTTTAGCGGGATAAAGTGAGAATAACTGTAGCATAAGCACGAACTCGGTGCGCTCACGGCCGGCCGAAGTGGCCGTGCGGTTAAAGGCGCTGCAGTCTGGAACCGCAAGACCGCTACGGTCGCAGGTTCGAATCCTGCCTCGGGCATGGATGTTTGTGATGTCCTTAGGTTAGTTAGGTTTAACTAGTTCTACGTTCTAGGGGACTAATGACCTCAGCAGTTGAGTCCCATAGTGCTCAGAGCCATTTGAACCATTTGGTGCGCTCACGCCCGATCTAAACACAGTCGGAAACAATAGCGTGCAAATCCAGGCAAAGGACTCTATTTTAGATAATTTCAATAGGGCAATGTACAGTAACGTATTTAGCCATTGACAACAGATTTCTGACGCTTGAGTCCAACAAACCTTGCTAAAAATGACACGTCTAGGATAAATCTATAATGTGGTGTATCACTTAAACTGCATATTTTCGTAATACGCAAGTATAAGTACCAGAAACCAATAAATACGACATGTTAGCTACGCATATAGTTAAATCGAAAGGGGGGCTTCTCAGTTTACTTCTGTCAGCCAATCACTACACAGAACGCATGACGTCACGAAATATCAATGTTTCGTCCCACAAACTCATAAGCGCCACGGAGTGAACCATAATTATGTAAAACATTAAACACGTTCTGAATTGAAAACACGAAAACATTAATTACGCAGTGAAGCTAATACACAACGCATTAAACTTCTCTCTAAAACGCCAAAAGGCATCATTTTCAGTACAGTTTGTGGTGATAAAGTGTCGAGGAATTTGTGGCGGCTCTAAAATGTGCTTACCTACAGTTCTTATCTTGGAATCATCTTTTGTTGTCGTTTAGTAGGTGATTATGTAAAGGAAAGGAGATGCAGTCAGTGAACTTTCTAGAGATCCCTGGCACCATACTGCTGTTAGGTAAATGTCACAGTCTTCCCCAGAGTAGTAACCACGAGCCGAGCCTGCACATGAGCACAAACTCTAATCAAAAGTATCCGGACATCGATTAGTGGACGTTGGTAGGCCTTTATGGCAGTTCGAACTGCGCTGGGGACACTTTCAATGATATGTTTGAGTGTCTGTGGACGAATGGTAGCCCATTTTTCCTCAATAACTGAAAGCAGAGAGGATAGTGATGTTAGATGATGGAGCCTGAAGCCGTTCTAACTCATTACAAAGGTGTTTCATTGCAGGAACGTTATTGTGCACACATCATTACCTTACAGCTACTGCTGTAGAATGGAGTGCATTGGCATGCTGACGCAATCAATCATCCTCTCAGGATACTTCCTCTAATGTACACAGTAGTGTAGAACGTGTTGATATCCTTCCGCATTTAACGTTTTTTTATACACAATAATGTGCCCACAAACTAACCACGAAAAACACCTTGCATACCGCAACACAACCACCTCCATACTTCACTGTTGGCACTACAGATGATGGATGTCAGGTAACGTTCTCCAGGATTTCTCGAAACCAAAACCCTTCCATCGGATTGCCACAGGCTATAGCATGGCTGATCACCCCATATCGCTCGTTATGTATACCACCTCAAGTGCCACTTAACACTGACTACATAAATATGTGGCATATGACGAGGTGTTCGACCATTGTAGCCCGTTCTTTTTACGTCCCTACGCACAGTCTTTGCGCTCACTGGACTGCTGGTATCTCTTTGGAACTCAAGAGTGATTCCTTCCGCTTTCTTGCGATTTTGTAGAGACAACCTTCGCAATGATCGACATTCCCTCTCTGTCACTACATGACTCACATAGTCCCGGTCAAGCTGTGCCTGTTCCGTCGCGTTTCCATTTCACAAACTATCACAAGCTGTAGTAGAGTTGAAATGTCTATGCTGTATTTGTTACTCAGACGACCCATTCGGGTGTTATTGCTTCTCTACAATACCCCCTGCATCCCTTTGTAATAGCAGGTCTGTCTCTCGTGACATCTGGTGGTCAGCTCTACATTACATAGGGGTGTCCAGACACTTTTGATCAGATAGCGTAAGTACACTGCTGGAAAAAAAATATAGTGCACCCTTTAGAAGTTTCAAAATCACTCAATATTTGTTGCAACAATGCATGTGGAGTACGTGAGATGAGTACATTTACAGATCAATGCACAAGCGGTTCTATGGTACCAAGTACCGACCTGTGTTGAAACACCCATGTTAGTACGTGGTGTAGCCTCCATGGGCGGCAATGCAGGCGCTGACTCTGGCGTCCATTCGATCATACAGACGTCGAATACTGTCCTGGGATACGTTCTTGCACGCCTGCTTGACCTGTTTACGTAGTTCTGTATAAGATTTGTTGGCTGACAAGTCGCAGGAGTCACTTGACGTGCCATTACAGCCCACACGTACTCGATTGGAGACAATTCCGGAGGGCGTGCTAGCCAGGGAAGTTTCTGCACATCTTACAGAGCACATGGATATTCATGGGCGGTGTGTGGGGGAACGTCCTGTTGGAACATCACATCACCTTCCTGTTGCAACAACGGCAAAATAACGGTTCTCACAACATTCTGCACGTACCAAGTGCTGGTTAGCGTCCTCTCCAAAGTACTAATGGTGAAAGTTGTATCTCATCGCACGCGAGAAAAGAGGGGCCTGGGTGGGGCCAGTGCTTTTTTTGTGTATTTAGGGCGCACAACTACAATGGTCATTAGCGCCCAGACTAAGTTAGGAATGCACTGCGAGCCACAAGGTTAAAACAGCAACTAAAAGGGACAACACTATAAAAGACATATTAACAGGCAAGGGATTAAAAGAAAACGGCATAATCAAATGTCCTTAGACAGGTTTGTCAAGTGGATAAAACGAAGAACGCGAGCAGCTGCTCCTGGGTCATCCACGAAAATGGCATCCAGAGTACATGGCAGGCCAAGATCAACGCGCAGTGTATTAAAATTCGGACAGCACGTTAAAATGTGGCGTACCGTCAGCAATTGCCCACATGGCCAGAACGGCGCCGGCGCAGCCGTCAGCAGATGGCGATGGCTGAACCGGCAGTGTCCAATCCGTAACCGGGGCAAAACGACCTCCTCCCGCCGAGAAGGGCGTGAAGAGGTCGTCCAAGCCGTGGGAAGAGGTTTCAAGGTGCGAAGCTTGTTGTCCGTAAGTGTAGCCCAATCGGCATGCCACAGCGATAAAATGCGCTGACAAATGACCCTGCTAAAGTCAGATGAAGGCACACAACAAGAAGCTGTCCGAGGCTGGAGGACCGCAGCCTTGGCCGCGGCATCTGCAGCTTCGTTCCCAGGGATACCGACATGGCCAGGAACCCACATAAAGGTAACCGGAGAACCGTCGTCCGCCAGCTGCTGAAGAGAGCGTTGGATCCGGTGCATGAAAGGGTGAGCGGGGCCAGTGCGTCTCGGACGAATGCACTCTACGTGACAGTGCTCAACAGGTCTACATCGTACATGCAAACGACCATCACTTGATCGCAGGCAGAATCTGCTTTCATCGCTGAAGACCACGGGGCGCCATTCCATCTTCCAAGTAATCCCCTGAAGGCACCACTCGAGTCTTGCAGGTTAAAGCAGTGGCGCCGGCCGGCGTGGCCGTGCGGTTCTAGGCGCTTCAGTCTGGAACCACGTGACCGCTACGGCCGCAGGTTCGAATCCTGCCTCGGGCATGGATGTGTGTGGTGTCCTTAGGTTAGTTAGGTTTAAGTAGTTTTAAGTCTTAGAGGACTGATGACCACAGATGTTAAGTCTCATAGTGCTCAGAGCCATTTGAACCATTTTTTGAAAGCAGTGGCGTGAGTGCAAGATCGGCTACGGGTGTGCGTGCCAGTACTGCCACTGCAGGTAACCAGCTTGCGACAGTTCGTGTTGACGCGTCTGAGCTATCTGCCAATGTTGTCCTTACAGTACAACGATCCTGGCGAGCGTCTGTGCTGCGTGGACGTCCATTACCTCATGTACAAGTGTGAGAATGTTCATGTGACCACAGATATTAGCATCGTCGCGCAGCTGACGCAGCCCGCCACACTTGTGTGCCAGTTCTCCAAAAGGATATCTCGTCCCTCGGAAGGCCACAATTTTACCACATTCAGACTCACTCAGTTGGCTGCAGGAAGCTTGAGTGCGTCTCTGTGGCGTGGTTTCCAGCTTTCTTGTCATGTTTGCACAACACTGAGAGCCTTCTGGCTGTGCGCTTTCCCTACTAACAGGTAGACACAGAACTAACGTCGATCAATTGTAGAATTTTGGAACACGTATTATGTTCGAGTATAAAGACTTTTCTGGAGACTAGAAAACTACTCTGTAGGAATCAGCATGGGTTTCGAAAATGACGATCGTGTGAAACCCAGCTCGCGCTTTTCGTCCACAAGACTCAGAGGGCCATAGACACGGGTTCCCAGGTAGATGCCGTGTTTCTTGACTTCCGCAAGGCGTTCGATACAGTTCCCCACAGTCGTTTAATGATCAAAGTAAGAGCATATGGACTATCAGACCAATTGTGTGATTGGATTGAAGAGTTCCTAGATAACAGAACGCAGCATGTAATTCTTAATGGAGAAAAGTCTTCCGAAGTAAGAGTGATTTCAGGTGTGCCGCAGGGGAGTGTCGTAGGACCGTTGCTATTCACAATATACATAAGTGACCTTGTGGATGACATCGGAAGTTCACTGAGGCTTTTTGCGGATGATGCTGTGGTATATCGAGAGGTTGTAACAATGGAAAATTGTACTGACATGCAGGAGGATCTGCAGCGAATTGACGCATGGTGCAGGGAATGGCAATTGAATCTCAATGTACACAAGTGTAATGTGCTGCGAATACATAGAAAGAAATATCCCTTATCATTTAGCTACAATATAGCAGGTCAGCAACTGGAAGCAGTTAATTCCATAAATTATCTGGGAGTACGCATTAGGAGTGTTTTAAAATGGAATGATCATATAAAGTCGATCGTCGGTAAAGCAGACGCCAGACTGAGATTCATTGGAAGAGTCCTAAGGAAATGCAATCCGAAAACAAAGGAAGCAGGTTACAGTACGCTTGTCCGCCCACTGCTTGAATACTGTTCTCCAGTGTGGGATCCGTACCAGATAGGGTTGATAGAGGAGATAGAGAAGATCCAACGGAGAGCAGCGCGCTTCGTTACAGGATCATTTAGTAGTCGCGAAAGCGTTACGGAGATGATAGATAAACTCCAGTGGCAGACTCTGCAGGAGAGACGCTCAGTAGCTCGGTACGGGCTTTTGTTAAAGTTTCGAGAACATACCTTCACCGAGGAGTCAAGCAGTATATTGCTCCCTTCTACGTATATCTCGCGAAGGGACCATGATGATAAAATTAGAGAGATTAGAGCCCACACACAGGCATACCGACAATCCTTCTTTCCACGAACAATACGAGACTGGAATAGAAGGGAGAACCGATAGAGGTACTCAAGGTACCCTCCGCCACACACCGTCAGGTGGCTTGCGGAGTATGGATGTAGATGGCGCTCTGGTAGCCATGCCACTACGCTATCTGTTGACGGATGACGTTGAAACTACGAGGGTAAGCCCAAAAGTAAGGTCTCCTATTTTTTTTTAAGTACAGAACTCTTTTTGTGAGGCAGTTGGTCACTCTGTTATGAAGAGTGCTTCACGCGCTGTGTGTAAACATGCGCACGCCGCGCTGAGGCGCTCAGTCTTGGCTTGGCAGTCGTTGAGAATGGAGCTCCCGTTGTATGTTACCACCAAGTGCGAATTGCGCGCAGTTATTCGGTTTTTGAACGCTAAGGGCACTGCACCGATTGAAATCCATCGCCAATTGACGGAAGTGTGTGGTGAGTCGTGCATGGATATCAAAAATGTTCGTAAGTGGTGTAGAGAGTTTGCAGTTGGTCGGACCGGAATTTGCGACGAACAAAGGAGCGGGAGACCGTCAATTTCTGAGGAGACAGTGTTGAAGGTTGAGCAAAGCATGCGTGAAGATCGGCGGATCACCCTGGATGATCTCTGCACGTTGGTTCCTGAGGTTTCCCGAAGCACCGCTGACAGTATTTTAACGGAAACATTGAACTACCGGGCCCGCATCTCGTGGTCGTGCGGTAGCGTTCTCGCTTCCCACGCCCGGGTTCCCGGGTTCGATTCCCGGCGGGGTCAGGGATTTTCTCTGCCTCGTGATGGCTGGGTGTTGTGTGCTGTCCTTAGGTTAGTTAGGTTTAAGTAGTTCTAAGTTCTAGGGGACTGATGACCATAGATGTTAAGTCCCATAGTGCTCAGAGCCATTTGAACCATTGAACTACCGGAAGGTGTGCGCAAGATGGGTACCACGCATGTTGACTGAGGAGCACATGCGGCAACGAGTTTATGTATGCTTCCCGCTCATTTCTTCACCGCCTTGCAGCCGAACAGGACAACTTTCTGGACTCAATTGTCAGGGGTGAAGAAACTTGGGCATACCACTTTACACCTGAGACCAAGCAACAATCACGCCAGTGGCGGCATCCTTCTTCGCCAAAGCCGCGGAAATTCAAACAAGCACAGTCTGCCGGTAAAGTCATGACAACGGTTTTTTGGGATCGGAAAGGGGTATTGTTGGTCGTCTTTGTGCCCGCTGGGACCACAATTAACGCTGATTGGTACTGTGAGACTCTGAAAAAACTCAAACGGGCAATTCAGAACCGGAGAAGAGGAATGTTGAGCAAGGGCGTACACATTCTCCATGACAATGCTCGCCCACCCATCGCTCGGCAAACCGTTGCTTTCCTGTAACAGTTTCAGTGGAACATAATCACCCCCCCCCCCCTATAGTCCTGTCACCTGTTCCCTTGGTTAAAAGAACATCTGGCCGGAAAGTGATTCAGCTCCGACGACGAGGTGAAAGAAGAGGTTCATAACTTACTGAACAGCATGGCGGCGAGCTGGTATGACATGGGCATACAAAAACTGCCACGGCGCCTACAAAAATGCATCGACAGAAATGGTGATTATGTCGAAAAATAGCTAAATGTTCAAGCTTTAAACTGATGTAAGCCATTGTAGAAATAAACAGGTCTATGCACTTATAAGAAAATAGACCTTACTTTTGGGATTACTCTCGTATTATTAGTACATCTATTATCACCTAGGTGGCATAGGCCGTCATCAGATTAAAATCGAAGTCGTCTTTCCAGGTGTAGTAACTTTTTCCGGCAGTGTATGTATTACAAGGTGTGCGAAAGATGAGCAAATTCGATGGCCCGTAGGGTGTGTACTTCGCTCGCGTGCGATGGGAGCGAGAACCGCGACACCCCTGAAATACTGTGCCAAGTAGTGTGCCCATTGCGCATGCGTCACGCGGGGAGGCCCGGCAGGTCAGTTGTCTCACGCGTGGCCGGGAGCCAGCGAGCCTCGTCTGCCCCTTGTGTCTCCTTTTATACCCGCGGGCTGGCCAACAGCAGCCACTGTGACGCAAAGGCGACATACACCTGCGTCTCCAGATGCTGCGTCATTGACAAGCACACTTTCTTATCGCTCCTGTAGACACAAGGCTGCATGGGGATTTCTGTCCGCTGAGTATAAGAGACACTTGTAAGATGGCTATATTTTGAAGATATTATTCGAAGTGTTAATATTTGTAAGGGAAAACAATATATTTGCAGAACTGTGGTCAGAGAAACAGTTGATAGGCAACAGTATGTGTGTCTACTACGATCTTTGACAGTCAGTAGTGGAGAGCTGCGGTGTGCAGCAGGTGGGGGTTCGTTGAGTGGACAGTGTAATGCATGGATGCACTTTTGGAACTATGCGAGTTGCAGATTATGAGGAGGAATGATGACTTAGAACTATGGTTGGGCAGCATACGAACATAAAAAAGATTCCACAATGAAGGACAAGGTATTATTTGATGAGGTAAAAAGTTTAATTTTATTTTTGCGGACTTGAACTGTTGGTCCACTTCACCCGCGTCACAGTCGAGTTTTTGATAATTAATTCTATTGATTGATCTTCTGAGTTAAGTTACTGTACGATGAAAGTTATTAGATTAAAAGAATTTTCATATTAGACTCTACTGTATGGTTAAATGATGATGGCGTCCTCTTGGGTAAAATATTCCGGAGGTAAAATAGTCCCCCATTCGGATCTCCGGGCGGGGACTACTCATGGAGACGTCGTTATCAGGAGAAAGAAAACTGGCGTTCTACGGATCGGAGCGCGGAATGTCAGATCCCTTAATCGGGCAGGTAGGTTAGAAAGTTTAAAAAGGGAAATGGATAGATTAAAGTTAGATACAGTGGGAATTAGTGAAGTTCAGTGGCAGGTGGAACAAGACTTCTACTCAGGTGAATACAGGGTTATAAATACAAAATCAAATAGGGGTAATGCAGGAGTAGGTTTAATAATGAATAAAAAATAGGAGTGCGGGGAAGCTACTACCAACAGCATAGTGAACGCCTTATTGTGGCCAAGATAGACATGAAGCCCATGGCAACTGCAGTAGTACAAGTTTATATGCCAACTAGCTCTGCAGATGATGAAGAAATTGATGAAATGTATGATGAGATAAAAGAAATTATTCAGGTAGTGAAGGGAGACGAAACTTTAATAGTCATGGGTGACTGGAATTTGAGAGTAGGAAAAGGGAGGGAAGGAAACATACTGGGTGAATAGGGATCGGGGCTAAGAAATGAAAGAGGAAGCCGCCTGGTAGAATTTTGCACAGAGCACAACTTAATCATAGCTAACACTTGGTTCAAGAATCATAAAAGAAGGTTGTATACATGGAAGAAGCCTGGAGATACTAGAAGGTATCAGATAGGTTATATAATGGCAAGACAGAGATTTAGGAACCAGGTTTTAAATTGTAAGACATTTCCAGGGGCAGATGTGGACTCTGACCACAATCTATTGGTTATGAACTGTAGATTAAAACTGAAAAAACTGCAAAAAGGTGGGAATTTAACGAGATGGGACCTGGATAAACTGACAGAACCAGAGTTTGTAGAGAGTTTCAGGGAGAGCATTAGGGAACGATTGACAAGAATGCGGGTAAGAAATACAGTAGAAGAAGAATGGGTAGCTTTGAGAGATGAAATAGTGAAGGCAGCAGAGGATCAAGTAAGTAAAGAGATGAGGGCTAGTAGAAATCCATGGGTAACAGAACAGATACTGAATTTCATTGATGAAAGGAAAAAATACAAAAATGCAGTAAATGAAGCAGGCAAAAAGGAATACAAACGTCTCAAAAACGAGATAGACAGGAAGTGCAAAATGGCTAAACAGGGATGGCTAGACGACAAATGTAACGGTGTAGGGGCATATATTACTAGGGGTAAGTTAAATATTGCCTACAGGAAAATTAAAGAGACCAATAATTCCAATCCCGAAGAAAGCAGGTGTTGACAGATGTGAAAATTTCCGAACTATCAGTTTAATAGGTCAGAGCTGCAAAATACTACACGAATTCTTTACAGATACATGGAAAAACTGGTAGAAGCCGACCTCGGGGAAGATCAGTTTGGATTCCGTAGAAATGTTGGAACACGTGAGGCAATACTGACCCTACGACTTATCTCATAAGATAGATTAAGGGAAACAAACCTACGTTTCTAGCATTTTTAGACTCAGAGAAATCTTTTGACAAATTCGACTGGAATACTCTCTTTCAAATTCTAAAGGTGGCAGGGGCAAAATACAGGGAGCGAAAGGCTATTTACAATTTGTACAGAAACCAGATGGCAGTTATAAGAATCGAGGGACATGAAAGAGAAGCAGTGGTGTAGAAGGGAGTGAGACAGGGTTGTAGCCTATCCGCGATGTTATTCAATCTGTATATTGAGCAAGCAGTAAAGGAAACAAAAGAAAAATTCGGAGCAGGAATTAAAATCCATGGAGAAGAAATAAAAACTTTGAGGTTCGCCGATGACATTGTATTTCCGTCAGGGACAGCAAAGGACCTGAAAGAGCAGCTGAACGGAATGGACAGTGTCTTGAAAGGAGGATAATAAGATGAACATCAACAAAAGCAAAACGAGGATAATGGAATGTAGTCGAATTAAATCAGGTGATGCTGAGGGAATTAGATTAGGAAATGAGACACTTAAAGTAGTAAATGAGTTTTGCTGTTTGGGGAGCAAAATAACTGATAATGGTCGAAGTAGAGAGGATATAAAATGTAGACTGGAAATGGCAAGGAAAGCGTTTCTATAGAAGACAATTTCAGTACTTAAAGGTTGAGTCATTGGCATTCTGCGTCAAGATTATGAATTCAATTTCCCTGGACCAATTGTATCTAATTTTTAGCAGTATTTTTTTAGCTGTTGTGGAGTCTTGCTGTGTTACTGTTTCTGCCAGTACTTCATTTTGCAGGTGAGATTCATAATACGTTATTGTTTCGTTTCCTTTGCGCCTGTAGGTTCTGTCAGTTTCTTTATTTTACCAAGGCCATATGTCAGTGCGGAAATTTTCATGTTTTTCAGGTTACATTCTTATACAGGTCAACATTACAGTTTTTTGAATGCAGTTATCTTTTTCCAAACAGTTCGCGCTGACCACGTCTACTGAACGTGAAATTATTGGTTTACTTATTTATTTGCTTATGAATAAGATAGGTTTTCACCTACAGCATTCTTTTCAGTTTCATGTAAGTGATGTGGCTTTGAGCTCAGTAGCACATTTAGTTTATCAGTTCACAAAAAGGCAGAAAAAATGCGTTCCTTTCCTGTATGACAACCTGCAGTTTGATGCGAATACTTGTGATCAAGTGGCACAAGTTGCATGGAGGTTTCGTCCGCTGAGCATGACAGACTGTGCCATGGCAGATACTGACGTCATTCCTCACATTCTTTCACGAGTTACAAATAATAAATGAAAAGTACAGTACTAAACGTTTTCTACAGTGTTAATTTACTCTGCCTATTGTCGTCAAAGAAGGTATAAGGGGCAGTCAAATGAAAACGAGATAGATGGGAAAAAGTAAGTGAGCTGTTTATTATTTGAAACGTAACCGCCATAGCTGTTAACGCATTTATCAGTCTGTGAACCGAAACGGTCATTGCCTTCACAGAAAAACGATTTCGGTTGCCTACGGAACCATTATTGTACCTAGGTGTGCTCTCCTCTTCGTCTCAAAGAAATTGGCCAAAAATGTCTTCCCTCAGGGCTCCAAAATAGGAAAGCGCATGTGGAGAAACCGGGACTACAGGATGTGTAAGGGCCTCCCAGCGAAACTTCAGCAGCGTAGGCGAAATAAAAGGCACGCCAGCTCCGGGAACGCTATGATCACCTTTTCCATTGACTGCAAGGGCTCCTTACTCATTGACTTTCTAGAACACGGCCCCACCATTAACGTACAGCGGTAAGAGGGCACTTCGCAAAAATTAAAACGCACCATCAAATACAGACGCCCAGAATTGTTGACGAATGGCATCATCCTGTTGCAGGACGTTGCCAACCCCTTCGATGCCAAAGTTGATACGACTACGCTGCTGGGTACAACCACGGGTTCCTGAGGTAACAGCAAACAGTTTTCTATGAAGGTTTGATCGTCTTGTCTCACAATTGGTTAAATGCATTAACAATTATAGCGATTATACTTTTTGTATCTGTCTTGATTTCAACTGAGCCCATCATATACATTGTTCATGAACAACAATGGAAAAGAGTTACACATCAGGACTGAGGTATGAGCACATAGTAAATGTCATCTTTGACAGTGGAGTGGTAATTAAAAACTTTAAATAGTTAACAAATTTAAAGATGACCAATCATAAATACATTATCACTAAACACGAATAAACAGGTGCCTATACAACAGTTTAAATTAAAATAAAAATTCCAATAACATAAAATTAGTATGTGATAAGTGTTATGACGAATAGTTTGAAGAGTTATCGCGTATGGAAGGAGACACAGATCGAGGAAAAAAGACAGAACTGGCCATTGTAACAACAGAATATATGGAGTACATAGGCATTCACAATAAAATAGATGTTGTTGTTGTGGTCTTCAGTCCTGAGACTGGTTTGATGCAGCTCTCCATGCTACTCTATCATGTGCAAGCTTCTTCATCTCCCAGTACCTACTGCAACCTACATCCTTCTGAATCTGCTTAGTGTATTCATCTCTTGGTCTCCCTCTACGATTTTTACCCTCCACGCTGCCCTCCAATGCTAAATTTGTGATCCCTTGATGCCTCAAAACATGTCCTACCAACCGATCCCTTCTTCTAGTCAAGTTGTGCCACAAACTTCTCCCCAATCCTATTCAATACCTCCTCATTAGTTACGTGATCTACCCACATTATCTTCAGCATTCTTCTGTAGCACCAAATTTCGAAAGCTTCTATTCTCTTCTTGTCTAAACTATTTATCGTCCACGTTTCATTTCCATACATGACTACACTCCATACAAATACCTTCAGAAAAGACTTCCTGACACTTAAATCTATACTCGATATTAACAAATTTCTCTTCTTCAGAAACGCTTTCCTTGCCATTGCCAGTCTACATTTTATATCCTCTCTACTTCGACCATCATCAGTTATTTTGCTCCCCAAACAGCAAAACTCCTTTACTACTTTAAGCGTCTCATTTCCTAATCTAATACCCTCAGCATCACCCTATTTAATTCGACTACATTCCATTATCCTCGTTTTGCTTTTGTTGGTGTTCATCTTATATCCTCCTTTCAAGACCATGTCCATTCCGTTCAACTGCTCTTCCAAGTCCTTTTCTGTCCCTGACAGAATTACAACGTCATCGGTGAGCCTCAAAGTTTTTATTTCTTCTCCATGGATTTTAATACCTACTCCGAATTTTTCTTTTGTTTCCTTTACTGCTTGCTCAATATGCAGATTGAATAACATCGGGGATAGGTTACAACCCTGTCTCACTCCTTTCCCAACCACTGCTTCCCTTTCATGCCCCTCGACTCTTATAACTGCCATCTGGTTTCTGTACAAATTGTAAATAGCCTTTCGCTCCCTGTATTTCACTCCTGCCACCTTCAGAGTTTGAAAGAGAGTATTCCAGTCGACATTGTCAAAAGCTTTCTCTGAGTCTACAAATGCTAGAAACGTAGGTTTGCCTTTCCTGAATCTATCTTCTAAGTATTGCCTCACGTGTTCCAATATTACTACGGAATCCAAACAGATCTTCTCCGAGGTCAGCTTCTACCTGTTTTTCCATTCGTCTGTAAAGAATTCGCTTAGTATTTTGCAGCTGTGACTTATTAAAGTGATAGTTCGGTAATTTTCACATCTGTCAACACCTGCTTTCTTTGGGATTGGAATTATTACATTCTTCTTGAAGTCTGAGGGTATTTCGCCTGTCACATGCATCTTGCTCACCAGATGGTAGAGTTTTGTCAGGACTGGCTCTTCCAAGGCTGTCAGTAGTTCTAATGGAATGTTGTCTACTCCCGGGGCCTTGTTTCGACTAAGGTCTTTCAGTGGTCTGCCAAACTCTTCACGCAGTATCATAATAGATAAACACAGGAAAAATGAAGGAATACAAGACGAACATCAGCAAAACCGATAAACTGCGGGGACCGATTCCTGACTGCCAGTGGAGGAAAGGTGCTATGAACATGTGTCTGGAAATGCACCGTTGCCACGGTAGATGCCGCTGATGAATGAAAGTTCGTGTGACCACGTGCCATGTGTTCGTTGCGTGTTGCCGGATGTGTGATTGAGGCAGCGTACTGTAAGCATCAGAATGGTCCGGTTTTCACGTCCGAAACAAGCCGAGATGGTGTTTGTATACGGTCAAGCAGATACCAGCAGAGGCAGTACAGCTATACCAAAACAAGTAAGCCGGCCGCGGTGGTCTCGCGGTTCTAGGCGCGCAGTCCCGAACCGTGCGACTGCGACGGTCGCAGGTTCGAATCCTGCCTCGGGCATGGATGTGTGTGATGTCCTTAGGTTAGTTAGGTTTAAGTAGTTCTAAGTTTTAGGGGACTGATGACCACAGCAGTTGAGTCCCATAGTGCTCAGAGCCATTTGAACCAAAACAAGTAACACCCCAGACACCAACCACATCACACAATATTTCAAGCACTTTTTGCGTGTTTGTGTGATCATGGGTCTCAGACAGACGAACGTGCAGGGAGGCGTCGGAGTGTGCATACACCAGATTTGGAGGAGCGGTTTCTGCTTCTCGACCGTTTCCATCTGCTTGGCGGTACCCAGGCGCCATCTCGGATTGTTCCGGACATGAATACCCGACCACTCTGCTGCTTACAGTATGCTGCGTCAATCACACAGCTTGGAACATACAAGGAATACACCGCACGTGGTCAGAGGAACTTTCATTCGTCAGAGCCATCTACCGTAGTAGCGAAGCATTTCGAGACGCATGGTCATAGGGCCTTTCTTCCTCCGTTTCTAGTCAGGAACCCGTCACCGGCCGCTGTAGCCGAGCGGTTCTAGGCGCTTCAGTCCGGAACCGCGCTGCTGCTTCGGTCGCAGGTTCGAATCCTGCCTCGGCCATGGATGTGTGTGACGTTGGTTAGGATTAAGTAGTTCTAAGTCTAGGGGACTGAAGACTTCAGCCATTTGAACCATTTTTTTGAACCCGTCACTGCAGTGGTCGGTTTTATTAATGTTCACCTTGTAGAATGGAGCAGACATGGGGGGAACCATTGGAGAACTGTGAGCATTTAGTGAAATTTAGGTGAGGCGAATTATTGAGCTGCGTTTGTTCATTTAATGTTAAAAAATGGTTCAAATGGCTCTGAGCACTATGGGACTCAACTGCGGAGGTCATTAGTCCCCTAGAACTTAGAACTAGTTAAACCTAACTAACCTAAGGACATCACAAACATCCATGCCCGAGGCAGGATTCGAACCTGCGACCGTAGCGGTCTTGCGGTTCCAGACTGCAGCGCCTTTAACCGCACGGCCACTTCGGCCGGCATTTAATGTTAAATCAGGATTGTGCGCCAAATGTTTGTTGATTTTGGGAGCTTCCAAGATATTACATTTTTTACTTCTGTTTGCTGAAAGGAGGACATTTGACTGTACCTGGTATCTGTGGCCCCCCCTCAGTACATTCTCAGGAGTCATAATATAGCAACATCCGGCTGCTTCTGTCAAGAGTTTCGGTGTGCAAAATGTTCATCAGGCACATACATCGGTTCAGACACTATCCAGAGAAGCCAAATCCATAAAATCTGGACTTATCCACGAAGAACTACAGCCTAATGTATACAGGGTATCAAAAATGGTTCAAATGGCTCTGAGCACTATGGGACTTAACTTCTGAGGTCATCAGTCCCCTAGAACTTAGAACTACTTAAACCTAGCTAACCTAAGGACATCACACACATTCATTCCTGAGGCAGGATTCGAACCTGCGACCGTAGCGGTCGTGAGGTTTCAAACTGTAGCGTCTAGAAGCGCTCGGCCACTCCGGCCGGCGTACAGGGTGTCTTTCCTATGGCTCGTCAGACACATTTCCTCTGGTTTTATCGGCAGATATTTGCAATTTCCTTTTTTCAATGTGTATCTGGAATCAGCCCAAACAAATTCTACTCATCTACATCTACATGTATACTCCGCAAGCCACCTGACGGTGTGTGGCGGAGGGTACCTCTATCGGTTCTCCCTTCTATTCCAGTCTCGTATTGTTCGTGGAAAGAAGGATTGTCGGTATGCTTCTGTGTGGGCTCTAATCTCTCTGATTTTATCCTCATGGTCTCTTCGCGAGATATCAGGTCTTTCATGCTCCACCCAGCGTCGATGGAAAGCGTTGGTTTGTTTCTCGTTACAAACAAAATTATTATTAAAGTGGAATTTGATGGTTGAAGCGGTCACTGTAGCAAATATCTAGTAATACCAGAATTGCTGGTTACTGTTTTTATCACAACCGAGGTAGATTCTACCTACACGTCGGTCAGGGGCCTGAAGATGTCGTAGTAAAATCCTGAAACTGGTTGCCAAATAAAATAAGGTTGGAAATTTCACGGCTGGAAGGTGTTTGACATCCTCTATCGAATAGCCGAGTACTGCAACCATCTCTAAAAGGATGGAGACCACGTTTTACATTAGCCGTCTTCATAAAGCTGTCTACACTAAGATTTTTGATGATGCCTCACTTTTGATGAATGCAACTAAGGCAGTCTTGTTTCCTTGAGAGCAAAAGGCTTTTAAATTTCATAGTGGCCATAGCTCTTCTTGTTCCGTAACTAGTAACTATAGAACCAGTAGTCAAACCTGCAACGAACGAAGTGTTACGGCCGACTCACGAACCTACGTCTAGATACTACTCTGACTGGTGACACGTACCTAAGCATCCTGTCTGATCACCTGCATCCGTTCATATCCATTGTGCACTCCGACGGACTTGGGCAATTCCAGCAGGACAATGCGACACCCCACACGTCCACAATTGCTACAGAGTGGCTCCACGAGCACTCTTCTGAGTTTAAACACTTCCATTGTCCACCAAACTCCCCAGACATGAACATTATTGAGCATATCTGAAATGCCTTGCAACGTTCTGTTCAGAAGAGATCATCACGCCCTCGTAATCCTACGAATTTATCGATAGTCTTGCAAGATTCATGTTGTCAATTTCCTCCAGCACTTCCTCAGACACCAATCGAGTCCATGCCACATCGTGTTGTTGCGGCACTTTTGGGTGCCTGCGGGGGGCGCTATACGATATTAGGCAGGTGTACCAGCTTCTTTGGCTCTTCAGTGTAAGATCTAATAACATGTCGAAATTCGTATGCACCTATGGCAATCACCTTCTCACATTAAGGATATGTATCACGAAAGCTCTCATTCTGTTGCCTGTGGTTCAAACCCACGTCCGGCCATCGATATTTATGTTTTCCAAAGTCGCTCCAGGAAAATGCCAGGATGGTTCCTCTGAAGGGTCACGGCCGATTTCCTTCCTCATCCTTGACACGATCTGAGCTTGTGCTCGGTCTCTAGTGACCTCGATGTCGACGGGGCGTTAAAACTAATCTTCCTTTCTTTCTTTTTTTGTTGCCTAAATGGTGGTGGAGGATAGACAGGACGTGTTGGCTTGATGACTTGGCTATTTTGTACAAGCCTGGCTCTCCTACCGATCTTCACTACCGTATTTCTATATTCACATCACACAGGTCCTCCACCATGTGTCATGGCTAATGACTCAACAAGACCTACCTCCACTATTCCACAGACAGACCTGTTAATTGTTTTTGATAACCAGTGCGATTTGAACAATGCCACCACAATAAACACAAATTCATATTGCCTGTTGGTGAATCGTGTTGTCGCTGACCTATGTAACTGAGCTGCAACTGAGTAGCAACTGCAGTAAGTGAAAATGATGTCAAGGCAATTGGTACGTGAAGTATATTTCCAAGTTTTGATGGTCGGACACATCTTGAAGAATGAAGAAGTTAGTTTGGTAATGGAGGGAAGTGTGCGTTAGGGAGAGGAAGGGGGTGGGGGGCGGGAGGAGACCAAATCTTGCACGCAACAAGCAAGTTTACACGGATGTAGGATCCAGTAGTAATGCGTAGCCTATATGAAAAGCTTGAAACACGACAGACTGCCATGGAGAGATCTATCAAACCAATCTTCTGAAAGGCAATAACAACAACTGAATTCTGTTAGGTAGCTGTCTAGCACAAAAAAATTCACTCATATCGCTACAAATTAAACGTCGAATCTTCGTATGTGTAAGCAAAACTGCATAAAAATCGGTGGCAAAACTGCTCCTGTTTCTGGTTTGTCAGCAGAGGAACAACGCGTGGCACGGTACACCAACAACCCTCCCACCCCCTACTCTTTAAACAATCCAACTTCCGTGTATTAAACAGCTTCAAACGCCTGATTACTTCACAGATGAGTTAATTTGTGGATGATTTTGGTCCGGGAAATTTGCACTCCGTTTTAGCAAAAGCTAGTTTACCGCGCAACTCAGTGTTTATGGCGTCATATCTCCCGAAGTGTGTGTACTACGATGATATAATTTTGCAGGAACATCGATGGTGCATAGGGATACAATTTTGTAGGGAGCACATAGTGCTCATGTGGGAGCGATCTAGATGCTTGTGAAACAGTAAACTGGTAGCCAAGATCGCAGGAATTCTTTTTATTCCACGATTACCGGTTTCGGCGAAACTAAAGCCGCCATCATCGGATCTTAGGACACATTACCCCTGCTAATGAGCATATTATGACAAGATTTTAATTTTTAAATTAGTCCAGTAACTATATCAAATGCTGAAAACCAAATTTTTATTACCCCTGTGAGCCGTTACATACTCAACATGAAATGGTGTGTGGTGAGCGTAGAGGTTTAGTAGTAAAGATAAGATATGAAGAGAGAGTACGTGACACCGTTTTAGAATACTGGTTCTCCTACCGATGATGTTGTAACCTGTATGTTTCCTAAAATCCGATGATGGTGGCTTCAGTTTCGCCGAAACTGGTAATCATGGAATAAAAAGAATTCCTGCGATCTTGGCTACCAGTTTATTGTTTTACAAGCATATGGATACAGTCGGCAGAGTGTTTTGCTAAAACTCTCTGTAGTAATGAGAAAATAAATTAAAACTTCATGCCTGATACTGAAATTTTAGTGCACGAACAGCGAATATATAGCGAGCGATAATTTTTTTCCTTTCATTATTTCAAAGAAGGTGTTAGCGAGGAAAAGTTTCTAAAAGGTTTGAAATTGCGCGTAAAGGTCGCTAGTAGTCACTAAATGCTGTCATTTTCAAATGCTGTATGAAAACAGTCTGGATAATTTGCGCTCGTTAGTTATGCTGCCTCTAGCCACGTACACAGTTTCTAACTTTAATTCTTGACCTAGTGTGCGAAACTTTTAACGTAACATTACACTTCCTAATGAGCATATTATGACAAGATTTTAATTTTTAAATTCGTAATTATAGTATTAGTAATTATATCAAATGCTGAAAACCAATTTTTTATTACCCCTGTGAGACGTTACATACACAACCTGAAATGGTGTTTGGTGAGCGTAGAGGTTTAGTAATAAAGATAAGAGAGAGTACGTGACACCGTTACAGAAAACTGGTTCTCCTACCGTATACGTCATCACTTTTTTACTTCTACCTTAAGAGCTAAATTATTCTTAATGCGTGGAGAAACGTAACCCTATTCGCTACAGGACGGGACGTCAGTGCTGGCGTACCAGCTGCTGTTAGGTTATTCTTGAACCATTTGCGTCATTGTCGAGCAGAGTTGCACGTAGCTTGTGCTTGGGTAATGTGTTTACACAGCCTAGGCATACAACATTAAGAAAACAGAGTGGCCGTCTTGTAATTTTTTTTAATAATTTATTTTCTTCCTCAGGTCACATAACCGTATCATTAACGACTTCGACTTCTTAACAAGTCATCAGATAATATGTTTGAAAGAAAAAAAGGGGAGGATATACTAGAGTGCTAAAAAACCAAATTACAAATCAAACAAACTACTTTTCACAACCACACGTATCTGAATTCGTTAGATAGTAACTCGTCAACTGAAGAGACCTAGAGGCGACCTCGCAATGTCAACGTATCTGATCTCTTATTGTCGACACTGAAGGCTTGAAAGCTGTACATCACGATCACAGCTTTCAGAATTTTTCTTGTGTTGTGTTCTAAACCACAAACACTGTGTAAACATGTTTCTGTGCCGAACAGTCGATCTCTGAAAGTATCACTGTCTGTGACGAACTCAGTAGGGATATGTGAGGTGAAATACTTTGGCGAGCCGTAACGCTAGCCAGTCAAAGGGGGATGCACGTCATGTTCTCAGCTAGGAACGCACAAAAGGAAGTTACAGGCTTGCTTGATGTTCCGGTCGGCTTTTCCGAAGCGCAGAGGAGCTGCTGTGACTGAGTAATCAGTTAAATGGATTTGAAGTCACTTTCTGTTGAACATTCTCAGATCTCGTGTTACAAGAGTTTTGTTCTGCATTGGGCTGCTTCTCGCATTAGTATCTGGAGGAGTTCCAGATACGCAGCTTGTATTTATCTGTGTTCAAAATTGATCGTTCGTTGTTCTCGAGGCATGTTAACAGAAATCTGGTTTACATTAGCTTATCCGGATGCAAGGGCCGTTGAAATCGTCACACTCTCGTCTAGCGAGCTGTTTTCAGCGCTCTGTAACGCATATGGAATTATTTTGTTACATCTTTCCTTAGGAGTGGCTTGGTGTACGAAACGTTTCATGTACAGGCAATTGTGTGCTTGATTGTGGACACGATTAAGCTATAGACGAAACTTACTCTCTTAAATCAAAGTCTACGTGGTTCATTCGTGATTCCTTGTCACTTTTTAAAGGTTCTAGCATCCTTACGATAGATTGTGCACTCTGAAAACTTCATTTAGTTACCTCTCGTAATGTTGTCGATTTTCTACTTTCAACAGAGATACCAGTCTTACTGAGTCTCTATTACAATCAGTAAACAAATTTCTCAAAACTGCAGTCAGCAGTACGTTTCGGCTATTTCTTTGCATGCTTCTTAGGCCAGCAGGTAAGTCAGCAGCCTGAGATGCTGGATCATCACTTTATATACGACGTGATTGCGTTGTGTCTTTAAATTTCAGATTTCTAGATAGAATAGTGTAGATTAACAGACTGAACCAAGTATGCTCATTGGACATAATATGGCCACAAGCTGAAGTACTACACGACCTGAAACGATGTTGTAAGCTTATCACAAAGTAGTGCTATCACAGAAACCCTTCAGATGTTCATTTATTACGTTATGCAAAGTAAACTGTATCCTTTATTCTCTTATCCCATTGCTCTAAAATTTTGTAGTCATATACCGTTATCATATGACTTTTGTAGGTCTAAACATTATGTTGTAGAGGGCATCATTTTAGCTCATACTCAGGATACATATTTGCATGTATTCCGAACGTAACAGAAGAACGGGTAACTTACAGGCTGCCAATGATTATGCTGGTAACTCATGTCACAAATATGAGATTACAAACATTCACAATGTAAAACTGATTGTAAGATAAAGTCTTCGCGAAGTGAAAACTGATAAAAATTTACTGCAATTTTGTCAAATAAAGACATGATTGGAGACTGTGGCTGTTATATGAGGTAAAATGTTGATAGTGTACAGCAACGAGCCACAAATTGGTTTTAGGTTACTTTATTCAGAAAGTAGCGTTGCCGGTTTCGAATTTATACAGTTCATCATTAGAAGATTTTAATGATTTCATCAAAACATGTGATGCCTTGGTTAACTGGTAAGCTGCTCTAGGATAAACAATAATTCATTGTATTGCTGCATCTTTGACTTGTGTACTTAGCAAACTCTGTATTTAGTTTCGTTGGGTGTGAGTCACAACATGAGGTCCACATTGGAAATTCATTTTGTGACTAAATGAAAGTGTTGACAATGCCAACAAACGTATGTGATGCTGAAAATACAAACAACATTTCGAATATGATTCGCTGGAAGAAAGCTGTGCAAACAAATGCTCCAGACGTTTCACGTAAGTTGCACTCTAATACAAGTCAGTAGCGCAGCCATCTTTGTTACGCGTTTGTAACTGTGAATTATTGTTTATCCTATGGCAATTCACCAGCAAACGAATGCATCTTATGTTTTGCCGAAATCATGAAAGCCGTCTGATGACGATGAACTTTGTAAATTGTAAACCGCTAACGAACTTTTTCAAATGGTTCAAATAGCTCTGAGCACTATGGGACTTAACATCTGACGTCATCAGTCCCTTAGAACTACTTAAACCTAACTAATCTAAGCACAACACACACATCCATGCCCGAGGAAGGATTCGAACCTGCGACCGTAGCGGTCGCGTGGTTCCAGACTGAAGCGTCTAGAACTTTTTCAATAATGTAACCTAAAACCAATTTGTGGCTGGTTGTTGTACACCATCAACAATTATATAAAAATTACTTAATTGTTGGTACAAATAAGCTAGACATGCACTAGAAGTAAGCTAGTAATTTCCTCTGCAGACGTGATCCGGGAACAGCAGATTAGTAGCTGGTAGTGGCGAGCGTACGCTAAACAGTCAGTGTGAACTAGCGTACTCTTGCGACCAGCATGCACTAATTTGCTACTCGCGGAACGCTTCCACAGGCGAGCTTCATCAAGCCTGCTTCTGGTGCACATCTAGCTTATTGGCAACAGCAGCCATGTAATTTTCTAACTAGTTTTCGCTTTCAGAAGGCTCTATCTTTCAATTACTTTTATTGTGTGGATACTTTTAATCTTATATGATTTAAGTGATACCAAACCGGTATTATTACTGATTCAGTTGTAGTGTTTAGAATTGACAATTAGAGCCCAGATATGTTTAAGTTACGATCCGGCCTCTTCAGTTGACGAGTTACTATGTAAGGTATTAACTAGTATGGTTGCTTATAGAAGTTAGTTGGGAATACTGAAGAATGGGATGCAACGTATATGAGTGAGCATTCACATGCGCAGAACAGATTTTGTGTTGTCAACATACATTGCCGGCCTGGTCACGTGTTCTCGGGACGTCGTGTGTTTGTCCATATAGCGCCCTGAATATTTAGAATGTCACTACATCCCTAGTACTGACGGATCCTTTTCGTACGTGTCGTGAATTATTTATATATGTTACGCAGACGTTTTTAACAGTTTCCATTTGATACCAGGAATAAAGGGCAAGTGATATTGCATTCTGCTTTTTTGCGATAGGTGTCACAGTTCAGATGCACTGGAATTTTGGTAGTTTTCGGTATGATACGGCACTTTATAGTATTACAGAGCCCGACGAACATTTTTGCAGTGATAGTCTTGCAAAACGACTTGACAATACGCTAGTACTTTTGCAAGTGTCCGAAAAACATAGAATTTGCCACAAATTAGCGATTATATCCCTGCTAATTCGCCCTTTTGTCTGATATTTCTGCGTATTTATTTTCTCGTTTTTGCGATCTGAAGCACAATGTTTCTTACTGGTGACACTTTGAAGCATTTATTTAACGCATTTTACGTACTTGCTCCCAGTTTATTAAATAAATAGTAGACTGAGTAAGAAGGGGGGAAAAAGGTGATCGGAGAATAAATGTGTACTGTAAAGCAAATACAGTTGGTCATGTAACAGTCAACCCATATAACACCATTAAGGGAAGTGGAAAGTGACACAAATGAAAGAGTTTGGGGACATGTTTACTAGTATTTTACGCTCGTCTTGACTTTTTGCACTATTGTCATCACAGTTTGTCAAAGTTTCTGAGTGTAAAGATGAAACACACATCTCAGTGTACAAACATATGCCGGATAATGCAGAATGAAACACATTTCTCAGTGAAAGAAAGTAGCAAATATGATTACCACAAGTTATATATACGAACCTGACAAATTTCGTTTTACAGGTGGTTTTCGTGTGGGTACTTTTGGTAGTAGGTGCCGTGGAAAATTAAAAATAGTTGGTATAGCATCTACCTTCAGCCACACACATCCAAATTTTTCTCTGTCTAAACATTCCTCTTCAAAGTGTTTTGAACATACTTTGGAATATTTTGTGGGCACAAAATTACTCCTCCTTATTTTCTGGAGCCACATCTTTACTCGTTGTTCATCCTTCGGGAAACTAAAATATAAATCACACATAACCATTCTCCATGCTCAAGACACACTTAACATGGTGTCCTATTGTAACTTTATAGCAAACAAAAAGGTTTGGACACACGTATTATACGAAGACAATTACAGACTCCCACTCTATTGAATTTATCTGTCTCCCGTCTTTCAAATCTATGTATATAATCGACAAGTCACTGGTAAATGCATGGAGGATAGTATTTGCTGAAACAACTAACCATTCCCTTTCCTGTTCCACTAGAAAATTTACGAGAGGAAGCGATTGTTTGTAAGCTTTTGTACGAGCCATAATATCTACTGTATAGTCATAAAATGGTCGAAAAATAGGTCTACAGAATCAAGCCTTAATTATAATACGTCTCGAAATTTTTAAACATATACAGTGTCTCTTACTAATATGATAACTATAATTACAGCTAGATGGTATGTGCCCATGAAAAGTTACTATCTCTCCTTTCACATATTTTTCTTTGCATCCATAGCATCAACAGTAATTCACCATCACTATTACACTATCAACAAACGGTGAAAACACAACAAAACTCTTGATATTATAAACTTCAAACTCTGCGGAAAGCACACACGCACAGCGAAGTCCCGAAAACACGTGACAATCCTGGTTTAGGTTGATAACATGCGCAGAACGCAATGCTCACTCCAGAGATATTTACTCTATGATTTTGCCCAATGACTTCATAGGTAAGCCACAGATGATAGCTGACAAACATCTGAAAGCATAAACGAATGTTCAGAATCAAAGAAATGTAGCACTGAGTACAGACATCGAACATGTACATCACGTGAACCCATATTGTAAAAAGGAATCTTATGTAAAGAAAAAATAATGATGCGCGAGCGATTTATGAAAGTCCATAAAATAAATCAAATTAAAGAAACAGATGAGGGAATTAGGGAGTTTCGGGCGGATACCACAAAAGAAGATACTAGCAAAAATATCAAAAAACGTATTACGCTACAGGAAAATTACGACAAGCCGAACACTGATATCATGCACGACCGAGGAAGAAGATACCAGTGCTACCCTTGGAGGAAAAAACACCCGCCAAACATTGGTATTACCAATGGCCAAAAGGACAGGATACCTAGCATCGGTATCCTGTTCTTCAGATAACCTGTACTGGTCAACTGAAAAGGAATAGCACGGGCCGCTGTGGCCGAGCGGTTGTAGGCGCTCCAGTCCGGAACCGCTGCTGCTGCGGTCGCAGGTTCGAGTCTTGCCTCAGGCATTGATGTGTGTGATGTCCTTAGGTTAGTTAGGTTTAAGTAGTTCTAAGTCTATGGGATTGATGACCTCAGATGTTAAGTCCCATAGTGCTTAGAGCCATTTGAACCATTTTTTGAAAAACAAGATACTAGTATTACCTACATCCAACAGAACAACATACCTAACATTAGTATTCCGTACTTAAGTTGACCTGTGTAGCTTTATTTCAGCTGACATGTATATTACCTAATGCGTAGAAAACGGTACCTCTACATTAGTATCCTGAAGTAAACTGAAAAATAACATACTAGTATTACCCAACACAAAAAAAACGATAAACCTGACATAGGTATCCTATTCTTTACCAATGGCGGATACAATGGCCAATTAAAACGATTACACAAATTCTTTAATACGACGACCAAGAACAAAACACGTGCACTGTTTCTTTGGTTTAATTCTACATTCATTCACTTATTTAAATTTACGATTTGACGCTTCGTTTCCCAAGATTTACTATCTAGGACTCATAAATAAACAACTTATCAGCTGTGACTTGAATATGACGTCATTGGTCAAAGACAACGAGTTGTATCCCATTTTTCAGTTGACCCAGCTAATTTGACCTGTAATTCAGTTTACATGTACTTTGTTATTCTCTTTTTTCTTTCATTTTAAACCCATCATCTGACGATGAGTTGGTATTAACACATTTGTGTGTCTCAGTGGTCAGGTGCTACCACTTCTTAAACAGAAAACCTAACAAACTTAATTGTATGTACAGCTGATAGTAATAATAATACCAATAATAATGGCAGTTCATACGGTTCAATGGCCTGGTGCAAGTCTTTCTATTGGACGAAACTTCGGAGGCTTACGTGTCCCTAACCTACCCAGTTGTCCAACCGTGGTAAAGGGACCCACATTTTAACGTGGAATCCGAACCACATGTTCTTTTGGCGACTCCTCGCATCGCTAAGAGACGACGGCTGGGTTAAAACGAACACTGAAAAATCCGTAGCCACTCAGTTCCTGTGCACGCGGTTTGGCACTGGACCACCTAGACCGATAAGTATATAAATGGTTCATCTACAGGTTAGGATGAGTGAGTTTGCGAGTATCAAAATATGTGACATACATGGTCGTACCTTTTGATTGCATTCACTTAGAGAAGTAAATTTTTTACACTGCCAAGTAACCGTAGGTCTTAATATCTTACATAAATTTGAACTTGACACATCTTCCCGTTCTTGAGTAAAATGGGTCTTAACAGTGGGACGGATAGACAACAAACTGATTCTACAAGAGTTCTGTTATTTATCGATTGAGGTAGAAAGCCCTAAGAAATACTGATTTCTAAGCCTTGACACTTCTTGCAAACCAGCGAAATTATAGTACGTTTATCTCTTTAAAGCTTTAGGCGAAGTAGATTCCATACATCGAATGACGATGCGAGATACGGGCACAAAATCGCGCTACTTTTGGACAGCATCTGTCTATGATAGCGACGTAATGACGTACTTGGCAAACAAGGGAAAACAGAAGGGAGGAAGGAATATATAGGGTGTCTATACAGGGGACGAACAACTTGAGAGAAATATTATAGAAAGAGAAGAAGAAGATGAAACGGGAGGTAAGATACTGTGAGAAAAATTTGACAGAGTACTGAAAGACCTAAGTCGAAACAAGGCCCGTGGAACATGCGATATTCACCAAGAATCAATGAGATTGCTGGAAGAACCAGCCATGAAAAAAGTATTCCACCTGCTGCGCAAGATATATGAAACAAGGAAACACACTCAGACTTATCCAGAATGTAATAGTTCCAAACAAGGCGGTTGCTGACAGATGTGAATACTGCTCAACCGTCAGTTTTGTGGCGGTCGCGTTGCCACACCAAAGCTGACAACGAGAATCGATACCATAGACATTAGCGAGGTTTCTATGCAAAATGACGTATAAGAGGCGCTCCTGAATATTAGTCTCCCCTATCAGGTCTGCAGCGCCCTTAGGTTGTCAGAATGGTGTTGGGGATGCCAGTATTCACCCAGTTCAAGAGCTCAGCTATAGCAGTCAACATCATCGTGTAGGACAGTAACCGTTGAAGTTTCTGATGAAATGTACTTCGTAAATGTTCCCTTTTCTACTGCAAGAGAACAGTTTATTAATTAGTGCATCAACTGTTACTTTGTTGGTCATGAAAGTTTTAAAGTATTCAGATTACCCAGTACTCCTGTGGCAAAGATTTGAGTCAAAGTAAAGTAAACCTTTTATTCATTTATATAATAAAGCGAACTAATATTTCTTGTGTTGTGGTATGATGAGCCTTCTTCCAGAGCAATCAAAGAAAGTGGTGACAACAAGTTTAACAACAAAAGTGGAAAAACTGGTAGAGGCCAACCTTGGAGAACACGAGATGCAAGAACATCAAAGACAATACTGACACTGCGAATTATCTTAGATAAGTTGAAGGAGGGTAAACCTACGTTTATATCATTTGTAGATTTCGAGAAATCCTTTGACAGTGTTCAATGCACTCTTCCAAATTTTGAAGCTAATGGGGACAAAATACAGGAACCGAAAAGTGAATTACAACTCGTACAGAAACAAGACTGCAGTTTTAACAGTCGAAGGACGTTTTGGAAAGGGATTTAAAGCTCAGGGAGAATAAATAAAAATTTGCTAGTTTGCCGATACATTGTAATTCTATCAGAGACGGTTAAGAGACTGGAAGAACAGGTGAACGAAATCGATATTGTCTCGAAAAGAGATTATAAGATGAACATCAATAAACATAAAACAAGGGGAATGGATTGTAGTCGAATTAAATCAGGATATGAGGAGGGAATCAGTTTAGAAAAATGTGTCGCTAAGTGTAGAGCGTGAGTAGTTTCCACATTTAGGCACCAAAATAACGTGATTGTCGAATTATGGAAGATACAAAATTCAGACAGGCAATAGCAAGAAAAGAATTTCTGAAAAACAAGAATTTGTTAACAGCGAGTATAAATTTAAGCGTCATAATTTCTTTTCCTACGGTATTTATGTGGATCGTGGTGTTGTATGCAAAGGAAATGTGAACGATAGATAATTCAGACAAGATGAGAATAAAAACATTGGAAATGCGGTGCTATAGAAGAATGCCGAAAATTGGATGAGCAGATCCACTAACATATTAAGAAGAACTGAATCGAACGGGGAAAAAGTAATTTATGGCACAACCTGAGCAAAAGAAGGGATCGGTTGATAGGACACATCCTGAGGCATCAAGGAACTGTCAATTTTGTAATGGAAGGAAGTGTGGGAGTTGAAAATTGTAGATAGAGATCGAGGCTTGAATACACTAAGCGGGTTCAAATGAATGTAGGATGCAGTCATTATTCGGGCATGAAGAGGCTCGCACGGGCTAGAGAAGTATAAATTTCTATGGGCTGAGCATTCGGATGCGCAGAACGAGAATTCCACCCTAAACCTCTGCTGCAGCTCAACTCACGTGATTTTGTGACCGCGCATTTTAGCTGGTATAGCGGTAAGATTGTTTTGAGTGTTATTAGTTCGCTGCTATTGATACATCACCTTCAGAAGTACCGTGGAACTTTGTATATGTGTTTTACAGACTTCCTAACTATTTGATACCAGGCCTAAAGATGTGACGAGCAATAGTATTTTGCTTTTTCGCAGCAGTATCATAGCTCAGCGTTCACTTTACTTGCAAGGGAACATCCCCATCGCACCCCCCTCGGATTTAGTTATAAGTTGGCACAGTGGATAGGCCTTGAAAAACTGAACACAGATCAATCGAGAAAACAGGAAGAAGTTGTGTGGAACTATGAAAAAAATAAGCAAAATATACAAACTGTGTAGTCCATGCGCAAGATAGGCAACATCAAGGATAGTGTAAACTAGGGAGCGCCGTGGTCGCGTGGTTAGCGTGAGCAGCTGCGGAACGAGAGGACCTTGGTTCAAGTGTTCCCTCGAGTGAGAAGTTTAATTTTTTATTTTCAGACAATCATCACCACACGTACTGTTTATCAGCAAATGTAGCAAATAATCATATAAATGTTCGACAATCGCTCGATCCCTTAAGGAACTTTCCGATGCTTTACAGTTCGGAAAATATTCATTGATATTGTTATTGAAGTCGCGAGCTATATTTGCTGGATTCATGTTGCCCACGGAATGCATCTCACGTATTTAATGCACTCTCGTCCAAAGTAGCGAACAGTCAACTGCCAGCCAGGGAGCCTCGTTAGCAGGAATACTCTCTCTTTCGTGCGCTGTAGTCGACCGACGTCATGTGTTTCGATGTTTGTTTAGGTGTAGCGTCATCATACTACGGCGCAGTTACCTCGCATCGGACGGACGGACAGACAGATAATAACTGTCTGAAAATAAAAACTTAAAACTTTTCACTCGAATAAAGACTTGAACCAAGGACCTCTCATTCCATAGCTGCTCACGCTAACCACGCGACCACGACGCTCCCGAGTTCAGACTATCCTTGATGTTGCGTGTCTTGCGCATGGACTACTCAGTTTGTATATTTTGCATATTTTTTTCATAGTTCCACACAACTTCTTCCTGTTTTCTCGATTGATCTGTGTTCAGTTTTTCAAGGCCTATCCACTGTGCCAACTTATAACTAAATCTGAGGGGGGTGCGATAGGGATGTTCCCTTGTTAGGTTTTTTCGGTAACGGGATAACAATTGACAACCAACAATATTTTTTACGCTTTCTGTCGCACTTACTCATATTGTCGAATCTTTGTTCTAATAATTACGTTAGAATGCCACTGTAGACGCCGCCGAAGTGTTACGAAGGAAGAATGCATTGGAATTATGAAACTGTTACAGTAAATACGGTAACCGATTTGCACCATCTGCTTGCCCACTATTATTTTCAGTTTTCTTTTATTTACCATTCTGCTTCTTGTAGACAAGTAAAATGCCTGTAACATTTTTTTTCATCAGAAAAGGAAAACCATGCACTACGCACAAAAAATAAGAAAAAATACAAGATCAGTACTTGAAGTTTGGAGCAACAAAAGAAGGGACAGCTAACAATACTGTTTTAATGTTTTCTGTTGCATTGATTTTACTGTGGAATCTGTTCTCATTAACTGCGTTGCAATAACATTATACAGGAAATTTTCTCATGAAGACATACTAAACACACAAGGGTTTGAGAACCTGCATAAATCGGAGATAATTAATCAGACTGTCATGCATAAATTTTATCTCCAAATGAACGTAGCACGAATATGGGAGTTTACACAAATACACTTGCAAATTTATCTAGCACTTGTATCGGAAACACATACTATAAAACCACAGAAATTATCTCTTCAATACAATACCGTGCCTCCCTTTATTATAATATAAAGTGCCTCATATCAATGGCATTTGCAATTATACATTTGTTGCACATCCCTATGAAAAGTAACAGGATCTCGTTTCACATACTTCTCATTAAATCCGCAGCAACGACAATACTGCACCATAGCTCATACTAAAACTCAAACATGCAGAAGCATATATAAGAGAAGGCGTACGTGTAATATTCAAGTTACAGTATTACCGGAAATTGTAGATATGCAGCGTTGCTCCAAAATCACCTGACTAGCACGGTTAGATGTTGAGAACAAGCGCAGTAGGCTATGCTCACTCCATTGATACATATATTCAGTGGGTTAGAGCGGGGATTATGCTATCAGAAAATGCCAACTTCGATACGAACGCGACGTCCTGCGTCCATAACTTATGCACACCCACCTGAGAATGTAATGCACGACCTGCTTATCTGTTGACGATACAATGAACCTAGTTTGTGGACAGCCGCCCTTTTTGGTACCGATGGACAACCGACTGGTTTTAACAGCCGATTGGCCAGTCTGTTGGCTTTTCGTTCAACTGAACGAAACTAGTCTTTCGCAGTTGTCAGCTATATGAATGTTTTCATTCACCCACACTCCGGATTTCATTGGTTTCACTTAAAGTAAGACAACGTACTGACACAAGTCACTGACATTTACGATAGTTATATGAATGTCTTCTCTCATTTTCCTGGTTTCTGTGACTTCATTTACATTAAGCGTACCATTCGTCCCGTAAAAAACGCGAAGTCCCCGTTTTTGCTCGCGTGTTCCGCGTACCCAGAATTTTTGTTGGGACGCGAATAGTTCTCATATTTTCGTGATACTAAACTCACTCCGTCCGAACGGGCCTCCGTGTCATCCTTAGCCCACAGGCGTCACTGGATGCGGATATGGAGGGGCATGTGGTCAGCACACCGCTCTCCCGGCCGTATGTCAGTTTCCGTGACCGGAGCCGCTACTTCTCGATCAAGTAGCTCCTCAGTTTTGTCTCACAAGGGCTGAGTGCATCCCGCTTGCCAACAGCGCTCGGCACGCAGGATGGTCACCCATCCAAATGCTAGCCCAGCCCGACAGCGCTTAACTTCGGTGATCTGACGGGAACCGGTGTTACCACTGTGGCAATTCCGTTGGCATTTTCGTGATACCGTCTTCATAAATTAAGAACCGATTTATTCTGTCATTTCTTGCTGCGAGAAATGCTGCATCGACGCTTATTTCAGTTATTCTTATTGTTGAACGCGTTTTCTGAACAGATGAAGTTTGCTTGGTCTAGTGTTGTCAGCTGATGCGTTGTGTTGTCATTTGCGTAAACTAAGTTATTGTGCCCAAGCGCAAGTGTACCTTTTCTTTCAACTTAAAGGAGGAAGATCCTTTCCTCGAAGAGGCAAGGCTTAGTTGCGAAGTTGCAGTAAAATTTACAATGCCACATTTTCGATTGCAGGTGGTGGGAACTCGGATATTGTTCAGCATGATGAATGAAACAAACATAAGCTAGCTTCTTCTACTGCTGTTGCAACAACCTCTAAAATTTGTTTCTTGGGTAAGTTTTTTCACACATCCTAAGACGCTCTGCTCACGTTGTTTGTATGAAACATGCATTTAGAAATGTAAAACATTGCCAGGATAAAAATGCTTTATTAATGGGCTGTCATGAAATCAAATTCTTGATGTTCATGATCACAGAGCTTTTACGTTAGAATTTAATAATGAAAGGTATGATATTATTGTTGAGGGTTGACCTGTTACTTGATCGTAACTGCTATTAAGACATTTCATTAAAGTCGACGTTATTTAGTGAGAACCACACATGTTAGAGTTGTTAGCTATAATTAGCATCAAGTTAGAATGTTCAAATAGTAAAAGCATAATTTGTGAAATTACAGGAAATGAGAGGCTACATTGGCTTCAGTTGAGGAAACTTTAGCATACCATACCGAGTGTCATAATCACAGCTACAGTTCCGCGTATTCCACAATCAATGTCATTAAAAAACTATATGACGTCAAGTTTAGTTGTAAACTAACAAACACTGAAGCCATTGTTAATGGTGTATGAACTCCTTGGTGCAGACAACTTCTTAAAGGAGATCTTTACTGTGTAAATTTTGTTTTGGATTAATATCATTGCTCACAAGTCAACAAAGTTCCTTCCAGTAGCCTATTAGTTAAATACTTCACTTCAGAAAGCGGAGTATATAAAAATATTGGAATTATTTTTATTGAAAATGAAACTTTTAATATCTAAAAATGTGATGTCAGTTCTGCATGATCACTGCATAAAACCAAAGTTTGTGTGTTTATCTGCTGACAGCACAAACAACATGTATCTAAACAGAAGCAGCAGAGAAAATATTTTTGCTAAATTGGAAGCAAGCCTTGGTAGGAATTATTTTATAGGTGTGGGTTGTGTGGAACGCATCATCCACAACAGTGTGGCAACATTCGTTCGGAAGTTGGCAATTTATGTAGATAATATTATTTGTAAATTTTACATATATTTTCAGAGTTGTACTGTAAGGGTGGAAATACTGGGAGAGTTCTGTTATGTTCGAAATGTCAGTTACCATCATTTGTCAGGTTACAGAAGAACAAGCTGAGAGACATTGCTTCCTGGTTTTGAAACAATTTTGACTTTATATCTTGCTCTAAATTCATTTTTCCACTTTGAATCACGTTGTATTTTATCTTTGCAATCAGTTTTCAATAATGAGGAATCTGAAACAAGCATAAGAGAAATCTAAATCACCATACCTTCCTTCCAGAGACAATATCTTGTAAATTATTCCTAAAAAACATAAAAACAGGAAAAATAATTTTGTGAGTTCAACACAAAATCTATTTGAAGGGCTTGTATGACAGCAATCAAGCTGTTCACAGTAGGTTTTATCCCTATGTTCTTTCATTGTATAATGTAGTAATTGAATACTTGGTTTCATGGGGAAGCAGTTTTCAGATTATAATCGACTTTGTTGCTCCAATTTGAAAGAGAAGTTGCAGTGGAGTGATATAGAATCAAGCATACCATTGATTCAAAAAGTAAGCAGTGTAAAAACTGAGTGCAGAACTGGTTGATGAATATTGTCTTGTCAAAACAATTGGAACAATTCAAAGGAAGAAGTGCGTAATATACGAGTTGGAATATTTAAAGTTTAAAAGAAAATTGCGTGAAACTAGTAGTCTTGCTTAAAATTGTAGAACCTACTCTGTGCATCCCGGGGTCAAATGCGGGAAATAAGTTTTTGTTTTCAAAAATGAATTATTATTGGTCATGTGATAACACAGATGTTTTAAGTAGTACAATTGCGAATGCAATGTTTCTGAACTGTAGTCTAACCATTCCATGTGCAAACCTGTATGACAGATTGTTGTGCAGTAAGCAGTAATGTGAGCAAATTCACTCAGGTGAAAAATACCAAGAAATTTCTAGTAATTTGAAGGATTTGTAGGTGCATTTCAAGTAGGGTATTAATAATCATTGTTCTGACGCAAAGTGCATTATTCAATATCATGTTTCCGTCATCCTAACGTTCTGTTAACCTATGCATCAACCACAGCTACGCTTGTCAACATCTTTTTATACACAAACATCACATCCTATTCCAAGGGGAGGTGAATAAAAAAAAGATATTTCTGAAAATGAAATATTTTCAAAATTTATGCATTTATCTACTTAAATACGAATTTCCGGCATTAAATATGGTTTTTTGGTTGGTTTTAAAATGTTGATAACTGATACTACATTATAAACTTGTGTATATGATTACTTTCTTATCTAAATTTATTGACGCTCTGTTTTGGGCCCTTCACCGATCATTTTATTTCGGTAAATTGTCGTGAACAGAAAGCATATAAGAAATATCTTTTTAAATTGTTTACTGGCTTTTTCACTTGTCTTTTAAGCATATACTGTCGCAATTATTTTTGATCATATGTTAAATGTTCTTTGAATTTCTTTCATTTAGTTTCATAATATGAATCATCCATGACGATACTGTTCATCACAGTGAATTTATCTTCAGGATCACTTTTCATCCAGTCATATGATTGCTTCCATTCCCACGCCACCGAGCGTTTTGGTATTCTGACCAGACACAAAGTTCACTATTCAGTAAACGCCTAGTCATAAAAATGGACGAAAAACGGAACTAAAAGCTACTTATTCCACTCAATAAAAAGCATATATCGGAAAGACAATAACAGTAACGACAGTTCATGACAAAGTGCAGCAAACAATAATTATTTAACAATGCCAAAACAACCGAATGTTTCCGCTGAGAACTGATTGCGCCGGGTTGTGTCGAATGTTTTTGTATGTTCGTACCCACAGACTGATTTTACTCGAAGGAAATGAATGAATAATTATCCTATGCATACGTCAAACTACAACCGACTGCATCAACCGTTTTCATTCGGTCGCTCCAGCACACTGGTTTCACGCAAAAGAGTAAATCAATAGTTCAACAAACACGTAATTAGACCGTAATTATATTATCAAATTTCTTTGACAAAGAAATTTGATTAAATATTCATTATGTGTCTTTGACAAAGACCTGTCGTTAAATATTTCGTCATAGTTCATTTAGAATGGCTAGCATGTAATAACAGAAGAACCATGCGATATCAGTAACTTTTGAGAATATTTCTCGCTTAGAAACAGTGGTTTGGTTAAAAGTAGTGACGTTCGTGGAGTTACAACACCTGCTCCATTCACCGCCTCCGACTCCCATCATTGTATGAGGGTCTGAGGATGGTCAAACACTGGCCGAAACATGTTACCATCAAATTAATATTTTTGCTGTCGACTCTGTTTATAGTCCATTTTTAAAGTACATGTGATATCAGCTGAAAAACTGCTATTTTTAATGCTGTTAGTTCTATAGTTCTCATTCACGTATTTTTACAATACGAAACGAAATGCGATTAAACCAATATCCAACCGCCTGCTAATATTAAGATATATAAATAAAATCTGAGTGCAATGTAATGTAGACAGTTTACAGTATCCGAGTCGTAATCTATGGAATAAATCATTTAATATGAGAAATGAGTTGTAACTCGACGTGTTTTAAGTTCAAAAGAGACTGATTGTGCGTACATCCGCGTGCTTATTGTGCGTACATCCGCGTGCTTGCCAAGTACTTTCTGATGCTTTATACCGATTGGAGCTCGTTTTCGCGAATTGCTTTACGTATTTCAGACTCATTTTAGTACATTCAAAATTAGACACAATATTTAGATTATTGCATCTGAGCTGTTGCTTAATCTGACAGAAGACCTTTTGACCTTGTCCTTCCTTTTTCTTTCCCGGCTGTAACATTTAGCTCCCTATCATGTCCGCCCGTGACGCTGTCTCCTTTATTTGCATATCTTACCTTACAGCTAGCTCATGTTCCATTATATTTAACACAAAATCGAATTCCTGTTCACTTTCAGCTACCACTGATGCATCGTCAATGAATGGTATTGTGCTAACTTTCTGTGCTTGACAAACAACAAAGTACTTTAATTCCCTTTTCAGTGAACAGATAAACAACAGTGGTAACAATGAATCTGCCTTATATTTTTTCTAGTTTGACTTCTTATACAAATGTCAGTACAGACTATTCTAATCCGCTTTGAAGAAAGAGAGTTGATTTCCATCTCCCTGCCTAAAAATGACAATGCATTTTATTTCATCCCAGATTGTAAAACGCCTTTCCATATGTATTGCACAGTAACCTCCGAAATGTGACCTCCTTTGAATTTTGAATGTGCTCCATGTACTCAACACGCGACCGTTTTGTATTGTGCTTATACATTTCAGCTGCTCGCAGTAAACAGAAGCCAATCGCTTTCTTTGATAAAAATCTAAGGTAAGACTCTAGATTTTGTCCAATAAATCTGACGAAAGGTGACATGTGACTGAAGTTCCTTATTACACTAAATCAAATATACACTGACAGAAAAAAAAACCGAAACACCAAGGAAGGAAGGGGCTGTGCGACATACACGGATGTTGGTAGTCTAAAAGATAATGTGTATTCAAATTTGACACTAATCGCACAAGAGTGGCAGTAATAGCTCCACTATGATGATGCAAATCATGTTTGCTTTAAATATCACGCTGTAACTGTGGTGAGAGTTAAGTTCAATTTGTCATTGAACATGATGAGCTGATGTTAGTCATGAATGCCTTTAAAGCGACACCTCACTAAGTTTCATCGAGGTCGTGTAGTAGGGCTACGAGAAACTGGATGTTCCTATTGTAGTTGGTGTACTCAACGATGAATCTGGGTGCATGAATAACAAAATGTCATTTTTTCGGATGAATCCAGGTTCTGTTTACAGCATCATGATGGTCGCATCCGTGTTTGGCGACATCGCGGTGAACGCACATTGGAAGCGTGTATTCGTCATCGCCATACTGGCGTGATGGTATTGGGTGCGATTGGTTACACGTCTCGGTCACCTCTTGTTCGCATTGACGGCACTTTGAACAGTGGACGTTACATTTCAGATGTGTTACGACCCGTGGCTCTACCCTTCATTCGATCCCTGCGAAACCCTACATTTCAGCAGGATAATGCACGACCGCATGTTGCAGGTCCTGTACGGGCCTTTCTGGATAGAGAAAAATGTTCGACTCCTGCTCTGGCTAGCACATTCTCCAGATCTCTCACCAATTGAAAACGTCTGGTCAATGGTGGCCGAGCAACTGGCTCGTCACAATACGCCAGTCACTACTCTTGATGAACTGTGGTATCGTGTTGAAGCTGCATGGGCAGCTGTACCTGTACACGCCATCCAAGTTCTGTTTGACTCAATGCCCAGGCGTATAAAGGCCGTTATTACGGCCAGAGGTGGTTGTTCTGGGTACTGATTTCTCAGGATCTACGCACCCAAAATGCGTGAAAATGTAATCACATGTCAGATCTAGTATATTTGTCCAATGAATACCCGTTTATCATCTGCATTTCTTATTGGTGTAGCAATTTTAATGGCCAGTAGTGTATTTTTTGGTGTTACGATTTTTTTTCCGTCAGTGTACTTCACAAAGCAACTTTATCAAAGAAATTTCATAGTGTAATATTGACCTAGGACTACACACGATGAAATCGTATGTTTTGGTAAGGTTGCTCTCAAAAATGGTTCAAATGGCTTTGAGCACTATGCGACTTAACTTCTGAGGTCATCAGTCGCCTAGAACTTAGAACTACTTAAACCTAACTAACCTAAGGACATCACACACATCTGTGGCCGAGGCAGGATTCGAACATGCGACCGTAGCGGTCGCTCGGCACCAGACTGTAGCGCCTAGAACCGCACGGCCACTTCGGCCGGCAGGTTGCTCTCGTCACTACTTGTTGGACGAGGTGTCCGTTAACGTTATCCACGCTTCCCTGGAGTACTTTGTCTTCTGGACCTGCGACGCCACTGCTGAGAGTCGGGGAAGTCACACATGCACACACTGGCGCACACGACACGACACACAGACGCACCGTGGAGCTGCGTAGCGCGGCGCGCAGTCCAGCGGCCAGCATGGTGGGGGTGGACGTCGCTCTGCGCCCAGGCAGCGACTGAGGGCGCGGCCGTAAGACGGTGCCGCTGGTTGGCGTTGCTGCTGCTGCTGCTGCCGCTGCTGCCGCTGCTGCTTGTCCCGCGGCTATGTTTAAACCTGGCGAGACACGCCCACGGGACGGGATTAGCTCTGGCATTTCGCGGCCGCCTTGGCTCGTCCTCGACGCTGCACAAACACACGCACGCACATACACTCGTAACTAGGGTGGGGGTGGGGGCGGACGAAGCATTTCTGTAGATATTACAAGGTAATAAACACTGGTGGGGTACAGTGGTTTCACTAATCGAGAAAGAGCCAGAAAACCAGTAAGAGTTCGTATACAAAGTGGTCCATTGATCGTGACCGGGCCAAATATCTCACGAAATAAGCGTCAAACGAAAAAACTACAAGGAACGAAACTTGTCCAGCTTGAAGGGGGAAACCAGATGGCGCTATGGTTGGCCCGTTAGATGGCGCTGCCATAGGTCAAACGGATTTCAACTGCGTTTTTTTTAAATAGGACCCCCCATTTTTAATACATATTCGTGTAGTACGTAAAGAAATATGAATGTTTTAGTTGGACCACTTTTTTCGCTTTGTGATAGATGGCGCTGTAATAGTCACAAACATTTTGCTTACAATTTTAGACGAACAGTTGGTAACAGGTAGGTTCTTTAAATTAAAATACAGAACTTAGGTACGTTTGAACATTTTATTTCGGTTGTTCCAATGTGACACATGTACCTTTGTGAACTTACCATTTCTGAGAACGCATGCTGTTACAGCGTGATTACCTGTAAGTACCTCATTAATTCAATAAATGCTCAAAATGATGTCCGTCAACCTCAATGCATTTGGCAATACGTGTAACGACATTCCTCTCAACATCGAGTAGTTCGCCTTCCGTAATGTTCGCACATGCATTGACAATGCGCTGACGCATGTTGTCAGGCGTTGTCGGTGGATCACGATAGCAAATATCCTTCAACTTTCTCCACAGAAAGAAATCCGGGGACGTCAGATCCGGTGAACGTGCGGGCCATGGTATGGTGCTTCGACGACCAATCCACCTGTCATGAAATATGATATTCAATACCGCTTCAACTGCACGCGAGCTATGTGCCGGACATCCATCATGTTGGAAGTACATCGCCATTGTGTCATGCAGTGAAACATCTTGTAGTAACATCGGTAGAACATTACGTAGGAAATCAGCATACGTTGCACCATTTAGACTGCCATCGATAAAATGGGGGCCAATTATCCTTCCTCCCATAATGCCGCACCATACATTAACCCGCCAAGGTCGCTCATGTTCCACTTGTCGTACCCATCGTAGATTTTCCGTTGCCCAATAGTGCATATTATGCCGGTTTACGTTACCGCTGTTGGTGAATGACGCTTCATCGCTAAATTGAACGCGTGCAAAAAATCTGTCATCGTCCCGTAATTTCTCTTGTGCCCAGTGGCAGAACTGTACACGACGTTCAAAGTCGTCGCCATGCAATTCCTGGCGCATAGAAATATGGTACGGGTCCAGTCGATGTTGATGTAGCATTCTCAACACCGACATTTCTGAGATTCCCGATTCTCACGCAATTTTTCTGCTACTGATGTGCGGATTAGCCGCGACAGCAGCTAAAACACCTACTTGAGCATCGTCATTTGTTGCAGGTCGTGGTTGACGTTTCACATGTTGCTGAACACTTCCTGTTTCCTTAAATAACGCAACTATGCGGCGAACGGGGGGGACACTTGGATGATGTCGTCCAGGATACCGAGCAGCATACATAGCACACGCCCGTTGGGCATTTTGATCACAATAGCCATACATCAATACGATATCGACCTTTTCCGCAGTTGGTAAACGGTCGTCGGAACTGGCGGAATGTTACGTGATACCACGTACAGGGTTATTACAAATGATTGAAGCGATTTCACAGCTCTACAATAACTTTATTATTTGAGATATTTTCACAATGCTTTGCACACACATACAAAAACTCAAAAAGTTTTTTTAGGCATTCACAAATGTTCGATATGTGCCCCTTTAGTGATTCGGCAGACATCAAGCCGATAATCAAGTTCCTCCCACACTCGGCGCAGCATGTCCCCATCAATGAGTTCGAAAGCATCGTTGATGCGAGCTCGCAGTTCTGGCACGTTTCTTGGTAGAGGAGGTTCAGACACTGAATCTTTCACATAACCCCACAGATAGAAATCGCATGGGGTTAAGTCGGGAGAGCGTGGAGGCCATGACATGAATTGCTGATCATGATCTCCACCACGACCGATCCATCAGTTTTCCAATCTCCTGTTTAAGAAATGCCGAACATCATGATGGAAGTGCGGTGGAGCACCATCCTGTTGAAAGATGAAGTCGGCGCTGTCGGTCTCCAGATGTGGCATGAGCCAATTTTCCGCGGGCTACGCGTGAAACTTGGCCGCACGCGTTCAACCGTTTCTTCGCTCACTGCAGGCCGACCCGTTGATTTCCCCTTACAGAGGCATCCAGAAGCTTTAAACTGCACATACCATCGCCGAATGGAGTTAGCAGTTGATGGATCTTTGTTGAACTTCGTCCTGAAGTGTCGTTGCACTGTTATGACTGTCTGATGTGAGTGCATTTCAAGCACGACATACGCTTTCTCGGCTCCTGTCGCCATTTTGTCTCACTGCGCTCTCGAGTGCTCTGACGGCAGAAACCTGAAGTGCGGCTTCAGCCGAACAAAACTTTATGAGTTTTTCTACGTATCTGTAGCGTGTCGTGACCATATGTCAATGAATGGAGCTACAGTGAATTTATGAAATCGCTTCAATCATTTGTAATAGCCCTGTACTTATACGTCTCTGACTATTACAGGGCCACCTATCGCAAAGCGAAAAAAGTGGTCCAACTAAAACACTCGTATTGCTTTATGTACTACACGAATATGTAATAAAAAAATGGGGATTCCTATTTAAAAAACGCAGTTGATATCCGTTTGACCTACGGCAGCGCCATCTAGCAGGCCAACCATAGCGCCATCTGGTTTCCCCCTTCAAGCTAGACGAATTTCGTTCTTTGTAGTTTTTTCGTTTGCCGCTTATTTCGTGAGATATTTGGCCCGGTCACACTCAATGGACCACCCTGTATACATTGCAGGGGAAAAATAAATTGTACACCTGGAAAGACGACGACGATTTTGATCCGACGATAGCATATGCCACCTGGTGGATAGTACTGATAATGGTTCAGCGTCGTCCGCAACAGCGTAGTGGAATAGCTACCAGAGCACCATCTATGTCTACCCTTTAATAGGGAATGCTCACAGCAGAAGGCTCAGTGTGGTGCAAACCCGTGAAGAAAGCAGGAAACCATGCCACAGAGATACACTCGTGCTTCCTACAGCAAGTTTGAAAGGGTTCGCAGTGTGCCCTTCCGATTGGCGGGATGGTCCATCGGAGAATTGCCACATAACTTGGAAGTGCTGCGTGCAGTGGTGCTGGTATCAGTGGTCACGTGGACTTTCTCACACCTGTAGATGAGATTCTGGACGTCCACGCAGCACACACTCCCGGCAGAATTGTCGTACTGTAAGGGCAGCAGTGGCAGATTGTGCAGTTACCAGACCAGAGATAAGAGGGGCTGTGAACCCAGACGTGTCTACGCAAACAGTTGCGAACTTTTATTAGCAGTAGGACTACGGGCATGCATACCTCCAGCCTGTCTCCCACTCACGCCACAGTATCGAAATGTACATTAACAACTACTTTCTAAATGTACCTGATAAATTAAGCAAGAGCTTTACCAAAGACGAGGAAACAACAGTTCCAAAAGTAGTCAGTAGCATGTTAATAAGTCCCACTAATAAATATGAAACATTGAAAGTAATTAACAATATGAAACCAAAAATGTCTGCAGGACTGGATGAAGTGCCAGTGACAATAATAAAAAAAGTCGCCACACAAATCTTGGAACCACTGGTACATATTGCCAATTTATCATTCAACAAAGGTGTGTTCCCCCAGAGGCTGAAAATTTCTAATGTTAAACCATTATTCAAAAACGAGGATATACATAAGGTAGAAAACTATAGACCTTTATCCCTCCTTTCAACTTTATCAAAAATTTTTGAAAAACTGATGAAAATTAGACTCATAAGCTACCTTGACACCTTCAATCTTCTAAATTGTAATCAACACAATTTTCGTACAGGTTACAGCACAGAAACAGCTATACAGGCCTATACAGAAGAAATTATTAGAAATTTAGACAATAACAAATGTGTGGTAGGAATCAACCTAGATCTTTCCATGGCCTTCGATACAGTAGATCATCAAATTCCATGAAATAGAGAAAGTCTGGTCTACAAAATTTTTGGGCATGTACATTGATCAGCAATTGAGCTGGAAAGACCATGTCACATACATATCCAGAGAACTCAGTTCAGCATGTTTTGCACCGAGAATAATTACTAGAGTTTGCAGTGCAGAATGTACAAGATTAGTGTATATGACTTATTTCGATTCTATTGTATCATATGGAATAACATTCTGGGGTGCAACTAAATGTCGCTTGAGAGAGGTTTTTAAATTACAAGAAAGAGCCATTAGAATTATTACACACAGCTCTCCACAAACACACTGCAAGCCCTTGTTCGTGCAGCTAAACATACTTACTGTACCATCTTTGTACATATTAAAAAGCATACTGCATACAAGAACGCATTTGAGTAGTTTACGTATAAATTCAGATCTTCATGACTACAATACACGTATCTGTAAGAATCTGCATGTAGAAAGAACAAGAAAAACAAAAACTCAAAAACATGTGCGCCACTATGGCATAAAGCTTTATAATGCTCTGCTACTCTGCATCAGGGGAACAGAAGATGAAGGAAAATTTAAGTCAGAATTAAAAAAGTTTATCATAAATAAATGTTTTTATAGCATAGAGGAATATTTTGAATCCTTAAATCACTAACTGATAGTTGTATTGTCAATATCATGTTGCTCTCAGTGTCAGTTCTACGTCTCATTTATATTCTTTTAACTCTAAATTATGTGTAATATGTCTTTTCCAAAATGTACTAAATATATATAAATCCATCACATACAGTACATGTTAAAAGAGCATGTAAAAGAACAACACATTAATTCAATGTTTTAATTTTCGACATATGATATAGTGTTAATTTTATGTGTTTTAATTCAATGTTTCAATTTTCAACATAATGATAGTTTTGTGTGGTTGTTAGAAAATCGTAATATTCTAATGTGTGTATTCTGGACAGTATTATGACAATTCCTATATCATGTAAATGATGAAAAGGATGATAATAAATTAAATTAAATTAAATGTGCTGACTATAGTTGTAAAACGACTGTAGACCACCATAAGTAAGCATGGTCTACTTTACTCTTCCAAGTAGCTTTGCTGAGTTAGTGTCATACCTGCATAACCTTCACGTTGGGTTTGTTGCACAGCTATCGGGCATTACCTCATAATGATCACTTTCTTTACGTATGCAATCAGTGTCTTACTGAATTCCCCGTAAAAATCGAAAGCGGTGAACCGTCTAGAAACTGAGTGAGGTTTTAGAATAGGCCACGTAACCAACAGAACGTTTTTGATCTACGAGTACATAGTTATATTCCTAGCTATTACTTAGGAACAAAGAGTATTTATAGCAAAACTGAAATTGTCGATGTTTAATTCATCTTTTATTCTTATTTATAAAATGAAACAGGTGTGTTGTAGTAAAAGTAAAGACAACAACACAGATTTATCATCTAGCACTAGGAAACGCAATTTCCTCAACAGAAGGTAAAATAAAAAATCTATCAAACAACGCTTCAACACTTCCTCGAACTTACATAAAACATGTGTAGAAAAATTACCGAACTGTGATTTTGATGGAGGGTAACTCTAGCGCTGGCCACTCAGCTACAGTCGTAGTTGGGTCTCAATCTAAATAAATGTAGTGTATTGCACGTAAATAAGGTTCATTACTATTTCCTAGGTCACTTTCCCCCATAACGTTTTGTCAACACATCCTCGCTTTTGAAACCTGACCTTTGCGTGTAGCCCCTGACACAGTGCTCTACTGCAAACTGTTATGTCAGGCCCGGGTACACGGAATAGGTTCCCAGGTATGTGAGTGGCTCGAAAATTTCTTAAGTAACGGAACGCAGTACGTTGTCCTCGACGGCGAGTGTTCATTAGGGACAAGGATATCGGCAGGAGTGCCCCAGAGAAGTGTGATAGGACCGCTCGTGTTCTCTGTATACACTGGTGTGCAAAACTTTAGAACGAAAGTGACTTTATCGTGATGTGTCACTGCCAAGTAACATAGATCGATGAAACTTGGTCCATACATAGGAACAAATGCTACAGTAAAGTGCAGAAGGAAACCGAAAGAAAGAAGAATGTAGAACATTTTAGACCAATTTCTACCCCATCACTGTCTGATAAAGTTATTGAAAAGGTGGCGTCTGTAAGGATAATTGGATAATTCATTTTACACAATTTGTTGTCAGATGTACAGTTTGGTTTCAGAAGTAGAAGTAGAAGAACTGAAAATGCTATATTGTCTTTTCTGTTTTGGATACTAGGTGGGTTAAATACACTCCTGGAAATGGAAAAAAGAACACATTGACACCGGTGTGTCAGACCCACCATACTTGCTCCGGACACTGCGAGAGGGCTGTACAACCAATGATCACACGCACGGCACAGCGGACACACCAGGAACCGCGGTGTTGGCCGTCGAATGGCGCTAGCTGCGCAGCATTTGTGCACCGCCGCCGTCAGTGTCAGCCAGTTTGCCGTGGCATACGGAGCTCCATCGCAGTCTTTAACACTGGTAGCATGCCGCGACAGCGTGGACGTGAACCGTATGTGCAGTTGACGGACTTTGAGCGAGGGGCATGCGGGAGGCCGGGTGGACGTACCGCCGAATTGCTCAACACGTGGGGCGTGAGGTCTCCACAGTACATCGATGTTGTCGCCAGTGGTCGGCGGAAGGTGCACGTGCCCGTCGACCTGGGACCGGACCGCAGCGACGCACGGATGCACGCCAAGACCGTAGGATCCTACGCAGTGCCGTAGGGGACCGCACCGCCACTTCCCAGCAAATTAGGGACACTGTTGCTCCTGGGGTATCGGCGAGGACCATTCGCAACCGTCTCCATGAAGCTGGGCTACGGTCCTGCACACCGTTAGGCCGTCTTCCGCTCACGCCCCAACATCGTGCAGCCCGCCTCCAGTGGTGTCGCGACAGGCGTGAATGGAGGGACGAATGGAGACGTGTCGTCTTCAGCGATGAGAGTCGCTTCTGCCTTGGTGCCAATGATGGTCGTATGCGTGTTTGGCGCCGTGCAGGTGAGCGCCACAATCAGGACTGCATACGACCGAGGCACACAGGGCCAACACCCGGCATCATGGTGTGGGGAGCGATCTCCTACACTGGCCGTACACCACTGGTGATCGTCGAGGGGACACTGAATAGTGCACGGTACATCCAAACCGTCATCGAACCCATCGTTCTACCATTCCTAGACCGGCAAGGGAACATGCTGTTCCAACAGGACAATGCACGTCCGCATGTATCCCGTGCCACCCAACGTGCTCTAGAAGGTGTAAGTCAACTACCCTGGCCAGCAAGATCTCCGGATCTGTCCCCCATTGAGCATGTTTGGGACTGGATGAAGCGTCGTCTCACGCGGTCTGCACGTCCAGCACGAACGCTGGTCCAACTGAGGCGCCAGGTGGAAATGGCATGGCAAGCCGTTCCACAGGACTACATCCAGCATCTCTACGATCGTCTCCATGGGAGAATAGCAGCCTGCATTGCTGCGAAAGGTGGATATACACTGTACTAGTGCCGACATTGTGCATGCTCTGTTGCCTGTGTCTATGTGCCTGTGGTTCTGTCAGTGTGATCATGTGATGTATCTGACCCCAGGAATGTGTCAATAAAGTTTCCCCTTCCTGGGACAATGAATTCACGGTGTTCTTATTTCAATTTCCAGGAGTGTAGAAGCTTTCGAACGCTAGTGATCTTTTTTGATTTAACTAATGCGTTTGATCATGTTGATCACTAAATATTGTTCCAGAAGATGGACCATTATTGAATACAGGAAGCAGCTCACAATTGGTTCATCTCTTACTTTAAGAAGAGACAGCGAAAGCTCATTCTCCACATTATTAAGAATGGCTATAATGTGGGTTCCGAGTGAGGCACCGTTAAATAGGGGGCGGGGGCTTGGGGGAGGGTGCCCCAGGTATCGATGCTGGGGTCACTCATGTTCCTTATTCTTGTAAATGATACGCCTTCTAGTATTTCATGTCAGTCTTAAATATTTCTGTTTGCCGATGACTCTAGTTTGGTAGTAAAGGATGTTGTGTACAACGTTGGCACTGTTTTAAATAGTGCAGTTCATGATATGAGTTCAGGGCTTGTAGAAAAATAAACTAGCCCTAAAGCACAGTAAGAATCAATTTTTACAGTTTTTAATTTCACAGAATGGGCTTATGATTAGTGAAACTGATCAGTTCAGGTTTCCAGGTATTCAAATACATAGTAAATTATAGTGGTAAGTCCATGTTCAGGATCTTGTTCAAAGACTTAATGCTGCCATTTTTGCTGTTGGAACAGTATCTGAAGTAAGTGATAATTCGACGCAAAATGTAATCTACTTTGCTTATTTTCATTCGCTTATGACGTATGGTATCATATTTTGGGGTAATTCTTCCCATTCTCAAAAAGCATTTTTGGCTCAGAAACGGGCACTTCTGGCAATAAGTGATGAAAGTTCGCGAACCTCTTGTCCAGTCTTGTTCATTAGTCTGGGTATTCTCACATTGGTCTCTCAATAAATATATATATAATATTATTCCCGCGAATTAACAGTTTTCAATCAGTTAATACTAGGCAGAAATCCAGTCTACATTTTGATTGCACCTCCTTTACTCTTGTGCAGAAAGACGTACGGTATATTGCTGCATCCATTTTCAATAAGCTACCACAAGAATTCAAAAAATCTTAGCAGTAATCCACGCGCTTTCAAATCTAAACTGAAGAGTGTCCTCATTTGTCAGCACCTTCTAATCTGTCGAGGAGGTCCTTGAAAAATTAAGCTAATTTCTGTGTTACATTGTTGACTGCGTTTATATAAACTTAGAGTTTGTCACCTTCTTGAAATTCATGAACATTTTGTTTTCTCTGTTATTACTTTTCTGTGGTAATTTCATGTAATGACACATTGTATGACCATGGAGATTCGCTCCTCAGTTTGGTCCTACGGAACTGTAAGAGTAAAATAAAAAATACGCAATGAGACGTGCAGAAATTACACTTTTATTGACAGACAATAATTACACTGAAGTCACGGCGATTTGAGAAGGTTCCCTGGATATTACAAAAGGCAGGACATTGTTCTGCAACGTGCTCCCATGCTGACTGCAAGACTGATAAGGACCTCGTGTGGTAGGTATTTGCGTTCGTCCACCAGTGCGATTGACAACTGCATGATGGTCATTGGTGCATATGGACGTGCTGCAGTGCAGTGCATTCCACACATCCTCGATTATGTTTAGGCGGCCAGTCAATTCTCCAAGTATCATGTTGCGAACTGTCATCCATTAAATTGCAGTCAGCGCCGAATTCAGCCCTGAAAAAATGCACACGGGGAATGGGTACAGTGTCGTAATAATGTTAACCGGTGATCGTGCTGTGTTCAGAGATTTGGGCTGCAACATGATGGCTCCCCACACCATAACACCTAGACAACCCAAACGATCGTGTTTAACAATGCTGGACGTACCCTCACACGGCGAAAATTGGGAAGGCATCATGCACCAACGAATTTGCATAACTACCAGGTAGGCCCCCTTTATACGCGGTTTCGTTACCCGAGTTTCCGCATGCGTGCTATTTTTGTTTTTATTCCAGTGCTGCCATCTGTTAACAGTGTGAGGAAGTATTAATGTATTAAGCACATCTCAACGCGCTTCTTCTGTCGTGTTTGTCGAAACGTCAATCGTCAGTTCAAGTCAGTAGAGCTGTGAACTTGCACTTGATACGGTCTGTATTTAAAACATCATGTAAGAGGAAAGGAAGTGTGCCAGTCTGGGGAAATAAGCTTGCACGGAGGTTTTATTCACTGGAAACAGAAAAAGTAGCTTTGGATCGCAATGGGAAAGCTGAGCATATTGTTGACATTCAATGAATCCACTGTGAGAACTGTTCGTGACAATGCGGAATAAATTCGAAAAACTGCTCGCTCTTCAACTGACTTTAAGTGTGATTGAAGTGATCAAATCTCGCTCTTAGGCGATAGAAAAAAATGTTGAGCCGTTGGATTGAGCACCACAACCAATGGCACGTGCCTGTCTCTGGAGCTGCTAGACAAGCTAAAGCCAAGAGCTTGTATGCAGATTGAACGAAAGAAGAGGACGATCCAGTACCTTTCTCCGCCATCTCAGGTAGCTTTCGTCGATTCAAGCATCGTGTTGGCTTTCACAACATTAAAACGACAGGAGGGGGAGCTGCGGCAGACGAAGAGGTTTAAACAAATCACAACACAAAAATGCTATAATGTGGAGCAGATTTCCAACCTTGTTGAAACGGGCTTCTTTTGGAAAGCGATGCCTAGAGGCACATTCAGTTCTACTGAAGAAAATGCGACGCCTGGATTTAAGGATACAGGGTACTTTTCCGGCTTAATATTACGTAAAAATCACTTCTTTTAGGCACTGTTTATAATGTATATGTTTTACAGACTTTTCGTTGATATCAGGTAATGCAGCACACTTTCTTAGCAAATTAGAAGTATTTTGAATATTTTTGAACGTGCTTAGGGTTATTAAAAATTACAAAGAAATAGATGCATTTATTTCCAAAATTCTTCCTCAAATTGAGGTACCATTTAATCCAATGTTATACATTTGAAGGAGACCAAATTTTTACCATATGTGCATGACATGATGGTTGAGGTACTAGACCTATTTAATGCCACCATTTATGTATATTACAAGGATAAAAAATATCACATCTTACATTTTAATTTTTATAATTTTTCCTAATAAAAGTGTTATTTTTTCTATAATTTAGTTGATTCTTCAAAAAAGCCTAGGACTACTATGTAAGTATGGACTAATGCAAGTTACAGAAAAAAATTAGAGCAATGCTTTGTAAACTTCAGGAAATATTTGTACCTGAATTCTGAAAAATACAACTTGTGGGAAACTGCAAATGAAAATATGAGTCCAATTAAACTGTGCCTCAGAACGTTCCTGAAGCGTAGTCCTAATCCTGCAGCATTTCTTCATCTTCAAGCTTCCTCCTGGCATTCCTTTTAGCGCTTCTTGCTTCTTTGGTAACTTGAAGAGCGAATCTTTCAGCTTCATGCACCTGTTGTCTGTCACAAACAAGCAATTGATCTTCCATATTAGAGCCACATTTTATGCCTAAATTTCTCAGAACTTCCAATCTTCTTATCACTCCATCATTGAAACATATCACTGCATCTAGTACACCAACTTTTAATGTATTTAGTCATACAAAAACATTCTTGGGCAATCTTTCCCATATGCAATGGTTGAAACTTTCATTTGTATTCCGAGTGCCCCCATGAAGATATTTACGGAGCAAAACAGGGTCACTCACGTCTCTAAAGATTGATTTTTATTTAATTCATAATAGGCTCAGGAAGAGAATGCTTACCATAGTATATTTGACCACTTTCTTTTGCTTTTTGGCAACCACACCAAGAATCTGCTCGTTCAGGGCAACATCCGTGGACAGGGTGGTTATCTGTGGACAACTTATGAAAGTAGGTGGCCCATACAGCTTTTCTCATTGCTGTAACATCATTCAGAGGTGCAGTTCGGCTAATGGCCAGTCCATAATAACTCTGAAGAAGGTCTATTTCAGTTTCTGTCAATCTGCCTCGGCCAGACACAGATTTTCCATCAGATAGCAACTTTCCTTTCATTTCTCTTCATAGCTTTCTCCATCTGGCACCCATCCTGTTTTGCACATGTCCACAACACTCCAGTTTTGTTACCAAGGTGTCACCATGAACACTGAACTCATTAATTTTATTGAAAGCTTTAGAGTCCCCATCGCCTAGGTACTTCGTATATCTAACGTTGTAAATGGGCACTACCTATGAAATATTTTTAGAGCTCCATCACACTCCATACCTCCACTGTAACCATCATAATTCTTAGAACACTGATGTTCAGTATCTCCTTCAGTGTTACAATGGCAAGTGAGGCAGTACTTAGATAAGCACTCAACATCAACAACTTTTCCATTCTCCAGAGAAGTAGCACTTACAACACCATTCAAGGAACGATGTCCTCGATGTTGCCATGTCCCATCAAGTACAACAGCAATGTCAATGGTTCAACTAATATTTACAGTTTCTTCTACTGCACGTTTCATAGATACTTTATACACAATAGTCAAGGCACCTAAAAGTATTTTTATGTACTTGCTGAACCTACTGGGAGGAGGAGGAAGGTCCATCAAACCACAAAAAGTTAAAGCAACCTGTTTTCCTTTTCCTATTGCAAGCATCGCATACACTAACTTCAAATTTACATCATATGAATTATGCACAATGTTCGAAGTCATTTTCGAGGTAGCTTTATTGCAAGATCTACACAGAACAACTAAATTTGACACTAAACCCTTCCCGCTACTTCGTTGTTCAGTTATTTGCAGACAGCCTACACCACCACATTGTTTACATTTCGCCACATACTGTATCAAAGATCAGATGTCCACATCGTCAACAACAAATCCGCTACAAACAGCGTCACTGTTAACACAAAAATTTAAATCACCAGCAAACGTGCAATGTGGGAGTTTCTTCCCTGAAGAACTAATACATAGGTTACTTGCAACAGTGTGGCTTGCTTTGTTTGTGAACTGGTTACTATGGAATTTCCTTTTATTGAATTTCTTCAGTGGTGGCATAGTTCGTATTTATTGCACACTAAAGGATATGTTCTTCTACAAATATATGTAGCACTTGGGCAACAAACATTCAGTAACACGCAAACAAACTGATTCAGCGCAACAAAAGTAAATACTAACAAAGATAATCATTTACAGACATTAGAAACCTGCTCTTAACAGTTTGGCGATATTCACTGCAAACGAAAACCATTGCTCTACGAGCAAATTGTCTGATCGCTACAACAGCAGAGGATAGACTTATAGGCTTCAGGCACACTGGTAGACACACAAACCATACCTGAGTTACTCTTTGTGTACATTTGATGTACCAGGTCTGACATCTGCGCGACTTCTTCGCCCACTGGCAAAACAGTGGTTTGCAGTGCAGTTATCTGGTTCCTATTCGATCAAGTCCAACACATGTCGTCTCACTCAAGTTCTGTTTCAAATCCTGCACAAAAAGTATGCACAGGTAAATATCGTTTACGCGATAGCTACATTCTGCGGAATCGTCGAGCACATCGAATTCGCGAAAATCGAGTCATTTTATGCGGAAAATATAGGGTTAGGTTATGGTTTACTCTCACCCAAAGTTTAAAAGTGCAGAGTTTCTGAGTATTTTTACCGAAAATATCCATTATCATCTCTCTGAAACGCATTTTAATGCAAACTTTATGCCATTAGCAATTTAACACTGAAACACACAATAATACATTAACATCATTATTTCGTTTCCAATGAAATCCCAGCCTGTTCTTGTCATATTCTGTTAGAGCCCTAGTGTTCTGAGATTGGTAGATTATAAAGGGTCTTAATTTGCAATATTCCGTAAGCGTTTCCTCTGGAAAGGGTGCATCGGCCCTTGGCTGCCTTAAGGATACAGGGTACTTATAAATGGTGGAAAAATCGATTTTTTATGACTTTATTAAATTCTATAGTCTGTCTTGATTACATTGATGTGTACATTATAGGGTTTCAAATGAAAAATAACCCATATATACGAAATTTTAAAGTTACGGTCATGTATGCCGCCACGCCCCCTTCATTTCTGTTACCATACAGAATCCAGTATTATTTCGAAAATGACTGTGAACTTCCTGTTTCCAGCGATTATACGTACGATACATTGTATAGGTTGAAGAGTGAGCTTGCGACTATCAAAGTTTGTGATTTAAATTGCCGTATTTTTGGCTTTGAAGATAATGTTTTTTATACCACCTAGGGACTATAGACATTACTATGTGACATAAATTTCAAACTGATACGTCTACCTGTTCCTGAAAAAAAGGGTTTTGAACTGTCGGTCAGACAGACAGACGGGACACCAAAGTGATCCTGTAACTGATTAGTTTTTACCGACTGAGGTAAGGAACGCTAAAACTGAACAGCAGCCGATGAGAGAAATGCAGCAATATTACACAGTTCACATGTTGTAACGTAGCAGATTATTACGAGTTGCCATCTTCCATTGAAAGCGTAGCTTGCCGCGGAGCCGGGAGAAGAGCATACTTTGGTTCTCACGCTCGCACAGCTGGCGTTGGCTATTAGAGTGAGTCAGTTAGACAGCGTGAGCCGTGTACTTGACTAACGCTGCGTGCAATACGTTACACATACTCTGTGAATCTGAAGAAGTAGTTGTAAATATTAATCGATAGTTTTCATACTTGTTGTACCAAAATCTATGGATAACACAACCAAATTGCTAAAATTTCAAACCAATAACTTCAATACTTTCGGAGCTATAAATTTTTACCTAAAACACATAATAACCGTGCTGGTACTGTGAAACCAAGTTAGGAAGTGCGTGTGTAGTATCAATTGAAACTATGACCAAGTGGATAGGTTCAATATAATCATACTTTCTGGGATTTTCTTTAGTTTTATTACCACATATTTTCGACGTAATTAAAATACTTTCGATAATTATTGTTTCATCGCGTTTCGGTTGTTTCAGTGTGTTCGAGTGGCTGAGAGAGTAAACGGAGGACATACGTAAAGTGAGAATGTGATATTTTATTAAAACTGTGTAAATGTATGCGTGAGAAAGATGTTGTCCAATAGGGGAATTTTTGACCTATCTCCGAGCGAGCATGATTGTGTAAAAGGCAGCCAGAAGAGGAGTTGAGTATAAAATTTATTAATAATTTGTTGTGTGCAAAGGAATCGTATTTTGTTTTCATTAAATTTTATTTAGTTTTGGAACTACGAAATTTCAAAAAATGGTTCAAATTGCTCCGAGCCCTATGGGACTTGACTTCTGAGGTCATCAGTCCCCTAGAACTTAGAACTACTTAAACCTAACTAACCTAAGGACATCACACACATCCATGCCCGAGGCAGGGTTCGAACCTGCCACCATAGCGGTCGCGCGGTTCCAGACTTTAGAGCCTAGAACCGCTTTTTTTTTTTAATCTCATTTTGTTCGCTTGTGTTCGTTTCATCTGCTCGGGGCGGACATCGTAAGACATCCGGTTGAGTTCGTTGTTGATCGATTAACTCAGTTTTTTTATTACAGAGGGCAGCTAACCCTCTGACCGAACACGCTGAGCTACCGTGCCGGCATTTTTGGCGAATTTGGCGGGAGAGACCTTATGTTTTGGGTATCGCCCAAAAACGTGCTCGGCCACTCTGGCCGGCACGAAATTTCAAGTCTAAATTACTTGTGGTAATCTGATTGGCTGACATTAGAAATACCGCGAATATAGAAGTGCTCGAGATGATCTGATTGGTTGCTTAACAAACTGCAAAATAGGAATTCAGCGTTCCCCGCGTGTTCGAGCGGGGCTTTGTGCCTCAGATCTTGTTTGTTGTTGTGGTCTTCAGTCCTGAGACTGGTTTGATGCAGCTCTCCATGCTACTCTATCCTGTGCAAGCTTCTTCATCTCCCAGTACCTACTGCAACCTACATCCTTCTGAATCTGCTTAGTGTATTCATCTCTTGGCCTCCCCCTACGATTTTTACCCTCCACGCTGCCTTCCAATACTAAATTGGTGATCCCTTGATGCCTCAGAACATGTCCTACCAATCGATCCCATCTTCTGGTCAAGTTGTGCCACAAACTCCTCTTCTCCCCAATCCTATTCAGTACCTCCTCATTAGTTATGTGATCTACCCATCTAATCTTCAGCATTCTTCTGTAGCACCACATTTCGAAAGCTTCTATTCTCTTCTTGTCCAAACTATTTACCGTCCATGTTTCACTTCCATACATGACTTCCTGACACTTAAATCTATACTCGATGTTAACAAATTTCTCTTCTTCAGAAACGCTTTCCTTGCCATTGCCAGTCTACATTTTATATGCTCTCTACTTCGACCATCATCAGTTATTTTACTCCCCAAATAGCAAAACTCCTTTACTACTTTAAGTGTCAAAAAATGGTTCAAATGGCTCTGAGCACTATGGGAATTAACATCTATGGTCATCAGTCCCCTAGAACTTAGAACTACTTAAACCTAACTAACCTAAGGACAGCACACAACACCCAGCCATCACGAGGCAGAGAAAATCCCTGACCCCTCCGGGAATCGAACCCGGGAACCCGGGCGTGGGAAGCGAGAACGCTACCGCACGACCACGAGATGCGGGCTTTAAGTGTCTCATTTCCTAATCTAATACCCTCAACATCACCCGACTTAATTCGACTACATCCCATTATCCTCGTTATGCTTTTGTTGATGTTCATCTTATATCCTCCCTTCAAGACACCATCCATTCCGTTCAACTGCTCTTCCAAGTCCTTTGCTGTCTCTGACAGAATTACAATGTCATCGGCGAACCTCAAAGTTTTTATTTCTTCTCCATGGATTTTAATACCTACTCCGAATTTTTCTTTTGTTTCCTTTACTGCTTGCTCAATATACAGATTGAATAACATCGGGGAGAGGCTACAACCCTGTCTTACTCCCTTCCCAACCACTGCTTCCCTTTCATGTCCCTCGACTCTTCTAACTGCCATCTGGTTTCTGTACAAATTGTAAATAGCCTTTCGCTCCCTGTATTTTACCCCTGCCACCTTTAGAATTTGAAAGAGAGTATTCCAGTCAACATTGTCAAAAGCTTTCTCTAAGTCTACAAATGCTAGAAACGTAGGTTTTCCTTTCCTTAATCTTTCTTCTAAGATAAGTCGTAAGGTCAGTATTGCCTCACGTGTTCCAGTATTTCTACAGAATCCAAACTGATCTTCCCCGAGGTCGGCTTCTACCACTTCTTCCATTCGTCTGTAAAGAATTCGTGTTAGTATTTTGCAGCTGTGGCTTATTAAACTGATTGTTCGGTAATTCTCACATCTGTCAACACCTGGTTTCTTTGGGATTGGAATTATTATATTCTTCTTGAATTCTGAGGGTATTTCGCCTGTCTCATACATCTTGCTCACCAGATGGTAGAGTTTTGTCAGGACTGGCTGTCCCAAGGCCGTCAGTAGTTCCGATGAAATGTTGTCTACTCCGGGGGCCTTGTTTCGACTCAGGTCTTTCAGTGCTCTGTCAAACTCTTCACGCAGTATCGTATCTCCCATTTCATCTTCATCTACATCCTCTTCCATTTCCATAATATTGTCCTCAAGTACATCGCCCTTGTATAGACCCTCTATATACTCCTTCCACCTTTCTGCTTTCCCTTCTTTGCTTAGAACTGGGTTTCCATCTGAGCTCTTGATGTTCATACAAGTGGTTCTCTTTTCTCCAAAGGTCTCTTCAAATTTTCCTGTAGGCAGTATCTATCTTACCCCTAGTGAGATAAGCCTGTACATCCTTACATTTGTCCTCTAGCCATCCCTGCTTAGCCATTTTGCACCTCCTGTCGATCTCATTTTTGAGACGTTTGTATTCCTTTTTGCCTGCTTCATTTACAGCGTTTTTATATTTTCTCCTTTCATCAATTAAATTCAATATTTCTTCTGTTACCCAAGGATTTCTACTAGCCCTCATCTTTTTACCTACTTGATCCTCTGCTGCCTTCACTACTTCATCCCTCAAAGCTACCCATTCTTCTTCTACTGTATTTCTTTCCCCCATTCCTGTCAATTGTTCCCTTATGCTCTCCCTGAAACTCTGTACAACCTCTGGTTCTTTCAGTTTATTCAGGTCCCATCTCCTTAAATTCCCACCTTTTTGCAGTTTCTTCAGTTTTAATCGACAGGTCATAACCAATAGATTGGTTGTCAGAGTCCACATCTGCCCCTGGAAATGTCTTACAATTTAAAACCTGGTTCCTAAATCTCTGTCTTACCATTATATAATGTATCTGATATCTTTTAGTATCTCCAGGGTTCTTCCATGTATACAACCTTCTATCATGATTCTTAAACCAAGTGTTAGCTATGATTAAGTTGTGCTCTGTGCAAAATTCTACCAGGCGGCTTCCTCTTTGATTTATTAGCCCCAATCCATATTCACCTACTACGTTTCCTTCTCTCCCTTTTCCTACACTCGAATTCCAGTCACCCATGAGTATTAAATTTTCGTCTCCCTTCACTATCTGAATAATTTCTTTTATTTCATCATACATTTCTTCAATTTCTTCGTCATCTGCAGAGCTAGTTGGCATATAAACTTGTACTACTGTAGTAGGTGTGGGCTTCGTATCTATCTTGGCCATAATAAGGCGTTCACTATGCTGTTTGTAGTAGCTTACCCGCATTCCTATTTTCCTATTCATTATTAAACCTACTCCTGCATTACCCCTATTTGACTTTGTGTTTATAACCCTGTAGTCACCTGACCAGAAGTCTTGTTCCTCCTGCCACCGAACTTCACTAATTCCCACTATATCTAACTTTAACCTATCCATTTCCCTTTTCAAATTTTCTAACCTACCTGCCCGATTAAGGGATCTGACATTCCACGCTCCGATCCGTAGAACGCCAGTTTTCTTTCTCCTGATAACAACGTCCTCTTGAGTAGTTCCCGCCCGGAGATCCGAATGGGGGACTATTTTACCTCCGGAATATTTTACCCAAGAGGACGCCATCATCATTTAATCATACAGTAAAGCTGCATGCCCACGGGAAAAATTACGGCCGTAGTTTCCCCTTGCTTTCAGCCGTTCGCAGTACCAGCACAGCAAGGCCGTTTTGTTTACAAGGCCAGATCAGTCAATCATCCAGACTGTTGCCCCTGCAACTACTGAAAAGGCTGCTGCCCCTCTTCAGGAACCACACGTTTGTCTGTCCTCTCAACAGATACCCCTCCGTTGTGGTTGCACCTGCGGTACGGCTATCTGTATCGCTGAGGCACGCAAGCCTCCCCACCAACGGCAAGGTCCATGGTTCATGGGGGAGGGCCTCAGATCTATGAGCCGATATAGTCGTTCAGGAGCTGTCTTCTGGTAAACACCTATGTTAAATCGCACTGATCGAATTTGTACCAAAATGAAGAAATTCGCGCGTCTGATCGGCTCTCTCGTCGTTGACAAAGAGCGGCTACAGTATTGAGCATCTTGTGAAAGTTTGAGCCTTGTGAGTGTTTTGTTTTTATTCGCGTGTGAACATTTCAAGTCGTGCATAAACTCCGCGTGGCGTGTTCCGAACAGGTTATGAGACATTATGGCGAGCACTTCTTTACAGGAAGCCTAGTGAACGACTGGATGTGTTAGCTCGCAAGTAGTCGTGGGTCAGTGACTGTTTATGACGTTTAAAATATCTGGTCCCTCTAAATATCTTCTGTCTGCTTTGGGGTGTGAGGTTGTTACAGAGACAGTCAGTAATATTACATAATTGATATTGGGATGTTAAACACGACGGTCGCAGGTTCGAATCCTGCCTTGGGCATGGATGTGTGTGATGTCCTTAGGTTAGTTAGGTTTAAGTAGTTCTAAGTTCTAGGGGACTGATGACCTCAGATGTTAAGTCCCATAGTGCTCAGAGCCATTTGAACCATTTTTTTGTTAAACACGGGCTGGATAGCCATTTTCCTTGTTTTAAAGACAATAAACCAACTAAAAGAAAATTTTTGACATTTTTTCAGATAAGCCATGCAAGAATCCCGAACGCTCGATACTTCAACTAACTTTAGCTACTAGCTGTGGACTGGAGTTACGTGGTCTTTGCGCGGCACGCATTTAGTCGAATATTCTTCAACGCCGCTTTTGTCTGCTAAACCAGGACCTACCACCGCAGGGTGAAGGAGCATACAACATGAAGCCTATCCAGGTGGGTGGACAGAATGTTTAATGAATAATGAGAGCACGACACGCCCCGACACTATGTGAATACCATGCAGCTTGAAACTGGGAATGGCTTCAGTCGAAGGAGAGGTTTGCCAGTACTACATTCCAACGAGTTTCGTCCTTTGTACTTTCCACTCCCACAACAGCTTTATGGCAACATCTTCCAAAATTGATTACAGTTCTCCACACGGTGTCTACAAAAACTGGTATGTGATGTGACTTTTCTACGCAAAATTTTATTCATGGATTAAGCATCGTTTACAAACTGTGGATGAAGCGACCTTGGTAAAGTGCACTACTGGGCAGTCGAAAATTCGTGGTTGCTGGCTGGTCTGTTAATGAGTGCTGTGGGCTTTTCAAGAATCACACCGTTGGTCCCTGTTTCATTAATGGGACTTTCTTCTTCTTAGCATCTTCCCACTGGAAAAGGGCCCCCTTTTTTGAGTCAATGGACACCATTTCTTTAGACCTCATCGCTTCCCGTTGATGCACGCTTCTTGATTAAAGATCTGCATTTATAGCGTCTGGTCACTGTAATTTAGTTCTTACACGCTGTTTATGAGCGTGTCCAAGTCTCCATTCTTGCGTCTTCTCATTGGCTGGAGCCACTCCAGCTAGTTGTCGAATCATTGTATTGTTGACCTGGTCGAGCAGAGAAATGCCTAATGATCTCAGTATCCCTATTTCCGTGACATGTAGCGTGTGCTCAGCACTTCTAGGTGTGGTCCAACAATCAGTACTACAAAGTACAACAGGCCTCACCTTTGTGCTGTGTCTCTGATTTTAGGAGGATAGGGATCTTCTTATCACAAAGAACACCAGTGATGTCCTCAAATCGCGTCCAGGTTGCTTTGATTCTTGCTCACACATCGTCATTCACATAGCCGTCAGTCTGTTGTCACGACTTAATGAGACTCTATATAGCCACAGTTATCTGCATTCTCTAGCAGATAAGCTGCCACAACTATTGGAGGACATCCTGTTGTGATTTCCCACACTTGTGTATTAATAACTACAGACTTCAGTAGAACATTTGGAGATTGTTGTATGGTCGTTTGGAAAACACAATATGATCTGGACATTCATCAGACTTGATACCCTCAAGGCTTTTATCTGTGGGGAAAATTAAAAGAACGAGGAACTGCCAATGAATCGTATAGAACAAAACGCTGCGCTACGATAAGCCCAGATGAAACACAATGGGCAGTACTTTCTGTCGAGAATCGCTTAGTAGCATGTATCAGTACTCGAGTTGCAACATTTTGGCCACATGATGTGGCAGTTATAATAATAAACACACGAATCGTGTATCTGCTTACATGTGGTACAGTAGATCTCATATTTCTGGCGTATCTTCTAAGTGCAGGGCAGTGGTTTGTGTCACTGTTATCTTCTCTCAATTTGATTAGGTAGTTTGTATGTTATGTCGCTGAAGTTCTCTTGGAAGTCTGTGTCTAATAGCTCAGAAAAAAGTACCTACATTGATCAATTTAAAAAAGAAGCTGGCGCCATAATTCTGCAGACATATATGTTAAAACTTATTAGCCCATCTTAACTGCTGTAACTTTCATATGTCTGCTCTTTTCTGTATGTGACAAACCATCTTCCAATGCATATGATCAATGGTGTGTATTGGTAATGCTTTATAAGCAACTCACTAGACAGCTGGACATACACTGAGGTGAAGAGAGTCATGGGATACGTCCTAATTTGGTGCCGGACCTCCTATTGCTCGGTGTAATGCAGCAACTCGACATGTTGTTGGAAGCCCCTTGCAGAAATATTGAACCATGCTGCCTCTATAGTCATTCATAATTGCAGAAGCATTGCCAGTGCAGGATTTTGTGCACGAACTGACCTTTCAACTATGTCCCATAAATATTCGATGGGACTCATGTCTTGTGATCTGGGTGGCCAAATCATTTGCTCAAATTGTCCACAATGTGCTTCAAACCAATCATGAACGATTGTGGCCTGATAACATGGTGCACTGTCATCATTAAGAATTCCATCGTTGTTTTGGAACATGAAATACATGAATGGCTGCAAATAGTCTTTGAGTATCCGAACATAGCCATTTCCAGTCAATGATTAGTTCAGTTGGACCAGAGGACCCAGTCCATTCCATGTAAACACAGCCAACACCATTATGGAGAAACCACCAGCTTTTACAGTGTCTCGTTGACAACGTGGGTCCGTGGCTTCATGGGTTCCGGGCCATACCATCATCTCTTACCAACTGAAATAGGGACTCATCTGACCAAGTCATAGTTTTCCAGTCGTCTTGGGTCGCACTCGCATCGGTCGTCTGCTGCCATTGCCCATTAATGCCAAACTTCGCCACACTGTCCCATTCGCCGTATGTCCGACATTGATTTCTGTGGTTATTTCACACAGTGTTTTTTGTCTTTTAGTATTGACAACTCTACGAAAATGCCACTGCTCTCGGTCGTTAAGTGAAGGCTGTCAGCCACTGCATTGTCCTTGGTGAGAGGTAATGGCTGTAATTTGGCATTCAGGGCACACTCTTGAAGTTGTGGATCATGAAATAGTGAATTCCCTAATGATTTCCGAAATAGAATGGCTCATCTACCATTCTGTGTTCAGTCTGGTGATTCCTGTCATACAGTAATAATCACGTGACTCATCTGGGTACAAATGACAGCTCCATCAATGCAGCACCCTTTTCTAACTTATGTACGCGATACTGCCACCATCTGTATATGTGTATATTGCTATCCCATGACTATCAATTTATATCAGCTGTATAGCACATTTATTCCCTTGTGATTATCGAAAGGTAAGGTCAAAAAGCGAAAAGAAAATTAAATGTATTACTATGACCTACATCATTCGTAATTCGACATTCGATATCGGCACTGGACAGAAAAAAAATTGTGTGTGCATTATTTAAAATTTATAAATATTACCTAGCATAGTGATTCTAAGACTGTAACAGATAACAAAAATTATTTGAAATTAATTCAAATCATTTGTACCTCTCAACTCTAAAGACTGCTTTGCGAGATTTCACTATATATATATTTCTGTTTTGAACTTAAATATTGAACCAGTAGATTAGAAATTTCAATAACATGCAGCCACAGAAGGGCTTGTAAGATGTTTATTGTTTGTTGTTGTTTTGGTCTTCAGTCTGAAGACTCTGGTTTGATGAAGCTCTCCATGCTGCTCTAACCTGTACAAGCCTCTTCATCGCTGAATAACTACTGCAATTTATCATTTGTCTGAATCTGATCACTGTATTCATCTCTTGGTATCACCTTACAATTCGTACCTCCCACACTTTCCTCAAATATCCAATGATGATTCCTTGATGTCTCAGAATGTGTACTTGTTGTGTCTAGTTCATACAGCATAGACACAATGAGGTAGCTAGGTGCACGCTAAACTAACGCAGACGGGCTTGAAGTTCTGGAACATGAGACTTATTAATGAATAAGAAGAAAAGTACGTAGCGTTTTTAATACTTATCTTTAATTCTCTTGTTGGAATACATCTCTCTTGAATATTAGTAAGCTATAAGCACTGATACAAATGGCGCCTTGCTAGGTAGTAGCTATGGACTAAGCTGAAGGCTATTCTATCTGTCTCTCGGCAAATGAGAGGAAGACTTGGTAGGTCTGGTCGCAAGCTATGTCGTCCGTACAACTGGGGCGAGGTCTAGTCCGTGTCTTGTGACCTGCCATGTGGTGGCGCTAGGTTTGCGATTACACAGTGGCGACACGCGGGTCCGACATGTACTACAGGACCGCGGCCGATTTAAGTTACCACCTAGCAAGTGTGGTGTCTGGCGGTGACACCACATTCCTCCCCCGCAAATCGGCGAACGGTCGTGAGATAAGGCTTCCGCCCGCCGTGGGGAGGACCCCATGTTGACGTATGCGATGAGGTGGGGAGCCTAACAACAGGCGAGGCTGTGCCACCCGCACCCGGCCATTCGGTCCGAGGGGAGCTAGGAAACGCCTGCAAACCTAGTCCAGGGTGCACGTCAACATGAGGTGTATGCGCACGTAAGGAGACAAGAGGGGCCGAAGGGTCGACCTCCATGTGGTCGGAGCACCCGACGGGCGAAGACGACATCTGGTCCGGAGCGGGCAAGAGGTCCATGGCGGAGGACGGCTGGTCACGGGAAGCGAGCGGCGGCGCGTGATCCAGGGAGGCGCCAGGCGGCTGCAGCGAAGCGTCCGCTGCGGGCGGCGCCGGCGGCGGCTGCGGCGGCGGCGGCGCGACGCCATGAGGCAAAATGGAAGGCAGCGTCGGTAACACCTGGGGATGAGGCGAGCCAGTAGATGGGTCCCCAGGGCGCTGACCTGACGGCACCGTCGCTGAAAGCAGACGGGGAGCGGCAGAACCCAGGCGACGACAGAGGCGCAGCTGATTGAGATGCCGACGCACCTCACCAGAGGCCCCCAAAACCAAATACATCGCGCGGCCGAGGCAGCGAAGAATGCGCCCTGCGAGCCAACGCCGTGAACCGCGATAGGTGCGATAATAGACAACGTCGCCAGGAGCAAAAGCAGGAGTCTGCCGCTGCACAGGAACCTGATGTGGCGGATGCAGCAAAGACATCAAGGTGCGATGAGAACGACCATGGAGCAACTCAGCCGGCGAGCGACCATCGCGGGGCTGAGAGCGATACGAAGACAAAAAGAGCAATAATGCGTCCTCCCGAGAATGCGACGCTTTCAATTTCAACATCTGGGACTTGAAAGTCCGGACCAATCATTCAGCGGCACCGTTTGACTGAGGCGAAAACGGCGCGGAAGTCAGATGTTGAATACCATTGGCTTTGCAGAATGACTGAAATTCTGCGGACATGAATTGTGGGCCATTGTCGGAAACAATAGTCTGCGGAAGACCCTCAATGCAAAAGATAGCAGACAAGGCTTGGATTGTGGCAGAAGACGTCGTGGAAGACATCCGGACAACAAAAGGAAAATTACTGAAAGCATCGACCACAACCAACCATCGAGCATTCCAGAATGGACCAGCAAAATCGATGTGCAAGCGTTGCCAAGGGGAAGTGGCTTTCGGCCATGCAAAGAATTTCCGCGGCGGTGCGGATTGTTGTTCGGCACACGCCACGCAAGAGGAGCACATATTTGTAATCGCAGCATCGATTCCGAACCAAGTACAGTGCTGACGAGCAAGTTGTTTCGTTCGCACGATACCCCAATGTCCTTGGTGAAGAAGCATTAAGACAAAGGACTGTAACGAACGTGGGACTACGACTCTGGACTGATCATTATCGGAACGCAACAACAAAACACCACGTCGGACAAAAAGTCTCTCCTTGTGAGCAAAAAAACGGCGAACCAAAGGATCCCCGATCCGTGACTTTGACAAGGGCCATTGCGTAGCAACAAAACGCAAAACAGTAGCAAGGACAGGGTCAGCAGCTGTGGCTGTAGCTACACGACGAAAATCAATCGGAAACGATTCGACCACGTCATCGGTTTCCGAATCAATGAACATGCAAGCAAGTTCGGAAGAATCGAATGCTTTATCCTCAGCAACAGGCAAACGGGACAACGCATCAGCGTTTCCGTGCTTAGCAGTGGACCGATACAAGATATCGTAGCGGTACTGCGAGAGAAAAAGCGACCAGCGAATGAATTTCTGCGCTGTACGTGGAGGTACAGGCTTGGTCGGATGAAAAAGCGATGTCAAAGGTTTGTGGTCCGTGATGATGGTAAAGTGACGACCATACAAGAAGTCATGGAACTTGGTAACACCAAACACGAGAGCTAAAGCTTCTTTCTCTATTTGTGAATAATTTCTTTGCGCAGATGAGAGCAATTTTGACGCAAAGGCAATAGGGCGATCATGCGAGCCATCTTTGTGCGCAAGCACAGCACCGATCCCGAAATCCGATGCATCTACCATCAACAAAAGGGGTTTTCGGGGATCGAATGGCGTAAGGCAAGTATTTGAAAGTAACGCCGATTTCAACTGGCGAAAGGCGCGTTCGCATTCCGTCGTCCAGACGAACGGAACACCTTTACGGCGTAAGCGATGTAGCGGAGCTGAAATGGAAGAAGCATTGCGCACAAACTTTGCATAATAATTAATTTTACCCAGCACACTCTGTAGCTGTTTCAAATCTTGCGGAGCAGGTAAGTCCTGTATGGCACGGAGGTGCACTGGACTCGGATGTATACCTTGGGCATTTATGACATGCCCCAGGTAGGGTAAGTCCCGAGCAAAAAACACACATTTGTCCTTCCTCAAGCGAAGACCATTTTGACGCAAGACCTGAAATAATGTTCGGAGATTTTGCAAATGTTCGGCTTCTGTCTTTCCTGAGATCACAATATCGTCCAGATAGTTCGCAGCAGTAGGGACCGACGCACACACAGTTTGTAAATATTGCTGAAACAAAGCAGGGGCGGATGCACACCCGAATGGCAGTCTTTTGAAGCGATACAAGCCAAGATGCGTGTTTACCACCAAGACGCGCTGAGATTCTTCGTCCACCGGTATTTGCAAGTACGCATCTGCGAGGTCCAATTTGGAAAAATATTTTCCCGGGCACAGTTTGTCAAAAAGATCTTCCGGGCGGGGCAAAGGAAAAGTAGCAGTCACAAGTTGTGGATTCACAGTTGCCTTGAAGTCCACACAAAGTCTCAGTTTTCCGGAAGGTTTTGGCAAAATTACTAAGGGTGAGGCCCAGAGAGAAGCCTGCACACGGTCAATTACACCTTGAGATTCTAAATCGTGTAATGTTCTGGCGACCTCATCACGCAATGCGTGGGGAACATTGCGTGCTCTGAAAAATTTCGGTTGCGCGTTGTCTTTCAGTTCCAAATGTGCTGCATAGTTCTTAGCGCCACCAAGGCCCTGTGCAAAAATGTCTGCAAATTCTTCACAAAGACTAGAAACACTGGCGGAAGGCACAGTCTGATTCACTGTTAGGACCTGATTTACTATAGACAAATTAAACAATTGAAACAAATCTAAACCAAACAAGTTCACTGCACTAGAAGAACGAAGAACGTAAAATGACACAAGTTTCGTTTGTCCCTTGTATGTGGCAAGAAGGCTGCACTGTCCTAACACAGGGATCTGTTGTCCTGAGTAACTATGTAACTTAACATTTGCGGCACGCAACGGCGGGGCGCCCAGTTGTTTGTACGTGTCGTGATTGAGCAATGAAACTGCAGCTCCGGTATCGAGCTGGAAGGGGATCACTTTGCCTTCAAAGTCTAAGTCCACAAAAAGTTTATTGTCCTGTTGACGACAAGAGCGACTGTCACGTGCAATTTGAACTGATACAGGGACAGAAGCACTTGCGACTTTACGTGATTTTCGGCGACGTCGACGCACATTTGTGGTGGGACGAACACAGTCACTGTTAGCTAAAGTGTCACGGGACGGGTGGGAATGAACTACATGAATGTCCATGGGTGAAGGTCCACGAGCCTGATTGTCCTGGGTTTGATTCCGGCGCGAAGCAAAAGGCCTGGAATTATTGTGATTGTCTGATCTAAGCTTTTTCTGGCAAACACTTTGAACATGTCCTTTCTTTCGACAGTAAAAGCAAATAGCTTGGCGTGATGGGCAATTTTCACGCGAATGTCTAGTTGCACACCGCGGGCATGATTTCACTGCATTTGCTTGCTTACGCGGCGCACGTGTTTGCAATCTAGGCTGCCGCTGCGAAGACGGGCGCGAGGGCCGCTGAGCGTCCCGTGCAGCGGGCCCGGCGGGCCGGTTAATGTGACACACTGCTGGCGAAGTTTCAAATGATGCCTGAGCAAAGTCAAGTGTGTCTTGCCTACCCAATATGTCGATCACTTGTTGAAGGGAGGGATTTACTAGTTTCAAAATCTGTTCCCTTATGCGAACATCAGACACGTTCTGTGCTATTGCATCACGCACCATAGTGTCTGAATAAGGAAGTCCACAGTCACATTCAAATGCACACTCCCTAGTAAGTCCTTGCAAAGTTGCTACCCACTCCCTATTAGTCTGACCGGCCGTACGTTTTGTACGAAAGAACGTATACCGTTTTGCAACTACATTTACTGTTTCTTTGAAATAGGCATCTAAAGCAGACAAAATTTCTTCGTAGGACAGAGTTGCTACGTCGCGTCGGGGAAACAATTTCACTATCACACGGTAGGTAGACACACCGACACAAGAAAGCAAAAACGGCTGCCGCTCATTACCTTGAATTCTGTAGGCTGCTAGATGGAAGGCAAATTGTCGGGACCACTCAGTCCACGACTCTTGAGCTGCGTCAAAACTACGAAACGGAGGTGCAACAGCGTTTTGTGGCAGCGGTAGCGAAGAAGCGGCGGCTGCCGCATCGTTTTGCAGCGCACGTTGACCCTGGACGAGCTGTCCAAGGGCTTCCAATAACGCCTGCGTCTGCTGATTCTGCAAGCGAAAAAATTCGGACAGTACATCTGGAGATTGTGGCGAAGCCATGACACAAGCAAATCAGAGCAAAGTACAATCAATTAAGGCAACGTGGGCGCGGCACCACTCCTCGTCGCCAAATAATGTTGTGTCTAGTTCATACAGCATAGACACAATGAGGTAGCTAGGTGCACGCTAAACTAACGCAGACGGGCTTGAAGTTCTGGAACATGAGACTTATTAATGAATAAGAAGAAAAGTACGTAGCGTTTTTAATACTTATCTTTAATTCTCTTGTTGGAATACATCTCTCTTGAATATTAGTAAGCTATAAGCACTGATACAAATGGCGCCTTGCTAGGTAGTAGCTATGGACTAAGCTGAAGGCTATTCTATCTGTCTCTCGGCAAATGAGAGGAAGACTTGGTAGGTCTGGTCGCAAGCTATGTCGTCCGTACAACTGGGGCGAGGTCTAGTCCGTGTCTTGTGACCTGCCATGTGGTGGCGCTAGGTTTGCGATTACACAGTGGCGACACGCGGGTCCGACATGTACTACAGGACCGCGGCCGATTTAAGTTACCACCTAGCAAGTGTGGTGTCTGGCGGTGACACCACAGTACTATCAAACGATCGCTTCTTCTAGGCAGCTTGTCCCACATATTTCTCTTCTTCCAAATTCTATTCAATATCTCCTCATTAGTTACATGATCTACCCACCTAATCTTCAGCATTCTTCTTGTAGTACCACATTTCGAAAGCTTCTCTTGTTTTCTTGTCTAAACTGTTTAATGTCCATATTACAGTTCCATATACGGCTACACTCCATACAAATACTTCCATAAAAGACTACTTAACACTTAAATTCAGTGTTGACAAATTTCTTCCGAAATGCTTTTCTTTCTAATGGCAGCCATTTTGTATCATCTCTAGTCCAGTCATCATCAGTTATTTTGCTGCTCCTAATCTAATTCCCTCAGCATCACCTGATTTAATTCGACCACTTTCCTTGTTTTGCTTTTGTTGATGTTCATCTTATATCCTCCTTTCAAGACACTACCATTTCTGTTCAGCTGCTCTTTTAAGTCATTTGTTGCCTTTGGCAAAAGTATGTCATCAGCAAACCCCAAAATTTTTAATTATTCTCCCTGCACATTAATTAATACTACAGATTTTCCTTTGGTTTCCTTTACTGTACAGATTGAACAACATCGGATATAGGCTACAACCTTTTCTCACTTCGCTTTCATGCCCCTCGACTGTTATAACTGCTGTCTGGTTTCTGTAAAAGTTGTGAATAGCGTTTCTCTCCCTGTATTTTAAATGTGCTACCTTCAGAATTTCAAAGACGGCATTGCAATCCACATTTTCAAAATCTTTCTCTAAGTCTACAGATGCTATAACATAGGTTTGCCATTCCTTAACCTGTCTTCTAAGATAAGTTGTAGGATCAGTATTATCTCACATTTTCCTACATTTCCTTGGATCCAAACTGGTCTTCCTCAAGGTCCACTTCTGCCACTTTTTCCATTCTTCTGTAGAGAACTCTTGTTAGTATCTTGCAGCTGTAACTTATTAAACTGATAGTTTGTTAATGTTCACAGCTGTCAGGACCTTGCCTTTACAACTTATGGTACTGCTACATTCCATGTTGCAATAAATTTTCACTTGTATGATGAGTGACCAAAAATTTTCCACTTGAAGGCCATACAGTCCAGAATGGGTATGCTGATCAGCAAAATCACTGTGAGAATCAAGGCAATCGTCCCACCAACGCACCAGCTTGAAGATAGGCATTTCGTAAAACATCTACTGGGTGAAGAAGTCCATGACTGCCATCCACACATCCTCATATGACAGGAATCATCGGCCCTTTAGGGCCTTTTTTAAGAGGCTGAAGGTATAATAATCGTACAGTGAGGGATCGGGACTATAGGGTGGATGGATGAATGTCTCCCATTTGAGTTGGTGTAACTTCTGCTTACATTTGTGAATGGGGACATGCGTTATCATGAAGCAAAAGCACCCATGATGTGCACCATTCCACAACAGTAGTTTTCAACAGACATGCTGCCCCATACACATTCTTCAGTTATCCGATGGTTGTCTACCAGTTTTCGCCCTTCGGCTGCCAAGAAAATAGTAACAGCACATTGGTCATGTTTGGACACATTTGGTAATAACATTGCCATACTTCACGTTTCTGCATTTACAGTGCGCATGTTGGAAAGACGCAAATGCCACAATAATCCCTTGGCTACATGTCTGAGCTTATATATGCGACAGGAGTCACACTATGTTGTGAATACACTGCAGGAACACCTTCAAATGAAAACTATGTGCTCGCTCCTTATATGACTGATGGAGCGAGCAATGTAAGAACAGAATGAAATATTATACATTAGCATTTATGCGTCTTTCCTTTTTCTATCATAGCACAAGGCATACTGGTAGTCATACAGTTTTAATCATCAACTCGAAAAAATTATGTTGCAAAACTAATTATTCTTATGTATGTGTCTGCAGTCCTCATATACATTGAAACTCTTGCACCAGTGTACCATAGTAAGCCACTAGATTAGCAGAAACCAAATGGCACTGACCATTAATGAAATGCAGTATCATTCATAATTAGTTTTTGACATTTAAGATACAACAACACTGCAACAATGCATGCTGCATTGACCAAATGTACAACAATAATACAGCATCCCATTACATAGCGTTTAGGTGGTGCTGAAGCTTTCAGTGAGATCAAATTACTATGATGGTGAAGAACCAAGTGGTAGACTATCTTTCTGTGAAGACTGCTGGCAACTGTCCAAGAACTTACTGAACTGGGCAGCAGCGGAAATGTTGCAGCTGTGTGAGCCATTCCAGATGCCTTTTTCGGGCATCTGTTCACCGTGGATAAGTGCTGGGTATATCACTGTGATCCAGAGCCAAAGGAGCGGTGCAGGCAGTGGCAGAAAAATGATCAGTTGATTTTGGAAGTGGAACACTTCCTGAACAACCATACTTAAAATCTGTACAATTGAAGTCTTGGCCAAGAGGAAAAACTGTCACATACAAAAGTATGTTGAGAAGCACTAACTTCATCACAACATCAGCTTTTATGGTCATATCATGATTTTTTTAAAGGATAGTATCAACTTCATTACCAGCCCTGTACACATTCAATTTGGTTCTCACGTCATAACTTTCTACATGCAATTTTTGTGTTTCTCTTTATTCTGAATATATTTTTTTTAAATTTTAAAATGTTTCATCTACTGTAGGCCTTATTGTACTTATAATTCCATCCTACAGCAAAGGTCTGTCCATAACTTTTTCTTTTTCCAGCACCTGTAAATATAATCATTTTCTCCACATCTTACCTAGAAGCATATGAGATACTGAAGATAGATATTCTGGCGAACAGCATTACTTCAGCAGTCCACCCATATGTCTGTCAGTTGGGGCCATTTCAAGAACATTTTTCCACACAAATGGCTTATTTCTGACATTCCTCCACCCCCCCTTTCCCCATCTAATTCTTTTTCCTTTATACACTTTCAACTCCACCAATATTCTTTAGTAATTGTGATATGCACTGTGCATAGATCTTGCATTTTGGGTGCCCCTCTCAGCTTGTTGCTCCAAGTGACCACTACTAACTGTGTTACATCCTGTATGGAAATCTTAAAACAGTGAGACCCCTGTTACCTTGGCACCTGAAATGAGGGCTTTCATTGCTTGGTTCATAAACTGGCCCTGCTGTTAGTGCACACGTCTTATATGTGTAGGTAGTTTGTTGGACAGTCGTTTTCCTTCTGAAACAAATATTGTTCATATTGATTTCCAAAATTAATGTTGTGTTACAAGTATAACTACTGTTAAAGTATCCAGACAGAATGATCTTACTCTTGGTGCTATAACTTTTATGTGCAGAGGGAACTTTGGTCTATGTTTTTTAGGTAACTTGAAAATTGTTACAGGACAGACAGTCCCTGTCCATTCATTCACTCTTTGTATTGACTTCAAGAAGGAGAATCTTCTGGGATGTGGGATGAGTCAAAGATTACACCTAGAAAAGGCATTCAAATCATAGTAACTTGATCTGTACACTACATTATCAATAAAATGTGGCCATACTGTGAAATACTACTTGTGCTTACACCAGCCAAATATAAGTTAGGAAATTAGAAAGAAATCTGCTGCTTGTAAAAAAACATGCCACTTCTTTAGTTGTAATAAACAGATACTACTTATCTCCTCTCAGTAGCTTAATATTTACTTAATTTCACTAGAAGTTTCAAAGAAAATTATTCTAAATTAGGAAATACAGACACTTGTTACCAATACACTACCATTTGTCACTGCACTCTGTAATGACTACATTAGGTGGCCATGAACAAATAAATCTTTCCAAACTTGGAAACTATATAAGCAGATAATTTGTAGGAGTGGCTAATAAGTATATTTTTACTTTTATTTCGTTTATGTTAGATGGTAATTTGTTGAATTCCTTTACATCAGAGTACATTATTTCACTTTGAAACCCAGATGAGGAGGCTAAGTCTGCATAAAAGTAATTTTTGTGTCTTGCATTTTGATTGTACGAATGACAATTTACCTTGTAGTGGTTCCACTTGCTTTACTTCTTTGTTTTTCGTTCTCAGTGTTGGCTTACTGCATTGCTACACTGGCTGAAAAATGGGGTTGTGAATTCTGACACTGACAGACGTGCAGTTGCATTTCACTGTCTTTTACTTTAATTTAACTGTTCACAACCCCCATATACACTTTTAATATGGCCAGTACGCTATTGTTTAACTTTCGATAAGCCTCATTAATAGGTTGCAGGTGAACCTCCACATACCACTACAATAATTTTCTGTTGAACATCTGTGAGCAGTAAAAACATAACCACAAAGCTTACAGTTCTTGAAGAATAATCAGGTACATATGGAGCAGACACTTAGTGTTTTAACACACGGCCTATTGGTGTAACACCTATTTCACTGTGAAGATGATACATTGTTGTCGTTCTAAACAACACAGGTTCGTGGTCTGAAACTCTGCCATGGACTGACTGTCTCATGATAAAAAACTGGGCCCTTATATATCATCACAATAATAGGTGCTGAAACTACACATTGTTCAAAGTTAAATTTACAGAAATTACAATTAAAACTTAACTCATTCGATTAACTGAATACATCGAAAAATTGTGTCTTTTTTAAGTTTCTTCTACTGCAAGACTTAGGCCAAATTATTTGTTTAAATAATGAAATTCACAAATATCATTACGCAAACAATACTTTTGACAAAATTGTTAATTACTTTGGAATTAATTCAGGGCTGGTTTTGCTAACATGTTTTCGAATAGAGCCAAATAGATATGGTACTTTAATATTACTAGTATTTCATCTTCCAAATGTCTATAATTAGAACAGAATTTATATATTTTTATATGTCAACAATATAATTTAAGTTATGAAACAATTACTGATTTCACCCTATAACAAAAGATAGTAACTAGGAATAGTTAAAATAAATTAGAAAATCAATTACATACATAAAACTATGCAAAAAATTAGATCTGGTGTTATATAATTTAAAACTGAGGGCCGACCTCTCTCTTTTATGAAAATGCAAATTATATTCATGTATGCTAATGGTAAATAGTTAAAAGTAACAAAACGAATTTAAGGATTCAGATGGAAAAACAGGAAGGGGAATTAAAAATATCCCACCTTTCTTAGTCACAACCTGAAACTAATTTCAATTAGCTGCAACAAAAAACATTTGGAAGTGAATTTACAGGACACTGAATGTAAAAATTCCAAAATATTTAAAGAGACCTCTACACGATGTGTAGGTACTCTCACTGTTCACTGCAGCCCGAGCTGGTGGTAATGTGTGTGTGAGGTGTGCTTGCTTGGATAAACAGTGTTTGTTTCTCCTTTTCAAATAAAGGCTGTGGCTGAAAGCTTATGTGTAAGGGTCTTTTAATTGTGCCTGTGTGCAACTTAGTGTGTTATCTTTACGGAAAGCAGCAATTTATCTTTTCCTACATTGTTGTACTTCCAATGAATAGGTACTTCTCTAGAGATCTCAGCAACTGACTATCAGTTGTTGCTAATGAAACATAATTAGTGTGTGATATCATTTGTCTAGCTGCTTGAAGAACACTTCACTCATACGACATGTTATTGCAGTTATTATGTTATTGTGAAAAAAAAAGCATTGGTTATTCAGTTAGAGTAGGTATCTCCTTACCTCACAAGCTTAAAATCCTGCGATGGTGACCCCACAAAGCAAACATAAGAGTATTTAGAAGTGTCACATAAATGGCTAATCTCAACACCAGCAATGAGATCAAGCAAGAGGAAACACAGCAGACCACACCAGTTATACAGTACCCAAGGCTAGTTCATCAACCAATCAGCACTTTGGGCTGCTTTCTCCAAAACCAACACAAGGCAGGACCTCAGCCACTTAAAATTGCTGCCATTGTGAATGACAAGACCAGAATTATGGTTCATGTGAGCAGAGCACATTTTTGAACAGAATGACATCAGGAATGTCATTGTGTTGTGGCCTACTTAATTAAAGGAAATGCAGACAGTCCAAGCAAAATAAGTGTTGCAAAGTCCGTGTTACAATCCATTAGACATTTCTCACTGACCTGAGAAATACAGCTCCAGAAATTACTTGGAACTAATGATTAGGTGACAAGTACCCCAAACAGTTATTGAAGGAACATAAGTTGCTGGTGGGGGCAGATTTGTTGCCAGAAAATTCCATCCACATGTTTTTATTTATTTATTTATTTGTTTTGATCCTCTGAATCCTACATTGTACAGAAATGCACATCATGATATAGGACAGGTCATTTGATATGTATTAGACATTTATAAGAAGAGTACATGTCTATGAATCTATAAAATGATTACATATTTATATCACATGTGTCCCCCCCCCCCCCCCCCCCCAAGAACCATGGACCTTGCCGTTGGTGGGGAGGCTTGCGTGCCTCAGCGATACAGATAGCCGTACTGTAGGTGCCATCACAACGGAGGGGTATCTGTTGAGAGGCCAGACAAACGTCTATTGGTTATGAACTGTAGATTAAAACTGAAGAAAATGCAAAAAGGTGGGAATTTAAGGCGATGGGACCTGGATAAACTGACTAAACCAGAGGTTGTACAGAGTTTCAGGGAGAGCATAAGGGAACAATTGACAGGAATGGGAGAAAGAAATACAGTAGAAGAAGAATGGGTAGCTCTGAGGGATGAAGTAGTGAAGGCAGCAGAGGATCAAGTAGGTAAAAAGACGAGGGCTAGTAGAAATCCTTGGGTAAAAGAAGAAATATTGAATTTAATTGATGAAAGGAGAAAATATAAAAACGCTGTAAATGAAGCAGGCAAAAAGGAATACAAACATCTCAAAAATGTGATCGACAGGAAGAGCAAAATGGCTAAGCAGGGATGGCTAGAGGACAAATGTAAGGATGTACAGGCTTATCTGACTAGGGGTAAGATAGATACTGCCTACAGGAAAATTTGAAGAGACCTTTGGAGAAAAGAGAGCCACTTGTATGAATATCAAGAGCTCAGATGGCAACCCAGTTCTAAGCAAAGAAGGGAAAGCAGAAAGGTGGAAGGAGTATATAGAGGGTCTGTACAAGGGCGATGTACTTGAGGACAATATTATGGAAATGGAAGAGGATGTAGATGAAGATGAAATGGGAGATACGATAATGGGTGAAGTGTTTGACAGAGCACTGAAAGACCTGAGTCGAAACAAGGCCCCGGGAGTAGACAACATTCCATTAGAACTACTGACGGCCTTGGGACAGCCAGTCCTGACAAAACTCTACCATCTGGTGAGCAAGATGTATGAGATAGGCGAAATACCCTCAGACTTCAAGAAGAATATAATAATTCCAATCCCAAAGAAAGCAGGTGCTGACAGATGCAAAAATTACCAAACAATCAATTTAATAAGTCACGGATGCAAAATACTAACGCGAATTCTTTACAGACGAATGGAAAAACTGCTAGAAGCCGACCTGGGGGAAGATCAGTTTGGATACCGTAGAAATATTGGAACATGTGAGGCAATACTGACCCTACGACTAATCTTAGAAGCTAGATTATGGAAAGGCAAACCTACATTTCTAGCATTTGTAGACTTAGAGAAAGCTTTTGACAATGTTGACTGGAATACTCTCTTTCAAATTCTGAAGGTGGCAGGGGTAAAATACAGGGAGTGAAAGGCTATTTACAATTTGGACAGAAATCAGATGGCAGTTAGAAGAGTCGAGGGACACCAAAGGGAGGCAGTGGTTGGGAAGGCAGTGAGACAGGGTTGTAGCCTCTCCCCAATATTGTTCAATCTGTATATTGAACAAGCAGTGAAGGAAACAAAAGAAAAATTCAGAGTAGGTATTACAATCCATGGAGAAGAAATAAAAACTTTGGGGTTCGCCGATGACATTGTAATTCTGTCAGAGACAGCAAAGGACTTAGAAGAGCAGTTGAACAGAATGGATAGTGTCTTGAAAGGAGGATATAAGATGAACATCAACAAAGCAAAACAAGGATAATGGAATGTAGTCGAATTGAGTCGGGTGATGCTGAAGGAATTAGATTATGAAATGAGACACTTAAATTAGTAAATGAGTTTTGCAATTTGGGGAGCAAAATAACTGATGATGTTTGTAGTAGAGAGGATATAAAATGTAGACTGGCAATGGCAAGGAAAGCGTTTCTGAAGAAGAGAAATTTGTTAACATTGAGTATAGATTTAAGTGTCAGGAAGTCTTTTCTGAAGGTAAGTGAAACATGGACAATTACTAGTTTGGACAAGAAGAGAATAGAAGCTTTCGAAATGTGGTGCTACAGGAGAATGCTGAAGATTAGATGGGTAGATCATATAACTAATGAGGAGGTATTGAATAGGATTGGGGAGAAGTTTGTGGCACAACTTGACTAGAAGAAGGGATCAGGCGGTAGGACATGTTCTGAGGCATCAAGATATCACCAATTTAGTATTGGAGGGCAGCATGGAGGGTAAAAATCGTAGAGGGAGACCAAGAGATGAATACACTAAACAAATACAGAAGTATGTAGATTGCAGTAGGTACTGGGAGATGAAGAAGCTTGCACAGGATAGAGTAGCATGGAGAGCTGCATCAAACCAGTTTCAGGACTGAAGACCACAACAAGAACATCACGTGTGTAATGTACTTAGGTCTTATATTTATTCTTTACCAGAATTTAGCATTTATACCAATAAAACGTACATTCAGTTACGTTATGCAAGCTCAGTAGTTTGGTCAATAGTTTGTGATCCATTATCTGATGTTTTTATTGAGCAACTCCTTATAGCAGGTTGTTTTTGAGGAATTCCTGTATTCTGTAGAGACAGTGTTTAATTAGGAGTGACTGTAGTTTTACTTTAAAATCCTTCACTTGTGTAATGTTTTTCACTGCTATTGGGAGATGATTGTAGAGTTTTATTCCCATATATTTGACACCTTTATTGTATAGTTCTGTTGAATGGGGAATTACTTGTAGAGAGTTCTTTGATCTTGTATCATGTTGGTGTCAGTTAGAGTTTATATCTAAGTTGCTAATATTTTTCTTGGTGAAACATAGTGGGTCCAGTATGTACTGACATGTGCATGTTGTGGCTCAAACAACTTCTACCTAACATTTGGACCATATTAGCAGCTAACAGAGATGCCTTTCAGTGTTCTGGTGAGTAAAGCAGTAGCCATAACACATAGCTTGCAACATGATGTTTTCGGCTTGGAGCCAAACAACAACATGGCAGATGGCTCCAGACTGCACATACTAAGTAGCCCTATAATATGCATTACATCAAGCACTCAACTGGCAACAACTGATAAGCTGGCAAGCAGTGTGTAAGAGCTGAGCACCCAAATAGTGATGCTTAAACATACACAAAATGGAAACACAAAACTACATCAAAAGTGACTATCAAAACTTTTCATCAAGAACAGGGCAACAAGGAACAGTTTTAAAGTAGTAACTGGTGCTGTTATCATCAAAGTTTCTATAGAAAGGCTCAAAAATGTGTTACGCCCTACAGTCGCTCTAATACAGCCACTTAGGGTAACCAGTGGTCATCACAAACATTGAATTAGTTGCCCAGTTGCCCTCCATCCTACCCTCCACCTTTGGCTACTGTGTCATGTTTTCAGGAGACATATGTTTCCACTCATGCCCATGGAGTGCAACCATTGGCTCCATGCAAGATTATGTCCATGAACAGTTTGTTGCAATGACACACCATCATGTCAAGCTATCAAAAGACAAGACATTCATGGTTTCAGGAAAGATTCAATAACAAAATATTGGAAGCATTGGTCCATTAACGTACTCTGCATGAAAGATGTTGATTAGACATTTTCAAAACAGTAGTTTTTCACAAGCTGAGGGACAAATGACGCAATCTTCTGTTCAAGTTTTGACAGTTTGTCTATTTCTAATGGAGCTTCCGTGGTGAATTTCACATGAATTGCAGGTTCTGATACCATTTTAAAGAATGGGATCACCAAAATGATCACCACAAGACACCATTGCCTCACATTTATGCATAAACTTCTAGGAACTGCATTTCGAAGACATGAAGACTTTGGTAAATCTCTGGCAAAAGTTGGCATTTAGACTGCGGAGAACTGATTTCATGCATACTGCTGGGGGAGACTCAAGATGAGTGTATGTGAAGGACAAATTATCAGGAACTATATTCCAGTGGACATGCTTCTGTGGCACAGTTTCGAAGTTGAGGGTGCATGTAACACACAGTTAGTGATGGCTGCTAATAACTCCCATATTCAAACTTATTCCAGGAAGTGTTTAGAATTGAACCTCAATATTAACAGCCAGTTTCAGTAGAGCTTCATAGTAGTTGGCATCACAGAAACCACCATTGGGAATGATTTCTTTCACAACTTTCTGTTGGAAGCTTATCTCTACACTGGGAGGCTCCAGTCATTAGCAGAGATAGATTCAATGAAAGTCAACTTTCCTTTCAACTGTGTTGTACAGGAATTTCCACAGATTGCATCTGCAGAGAAGGCAGGGCATACATGAAAATGTGGTACAATGCATTATATTCAGACATTATCTGGACCATGAGTTGCTGCTGAGCCTAGCCAACTAACTCTGCAAAAAGTTTTGGCAGCACAGGAGGATATAAAGAGGCAAATTCAGGCTGGTATAATGACACCCTCCAGTAGTCAGTGGGGCTTGCCATTCCATACAGATTTGAAGAAAAGCAATACTTCTTGTTTGTGTGGCACTAAGTGCCAGGACCTTGCTTGATGGGTATCCCAAGCCACATGTGTGGATTTCAACAATGCAGTTGTGAAAGCATAGATATTCAGTGCGGTTTATTGTGAGAAACCTTACTTGCAAATACCGACAGCTCCAGAAGATGTCAAAAAGGCGGCTATCAGTATCCCATTTGGCCTGTTTCAATATCACTACATGCCTTATAGTTTGAAGAACATAGTGCAAAGCCAGCAATAATGCATCCACCAATCCCTTTGTGGATTGTATTTTGTGTTCTGTTGCATGGATGATATTTTGGTGTTTTATGTTTTACAAGAGCGACTCAAGACTCATCTCAGGCAGCTCTTCCAACACTTACAACAATATGGTCTAGTTATCAAGCACAAATGCATCTTTGGTGGAGACAACTTCAATGTTCTCAGATTTCATGTGTCTGCGACAGGCATATCTCATACACCCGAGGAATTGTCAAACATAAGTAACTTCCCAGTGCCAGTGCCAGTGCCTACAAAGATCTGAGGCATCTCTAAAAGGGAAATATGAGTCAGGTGGACAGAGAATGAAGTGAACTCAAGAGCAGTTGGTAGCCTTCCATAAAATCAAGGAATATGCAGCTAACACTGTACTTCTCATGCATCCTTGGCATGATGCATCACTAACATTAATGGTGGATGCCAGCCAAATAGACCTAGGAGCAGCATTACATCAACTGGTAAATGGAGCCTGGCAGCCTCTGGCTTTGTTTTCAAAAATGCTCACACATCAGCACAACAAAGCTGGAGCACAATAGATAAAGAACCATACATGATCTACACTGTGATTCAACACTTCAGAGGCGCTGTGGAAGGCAAGCATGTCACTTTCTACACGGACCACGCTCGTTTAACTGCTTTCTTTTCAAAGGACACAGCACACTGCTTGCCTAATGTTGACAGCAGAGTACATCTCTCTGTTCAGCACCGCTGTGAGACCTATCAGCAGCTGTAGAAACATTGTGTCTGACTTCCTCACACTGCTGTGCATGTGTGAAGGCTGTCCTTGGAAACACATAACGGAACAATACAAGATGGTCATGACTTACACCTGCTGCTTACACAGAGAACATCTAACTTCATCCTATCTCTGGTTTATGTACCAAATTTACAAACTTTGTAGTGGTATGATTCAACCAACAACTTGCAGCTTGCTTATATGCCCAAACATTTCCGGCATCAGATTTCCACAAGTTAGCACATTCAGGAGGGAGGGCTACTGTCAGATTCCTCACAAAGAAGACAGTATGGCTAAGCATCAAAAAATGTTGCCAAAACTAGACTCAATCATGCAAGAAATGTCAATGGTGCAAGATTGGCAGGCGTGTATCCACACCATTAGGCATTATCAACACACCAATAGTGTGTTAGACACACATACATTAGGATCTATTGGGACCATTCTTGGGCCCCAGACAGTATAATTACTTGTTCAGTGATACATACATTTACTCACTGTCTTGAAGCGATCCCCATTAGAGACGTGGCAGCAGAAACAGTGGCCAGAGCTTTTGTCAGTGAACAGGTTGCAAGATATGGGGTGCCTTAGATGATAACAATAGCTTGTGGGCAGCAGTTTGAGTAACTGTTGTTCCATCAGCTTCTACTGCTATGCAGCTGCTCACGTATCAGAACCACCAGCTACCATCTTGCAAACAAGAGGATGGGCGAAAGGTTCTACAAAATTCTGAAGGTAGGTATAATGTGCTCTCTTAGGGCTTAAACAGCTGTTAAAGAGGATCTGGACTGCTCCACAGCACAACTGGTATATGGAGAACAACTAATATATCCAGCTGAGTTCATTTCTGACAAACCAAGATATCTTGCAAATAAAGAAGCTGCAGTTGACTTCAGCCAACATCCTCAGAGAAACATGGATGAAATTTGGCCAACAGCACCAAAAACACACAGAGATAAATCAGTCTTCATACACAATGACCTGTGTATGAAGACTGATTTATCTCTGTGTGTTTTCTCGCGACGCGACGCGCACGCACGCGAACGCACTCTGTTGCTCGACTCGCTGCGGCTCACTTTGTTACCGTCGCTCGCGCACGCCAACGCCACTAGCCCAACACCATGCAGAGATGCAGGAATGGAGGAAGAGGCAAGATTGCTGCTGCTGTTGAGCTCCTGGTAAACGCAGTCGGGAGCAACAGTTGTGGCAACAAGAAGAAGAAGAAGAAGAAGCGGAAGTCTGTGGCACAATTTCAGTGCTATAAGTGCCAAAAGCTGGGACATATAGCCAGGGAATGCGACAGCGTGGTTGCGTGTGTTAAGTGCAGGCAACCGCACGATACACGGAACTGCACCGAACCAAGAGGTACTGCAGCGTCATACGTAAATTGCGGTGGCTCGCATGCCGCAAACGTGTGCAGCTGCTTCTATCTAAAGACGTGGAAGCAGTTGGCAACCACATACGAAGAGGTGGCACAACAAGAAGAAAAGGTGGACATCCCACCCTCCTACATTAGTAGGGGAAACGGGCTGCGCCACAAAGACGACGTGGACGCCTTCCGCCAAGCACTGCGGGAAGCCAACGAGGACGCAATCACCGCGCTCAAATCCACCATGGCAGAGGAGAGTGCGGCCCTGAGAGCAAAACTAGAAGAGACGCGTCGGGAGGTGACTCAACTAAGGGTCGCCTTGTACCTCGCGTCCCGCACGACGCTGGATGTGGCACCAACCCCCACCAGTACGGGGATAGACACGGCAACACAAACGACCACCTCCGTGGCCGACGTGGCAACGCAGGTTGCTAGGGAGGTGGTCATGCAGTCGGGGAAAACCACCGACAACAAGGAGACGGCCCCCTTGGAAGCAGTCATCACTCCTGTCTCTGCGGAAATGCAGATGATGCAGGAAGTGCCGATGGAAACCGAGGGAGAAGAAGAAGACGAGCCGTTCGAGTGCCTCCCCCTCCCCAACAAGAACTGTGTGAGGGAGGTGCTCACCAAGATCGCAGATTCCCTGCACGATGCTAGCTATCCCCATCATGATCATCCTTACCCTTTCACAGTAGACAGCATCCCTCCCCTACCTCATAAACCTTATCCTTTGCACTGGGGGTGCGAACCCTTGAACCAGAAGCTTCACGGGAGGGAACTCGTCAGGCGTGCAGATCTGGAGCTGATCAACAAGCACCCGATCTTCACTGATGAGGACTGGTGGTACATGACTGACCAAGCACTCCTGCACATTCAACAACAGATGCCCCCAGTGGACTTCTCCCACCTGAAGAAGATAGAATTCGGGCAGCCAGGAAGCAGCAAGAAGAAGAACAAGAAGCCGCCAGAATCACCCGGCAGATAAATTCCTACATCCACAGAAACCAGAGGCCAATCCAAAACGTGAAGAAAAACTTTCCCAACAGAGAGGATTTCAGGAGGAACAGCTCAACCAGCTTAAACTCCTACACCTTGGGCCAAGGCAGGCCCGTCATTATAGTGAGTGAGTGAGTGAGTGACACAATGACCTGCTCATAATGACACACATCTGGCTGAGGGATGACAGTACATGGCCACCTTGTCAACCTCTGTACGTGGGACCTTACAGGATTCTCCAACAAGGCATCAACACATTCAGAATAAATTGGAATGGTAAGGACTAGACTGTTTCCATTGAACATTGGAAACCAGCATACCTAGAAGAGTACATGATGGCCTTGCAGCCACAGGAACAAAAAAGGAGAAACTTTTTCAGTTTATTTTCAAATTTTACTTTGCATTTTCTGACATCTTTTATCACTAGGTAAGTGATAAAAAGTTTTTAATGCAGCATTTTGCACCCCTTTTCATGCTAAAGACAATTTAATGTGGAGTAATGAATGTCATTTTTACTTCTGGTACTGTAATTATGTACCTCATTGTTTCTTTAGAACTGTCGTGTACTATTTATAAAAAACTTCATGAAGGAATAAATATACTGTGAAATGGTTCTCAGAATGCCCAACTACTTAAACAGATGTCTACAAGATGATCAAATGAACACCACATATTATTCTTATAGGGCGTTTTTAAGCAGCAAATACTTCATTTTTAAAGACGAGTTACTTCAGAACATTGTTCCACATGACATTACCGAATGGAAATATGCAAAATATGTCAACTTGTTGACTTGTCTTTTCCCAAGATTTGCAATGATGAGTGCAAATATGGCTGAACTAAGTTGTTCTAGGAGTTCCAAAACGTGCTTTTTACCATTTAATTTTTCATCAATATGGACACCTAAGAATTTTGAAGTTCCAACCTATTACTTTGAGGTGATTGTTCGAGTTGGTTACACCAAACAACACCCATTTAGCAGTAGTTCATTTATTCACCTAAACACATGCAAGGCTCACAAAGAACTGTAGTGTCACGGAATGGTAAAGAGTTGGAAACGTGGAATATTGTCAAAGTTTCGTTGCCTATGCCAAGAGCCAGAGGCAGTAGGTTAGCCAAGAGCTAAGAGGATTGCACGTATATTGAAATGTGTTGTCACGCAGGGGCAATGGCCTGGTTACGCACAACAGGCGAGAGAGAATTGCTTAGCACGCGAGTTTGTGTTAGATGGAGACTTTTGTAGAGCGCAAGACAGAGGTATAGCGTCAGCTGTACCGCATTTCACAACTTCGCGTAAGTCTGCTGCAACAACACGTAACTCTGTCGCAAGAACACCTAAGGGGCGAGTACGGCAGATGAATCAGCAGTATAAGTGGAATGAATGCGGTCATTACAAACGAGCATGACGTCAGGACGTCGCTCGTGCTTCCTTTAAATACGCCAGCTTTGATAGCAACAAGGCACTTACACTCGCAGCTAGACTTGCAGTTAGATGTGTACTGGGTTGCTGCGTAGTGCTCAGCTCAGTGATCGACATGTTAATCTTTATTAAGGAGATGTTGCAGTAAGGGCAGCCCATCCAGCAGCAGACATGAGGAGACAGTACCAGCTCTGGTCCTCTCTGCTGCCGCTGTCAATCATCAACCCAGAATTACCAGACATCGCAGCAGACTCGCTCGCCGCCAATGCTGACCACATCAGTGAGCCATCGTCGAGATCGTGCAGGGCCTAGGCCCTGTGCATCCGCCACCACTGGGGGACTGCAGCCCGTTCAGCCTGTCCACCGCGGACGAGCCACCAGGAGGAGCAGGGAAGAAGACGGGGTGGGATATAGTACACTCCGCACTACGAGAACGCTTCTGGTGCCGACAGCACCGGGGACTCCAACCCGGAGCCTCTACGTACAGCAACCTGCTGTCCGTCGCGAGCCGGACGGCCAGCCAGGCGCCACCATCCATGCGTGGCCGAAGTAAGGACATTCCTCCGCTATGTCACAGCATGCGGCGCTGCGCTAGCAACATTGTGCGGCCCGGATCTGGTGTCATCGCTACGAGTCAGCGAGGACTCGGGGAAGGTCGTTGATATCACCAAGCCACATTGTACTCAGCAGGAATAAAGGTGTTATGAATTAATAATGTTTCTTTGGCGTTTCTGACGCTTCTACAGCCATTTCATGGCATCCTGACAACTGGAGAGGTCACCGCTCGGCCATCCAGTCCACCGTAGGCGACCGGAACTCCGGGGCACCTACAGAACTGAAAATGGCGGTAGAGGCCAAAGATAATCTTAGCTCAGTTCAAAGATGGATGCATCGATATTGGTGTTGATTTCATCGGTGCCACATAGCCCCCCCCCCCCCTCTGATGTACAGAGTACTCTTGAGAGGCCGGGGGGGGGGGGGGCGGTGACTATGGCGTCGGCAGGAGTAGTCTGTGGGAGCCGGACCATGGTGAGTTTGACAGTGTCGTTGAGGATCTGTGTGGGTAGATGTCATGAAGGAAGGTTGGGCCACCGAACCTGGAAGTCGTTGAAGCTAGCCGGGCATCGTACTGGTCGTGCGGCGACAGGTAGGCCAGCGGTTTGCGGGTGGAACAGAGCGATGGCGACGATGTCTCCACTGGGCATGGCGAACACACAAAGCATGTCCAGGTTGACATCGGGCCGGAGGGAAACGCATTTCACCAGGTGGCAGAAAATGGTGGAAGTTGTGTCATGAGCACGGGATGAAGAAAAACACATGACGAACAGTGCATAATCGCACAGTATTATTGAGATGTCGTGGATAATGTCCGGGGGGACAGGCACAAACACATCGAGCGAGGGCACGTTTAAGATGGGGGTGTGTGAGAAACCTCGACAGGGCGAGGCAGGCGATGGTGGATAGGTCGAAGGGACCAGCGAAGGGCGAGGGCGTGATCGTAGGTAAGCTCAGGGTCACCAGTGGGGTGATTGTTTGGGTTGGTTACACCAAACAACACCGATTTAGCAGTAGTTTATTTATTCACCTAAACACATGCAAGGCTCACAAAGAACAGAACATGGCGGAAGAGGCCAAAGATACTCTTAGCTTAGTTCAAAGATGGCTGCATCGATGTTGGTGTTAATTTCATCGGCACCACAACTTATTTCCTCTCTATGGTATAGTATCCATAGATGTGCAGAACTGAATATCATGTTTCTTTTTAAAATTGAGGGTGAGACCATTCACAGAAAACCAGTCAATGTTATTTTTAAGAACTAATTCTGCTTGTTGTATATGAGATGGAAGATCATTTACATATATGAGGAACAATAGTCATCATTTTTCTTAAAGAGAGGTTTAGCAATGGCATATTTCAGTCTCTCTGAAAAAATTCCTTGGATTAGTGATGCATTACATATTTAAGATAAGACTGGGCTCATCATATGGGAAAAATTTTAGTATTTTATTGGAAACGCCATTAAAACCAGATGAGCTTTTATTTTTGAGAGAATGTATAAGTTTCTTAATTTCAGGAGCAGAAGTTGGTGATACCTTCATGTGACAGAATTTTATGAGTTCCTTATCAACATACTGCTGTGATTTTTCTCTTGAACTGTTTGTCCCTAAACTTTCTACTATATTTAAGAAATGCTTATTAAATATATTTGCTACCAGTGCCTCATCATTTATAGCACTTCCATTCAGTTCAATACTGATGTTATCTTGTTCTGTGGCTGGTTATCCTGTCTCTTGTTTCATTACAATCCATATAGCCTTAAGTGTGTTGCTGTAATTACTGATTTCTGACATAATATGCATGGTCCTTGAGTTTTTGTGAACCTTTGATAGTAATTTTGAATAGTTTTTGTAATATGTAACTACTGCAGGATCTCCACTTGTTCTTGCCAACATATACATTTCCCTTCTCCTTCCTCTAGTGATACATTGTTTTTTAAATGACTGTTCAAGTTTCTTTCTGATTAGCTTATGCAGAAAGCTATTTTCAAATAATGATATAAATTTATCATGGAATACATTAAATTTTATGTTAGCATTTAGTTCATTATAAATTTCATCCTGTCATTGCTTGTAAATCATTCATAAAAACATTTGTCCTGGAGTCATTTATTCTTCTAACTGATTTACACTGAGGAGTATCCTTACAGTAAGGTACTATGTCATTTATCCTAATTAACTTTCATGATCAGAAAGAGCTTCTGTCCCTGAGTAAACAGTTATTCTCTTGCTTTGAACTTCACCAAAGAAAACATTACCTACTGTCTTTATTCACCCAAGTTGCAAATTTAAGTACTAAGATAAAATTGTAGAATCCTAATCATTTTTCCTATTAGAAACCTTTAGATAATCTGCAGTGAGGTCACTACAGACTATTAACTGCCTGATACTCTCTGACAAGTAACAGAGTAAGGAATCCAGTTTTCTCATAAACAGTTCAAAATTTACCAGTGTCAATTTATATACAGCTACAGTTGAAAGAACTATTTTTCATTATGAATTCAGAAGCACACACTTCTATGTGCTGATCACTGTAAAATCTACTTGTCTCAATATTTTTGAACTTGTGTTCTGTCTTAATATATGTAACAATTCCTCCTTTTCCCATATTAGTTCTGCATGAACAAGCTCCTTGAGTGTAATCTTTTATACGTAACTTGTCTAACTCTGTGTCTGTGTGATGTTCAGATAGGCACAGGATGTCTATCTTTTCAGAGCTCTCTAAATTTTCCAAACAAACAAGAGGCTCTTCGACCCTATCACTCTATCCTCAATATTTTGATGGAAAAAGTTAACCTTACTTTTCAGTGCATTCTTAAGCATTTTGTGAGATCTTCTTTCAAAACATGGTGCCTGAATTCTGATTCTAATGTAAAAACGGCACTCCTCTGACACCTGACACTTGCAACAACTGGTATCTTGCTATGTATGATGGTGCCCCTTCCCTCCCCCTTTTTTATTATCTGCGAGAATCTCAGCCAACATATATTTCCCTCTCCAAGTCAGGCGTCTATTGGTGCATCAAGTGTCTACAAATGCAAATATAATGCGTGTTTTGTATTTGCTTGTTTATTAGTAGATGCAATGTGTGCTGCCATTGTGCAGAAGTAATAATTGAATTTGGTGACCACTGATGTCAATGTGTCATAATTAATTCTACATCTGTGTCTGGGAGACTCTGTTTCATTTGCATTGCTGTTTTTGTTTGGTAGTGTTTAAGACTTGTGAAATTACACTAATGCTAAAATCTGGGTATTCTGCTACACCACCATAAGCAGCAGTAGGATCCACCAGAAATAAAAATGTCATAGTGAATTGAATTTTATTTGACCCTATGGGATTAGGTGGTGTACAGTGCATGTTGTTGTTGTTGTGGTCTTCAGTCCAGAGACTGGTTTGATGCAGCTCTCCATGCTACTCTATCCTGTGCAAGCTTCTTCATCTCCCAGTACCTACTGCAACCTACATCCTTCTGAATCTGCTTAGTGTATTGATCTCTTGGTCTCCCTCTACGATTTTTACCCTCCACGCTGCCCTCCAATGCTAAATTTGTGATCCCTTGATGCCTCAAAACATGTCCTACCAACCGATCCCTTCTACTAGTCAAGTTGTGCCACAAACTTCTCTTCTCCCCAATCCTATTCAATACCTCCTCATTAGTTACGTGATCTACGCACCTTATCTTCAGCATTCTTCTGTAGCACCACATTTCGAAAGCTTCTATTCTCTTCTTGTCCAAACCGGTTATCATCCATGTTTCACTTCCATACATGGCTACACTCCATACAAATACTTTCAGAAACGACTTCCTGACACTTAAATCTATACTCGATGTTAACAAATTTCTCTTCTTCAGAAACGATTTCCTTGCCATTGCCAGTCTACATTTTATATCCTCTCTACTTCGACCATCATCAGTTATTTTACTCCCTAAATAGCAAAACTCCTTTACTACTTTAAGTGTCTCATTTCCTAATCTAATCCCCTCAGCATCACCCGATTTAATTTGACTACATTCCATTATCCTCGTTTTGCTTTTGTTGATGTTCATCTTATATCCACCTTTCAAGACACTGTCCATTCCGTTCAACTGCTCTTCCAAGTCCTTTGCTGTCTCTGACAGAATTACAGTGTCATCGGCGAACCTCAAAGTTTTTACTTCTTCTCCATGAATTTTAATACCTACTCCGAATTTTTCTTTTGTTTCCTTTACTACTTGCTCAATATACAGATTGAATAACATCGGGGATAGGTTACAACCCTGTCTCACTCCTTTCCCAACCACTGCTTCCCTTTCATGCCCCTCGACTCTTATAACTGCCATCTGGTTTCTGTACAAATTGTAAATAGCCTTTCGCTCCCTGTATTTTACCCCTGCCACCTTCAGAATTTGAAAGAGAGTATTCCAGTTAACGTTGTCAAAAGCTTTCTCTAAGTCTACAAATGCTAGAAATGTAGGTTTGCCTTTTCTTAATCTTTCTTCTAAGATAAGTCGTAAGGTTAGTATTGCCTCACGTGTTCCAACATTTCTACGGAATCCAAACTGATCTTCCCCGAGGTCCGCTTCTACCAGTTTTTCCATTCGTCTGTAAAGAATTCGCGTTAGTATTTTGCAGCTGTGACTTATTAAACTGATAGTTCGGTAATTTTCACATCTGTCAACACCTGCTTTCTTTGGGATTGGAATTATTATATTCTTCTTGAAGTCTGTGGGTATTTCGCGTGTCTCATACATCTTGCTCACCAGATGGTAGAGTTTTGTCATGACTGGCTCTCCCAAGGCCATCAGTAGTTCTAATGGAATGTTGTCTACTCCCGGGGCCTTGTTTCGACTGAGGTCTTTCAGTGCTCTGTCAAACTCTTCACGCAGTATCTTATCTCCCATTTCATCTTCATCTACATCCTCTTCCATTTCCATAATACTGTCCTCAAGTACATCGCCCTTGTATAGATCCTGTATATACTCCTTCCACCTTTCTGCTTTCCCTTCTTTGCTTAGAACTGGGTTGCCATCTGAGCTCTTGATATTCATACAAGTGGCTCTCTTTTCTCCAAAGGTCTCTTTAATTTTCCTGTAGGCAGTATCTATCTTACCCCTAGTGAGACAAGCCTCTACATCCTTACATTTGTCCTCTAGCCATCCCTGCTTAGCCATTTTGCACTTTCTGTCGATCTCATTTTTGAGACGTTTGTATTCCTTTTTGCCTGCTTCATTTACTGCATTTTTATATTTTGTTCTTTCATCAGTTAAATTCAATATTTCTTCTGTTACCCAAGGATTTCTATTAGCTCTCGTCTTTTTACCTACTTGATCCTCTGCTGCCTTCACTACTTCATCCCACAGAGCTACCCATTCTTCTTCTACTGTATTTCTTTCCCCCATTTCTGTCAATTGTTCCCTTATGCTCTCCCTGAAACTCTCTACAACCTCTGGTTCTTTCAGTTTATCCAGGTCCCATCTCCTTAAATTCCCACCATTTTGCAGTTTCTTCAGTTTCAATCTGCAGTTCATAACCAATAGATTGTGGTCAGAATCCACATCTGCCCCTGGAAATGTCTTACAATTTAAAACCTGGTTCCTAAATCTCTGTCTTACCATTATATAATCTATCTGATACATATTAGTATCTCCAGGATTCTTCCAGGTATACAACCTTCTTTTATGATTCTTGAACCAAATGTTAGCTTTGATTAAGTTATGCTCTGTGCAAAATTCTACAAGGCGGCTTCCTCTTTCATTTCTTCCTCCCAATCCATATTCACCTACTATGTTTCCTTCTCTCCCTTTTCCTACTGACGAATTCCAGTCACCCATGACTATTAAATTTTCGTCTCCCTTCACTACCTGAATAATTTCTTTTATCTCGTCATACATTTCATCAATTTCTTCATCATCTGCAGAGCTAGTTGGCATATAAACTTGTACTACTGTCGTAGGCATGGGCTTTGTGTCTATCTTGGCCACAATAATGCGTTCACTATGCTGTTTGTAGTAGCTAACCCGCACTCCTATTTTTTTATTCATTATTAAACCTACTCCTGCATTACCCCTATTTGATTTTGTATTTATAACCCTGTATTCAACTGACCAAAAGTCTTGTTCCTCCTGCCACCGAACTTCACTAATTCGTACTATATCTAACTTTAACCTGTCCAGTTCCCTTTTTAATTTTCTAACCTACCTGCTCGATTAAGGGATCTGACATTCCACGCTCTGATCCGTAGAACACCAGTTTTCTTTCTCCTGATAACGACGTCCTCTTGAGTAGTCCCCGCCCGGAGATCCGAATGGGGGACTATTTTACCTCCGGAATATTTTACCCAAGAGGACGCCATCATCATTTAATAGTGCATATAGATGTGATATAGGACACATCAAAAATATAAAACATTCATTATCACATACTTCCTAGCCATTTTTCTCACATTGTAACATCACTGATTATAAGTAACAATGTATACAAATTTCATGTGTACTCTTCAACAATGTAAAATTCCTTTTCAACCAGATAGTCTTTGAGATTCTTTGAAAACTTAGTGTCATGTATATTGTATCACAGTTTTTTAGGTGGACTTCTTAGTAATTTGATAAACCGAGTACTGGAGTCCTTTTTCAAGTATTATTAGTTGGTGGTGTATGCTTTGTATGTCATTCATCCTCATTGTGTTTTGGTGTGTATGCTAGCATTTGTAGTCCACTTTGCACTGTCTTTTTTTACATATAGTTTATATATTATTACAAAGATGTAAAAGTTAAGATACCTAGTCTTTTGAAGCAGTTTCTGAATGTTTCAGAAGTCTTTCTTCCAAATATGATCCTGATTTCTTTTTTATTGTAATGTAAATGCCCTTTTTATTTCTTGAATGTTTGCATTTCCCCACACTATCATTCCATACTGTAGGTATAGTTCAAAGGGTCCATCGTATACTGTGCACAAAAGCTGCTTGTCTGCATACTGTGATAGCTGCCTCATTCTGAATATGATGGAGCTGAATTTATTAGAGACAAAATTAATATGTTGTATCCATTTCAGCTCATTATCTACAGTAATACCTAAGAATGTAGTGGATTCTGCTTCTTCCAGTCTCATTTCATCCAGCTCTAAACACATATGCGCAGCCTTCTCTTTATTTCTGAATACTGAATTCATAGTCTTTTTTAGGTTTATAACAAGTCCATTTTCCAGGAGCCACTGAGCTGTGGTTTTTTGCAGATATGTATGCTCTTCTCTCAAGCTGTACCTGTTTTGGTCATTGTTCAGTATTGTCATATCATTTGCATACATTTTCTTCTTCTCTTCAGTACCTATGTCATTAACAAACAGATCATCGGTAAAGCAGATGCCAGACTGAGATTCATTGGAAGAATCCTAAGGAAATGAAATCCAAAAACAAAGGAAGTAGGTTACAGTACGCTTGTTCGCCCACTGCTTGAATACTGCTCAACAGTGTGGGATCCGTACCAGATAGGGTTGATAGAAGAGATAGAGAAGATCCAACGGAGAGCAGCGCACTTCGTTACAGGATCATTTAGTAATCGCGAAAGTGTTACGGAGATGATAGATAAACTCCAGTTGAAGACTCTGCTGGAGAGATGCTCAGTAGCTCGGTATGGGCTTTTGTTGAAGTTTTGAGAACGTACCTTCATCGAGGGGTCAAGCAGTATATTGCTCCCTCCTACGTATATCTCACAAAGAGACTATGAGGATAAAATCAAAGAGATTAGAGCCCACACAGAGGCATACTGACAATCCTTCTTTCCACGAACAATACGAGACTGGAATAGAAGGGAGAACCAATAGAGGTACTCAAGGTATCCTCCGCCACACACCATCAGGTGGCTTGCGGAGTATGGATGTAGATGTAGATGTAGATTAAACAGCAATGGTCCCATTATGAATCCTTGTGGCACTCCATATTTGATAGCTTTGGATTCTGACTGATATGCATTCCTTATTGATACGTATTGTTTCCTGTTGTATAAGTATGATTCTATCCACTTACCTGCTTGCCCTCAAATACCATAGTTTTGCAATTTGCATATCACTATTTCATGGTCAGTAGTGTCAGATGCTGGGAAAGATCCAGGAACACTGCAGATACAACTTGTTTTTCATCTAAGGATGGTGTAATATAGTCTGTGAGACTGGCAATTGCTGATTCTGTAGATTTACTCTTTCTGAAACCATCCTGTGATGGTGTAAGAATGTTGTATTTGTCCAGATAATCAACTAATCTATTATACATAAGCATTTCCAGGATTTTTTAGAAACCTGATAATAGTGAAACTGGCGTGTAATTGTTTGGGCCATCCTTATCCCTTTATTTTACACTGGTACCACCCTACTGGTCTTCAGTTTTTCTGGAAAAATTATGTTCCTGAAAGCACTGTTTGCTACATTCAGCAATGGTGAGATTATTTAGTCACTTACTTCCTTTATTATATTATTCAACATTTTATCATCATCAGGTGATTTCTTGGACTTCGGGTTTTGTATATTTTTCCTCAGTTCATCATCTGTGACTGATTTGACGAATATGGTTATGCTTGATTTTTTGATAACTTAGTAATCTTATTTTTTGGACTATTGCTTTCCAATTCTAAGTTTGCTATCACATTTATACAGTTATCATTGAGTATGTTAGCTATTACTCTATTATCTGTAACCATTCTGTTGTCTGTTTTCATTGTTCGATCAGCTTTTTCCTTTCTTTCACCATTAATTTCATTCCAAGCTGCCTTTACCTTGTTTTTTAAGTTCATTGTGGTGGCATTAATTGCTCTTGCTTTTGCTTCTCTTATTGTTTTTCTCACTTCTTTCATAGCATCTTATAATTTTCAGTTACCCCCCACCCCCATTTCAAATCCTGCAGCTTCCTTTGCAGTTCTATTATTTCACTTGTAATCCACTTTTGTCTGATCCTGCTGCTTTTCTTGTCTCTTTGCTTTGGGGAATGCCATATCAAAATGGTGTTTAATTGTTGTAGTAAATGCAAGATACTTTTCATTTACATTCTGTGCATGTAGGATTTTATTCCAGGTTTCCCTGCTTAATATTGTTCTAAAGATGTTAATATTTTGTTCACTGATTTCTTTGGTTGCTTGTTTTGGTTCTGATATAATGTCCTTACTTCTGCAGAAGCAGGTCAGCTGTCCCTGATGATCAGATATTTATGTTGGACTACATGTGACTCATAACTACAACTACTAAAATTAGTAATAATGTTGTCAATAACTGTCTGACTTTGAGAACTCAATCTTGTCAGTGCACATATTGTTGCCTCCATATTGTATTGTATTAACAATTCTTCAAAATATTGTCTTGGTTTTGATTCTTTTCCCATGTCAGTAGTGAAATCTCCACACATAATAATGTTTTTCTTCATCTTCATTCTTCGTAAGTTGGCCATTTTTTTCACAAAGATGCTAATCTTGCTACTTGGTGATCTGTGCACACAAAACAATCTTGTCGTCAGTGATTACACCAGTAATTTCAAAGTTTTTTCTTTAGCTGTGGGTAATCTCACACACTTACTGTTTGCAATCTTTAGGGACTTCCCTGTTTTAATATATATGGAAACTCCACCACCTTTATGTTTAGATCTGTAGAAGTAACTGGATAAGATACAGTCCTTTATGCACTGATACGTAGTATATCTGATTGTATTTCACTTAGGACTACTGCTTCTAGTTTCTTGTTACCAATGTATTGAGTATTCTGATTTAGTACTTTTATGTAACTTTTCTTTTGTCAGCATACATGTCGCGGGCTCCACTCTGAGAGCATAACCTGTAGTCATTTCTTTCTTGTGCTTATATTTTCCTTTTTCAGCTGCAGCAGTTGGTTTTTCAGCCCCATCAGGCCATATAGTTTCCCTTGCTTCTGATTATTTTGCAGGCATCTGGCATCGGTAAACATTCTGCTGAGTGTTATGGACTCTAATCTCTTCAAATGCGTGCCATACTTTCCTAGGCAGTTTTCACATAGAAACTTGTTTGGGTCTATAAAAACTGTCCCAAGATGATCACACTGTTCTTTGATGGCATAATTTATTTTGGAGATATATTTGTCACTCACTGACTTTCTTTTTATGATTCTGCTGAGTATTTGCTGGGATCCCACATAAACACTTCTTGCCAAGCTGATCATATTTCTTGTTTCATTAATAATCTGTTCTTTGCTGCTGCTTCTTAATGAGTTTGTTCCAATGTGTATACAGACACCACTGTAGTATTAGTTTTGGTTTGAGAATCTGGTTTTGTATTCATCTGTTTTGAATTTACCATATTTTTAAAATGTTTGCCAAGTTGTTGCATTCTAATTCCCAGTCTGATGTCAAATTTGCGGTTGGGGACAGCAATATTTTTCAGCAGCAAATCACCAACTATCAGAAACAAGAGTTTGATATTTCCATGTAGTATGGCCTGCTAGATTGTTCTTAGCTGAAGTCAGAAATTTGTTTGCAGCAGCTGCTACACAACATTGAATGTTTGATTGCCAAGTGGTCTTTCTTTTCATAATTCCTTATCATCAGTTTAATTTAGTAGGTTCTTTTAAGAATATCTGCTGGTTTGACTTTGCTATCTAGGTCACAACGGATTTACCACATTCAGTCTGATGATCTGAAAGATATGTCAAAGTAATATTCACACAATGTGTGTGTGTGTGTGTGTGTGTGTGTGTGTGTGTGTGTGTGTGTGTGTGCGCGCGCACGTGCGTGTGCTATTCTGTTAGTGAGATCTGTGAGCAGCTTTCAATAGCTGTACAAATCACATTTATAACAACATACGGATATTTTTTCTTGCCTTTTCTGTGTTGATAAGACTACTTTGGTAAATATTTTGAATTGATTGTGCACAGAAAGTAGTCTTATTTGTAAAACATAAATCCATACTGTTTTAAAAGGAGGGGGTCAAATTTACGCCTTTGATGTGATGTTTATCATTTGTCCATCTTTCTTCTTATGTCACTTCCCGTCATACCTTTCCTCCTCCTGGCCTAGGTGTTTAAAAAGGTGTGTATTGTTGTAAATGTATTGGTGCAAATAATTATCTATTTTGTACTAGTGATGGCTCATGTTTGATTATTTCTTAACATTAATCTCTCTCTTATGTTATTAACAGATTATCAAGTGGAAAAATGGGTGAGTGATGTATAAATTGAAATAACTGGCTTGGACGATGTTTGCATAGCCACCACTGTGACCATCTCACCAAAATAATGGTTAATTGTAGTAGCTATTTAGAACATAATTCTGATTGCCCAGTGCGAATTAAATTTTTGCACTTGAAACATTCCAAATTCACATTGTTGTGAAAGTAGAAAGCCATGCCAGTTATTCCAAGAGAATAATATTTTGTGTCCTGGTATTTTTAAATCCATAGACCTTTGTTCAGTTCACCTCACGCAGTTCTCATTAAGGTGAATTAAATGTTTTATGGTCTGAAACATTGAAGTTTGTTTTAGTACATTGCTGCTGGCAAATAATGGAACATATCTCTGTATGATATCGTGGGTTATCAGGGATACTTATGAGCACAATAGACTGAGTACTCTAAACCACTACCATTATTTCATAGGTGTTGTAGAGTCCAAAAAGCTACATGACATTAAGTAATACATTTTGTAGAAGTAGTACCCTGCTACAGAGTAACTGAGTTTCCATTCCTTCCTTTGAACATGAGAGAGAACATTTTTTTCCTTTGCCACCTTTTCCCAAGCATTCCAACAATCATAAATGAGTGTTATGTGGCTATTTAACAGATGGTCAGTGTTCTCAGTAGCAAATATTACAAAACTATGAACTAAGATTAAAGCCACCAAACAACCAACACATAATACAATATAAGAAATGAGCTTTAGCTAGTGTTGTGGATAACCAGTTCCACAAAATGGGGGAGGGTGCCATTAGGAGACATTTGCCCCTCTTGGCATCTGGGGTATAGACTTTGTAACACATTGACTGCTGCACACACAGTGACAGATGTTTCACCATGAGGCCAGGCCAGAGCATCAGGCATGAGGCTCTGTTGTGGCCACCAGTAGGCAAACAGCATCAGGTGTAAGGTTCTGAGCTGTGGCCACCAATGGCTTAGTGGCAGTCAACATGTTAGTCATTATAGAATTCCCATGAAGCTATAAAAATGATTGTTATGTCTGCCGTTTCACTGAACTGCATACTTAGCATTCCTGACTGTGACAAGAAATTGTGGCTTTACAGTTTCTGTATGTATGTTTACATCTACAAGACTACCCTGCAATTCACAATTAAGTGCCTGGCACAGGGTTCATTGAACCACCTTCAAGATATTTTCTCTACCGTTACACTCTTGAAGAGTACCATTTGACTCTTGAAGAGCATGCGAGAAAAACAAACACTTAAGTCTTTCTGTGCAAATTATGATTTCTTTTATTATATTACACTGGCCATATGTGGGTGTCAACAAAATATGTTCATGTTTGGAGGAGAAATTTTGTTATTGAAATTTTGTGAAAAGATCCTAAAACAAAAAAAAATCATTTTATTTTAATGATTGCCATCCCAACTTGCATATAATATTTGTGACACTCTCTCACCTATTTTGCAATAATATAAAATGAGCTGCCCTTCTTTGAACTTTTTCAATCTCCTCCATCAGTCTTACCTGATGTGGAACCCACACACTGCACAATAATACTCCAGAAGAGCATGGACAAGCATAGTGTGAGTTTTCCCCACAACATTATCTGTGTGATTCTTCTAGTTTTAGCAATTTCTAATTGTAATTACTAAGTATTTAGTCGAATTCAAAGCTTTTAAATTTGTGTCATTTGTTATGGAACCAAAATTTAGCAGATTCCCTTTAGTACTTTGATGTGGATGACTTTAGAGGCAAGTGCCACTTTCTGTACCATACCAATATCTTGTCTAAATCATTTTGCAATTGGTTTTGATCATCCAATGACGTCACGAGACAGTAAATAACAGCATCGTCTGCAAAAAATCTAACATGGGTATGACTGGTTCTCAAGCTGTTCACGAGAAATTAAATTATTTCCTTGGTGCGGAGGCAGTTTTATGGCTGCCCCATGATCAAGGCAGGTGCAAACCTTTGCAGAACATTGCCAAAATTTGAGTCCCCTATGTTTTCTCTCATGCTTCCTTATACAGACCTTCACGAGTTGCAGAGTGGGACCATTTCTATAATTTTGTGCTTGAATTCTGGTGCAATTCCCAACATAAGATAAACATGACTGCAGTGCATTGCGCATTCCCTGTTGCATTACTTATTCTACTACCTGTCTAGAGGTGAGGTGAAATAAGTGTTAAGTGTCTGGGAGGGGGGGGGGGGGGGGACAGAACAGCATCATGCAGCTGTTGAGTTATGAATTCTGTAACTAATTATCATCGCTGCAGAACAATGTATCAAACTGGGGATAAGAGGAATATCTTGGTTCAGTCGTAGACTGTTAGGAATGTGGTACAATGCCTAATTTCAATGTTGTTTTGGGATTTTTGAATGCTGGCTGTGGGTTACACTTTATTCAACTAACCCAAAAAATTTGTTTTCAAAATACAAATTAATTGCCCTTAAATGTGTCTGTCAGCATTTAAAAATGGTATGAAAATAATGCAGTAAATTCAGAACCATGATCACTCACGAAGTTTTGCGTGCAAGCTATGTTACAGATGACACCAAAGTAGGATAAAATTTTTAAAAGTTTGCTTCCCATTTCTCCACTTTGAGGAATATTAGCACATTACATTTCTTTTTTTTTTTCTGTTTCAGATTTGGAGAGTTCAGTGCCAACCAGATGTTATTACTTTATAAATAAAAATATGTTTAGTGAATATTTTTTAGCTTTATTCTCCAGCTTGTTAGAGACAGTGGATTTAATGACATGAAGTTATTTCAAATCATAAAATCAATTTACATTAATATGAGCGTCATTTCTAAATCTCTGCAACTGTAAGACAGAACTGAAGAAAATAATTTATTTAACAAAATACCTTTACATTCCTTCAATATAATGTCCATTTTTAGATATAACAGCTTCTCAATGTTTTGGAAACTTCTGTATTCTGGATAGGGCACATTCTTTGTTGAGCTATGTGGTTACTCAGGTCATATCATTGGATGCTTCATCAGTTGTATTGCTTCATCAGTTGTATCAAAACGTTTTCCATATAGCTGTTCCTTAAATCTGGGAAACAAATTAATGTCTGGTGGGCTCATATCAGGATTGTATATTGCATGGTGGGTGGGGAAGTATTTCCCATCCATATTTGTTGAGCCTCTGCCCCACTGGTAGGCCAATATGCTACCTTGCATTATCACACAAATTGAGGACACCAGCTGTAAGCATATAGGCCTTCTTTGACAAATTCTTGGGTGCAAAATAATTTGCAGAAATAGGTTGTAGTATGCACCAGTTACAGACATCCCCTGGGGCACTATTTGTAGCTATGAGTCCATTCATGTCATATGCAAAGATCATCATCAGCTGGCAGCGGAATTTTTTCGGACGTGGAAAGTAGGAACTTTTCTGTTGTTATGACTGAGGCTTCTGTTCTGGCTCAAAATCTATTATCCAGGTTTCATGAAGTGCAACAGTCCTTTTCAGAAACTGATCTCCTTCTGGTTGATAATGTTGAAGCAATTCTTCTGCGATTCTTTTGCGAACTGCTTTCTGCTCTTCACTCAGATCATGTGGAACCCATGTGGTAACAACTTTTATCATCTTTAACTTTTCAATTATGATTTTGTAAACTGAAGGGACAGACATTTTGGCCTCATATGTAATTTCCTCGCATGTTTGTCATCAATCCTCTCTCAAAATTTCATTAACAATAACCTGAGAGACATAGTCTGTTGCAGCTGATGGTTGCCCACTTCTTGGGTTGTCCTCAATGCTTACCCAACCTTCACAGAAATGGGCAGACCATCATTGTATCATTGTATTATGCTATGATCCACTACACTATTAGACTGAGTGAGGTGGAGCAGTGATTAGAACACTGGACTCGCATTCAGGAGGACGCCGGTTCAAACCCATCTCCACCCATCCTGAGTTAGGTTTTCTGTGATCTCCCTAAATCGTTTCAGGCAAATGCCAGCATGGTTCCTCTGAAAGAGCACTGCTGATTTCCTTCCCAATCCTTCCCTAATCCGAGCATGTGCTCCGTCTCTAATGACCTCGCTGTCGACGGACGTTAAACACCAATCTCTTCCTCCACTACACTATTCCTCCACACTTCTCTCAAAGCCATTACAAATATCCATTGGATTCTTTCCATACAGGGGTTTGAGTTTGATGTAGGAATGGTGGCCACTATGTGTAATTGACTCAGTTTCAGTCTCCATTTCAAAACTAAATTACTCATGACACCAGCCACTGGAACCAGCAAACACATATACAACCATCAAACCTAAAGTCTCACTCAATTTTATCATACCACCATAATGGTCACATATGCACAATGTGCAGGACGTTTGAAATGACCCTTGCGGTGTAGGAGGATCTACTCTCCATACAATAATTTAATATACTTGCCTTTTCTGTTTCACAGTGGTAATCTACATTCCAGAGAATATATTGAGTCAATAACTGTCGATCTTTGAGATAAAATAACATTTGTGTATATACAGGCAAATTTTCTTCTTGGTTCAGGACATATTAAACACACAGGATGAGTTATGGTAGATACAAAATGGCAAATTTAAAATCTTGCCTCCTCTTGAATAAATTTCTGAGAGTCCTCATGAATGGCAAAACAGTATAAATGAAAAGCCCCTGTATTTTTTTCCTCCAATTTCTACAGGGGCATGACATCCTAGCCAGATTAATATTGCCACACACTGAAAGTTTATAATATCTGATTCTCTGCATTTATACATACCTATATCTGACTCATATCTCTGAAAGTTATACAGTCCTCAGACTTGTGGAACATGATTTTGTATCAAGGTGGAGAATCTCATCTATCCATTTCTAATTCTACTTTGATTGAACATCAGTAATAAACTGTCTAATAAAAAGCTCTACATGTGCCTGGAGAACAAGGATGGAAGGAATAAAGATGCAACTGGTTTTCTTGTGAAAGTCATGTAACAATCTTTGTGAGCAATTTACATTTCTTCAGTACATTTTCAGTGCCTGATTACAACATTTTAACCAAAAACATATTGTTTCTCTTAAAGAGTTAACACTAACATAACTGCTAAGAATTATTCTTTACATGTTTCCAATGAATTATAAGTAACATAAATCTGCCTTTTCAAATTTTATGTACTACTAACTATGCAGCTACTCTACTAGCAGAAAATTTTTTGTAGTAGATATGAAATATTGTATAATAAATTTAAGTAATTGGCCTTGAAAACCACAAAAAATTCTCCATTCAATGAATACTAAGGACTAACTGCAAATATAACATAGAGAACAGAAGAAACAGGTTTCAGTATGACTAGATTGTAGTGACTAGAATTAGCGTCCTTGTCAAAACTTATTTCCATTCATTTTCCACCGTCTCTAGCATTCTGTTTATGTACATAACAAAACATTTACTGTCCAAGTTCAAAATCATTTTATTACTGTTACTAGACAAATATTTTAATTCAAGCATAATAACTGAAGTTTCATGTGATAAACAATGGCACAAAATGTTCTTCCCTTTGATATACATTCAAGTACTGTTACAACAATACATCAACAAACCTAAGGTTTGCTACATACAAGATATGGGCATATATTTCAACAGTTGAATGAAATGGCAAGAAACTAGTTATTTGGTGAAAATTAGGAGACTGTCTAAAGAAACCAGTGCTATGGTGACGGGGGTCACCAGCTGCAATCCTCATGACAATTATGATGTGCTGGTCAAAGTAGGTGACGTGCTCTGTAGCAACCGTGTCAGAATATCAATTATAAACATGGACTGCCAGGACAATTATCGACAACCCAGTACCTAATCAGGCATCAGCAAGAGGTCACTGGCTGCACCACAAAACCACGCCTCAATCCAATCACAAGTGGCTAGAGGGTAGCACATCTCTTCCTGAAGAGTGACTATTTAAGCCAGCTCACTGTGGACACTTCCTGTCAGCAAGAGCTGGATGAGGCATGTGCCAACTGCTTGCAGTCCAACACTTAAGCTCTCATCAACACGCTACTGGAGAAGGCTGTGTCACACTCAGAAGTTCGGCTTCTTTGAGTGCTAGTTTTTCGTGTTTTTAGTTGCAGCTCCTGGGAGGTTGTTGGAACCTATACCTTTGAACTGTATTTAGTTAGAACCATTGAAAAGGTGGAATTAATTTCTTGTTATCCTTATTGTTTTTGCAAGCTAATAACAAAGCTGTTTGTAATATCTACCAGTGGTTTCCTCACTCTTCAGGAAGAGACATGCTGCCCACTAGTCACTTGAGACTGGATGGGGGCATAGTTTTGTGGTGTGACCAGTGACCTCTTGCTGATGACTGGAAAGGTACCCAGTGGTCCATAGTTCTTGGTTCATCTCCTGGCAGTCTGGATTTATGTTTGATGTTCACACATGGTTGCTACAGAGTGTGCAAGCATCACCTACTTTGATGCATGCATTGTAACTGTCATGAGGGCTGCGGCTGGTGCCCTGGGACACCATAGCACATAGCTTATTTGTACAACTGCTTTACTTGTTCATTCCTATGAAACACCCCATTTTTAGTAACAGAATTTAAGTGTCATCAAATGAATGATTCACTTATCACTGTGAAAAGCTGTAAGAACAGTGTTAACCTTTAAGGTGATTTTTATTTTTTCAGACATTTACTTGAAAGTTGTATTAATACTTTACATTGATTAGAAATTGTGCTGATTAATTATGTAATAATAGTTTGGCACTGCTTAGGATTTCTGATACTGATGTCATATGCTAGAATCAGTAACTCCTTGAAATTTAACGTTTCCTTCCAAGCCCTGTCCAGAGGTAGCCTGGGTCATATCTACCATGTGAGCTTCTAGTTTCAGATTCTGCCACAAAATTACGAATTTTATATGAAGGTCGATGATTTCTCAAGGCATGAAGGTAAGCAGCAGTGGCTTTTGGCCGTATTTCTCGGTCTTGCTCTGCAATAAAAATAAAAATTATTAATTTTGTCTAACTTCTTAATTAGATACTAACCAAATGAAGGAGAAGCAAAAAGTGTATTTAGTGAAATAAAGAAAATGTCAGGACTTCCAAAATGTCAGTACTTCCTCTGATGTTAACAAAATTTTTGCATATCTTGAGCTTGTAGAATGTCTTCATAAGCAAAGAGCAAACAGCAGAAAACAAACATATAGACATCAATTATGGATGAAAATCTGCTGAGGTACAAAAAAGGTGCAATGGAGATTAACCACAGAATGTGAAAGGCTGAGAAGAAATGTACTGTGACGGAGATAAGAGAAAGAATTTAAATTAGTAAATGGTCACATTAAATTCAAAGCAGTCTTGAAAGGATGTTTACTTATGCACTGCTTCTATAGTCTGGATGGGATCCCCCAAAAACTCTTGAGTCAATGACATAATCACTATTAGTAATTCAATTGTAGTTATCTTTGAGACAATTGTACATGAAAAAATAAGATAATCAGTACTGAAGTGTATGTATGAACGATTCTGTTATAATTACTCATATAAAGCTGATAAACTTATAAACCCACCTGCCAAAAAGTACTATTTTTTATAAAAAATATTCTGTTTGACTTATTAGGAAAGGGATAACTTCGTACTCACCACATAGAGGAGGCACTGAGTTGCAGACAGGCTCAATGAAAAAATTGCTTAACATTTAAGCTTTCTGAGGACACAAAAGTCTTTCTTTGAAAATAGAAAACACACACACACAGTCACAAAAGCATAACACACATTTCCACTGTTTTTGGCCACTGTGATCTGAATGTGGACTGCAACTTCATCTGAACTGAGCAGCCAGATACAGCCGTAGTGCACAGTCATGCCACAGCAGCCAGAGACAGTGGCGGTGTGTGTGGGTTGTGCTTGTGTGACTGTGTATGTTTCCTGTTTATGAAGAATGACTCTTTTATCTGGAGGCTTAAATGTTTAACAATCTGTTCAATATGCCTCTCTGCAACTCAACACCTCCACAATATTGTCAGCAGCAACCTATCCTTTCCATGATATTATCAATATTCTACCCTGGACTTTCATGATCAGTTTACTTGTATCACATATGTATGTATACCAGATATTCAACTGTAATTAACCACCTGAATTCAGTATATGTATAAATACTGACTTGTCCAGTATCTATTGTGCTTGTATTGTACACATGAGGTTTACTGGATAGAAAAAAATACAATACAATACAAATGCTATTTAAGCTAACAAGATATATACAAATTAGCACTTTGTATGATCAGCACAAAAGTCACTACTGTTTTACTAATACAGCATACTTTATTGAGAATTCTGAGTAGGTGTACAATGACAAACATAAAAATGTTGTCATATAATGCACTAATGGAGGTTTTTATACACACATTATTTCCTGTCAATCCAAAATCTAATCATTGAGATAATGTATAGAAAGAATGGCTAATAAAAAATGCTTTTCACTTATATTTAGAATTTTTGGGCGTTAATAATTTTGTGTCACACATTTATAAGCAATTTGTTTCAATTTTTTGCACCATAATACAGAGTTCCATTTTGTGTATACAATCCATATAGGATTTATTTTTATCTTTTGTTTCTTAGTTATGACTATTATAGCTAATATGAGGTGACTTATTATTTATCATAAATAACATAAAAAAATAAGCATACTGGGATGTAAGTGTGAGGACGCTTCAGGTATCAATGTATTCTTTGCAGGGTATTCAGTGATTAACTGTACATAGCATTTTTTGAAGCATAAATATTTATTCTTGGCTGCCTTATCATTTAAGTTAGTCTTGAAAGTATGAAAAACATCTTAGCAATTTCCTCTAAATGTGTGGACATAACAGGGACTTTGAAGTTGTAGTCTGACTAACTCCGTTCATTATTCACCTTATCAGTAAGTCAATTTGACTTTAACTGTGGCCAGCATAACAAACTGGAGCATTATGCAGTTTACAGGGTGATTCACGAAGATACAAAAATATTTTAATGTGTTATTCTAGAAGCAAAAATAAAGGAAAAAGGTTCATATAAATATAGGTCCGCAAACGATTAGTTACGGATTTACAGCCAATAAAAGATTTTACCTGAAATTTAAATACTTTTCATAATATGAAGCCATCGCAAACTTGTACAAGGTTAATGTAAAGCATGATTTCTATTTATTTTGTTGTTATTGATCTGGTGAATCTAAAAAACATGTCCCAGACATGTATCTGCAATAATTTTCCAGAACATCCAGAGTAGCAAAGAAGCAATTTTGTAAAATTTTTAATTTATTAACTACTTGGCCCAATTTGTTTTTTAAATTCCAGAGAATTGTGCACAAAGTTTTCAACAAAAGTTGCAGAGAACTTAATTTTGGAATAATGATGGTAATAACATAAACTGAAACTGTATGAATGTGTCAGATAACCTGCTTTTATTAATACCATAGCACACATGAATTCTTGTTAAACCAGAAAAAGACAAAGGTCAGTTTTAAGGAAGTTGTACAGTGTACATACAATTTCACAATGCATTCACAATAAATGTTCAAAAATGCCTCCACCGAGTCCAATGCATTTAGCTGCACAGGTATGAACAAATTTTGTTGCCCCTTTCCGTTTCAAGGGGTTGTTCTTAATTTCATCTATTGCATTCATAATACGAGCAAGTAATGCCTCACGTGTATTGACTTTGTCCTCATAAACTGTGTGTTTCATCCATTCCCAGTCACAAAAATCCATTGCTGTAAAATCGGATGACCTGGGTGGCCACAGACGTGTGGCTCCATGACCAATCCATTTCTGGGGAAAATGTCCATTTCGGCATTCATCTCTTTGCTTCTCTGGATGTTCTGGAAAACTACTGCAGATACACATCTGGGACATGTTTTATTAGATGCGCCAGACCAATAAAAACAAAATAAATGGAAATCATGCTTTACTTTAACTTCATACAGTTTTGCAATGGCTTCATATTAACGAAGTTGCTAAACTTCAGGCAAAATGTTTTATTAGCCGTAACTCCATAACTAAACATTTGTGGACTTTTTTCATTAGTTTTATTTGTAGAATAACATATTACAATATTTGCATATCTTTGTGAATCACCCTGTATATTCACACACACACAGTGATCAAGGCTCATGCACATCATGCACCTCCTCAGTAGCAGCCTACCTTATTCTGTCATGTGCTTTTTTCTTTCCATGTAGCACTGTACATTCCCAGTTCCCTAAGATCTTTCACTGCTACAGTCTTGTTTATCTGAGAGGTCTTCAGCCATCTATGTTTCTTTTCATTACCTGTGCTACTATTAACCTACTTCCCTCTCCTATTCTTGCTGTGTGTCTCTAGCCACCTCATTTGGCTAATCCTGCAACAATATCTGGTTGTTGCCCCAGCCTGTATACCTCTTGCTAGCTTTATTCCAAATTAGGGGGCCCCTGTATTCTCTAAGATTCAGTTCAATCTTCATTGCATTACACATGAAATCCTTTACCATTTCTCCCTTCTCATCTTTATTTTCAGCCTTCACCAACACGCATAAGCAATTCATTAATAGTTTATTTTCACAAGTACTTCTTGGCATTCTTTTTCTGGATTATGCCTCATACAATCTTCTCTATTAGTAGGTTCAGAAGTGTAGGTGATATATATCTTCTACTTGGAGCTGGCTTTTCTCCGTTTCTCATATTATAGCAATGTCCTAAATATAGCTTCCAGCTTGGTACACTTTGTTCATGCTTCAGCAATACTGCTTGGCTGTGGTGGTATCTTCATTTCTTTCTGCATACTGTACATACTTTCCCACTGAATGCTGCCATATCCTCCAGAGAAATCAATAGACATTGTCCATACTTCTTTACCATATTCTCAACATGTTCTCCAACTTGTCTCATTTTCAATATGTGGTGAATTGTAGGGCTTACTTCTTCCAGACGAAAAACCAGTCTGATTCAGTACAATTCAGTTTATTAGCATCCTTTTGTCTCATTGTAGACAATGACAGTGGATTTGTTATGGGTAATAGGACGTGAAATTATTTTACAATCATATGTTACTTAATAAGATATTCAAATAATGGATATTGTTAATAAGATATTCTGTAGTACACCATGAAGCCATACACATAACAACCATCAGAACATAAATTATAAGTTGGATTATATTTGTGCAAATACGATTTTTTTTTAAAGCAATTCAGCTCACTGTAATGAGGGAAATAGGTCATTTTATTTTAAATGCTGTTGGTTATGTATTTTTCAACACTAAAAAAAACAGTTGCTAGTAACATTTTTATAGTTCTCTTTTAAGTACTTGTATGTGTAATTCTGATATTCTCCGACCTCTATATTTCTTGTTTAATCTCTTTAATACCTCATGATATGTTTAGTAATGAAATACCTCTGCAGTTATCACAGTTCATTTTCTCATTATTCTTATGTATAAGGATTATTATAGATGTTTCTCATGCTACCAGTATTTGTTTTACTCGCTATGCAATGTTGATTAGTTCATATATGTTTCCTACTTCTATAAGTGGTCCTCTGTTCCTACTTTTTAACTCAGTGGGTGATTCATTTCTCTCCTCACTTGTGGTCCTGTTTTGTCAGTAAACACTGTAATTTGAAAATGATCAGTGCAGTTTATTGTAGATAATTCAACCATAGTGCAGTATTTTTCTTTTTTGCAAAGATGTGTTTTTGCTTGTAGTGTATGATGCTTTGTTTTCTGTCTTGTGTTATGGAAATGAATGTTTTCATTTTTGTGGAAGAAACTAGGACATATTGTCGTATGTTTTTTAATAAACACTACACTTTTGAGAAGGTAAATATGTATAAGAGAATTTGCATTCTTTTAAGGAGAAGTCTGCAAGGTCTGATTTGACCTTTTTCTATTCCTACTATGATTCTCACTTTTCAATTTTGCATTCTAAAGAGTTTTAGGTTGGATGATGAGCTGCCCTAGAAAATGATTCCATATTTCAAAACATAGTGCACAGTCATCAGACAGTCCTTATGACAGCAGTTTTCAAGCACTTTCATTAAACAGCACATAGTACTTAATATTTTTAATGTACCATCAATGTGTGTACATCATCTACGGTTGTTCTTGTGTCAGCCTCCTCAGAAATTTTGTATTGTCCACACTTTCAATATCAGTGTCCAACACCCAATTTTTGATTCCCTAATCACTTCTCTTGGCATTATGAAAATTGAGCACTACTGTTTCATTTTTATTTATTACCAGCATGTTGTGGCTGAGCAGATTTACAATACTACTCAGTGTCTCTGATAAAGTTTTCCGAAGAATAATTGGCTAAGATGTATACGTCATCTGTGAACTCAATAGAGTTGTGGCAGAGTATGTTGAATTGTAGATTATGCCAAGTGACGTAAATTGGCTGTTTTTAATTGTATTCATTATTAAGTTAATCTTCATATGCAGTTTGCTGTAGTTGCGTGTCTGTGGTAATGTATATTTTGGAGTATCTGGCAGCTGAAGACACACTGTCACCAGTGTGTGTGTGTGTGTGTGTGTGTGTGTGTGTGTGTGTGTCTTTAGGCCTTGTTGGTCAAAAGCTTATTTTATCATAGTCTTTTTGTTGTGCCTATCTGCAACTCAGCATCTCCACTATATGGGGAGTAGCAACTATCCTTTTCATAATATTGTTACATTCCATCCTGGATTTTCCATTGTTTGATAATGTATATTTTGACCTGTTCCACATTCCTTATCCTTCTTCCACATGATGGCATACATGAAACAGATTGTTTGGTTGAATAAACTGTATATCTCAGCCTTACAAGAAACATACACTGAATGACTGGCAGATTGTAGAGGTGGTATTGAGCAATGACTGGGAGTTGTTTAAGATCTTAACAGCACGTCCCACAAAAGAAACTCCTTAATTTTGAAATTAAATAGCTTGGCATCAGAAAATAAGGGAGGGCCAGAGGCAAGTGATATATTTTCTTATGAATGCCTTGTAAACCAGATACAGAATTTTCACCATCAGTTCCAAACATAACCAAGTTTAACAGAATGTTTTTGTCAATAGAACAGTTACAGTTATTCAGTGTAATCTCAGGAGGTCAGTCTGATAATTTGCAGCTGAATCTCAGCTGATATCTGCCAGTGAATTCCAAATATTACAGAACTGTTACACAAGTTTCTGCAGAAGACCTAAGGTCACCAGCAGACCTCGGATTTTAGGTGAAAACCTATTTTGTTCCTCATTAAATAAAGGCAATAAAAGTTGTACATACACGAATTATGTCAATTTGTGATCGAAAATGCTAGTTTTATAGCACCTAAAAAAACCTAATTTCTGGTTAGTACCTGACTGTACCTAAATGTTAAAAATCCAATGAAATTAAATTTTTCAAGGCTAACATTCTATCATTGTCTTCCCAGTGTAGGGAAGCAGCCTACTCATGCCGTATAAAATTCACATCAGTCTTTCCATTGTGTGCCAGCCTAGTCTGCTGTAACTAGCTCTGACGTCACAAATGTTGCGCAATACTTTAAAAATCAAGTAAATAACCTGAAACGTTTCTAGCATGTCAGGACTAATACTAAATCAATATGTGTTGAATATCAGTTCAATAACTTTAACCATTTTCGAAATTTGGATGTTTTTCTGTAAAAATCATTGGCGCAGCATAAAAGAGCTAGAAACTTAAAAATTTATATTTAGATTCCTTTTTCATAATAATTTAGTAGAAACAGTATTCTAGGTCCCACAAATTAAAATTTTTGTTGAAATTCATGATTTTCTGGTTTTTGTCTTAAAAATTTAGGAAGCAAGATAGATTAAGTAGGCGAATAAATAAGGCTAGGATGTTTAAATTTAAGTAGAAGGGAGATCCGCTATAATCATAAAGATGTGAGAAGTTTCAATTGAATAACTATAGCGATAGCGTATCTCCAAAGGGCAAGTTCAGAGCTCGTCTACTGCGTGTAGTGTAATTAAATTAATTCTCTCGCCAAAAATATTTGACTTAGCCACGTCAGACTTTTATTATGATTACTTACCTGTGTGCTGATTGCACATTTAAATTGAGAGCTTCATCGGCCATCAGCAAAGGAAGCAATGATTTATTTGATAACTTAAAGTGGTGCATACTAGCCCAGCGGCTAGTCGGGAGAGCGGATTTGATCAGGCATTCCCTTAGCCGTCCGCACCGCGGCTTTATATATAAGAACGCTGCGCGAGAGAGAAAGGCCCCAGTTCTCTCCAGATGCTGATTAGCACACCACCTGTGCCGGGAGTCGCGTCGCGTTGGTATCATTGTTATAAACTGCCTCGGATGACGTAATAAGTTACTAGGGATACGCGTAACCATGAAATCGTTTTCGAGTGAAGTGTTAATTCTGGAATGACTTTAATGATCTATCTTCAGTTTGCGTATGTCGTATTTTCACGTGCTGCCGCGGGACAGACATTCTGCCATTATTTAGCGTGGTGTTTGATGAACATTATCATCAAATTATGGCGAGCATTCACTTAAACATTTAATTTGAACAGTTATAGTTGCATCAGCGCATTAGACTCTGAACTGCCCTGGTAGTTGGATTTTGTGGACTCTTTTTGGTCTGTGACTTTCAGAATATAGTGAATATTTTAGAGAGAATCGTTTTTGATTATGAATCCCAAACAATCTCCTAATTCCTCAGAGCTATAAGCTGTAGCTATAAATGCATTTCTCAGATGAAGTGGGCACTAGGAATTCTAATTACAGGCTTCACGTTTTGCTAATCACTTTCTGGTTGCCAATATTGTAGGTAGAGAGCCAGTGTTGAGAACGGCAAATAACAGCATTAAATAAATAATACAGAAACATTTTATACCAATTATTCCACCCGCCGCCCCACACCAGCTAAGAATTACACAAATATTTTATCAAAAATTGTAAATTTATAGTATCTAAAATACCTAATTTTATGGCAGAACCCAACTGTACCTCATTTTTAAAAATCCTAAAAATACTTAATTTCATGTTAGAACCTGACTGTGTCTAATTTCTAAAAATCCAGTGAACGAAATTTTATATGAGTAAAACTACTCTTCTATTCTTCCTGGCTACTTAGAAAACAATAACTGAATGACAACTGCATTGTTTGCGTGCATGAACGCCAATCATGAGTCAGATGACGACAGCATACGCCAGGCAGTTCCAGGCTAACCTGCTCCACAGTGTTGTTGCTCACTGTGAACTGTCAAATGGGCCAGCAGGGCACGGAGGAGCCTCGTGGTCTGCCTCTGGTGCCTTCCTGCCCTATCGGAACAGCCTGTTTAAAACACCTGCACTGTTTTCATTCAGTCGGCCAGTGTGCTGCTTGGATGTGGTGAAATATTTCACAGTGACAGTGTATTTGTGGAAAGTCAAGCATGCCAAAAGTGGCCAGCTCCAAATCATCTCCAATTCATCAGTGGTTACAAGAATTTGCTGATTTCTCTATAGATGGCAAAGTTATTCACTGCAATATGTACAACAAAGGCGTAAGTAAAATGTTAACCTTTTATCTGCTATGTCCACTAAGAGAACAATGTGTTACTGTTTTTCCTGAGTTAATTTGGATCAGACACATGCGAATGCAAAAATGTTGTTTCTAAACCCTCAATGTAGGTTAATCTTGCTAATCAGATCTCGTACATATATTCTTCCATAACGTATTTCTCATTTCTTTTTGTTTCTGGGTACGTTCTGACCAGAGGTCACATTTAAGTCTGCATGTTGCAGAAGTTAAACACCAGACAAATTAAAAAAATAAATCAAACTAGGAACAAATGTTTGTAATAAAACCAAATGCAATAAACAAAAACAAATTTCATCTTGACCTATGTCGAGCCACTGTTGCAGCAAACATACCATTCAATGCAGTTGAAATAGCCAGTTAAAAAGTTTTCTAGAGAAATACTATCACCACAGCATCCCACCAGAATCCACACTGAGAAAAAACTATTTACATACTTTGGTTATAATAGAGGGAAACATTCCACGTAGGAAAAATATATCTAAAAACAAAGATGATGTGACTTACCAAATGAAAGTGCTGGCAGGTCGACAGACACACAAACAAACACAAACATACACACAGAATTCAAGCTTTCGCAACAAACTGTTGCCTCATCAGGAAAGAGGGAAGGAGAGGGAAAGACGAAAGGATGTGGGTTTTAAGGGAGAGGGTAAGGAGTCATTCCAATCCCGGGAGCGGAAAGACTTACCTTAGGGGGAAAAAAGGACAGGTATACACTCGCACACACACACCTATCCATCCACACATATACAGACACAAGCAGACATATTTAAAGACAGAGAATTTGGGCAGAGATGTCAGTCGAGGCAGAAGTGCAGAGGCAAAGATGTTGAATGACAGGTGAGGTATGAGTGGCGGCAACTTGAAATTAGCAGAGATTGAGGGCTGGTGGATAACAGGAAGAGAGGATATATTGAAGAGCAAGTTCCCATCTCTGGAGTTCGGATAGGTTGGTGTTAGTGGGAAGTATCCAGATAACCCGGACGGTGTAACACTGTGCCAAGATGTGCTGGCCATGCACCAAGGCATGTTTAGCCACAGGGTGATCCTCATTACCAACAAACACTGTCTGCCTGTGTCCATTAATGTGAATGGACAGTTTGTTGCTGGTCATTCCCACATAGAATGCGTCACAGTGTAGGCAGGTCAGTTGGTAGATCACGTGGGTGCTTTCACACGTGGCTCTGCCTTTGATCGTGTACACCTTCCGGGTTACAGGACTGGAGTAGGTGGTGGTGGGAGGGTGCATGGGACAGGTTTTACACCGGGGGCGGTTACAAGGGTAGGAGCCAGAGGGTAGGGAAGGTGGTTTGGGGATTTCATAGGGATGAACTAAGAGGTTACGAAGGTTAGGTGGACGGCGGAAAGACACTCTTGGTGGAGTGGGGAGGATTTCATGAAGGATGGATCTCATTTCAGGGCAGGATTTGAGGAAGTCGTATCCCTGCTGGAGAGCCACATTCAGAATCTGATCCAGTCCTGGAAAGTATCCTGTCACAAGTGGGGCACTTTTGTGGTTCTTCTGTGGGAGGTTCTGGGTTCGAGAGGATGAGGAAGTGGCTCTGGTTATTTGCTTCTGTACCAGGTCGGGAGGGTAGTTGCGGGATGCGAAAGCTGTTGTCTGGATACTTCCCACTAACACCAACCTATCCGAACTCCGGAGATGGAACTTACTCTTCAATATATCCTCTCTTCCCGTTATCCACCAGGCCTCAATCTCCGCTAATTTCAAGTTGCCGCCACTCATACCTCACCTGTCATTCAACATCTTTGCCTCTGCACTTCTGCCTCGACTGACATCTCTGCCCAAACTCTCTGTCTTTAAATATGTCTGCTTGTGTCTGTATATGTGTGGATGGATGTGTGTGTGTGTGCGAGTGTATACCCGTCCTTTTTTCCCCCTAAGGTAAGTCTTTCCGCTCCCGGGATTGGAATGACTCCTTACCCTCTCCCTTAAAACCCTCATCCTTTCGTCTTTCCCTCTCCTTCCCTCTTTCCTGATGAGGCAACAGTTTGTTGCGAAAGCTTGAATTCTGTGTGTATGTTTGTGTTTGTTTGTGTGTCTGTCGACCTGCCAGCACTTTCATTTGGTAAGTCACATCATCTTTGTTTTTAGATATATTTACATACTTTATATGAAAATACATTGGGCAGGATAAGGGAAGATATAGGCAATTCATACATGTGGATCTCTGTTGATGAGACAACTGATGGACAAGTTTGATATGTGGCTAATTTCATTGTTGGATAGTTAGATCCTGACACTCGCTCAGTACCTACTCTGATCTGCGGCAAGGAGCTAAAAAAGACTAACCATGAAACCTTTGCTCACTTTGTTAATAAAGCCCTCAAATTACTTTTCCTCAACAGTCTAGATGAAAATAAGCTACTTGTAATCTACACTGATGCAGCCACATATATGATTGCTGCTGTTAAATTGTTGAAAGTATTTTACCCAGCCTTGCTCCATATCACATTTCTTGCCCATGCCATGAATCGTGTAGCTGAGATTATACGTCTCGAATTTCCATATGTAAATAAGCTAGTTTCAATCATCAAAAAGGTTTTTATTAAAGCCTCTACAAGAATCCAGTTATTTCGAAAGGGACTTCCCAGCGTACCACTTCTACCAGAACCCATACTCACTTGCTGGGGAACGTGGCCAAATGCCGTGGAATATTACAGCAAGCATTTGGAAGACATTAAGAACATTGTTCTTAAATTGCGGGAGGAGGCAGTGAGCATTACTTCAGCTAAAGATCTTCTGTTTTCCAATGACACTGCATACATAAAATCTCATTATGCATTTTGGTCCCTGTTATTAAAGCTCTAGGATGGTCAGGGAAACCAGTCTACACGCAACTGTGATTGATAGAAGAGGTGACAGAAAAAATTCTGTAACAATCAACAGCAAATCTGCTTAGCAGAAAAGTGATTAAAGAACAGAACCCAGAGTCATAGGTAAATGACGATTGTATATACCGAATTTTTTGGCCTTATGCAACATAGTGAGTCAAAATATGACAGAAACTGACATAATCTCATATTTGATGAAAGGTGTCACTGAACATATGTACCAAGTTCTTTTGGTAAAGGGTGTCAGAATGACACAGGATTCATCAAGTGGTGCCAGAAAATCGATGAATTGCAAAAGAAAAATGTTGAGTGAAAGATGTGTAACCAACTGCCGAATTTGGTCCCTAAGGCAGTTGTGAAAGACCACAATGAGTTTGCCTGCATCAGAAGTCAGTTAGTAAGAGAAGGGATACAGTAGTGCATGGCAGCCAGAAATGTTGGACTGAGTCCGAAATAGGTAGCAGCCACGAATGTTGAATCCATACATCAAGAGGTAATAGAGAATGTTGAAAAATCGGTGTATTGAGCTTTAGCACCAGTATCCACCACTAATAGAACATGCCATGAAAAATAGACTTAGCTAACTCAGATTTATACCACAACCGGCAAAATCAACCTGACCAATGCAAATGCCATTATCTCCCAAACCAAGTACAATGTCCCACCAAATAAGACATTATAGGCTACTTCAGAGAAAGAAGGTGAGTGTTTGATGAGTACTACACTACTGAGCAGGCAAGGAGATGGGTTGTCCCCTATCCTGTTCAACTTTGCCCTCGAGAAGATCGTACGCGAGACCTTCCAAGAGAACAAAGGGATTGAAATTGAGGGAAAGAGACTGGCATACTTAGCCTACGCAAACGACATCTGTTTACTCTCTAGGTCGGAAGAGGAGTTGGAGCAAATGACCAGAGCACTAAAGAAGGTGTCAGCAAATTTGGGCTCAACATAAACGAAGCCAAGACAGAGTACCTTGTTATGACGTGTGGTCATTGTCAGACTGCTGATCATCTACAATCACTGCAGGTTGGGGACCATTCCTACAAGAGAGTGCAATAATTCAATTACCTAGGGGCACTTTTCACTGAGAACTCGTCATGTGAAGCAGAGATCAATGCCAGAATACAAGCAGGAAACTGATCTTACCACAGCCTAGCACAACTGCTTCAGTCCAAATATCTCTCCATACGGTTCAAGATTCGACTGTACAAAACCCTGATCCAGCCTGTTGTTCTATATGGCTGTGAGACATGGAGTATCCAGAAACAGGACTTCCATAAGCACCTTTTTTTTGAGAGAAAAGTGCTTCGGAAGATCTTCGGTCCGGTTCTGGTTGCAGATACAGGGGAATGGAGGATCAGATACAACCAAGAGCTTGAGGAACTATACCAGCAGCCCAACATAGCAGGGTTATTTGGTAACCGTGATAGCGTTACAGAGATGTTTAGCAAACTCAAGTGGCAGACTCTGGAAGAGAGGCGCTCTGCATCGCGGTGTAGCTTGCTCACCAGGTTTCGAGAGGGTGCGTTTCTGGATGAGGTATCGAGTATATTGCTTCCCCCTACTTATACCTCCCGAGGAGATCACGAATGTAAAATTAGAGACATTAGAGCGCGCACGGAGGCTTTCAGACAGTCGTTCTTCCTGCGAACCATACGCGACTGGAACAGGAAAGGGAGGTAATGACAGTGGCACGTAAAGTGCCCTCCGCCACACACCGTTGGGTGGCTTGCGGAGTATGAATGTAGATGTAGATGTAGAACTGTCAAAGCCAAACAAATGCAGTGGGCCGGCCATGTGGCCTGGATGGAGGATCACAGATGGCCTCGGAAGCTCCTGGATTTCACACCTACAGGAAAGAGACCGCCAGGGAGACCCAAGAAGCGTTGGAGGGATGGAATCCATGAAGATTTAAACCAAGTGTCAATAGATGTGAACGGATGGCAGATAGCAGCATTGGACAGAATACAGTGGAGGAGAAAACTTGTAGATGCGTGTGCGGTCCACTGGGCCTGATCACGTAGTAGTAGTAGTACTACACTACCAGACATCAACCATCACTACAGTTCTATTCATGCCAGTGAACCTGTGGGATCAAGCCCATTGTTGTACCCTGTTTGAGATCACTCCCCCACTCACTACAATTATTTCCAGTTGTTGTACAGAGGTACCAGCCCTTTGCATAGCCACCATGGTCAGGAAAACTGAACAAAGTGACCATCTGTGGAGGAGTGGCTGCCACAGACACAAATCCTCCATGGACAAGTCATCAAGGTGTCAAGAAATCTCAATGACATCATCATTGACAGACCACCTGCCTGGGCACTATTCAGCTCAGTAGCTTCTTTTTCTCTAATGCTTACAATCATCAGTTAAAGAAGACTATGTTCAGTGATATGAACGTGACTGTGCTGAAAGCTGCAACTGTGAAACATGTCCAACCGCCAGGAACAGGTACTGCAAGAATAGCTATCAACAACAGAAAACAGCCCTTTGGATTTGTCATTTTAACAAAATGTAGCCATAATATTATTCTTAGATGGTGGAGTATCAGAGCACACATAAAAAAATGGTTCTGAGCAGTTGTTTGCCGCTGAAGATGTAATTATCCTTCCATCATCAATAAGATTATGTTCAGTCTTCAGTCAAGATGCTCAGCAAAACTGTGAACCTTCTGTCATTTGTCAAAAGTTACTCAGGTTCACAAAGGAAGTCCACATGTCAGTGACAATCATAAGGATTGTAGGTGGTCAAGGAGAAATCTGGATCACTAGTTTTCATGAGCAACCACAACTTATGCCTTCAAAGCAGAGTGGAAAAAAGATAGACAAAGTGGCCCATGGTAAAACACTGAATCAACACTGAGAATCGTCCACCAATTTACCAGTGCTCATTTGGAGCGTCACCAGATGAATGACAGATAATCCATGAGGAAGTGGAGAAGATGCTGCAAGTTTACATGATTGGATGTTCAGAGGGTCCTTGGTTCTCTACTGTAGCCCTTGTGAAGGGTGGCATATTTGTTTCCTCATCAAATACCAATGACTGAACAAGATCATGAAGAAAGATGTCGATCCACTGCTGAACACTGATGACTCCTTCAAAGGAGCAACGTATTTCTCCTGCACACTGGTTACTGGCAAAACAAGTTTGATGAGACTGACCGGGAAAAGACTGCCTTCATAAATCTTGACAGCCTCTATGAGTTTGAAGTTATGCCATTTGGATTGTGTCATGTTCCAGCCACCAACAAAAGTATGATGGACAACCTACTTCGACACCTTAAATGGACAACATGTCTTTGCTATTTGGATGACACTGTCATTTTATTCAAAGACATTTGAAGAACATCTCAGGCACCTGACAATCATCTTGAAGTATGTTCAGACTGCAAGCCTCCATCTGAATCCAAAAAGTGCTTCTTCATCACCCAAGAAATACAAACCATCAGGAATTTAGTGAATGCTGATGGGATCTGTACCTATCCCGAGAAAATAAGAGCAGTCAGATTTCCTGATTCCTCAGCACTTTGTGACAGATTGCTCATTCAACCTCCCACTACCACCTACTCCTGTCCTGTCACTGGCATCCCCTACACTATCGAAGGTAGGGGCCCTGTGAAAACAGCCATGTTACCTCCAAACTTATCTGCAATCACTGTGCCACATTTTACATGGGTAAGATAACCAACAAGGTGTTTGTATGAATGGCCACCGCCAATCTGTGGCCAAGAGACAGCTGGACCACCCAGTTGCAGAACAAGCTTGCCAAAACGATGTGCATCACTTTAATGACTGCTTCACACCCTTTGCCATCTGGATTCTTTCTACCAACACCAGAATTTCTGAACTGTACAGGCAGAAAATCTCCCTACAACATACCCTTCATTCCTGTAACCCCACTGACATGCCTTTTATATGCTGCCAATGCACCTTCAAGTCCCTTCCTCTTCTCTATTTCGCTCCTCTATCTTAATGCAATGCAACCCCTCCCTCCCCCCCACCCCCCACCCCTCCCCAAAAAAAAACCACACACACACTCTCTCTCTCTCTCTCTCTCTCTCTCTCTCTCTCTCTCTCTCTCTCTCCCAGTGCTGTGTGAAAATTCTACTTCTGAATGAGGACTCTGTCCAGGGGCTAACAATATTTCTAGTATTATTCTTTTTCATCTTACTTGTCTCTGATTCAGCACATCCTCTGTGTGATGAACAGCAGTCTATCCTTTCCTCCTTTCCATATTATTGATGTTTTTAAATAATTGTGATAATACTGTGGCTTCCAGTTATCAACTGCCTTTATGGGGTTGACATAACTTGAAAGTCCAGGATGAAATAACACTATTATGTAAAGGATAGACTGCTACTCATCATACAAGGGAGACAAAGGGTCACAGACAGGCACAAGGAGAGTGCTATACATTTTAGTTTTCAGCCAAAATGCCTTCTTCTGATGTAGAAAGCACACACACATTCACAAAAGTACAACTCACACACACATGACCACTGTCTCCAGCCGTAGCACCCAGAGACAGTGGTCGTGTGTGCGTGAGTTGTGCTTGTGTGTGTCCTCTACTTCACAAGAAGGATTTTTGACCATGAGCTAAAATGTATAGCAGTCTTTTTGTTGTGCCTGTCTGTAACTCAGTGTTTCCTCTGTGTGATGAGAAGCAATCTATTTTGGATTTCAGCCACTGTAAATATTTAATTGCTAATATATTGCTAAATATTTATGCTGTTTACATTTGTGATTGTTTCCTATGTAAATGAAACACTGAAGCAATAAAATTTAGGTCTTTTCTACATTTCTTTGTACACCCATCATGCTAGGTTCAAACACTGACAAAATACATAAGTAGAAAGGCTGTTGCTTTCTTCAGTGATTACTTCTATCATTTTTATGGTCTTATATGGCATATGGTTTAAGTTAATCCAAGCAGAACGGATACTGAATGTGAAAATGTTTCAAGGGCATTTGTAATTTCCTGTTTCTAATGGTACACATAATGCTCTGCTGAATTATCTAATGGGCTGCAAATACAGTCCTTTGGTTCAGTAAGAGCAACCTAGTCACTTTCTGAATCCAGTTCTGTGTAATCAGCATTATACGACTATTTTCACATGGCAGTTGTAGACATATAAAATATTTCAACTCACTACACTTGTTGTTATAAACTACTATTACAACATTTGTTTGGATGGGAAAAAAGACATCAAAGAGGTAAGTGTTCTAGAAAATTAAATTAAATGCAGTGCTACATCTGACACATATTCAGGTAATTCCCTATCCAGATTCAAGATTAATGTTTGAAGCGAGTTATTGAGATCATAATTTTCCATGCACCCATAAAATTGAGTTCTACCATTACTGATACAGTAAGCATAGAAATTTTTCATGCTGTCAGGCAAGTTCTTGCTAAGGACTTTGGAAAACACATCAAGGTAGCTGCTTCTACTAGAAGGCAACACTGGTTTCCAAGAAGACAGAGGCCAGGAAGGGTACAAGACAGATTACAACCACTTACTACAGCAACAAATATATTGCGCACCAAAATACTTCCGAGTAGTCCGCATTGGTGGCCTAGTGCTTCGGCACCTACAGCAGCTTGATCCACACCCTATGCGCCGGTGAACTGACGGGCAAGACAGTAAATATTTGGATGAGGTGACAGTAAATATTGGGGTGTCTGCAAAAGATATATGTCTCAAAAAATTATAAGTCATGAGCTTCATAAAAAGTGCTGGGCTCACTAAGTCACTAACTTGCAGTGCTGCTATAACTGTGTCTTTTCAAAAAATGTAAATACTGGTAAGTGAGTTCAGTATGTTAATAATACGGACTACTGAGTAACCTCAGTTAAAAAGAATATCATTTCTTTCCTTATATGGTTGTCTGTTAAAAATTTTTGCCATTTTTCTGAAAAACATAGATGCAGGAATGTAAAATTAAGTTGATTTGTGTAATACTATAACTGTAAGAAAATTTGTGTTTAACAAATGCTTGAGTTATTTCTGCCAACAAAGCACATGAAAAAAAAAGTTAATGCTGTACAAAATGATGAGGAATTGTGCTTTGAATATCAAAAAAGGAAACTGTAAGAGAAAAATGTTTATCAGTCTGTTACAATACTTTCTTTGCAGACGTAAAAATGTTACATATGTAAAAATACTTCCATTATGTATAACCATAATTATAGAGAAACGTACAAGTTGGAGGTTATGTTATGGAAAAGGCTTTGTCTTCATATGCATGCTATAAGAAAAATGTGGCCCAATAACTGAAATGAAAGAATGAAGTGTATTAGAAATTAAAAACTAATGATAGGCAGATTTTGTAAATACAGCAGATTTTTTTATTTTGAACACATGATTGGGTCATGATAATGGGCAGTATGGAAGACAGTGACATGCAGATGACTGATTAAGTGAAATAGATAAATAGAACGTTAAATAAAAACATAAATTTATCAGCAAAAGTTGCAGGGAATGATGACAGAGTACTCAGAGTCTAGGGAAGAATTTTCAGGACAAATTAGGAAAATGTGTACAACGAGGGCTGAATACATGCCATATAGAGAGCTCCTACAGCTGGCTTTGCAAGAAGCAGGATATAGCAAATGTCTCAGTTAGAATATCAAGTAAATACTTTAAAGCACTGTTTAAACTACAAGAATTGATTGTGAAAATGCATGAAACAGATAAAGAGATGATTATGAAGAGGTCCACAATATATAAAAAGAAGGTAATAAGAGAAATGTCAGAATTCTTGGATGATAAGCATAGAAAATTGCTTCAGTAACAACAGATGTGAAATTCCTCAAGCTATCTTGCAAAGCTGGGTGGATGGTTTAGTAGAAAATACACAGGGTGAATCACTTACAACTTGCACTGCAGATGTTGTGGAAATGGAAAGTGCTATTGGTGTGTGATATTTATGGAATGAATTCGTTGTCAGGGGGTAATATTGTGAGACAATCAACAGATTGCAGTAATATTTACAAAGTGTAATTTTTGTTCAAACATACACCTTTTAAATGGAACAATGCCTATTCACATTAACAAGCTAAAGGTATTGTAAATTAGAATGTCAGTAGTGTTTGTTACAGGAGTCCACTGCGAGTCATTTATGAGATACCGTATTTTGTAAAGTTCCCACATCTACACTTGTACAATACCTGTTGTAGCACACACGAAAGAGCAACACAAGTGCATGCACTAATTATGTGGATTCAGTAACGAAACAGCTGACCATCACAGGTTGTACTCAGATTGACCACAGGCAGTTGCAATACACTTTCAGTCTGGTATTGAATGACTGCTGCACCCATGTTAGCATTTCAGTGGGAATGTACTATCAGGCTGCAGTAATATATCATTGCATATCATTGGGTGTAGTTGGTATGCCCCTTGCAGATAGCATCTTTCAGCTATCCCAACAGAAAAAAGTCTACAGGTGACAAATCTGGGGAATGGGCTGGCCAATGTACAAGTCCTCTGCATCCAATCCAATGATTTGGAAATAATTCGTGAAGACATGATGTAGTACTTTATGCACTATAGACTGGACACCCATCATGTTGGTGCTACAAATTCCCCCTAGTCTGCGGAGGAATGTCTTCTACTATCAGTGGAAGATGACCTGTTAAGAAGCTGTGATACTTGTGCACATTCAACTCCTATGAACTGATGGTTCACTATCTCATACTACATGTCTGCACTTCACCTGATGAAGCCAGTGGGGATTGTCAACAGACCAATAGTGCACATTTTGATGATTTACCTGGCCATGATTGGTAAACGTGTCTTTATCACTAAACAAGATACATCTGGAGTATCTTAGCACTATTCTCATAATGGTTTCCATGTAGTCCTGATGGAGAGAGATATGATAGGGATGGAACATACGTCAATGGAGAATGTGTAGGACACTTGCCTCATTCATGCCACTGCCTCATGTGGTTGTGTGTGAGTTAACGTGGATAAAATGCAGCATCAGTTAGAACATTAATTTCCCCTTCTTCTGTCATCAAGCTTTTTTCTTCTATTACATTGGCTAGGTGTTACACTACCACTTTCACGTAACCAGGTGAAGAGGTTGATAAATAATTGCCGACACTGTTGACATCTACTGAGATATCTTGCCACCTATACCGAACAAGAACGAACTGTATTTTTCCTACACTCTCCATTTACCAATGAGAATGTTGTCTTTTTCTGCATTGGTAAATCCCATCGTCCACTTATGACCTACTGTTTGGACTGTCAAGCACTAACTGACTAGCAACTTGCAGTGCACTCAAGAAACACACAAGCATACCATAAGCAAACATAACAACATTGTACCTAGCAACTGCCCAGGTTCAGTGGCACAAACAAGAACTGGTGAGGAAATCTGCACAGTACTATATCTCATAAATGACTCGCACTAGATTACTGCAATAAACACCACTGACATTCTAATTTACCCTACTTTTATTTGTTAATGTGAACAGGCCTGTTTCCATTTAAAAGGTATATGTTTGCACAAAAATACTCTTTCTAAGTATTATTACAGCAGTTTCTCTTTCCCAGTATTTGTGGTGCAAGTTTTAGGTGAGTCACCTTGTATATGATCTGGATGTGTAACTGAAAGAACACCAGTAAAAATAGCTCAGTGTTACGATGTGGAAATCAAAACAAAAGCTGTGTGATAGTTTAACCAGAAAAATAAAAATAATGGGCTGACATAAAGACGTAGAAATCAAAACAAAAGCTGTGTGATACTTTAACCAGAGAAATAAAAATAAGGAGCTGACATATGCAGTATATAAAAAACAGTCTTCAGACAAACATGAATAAATACTAGAAGTCTAATTAAAACATATCACAAGGTAAACAGGATATGACAGTATCTTGAGTGAACAAAAATATGTGGAACAAAAAAACAAATGTTAGTACTGCATGAGGTCTTACAGTTCTCAAAAAAATCTTCAAACATGGAGACATTTCTGTACCATCATGTTTCTTACAGTTTCAGTTATCAGTACTTCATACCCATAAAAAAGAGTACAGCATTTCTAGTAAAAGAAATAGACTATGGTGTTATACAATGGAAAATACTGATCTGAAGAAATTCAGTTCATGGTCAAAAATATGACATTGATTTTGAAAGTTATTTTATTCAAATGGTTGCTCAGAAAAACTACAGCATGGAAGAAAAATAACTGTTATCCTCCCATACTTAAATGAAAAAAAGGAGAATTTTCTAGGTTTAATATATTATCTTCTGGGAAATGAAAAACACATACACAACACACAACCTCATACATACACATGCAAGATATAAGTAACATATCTGGCAGTCTTTTAGATTCGACAAATAATGATATTACACTGTGAAAGGAAATTTGACAGAAAGAGGCAAGGACTGTCATATTAGTTCTCAGAATCTGTGTGAAATACATCAAATGGAAGCAGATAATAGAAATAAAGACATTCACAATCTAAAAAATGCCAGAAGACAAGAGAGAGAGAGATAGTGCGTACAAGGAGATGAAAACATTTTAAAGACAGAAATTCTGATCAGATTTCTTAAACATAAAACTGACACTGCTATGTGAGAAATCTTCAAAAAAGTACCTGATGTAAGTTGGGAGCGAGTAAAATGCATTTAACTTATTTCTAGCTGTTCTGGTTCATGTTAAACTTGTAAAAAATTGAAGTAAAAGCATTATGATACTTTTTTAAATTTTGGCTGAACAACACACTTTCTGATGAGTTTAGAAATGTTTTCAGTGATGTGTTAGTTGCTGAGGTTCAGTCAGGTAATTAGACCAGTATTTTAAGTCTTATGATGTAGAGGCAGTATTCCCTATGGATAAATAAGTTGAGAGAAATGGCCATTGTAGTCACTGCTATGATACAAAATGCAAGGGCACATGATAAGATATGGAAAATTTCATTTAAAGAAAAGAACGATCGGTAAAGGAAAAATGTTAGTAGTCCATATGGTTGTAGAATTAAAAAATATGTGTAAATTACTTTGGCAGGCAAAGAACAGTAATGACTTTTGTTGTTTGTCATGGTAAAGAAAGGAAGAGGAACTGTACTGTATTGTGTGAATATGAGACTGTTTTGTGGGACACTTCAACTTATGGTTTTAGTGGGAAAGAGACTGAAGTCATAAAGCTAGGGGTGTTACAGCAGTTGAGAACAGTTATATTTTGGCAGATGAGATCTCAAAAATATGGCTGTTGTCAAAGTGGTCAACATAACATTAATACATGACACAGTACTGACATAATTATACTGCTTTTCACTGTATTATTATTCAGTAGTTTACAGTTAATGACTATATAACACATTAGACTAAAATTTTGTCTTTGTGGGGATCCACAGCCTCCAGATGCTTAATAAACGTAAACATGGTCTGTAGTAGACTGTAACATGATTTTACTTAACCATGTGGTTAGCTAATTTTGACTACTTGTCATATTAGAAGTCCTTGAAAATGACAAGTAATTAAAATTAGCTAATCACACGATTAAATAAAAATCATGTAACTGCCTACTACAGACCATGTTTACATTTATTAAACATTAGATTTTATCACCAAATTTACAATTATCCTAGTTTCCTTACTCTTAAGTGCTTTGCTACAGGTAAACCATGTATTTAAATTTGGTGATGCTTTTCAGAAATAGACTCAGCACACTGCTTTGTAACTTGTTTCAGGCCTGAATCTCCTATAGTAACAAATGTGTTTCAATACTCACAGTGACAACAACATGAACCTGAGAAACCCAATTAATTTTACTACATTTTATTTATGAACAATAAACTGCCATCCTTTAAGATCCAAATATATTTTAGGAACTTAATTAGAGTTATAACCAGATCATTTCTTTTATTACAGAACACAGCAGGGAGGATATTCAAGTGTAGACTTTATTGTAAGTAGGAAAACCAAAAACAATATTATATGTCTAGACACAGTCTATTGAAGCTATAAAGGCTAGCGGATAGCTCAGTATAGGTAGCTGCAACATTGGATCTTTATAGTTGTGGAGACATGAGGTATTGCACATTTCACATATGAGTGTGGTTCTGTCAGTCTTAGCTATTTTTTTTTTCACGATATAGAGTTGATAATAGATGTTGGGTCATATGCATTATTTTGTGAAGCTCAGAATAACAGTTCTGTGGGAGTCAAATTTTCATGTTTTACTTATACAAAATTCTAAATTATAAAGACATGTTTGTGTATGATGAAAGTAGAGACTAATCTCACAAAAACTGTATGATAGCATTATAAAGTAAGTTTCATAACTACAATTTACCAAGGAATAATTGCTAGAAACAACGTAAGGTAAGTACGAAAATTACGAAAATGTGTTTTTGCAAAATGTGGTGGATGGTTGTAATTATTATCTAAAAAAATAAAGATTTTTTTTTTGTTTTTTTGCAGGAATATGTCTGCAGCCCTGGTACACATTGATTCCTTGTACCCAAGTATCACAGGACACAACTAGAGACCCAAAAACAAAGTGGTGCACTATCATATGACACAATGGTTAGCTGACACGGACACTTAGTGTGTTCAAACAAATCTGAATGATGAAATGTGAAGGGACACCCTCCTCTAACATTACCTTCATTCAACAGAAGTTATCGATACCAAAAAGCTTTTCTACCTTTCAAACAGATTAATATTATCTCAGATGCTTAACTAAAAGAATTTCATGTGATTTTGCATACAATGTGTTATGTTTCAGGCTAAAATGTATAAACATAAATCACTTTATTTTCTTTGTTACAATCAATATGTACTAACTCTGTATGTACAGTTAAAATTACTTTTATTTTAGAAACATTTGAAATTACGAAATATCTGTCCTACTGAAAATTCCTATTATTAATTTCACAATCTGATACTAATTATTAAATTTATTTCTGGATTCATTTATAAAATAATAATAGAAATTCATTTGTCAACAAAATTTGTAAACTCTTGGGAATATTGTTAGTAGCACAGAATGGATTAGAAGTGGGCATGCCTCTGATGTGATCAGATGTGTTTTTGTGTTTGGCAATAACAATGTAATTTTTGATAATGAAGTGGAAATTGTAAAGACAGTGCAAGAGAGAAAATTGTGAAAAAATAAAAATCAATATAAAAACAGGCAATTCTTCAGTAGTTATCATAACATTTGTAACCATGAAAACCTATAAAGTCAAAAATTTCAGCCTCAAGATCAACCCCTAGAAGTGATGAACTGGAGCCAACAGTGAGAAAAGAAGGTGGAGTAAAAAATTTTTTTTCTTTTTATAAATATTACTCCTCTCGAAGCTTATTAAAAGAATCTACTATAAAATGAGTGAAAATCAACAGGTGATGGGGAGGGTAAGATTACAAGTGGCAGACAATCTCTGTGGTTGACATAGCATTTGACAAATGGTACATCACAATCGAAATGATAGTGAAAAAAATGATAGTCATGGATTAGTTTCCAAAGTCTTCCATAACATTTGGAACATGTCAAAAGTTGCTGCCTACTGAGTTTCATGACTGCTCGCACCCATTCAAAAAGATTGCTGAACAGAGGGAGCAATGGGAATCTTGCCACCGTGTCCAGCCAATCCAGATATCTTCTGCAGCTGTGTAATCACCATGACCCAAGAGAAAAAGGAGTACATCATACAGTGGAAACATGTCAATTCACCACCACTAAAAAGGGTGAAGTTCCAGCTATCATTGCGCAAGGCGATCCTCAATGTTTTTAGGGACTGCCACTGTGTTGTGTTAACTTATCATGCTCATAAAGGGCAAACTGTCACAGGAGATACTACTGAAATTTCCTGATGTCAATACGGGAAGCTGTCAAGATAGAACATTGTAACTCTTCAGGAGGCTGTGAAACATGCTGCTGCTTTGGGCTGTCAAATTTTGACTCAATCCTTATAATTTCCTGACATCGAACTCTGTGAGTCTTCCTCTTTCTTCAGATGAAAAAACCTTTGTGTGGCTGGCATTTACAGAATGCTGATGAGGTGATTTTCCAGGTGTAACAGTTCCTGAAAAGCCAAAATACCAACTTCTGCTACTAAGACCTCCACCAAGTTATCCATCATTGGGATAAATATTTCACATTCGAGGGTGAAAAAGAAGAGAAGGGTTAACACCAAGTTTCATTGGCACAAATTGATTTTTTCAAATTTCATGAGGAACAGTCGTAGATAAACACAATGCTATGATAACAAAACAACAGACATCCAATGAATGGACCAGAAACGGAAAAGAGTACAATGGTATAGCCTCCCCCAGGACTCATATGAAATGTCCAATACCACCTTTATATATATATATATATATATATATATATATATATATATATATATATATATATATATATATATATATCCGGATAGTTAGACAATTCAGTGCTTCCTAAGGCCTTGTGTGTTACAAAACTTGATATTCATTGCGAAGGCATGTGGAATGTTCTAGAAGGATGTACGTTGTCATAATTATCAGTGGATTGTTGTCATTGATAAAATTATGTACATATACTAAATTAAGTAACTAATCGAGAAATTGAAGTAATAAGTCCTTAGAAATAAATAACTAGAGACTGCAGAGATTTTAGCATGAAAAATCTATGCTTCTAATTAACAAAATGGTAATCTAAAAATCCAATAACAAAAGAACACACTATCTTGAGAAACAGCTTAAAAGTTATTACCAAGCGATGTATTTTCATTTGTTATTTATTTTTATGTCTTCCTCTGTAGTTAAAATTCTTTGTTATTACATTCCCAATTAACTCTCCAATTGTTTACATCCTACAGTTTTCCAATTTCCACAATTTGTGACCTTATTTGTGCATTCTATGTATTTAATCAGATAAAGCATGAGCTCTGTACTACCATTACATGTTAGTACCCAAATACAAACTGTAATTAATTACTTAACTAAAATAACATGAGAGACATTATTGTAATTAAAGTTCAAAATCATATTATTATGGAAAACTTAAGATATTGCTATAAAAGATCGTCATTCAATATGTATTTTATACCTTGTTTGGCTGTAATAACAGTTTCTTTACATTTTGTAAATTTTAATTGTAACATCAAAATTGTACAAAATTAACGAGGCTGTGAGTTAGTTGTTGAGTTGTTGTTTTGTCAGTCAGTTTTAAAGTTACTTTTTGAAGTCAAATAGATCAGTAAGTCTGTCCATGTTTTGTTTACATGACGAGTGTGCAGTTCGGATGTCAATTGATGTGAATAAAGTTTGTGAAGCCTGAAAATTTCCCATTCACTCATCAATGGACCAGGCACAAGTAACATCCAACATGAATCGTTACAAGAGAACAGTGAAGATCTCATAAGAACAGCAGGAGAGAAATAATTAAATAATGGCTCTGGAAGAGGAATACTAAACTCATGAAGGATCTCATCTACACCTATACTCTGCAAGCCAGCTATTAGGGTTTCTCCCTGCTTCATTCACATATGGAGCACACAAAGAATGACTGTTTGAATACCTCTGTGCGTGCAGTAATTATTCAGATCTTACCCTTACAAACCCTATGTGAGTAACACACAGCAGGTTGTAGTATATTTCTAGAGTCATCATTTAAAGCCAGTTCTTGAAACTTTCTTAATAGACTTTCTTGGGATAGTTTACATCTATCTTCAAGAGTCTTTCAGTTCAGTTCCATCAGTTGCTCTGTGACCCTCTTCTGCAAATCATACAGATTCATGACCATTTGTACTGTCCTCCTCTGTTTATGTTCAGCATCCTACGTTAGTCCTATTTGGTACGGGTCCTACACACTTGAGCAATATTCTAGAGGAAGAGGATGTTAGAGTTTAACGTCCTGTCAACAATGAGATCATCAGAGTGCGAGCACAAGCTCACATTAGGTAAGGATGGTGAAGGTAATTGGCCATGCCCTTTCAAAGGAACCACCCGGCATTTGCCTGAAGTGCTATAAGGAAATAATGGAATACCTAAATCAGGATGGCTGGATGCGTGTTTGAACCATTGTTTCCCGAATGTGAGTCCAGTGTGTTAACCACTGCACCACCTCACTCGGTAATATTCTGGAAGTGGTTGCATGAGTGATTTGTAAGCAATCTCCTTTGTAGACTGCCTGCACTTCCACAGTATTATACCAATGAACCGAAGTCTACCATCTACATTATCTACAACTGTGCCGATGTGGTCATTCCATTTCATAAACCTACAAAGTGCTATACCCAAGTATTTGTAAGAGTTGGTCAGTTCCAACATTGACTCATTAATATTACAGGATATTACTTTTTTTTCATTTTGTGAAGTGCACAGTTGCCAACCTTTGCAACCGTTTGAAATCTTATTAAGATCTAACTGAACATTTATGCAGCTTCTTTCAGACAATACTTCATCACAGATAACTGCATCATCTACAAAAAGTCTGAGGTTAGAATTAATATTGTCTGCAAGGTCATTAATGTAGAACACGAACAGCAAGGATCCCAACGCACTTCCCTGGAGCACACCTGAAGTCCTACATCTGATGATGGACTCTGCATCCAAGATAACACACTGTGTCCTTGCTACCAAAATGTCCTCAATCCAGTCACAAATTTCACTTCATACCCCATATGATTATACCTTTGACAATTAGCATAGGTATGGTACTGATTTGAATGCTTTTCGGAAATCAAAAAATATAGCATCTACCTGATTGCCTTGATCCAAAGATTTTAGTATGTCATGTGAGAAAAGTGCAAGTTGGGTTTCACATGATTGATGTTTTCGAAATTCATGCTAGTGGGCACTGAGGAGGTCACTGTTCAAGATACCATGTTATGTTTGAGCTCACAATATGTCCTAAGATTCTACAACAAATCTATGTCATGGATATTGGATGGTAGTTTTGTGGATCAGTTCTACTACCCTTCATGTAGACGAGTGTGACCTGTGCTGTTTTCCAAGAACTAAGCATGGTTTTTTGTTCAAAGAATCTATGATAGGTTGTAATTAGAAAAGGGGCTAACTCAGCCACAAACTCAATATAGAACCTGACAGATATTCTATTGGGATATGAAGCTTTGTTCAGTTTTAATGATTTCACCTGTCTCTCAACACCACTGAAACTAATACTTATTTCATTCATCTTTTCAGTGGTACAAAGATTAAACTTGGGCAATTCTCCTGGGTTGAAAACAGAGGTAAACATTCGAGCTTTTGCTTTGCTACTCTCCGTTTCTGTTCCTGTCTCAGGCTCTAGGGACTGGACACTAACTTTGGTACCACAAACAGCCTTTACATATGACCAGAATTTCTTTGGGTTTTGTGAAAGATAATTTGACAATATTGTGCTATGGTAGTCACCAAAGGCAACACACATTGACCTCTTGACAGAGAAATGCGTTCATTCAGCATCTCTCTCTATATATATAGCCCTACACTTTGTTTAACATCTATTATGCAGTGATATCTTTTTATTAAGAAGTTTCTTTACAGTGACTGTATAGCATGGTGAGTCCCTCCCATTATGAACTGTTCTACTGGTTACATATCCATCCAGTGCATGGTCAACTATTCTTTTAAATTGAGCAATAGTGCCTCCACAGGCTCCTGCTGCCATGTGCTGAATATATCTTTCTGCTCGTTTTAGTTGTCCTTTTACTTTGGTAATCATTGTTGCCACAACCATGTCATGGTCACTGATACCAGCTTCAATGTGGACATCCTCAAAGAGGTCAGGTCTATTTGTTTCCATTAGATCCAATTATTTCATCATGAGTGTGGATCCTAACTCTCTTTTCCAGGTAGTTTTCAGAGAAGACATTTAATAATGTTTCAAAGGATGTCTTATCACACCGACCACTAACAACACTGTAATTTTCCCAGTGAACTGTTGGATGATTAAAGTCTCCACTGATGATTACAGTATGATTGGGGAACTAATGTATAAGTGAACTGAGGTTTTCTCTGAAGTTTTCAGTTACATAAGAAGATGAGTAGGGTTGGTGATCAAAGGAATCAATTGTCATTTTATGCCCACACCTGATACTGAGTCTTGCCCAAACAATCTCATATGCAGCTTCAATTTCTATCTCGGTGGATTTAAGTTTCTTGTTTACTGTGACAAATAAACCACCTCCATTTCCCATTTGCTTATCCTTTCAATATAAACTTTAATTTTCTCCAAAAATCTCACTGCTCTCAATTTCAGGTTTCAAACAGTTTTCTATATCTAGTATTATGTGAGCTTCATGGCTTTTCATGAGTGCTTCAAATTCTAGCACCTGTTGCTAATTGTTTGGAAGTTTACCATATGGATTTAATACTTTCACCTGTGGGAGACATTTCTCTTGATCTTAGACTCATATTTCTCGGCTTCCTACAGCTATCATTATCTGGCCTGGATGGAGAGTCACCTAATCTAAAAAAACCTTGTGTGCACCCACACATAGTCAGCTGCTACCTCAGTAGTGCACAACTGAACCATTTAGTGGGGGTCCTGCAGTTCTCAACCCTGTGGCATAAGTCCAGGAAGTTGCAGCCTAGCTTGTCACAGAACCTTAAAAATCTACCTGCCACCCTACAGAGGTGAAACAAAGAAAGGAGAATAAGAGTTGTAGGCCTACATGAAATGATTATGGACAAGTATGATGTAGTTTAATTCACTCAATCATTCATCCAGTCACACATCCTGTTCTCAAAATATGCTTTTCTATGATAAAAACTTTACTCCAGAAGAAAATAGTGTTTAACAAACAATAGTGGTTGAACATATCCAAAATATGTTAACATAATGGCTAATTTGTCTCCAAGACTTACATATTTCTTTAAATACTGCATTTACCTAACTTAGTGTGGTAAAAAGCCATAATATGAGGTTTCTTCCAGTTTTAAGTGTTATCTACAGTTGCATCCAAAAATTTAGAAGATTATGCCCAGCTTTCTACTTTGAAAATTATACAAAATTTATTATTAGCTGATTATGCACTTCTGTTTGGAACCAACAGTATGGCATTTTCTTTTTCAAAACAGGGGTTGGACCAGATGCCTATTCTCTGATAAAGCAAACTGAAATCTCTTGCCAGATTGGGAGGTCGTGAAAGAGAGAGAAGCACTTTCTTAACACTAAACGGGTGGTGAAAATTTAACGTTAATTAGCACTTTTTCAACACCTTGCACACTTTTACTTAGCTGACATTTATTTACAGAGTAATGTGTGTGAATCCATGGTGTGACTAAATAATCTACTAGCCACATGAATTTTACCACTTCAGTGTTTAGTAATAATGTAATGTAGGACGCTCTTTTCATTTTATTTTGAATTATTCACACAAAGTTAATTTAGTCTGTCGTGTTTTACAACATAATTTACCAGACAAAACAGTTTTTCTGAGATTTAGTATTTCTCTATATTGTGCATAAAATCTATAGCAGGAATTTCTTCCTAATAGAATATTTACACCTACGATCAATTGAATACCCGTAGTGAGCACTTTCTTTTCTTCTTCTTCTTTGAATTAGATAAGGAACTTATCACCTAGTTCATTAATTAACCATTGCCATAATTTTTTATCCAAAAATATCCCATCAACATTGTTGCTTTTTCCTCCAGTTCTCAGTCTCAGAATGCGTCCTAGCAACTGATCCTTTCTTCTAGACAGATTGTACTACTACAAATTTCTTTTCTATCCAATTCTATTCAGTACCTCCTCATTAGTTATGTGATCTACCCATCTAATCTTCGGCAGTATTTTGTAGCACCACATTTCAAAAGCTTCTATTCACTTTTTGTCTACACCGTTTATTGCCCATGTTTCACTTCCATACATGGCTACACTCCATACAAATACTTTCTGAAAAGACTTCCTGACACTTAAATATATACTCAATGAACAAATTTCTCTTCTTCAGAAACATGTTTCTTGCCATTACCAGTCTAGATTTTATATCCTCTCTACTTCAACCATCATCAGTTATTTTGCTACCCAATTAGCAAAACATCTACTAATTTATGTGTCTCATTTCCTAATCTAATTCCCTCAGCATCAACTGATTTAATTTGACTACATTCCATTATCCTCATTTTGCTTTTGTTGATGTTCAGCTTTTATCCTCCTTTCAATCTCCTGTCCATTCTGCTTAGCTGCTCTTCCAAATCCTTTGCTGTCTCTGACAGAATTACAATGTCATCAACAAACCTCAAAGTTTTTATTTCTTCTCCATGAACTTTAATTCCTACTCCAATTACAGATTGAATAACATTGGGGTGTGCTACAACCCTGTCTGTTCCTTCTCAACCACTGCTTCTCTTTCATGCACCTCGACTCTTACAACTACCATCCATTTACTGTACAAGTTGTAAATAGCCTTGCACTCCCTGTATTTTACCTCTGCCACCTTTAGAATTTGAAAGAGTGTATTTGTCTCGTCAACACTGTCAAAAGTTTTCTCTAAGACTACAAATGCTATAAACAAAGACTTGCCTTTCCTTATTGATCTTCTATGAGAGGTTTTAGTGCCAGTATTGCCTCGTGTGTTCCTACATTTCTCCATAATTTAAACTGATCTTCCCTGAGATCAGTTTCAACCAGTTTTCCATTCTTCTGTAAAAAATGCATGTTAGCATTTTGCACTCGTGATTTATTAAAATGTTAGTTCAGTAATTTTCACATCTGTCAGCACCTGCTTTATTTGGAACTGGAATTATTATATTCTTCTTTAAGTCTGAGGGTTTGTCACCTGCCTCATGCACCTTGCTCATTAGATGGAAGAGTTTTGCCATGAATGGCTCTCTCAAGGCTATCAGTAGTCCTAACAGAACATTGTCTCCTCCTGGGACCTTGTTTCAACCTAGTACTCTGACACATTCTTCATGCAATATCACATCTCCCAGCTCATCTTCATTGATGTCCTCTTCAGTTTCCATTATATTGCCCCCAAGTACACATCCCTTGCATAGACCCTCTATATGCTCCTCCCAACTTCATGCTTTCACTTCTTTATTGAGGACTGGTTTTCCGCCTGATCCCTTGGTAGTCATATAGATGCTTCTCTTTTCAACAAAGGCCTCTTTAATTTTCCTGTAGGTGGTATCTCTCTTTCTTCTAGTGAAATATGCTTCTAAATCCTTACATTTGCCCCTTAGCTATTCCTGCTCAGCCAGTTTGGATCTCCTGTCAGTCTCATTTTTTAGACGTTTGTATTCCATTTTGTCTGTTTCATATACTAAATTTTTATACTTTCTCCTTTCATCTATTAGATATCTCTTGTGTTACCCAAGGATTTCTACTAGTCCTTGTCTTTTTACCTACTCAATCCTCTGCTGCCTGCACTACTTCATCTCTCAAAGCTACATATTCTTCTTCTACTGCATTCCTTTCCTCTGTTCTTGTCAGTCATTCCCTGATGCTCCCACTGAAACTCTTGACAACCCGTCATTCTTTCAGTTTGTTCATGTCCCATCTCCTTACATTCCTACCTTTTTTGCGGTTTTTTCACTTTTAATCTACAGTTAATAACCAATAAATTGTTGTCAGAGTCCACATCTGCCCCTGGAAATGCCCAATTTAAAATCTGGTTCCAAAATTTCTGTCTTACCATTATGTAATCAGTCTGAAACATTCTGGTGTCTCCAGGTCTCTTCCATGTATACAACCTTCTTTCATGATCCTTAAAACACGTTTTAGCTGTGATTAAATTATGCTCTGTGCAAAATTCTACCAGGTGGCTTCCTCTTTGATTCCTTTCCCCCGGTCCACTTTCACCTACTATTTTCCCTTTTCTTCCTTTTCCTACTACCGAATTCCAGTGCCCCATGACTATTAAATTTTTGCCTCCCTTAAGTATTTGAATAATTTCTTTTATCTCATCATATATTTCTTCAATCTCTTCATCCTCTGCAGAGCTAGTTGGCATATAAACTAGGACTATTGTGGTGGGTGTAGGCTTCATGTCCATCTTGGCTACAATACTGCATTAACTATGCTGTTGATAGTAGCTTATTCAAGTTGGTATTTTTTAAATTCATTATTAAACCTACTCCTGCATGATCCCTATTTGATTTTGTATTTCTAACCCTGTGTTCACCTGATCAGAAGTCCTGTTCCTCTTGCCACCTAACTTTACTAAGTCCCACTATACCTAACTTTAACCTATCCATTTCTCCTATTAAATTTCTAAACTAACTGCCTGATTAAGGGATCTGACATTCCACACTCTGATCAATAGAATGCCAGTTTTATTTCTTGTGACAACAATATCCTCCTGAGTAGTCCCTGGCCAGAGATCTGAAAAGGGCCTATTTAGCTCTGCAACGTTTTGTCCAAGAAGATGCCATCATTTAACCATACAGCAGTGCTGCATGCCCTTGGGAAAAATTATGACTGTAAGTTTCTCCTTGCTTTCAGCTGTTCACAATACCAGCACAGGAAGGCCGTCTTGGTTGATCTTACAAGACCATGTCAGTCATCCAGACTGTTGCCCCTGCTACTACTGAAAAGGCTGCTGCCCTTCTTCAGGAACCACACGTTCGTCTGGCCTCTCAACAGTCAGCCCTCTGTTGTTCAAATGGTTCAAATGGCTCTGAGCACTATGGGACTCAACTGCTGAGGTCATAAGTCCCCTAGAACTTAGAACTACTTAAACCTAACTAACCTAAGGACAACACACACATCCATGCCCGAAGCAGGATTCGAACCTGCGACCATAGCGGTCGCGCGGTTCCAGACTGTAGCGCCAGAACCGCTCGGCCACCAGCGGCCGGCCCCTCTGTTGTGGTTGCACTTAACAGTACAGCTATCTGTATTGCTGAGGCACACAAGCCTTCCCACCAATAACAAGGTCCGTGGTTCATGGAAAGGGGGGGGGGAGAGGGGGTCTACATACAAAATAAAATAATAATTTGTATGTGATTGACATTAGTCACCAAGTTAATGCAAATGGCACTAAGAAAATAAAGTAAATATTGCCTTTCAAGCATTCATTGTGAAGCTTAGGCAAGATAAAAATGAACTGGTCTGTCTCTTTTTTCCTGCTGGATTAACTACTTAAAATTATTAAATCTAGTGTTTCTGTGTCATTTTTTTTCGCTGGTTAACTCTCTGCCTTATTTTTCCTAAAACTTTTCAGACTGAAAAGAAATTTATTTGTGTACTATATAATGATGATGACTGCCACAAGAAATATATCAAAAGTTTAATAACACCAGATGTTTGTCATCATGCTTTTTTCTTATGTGTATTTAATGTAACAGAGATTTGTTTTGACTCACATGTTATGTACATTCATGGTGTTACACGTTTAAAAGCGCAAGTTTTGATGTAGCTGAAGTATAAACATGAGGAAACATAAAAGCTGTTATGCATCTACAGAACTAAAATTAAAGGAAATAAACCATGCAGAACAAGTTGTACATTTTCTGTAATTATTAGTATATCAATTTTATGCAAATAAATATTTTATCAGACACAACTTCAGTATATCTTGGAAGCAACTAGCCTGGAAAAATTAGACTGAATATAAGTCAAGAATGTAATGATCTGTAAAATAAAATTATTAAAGAACATACAAAAGATAAAAACTTTCTAAAGAACTTCTAGAGGTAAGTATCTCCAGTTTTGTCAGTACAGTAAATTGCACAACAGAATCAATACTTTATGAAAATATCTTCAATATAACCATTTAATGAGGAACTTCTCCAGTGGGTTAACCACTAATGCAAATAGAGACCTGATGAAGTCTACTTATAAATTTAAACAAATCACCTGTGACAACTGGAGCTTGCCCCAACAGAGCCTCTCTTTCTTCTTTGGGCATAGACTCTATGGTTTCCAGGTTTGAGCGGAGGTTGTCGAAGAACTGCTGCATGTTGCTTAGGACACCTGGAATTTTGCAGTTATTATTTTGATGCATCAAAAGGGAAATTCATACAAAAGAAAACTATAAATTACAAGACAGAACTGGAGGCCATCATTGATGTTCAGGATGTTTGCCTCTTCTTGTCCTTACAACAAGTGCATCACAGTTATCCTAGGGTCTGAGTGCCCGGCCCTTCTGTTTTAGACTTCTCCAACCACTTGCTCTCTTCTCCTGGAGGACAGAACTAGTAGCTCCGAAAGCCAAAAGCTAGCATAATGTTGTGTACATTTATATATGTTTATCATAATCTAATATACACTTTGATTCATGAAGGTAACTTCTAGCTATCAATTCTGTCTCCTAATTTTATAGTTCTTACTTTATTTAAGATGAAAATGGCAAGGAAAACTACGGAAGAATGTCAATGTTTTAGGAGTAAAGACGAGAAATAACCAAATAGTGGAGGTGCGGATTCACTTACAGGCATCTAAAAAAGAATGAAAACTGTGCTAGTTCTTGGAGAGGCTAAACACACACACCCACCACCTCTGCCACTGCATTGTGACAGCTGAATCCACAATGACTGCAGTTTGACAGGTAGACTGGGGTGAGGGGTTGTGTCAGGTAGGATGGGCAGAGGGAGAAAAGAGGCAGCAGGGAGGGTTGGGGAAAGGTGGCTTGGCTGGTAACTTGTGGGGAGCCAGCAGCTGCATGGGTCGTGAAAGCAGGGGGGGAGCAGCAGGTACAAAGGACAGACATGTGACACATGGTCACTGTAGCTGATGAGTCCCACGGTGCATGATGATGATGATGCTGCTGCTGGTGATATGATAAAGTAATGAATGGATTGGGAGGGCAGAGGACAGGGAGACTGTTGGGCAGGAGGTGTGGATATAGTGAGTTAGCAGAGACTGAGCCCAGGATATTTACAGGAATGAAGGCTGTGTTGCAAGAATAACTCCCCACTGTGTATTTAAGTAAAGCCGGTGGTGGTAGGGCAGGGGAAGTAGGACACAGATGGCACTGTTCATAAAGCAGCCACTGAACTTGAGCACGTTGTGCTTAGCAGCATGTTCTGCCACAAGTGGTCAACCCTGCCCTTGGCCACAGTTTGGTGGTGGCCATTCATTCTGGTGGATAGCTCATCACTCATCATCCTGGCCATGAGCAACTGAACCATGTCATTTGCCATGGCTTTAACTGTGTATCATTGTGCCCACAAATCAGGGACATCCATCCCACACTTTCTAAAGTGGTATTCTGCCACCCACCCAGACTACCCTATGTCACTCCCACCCCCAACCGCTTGTCACAGGGGTCATACCCCTGTGGAAGATATAGGTGAAAGACCTGTCCAATTCATCCATCCAGCACATCCCACTCTAGTCCTGTCACAGACTTATCCTATCCCACCTGTGAAAGCAGCCATGTCATATACCAAATCTGCTGAAATTTCTGCTCAGCACTTTATGTGGGTATGACCACAGCCCACTGCCCACTGGAATGAATGACCACCACCAAACTGTGGCCAAAAGCAGAATTGACCACCCAGTGACAGAATATGCTACTAAGCACAATATGTTTAAGTTCGAAAGCTCCTTCACAACCTGTGCCAACTGGAACCTCCCCCATCAACATCAGCTTTTCTAACTACTTAAATGGGAGTTATCCTTGTAACAATCCTTCACATCCATAATCTTCCTGGACTTAACCTTCAATAAGCTACTGCACCCACAACCTCTGCCAAACAGTCTCCCCTTCCTTCACCCTCCAACTCCACTCTTCCACATCATCGTCATTGTATGCCACACTAACTCACTGACTTTGGTGCCAGTGTGTTGCATTCCTGTTCCATGCACCTGCTGCCTCTCCCTCCTGTATTCACATTCTGTACGCCTGCTGCCTCCCTCTGAACTGCCAGTCACCCTTCCCTAACTGTCTCTTCTGCCTCTTTTCTCCTTCTATCCACCCCTCACACAATCCCTCATCCCAGTCTTCTTGCCAAAATGGAGTCATAACGTCTTGAGGTAGTGCCATGTAGCTGTGTGTGTGTGTGTGTGTGTGTGTGTGTGTGTGTGTGTGTGTAGTTTAGATGTATTTACTCGAATCTAAGCCGCACTTTTTTCCCGGTTTTTGTAATCCAAAAAACCGCCTGCGGCTTAGAATCGAGTGCGAAGTAAGCGGAAGTTCTGAAAAATGTTGGTAGGTGTCACCACAACTAACTTCTGCCATCAAATACGTATATGTCGCGCTACACAGGTGTGCTTTGCAGGCACAAAGATAAATACTGGCGCCAAAACCTCTGCGTCAGTAAATAAGTTTAAAGGGACAAGAATGTAAACATTATCCCATGTATTCTTTCGTGTTTGCTGCTATTTCATTTAAATCCTGTCTGCCTAATAAACTACGAAACTAGAACAGCAAACGCGGATGAATATACATATCATGTCATGTTTATATTCGTATTATTCTTATGCTGAATAGTGATACAGTCAGAAACTAAGCACGGCAACTGACTAGATTTTTAAATCTAAGATGACCCTAATTTCTGTCCAGAATGTAATGTACTAAAGAGTCGTCTGCAAAGATTTTCAAACGGAGAAAAATTTTCGCTAAACTCTCGTTCAGAACATCTTCTATCATACGCAGTCTATTATTTGGTTCTTGTTGATCATTATCAAAGAAAGCAGCAGTTTAAGTAACAACAAATAGCAGACTCTCGCCATTGTTTCGCTTATGAGACAATTCCTCTTTTTTTAATTGTAAGCCGCGGTAGCGCGCACAAAAGCAAGCATTATCAGAATGTAACAAACAATGCATGACACAGTACAATAATGCATTTTCAGCTTAGAGTGACATAAACACCTGTAACAAAGAGAACGGCACTTATCAGATCAAAGCAAAATAAGCAATCGATTCAAACCAGACGAAGCACGCGAAAAAGGAAGGGTACCCGTATAAATGCGGACGGAGCGCCTGACACATAGCAATGGCTACCTGGTAAAACTTAACTGTTAAGCTTACGACTCGAACCAAACTACTGTAGCTGTATCTGTATCCATTCGACCTCAATTGTGTTTCACGTTACAATGGACCAACTGTTTTTCGATTTGGAGGGGCGGTCTAAAACTTTTCTCTCACCTTGAATTTTGAGTCTCAAATTTCAGGAGCGGCTTAGATTCGGGAATTTTTTTTTTCCTTGATTTCGAGTCTCATTTTTCGGGTGCGGCTTAGATTCGAGTAAATACGGTAGCTTGTGAGAGGATTTGTCTAAAAGCTAGAAAAGTTGTCATTCTTTTTTACGTGCCTGTCAATAACTGAATGCCTCTACTGTTCAACCAGTTATCTCCTTTACTTCTTAATTATTTAAGATAATGAATTTAGTGCCTTATGATGGTAATGTGTCGATATTCCTAATGACTGAGTGAGAAAGAAATCAGATTTAAAACACAAATTAATAGCTGATGTGCCGATGACAGAAACACTCAACAGTAGGAAAATGTTTCTTGATTAGGAAGAGGAGGGAATGGTTGGAGAAGACTGGAAAGGAGGGACAGATCAGGTTGAGGGGAACTCACCTGTTGTGATGCTGAGAGGAGACAAAGATGAAGGTGTCAGAGCCTCTCACCAAATTAATAGTTTACAACAAGTAAAAACTCTTAGAATTCCATTTGCTTCGAAACTTGATTTTATGATTCTGTACAAACACTTTGGAGACTGCTCTATGATACTGCAAGGTTGCTACTATTATTGCAGAATAACTGTATTTTATCAAATGTTATTGCTGTATCCATGTTAACCTTCAGCAAGCAATAGTAAATTAGTGTCTAAAAGTTAGTCCCGAATCTGATGTGAGAACATCGTATCTGCACAGGATGTTCCAAGATTTTCAGAATATGTTAACTTAACACAATTGGCAAACAACAATTTCCATAACTATGAGTGTAGAAAGTCATGAAATCAAAACACTAGTGAAGCCTGACAATGTCGGGGTGAAGACAGCAGCCCTAAGGTAATTTATGAGATGAACAATGTTTAATTATAAAAACTGTAATGCATAGACCACAATTTTTCTCTTCTTTTTCTTTTTCCTTAAACAATTAAAGCACAATGACTAGTTTCGGTTGCTTTCTACAACCTTTTTCATATTGTCCAAACCATTAAAAAGCTGTGGCTATGAAGTAAAAACTATCACCTTTAGCTGCAGTCATGCAATTACATGCATTTAAATTGTGGACCAACAAGGCTATGACATTATGTAGTTATAAACATTATCATGAGTGAAACAGTTTGTAAACTATAATCTCGCCAGATGACAGTAATAAGGGAGGTGAATTGCCAGTTGTATTAGTACAATTTGCATCAGTGTTGCATTATATGCAATTGTACGGTCGGTATTGCAGTGAGAACAGTGTATGCAATGATTTTAAGAATTTTCAGCTGTTCCACAGCCTGGCTTACACAGGAGTGACATAGCATTGCAAGATTACAGTTAGGAAAAATCAAAAAATCATTACAAACCGAACTCACATTCTGCCCTGTCAAACAGAGAAACACTGTGAAGGAAACTAGAACATGTAACAATACCACAGAAGGAAAGTTGCTACTCACCATATAGTGAAGATGCTGAGTCGCGTTAGGCACAATAAAAAGACACACATACATACACGCACACACACACACACACACACTCACATAAACACAATTTGCACACATGTCTGCTGTCTCGGAGAGCTGAGTGTAGTATCAGCTCTTTGAGACAACAGACGTGTGTGCAAGTTGTGTGTGTGTGTGTGTGTGTGTGTGTGTGTGTGTGTGTGTGTGTGTGTGTGTGTGTCTACTGCTGACAAAGGCCTTAATGACCAAAAGCTTAAATTGTGTGAATCTTTTTATTGTGTCTATTGCGACTCAGCATCTCCGCTATATGGTGAGTAGCAACTTTCTTTCTGTGGTATTGTTACATTCCATCCTGGATTTTCCATTGTTTGATAAACTAGAGCATGTAATGCATATAGACTAAAAGCTATATTGACTAGTAGCAAGTGAGTCCAGAGGAATTTGTCATAGAATCCCATAACTATTTTGTCGTTTACTGTAAAAATAACATGAGCTTATGCCCCCCTTTCCCTAGCTTAAATCCTAACCATATTCTTAGAGGTGTCTTCAACTCACTAATGTGTAGGACCAGGACTAGTTTGGACAATACACACTTGTTACTTGTATTGCAACAATCTTGTATAAAAGAAATCCATGTGCAAATGATATGAAATAAAGAGAGCTCTAAATCCACACCAGTTCTGTCCCAGTGGAGTGCAAGGAAGTGGGTTCTTTCTTTGCCAGGTTCTGTATTTTGCCTGTAAACCCATGACAACCTAATCCTGCCTATGATAACTTCCTGGTCTCATCAGTCAATGAAATCAATGTGTTGTCTACTTTAGAGATCATTGTTGTTGTTGTTGTTGTTGTTGTTGTTGTTGTGGTCTTCAGTCCAGAGACAGGTTTGATGCAGCTCTCCATGCTACTCTATCCTGTGCAAGCTTCTTAATCTCCCAGTACCTACTGCAACCTACATCCTTCTGAATCTGTTTAGTGTGTTCATCTCTTGGTCTCCCTCTACAATTTTTACCCTCCACGCTGCCCTCCAATACTGAATTGGTGATCCCTTGATGCCTCAGAACATGTCCTACAACCAAGATCATATACATCACAATAGAAACCAGAGCTACATGCAAGAGTGTATCCAGGTCCTGAAAGGGAAGACTGGAGGGCAAGTGAGGGGCGGGGGGAGAGTGATGGCTCATGTTAGTTTCGTGATGAATGACAAGAAAAAGTTTTGAGATTTCATGAGAAATTGGTGTAGGTATACTTACTGTAGTCAGTAGGTATGCTTACTGTAGTCAGTAGTCATTACATGATTTGGCTTTCTTTAAATTGATACTAGATTAACAGGTTTCTTTTTTTTTGGTGGGGGGGGGGGTAAGTGAGGGAGGAGGGTTCGGCTTATGTCTCCCTGCCTCTTGGTGGGGTGAGTGCAAGGTTGGCTATATATCTCCGGTAGTCTGTTCACTCACAAAACCACAATGTGTTCTATCTGCACACTTGGAAATGTTGCACTGAATTCTGTATCACCAAATTCTTAGAGGCCATACACTCCTGCTCACTCACCAATCAATTTTCTTTCTGTAAGACGTAAAATTATTAAATTCCTCTCTCTCCTTCATCACAAGGACGCATCCAAGTATCCTATAACTCTGATGCACCTGGAACTGTGGCACTTATCAGTGTTTGTATCTGTCATCACAATATACCTCCACACTTCCTTCACTTTCTTCAATGAAACTTAATCCACTCCCACTTCCAGAAAGCAGTATCATTCCTGACATCTGTCTACCTTGCACATCTTGCTCATCCATTCTTCTTCTGCCACATCAGAATTTCTCATCTGCCCCTTCTTTCCCTCCGCTATAGCTATGGCTCAGGATCCCTACTCGAATTCCCTATGTTGGGATGGTTTATGATTGTGTGTGGCATGTAGCACTGGCAAAGTGGAGTACCCTTACTCAGTAATATGCTATTGGTAGGTTTTAGTAGTCTTGCATGGCTCCTTTTCAGGAGGAGTTGGACAACATATTACTTCCCACCACATACAGCTCGCGTATTGACCATGAGGAGAAAATTCGAGAAATTAGAGCCAATACAGTGGCTTACCGACAATCATTCTTTCCATGCACTGTTTGCAAGTGGAGCAGGGTTGGAGGGATCAGATAGTGGTACCGAAAGTACCCTCTGCCACACACTGTTAAGTGGCTTGCGTAGCATGATGTAGATGTAGATGGAACCTGGACCATGAAACCGGTGGCAAGAGCCGAATTGATGCCTTCAAGATGATGTGTTGGTGGAAAATGTCACATGTATCATGGATAGAAAGACAAACAAATATTCGCAAGGCAAAATCAAAGGCAAGAAGACCATGGGCAAGAACAGCAGGCAGATTGATGGATCATGTGAACAAGATAGTTTCATTTACATAGCAAGGAAAAACCGTGAAACTGAAGTACATTTTTTTTTTTTTTTGGCGTCGTGCATTCACTGAAACTGGTCAAGTCAGGACAGGCCATCCAGACTAGAAGCAAGCACCACAGAAATTAAATATTTTTTTTATTTTTAAATACAGTTGCACGGGTGGCGTAATAATCGCGGAAAGTGAAGATGATTATTTTGTCTGGGTTTCCTCGGCGAAGTTTATCAGTGGACAGCTGATTTGAATTAAGTCAGCATTCATCTGCCACAGCCCTGCACTCCCTCTCGGGAAATTCTCAACAACACGCGATCAAATGCGTAACCCAGCCGGAGAGCATGGGGCGTTAACGAGCTGCTTCAGGTAGGCGGGCGTGACTGCCCCTGTTGGAATTCGCTTCGCGGATTAACAACGTGGTCTTGTAAGCCAGCCAGCATGGCTATGGTTTTTAGGTGGTTTCCCACATCCAACTAGGTAAATACTGGGCTAATATCCAAGTCTCGACTCAGAGACACGTTATGCAAACATTCAAAAAACGTTATTGGTCTTGAACATCATATTTATGCTAGATGCAGACCGAAGCTGCACAGTCATCCTCCCATAATCTTAAAGGAAAGTTATCCTTTTCAATTCAAAACTGCTAATGCTCATTTTTCGCGGAAAAATAGGCAGTGAAATTTGGGGTCTTTAACATGACGTGCTGCATATGGTTTAACAGCCTCTGGCCCATACAATTCCTTGTATGAGTCCTTCACTAAATCTCCATTACCCCAAGACCACCCATTTCCTCACAGCTCGATATCCTACTGTTTATTAAATTTATCTAACTTTGTGTTTTACTTCCATTCCCACACATTGTGGCTCTTCACCTAAAAACAACACTATCAAGAACAGCTGTCATCTACAACTTCCGCAAGCAACATACTCGTAAATATAATCAGTTTGTTTTAATGTTGGAAAACTTCCGCTGCTGAAGCTTTGTGCCCAACCATTGCCAACGTTACATATCTAGTAATAACAGTACTGTAAGCTGCATTGTAATAGCCTCCTCAATGTCAATAGGAAGTGTGCCTAAATGTCGTATGATGGTGTCAGGATTGTTTGTTCAAAATGTACAGGTGTACATAAAGTACGGGAACACTTTCAATTATTTATTGCACAAGAACTAAACATTGTACAGATGTCATACATATCGCGTTTTGAAGAGAAACTCCGAAAGGTTTTTTACAAACATTCAATATGCGAACCATGAGTGGCCTGGTAGACGTCAATACGTAGTCGAATTCTTGCCATATCCGTCCCAGCCTGGCATCGTCGATTGTGGCAGTCGCTTCCAGTATTCTCTCCCGGAGCTCTGCTACATCACGTGGTAGAGGCGGTACATACATCAGATCTTTAATGTGTCACCACAGAAAAAAGTCACACGGAGTGAGATCTACGGGGAGGCCATTTCATGTACTCGCAATGTTTGCGACTAGCGCTGACTATCTGCAAATTACCAAACTACGCTGTGGCAGTATACATGAAAAAAAAATTTAGGGTTTCTCTTCAAAATGACATGTATAGGATATCTGTACAATGTCTGGTTCTTGTGCAATAAATAATTGAAAGTGTTCCCGGACTTTATGTACACCCTGTATAATAAAGTAGCTCTGAGCGTAACACATTAGTTATCTCCGACACCTAGGAGAAATAGAGTTAGCCGAGAAAAATAATAATTAACAGTGTCGCCAAATGCTGTTTTTAAGAACTGGAACTAAACTGGTAACAGTAAATAGCATTATTGAAAACAAGTATTTCAATAAAAATTTGGGCCAGCCGCGGTGACCGAGCGGTTCTAGGCGCTTCAGTCCGGAACCGCGCGACTTCTACGGTCGCAGGTTCGAATCCTGCCTCGGGCATGGATGTGTGTGATGTCCTTAGGTTAGTTGGGTTTAGTTCTAAGTTGTAGGGGACTGATGACTTCCGATGTTAAGTCCCATAGTGCTCAGAGCCATTTTAACCATTTGAATAAAAATTTGAACATTCATTTCTTCTGTGTGGCTCTTTCGCTTTCGAACTGACGCTTAGTATGGAACAAACAGCACTGTGCGAGGTAGCCGGAACTGGTTGTGGCACGGGTTGAGTTTGCTTGTTCTGCTCTCCGCAGCCTTCTTTGACAGCGATCGGCAAACATTCATCAAACAATTACTACACACTGAAAACAACCACAAGAAATATGACGACAGGAACCTGACTTCAACCACGTTGTAAGACTGCCTGTCTGTGTCTGTAATTGCGCAAATTTCTCCAATTTTATCGCTTTAGGAATGAGTAATACGTATTTGTAATTTTGTAATTTTAAATAAGTGCTCCACACTGTGATCGTCTTTACAGTTATGTTTTCCACTGTATTTTACGTATGAAAAAAAAAAAAAACTCATGCACTGTGAAACCCATCGGGATTGACTTCAAATGCGAAAATTTAATACGAAATCCTTTTTGGCTGGCAGGCTCATGGTCAGACAAACACAGCCTATCGCCTTCAAAAACGATAACACGCAGGTGATCAGCTGTAGAAAATAGATGCTACCTGCAGCCAACAGAATGTTATAAAACTGAAAAGTAAGAATACATTTTGATTCAGAAAGCACAAGAGTAACAGACAACGTCGTAGCTAAGAATGATGTTAAATGTAGGAACTTATACAGAAGAGACACATAAGAGTGTATGTTAACAAATTGTGTTAGCTAACTTACACCTGTATTAGTAGATATTTCTGAGGTCCACACATTATTGAATAACAAGAATATATTGTTATACAAGGATTTTTTTTTTCAGTGTCTCTATAACGCTCTCTTGTCAACCAACTTGTGCAACAAACCATTTAATCAGCCGTTTCAATCTGACATTGGTGTCAATCAGTTAATAATATCGAAAGATGTTTCGAGTGACATGTACTCTGTTTCTTTAGTACATTCGTTACATCTCGTAATTATCTCAGCGAACCGCGATATGTCGTTAGAGTTTCCTTGCTGGCTTTTACTTTTTCTCTCTGATGATAATCAGAGTCTTGACTATGTGGTAACGGCATAAACAGAAAGCGAATTAGTTCTGTGGTTCCAAAGACAATGATCTCGTGTTATCTTTTGTGTTTCTGACGCGCGATACATTTTTCGCTTATTTACATGTAAAATTGGACATGTTCACGGGTAACGCTATGATGTGGAATGTGTAATTTCAACAACAGTTGCTCATATTTATTAAAACGTAATCCTTCTTATTGTATGGTTTCATGCTGGACGTTTCCAAGTACGTAACTAATCACCGTAGTTAATTACTGATAAATAATTCATTTATAGCTTAATATAAGTTATCGAGAGCAAACAAATTTAACTTCCGTTAAAATTGCTATTGCCCTCTCCCAAGACGTTTTATTGTCGTGGCTATATGTTTAGTTTTATGATTTCGTTACTCGCCGATCCAGTGCTATATGCGCCGCTTTACAGCGGAGAGAACATTTCAGATCATTTTTCCTTCTAGTATGGCAGCGTATTTGTGGATATCAATATCACTCCCTAGCTGTGAGGCTATAGTTATTATTTCCAGCTACTTAAATAGATATCTTTAAGGTGTGTGTGTGTGTTATCACTCACGGACCTACTCCAGTTCTACATAAGGCTGATTTCTTTGTTTGACATCTGCTAGATGCTATCTGCCGCATTGAATTACACTCACTGTGTAACATCGGAAACATACGACGAAACAAATTTCCAGGTAAGTGCAAATTATGAATATAGTGCCAAAAGGAGAAACTAGAGCATACGTGTTTTATTACTATACGCCTACTTATATTTACTACCTACAGCACGCTTTAGCCAATTGACTACAGTTTTTGAAAACATGCACTATGCGAATAATTAAATAAGAATACGTACAAAGCAGACTAAATGACAGAGAAATGATCTTCACTCACCAAACAACTATGGCAACTGTAGAGAAACATTCGCCTACAAACGTGCAATATTTGTTTGTTCTTATAATCAACAAACTGCACTGAACAGATTGGACAGTGAAATAAATATCGAGAAAGAATTTTCTAGGGTACGAAAAATCACGTAACATTACATGATCTCTTTTATTGTTTCACAAGAAAATGCTCATCATATCACACTTGTTACCGCCATAAGATATTAATTTGTCCAACAACGATAGTTTTTGCTGCGACGTGTTCAGATTTAGTTGTACCTGAAATGAGAACTGTCGTGACGGCGTATAAAGGATTAATCCTGCCAACGAGGTCAAAAGAAAGTAGTTAATGTAGTAGACATATGATTCTTAACATTTGGTTTCCTAATAAATTAACTTGGATAAGAAGATGTGCAGATTCATTAAATAAATATCACCAGTTAATTTCGTTCGTCTATATATCGCAGGTGGAATAATGAAAACTCCACCATGAGTTGGAACAAAGTTGTTAAGTTGGTATTACTGAATTACGATTGCTCGACTTATACTTTCTCTCGCTTTCGCTCAATAATGATATTTTCATTTTATGTAGATCATTTAGAATTCTCGTCTGCAGCAGACTTGCAAGTCACATGAAATAATTGAAAAAGATTTCGAATAGGACAAACTAATGCGATGCCTTCAGTTGAAGCATCTGTTCTGTAGGAATTAAAACTATAACGAACGTCATAAGTCCATTCAGTGCAGCCCAAGGACAGCTAAGCGAGGCGATTCTCGTAGAGAAACATCGGAATAAGGCAGCGCAACCGAGACAAAAGCTCAGTGAACATACGGAAGAATACGTTTCCGTAAAAATAATCCCACTGGAGCTTCTTATGGCCAATACTTATCACGTTTAAAAGCTTTTACCATATAAGAAGAACACGACGAGATTGGTGTTGCATGAAATTTAAATCAAGGACTACGAAAGTGATACGGTCGCGGTACCCTTGTACCTTGCTTGTAATAATACGGCAGTCTTATGTGCAAAGAACAATGAGACCAACTAAATCTACTGACTGCTTGGTACTACTGTTAAATGTCATGTTCGTAAAGCATAAAAGGGTAAAGCACTTAACTTACGACAGAGAGGGGTGATTTACGGGGGTCAATAATCAGTAAGGAATAACAAAGCGCCGGCCGCGGTGGTCTCGCGGTTCTAGGCGCGCAGTCCGGAACCGTGGGACTGCTACGGTCGCAGGTTCGAATCCTGCCTCGGGCATGGATGTGTGTGATGTCCTTAGGTTAGTTAGGTTTAAGTAGTTCTAAGTTCTAGGGGACTGGTAACCACAGCAGTTGAGTCCCATAGTGCTCAGAGCCATTTGAACCAATAACAAAGCGTTGGGTTGGTAGTTTTAAGAGTTATTTCAATGGAAAAATGAAACTAACGGATTGAGTTGAATAACGCTTCTGCTAATCTGGTCAGAACGGGCGGTGCTGGACTGAGGGCAAACTTGCGCGAAATTCTTGCGTATGAGCGCAGTACTGGCTTAAGTTCACGACTGAAGCTTGGAAACTGCGTAACTGAGATCGGGATTAATGGGAGTGGCAAACATCGTAATGTCATCTGGAAGTATAGAGAAGCAGATATAGTAAAAAGATAACGTAGCGAAGTTCTAGCTTCCCCCAATACACTAGCGAACCTCCAGCTTGCTTGGGGGAAGAGACAACCAAACCCATGTGACTTTGATCAGCAAAGTAAATAATCGGAAGGCCTTACTCGTAAGAAATTAAGGCACCTAGAGATCTGTGAGGCTGACATGAAATTTCGATGTCTTCTCTGTTGTTGGATGATGAACAGAGCAGGAAAGACGTGGAAGAACGAGATGGAAACAAAGAACACAACCATCGTGAATTTACAGAGCAGAGGACATGCATCCCTTGCGAAGGTTTGATTTTTTGTACCTGTTGACTTAACCTGTAACAGGTCTGTAAAGAGAAATAGCCCTTTCTAGCTACAAGAAATTGAGACAAATTAGTGATCATTATAAACCACTTATCAGCCAGTTACAACGGTACGGGTTTTCCTAGCCTACCAGGACAAGGAAAGTTTCAGTAATCCACATTCAGAACATATTTATGCACGAACGAGGAAGTGATGTGCCACTCTCCGTCGGTGACTCGTATAAAGTGTGTGCGTTAGTATTTCAGGTGCTATTAGTGCGCAGGCTTCCTCAGCGAGTCGATTTGGGCTTCAGACCGCCTCATTCTGTGAACTGCACTACCTGACAAAAAAAGTGAAAGCCATGGTAGGATGCCAGTGTAATTTCATACACTTGCACAACATAACATCGTCGCCTGCCATCCGAGAGCAAATAATGGACTCACTGCAACATTCTGGGTCATCTCGCACCACTGGTTGGAACCTGCACCAGCGGAAGTAGGGAATTACCATCCCATGTGTCGGCTGCATCGTAGCATCGTGTTCGCCAATAAATTGCTGTTCCACACTACCCCAGATGACAACTGTCAGCGAGTGTGGCGGTGACACCAGGAGAAACACTATTCTTCCATTGTTTTGGAGGGACACGGCAGTGTTACTTCAGGCGTCGTGATGTAGGTAGCCATTGGGTATGGCTTGAGGTCAGGGCTGGTAGAGACCGAAGGAGTTTTGGCTGCCCAACGTTACGTCACGGACATTTCTACATCCTCATGTGTTACCTCTCATGCGATTGTACGTAATGCAATTTTTCAATAGGTCAATGCTCATCAACACGTGACACGTGTCTCTATGAACTGTCTGCGTCTTGGTGAAGTAATCCCGTGGCTAGCAATATCCCAGATCTGTCAATGACTTTTTTTCGAGTCAGCGGGGGAGCGAAAGGCTATTTACAATTTGTACAGAAACCAGATGGCAGTTAGAAGAGTCGAGGGGCATGAAAGGGAAGCAGTGGTTGGGAAAGGAGTGAGACAGGGTTGTAGCCTCTCCCCGATGTTATTCAATCTGTATATAGAGCAAGCAGTAAAGGAAACAAAAGAAAAATTCGGAGTAGGCATTAAAATTCATGGAGAAGAAGTAAAAACTTTGAGGTTCGCCGATGACATTGTAATTCTGTCAGAGACAGCAAAAGACTTGGAAGAGCAGTTGAACGGAATGGACAGTGTCTTGAAAGGAGGATATAAGATGAACATCAACAAAAGCAAAACGAGGATAATGGAATGTAGTCAAATTAAATCGGGTGATGCTGAGGGAATTAGATTAGGAAATGAGACACTTAAAGTAGTAAAGGAGTTTTGCTATTTAGGGAGTAAAATAACTGATGATGGTCGAAGTAGAGAGGATATAAAATGTAGACTGGCAATGGCAAGGAAATCGTTTCTGAAGAAGAGAAATTTGTTAACATCGAGTATAGATTTAAGTGTCAGGAAGTCGTTTCTGAAAGTATTTGTATGGAGTGTAGCCATGTATGGAAGTGAAACATGGACGATAACTAGTGTGGACAAGAAGAGAATAGAAGCTTTCGAAATGTGGTGCTACAGAAGAATGCTGAAGATAAGGTGGGTAGATCACGTAAGTAATGAGGAGGTACTGAATAGGATTGGGGAGAAGAGAAGTTTGTGGCACAACTTGACTAGAAGAAGGGATCGGTTGGTAGGACATGTTTTGAGGCCTCAAGGGATCACAAATTTAGCATTGGAGGGCAGCGTGGAGGGTAAAAATCGTAGAGGGAGACCAAAAGATGAGTACACTAAGCAGATTCAGAAGGATGTAGGTTGCAGTAGGTACTGGGAGATGAAGAAGCTTGCACAGGATAGAGTAGCATGGAGAGCTGCATCAAACCATTCTCAGGACTGAAGACCACAACAACAACAACACTGTCATTTCTTGTTAACAATATTAGCTTATTCCCAAGTATAAGCAGCTTTCACTCGGTTAATTCTCGGCAGAAATCAAACCTGCATTTGGATCGGACTTCCATAACTCTTGTGCAGAAAGCTGTGAAGTATACTGCTGCATCCATTTTCAATAAACTACCACTCGAATTAAAAAAATCTTAGCAGTAATCCACGTGCTTTCAGATCGAAACTGGAGAGTTTCCTCATGGGTCACTCCTATTCTGTCGAGGATTTCCTTGAAAAATTAAGCTGATTCTTATTGTCTTGTTGTCTGCGTTTTACTTAAACTGATGGACTGACCTTTTTCAGTTTCATAAACATTTATTTTTATCTGTTATTACTTTTCTGTTGTAATTTCATGTACTGACACCTTCCAAGACCTTGGAGATTAGCTCCTTAATTTAGTCTCACGAAACTTGACGTTTAAAAAATAAAAAAAATGTCCCATTATCCTGCCCCTTCTTCTTGTTAGTGTTTCCCATACGCTCCTTTCTTCATCGATTCTGTGAAGAACCTCTTCACTCCTTATCTTATCAGTCCACCTAATTTTCAACATTTTCCTGCAACACCGCATCTCAAACGCTTCGATTCTCTTCTGTACCGATTTTCCCACTGTCCTTGATCCTCTACGATACAGTGTTGTTCTCCGAACGCACGTTCTCCGGCATTCTTCTTCAAATTAAGGCCTATTTTTGATAATAGTAGACTTCTCTTCGGCAGGAATGCCCTTTTACCTGTACTAATCTGCTTTTTATGTCCTTCTTGCTTCGTTCGTCATGGGTTATTTTGCTTCAAAGGTAGCAGAATTCCTTAACTCATCTACTTCATTATCACCAATTTCAATCTTAAGTTTTTCTATGTTCTCATTTCTAATTTTTGGACTTTTCCGGTTTACTCTCAATCCATATTCAGTACTCACTATACTGTTCATCCCATTCGACAGACCCTATAATTCTTCTTCACTTTCACTGAGAATAGCAACGTCATCAGCGAATCTTAACATTGATACCTTTCCACCCTGAATTTTAATCCTATCCTTGAACCTTTCGTTTATTTCCATCATTGCTTTTTCCACGTTAGATTGAGCAGTAAGGGCGAAAAGCTGCATCCCAGTCTTATACCCTTTTTAATCTGAGCACTTCATTCTTGGTCATCCGGTCTGATGGTTTCTTCTTGGTTCTGATATATTATCTATATTACCCGTCCTTCCCTATAGCTTACGGCAATTTTTCTCAGAATTTCGAACATACTGCTCCATTTTACATTATCCAACGGTTTTCATAGCTCGACAAATCCTATGAGCGTATTTTAATTTTTCTCCCGTCTTGCTTCCGTTATCGAACTCAATCGTCAGAACTGTCTTTGTGATATCTTCACCTTTCCCAAAGTCAAATTGATCGTCATCTAACAGATCTTCAATTTTCTTTTCCATTCTTCCGCACATTTTTCTTGTCAGCAGCTTGGATGCATCAGCTGTTAAGCTGATCGAGCGATAGTTCTCGCACCTACCTGCCCTTTCTATTTTGGAATTATGTGGATGGTATTTTTCCGAAAGTCTGATGGTACGTCGCCAGCCTCATACATGCCACACACCAACCTGAATAGTCGTTTGACGTCCACTTCCCCCAATAATTTCAGGAATTCAGATGGAACGTGATCTACCCCTTCTGTCTTATATGATCTCAAGTCTTCCAGAGCTCTTTTGAATTCTAACTAGTGCTGGATCACCCATGTCTTCCATTTTGACCCCAATTTCTTCTTCTATCAAGTCGTCAGACATGTCTTTCCCTCATAGAGGCCTTCATTGTTCTCTTTCCATCCATCCACTCTCTCTTATGCGTTTAACAGCGGAATTTCCATTGCATTTTAATGTTTTCAAGATTGTTTTGACTTTTCTATATGCTGATTCAGTCCTTCCGGAGATCATTTCTTTGTGACTTCGTAGGCTTTACCGGCGTAATAAGTCATGGAGGTCTCTTCGGGTTTGCTGCCGAACCCTAAAATCAACTTGACTCGATATTTTGGCGATACAACTGGTCACCGTCTTCAGGAGAATGCTGCTTCTGCTGATGAGTCCCGCTGAGAAATGATGCCAGGCTGCAGATCGACGTCCTATATTGGCCACCGTTCAGTACACGGGGCATACGGCGCCCATCACGGTTGCTATCTTCAAGACAGGGAGGTGGCGCCGCCCTTAGTAGAACACTGGCGGCAACGATATATCGCACTCAGGGCCGCACCGAAGAACGTTCAATTTTGATGCGGGATTGTACAGGATTTCACGACCTGCTAAGAGGAAACACATTGTCTCTGTTAATCAAATTATCCGCCAACCTAATTTAAATCGCTTCTTTATAGACACTGTTCCAAAAACCGGCAATGTTGGCAACCACCAAAGTTTCGTCAAATCTCTTACAGTGTCCCTCATTTAAGCAGTGTTCTCCCACTGCCGATCTTTCCGGCTGTTGTAGCCTCGTATGACGGCGATGTTCCACACACTTGTCATGAACTGTGCAAATCGAACGGAGAATGTAAGCCTTCCCACATTGACAAGGAATTTTGTACGTACGTTGCCTGTCAGGTTATTACTACACGATATGAACAACAAAGTCCCCACCACACTTCCCTAGGGCACGCCTGATGTTACTCCTAAGTCTGTCGACGACTGTACATGCGAGATCCATCTAGTTTACGGCAAGACGCAGTTTAAAGCCTACCTGGATTTTATTCAGTATTATATCTGTTAATGTGAGGTGTTTCAAAGGCATAACTTGATAACCAGTGTTTCATTTGCGTGGATAACTGTGGAAAAACTTTAAAAATCAATATCAGACCAGCTGTCGTTAATTCGGTGAATGGGTTTGATCTGGGTCTGTTTCAACTTTATCTCACAAGTTGTGCGTTAGGCCATGCGAACAGGCCGTATCTTGTTGTCATTTGTGCTAGCGGAGGCAAGGTAATGAAATATGACAGGAAAACTGTGCTTGCGAGTTGTTGTGTTGGTGCCTTTAGCAAGAGCCGTATGGAACATTTTCTGTGGTGTTCCGGCAGGTCTTTTCAATTTCGTTTTTGCGATGTACTGTCAGTCCATACAAATACTGAAATTTCCTAGCAGATTAAAACTGTGTGCCGGACCGAGACTCGAACTCGGGACCTTTGCCTTTCGCGGGCAAGTGCTCTACCAACTGAGCTACCCAAGCACGACTCACGGAGAGATTTACTGCTGAGTTTCCAATCGGAGAAATTAGAGCTCATAAGAACGTGGAGGAGGAACAGAAGTATCCTCCACCACATACTGTCAGACGGTTTGCTGAATGTAGATGTAGGCGTAGAGCACAGCTGAACGAAGTCATTCACCAATTGATGTGTCATTCTATATGACACAACAACTTGTAATTCTGCAGTGGGATAATTGCATATTACAGCTGTAGTTGCATACTAAATTACACTATTGGCCATTAAAATTGCTACACACGAACATGACGTGCTACAGACACGAAATTTAACTGACAGGAAGAAGATGCTGTGACATGCAAATGATTAGCTTTTCAGAGCAATCACACAAGGTTGGCGCCGGTGGCGACACCTACAACGTGCTCACATGAGGAAAGTTTCCAACCGATTTCTCATACACAGACAGCAGTTGACCGGCGTCGCCTCGTGAAACGTTGTTGTGATGCCTCGTGTAAGGAGGCGAAATGCATACCATCACGTTTCCGACTTTGATAAAGGTCGGATTGCAACCTATTGCGGTTTATCGTATCGCGACATTGCTGTTCGCGTTTGGTCGAGATCCAATGACTGTTAGCAGAATATGGAATCGGTGGGTTCAGGAGGGTAATACGGAAAGCCGTGCTGGATCCCAACGGCCTCGTATCACTAGCAGTCGAGATGACAGGCATCTTATCCGCATGGCTGTAACGGATCGTGCACCCACGTCTCGATCCCTGAGTCAACAGATGGGGACACTTGCAAGACAACAACCATCTGCACGAACAGTTCGACGACGTTTGCAGCAGCATGGACTATCAGCTCGGAGACCATGGCTGCGGTTACCCTTGACGCTGCATCACAGACAGGAGCGCCTCAACGACAAACCTGGTGCACGAATGGCAAAACGTCATTTTTTTCGGATGAGTCCAGGTTCTGTTTACAGCATCATGATGATCACATGCGTGTTTGGCGACATCGCGATGAACGCACATTGAAAGCGTGTATTTGTGATCGCCATACTGGCGTATCACCCGGCGTGGTGGTATGGGGTGCCATTGGTTACACGTCTCGGTCGCCTCTTGTTCGTATTGACGGCACTTTGAACAGTGGACGTTTACATTTCAGATGTGTTACGACCTGTGGCTCTACCCTTTCTTTGATCCCTGCGAAACACTACATTTCAGCACCATAATGCACTACCGCATGTTACAGGTCCTGTACGGGCCTTTGTGGATACAGAAAATGTTCGACTGCTGCCCTGGGCAGCACATTCTCCAGATCTCTCACCAACTGAAAACGTCTGGTCAATGGTGGCCGAGCAAGTGGCTCATCACAATACGCCAGTCACTACTCTTGATGAACTGTGGTGTCGTGTTGAAGCTGCATGGGCAGCTGTACCTGTACACGCCATCCAAGCTCTGTCTGACTCAATGCCCAGGCGTATCAAGGCCGTTATTACGGCCAGAGGTGGTTGTTCTGGGTACTGATTTCTCAGGATCTATGCACCCGAATTGCGTGAAAATGTAATCACGTGTCAGTTCTAGTATAATACATTTGTCCAATGAATAACCGTTTATCATCTGCATTTTTTTTTTTGTGTAGCAATTTTAATGGCCAGTAGTGTACATATGCTCCTCCAGAACGAAGTTGGACATCCCAGCGTGGCACTACAAAAGCATTGCCAGTGGCAGGTGGCTATTGATCCTCGCCTCTCCCTCAGGAAGCCTTCTGCGCATTTGCTCTAGGGTTGCCAGCCCACTGTACTGTCCCTGACGTGCTGTGTACATTTTCCATTGCTCAAAATGCTTTCAAAGTTCTCTCACTTCTGCAGGGCATGCTAACTCGACTTAAGAGTAAAAGAAGAGAAAGATGGCTTCAGGTAGTTACCGACAATCACTAGCACTGCTGTCTATCTTAACCCTCAGCTTTCGTTAAAAATTGCAGTCAAATAGGTCTCTCAACATGAATTTGCATACGTTACATGACTTATTCCGGGAAACCGGCCTTGTAACAAAGACAAGGATGTAGTCTTTCGTACCTGCTGTTCAATGTATACATTGAAGAAGGAATGATGGATATAAAAGAAAAGAATTGGATTAAAATCCATGGTGAAACGACATCAATGATAAGATTAGCTGATGTCATTGATATCCTCAGTGAAAGTATAAAAGAATTACACGATGTGTTGAATGGAGTGAACAGTATAATGAGTACAAGGTATGGACTGAGCGTAAACTAGAGAAAGACCAAAGTTATCAGGAGTCGGTGTAATGAGATTTAGCCATAAGCTTGATCTTAAAATTAGGGACACTGAAGCAGACGAAATTAAGGAATTTTGCAACCCCAGAAGCAAAATAACACATGATGGAGGACATAAAGCAAAGTAGCACAGGCAAAGAGAGCATTCCTGGCCAATCGGTTTCTTCTAGTATCAAACATCGACCTTAGTCTGGGGAAGAAATTTTAGAGAAGGCACGTTGCAGCACAGCATTGTATGGTAGTGTATCATGCTCTATGGGGAAACCAGATAAGAAGGGAATGGAAGTGTTTGAGATATAGTGCTGCAGAATAATGTTGATAATTAAGTGGATTGGTAAGGTAAGTAATGTGGAAGTTCTCTCTGCAGAATCGATGGGAAATGGAGAAAGGAACATACGGAAAACACAAACAAGAAGATGGGATGATGAGACATGTGTTAAGAGATCTGGGAATAAGTTCCATAGTACTGGAGGGGGCATTAGATGATAGAAATTGTTGGGGCAGACAGAGAGTGGAATGCATCCAATAAATAATTGAGCACGTGTGGTCCAAGTGCTACTCTGTGATGAAGAGGTTGCCACAAGAGAGGAATTCGTGGCCGCCGGATCGAACCACCATCCGTTTCAAATAAGAAGAAGATATGATACTGCGTGAAGAGTCTGACAGAGCACTGAAAGACCAAAGTCGAAACAAGGCCCTGGGAATAGAGAACATTCCATTAGAACTACTGACAGCCTTGGGAGAGCCAGTCCTGACAAAACTCTACCATCTGGTGAGCAAGATGTATGAGACAGGCGAAATTCCCTCGGACTTCAAGAAGAATATAATAATTCCAATCCCAAAGAAAGCAGGTGTTGACAAATGTGAAAATTACCGAACTATCAGTTTAATAAGTCACAGCTGCAAAATACTCACGCGAATTATTTACAGACGAATGGAAAAACTGGTGGAAGCCGACCTCGGGGAAGATCAGTTTGGATTCCGTAGAAATGTTGGAACACGTGAGGCAATACTGACCCTACGACTTATCTTAGAAGAAAGATTAAGGAAAGGCATACCTATGTTTCTAGCATTTGTAGACTTAGAGAAAGCTTTTGACAATGTTGACTGGAATACTCTCTTTCAAATTCTGAAGGTGGCAGTGGTAAAATGCAGGGAGCGAAAGGCTATTTACAATTTGTACAGAAAGCAGATGGCAGTTATAAGAGTCGAGGGACATGAAAGGGAAGCAGTGGTTGGGAAGGGAGTGAGACAGGGTTGTAGCCTCTCCCCGATGTTATTCAATCTGTATATAGAGCAAATAGTAAAGGAAACAAAAGAAAAATTCGGAGTTGGTATTAAAATCCACGGAGAAGAAATAAAAACTTTGAAGTTCGCCGATGACATTGTAATTCTGTCAGAGACAGCAAAGGGCTTGGAAGAGCAGTTGAATGGAATGGACAGTGTCTTGAAAGGGCGATATAAGATGAACATCGATAAAAGCAAAACGAAGATAATGGAATGTAGTCGAATTAAGTCGGGTGATGCTGAGGGAATTAAATTAGGAAATGAGACACTAAAAGTAGTAAAGGAGTTTTGCTATTTGGGGAGCAAAATAACTGATGATGGTCGAAGTAGACAGGATATAAAATGTAGACTGGCAATGGCAAGGAAAGCGTTTCTGAAGAAGAGAAATTTGTTAACATCGAGTATAGATTTAAGTGTCAGGAAGTCGTTTCTGAAAGTATTTGTATAGAGTGTAGCCACGTATGGAAGTGAAACATGGACGATAAATAGTTTTGACAAGAAGAGAATAGAAGCTTTCGAAATGTGATGCTACAGAAGAATGCTGAAGATTAGGTGGGTTGATCACATAACTAATGAGGAGATATTGAATAGAATTGGGGAGAAGAGGAGATTGTGGCACAACTTGAGTAGAAAAAGGGATCGGTTGGTAGGACATCATCTGAGGCATCAAGGAATCACCAATTTAGTATTGGAGGGCAGCGTCGAGGGTAAAAATCGCAGAGGGAGACCAAGAGATGAGTACACCAAGCGGATTCAGAAGGATGTAGGTTGCAGTAGGTACTGGGAGATGAAGAAGCTTGCACAGGATAGAGTAGCATGGAGAGCTACATCAAACCAGTCTCATGACAGAAGACCACAACAACTACAATTCCAGTTCGAAGGCAGGCGCTGAGAGGAGACCCAAGGTGGTATGCTCGCTTGCCTCGGTCGAGTGTGAAGGAGGGAGCAGCGGTCAGACAAAGTAGCTAGCGCGCGTCGTCCGGTGAGTGAGGAGCCACTTCCCCGTGGCGCTGGCTGCGGCTGCGCTGCGGCTGGCGGCTGGCGGCGGTGTACGCACCTACGCTAATGTATGGCGTGTAGCGGTCGCCGCCTCGCTTACCGAGCCCCAGCATCAGGCGGCCGCCGTCGTCCGCGCCGCGCTTCTCGCCGCCAGGCAGCAGCACCAGCGGCGGCCCGGACTCGCCGTCCTCTGCCGAGTCCGCTGCCCCATCTGCAAACCACACCACCGTCACTACAGGCCGGGGCTTAATGGCTGCCGGGACAACAGACATAAGATTGGCACGAAGCGTACTACGTGCTCGGATATGCAAATCATCAGCGTTTCATTGCAACCTCACAAAGTAGGTAGTGCTGATGCCATCTACATGCTGCATAGAAGGCAAAATTACGTGGCAGTTATTATTATTCAGGAATCACATGTCAATGTGATTCGTTGGTGAGTAGATCGTGACAGGAAAAGAATTCGTCAGTGGCTGGACTGTGGACAATCGAGATTTGGATTGGATTGGATTGTTTGGGGGAAGAGACCAAACAGCGAGGTCATCGGTCTCATCGGATTAGGGAAGGACGGGGAAGGAAGTCGGCCGTGCCCTTTCAAAGGAACCATCCCGGCATTTGCCTGGAGTGATTTAGGGAAATCACGGAAAACATAAATCAGGATGGCCGGAAGCGGAATTGAACCGTCGTCCTCCAGAATGCGAGTCCAGTGTGCTAACCACTGCGCCACCTGGCTCGGTGGACTATCGAGACTGTGGTTTATCGTTCCGTGATATTGGTGCTTGAGTTGGTGGCGATCCTGTTAAGGATTCGATGGATAGAGGAGGGTCATGCCGAACACGATACAGGATTTCAATGGCCCCATGCGACTAGCTCAAACAAATTCAAATGGCTCTGAGCACTATGGGACTTAACAGCGGAGGTCATCAGTCCCCTAGAGCTTAGAAGTACTTAAACCTATCTAACCTAAGGACATCACACACATCCATGCCCGAGGCAGGATTGGATCCTGCGACCGCAGCGGTCGCGCGGTTTCAGACTGAAGCGCCTAGAACCGCTCGGCCACTCCGGCTGGCCAACTAACCTAAGGACATCACACACATCCATGCCCGAGGCAGGATTCGAACCTGCGAACATAGCAGTCACTCGGTTCCGGAATGAAGCGCCTAGAAACGCTCGGCCACCGCGACTGGCACGCGACTAGCGCCTGAGAGGACAGATATACTGTTCACTCGTCTGTGCAGGATCCTACAGCGACATCAGATGTCTTGTGTCAGGAAACGGGCTTATTTGCAGGAGGTCAAGTTTTCGCATGGACAGTGCGGCAACATATGGACTGCCACACAGCGTAAAGAGGCATCACGACATTGGTGTGCCCAACGACAACAGTGGACAAGGAAGTAGCACCACTTTCTCTTTTCAGATGAGTCCCAGTTCTCGAAACGGCATCACCATGAACGTACGCACTAGCTCCAATGAGAACGAACTTTTCCATCATTCGTTTTCGACTGTCATACTGGCCCAGCATCTGGAGTGATGACGGTATCAGGTGCTACTACATATGCAAAACGATCATCTCTGTTTCCCATAGCTGGTAATTCGAACAGCAGCTATAACAGTTCTGATGTCTTAAGGTCAGTGGCTGTGCTCTATCTTCGGGTCAGTTGGACAAGATCTTTCGACAAGATAACGCAAGATTGCATGCTCCCTGTGCTGTCCTGATATACAGGGTATTCGAGTGTTGTCCTGGCTACCACGTTCTCCAGATCTCTCGTCACTGATCTCTTCAGTCAGTGAAATTTCCGACTACATAGAATTGCGACCAGTATTATTGCAAACAATAGACTTAACTGCCTCAACTACACTAGCTGACCAAAAGTACCTAGACGCCTATTAGTGGACATTAATATATGTGATACGTGTTACAAACCGGACACAATAGGAAGAACCAGGCCCCTTTGCTTTTTTCTTTTATCACTCGTTTATTACATCGGAGAAATACACGTTTTAAGACAAAATTTAACTACATGAAATATTGCTCCCAGTAAAGGTTAACATAAGCAGTGACAAAACTTAGTTCTCTTAAGGGTTTCTGCTGGCAACAAATTTTAAGGAGGAAATGTAAGGTTTATATCAATTTAGCTCAAACTCGTAGCTAGTGATTGAATCACGACACAGATACTTTAACAATTTCGGAAACAAATAAATAGCGTGAATTTGTACTCACAGTAACCAACTAATCAACAGCCTTGCCATTGAAAAAGTAGTAGGCTATTTGAAACGAATTAGCAACACCCAGCAACTAGGGGAGTTAATACCAACAGTCTTTAAATGTCTTGCTCCCCATTCAATAAACAAACTTACAGTAATTAAATGAATAACAAATCAAACACACTACACTCCACTCAAACTCTTCAGTGGAAGCGAAGCCAAAATGTGGATTCCATTAACTGACTAGCACTGAAGTCACACTAAAACTCATCTCTGTGTTTCAGACACACATGGGACAAACTTATACGAGGCAAGATTTTGAAGGGAGCACATCAGTAAAACCGGTAGTGGAGCCAACTCGTGCCACTGAAAATTAAGGTACTAGGCCGGGGCACAAGGTGGTATACAATCAGGTTGCCTTAGTGCTATCTGCGCTTCATAATATTAATTCAAATGGCCTATTCAAAATTAAGTACACGTAAACCAGCATTAATTAACGAGGAGTGACACCAGGTCGCTCGAAGGGATGACAACACTTAATTGAGAAGACGAATGCCGGAGGCGGCAGTAACATCAAACACCTTCTCCGAGTTTTAACCAGGAGTCACTTCTCCCTATACAAGTAAACATTTAACCAAGCACAAGGAAGGGACCCCAAAGAGAAAATTCAAATAAAACCCCCAAAAGATTATAAAGGACAGGGAACCTCAACTATTTGAATTTAAAAGAATTAGCTCTCCCCAAAGGCAGTGCCGGCCGCGGTGGTCTAGCGGTTCTAGGCGCGCAGTCCGGAACCGCGCGACTGCTACGGTCGCAGGTTCGAATCCTGCCTCGGGCATGGATGTGTGTGATGTCCTTAGGTTAGTTAGGTTTAAGTAGTTCTAAGTTCTAGGGGAGTGATGACCGCAGTAGTTGAGTCCCATAGTGCTCAGAGCCATTTGAACCATTTGAACCAAAGGCAGTGTAAACGCTAAGGCCACACTTAAGAGGCCACCAAAATTGGTTACAAAAAGTCTTATACATTTGCTCCTTTTCTTTAAAAGAAACACAAGGCTGCTTAACTTCTGCTGGACGTCCGGTATGGCTCGTGTAGGATACACCAGGCAGCAACCCAAGCTAGGCGGTCGCAAGGCACGGCGAGCAGAATCAGGAGAGCCGACAGGCAGGCAGCCAACACATATCCTCCATCCTAAACCGGCAGACCGTGTACAACCAACTCCACATATACGTGGTTGCTTCCACCTCGTACCTCGCGGCGTCTCAGCAGGTAACCCGAGCAAACGCCAAGTGCCATCGCCCCGCGAATGCGGAAAACAACAAGTCGAACAAAGACAAGAAACATCGAAGGATCGATAATGGACATCCAAGAGACTGGCGCGCCAGTAACGAGCGCCACGGCTCAATATGGTTCGCCTTTTTGATGGCTCAAGCTCAGGCAGGGACACTTTCAGTGAGGTGTCTCAATATCCGTGCAGGCATAGCAGCCCATTCTCGCTCAAGAGCCGAAGCCAGAGAAAGCATCGATGTTGGACGCGCAGCCAATGTTGGAACGCATCTCAAGGGTTTTCCACTGGGTTCAGGTCGGGACTCTGGGCAGGCTAGTCCGTTTCAGGAATGCTACTGTCCACAAGCCATTGCCTCACATACGCTGCTTTTCGACAGAGTGTTTCGTCATGCTGATACAAACAATCATCGTCTTCGATTTGTCCCTCTACTGCACACAATACACAATGCTGCAAAATTTGTCCATACCTTTCTGCATACGGCATTTTCTTAAGCGTAATAAGTGAACCACACCCCAACACGAAAACTTCCCCCACACTTTAACACCATGTAATCTGCGCTTCGCTGTTGGCACTACATGTGATGACAGGTAACGTTCTCCAAGGTACCCTTCCATCGGATTGGCACAGGGTATAATGTGATCTTTACACCACATCAAGGGTCGCTTAGGATTGATTACAGAAACGTGTGGCTCATGAGGGGCTGTCTGACCGTTGTACCTCATTCTTTTTAACCCCCTAACCGGGTTGCTGGTACCACTTTGAAACTCCCGAGTGACTCCTTTGTCTGTTGTCAAGCAATTTACAGCTAGCCTCCGCAATGCTTGTGGATCCCTGTCCGTCAATAGGTGAGGCTTACCTGTTCTTGATTTAGCTGCGGTTGTTCCGTTGCTTTTCTATTTCACAATCACGCCACAAACAGTCACCTTGGGCAGCTTTAGAAAGGTTAAAATGCCCCTGGTGGATTTGTTACTCAGGTGGCATGCAATGAGTAGTCCACGTCCGATGCTACTTTCTCCTAAGCGACTCTGTACGGTGTTACTACTTCTGTGTTGACAACACAATGTTCCCCACCTTTTCTTATAGTTGCGGGTCCGCCTCTCATGACATCTGTATTAATACGGATGTGTGGACACTTTTCATCAGACAGTATACTTATATATCAAGTGCATGCTCAACTATTCATCTGAGCATCAGTTCTTCTAAACGCTCCTCCTCCGAGCAAAATGTTTTGAGTTCCTTAGTGAGCTACAGTACTACCACTTTATCTAGTTTGCTGACCATATAAATCCTTCCTGGAGTGCCCCAGGGAAGTGTGGTAGATCCGCTGTTGTTTTCTATCTACATAAATGATCTTTTGGATAGGGTGCATAGCAATGTGCGGCTGTTTGCTGATGATGCTGTGGTGTACGGGAAGGTGTCGTCGTTGAGTGACTGTTGGAGGATACAAGATGACTTGGACAGGATTTGTGATTGGTGTAAAGATAGATAAATGTAATTTAATGCAGATGAATAGGAAAAAGAATCCTGTAATGTTTGAATACTCCATTAGTAGTGTAGCGCTTGACACAGTCACGTCGATTAAATATGTGGGCGTAACACTGCAGAGCGATATGAAGTGGGACAAGCATGTAATGGCGGTTGTGGGGAAGGCGGATAGTCGTCTTCGGTTCATTGGTAGAATTTTGGGAAGATGTGGTTCATCTGTAAAGGAGACCGCTTATAAAACACTAATACGATCTACTCTTGAGTACTGCTCGAACGTTTGAGATGCCTATCAGGTCGGATTGAGAGAGGACATAGAAGCAATTCAGAGGCGGCCTGCTAGATTTGTTACTGGTAGGTTTGATCATCACGCGAGTGTTACGGAAATGCTTCAGCAACTCGGGTGGGAGTCTCTGGAGGAAAGGAGGCGTTCTTTTCGTGAATCGCTACTGAGCAAAATTTAGAGAACCAGCATCTGAGGCTGACTGCAGTACAATTTTACTGCCGCCAACTTATATTTCGCGGAAAGACCACAAAGATAAGAGAGATTAGGGCTCGTACAGAGGCATATAGGCAGTAATTTTTCCCTCGTTCTGTTTTGGAGTGGAACAGGGAGAGAAGATGCTAGTTGTGGTACGAGGTACCCTCCGCCACGCACCGTATGGTGGATTGCGGAGTATGTATGTAGACGTAGATGTAGATGTTCTACCTGTCTTAGATTCCCATTGAACGTTGCTAATTATTGTTGCTACAACTGCCTCAACGTCGCTGATGTCTATTTCAAGGTGGACACCCTGAAATAGGCCAGGTTTGTTTGTTGCTATTAGATGCAATATATTTCTATCATGAATGTATTTCCGAATTATCTGTTCTGGATAGTTCTCAGTGAAGGCATGTAGTACTGTTTCGCAGAACATCTCGTACACTATCACTAATAAAATTGTAATTCCCTCAAATGATTTTTGGATGACTGAAGTCCCATTCGACAATGATAGTATGATTGGGGAGCGTACGTACTAGCGGACTAAGGTTTTCTCTAAAGTTTTCGGTTACATCTGGAGATGAGTTTGGTAGTTGATAGAAGAATCAGTTTATAAGTGTTTGCGCATCCTTGATACTGAGTATCACCGAGACAATCTCGCATGGAGCTCCACTTCCTATGTCTGCGTATCTGTCTAACGCGACAAATACACCATCTCCGTTTACCATAAGCGTATCGTTTCGACAAACGCTCAGATTTTCCCAAAAACTCTGACAGCTGTCAATTTCAGGTTTTAAACAGGTTTCTATACTTTTAATTATGTGTGATTCACTACTGTTAAGGAGCAGTTCGGATCCTGGCACTTTGTTGCGAATGTTTCGGCAGATAGTTATTAGGATTTTAACATGGCTGTTTTTAGGGTGGAGTTTTTGGATTTTTACTGACAGTTCCGTGTTCCCTACACCTGTCGTCATCTGGACTGCATGGAAAGTCGCCTAATCTAAGCAAGTCTTGTGAGCACCCACCACACAGTCTGCTACTTGGGTAACGGCCTTTTACTTTGTTCCTGACTATTCGTTCCACCTACTGTGCGGTAATTTTCTTCTCTGTTTATACAGCGAAGACCTATGTTAACAGCTACACCGTGAATCATTGAACACATGCTTTATGCAGAGACATACGCAAGACAGTTCAGCGTTAGTTTGCTTGTCGGCGGGCGCTGTGGTGGCGGCGGTGTTGGAGGTGGGGGAGGGAGGGGGGGGGACGTGCAGGTGGCCAGGACATTTGGTTGATTAGATTAGATTTACTTTGATTCCAATTGATCTGTAGTGAGGAGATCCTCCAGGATGCAGAACATGTCAGAAAAACAATAATACATGCCAAATATTTACAACTAAAACATATAAGCTAATGTACCTTCCACAGGTCCCAAGTGGAATTATCGTCATTTTATTTTATTTATTTATTTTCTTAATGAACACTATATGAAAGCATCATTTTACAACACTCATTTACTAAGATCGCATTAATGCACTGAATTTAATTTATAAAAATGGTTTTTTATTTATAAGGCAATAAACACATAATAGAACCACTACAATATTATTTACAACGAACACATTACTGCACTGAAATGGTGCAGAGGTTAGATTGAACTTTACACACACACACACACACACACACACACACACACACACACACACAAATCAGTTAGTTCTACTGAGAAATTCATCAACGGAATAGAAGGAGTTGGCCACCAATAAATCCTTTAGGTTTCTCTTAAACTGAATTTCATAGCTTTTTATGGCTGCTGGCAAGTTATTGAAAATGTGTGTTCCTGAATAATGCACACCTTTTTGGACCACAGTAAGTGTCCTTAAATCCTTGTGAAGGTTATTCTTATTTATAGTATTGATTCCATGAACTTAGCTGTAGGTGTGGAAAAATGATGTATTATTAATGGCAAATTCATTAAGGAAGAAATATATTGGGAACCAGTTATTAGTATCCCTAGTTCCCTAAACAGGCGTCTGCAGGATGTTCTTGAGTTCACACCACATATAACTCTTATTGCACGTTTTTGTGCATGGAATACTTTAGCTTGGCTTGAATTACCCCAAAAAATAATCCCATATGACATTATGGAGTGCAAGTAAACATAATATGCCAGCTTTTTCATTTTTATATCCCCTACGTCTGACAGAATTCGCATTGCAAATAGAGATTTGTTTAGACGCTTCAATAGTTCTGTGGTGTGCTCCTCCCAGTTGAATTTATTATCAAGCTGTAATCCCCAGCATTTAACACTGTCTACTTCTTCTATCAGCTCGTCATATGTTAGACATATACTCGTGGGACACCCATTACAAGTTCTGAACTGCATGTAGTGTTCTTTTTTTTGAAAGTTTAGTGACAAAGAATTGGCTAGGAACCAATGATTAATGTCCAGAAATATTTTATTAGCCGATCTTTCTAAGACTACACCTGATTTTCTATTTATTGCAATATTTGCATCATCGGCAAACAAAACAAATTTGGCATCTGGTAATGTTACTGATGAAAGGTCATTGATATATACAAGAAAAAGTAAGGGCCCTAAGATGGAACCTTGTGGGACCCCACATGTAATTAATTTCCAATCAGATAGATTAATACATGTCTGTTTCCTAATAACACCCTTTGTTTCCTGCCAGATATATAAGATTTGGACCATTTTGCAGCATTTCTTGTTACACCATAATATTCTAATTTACTTATAAGGATATTGTGATTTACACAGTCAAATGTCTCTGACAGATCACAAAATATATCAGTTGCCTGCAATATTTTGTCTAATGGATTAAGTACATTTTCATTGTAAGTGTAGATAGCTTTCTCAATATCAGAACTCTTTAGAAATCCGAACTGCGACTTTGACAGTATGTTATTTGTGATAAGATGGTTATAAAGCCTATTGAACATTACTTTTTCTAAAATTTTTGAGAATGCTGGAAAAAGTTAAATTGGACGGAAATTTGACGCTATTTCTTTATTTCCATTCTTTAATAGTGGCTTAACTTCAGCATACATTCAACCATTCAGGAAATATTCCACTGATAAACGACTGGTTATACAGATGGCTTCATATGTTACTTAACTCAGAATCGCATTCTTTAATTAACTTTGTTGATATGTCATCATAGCCACTAGGTGTTTTTGATTTTAAAGATTTTATGATGGACATTACTTCTGCTGGGGTAGCGAGGGTCAAATTCGTAGTATGGAAGTTATTTGAAATGTCTGGTCTGAGGTATCCCATGGCAGCATCTACAGAACCTGACAACCCGATCTTTTCAGTGATAGTTATAAAATATTTGTTAAAAAGCTCTGTAACAATATACACATCTGTCACCAATGTATCATTTACTCTTAATGCTATTTGTCCCTCTTTATGTCTGGTTCTACCGGTCTCCTCCTTCACTATATCCCATATGATCTTTATTTTGTTACCTGATATGACTATCTTTTCCTTGTAATGTATTTGCTTTGATGTCCATATTACAGTCTTTACATTTTGCAGTATTTCATTGTATTGTGCTATAGCATCAACATTAGAACTGTTTCGGATTGACAGATACAGTTTTCTTTTTGTTTTACAAGATACCTGCTGTTAGCACTGTAAATGTCCTTGAGGAGTGTCCTAAAATAGTCAATTTTGGCTTATTGATTACCCTCTTGAGCTCAGATGTAACAGATTTTATATCCTGTTCAATATTAACATTTAACAGAAGGAACTGCATGTCATGGTCTGAGAGGCTATTGACTATTGGTTTTGTAATATAATTCTGTTCATTAGACTTTTCTGTAAAGATGTTATCAATGGCTGTTTGTGACCAATTGGCTACCCTAGTGGGGAACTTTACAGTGGGAATTAAGTTGAATGATATTGTTACTAACTCTAATAAATTTTCATTTGGAGAATCTTTAAGGAAATCTACATTGAAGTCACCAGCAACCACTATTTCTTTGTTTTTGGCTGTTATTAGGCCAGTACAGCTTCAAGTTACCTGCAGGTGCTCGATATACACTTAATACTGTGAAGGATTTTTTATGATATTCTACTTCTGTTGCAAATGCTTCCATATACTGTTCTAGGCAAAACTTATGAATGTCTATGTTCTTAAATTTATGACAGTTCCTGATGAATGTGGAAACTCCTCCTTTCTCCATTTCTGCTCTACATAAGTGAGATGCTAACCTAAATCCTGTAAGACTTAAAAGTTCTATACCAGTGATCACATGATGTTCAGAAAGGCAGATTATGTCAGCTGGGTTTGAAGACTCTAATTCATCTATGCAGATAATTCATTAATTTTATTTCTCAGTCCTCGAATATTTTGATGCAATTTTCACATTGCTGAGTTAAAATGGGGTAGAGTTGAAATTTCTGCAGATTGTTGAAAATTCTTAACCAACAGCTGTTTATGCTGATGTAATAAGCTAGACTTATAACTGCATAGAGAGACAGAATGACTTCGAGACATACAGGAGAGCGACTGGTGTCAGCTGATATGAGTCTTTCGATTAGACGTGGTCTTCTGTGACAAGACACTTATTTGTACTACACGGCGACCAGTACTTGAGTTTTAACACTGCTACTGAGTATACTTTGATCCGATAAGCAAAACTGACCGATGTGACGCAGTGGTCAGCACACTGGACTCGCATTTGAGAGGACAACGGTTCAAATTCGGGTCCTGCCATCCAGATATAAGTTCTCTGTGATTTCTCTAAATCACTTAAAGCAAATACCATATGGTTAAAGAGTCACACCAAGGTGATTCCCCTGAAAAGGGAGCGGCCGATTTCCATCCCTAACGTTTCCTAATCCGAGCTTGTGCTCCGTCTGTAATGACGTTATTGCCGGCGGGCCGTTAAACACCAATGTTCCTTCCTACATTCCTTGAGACAACCAAAAATAGCTTCGTCTTTATATCAGTGATAACAGGAGTTTTATTTGCAGCAGAGGCATGAGAGAAGTAATGTCAATATTGGCATCATCATATTCTTGATCATCCTCGTCCACTGCTGAGTAAAAGCCCGCAGCAGACTCTTTTCTCCACTACAGCAGTCAGTTATAAGTATCCATCCTTAGCCAATCTAACCTAACCTAGCCTAACCTAACCCAGCCCAACCTAACCACCCGCGTTGCATTAGTCCGTTCCTCAGTCTTTACGTACCTAACGGATTCCAACAAAAACCTTCTCTACCCCATCCACCATCCATTCGAGTGGCTGATTACGCCATCCACTCCATTCTATACATGGATCATTTGCACGTTATTCTTTCTCTCCTTGTAATTAACAGTATGCATCTCTCCATTGCTCTAAAGAAACCTATAACTATCCTTTTGTCGCATTAAATATACGTTACACTGCACTGGTAATACTCCCGAAAGATGAACTTTCCTTTTCTGATACATTTTAAGCTTAGCTTGGAAGCACCTGTTTAGTTTATCCGCTATCCAATCTATTAGGATTCTTCTGTGTATTTCTCATGCAGCCCGTTCTGTCGTAGTCTTTAACTGATCCGAGTACAAAATATCAACCGGTTTTATGTTTTCATTGTTAATAAATATTACACCCCTTTCGTTGTTGATTTGACAATGTTCTAGTCTTAAAACACCGAGGTGACAGAAGTAATGGGATAGAGCTATGCACATATACAGGGAACCGTAATATAATGTACACAAGGTATAAAAGGACGGTGCATTGACGAAGCTGCGATTTGTACTCACTTGATTCATGTGAAAAGGTGTATGAAGTGACTAACCCGGTTCTATGTTTTCATTGTTAATAAATATTACACCCCTTTCGTTGTTGATTTGACAATGTTCTAGTTTTAAAACACCGAGGTGACAGAAGTAATGGGATAGAGATATGTACATATACAGAGAACCGTAGTATGACGTACACAAGGTATAAAAGGACGGTGCATTGACGAAGCTGTGATTTGTACTCACGTGATTCATGTGAAAAGGTGTATGACGTGACTAAACCGGTTCTATGTTTTCATTGTTAATAAATATTACACCCCTTTCGTTGTTGATTTGACAATGTTCTAGTCTTAAAACACCGAGGGGACAGAAGTAATGGGATAGAGATATGCACATATACAGAGAACCGTAGTATGACGTACACAAGGTATAAAAGGACGGTGCATTGACGAAGCTGTGATTTGTACTCACGTGATTCATGTGAAAAGGTGTATGACGTGACTAAACCGGTTCTATGTTTTCATTGTTAATAAATATTACACCCCTTTCGTTGTTGATTTGACAATGTTCTAGTCTTAAAACACCGAGGTGACAGAAGTAATGGGATAGAGATATGCACATATACGGAGAACCGTAGTATGACGTACACAAGGTATAAAAGGACGGTACATTGACGAAGCTGTGATTTGTACTCACGTGATTCATGTGGAAAGGTGTATGACGTGACTATGACCGCACGACGGGAATTAACAGACTTTGAACGCTGAATGGTAGTTGGAGCTGAACGCATGGGACATCCCATTTCGGGAATCGGGTATTATCTCTCAGCACAAACCATGCAGTGGCCGGCGGCCTTCATTTTACGACGGAGAGCAGCGGGGTTTGTCGAGAGTTGCCAGTACTAAAAGACAATCATGACTGCGTGAAACAACCGCAGGAATCAATGTGGGACGTACGGCGAACGTATCCACGAGTGCAATGCGGTGAAAGTTGGCGTTAATGGGCTATGGCAGCAGAGGAACGACGCGAGTGCCTTTGCTAACATTATGTCATCGCCTGCAGCGCCTCTCCGGGGTTCGTGACCATATCGATTGAAAACCTAGACGACTGGAAAACCGTGGTTGGTCACATGAGTCCCGATTTCAGTTGGTAGGTGCTGGTAGTGGGGTTAGAGTGTGGTTCACACTCCACAAAGCCACGGACTCAATTGTCAACAAAACTCTGTGCAAGCTGGTGGTGGCTCCATAATGGTGTGGACTGTGTTTACATGGAATGGATTTGGTCCTCTGGTGCAGCTGAACAGATCATTGACTGGGCATGGTTATGTTCGACTACTTGGACACCAGTTGCAGCAAACAGCGATCTAATTGTTAACGTTGACAATGCGCCGTGTCACCGGCCTAAAATTGGTCGCGATTGGTTTGAACAATATTTTGGAAAATTCGAACGAATGATTTGGCCAAATAGATTGCCAGATATTAATCCTGCCGAAAATTTGTGGGACTTAATCGAGAGGTCAGTTCGTGCACAAAATCCTGCACCGGCAACACTTTCGCAATTATGGACGGCTCAGTATTTCTGCAAGGGACTTCCAACGACTTGCTGAGTCCACGCCACATCGAGCTGCTTCGCTACGCCGGATAAAAGGAGGTCCTACAAGATGTTAGGAGGAATCACATAACTTTTGTCACCTCAGTGGAATTTGGAACATGTTTTATTGCTTTCTTCCACTCGTTACTGGAGTTTATTTGAACCAGAGCAAAACAGTAAGCGACAGTCATCAAAACAAAGGTGCTTTCGATGTTTTACAGTTCCCAAGAAGCAGAATTATTCATAAAATTGGTTAACGGGATTCAGTGTGGTAATCCCACTACGTCATCGACTGAAAACAAGCGTTCGCATTGTGTGTTTGAGTGTGTGTGTGTGTGTGTGTGTGTATCAATATGAGTGGGTGCATGACGAGGGAAGGGGGCACGAGTCAGCGCTTGTGAATAAAGCCAATCAATGCACTTCACTATTTAGAGCAAGCAACAGAAGAAAGAGCGAGCAGGTATAATGACGCCCACAAAACTTATTCGTCCTTCGTTTTATATCTTACATGTAATAGTTAAGTTGACCGATGTTTCCCAGAATTGTCTAGCAAGAGTCATATACACTACTGGCCATTAAAATTGCTACACCAAGAAGGAATGCAGATGATAAACGGGTATTCATTGGACAAATATATTATACTAGAACTGACCTGTGATTACATTTTCACGCAATTTGGGTGCATAGATCCTGAGAAATCAGTACGCAGAACAACCAGCTCTGGCCGTAATAATGGCCTTGATACACCTGAGCATTGAGTCAAACAGAGCTTGGATGGCGTGTACAGGTACAGCTGCCCCTGGAGGTTCAACACGATACCACAGTTCACCAAGAGTAGTGACTGGCGTATTGTGACGAGCCAGTTGCTCGGCCACCATTGACCAGACGTTTTTAATTGGTGAGAGATCTGGAGAATGTGCTGGCCAGGGCAGCAATCGAACATTTTCTGTATCCAGAAAGGCCCGTACAGGACCTGCAACATACGGTCGTGCACTATCATGCTGAAATGTAGGGTTTCGCAGGGATCGAATGAAGGGTAGAGCCACGGGTCGCAACACATCTGAAATTTAACGTCCCCCGTTCAAAGCGCCGTCAATGCGAAAAAGAGGTGACCGAGACGTTTAACCAATGCCACCCCATACCGTCACGTCGGGTGATGCGCCAGTATGTCGATGACGAATACATGCTTCCAATGTGCGTTCACCGCGATGTCGCCAAACACGGATGCGACCATCGTGATCCTGTAAACAGAACCTGGATTCATCCGAAAAAAATGACGTTTTGCCATTCGTGCACCCAGGTTCGTCGTTGAGTACACCATCGCAGTAGCTCCTATCTGTGATGAAGCGTCAAGGGTACCCGCAGCCATGGTCTCCGAGCTGATAGTCCACGCTGCTGTAAACGTCGCCGAACTGCTCGTGCTGATGGTTGTTGTCTTGCAAACGTCCCCATCTGTTGACTCAGGGATCGAGACATGGGTGCACAATCTGTTGAAGCCATGCTGATAAGATGCCTGTCATCACGACCGCTAGTGATACGAGGCCGTTGGGATCCAGCACGGCGTTCCGTATTACGTTCCTGAACCCATCGATTCCATATTCTGCTAACAGAGATTGTATCTCGACCAACGCGAGCAGCAGTCTCGCGATACGATAAACCGTAATCGCGGTAGGCTACAATCCGACCTTTATCAAAGTCGGAAATGTGATGGTACGCATTTCTCCTCCTTACACGAGGCATCACAACAACGTTTCACCAGGCAACGCCGGTCAACTGCTGTTTGTGTATGAGAAATCGGTTGGAAACTTTCCTCATATCAGAACGTTGTAGGTGTCGCCACCGGCGCCAACCTTGTGTGAATGCTCTGAAAAGCTAATCATTTGCATATCACAGCATCTTCTTGCTGTCAGTTAAATTTTGCGTCTGTAGCACGTCATCTTCGTGGTGTAGCATTTTTAATGACCAGTAGTGTAATTTAGTATGCGACTACAGCTATAATAGGCAATTAGCCCGCTGCAGAATTACTAGTTGATGTATCATATAGAATATGACTCATCAACTGGTGAATGACTTCGTTCAGCTGTGCTCTACGTCTACATCTACATTCAGCAAACCATCTGACAATGTGTGGTGGAGGATACTTCTGTTCCTCCTCCATGATCTTATGAGCTCTAATTTCTCCGATTGGAATTTCAACAGCAAATCTCTCCGTGTTACAAAGCGTCTCCGACTGATGTGTGAGCTCTCTCTCTCTGATTCGACGATTCCGTGATGAAACTCGCGGCTCTCGGTTCCATGTTCTGTGTCTCTGCTAAGAGATCTGTAAGATTTCTAGATGGATAAACTTTACACTAGATGGATATACTTTACTCGAGAATTGGCCAAACGAGTGTTTTTAGCACATAAATACTCACAGCAACTGCCCGACTCAAATCAAAACGAAGTTTCCTCCATACTGCAGAAGCCCTCACTGAACAGCATTCAGCATTCAGACTGAAGTCCCGTCCTAACAGAGACTACAACATGAGAGAATGGATGGTATCAACGAAGAACTTACCTTACAGCGACGAAGAAAGGCGGCCGACATGCAAAGCGCTCAGCGAGCTACTGTCTGGAGTTGGTAGGTGCGAGACCAGCCTGAAGAAGGGAGGATTTTCTTGTGACTCCACCCTGTGCGAACGCGTCCAACTACACGCTCCTAACAGAAATGGTGGCAGCTACACATGCAGCCTGTGAGGTGGCTAAAGGTTGGTCACACAGCATTCAAAAATGCGTGATAGTATGTAACATCTGTTTACAGAAAGCTGCGATTGCTTACAGTGCCAGACAGAAATTAGCTATGTAGTGTTTTTATTACATGATGTACGTTTTCAGCCACGTTTAAACCAAATGAATTACATTTCCTTAACATTCTCCCTAGATCGTTGTTGTTAATTGTAAACAATAGCCGGCCTCTGTGCCCGAGCGGTTCTAGGCGCTACAGTCTGGAACCGCGCGACCGCTACGGTCGCAGGTTCGAATCCTGCCTCGGGCATGGATGTGTGTGATGTCCTTAGGTTAGTTAGGTTTAAGTAGTTCTAAGTTCTAGGGGACTGATGACCTCAGAAGTTAGTCCCATAGTGCTCAGAGCCATTTGAACCATTTTTTGTAAAAACACTCCCATCAAGTACTTCTAAAATAGCACTTACTTCTATCGATTTGTTTCCTTTGAGAATCACGTGTTGAGTTCTGTCTGCAAGGAAGTCCGGAATCCAATTACAAATCTAGTGCGAACCTTGGTGACATCTACATCTACGTGAATACTCTCCAGTTGACAATGAAGTGCCTAGCAGAGCGTTCAGCTAACAACCTTTAAGCCATTTCAGTGCCGTTCCTCTGTCGAACACGGCGCGGTAAAAACAAACACCTAACTCACTCCGTGGAAGCATTGATTTCTCTTATTTTATTATGATCATCATTTCTTCCCATGTAGGTGGGCGCCAACAGAATATTTTCACACTCTGAGGAGGGAGTTGGTGATTGAAATTTCATGAAAAGGTCCTGCTGCGGCGAAAAATGCGTTTGTCTTAATGATTCCCACCCCAATTCGTGTATGTTAGTCGTAGCACTAGCCCCTCCATTGCCAGATATGACTGATAGAAGAGGTCGAGAATGCACAACGAAGAGCGGCACTTTTGGGCAGGAGTTGGTTTTATCGGTGCGAGAGTGTTATAGAATTCAAACTCCAGTTGCAGATGCTAGAAGAGAGGCGTTGTATATGACGGAGAGTTGTACTGTTGAAATTTCGAGAGAGTCCTTTTCGGGAAGAGTCAGACAAGTTGCCCTTCCTCACGGAGACATCTCGCGAATTTACCAAAACTGGCGTGTGGTCCCGTTCTCCCTGTGTCTTGGAGAGCCCCGGCGGTGTTACTGCTGGCGTCGTTGTATGGGGAGTCACGGGGTATGACTTCAGGTCATGGCTGGCAGTGCCTCAGCGAACTCTGACGGCACAACGATACGTCACGAACATCCTGCGTCTTTACATGCTATCTTACATGCGAAAGTATACTGCTGATATTTTCCAAGAGGACAATATTTTTCCACGCACGACACGTGTTTCTACGAACTGTCCGCGTGATGTTGAGGTACTATCGTGGCCAGCAAGATCCCACGATCTAGTTGGCTCAACTTGAACGTCAAGCCGCGCGGGGTAGCCGTGCGGTCTGAAGCGCCCTGCGACAGTACGTGCGGCTCCCCCCGTCGGAGGTTCGAGTCTTCCCTCGGTCATGGGTGTGTGTGTTGTCCTTAGCGTAAGTTAAAGTTAGATTAAGTAGTGTGTAAGCCTAGGGACCGATGACCTCAGCACTTTGGTCCCACAGGAACTTACCACAAATTTCCAAATTGAACGTCAACTCCGTCCTACCGCCAGTATCCAGGATATCAAGAACCAGTTACAAGAATCGGTGTCCAGCTGCCTCAGGAGAGGATGAACCGGCTACTCAACCGAGACAGTGTACATGCATGCAAATCAGAGTGGAACGTCTTACTCATGAGCGTGTTCCTACTGACAAGATCTTTGTAAGCATGACTCGATTTTGCGATCACTGAAATAACATTACGTACCATCTCAACTGCCGGCCGCTGTGACCTAGCGGCTCTAGGCGCTTCAGTCCGGGACCGCGCTGCTGCTACGGTCTCAGGTTCGAATCCTGCCTCGGGCATGGATGTGTGTGATGTCCTTAGGTTAGTTAGTTTTAAGTAGTTCTAAGTCTAGGAGACTGATAACCTCACATGTTAAGTCCCATGGTGCTTAGAGCCATTTTGAACCCTCTCAACCCGTGAAGTTTCATTTCGTTTCCTTCTCTCCTTCACTTTCTTTGTCAGCTGCCAGTGTATTTCACTAGTTGTAATATCTACGTGTACTCGTGCCTGGTACTTTTTGTCTGAACTAGCCCCCCGCTCCCCTCCCCCTGTTGGCACAGACATATCAGTGGCACCTCGCAGGTCGTTTTCAGCGTACAAAAGTCGTAGTAGCGACATCGACTGGTGACAAAGTGAGTTACGGCAAAAACACGTTTTCAAAAACTCTGGAAATCTGTCAAAATGGCTCTGAGCACTATGGGACTTAACATCTATGGTCATCAGTCCCCTAGAACTTAGAACTACTTAAACCTAACTAACCTAAGGACAGCACACAACACCCAGCCATCACGAGGCAGAGAAAATCCCTGACCCCGCCGGGAATCGAACCCGGGAACCCGGGCGTGGGAAGCGAGAACGCTACCGCACGACCACTAGATGCGGGCGTGGAAATCTCTCGTGTAATATGACAGAAAGTCAGTTGATTGGGACTGATGTGTTGTCGCGTCGTCGTATGTGACCCCGTTATTTAGATTTTCCTGAAAAGATCTTCCAGCATTACTGGCAGAGATCCCTTTGGCTACTAGGATAGGCATTCCTTCCGGCGTGATGAGGCGCCTGAACATTCTAGTCGTCATCATCCAAACCTAAAATTCCCCTTGAAAGAGGGATCGGGTGAATTGCCCACGTTCCTTGGCCGTCATGGTCCCGGGACCTTACCCCTTCGGATTTTTGCTTGTGTCGAAAAGCAAAGTCTACAAAAAGTGGAAATGAGCGCACGGCATTGTGGGCCGGGAGTTCCCCATCCGGGGAAGTTCGGCCGCCGAGGGTAAGTACTTATTGCATTCGACGCCACATTGGGCGACTTGCGCGTCGGAGATGGGGATGAGATGATGATGAGGACAACACAACACCCAGTGCCTGAACGGAGAAAATCTCCTGCCTCAGCCGGGAATCGAACCCGGGCTCTTTGGCGTGGCATTCCGCCACGCTGACCACTCAGCTAACGGGGGCGGACCGCAAAGTCTACAAAGAAAATGTAAATACAAGAGATGAATTGATCGTCTGGGTTATGAATAGTACCGTCCCCATAAAAGGACTTCAAGACGAACTCAGAAGAGCTACACTGCGTTGTGAAGAGAATTCGAAATTTATATTGAAGCCGGAGGTCGAAATTGTGAAAATCAACTCTGAACTTAATCATTTGCCTTTGCTCAACACCTTCTGTGAATATTTGTTTGAGTTTTATTGTAACATCTGTATCTTTCGAACCAATAAAAGCTGGACACTTATTATGTGCACTATCCTATTCGAATCAGTCTACACTACCACCTCCTAAAATAATTACTTTTCCTTCTGAATCACTCTGTATTTGAGCCTCAGGCCAGGTTTCGACTTATTGCCAAGTCACCAGCAAATGGCATGAATAGGTTAAATAGCGAATTGTCCACTGACCAAGGCCAGAGGGGCGTTCACATACTGAGTGCCTCTCTGGGCCCGCTCAGTTCCTATGTTCCGCGTTCATACTATCTGCTGGCGACTTGCTAATAAGTCGAAAATAGCAATGATACTACTTGTGGAACCCGAAAATGAAATAATTTACAAGGTGGTCACTGCGTTTTCCTAAGGCAGCACGCCTACTCTATTAACCGTTGTGCCTCAATTCGTGCATGATATCTGGATGTGAACTATTATGAAAAGAGGGAAAATAAAATAGAACCTTTCACATGGTGGAAATCTGTATGTGCAATTTGTGTGCACTACTAATAAGTATTCTTAGTTCTGTCAGAGAAGAACAGGTTCACCAACAGAACAGCAAACACACATGCAGCACAACAGCAACACATACTCACACTGAAAATGCCACACTATATTACGGCGAAACGCTTTATTCGGTTACACAAAGACAGACGTAGCCCAAAAACCATTACAGTGCTGTAAGGAGCCATTTTCGCTACACAACTGGCTGTGAGAGTTATCCCGAAGCTCCCTTAGTGAGTAAGTCCGACATTGACTTTTTTTCATTTTTGGACCACCTTTTAGTGAATAAGAGGTTGACTTATCATGTATTATCCAACCCGACTCTGGTAAGGTTCTTGGTTCCGGAAAAGAGAAACGGAGGTCAGATATCAATATTCTATCAACATCCTCAACGATCTGTAGACCAGTGAATGGCAACTCCTCTTTTGGGCTGGCTTTCACTCGAGTAGTTTTCTTTTTAGATCTCTTTATAGAATTCGGTATTTCATGTGGAACGAACCATCAGCAACACTGCCACTTCTATGATTTTTTTTCTCCGAGCAGACGGAGCAGGAACAAAGACCTGAAGATAAAGCAAAGAGGACAAACATGGTCTGCAAGAAAATTCATTTCTTAGGACACGGTTTTAATTAAAATCCTCCTGCCGTAAGCAAATAATAAAGAAGTTTCAACAGTAATAAACCCTTCGAAGTCAGGTCATTCCGAGCTCCATTAACGACGCATTAATGCTCTTCCTTCTCCAATTTTGGCGCATTCGTGGGGGCGACTGCAAAGTGCAGCGGATATGTAATGAAATCGCAGCAAATTTATACAGGGTACAAGCGACACTTTTCAGATGTTACCAGTGTCAGTCGTTCAGTCTTTCATTACATAGCACCCACAGTTCTCAGTACGTAATTATCAAGTAATTTTCTTCGAAGTTTAAATATTTTTTGCGGCCAAATGAAACACGTACGTATGTCACTTCTCCATCCATTCATTCCGAGAGTTAAACAGACGAAATTCCAGTGCCGTAGCGTAACATCAAAATGTTACGTTAGACTGCCTGACCGGTGGATAAAGTTATGGACACCCTGTACCACTATCACCGCAACTGGACGGTGCTCGTTTAGCTTATTTCCCCATAACAACAGTTGAAAATCTATTGCAATCAAGCGGAGGCTATAAGTTCTCCGTGTAGCTACGATCTTTCGCGTTGATACTATGTCTGGATCTGGAATTAGATTAAAACATCTGAGGTAACGATACTCGCTATTTTGCACTTGCCTTAAGCTATGAAATCCCGTAGCAGCGACGGGCGCTAAGACAAACGTTTAACCGAACTAATAGAGTTCCACTCCAGAACTCTTAATTCGATAAAATTCCATTGCCCTTGTTTTCCTTTTGTTGATGTTCATCTTACCAACTGTCTTGAAGACACTATCCATTCCGTTCGATCGCTCTTCCAAGCCCTTTTCTATGTCTGACAGAATTACAGTAGCATGGGTCAGCCTCAACGTTTTCATTTCTCTCGCTCTCCAAAGTTCTCCCTGGTTTCCTTTACTGCTTCCACAGTGTACAGATTGAATAACCCCTTCTCAGCCACTGCTTTCCTTTCATGTCCTTCGACTCTCGTAGCTCTAGTCTGGTTCCTCTACAAGTGGTATGTAACCTTTCACTTCCTGCACTTTATCCCTGCTAGCTTCAGAATTTCGAAGATAGACGAGACGGCAACCGCTAAACAGCGCTCGGCGCCGTAACCACAGATTTGTCGGCCTAGCCGCGCGCACGCGGCTGACAGAACTGGAACAGGAACAGAAGGTGCCCGGGTGTGGCTGGCATCGTTAACGATGATACATCGTTCGCCCATCTCGCGCTTCAGCTGTAATGAAATGAGGCCGCGGAAGGTAATTACCGACGGCCTCGGCCGCATTCCTCGAATAAATGCGACTGCTAGTGGCGCGCCAGCCCACGTGGCGCCAGCGTCGCTCGAACATCGGCTCCGTGTCGTTTCTAATCAACGCCAGCCGATCGACGTGCAGCGACGACCTCCCCATCGGTCAATTAGCACCGCGGAGCCTGTCACTCGAGTTCTATCGTGTCTGGCCTCGCTTTTCATCTGCATCAGCAAAACTGAGCAAATTTCGAAGGCAGTTATTGTGCGTTGCGTATGGAGATGGATCGCGTGAGATGCCTGCTACGTTCTACAGAGGTTATGCAATGAATTTAGTTCCCATCCAGCCGTAACTTATGATAGCTCGCTGGAACAAAGAACATAGCTGAAGGTTGGGAAAGGAAGCATCGTCGAAGAAGTGCACATCGCTGATATCAATTTCTTGTAGAATTATGAAACATGCTTTGTATTCAAGTAGAATGGGGTTTTCGAAGAACGTAAATCTCCTCTATAAAAATCAGCATAGTAATAGGGAAGACGAATGGTCGTGTTCGATTTACTGGGAGAGTTTTAGGAAAGTGTGGCTCATTTACAAAACAGACCGCTTGTAGGACACTTGTACAGTTGTGCGACCCGTTCTTGGCTTTGCTCGCATGCTTAGTACTTCCACCAGGTCGGATTACAGGAAGACATGGAAGCAACTCAGAAGCGTGCTGATAGATTTGTAACGCCAGTTTGATCAACATGCGTATGTTACAGAGAAGCTTCCTGAGCTCAAATGGGAATCCTTGGAGGGAAACACTATTAAGAAAATTTAGAGAATCGGCATTTGCGGCTGGTTGAAGAACGATTCTACTGCCACCAACGTACATTTCGCGTAAGGACCAGAAAATCAAGATAAGAGAAGGTTGGGCTCGCGTGAAGGCTCTAGACTGTCGTTTTTCTCTCGCTTCATTTGCGAATGCAACAGGAAAGGAAATGACTACAGCATGGTATTCTCTGCCGTACACCATACGGTGGCTTGTCAAGTATGTATGTAGATGTAGATTCATCAGACAAACCCAATTCGCACCGTTCGACCGTGAGATCCTGAGTGCTGTAGGCAAAGCATGCAGGTTGATGACGTGTTTCTTCACCTCTAGAAGGAATTCTGGACAGTTCCGAAATGTCGTTTGCTGAGCAAAATAGGTCAATTGCACAAGAAAGCTCAGAACACTATTGCAAAACCCAAATAAAAAGCATGCCAAATTTAAAGGAACGCAAAATCCCCAAAATTGGCAAAGTTTTACGGAAGATCGAACTTAAGCGCGAACTTCAATGCGCGATTCTTTTAATAGTTTCCATACCGATACTCTGTCTCGAAATCTGGCAGAAAATCCAAACAGACTGGTGGTAAGTAAAGCACACCCCGTAGCAAGACGCAAACAATACCTTCATTGCGCCGTAAAAACGGTGATGTTATCGGTGGCAGAGTCATTAAAGCACAGTTATTAAATACAGTTTTTCGAAATTCCTTCACAAAAGAAGACGGAAGTAAATATACCAGAATTCGAATCAAGAACGACTGTCAGCATGAGTAATTTAGAAGTAGATATCTTTGGTGTAGCGAAGCAGCTTAAAACTCTTAAGAAAGGCATGGCTTCCAGTTCTGATAGTATACCACTAAATTTCTTTTCAGAGTATGTTGATACAATAGCTCCATATTTAGCAACCATATACAACGCTCTCTCTTAGAAAGATAAGTATGTAAAGATTGGAAATTTGCACAGGTCACACCAACACCCAAGAAAGGAAGTAAAGGTAATCCGCTGAATTATAGACATATCTCACTCGCGTCGATTTGCAGTAGGATTTTGTAGCGTATACTCTGCTAGAAGATTATGAAGAAGCCCATTTATTGACAAATAGCCAACACAGATTCAGGAAATATCGTTCTTGTGGAACACAATTAGCTCTTTATTCTCATGAAGTAATGAGTATTATCGACAGGGGACGTCAAATTGTTTCCATATTTCTAGATTTCCAGAAGTCTTTTGACAATATATCTCACAAGCGGCTTGTAATCAAATTGCGTGCCTATGGAATGCCATCTCAGTAGTGGTACTGGATTCGTGATTCCCTGTCAGGAAGGTCACAGTTCTAAATGACTGACGGAAAATCATCGAGTAATATGTGGCGTTTCCCAACCAAGGCTTATAGGCCCACTATTGTTCCTGATCTACATAAACGATTTAGGAGACAATCTGAGCTGACCTCTTCGATTGTTTGCAATGATGCCGCCATTTACCGTCATGTACTGTCATCAGATGATCAAACCAAATTGCAAAACGCTTCCAACAAGATAGCTGTATGGTAGGAATAGTGGCAATTGACTCTAAGTCATGAAAAATGTGAAGTTACCCACATGAGCAGTAATAAGAATTCGCTAAATTCGAGATACACGATTAATCACATAAATATGAAGGCTGTAAACTCAACTAAATACTTAGGAACTACAATTATGAATAACTTAAATTGGCACAATCACATAGAAAATGCTGTGGGGAAAGCGAACAAAGGACTACGATTTACTGGCAGTACACTTAAAGACTGTGACACTTCTACTAAAGAGACTGCCTGCATTACGCTTGTCCGCTCTCTTCTGGAGTATTGCTGTGCGGTGTGGGATCCGCATCAGATAGGATTGACGGAGGATATCGAGAAAGTTCAAAGAAGTGCAGCTCATTTTGCGTTATCACGAAACTAACTAACCTAAGTACATCACACACATCCATGCTCGAGGCAGGATTCGAACCTGCGACCGTAGCAGTCGCGCGGTTCTGGACTGAAGCGCCTAGATCCGCTCGGCCGCGCCAGAGGTAAGGGGCTGCCTATATTAAAAGGGTGCATCCCATATCATGCGTTATCTGTGACACACTGAAGAGCCAACGAAACTGGTACAACTGCCTAATATAGTGCAGGGCCCCCGCGAGCACGCTGAAGTGACAGAACAAGACGTGGCATGTACTCGACTAAAGTCTGAAGTAGTGCTGGAGGGAACTGACACAATGAATCCCGTACAGCTGTCCATAAATCCGTAAGAATACGAGGGGATTGAGATCACTTCTGAACAGCTCGTTGAAAGGCATCCTAGACATGCTCAATAATGTTCATGTCTGACGAGTTTGGTGGCAGTGGAAGTGTTTAAACTCAGAAAACTGTTCCTGGCGCCATTCTGTTGCAGTTCAGGACGTGTGGAGTACGCATTGTCCTTCTGGAATTGCCCAAGTCCGTCGGAATGCACAATGGACATGAATGGATGCCGATGATCAGACAGGATGCTTACGTACGTGTCACCTGTCAGAGTCGTTTCTAGACGTATCAGGGGTCCCATATCACTCCAACAGCACGCGCCACACACCATTAGGAGCCTCCACCAGCTTGGATACTCCCCTGCTGACATGCATGGTCCATGGATTCATGAGGTTGTCTCCATACCCATACACATCCATCCGCTCGATACAGTTTGAAACGAGGCTCTTCCGACCAGGCAGTATGTTTCCAGTTATCAACAGTCCAATGTCGGTGCTGACGGGCCCAGGGCAGACGTAATGCTTTGTGTCGTGCAGTCATCAAGAGTACACGAGTGGGTCTTCTGCTCCGAAAGTCTATATCGATGATGTTTCGTTGAATGTACCTCACGTTGACACTTGTTGATGGTCCAGCAGTGAAATCTGCAGAAATTGGCGGAGAAGTCGCACTTCTGACACATTGAACGATTCTCTTCAGTCGTCCCGTTCATGCAGGATCTTTTTCCGCCGCAGCGATGTCGGAGATTCGATATTTTACCGGATTCCTGATATTGACGGTACACTCGCTAAATAGTCGTACGGGAAAATCCCCACTTCATCGCTACCTCGGAGCTGTCGTGTCCCATCACTCTTGCGCCGACTATAACACCACGTTCAAACTCACTTAAATCTTGATAACCTGCCATTATAGGAGCAGTAACCGATCTAACAACTGCGCCAGACACTTGTCTTATATAGGCGCTACCGACCGCAGCGCCTTATTCTGCCTGTTAACATATCTCTGTATTGGAATAGGCATGCCTATACCAGTTTCTTTGGCGCTTCTGTGTATAAGAAAGAAATATTTTGTAAATGTTTCTTAAGGAATTGTTTTAAATACACTCTAAGACAAGAGAAACGCACTGCGAATGAATTGTGCGAATGGGACGGACGTCGGTAAATATCTGTACATGTACAGACAAACAAATGATTAGATAATCTCATCATAATCTTCACATGTAGCTCTCCATGCAGTCCTGTCCTTTGCTACACTCTTCGTTTTCTCATAATTGTTTCCTGTCGTTATACTATCCACCATCTGGCACCTTCTACGTCTTCTTCTTCTTCTTCTTCTTCTTCTTCTACCATTCACCAGTCCTTCGATAGCATCAGTAAACACTCCATTTTCACCCAGTATTCGAGCCAATTGGTTTCCTCTCTCTTCCACCAGTCTTCCCAACATCACCTTATTCCTCATTTTGCCTACTCATTTTATACCTTCCATCCTGCTCCAAATCCACATCTCAAATGCTTCTATTCTTCTTTCTTCCTCTTTCCTAGGCGTCTATGTCTCAGCTCTGTACAATGCCGCGCCAGTCTCTTCTTCAGGTTCCTGTCCGTGCACCCACATAGAATCCTCTTCTTCATATTAAATGCCTCCTTGGCATTTGCTGAACCTCATTATTTCATATCATGTCGACCATAATAATGCTACCCAGATATTTGGAAGCAATAACTCAGTCTATATTTTCCTGTCCTAACTTTATAGTTGTTCTTACTTCTCGCCGGCCGAGGTGGCCGAGTGGTTCTAGGCGCTACAGTTTGGAACCGCGCGACCGCTACGGTCGCAGGTTCGAATTATGCCTCGGGCGTGGATGTGTGTGACGTCATTAGCTTAGTTAGGTTTAAGTAGTTCTAAGTTCTAGGGGACTGATGACCGCAGAAGTTAAGTCCCATAGTGCTCAGAGCCATTTGAACCATTCTTACTTCTCTTGCACTTGTCACCATAAATTTTGTCTTTTTCTTATTAATTCTCATTCCGAATTCCACACGGGTCTTATTTAATTCTTTCGACATTTCAGTCATAGTTCTTTCGCTCTCTGCCAATAACACCATATCATCCTCGAATCGAAAACATTCTATCATCCTACCATCAATCTGCACTCCTCTAATCAAGAGAAAGAGCTTCACAACCTGAGCAAGTCAATAACGCGTTGATACACCTTTGGCCCTTCCGCAAGCAGTTATTCGGTCTGGCATTGATTGACAGACTTTTTGGATGTCCTCCTGAGGGATATAGTGCAAAATTCTGTCCAACTGGCGCGTTAGATCGTCAAAATCCCGAGCAGTTGGAGAGACCTGTCCATAATGCTCCAAACCTTCCCAATTGAGGAGAAATCTGGCAACCTTTCTGGCAAGCACGAAGACACGCGGTAGAAACTTTCGCCGTGCGAGGGCGGGCATTATCTTGCTGAAATGTAAGCCCAGAATGGCTTACCATGAAGGGCAACAAATCGGAGCATAGAATTCGTCAACGTACCGCTGTGCTGTAAGGATGCTGCAGACGACAATCGCTGGGGTCCTGCTATGAAAAGAAATGGTAGCCCAGGCCATTGCTCCTGGTCGTATGGTGGGCGACTGCTGTCTGGGGAGTCTTCAGACACGTCTTCGCTGGTCCTTCGAGGCTCAGTTCGAAGCGGGACTCATCACTGAAGACAGTTCTACTCCATTCAATGAGATTCCGGGCCGAAGACATGTCTGGAGAGATCCCGGACAGTTGTGGGATACGAACCTGACTGACGCTCGCCATATGGCTCGACAATCAGGAGTGATGGGCTGTGATGCCATTTCTTTTCATGACAGGACCCCTTCGGTTGTCATTCGCGGCACCCTTACAGCACAGCGGTACGTTGACAATATTTTGCGGCCCGTTTTGTTGTCCTTCGTGGTAAGCCATCCCAGTCTTACATTTCAGCAAGATAATGCACGCCCGCATACTGTGTGAGTTTCTATTGCTTGTCTTCGTGCTTGCAATCCTGTCTTGGCCAGCAAGGTCTCAGGATCTCTCCCCAATTGAGAACATTTGGAGCATTGTGGACCTCCGACCAGCTCGGGAGTTTGATGATCTAACGTGCCAATTGGACAGAATTTGGCACGATATCTCTCAGGGGGACATGCAACACCTCTGACAATAAATGCCAAGCCGAAGAGCTGCTTCCAGAATCGGAACACGCGTTATACTCTTGCACAATGTGTGAAGCTCTTTCTCTTGAATAACTCATCCAGTTTTTCTGATATTGTAATCATTTATTTGACTGTACATGTACATCGCATATACTGATTTGTGATTTCCATCCCATTTCATATCATTTCGACCATAATAACGCTACCCAGATATTTGAAAGCACTAACTCGCTCTATATTTTCCTGTCCTAACTTTATAGTTGTTCTTACTTCTCTATTTACAATTTGTACAGAAAGCAGATGGCAGTTATAACAGTCGAGGGATATGAAAGGGAAGCAGTGGTTGGGAAGGGAGTGAGACAGGGTTGTAGTCTCTCCCCGATGCTATTCAGTCAGTAAAGGAAACAAAAGAAAAGTTCGGAGTAGGTATTAAAATCCATGGAGAAGAAATAAAAACTTTCAGGTTCCCCGATGACATTGTCATTCTGTCAGAGACAGCAAAGGACAGTTGAACGGAATGGACAGTGTCTTGAAAGGAGGGTATAAGATGAACGTCAACAAAAGCAAAACGAGGATAATGGAATGTAGTCGAATTAAGTCGGGTGATGCTGAGGGAATTAGATTAGGAAATGAGACACTTAAAGTAGTAACGGAGTTTTGCTATTTGGAGAGCAAAATAACTGATGATGGTCGAAGTAGAGAGGATATAAAATGTAGACTGGCAATGACAAGGAAAGCGTTTCTGAAGAAGAGAAATTTGTTAACATCGGGTATTTATTTAAGTGTCAGGAAGTCATTTCTGAAAGTATTTGTATGGAGTGTAGCCATGTATGGAAGTGAAACATGCCGGCCGGAGTGGCCGAGCGGTTCTATTCGCTACAGTCTGGAACCGCGCGACCGCTACGGTCGCAGGTTTGAATCCTGCCTCGGGCATGGATGTGGGTGATGTCCTTAGGTTAGTTATGTTTAAGTAGTTCTGAGTTATAGGGGACTGATGACCTCAGAAGTTAAGTCCCATAGTGCTCAGAGCCATTTGAAGTGAAACATGGACGATAAATAGTTTAGACAAGAAGAGAATAGAAGCTTTCGAAATGTGGTGCTACAGAAGAATGCTGAAGATTAAATGGGTAGATCACATAACTTATGAGGAGGTACTGAATAGAATTGGGGAGAAGAGGAGTTTGTGGCACAACTTGACTAGAAGAAGGGATTGGTTGATAGGACATGTTCTGAGGCATCAAGGGATCACCAATTTAGTACTGGAGGGCAGCGTGGAGGGTAAAAATCGTAGAGGGAGACCAAGAAATGAATACACTAAGCAGATTAAGAAGGATGTAGGCTGCAGCAGGTACTGGGAGATGAAGAACCTTGTGCAGGACAGAGTAGCATGGAGAGCTGCATCAAACCAGTTTCTGGACTGAAGACCCCAACAACAACAACAATCCCATTCTGGTAATTCCTTCGTTGTGCCTCTTTTTTTGTCTTAAACTGTATGTACCGTGAGTTTGGATCATAGGATGGCCTGATGATGGTACTTTGTACCAAATCGGTAGGCAGTAGACAAAATAAAGACTGCAAGTATAGAATAGAGCTAATAATGTTTTTCTGATTGTGTTGTTCGCTCTTTTCATTTGGCAGCATGTCGAGATAATGTAATTGATCAGGTTCGGCGGGCGATCAGTACATGCGACAAAAACCTTAGCACGCTGGCACGTGTTCGCAGAGCAAGTTCGGGACAGGTAAATGGGTCGGCGGTCGGCGGCCGGGGGCAACAGTTGTTCGGGACGCACCTCTCCCACCCTCCCTCGCAACAGTTTCTCACAAACCACGGGCGCCGGTAATGGACTTGGCACTGGAATAAAGTTGAATTACGTTCCTCGTTGGAGGTTAATGGTTTCCGGCGGCGGACTTCCCGCTAGACTGTGAGTACGTCTCCGGTGAAACAAATTACTCACTACAGGCATCTTTATAAGAATGAGAAAGCAAGTATGCGTCGCAACAGTTAAAGGTTGATGTGGCTGAACCGTGGATTTATTTTCAAAGAATATTCTTAAGAATTTATTTTATTTACTAGCGATTCATCAAGGTCATTAACACATTTAATCACACTATGTAAGCGTGGAACTACTTGCCAGGGAGTAACTGATGAAATCATAATGAAATTCCTTTTAACAAATGGGAATATTATTCACCTTACTAGTGCCTAAAATCATTTTTAAAAAAGAAACAGGTTTAAAATTATAATCAGAAAGCACCCTCTAAATATCAAGTTACAATTTATTCAGAGACAGAAAGACACAAGTTTCGACTGTATGAGCTTTCGGGCAGAGAACCTTGCCGCTCCCAAAGCTTTAACAATTTACACAAGCACACAAACTATGCACCCCCGTAGGAGGGATGGAAATGGTACACTAAAAATTAAAATATTAACTTTGCCACCGAAGGTACAACTTGCTTTTAATTTCTAAGAAGGTCTTATGGTGAAAGGGTGCCAACTTTATATATTAAAATGATCATTTAAATAAAAGTCCATGAAATACAATCTTATATAAAATTCTACAGGGTTGGCCAAACAAGTTACGATGCTCTACAGTACAGAGATACCGCCTCTCAAGATGATAGGCAAGATCAAAACATGTTTCAGGAATTAGGCCGTTATACTTCAAGCAATAAATTCGTTAACATACTACACTCCTGGAAATTGAAATAAGAACACCGTGAATTCATTGTCCCAGGAAGGGGAAACTTTATTGACACATTCCTGGGGTCAGATACATCACATGATCACACTGACAGAACCACAGGCACATAGACACAGGCAACAGAGCATGTACAATGTCGGCACTAGTACAGTGTATATCCACCCTTCGCAGCAATGCAGGCTGCCATTCTCCCATGGAGACGATCGTAGAGATGCTGGATGTAGTCCTGTGGAACGGCTTGCCATGCCATTTCCACCTGGCGCCTCAGTTGGACCAGCGTTCGTGCTGGACGTGCAGACCGCGTGAGACGACGCTTCATCCAGTCCCAAACATGCTCAATGGGGGACAGATCCGGAGATCTTGCTGGCCAGGGTAGTTGACTTACACCTTCTAGAGCACGTTGGGTGGCACGGGATACATGCGGACGTGCATTGTCCTGTTGGAACAGCAAGTTCCCTTGCCGGTCTAGGAATGGTAGAACGATGGGTTCGATGACGGTTTGGATGTACCGTGCACTATTCAGTGTCCCCTCGACGATCACCAGTGGTGTACGGCCAGTGTAGGAGATCGCTCCCCACACCATGATGCCGGGTGTTGGCCCTGTGTGCCTCGGTCGTATGCAGTCCTGATTGTGGCGCTCACCTGCACGGCGCCAAACACGCATACGACCATCATTGGCACCAAGGCAGAAGCGACTCTCATCGCTGAAGACGACACGTCTCCATTCGTCCCTCCATTCACGCCTGTCGCGACACCACTGGAGGCGGGCTGCACGATGTTGGGGCGTGAGCGGAAGACGGCCTAACGGTGTGCGGGACCGTAGCCCAGCTTCATGGAGACGGTTGCGAATGGTCCTCGCCGATACCCCAGGAGCAACAGTGTCCCTAATTTGCTGGGAAGTGGCGGTGCGGTCCCCTACGGCACTGCGTAGGATCCTACGGTCTTGGCGTGCATCCGTGCGTCGCTGCGGTCCGGTCCCAGGTCGACGGGCACGTGCACCTTCCGCCGACCACTGGCGACAACATCGATGTACTGTGGAGACCTCACGCCCCACGTGTTGAGCAATTCGGCGGTACGTCCACCCGGCCTCCCGCATGCCCACTATACGCCCTCGCTCAAAGTCCGTCAACTGCACATACGGTTCACGTCCACGCTGTCGCGGCATGCTACCAGTGTTAAAGACTGCGATGGAGTATGCCACGGCAAACTGGCTGACACTGACGGCGGCGGTGCACAAATGCTGCGCAGCTAGCGCCATTCGACGGCCAACACCGCGGTTCCTGGTGTGTCCGCTGTGCCGTGCGTGTGATCATTGCTTGTACAGCCCTCTCGCAGTGTCCGGAGCAAGTATGGTGGGTCTGACACACCGGTGTCAATGTGTTCTTTTTTCCGTTTCCAGGAGTGTATATCCGACAAACATGACAGAGGCAGCTCCGAACGACAGACAGACACTAACTGCCTAACAAATGCGGACGAGAGACAGACGAGCAAGTTGGGGACGAGAGACTGACCAAGAACACAAGTAGAATTTAACAAGAGTATATGGCTCTGAGCACTATGGGACTCAACTGCTGAGGTCATTAGTCCCCTAGAACTTAGAACTAGTTAAACCTAACTAACCTAAGGACATCACAAACATCCAAGCCCGAGGTAGGATTCGAACCTGCGACCGTAGCGGTCTTGCGGTTCCAGACTGCAGCGCCTTTAACCGCACGGCCACTTCGGCCGGCTAACAAGAGTATATCACACAACATATCACCAATCACTTAACTTCTAATAAACTGCGATTTCTCGAGAAGACCTGGCGCAGCACCCCCGAATCGCTCTCCCGAACCGTCCGCTGCCAGCCGCTTCAACGGACGCAGGGAGGCGCGGCGATCTCCCGTCTCACGGCGTCGCAGCTCGCACCGGCCAGACCGATGTCGTGGGTTGACTCCTGTTGCTCTCGTGTCGACCGCGAAGCCACTACGCCTCGCTATACGGTGCGGCCCACTGGACTCACGTGGCGACCTCACATGCGCCGACGCTCAAGACGGACAAGTCATCTTGTGTCTCAGTGCGCGACCGACCAACCGATCGATCCAACCGCCAATAACCATTGCCTGAACAAACTCGAGCAGACTGGCGGCCTAACGCGCACGGATACAGGAACTCAGCCCCGACCGGGCGACCACTAGCTGAGTTCTTTTACTGGTGGAGTGGAAAGACTCTTTTTGCCGGCATTGAAGTTTGATCCGAACGAAAGACATACTAGCTCTCCAGCACTCCGGACGACAGACAGAAACTAATTGCCTAACAAAATGCGGACGAGAGACAGACCCAGACTCACTCCTGGCGAGCTCATAGCGCCCCTTAAATGCACGTGAACAGGCAACCTTTCCCCTTTCCCACCACAGGGAGACACCAAAGCTGCGATTGCCACAGCGGCGCCACCGCCAGAAAAGGAGAGCGACTGCTTCACACTACGCGCTGCGGCGCGCTCTTCAAAACAGCAATCTTTACCACGGGTCAGTGGCAATACCTTCAGCAGATCTCTGTGAGACGAAAATTAAATTTAACTGAAGACGCGGTCGCTGCGTAACGTCTCATAGCAGGTGTCGCATCGGTAGGTGTCTGCGCAAAGAGACAGAGAGAGAGAGAGAGAGAGAGAGAGAGAGAGAGAGATACGCTTGAAGGAGAAGGGTTTGCTTACGTGTGGTGGTAGAGAGTAGAGAATCACTTCCACGTTTTTTCCAATCTCTCTACATAGTGTTACTGCGGTCAACAATGAGTAAAATTGTGTTGCCACTGAGAATGGCGATTTCGCAGTCTGGAAGCGAACAATTATCGCCGTCCAGCGTTACCCTCGACAAGACCTCCGGTAGGAAACTAAATCTCAGTGGAGGCGATGGATGCGCAGGCAGCTTTAATACTGGATCGCCTTCCGTAGGGACATTAGCGATAGATAAATTTCTTGTCAAAAAAAGAAGAGATTAGTTTCGAAAGTCAACCGTAATTCTAAGAATAAGGGGCTGGCTCTGAGCACTATGGGACTCAACTGCTGAGGTCATTAGTCCCCTAGAACTTAGAACTAGTTAAACCTAACTAACCTAAGGACATCACACACATCCATGCCCGAGGCAGGATTCGAACCTGCGACCGTAGCGGTCTCGCGGTTCCAGACTGCAGCGCCAGAACCGCGCGGCCACTTCGGCCGGCTAAGAATAAGGGGGAAATGTTGCTAATTTACCACTGCGCCAGTACGCTCAGAATTCGGTTTCGACCATCTAGTTGAGGCCATCATACACGAAAATCAGTGAAAAAGTTTATTGTGTGGTTATAAAGAATAGAATACTGACAGTATGGGGGAAAACTGATATAATATGTGCCTTAACTGAATAGCGCATTTATTTAGGACGAAAACCCGGAAATGATAAAGACATGAGCAGCAAGGTGACTTTTAACTAAAACCAAATGAAGAAGAATATTAGTAAGTTGGTTACATATTCAGTAGACAATACGAACGATGAACTTTTCGAACTGAAACATCCGTAGAGGAGTTATATCTGTAACTCACTGCTTAGGCCCCTACTTACACAACGCATTTCTGATCTATCAGATATTTTTGCGCCGAGGAGAAATGTTGTAGGACTCTTACAGGGCTGTATCCACTACTCTCTTAGCTAACATTACAGTCAACTCATGGTTTTGTAACGATGATTTAATTTACCAGGAAATCTCCAATCCAATCGAATTGATAGGATATTCCGAATCCTTGTATGCTGTTTACTTGGTGATAGCGCGAACAGGATGGATAACTTTCTGGAAGCCAGTGAACATGACGTCACCCTACAGTCCACCATACAGAAGCCGTTAACCTCGTAACTGAATCGAGCAAGCTGGGTTTAACAGAATAAGAACTTGCGAAAACCACGTTGATTCCCACACAGCAATTGTTCAGCCTGCACAGAACAGTGTCGTAAGCGAGAAAATTTCGTTTCGAATTTTTTCTCAAATAAGAAGGAATTATGTTTCATACATGGGAATAAGCGGCAATTTCGGATTGTCCGTTGCAACCAAAGATCTGGAAAACTCGGAATATTCCTAAATGCGGTATAGCGTCATGGAAATAATCAGTGAATTATTTTGTAATGGACTAGGATACGGCACATTACGTTGTAGAGAGCATTGCGCTCAAATTTAAGAGAACACAATGTCCAATGCGAACTAAGGAACAGGTTACTTTCTCCAACGCTGTGTTACGGGTACCTGTCTCTCTCCCATCTGCCGTGGTCACTACATGATGTAAAGCAGGAAATAAGATCAAGGTGGCACTCCTTATGGGAGCACATTAGTCGCTCTGGACCGCTGTAGACAGTGAAGGACTGCTAACTAGCGGTCATGTGGCAGCGAAATGGAGTGCAAACTGTGAATCACTTATTATTCTTATTGTCCCTTTTCAGATGGTCAGATTTTCCATAGTGGGAGCATATCGGTTTGTTTCCCTTACAGCACTTTACAATGTTCCCATACACGAGGCAGTTACAGCATTTACTGACAAAAAGGTTGTCATTCACAGTGGTTGTTCCAAACCCAATGTATATTCTTTTCTGTGCAACTAACTGTGCTTTGACTTTTGGATTTATCTCCAGCACATAATTTACTGACAGCTTTCCTCATGGACGTGTGTCCATCAGAGAGAGTAAATTTGTAAGACTGGATGTCATGAACTGATATATATATATATATATATATATATATATATATATATATATATATATATATATATATATAATGACTTTTGAACAGTATTAAGGTAAATACATTGTTTGTTCTCTATCAAAATCTTTCATTTTGCTAACTATGCCTATCAGCAGTTAGTGACTTCAGTAGTTAGAATCTTTTATTTAGCTGACAGTATTGGCGCTCGTTGTATTGCAGTAGTTCGAGTAATGAAGATTTTTGTGAGGTAAGTGATTCATGAAAGGTATAGGTTATTGTTAGTAGGGCCATTCTTTTGTAGGGATTTTTGAAAGTCAGATTGCGTTGCGCTAAAAATATTGTGTGTCAGTTTAGTGTTGATCAGAATAGGTAAAGAGCGAAATGTCTGAGTACGTTCAGTTCTGCTCAGCTGTTTGAAAATCAAATAATGTAAGAGGTTCATCAGCACAGTCATTCATAAATTTTTGTGAGGGGACGTTTCAGCGTGCTGTCTTGTTTGGCTTGCGTGGTTTCAATCTCTGATTTCGCGGCGATCGTCGAAGCGAGTGGCTGCCACACTAGCGAAGGAGTCAGTTCTTTAACTTCTCAAAGATCCAATAGCTCGTAGAAATTTCAGACTGTGCTATTTGGGATGGAAATGTAGCCTTACAAAATTCTTGCACTTACTTTGAGTATTGTACAGTATTTTAGGATGAGCTCAGTTCGCCGGGAATAGCCTCTTTATTGACTTCTTGGGGCATCGCAGTTGTCGACAATCCGCAGTGCCAGTCCGTGAAGCATTTTCCTTTTTAGTCTCTCTGCAGAATTCGTAGGTAAGTTTACCGCACGAAATATTAATCACCACCTTGCGAGGGCACATTCGTCGCTTTGAAGCTCTTCTGCAGATGACGTAGCTGTCACGTGACCCACCCCTGCTGGCACACATCATTAGATTTTTAACAATGAAATTCACCAAACAGCGCTTCAGTTGAGTTGTTATTTTATTTTGTTTTCACTACCAGTTTCGGCAATTCATAGACCATCTTCAGGCCCCATATGCACCTCAGTTGCAGTCAAGTTTTCGAAGAAAGCACTTAAGCTACGAATTCCCGACATCCAGATGGCCCCAGTATGCCAATATCGATTGTTTTTGAGAGGTGCATATGGGGCATAGGATGGCATAACGAATTGCCGAAACCGGCAGTGAAAATAAAATAAAGTAACATCTCAATTTACTGCTGTTTGGCGAATTTCATTGTTAAATATTTGACCAGCCGCTGTCCCATGTCCACAATGGATCAACAGAGACCAAATCATTGTAAATTAAGTGGTGTGTATGCGCCACTTGGTTGTACAGAATCGGCACAGTAAGATTGGGTCAGCGCGACATGGCAGAACTGCAGAAAGGAGCTATCGAGTTTGGACGTGTCCATGACCACACCATGAATCAAGTTGCCCAACTGGGACTGCAGGTCTCCCTCAACCAGTTCCCTTTGGAAGAGAGCGACATGCAGGGGACACTTGGAGTCGATTATCTCGGAACAGGCTATTTCTCACAATGGGGCACATAGCTGCACGTGTTCATTTGGCCAAGCAACACAGAAACGGGACAGCGACTGACAGCAGGCATTTAGTGTCGTACGACGGGTCGCGAATTTGGCTCTCTTCAAGTGGTGCAAGGCTACGAGGGCAACGACGACCCAATATGGCCTTTAAACTCAGAACGTGGATGGTGTATTCAGACCAGAGCTGGTACTGTGAAGTCTACGTTGCTGGCTTGGCGAACACTCAGGCACCGTATCGCACCAATCACCTGCCTAGGCTATCGGTAACGACGCATCGAACGCAGCAATTGATATCCCCGAAATCTGGTTGCTCTGCGGTGGCTAATCTCTATATACGAAATGCAATGCCCTGACTGACTGACTGACTGACTGACTAACTCATCATCGTCCATCCCAAACTGCTAAGGATAGAAACTTGAAATTTGGAGAAGGTGTGGATCTTATACTGTAGGTGTCGTTTCAGAAGGGATTTTTCGAAATTCCAACGCATAATGGGTGAAATAGGGGATGACTGTTTTTTTTTTAAATGTCGCTATTAAGGTAATTTTGAAGCAAGACCTACGAAAATTGGTATTTCGTTTCTAGGTCAGAAATAAATAAATGTGTGTTTCAGATTTTTGGAAATTTAACCCTATAGGGATGAAATAGTAGGTGAATCCTTTTTGAAAATATATAATTAATAAAGAACTACTAAAGTATTTTTATAGCTATATCTATGAACAGTGGTATTTGACTTCTCAATTAGAAATAAAAAAATATATATTTCAGTGTTTTTGGAAATTGAACCCCTAAGAAGGTGAAATAGAGGATGATATTTTTTTATGAAATCATTTTATTATGGAAGCATTTTTAAAGCTAAATTTACGAAAATTTAAATTTGGCTTGTCAGCTAGAAATAAAAAAATACATGTGTCACCGTTTTTGGAAATTAAATCCCTATGTGGGTGAAACGGGGGATGGAAGCTTTTACGGAAATTTTTCATTGTACAACCATTTTTTAAGCTATATCTAAAACATTTGTACCGTATTTGACTTCTCTGTTAGAAATAAAACATACGCACGTCTGGAAATTCAACCCCTAACGGAGTGAAATAGGGTGAGACTGATTCAATGACTCATCATCGCCCAGCGCAAACAGCTAAGGATAGAAACTTGAAATTTCGAGAGGGTGTGTGTCTTATACGGCAGGCGTCGTTTAGAAAAGGATTGTTCGAAATTCCACTCCTAAGGGGGTGGAATTGGGGATGAAAAGATTTTTCAAAGTATGTCTCTATTAAGGGAATTTTTAAGCTAGAGCTACGAAAACTGGTATTAGGTTTCTCAATCAGAAAATAAAAAATACCTGTTTCAGCATTTTTAGAAATTCAACGACTGAGGGGGAAAATAGTGGTTGAAAGTTTTTTTGAAAATAAATAATTACTGAAGAACTATTAAAGGATTATTAAGGCTACATCTACGACAGTTGATATTTGACTTCGCGGTTAGAAAAATAAACATACGTGCTACACCGTTTCTGGAAATTCGATCCCACGTTAAGTGCACTCTGTTTCTAAGTAAAGGATAAGTATCCACCGACATATTTTTAAGAATAAAATTTTGGATCGAAATTACGATCTTAAAAATATATTGTTACTGTAAATATTTGAAAATAGAGACTTATCTGAGTTAAAAAATCACAATGGATATACTTGAAAATATGTTATTTATGAGACTTTGCTGGCCGGCCGCTGTGACCGAACGGTTCTAGGCGCTTCAATCCGGATTCGCGTTGCTGCTACGGTCGCAGGTTCGAATCCTTCCTCGGACATGGACGTTTCTGATGTCCTCAGCTTAGTTAGGTTTAAGTAGATCTAAGTCTAGGGGACTGATGACCTCAGATGTTAATTCACATAGTGCTTAGAGCCATTTGAACATTTTTTTTTTTTAGTGTTTACTGAAACAGTCAGCTTGCCCATTACCAATGTTTACACTCTTGGTCTTCGATGGAAAAACCTTACTTTTCAGGGGTAATTTTTCTAATTTCAGAAATAGACTACAGCAAACAAAATGTGAATTAATATTTTTTTTAAATGGAATAAGTAGATATATCCAACTTGTTTTAGAGGGCTGGCTAGAGGCAAATGTCTGAAAAGAATTTCATGGTACAGCGCTGTACGCCACTGTGACCACTTTTTACACTACAATCGTCTTCATATCAAATGCTGCAACATGAAGAGCCCCTCAACGCCTGAGAGAGATGATCACTAATAGTATGCCAACAATAGGTCAGTGTCTGTTAAGACGTGATTGTCACCTGGATAAATAAAAGGACCGTCCGTTGTGGCCGAGCGCTTCTAGGCGCTTCAGTCTGGAACCGCGCGACCGCCACGGTCGCAGGTTCGAATCCTGCCTCGGGCATGGATGTGTGTGATGTCCTTAGGTTAGTTAGGTTTAAGTAGTTCTAAGTCCTAGGGGACTGATGACCTCAGATGGCTCAGAGCCATTTGAACCATAAATAAAAGGAAACAGAATAGACTGAGTTGTTCTGCAGATCATACGAAACATAAGTATCACTAGGCCTACTCGAAAACAAGAAAGATCGTATTAATGAGGAAAGCAATGGTACCGTTAGTAAATAACAACAGAAACGCAAAGCATATAAGATAATTGCGGAATGTTCCTACAGTCATACGCAATATCACCATAATTTCCCACGCAAGAAAGTGTCCAAAGAGACAACAAGACTTATTCCTGTGAGATCAAAAGTATTTTTAGACGAAACTTCCATTGCTCAGTGAATTTCGTTTGAGAAGGAGATCAAAGGCAAGATCGTAGGGAAGAAAAAGAGGGGACGAGCGGGAACACACTGTTGAAAAAAAAATCATTGTGATGGAGATAAAGAAAACTGCTGAAGCGAGAAATCTGGGGATGGAGAGGCGAGACTTAGTCTTTTCAGTGGAGAAGAAGGGATCGCTTGAATGCATCTTTGGGATTTCTGTCGTACGAACAGATTTTTCGGTTTAAGATTAATGAGCCGAGTTATGTTTGGTATATGCATTTAGCTAATTTCTGGCGTGCTTAGTTGAACACTGACTGAAACTCGATTCATATTTCAAGCGTAGTATTCCTGCGATTACCTGTTTGGCTCGTTGTTACAATGTTTCTCACTTATAATTGCTTAGAAAATTTATATAAAAAGCAGTCTTGATGCAGTTCATTCTTTCAATAGCAACGCTTTCCATCCATTCATCCATCCATCCATCCATCCATCCATAGGAATCATTCTTCATGTTCGTTTATGAGTGAAACGTGAGTAGGAAGTTGTTTGTATGCCTTTGACTCTATACACACAGATTACGTTCTTTAAATTTCTGCGGGCCGTCAAATGTTGATCTTCAAGTACCTTGCCACTTCAGACTTTTAGAATCTTGGAGTCTGCTCCGAGTCAAATACGCCTGTGACATTTCAAGATGTTCTTCAAGTCTACACATTACGTCCCACCGTCCACCCCCCTCCCTCCCCCTTCCCCGTCATTCGTAAAACCTCCGTCACATGTATCGCAAATGCGACGGCGAATGTTCATCAGAGACAAGGGTATCGTCAGGATACAGATGTTGTTGTAACAATACCATTCAATGAAGTGTGTCCTTTTTTTTGGCCAGGTACCATCAAAAGCGGCCACTATGTCCCTGTCACCATCTTTTTCGATAACAGATTCTTCTGCAGCACTTTTCATTGATGATTCTGCAACTTCTGTCACAGCCCCAAGCAGTAAGCCATAATATCTCTCAAATTTTGCTGGAGGAGATGGAAGATTCATCACTGCACAAAGTGTTCTTGCTGCCTTCTGTTTCCTACCAATGCAGCGCATGCCATATGCTACCCTCAGATTCACGTCTTAACCTTTGTTTACGATTTTAGATGTCATGGAAGACGCACCAACGTTGCATTTGCTCCGTATCACAGATAAGTTCGTAGCAAGGCCTTTCCTGGCACTCTCATCTTCCACCACATAAACTCATTGCACACCAAAGCAACGCTTGCTCATAACGTTGTCCAATATCAGCTGTGACAGTATGTTAACATCAACAATAATATTACACGAACCTTCAGATTCACAGCCTCCATTTTCATTAGCACCAAAAACAAGTTTCCTTCTTGAAGCACGCCGCGGTGGTTTGCTTACCGGCTCTGAGAGGTTGCAGTCTTGAGCCTCTGGTGTGACATTTGTTTTCTACATCTACATCTATACTCCGCGAGCCACCTTACGGTGTGTGGCGGAGGGTACTTATTGTACCACTATCTGATCCCCCCTTCCCTGTTCCATTCACGAATTGTGCGTGGGAAGAACGACTGCTTGTAAGTCTCCGTATTTGCTCTAATTTCTCGGATCTTTTCGTTGTGATCATTACGCGAGATATATGTGGGCGGTAGTAATATGTTGCCCATCTCTTCCCGGAATGTGCTCTCTCGTAATTTCGATAATAAACCTCTCCGTATTGCGTAACGCCTTTCTTGAAGTGTCCGCCACTGGAGCTTGTTCAGCATCTCCGTAACGCTCTCGCGCTGACTAAATGTCCCCATGACGAATCGCGCTGCTTTTCGCTGGATCATGTCTATCTCTTCTATTAATCCAACCTGGTAAGGGTCCCATACTGATGAGCAATACTCAAGAATCGGACGAACAAGCGTTTTGTAAGCTACTTCTTTCGTCGATGAGTCACATTTTCTTAGAATTCTTCCTATGAATCTCAACCTGGCGCCTGCTTTTCCCACTATTTGTTTTATGTGATCATTCCACTTCAGATCGCTCCGGATAGTAACTCCTAAGTATTTTACGGTCGTTACCGCTTCCAATGATTTACCACCTATGGCATAATCGTACTGGAATGGATTTCTGCCCCTATGTATGCGCATTATATTACATTTATCTACGTTTAGGGAAAGCTGCCAGCTGTCGCACCATTCATTAATCCTCTGCAGGTCTTCCTGGAGTACGTACGAGTCTTCTGATGTTGCTACTTTCTTGTAGACAACCGTGTCATCTGCAAATAGCCTCACGGAGCTACCGATGTTGTCAACTAAGTCATTTATGTATATTGTAAACAATAAAGGTCCTATCACGCTTCCTTGCGGTACTCCCGAAATTACCTCTACATCTGCAGATTTTGAACCGTTAAGAATGACATGTTGTGTTCTTTCTTCTAGGAAATCCTGAATCCAATCACAAACCTGGTCCGATATTCCGTAAGCTCGTATTTTTTTCACTAAACGTAAGTGCGGAACCGTATCAAATGCCTTCCTGAAGTCCAGGAATACGGCATCAATCTGCTCGCCAGTGTCTACGGCACTGTGAATTTCTTGGACAAATAGGGCGAGCTGAGTTTCACATGATCTCTGTTTGCGGAATCCATGTTGGTTATGATGAAGGAGATTTGTATTATCTAAGAACGTCATAATACGAGAACATAAAACATGTTCCATTATTCTACAACAGATTGACGTAAGCGAAATAGGCCTATAATTATTCGCATCTGATTTATGACCCTTCTTGAAAATGGGAACGACCTGCGCTTTCTTGCCGGCCGAAGTGGCCGTGCGGTTAAAGGCGCTGCAGTCTGGAACCGCAAGACCGCTACGGTCGCAGGTTCGAATCCTGCCTCGGGCATGGATGTTTGTGATGTCCTTAGGTTAGTTAGGTTTAACTAGTTCTAAGTTCTAGGGGACTAATGACCTCAGCAGTTGAGTCCCATAGTGCTCAGAGCCATTTCAACCATTTTGCGCTTTCTTCCAGTCGCTAGGTACTTTACGTTCTTCCAGAGATCTACGATAAATTGCTGATAGAAAGGGGGCAAGTTCTTTAGCATAATCACTGTAGAATTTTACGGGTATCTCGTCTGGTCCGGATGCTTTTCCGCTACTAAGTGATAGCAGTTGTTTTTCAATTCCGATATCGTTTATTTCAATATTTTCCATTTTGGCGTCTGTGCGACGGCTGAAGTCAGGGACCGTGTTACGATTTTCCGCAGTGAAACAGTTTCGGAACACTGAATTCAGTATTTCTGCCTTTCTTCGGTCGTCCTCTGTTTCGGTGCCATCGTGGTCAACGAGTGACTGAATAGGGGATTTAGATCCGCTTACCGATTTTACATATGACCAAAACTTTTTAGGGTTCTTATTTAGATTGTTTGCCAATGTTTTATGTTCGAATTCGTTGAATGCTTCTCTCATTGCTCTCTTTACGCTCTTTTTCGCTTCGTTCAGCTTTTCCTTATCAGCTATGATTCGACTACTCTTAAACCTATGATGAAGCTTTCTTTGTTTCCGTAGTACCTTTCGTACATGATTGTTATACCACGGTGGATCTTTCCCCTCGCTTTGGACCTTAGTCGGTACGAACTTATCTAAGGCGTACTGGACGATGTTTCTGAATTTTTTCCATTTTTGTTCCACATCCTCTTCCTCAGAAATGAACGTTTGATGGTGGTCACTCAGATATTCTGCGATTTGTGCCCTATCACTCTTGTTAAGCAAATATATTTTCCTTCCTTTCTTGGCATTTCTTATTACACTTGTAGTCATTGATGCAACCACTGACTTATGATCACTGATACCCTCTTCTACATTCACGGAGTCGAAAAGTTCCGGTCTATTTGTTGCTATGAGGTCTAAAACGTTAGCTTCACGAGTTGGTTCTCTAACTATCTGCTCGAAGTAATTCTCGGACAAGGCAGTCAGGATAATGTCACAAGAGTCTCTGTCCCTGGCTCCAGTTCTGATTGTGTGACTATCCCATTCTATACCTGGTAGATTGAAGTCTCCCCCTATTACAATAGTATGATCACGAAACTTCTTCACGACGTTCTGCAGGTTCTCTCTGAGGCGCTCAACTACTACGGTTGCTGATGCAGGTGGTCTATAGAAGCATCCGACTATCATATCTGACCCACCTTTGATACTTAACTTAACCCAGATTATTTCACATTCGCATTCGCTAATAACTTCACTGGATATTATTGAATTCTTTACTGCTATAAATACTCCTCCACCATTGGCGTTTATCCTATCCTTGCGGTATATATTCCATTCTGTGTCTAGGATTTCGTTACTGTTCACTTCCGGTTTTAACCAACTTTCCGTTCCTAATACTATATGCGCACTATTTCCTTCAATAAGCGATACTAATTCAGGAACCTTGCCCTGGATACTCCTGCAGTTTACCAATATTACGTTAACTTTTCCTGTTTTTGGTCTCTGAGGACGGACGTTCTTTATCAACGATGCTGATGTTCTCTCTGGTAAGCCGTCAGGTATTTTATCGTTTCGCCCAAGGGGGGGTCCCTCTAACCTAAAAAAACCTTTACTGTGTATCTGTTGCCCTGGTGACCTTGTTTACGGTTGAAGCAACGAGTTCTAGGCATCTTGTGCAATGATACACTCCTGGAAATTGAAATAAGAACACCGTGAATTCATTGTCCCAGGAAGGGGAAACTTTGTTGACACATTCCTGGGGTCAGATTCATCACATGATCACACTGACAGAACCACAGGCACATAGACACAGGCAACAGAGCATGCACAATGTCGGCACTAGTACAGTGTATATCCACCTTTCGCAGCAATGCAGGCTGCTATTCTCCCATGGAGACGATCGTAGAGATGCTGGATGTAGTCCTGTGGAACGGCTTGCCATGCCATTTCCACCTGGCGCCTCAGTTGGACCAGCGTTCGTGCTGGACGTGCAGACCGCGTGAGACGACGCTTCATCCAGTCCCAAACATGCTCAATGGGGGACAGATCCGGAGATCTTGCTGGCCAGGGTAGTTGACTTACACCTTCTAGAGCACATTGGGTGGCACGGGATACATGCGGACGTGCATTGTCCTGTTGGAACAGCAAGTTCCCTTGCCGGTCTAGGAATGGTAGAACGATGGGTTCGATGACGGTTTGGATGTACCGTGCACTATTCAGTGTCCCCTCGACGATCACCAGTGGTGTACGGCGAGTGTAGGAGATCGCTCCCCACACCATGATGCCGGGTGTTGGCCCTGTGTGCCTCGGTCGTATGCAGTCCTGATTGTGGCGCTCACCTGCACGGCGCCAAACACGCATACGACCATCATTGGCACCAAGGCAGAAGCGACTCTCATCGCTGAAGACGACACGTCTCCATTCGTCCCTCCATTCACGCCTGTCGCGACACCACTGGAGGCGGGCTGCACGATGTTGGGGCGTGAGTGGAAGACGGCCTAACGGTGTGCGGGACCGTAGCCCAGCTTCATGGAGACGGTTGCGAATGGTCCTCGCCGATACCCCAGGAGCAACAGTGTCCCTAATTTGCTGGGAAGTGGCGGTGCGGTCCCCTACGGCACTGCGTAGGATCCTACGGTCTTGGCGTGCATCCGTGCGTCGCTGCGGTCCGGTCCCAGGTCGACGGGCACGTGCACCTTCCGCCGACCACTGGCGACAACATCGATGTACTGTGGAGACCTCACGCCCCACGTGTTGAGCAATTCGGTGGTACGTCCACCCGGCCTCCCGCATGCCCACTATACGCCCTCGCTCAAAGTCCGTCAACTGCACATACGGTTCACGTCCACGCTGTCGCGGCATGCTACCAGTGTTAAAGACTGCGATGGAGCTCCGTATGCCACGGCAAACTGGCTGACACTGACGGCGGCGGTGCACAAATGCTGCGCAGCTAGCGCCATTCGACGGCCAACACCGCGGTTCCTGGTGTGTCCGCTGTGCCGTGCGTGTGATCATTGCTTGTACAGCCCTCTCGCAGTGTCCGGAGCAAGTATGGTGGGTCTGACACACCGGTGTCAATGTGTTCTTTTTTCCATTTCCAGGAGTGTATATCACAAACGAACACAAAACAACACAGCTAAACGAAAATCTTTTCGAAATTCACACCACCACACTGCAAGCCTTTCAAACCAGAGAACAAACAAAATCAGCGGTCAAAACGATGCACGTCGATAGAAGCAGAACATTGATATCAATAGTCCTTTGCCTCACTCATGACAATCTCTGGCGCAAATATAAACATTCGAATTCTACAGAGCGAAATACACTTACGTATGACGGAAGAACGCTGTGGACAGGATGTGGTGCTGCATCTTGGTACACTTAAGACCAAATAACGTGCCTTATAATCTCTCAAATATATATGAGTCGCTCGTTTCCAAAACGTCCTTCATCCAATTTTTGTGGAAATTGAGTTATTGTTACCATAGCGTTCATCAAATTTTTTTACATCATATGAAACTACTGTTTTCGCTCAAAACGTCCTTTAAACCATTACAATTTAATAATAAAACCCTGACATATGCCTACTTAGTTTCAGAATGTCCCTTATACAATCCAACATGGCCGACTCATCTACCGTTAATTTTTGTAACAAAACGACCTATATGCTTTACCTTTTTCTAAGCAGTGTGTCATTTTTTTTTTCAAAAGTGTCTCTCACACACAGTGCAACTACCAACCATTTTAAGGAATAGGATAATTTAAAATCATTATGTAGGGTATTTTTCCAGTGAGACGTGTTGTGGTAGAACTAGCTTTCAGCTGAAGCTAAGCTTTGTTTACTGTTGACGATAGGTTATGTTTTTTTGTTTATTGTGAAGTTGATGCTTATTTTGTTTGTTCACCATGGCGTTTTTGCTAGTTTTTATTGTCAAAATTCTTACCAATAATTGAAATTAGGTTGTTTCTAAGTGTTCTTCTGCGTTTAAAGTGAGCTTCGTGTACTGTACAGGCAGTGTTACAGGCCTAAAAGTTGATAAACTTTGTGGTTAACCAATGGAGGAACCACGACCTCAAACTACTGAACAACAGGTTATGGTGGGACCGAAGATAACTTCATGCCACAATAACAAAGGAAGGAAACGTATAAAGGATTCAGATAAATGGAAAAAGACAATAGAGAAGCGGAAGCTCTACACGTCAAAGACTTTGCCAGGACTACCACAGTCCTTCATTCTGATCAAATTTTTAAGTGTAATCAGCGTACAGTGCAAGATGTTCGTATGTTTCATGGAGGCTTTTATTCTTCTAAGAATAAAATTGATCAGGATAACTATATACTGCGAGTGAAACACCTAAACGGAGGAGAACTAATGAAGATGAACGGAAACAAATCACTGAAAATTATAATCGCTCTCTAATCCCACATACCAGACCTGGAAACACTTCTTTGGTTCGGGCATGTAAGAAATCCTTTTGTAGCATACTTGGCGTTAGTGAGAAAAGAGCTCAACCAGTTTGTAATAGACATTTCCGCTCCAGAAATCTAGCTGTAGAGAACAGAGTCTAAGCTAAAGGCATTCCGTAAAGTCATTCTGCCCACTTGAAAAACATTATTGCAGAAACACCAGAATTACAAGACAGTATTCTTCGAGCCATCTTTCAATAAGTAAGTTTCACAAAGCTTACAATTCAAGAGTAGAAAGTGATCTTCAAGTTGTATATTCATACTTTTATGAAATATTTGTCGAAGATAATAACTTAATCTTTGTCTCTCCTGCTGTGGACAAGTGCTCCAAATGCATCCAGTTTCAGTTGAAATTAGACAGCGGGGACAAATCGGTTGAAATTGACTTCAATCTCCACAAAATGAGGGCAGAAGCATTCTTTAATTTACTGAAAACTGAAAATGAAATCACCCTATCCTTTGACTGTCAAAAGAATTTGGTTTTACCCAAAATCCCTGACCAGGCAGCTTACTATAGTCGACTGTTCTATTTATTGAACTTTACTATCTGCCAAGGTAAATGTAAAGATAAGCAGACAAAAGACCTTGTTTTTATATATAACTGGACAGAATCGGACTTCAAAAAAGATTCGAATGAAATTGCATCAGCAATATTTCATAGGCTAAAAAATACTTGCTTGGAAGGAGTGACCACTATAAGGCGTTTTGCGGATGGTTGTGGACAAACCGGAACAGTTCAATGATGATTATGCTTCAATACTGGTTGGCAAATGAAGTGCCGCCAATTATTAAAGACACTGTTTAGTATTCCCTGTACCAGGTCATTCGCATATGCCGCCTGGCCGTGTATTTGGCAGAATTGAGGAAGAAATTCAAAATTATGACACTAGTATTGAGCATGAGAAATACATTGAAATCAGTGTTGAACTGTTTTCGGTATGAATGAGAGCTATAATATTTTTGACTGGAAGAAGGTATATGAAAATTACCAAAAGTAGTCTGGAAATTGTCAGTTTAAATTTTCAGCTGCTAAAAGATTTATTATAACACTAGGCAATGTGTCAACCTGTGAAGCGCTTGTTACAGGTGAACCTTGCTATAAAACCAATCTCGCAAAGGTGAAAAAAGTACTCAAACCTGGATTTAAAGTTCAAAACTTTTAACTACCAGCCGGCCGAAGTGGCCGAGCGGTTCTAGGCGCTACAGGTTGGAACCGCGCGACCGCTACGGTCGCAGGTTCGAACCCTGCCTCGGGCATGGATGTGTGTGATGTCCTTAGGTTAGTTAGGTTTAAGTGGTTCTGAGTTCTAGGGGACTGATGACCTCAGAAGTTAAGTCCCATAGTGCTCAGAGCCATTTGAACTACCCGTTATTACTACCTGGAGGAACAGTAAAAGAGCCGAAAGTGAAAGATGTCAACAAGCTTCTGACTCTTCACTTTGGGGAAAACTGGGCTCAAGATGAAGTCCTGGCCTTCTACAAAAATATTATTTTCAATCCAGTACAGAATAGACCTGAAGAACAATCTGATAATAAAGACGCCGTTGGACACAGGGACGATGAAAATGACTTTTAATTACTTCACAGTAGTTAATAGGACAAATCCAGATTTAAATAAGTAAATGACTACCCTTAAGGCACTTTAAAAATTATGTTCTCTGTAATGTGTGTAGGTTTAATGTAATGTTATTTTTTAATAATTTTCTGGTAAATGTATGTTTCTATCTGTTTCCCTAACTTAACCATAAATTATTTTAGTTGTTTTAAAAATACCTACAGACGTTGTTTCCACAAAAATTAAATTATGTACATTTACTAAACAAACACAGTTTATAATTCTTCCCCTATTTTCTTTTACAAACTGTCTCTTATCCAAAGTTTTTATTTTCAAAATGTTTCTTCTTCATATTTTGGTTCCAAACCGTCCCTTATCCGAGATTTTTTGATTTATAACAAAATTTTGAAATAAGTTATACTTATGATGTTTTTAATAACAAAAATAGATAACTAAGAAATGTGCAGAAAAAATTCAAGTTTATACATGCAACAGAAAATGTTAAATAAGTTTTTTAGGAATTACCGAAATTTATGCTGATTGGATAAAGGACATTTTGGAACCAAGCGACTCATATATTTTATATATCAAACTATTCAGGAAGATGTGAACAAAACAATATTTTTGAAACATCTAGTTGTTTGAAATTTTTGACGTCCTAGCCCCTGAAGAAGTTGCCTCGGGAAATGAAACGGGGATCCCTGCAGGGAAGGCGACGTTCTTTTCGAGAAACACTGTTGAGAAAATTTAGAGAACCGGCATTTGAAGCAGACTGCCAAACGTTTCTACTGCCACCAACATACATCGCGCATAAGGACCGTGAAGATAACGTATGAGAAACTAGGGCTCATACGGAGGCATACAGACAGTCGCTTTTCCCTCGCTCTATTTGTGAGTGGAACAGGAAAGGAAATGACGAGTAGTGGTACAGGGTCCCTCGGCCACGCACCTACGGTACCTGGGGAAGTTTTCTATCTAGACGTAGAAATGACTGAGGTTTACAACGGTATAGGACGCAGAATTGTTTTGTAACTATCGTTTTCATATGACATTGTAGTTTGACACTATCCTACCAATGACTAAAAACTTTCCATTCACTTCGTCTACCCGTTAGTCGATGTGCTCGTTCCACGTCATGACCTTACACACTGTGGCTCTAGCAATGACTCACAGAGCGTGCCTTGCGTTTTGTGAAGTACACAGAGTTACATTTCTCAACGTTAACATCCACTTGCCGTTAGTTGGATCAAGCTGATATTCTGTAAATTAGAGATACCGCTCCTTATTCACCTAGTAAGATGTGGGAAACCGTCTGAAAATCACATCCAGGCTGTCCGGCACACCAACCCTACACCGTTAATCCGCCGGGCGGATTCGATCCGCGGCCGGCACACCTCCACGAATCCCGGAAGCGACGTACTAAGGAGCGCGGCTATCCGGCGGGTCGAGAACGACTTAAAACGGAACGACTGAATTCAAGCAAATGCTTCAAATGGCTCTGAGCACTATGGGACTTAACTTCTGTGGTCATCAGTCCCCTAGACTTAGAACTACTTAAACGTAACTAACCTAAGGACATCACACACATACATGCCCGAGGCAGGATTCGAACCTGCGACCGTAGCGGTCGCGCGGTGCCAGACTGTAGCGCCTAGAAACGCTCGGCCACACCGGCCGGCTGAATTCAAGCAGTTTTGGAAAGTTCAGATGTCAGGTTAAGATTCATTGAGAGAATTCTAGGGCAATGTAATTCACCTGCGAAGGGGTATATTACAAAATCGCCTTTAGATCGAGTGTTATAGGGTGACAATTTTTGAACTATATGAAAAAAAACATACATCACTTACAAACTACGGCGTGCACATACTTTATTCAATATGTAAACGTCACTATAGATATTCGTATTTAGGTTATGACACTATAGATATGCCGGCCGTCGTTGGCGGTTATGTGCCGCAGACGAATAGCGAAATTCTGCATGACCAGATGAAGTGTCGGAATATCGATGTTGTCGATGACCTCCTGAATGATGAATGGTTTTGGGATTATTGCTGTACACCATGTCTTTAATATGGCCCCACAAAAAGGTATCATATGTGTTCAGATCCGCAGAATATGGCGACCATTCGAGGCCCATGCCAGTGGCCTCTGGGTACCCAGGAGCCAGAATGCGGTCCCCAAAGCGATCCTCCAGGACATCGAACATTCTCCGGCTTAGACGGGGACGAACTCCGTCTTGCAGGGACATTATCTTGTCGAAACCAGGGTTACTTTGGATAGTGGGAATGAAATCATCTTCCAAAACCTTCACGTACCGTTTGGTAGTCATCGTGTCATCATGCAATATCGCACCGACTATTCCTTGACTGGATATTGCACATTACACAGTCACCGATTGAGGGCGAAGAGACCTCTTGATCGCGAAATGCGAATTCTCAGCCCCTAGATGCGCCAATTTTGCTTATTGATGAGCCCACCCAAATGAAACTGGGCTTCTTCGCTAAACCAAACCATACTAAGAATATAAATTCCCATCACGCCCAGCGGCCGGCCGTGTAGTTTGAACGTCCTAACGCAAACCGTTATGACGCTTTTATTTCATATAGTTCAAGAATTGCCACTCTGTACATACTGCGCGTCAGCCCGATGGCCTTACCAGATATGCATAGCGTAGCAGATAGAGAAAGACCAAAGAATGGCGGCTCGTATCGCCACTGTCCATTAGCAAGCGTAAGAGTGCCACGAGGATGATCCTACACCAGTGACACACACTTCAAGAGAGGCGTTGTGCATCACGGAGAATGCCTATTTAAGGAGAACAGAGCAAAATGTTATTTCCTCCTATATTTATTTCGCGAAGCGATAATGAAGGGAAAATAAGAGTAATTTCAGCTCATACGGAATATTATCAACGTCCGTACTTTCCACTTGGTATTTGCAAATAGAACACGAAGTGGGGAGATGATAGTGGTACACAAAATAATCTCTGCGTCACGCCATAAGGCGATCTTCGGAGACTAGATGTAGATGTAGGGCAGTAATACCCGAATGGTTCGGCAGCCGGTGTGGCCGAGCGGTTTTAGGCGCTTCAGTCTGGAACCGCGCGACCGCTACGATCGCAGGTTCTAATCCTGCCTCGGGCATGGATGTGTGTGATGTCCTTAGGTTAGTTAGGTTTAAGTAGTTCTAAGTTCTAGGGGACTGATAACCTCAGATGTTAAGTCCCATAGTGGTTCAAATGGTTCTGAGCACTATGGGACTTAACATCTGAGGTCATCAGTCCCCCAGAACTTAGAACTACTTAAACCTAACTAACCTAAGGACATCACACACATCCATGCCCGAGGCAGGTTTCGAACCTGCGACCGTAGCCGTCGCGCGGTTCCAGACTGAAGCGCCTAGAACCGCTCGGCCACTCCGGCCGGCCAGTCCCATAGTGCTCAGAGCCATTTGAAGCAACCCGAATGGTTCGCTGGATCGCACCCGAAATTAGGAGGAGCGTTCAATAACTAATGCAGTACACTTTTTCGGCTGATTTTGGTTGAGAAAATGTGGAATTTGTTGTGAGATATCGTGAAATAGAACCGCTTCAGCTCCTACAGTTTCATGAAGTACCGCAGGGCGCGACCGTATACGTAACCCTTTCTTTTTTGGGGGGAGGGGGGGGGGACCATTGTGTCCCAGATATCCATAGGCGTTTGTAGAACGGAGACCAGACATGTGAACAAAAGCGCGGTGAATCGTTGGGCGAGGCGTCTGTCATCACCGCAATAAGGTCGCGCAAACCTGTCCGATCTCCCGCGGGTCGACCGGCCATACACAGCCGTGACTCCTCCAATGTTGGAACGTGTGGATACTCTCATTCGAGGTGATCGACGGATCTTGGGGTACTCGAAGGTGTGAGCCGGCAGGGTTCCTCGACGCCTAACAGAAGACCAGAAAGAGCAGCGAAGGACGATCTGTGCGGGATTGCTTGCCTGTTACGAGGCTGATTGTGACAAATTTTTATCGAGCATCGGAAAAACGGTTTTCCATGGATTGGCGTCCCTCCTCTGGACGAAAAGTTCGGAGCCGCACCTTCAGTTGGTAAAGTGATGGCGACACAACTCCGCAGCCATCGTTTACCTCTGTCGTCTACGGCCCGTGCGGCGCCACAAATCCCTCGGCGCCGGTTTTGGATTGCGCTATTTTGCCATGCGTGTTGTACTTCAACCACGGCGGCATGCAAACACTTTGAAAACTTAGCCGTTTCGTAAATGCTTACAACCTTGGCCGCATACCGGCTGCTGTGGCCGAGCGGTTCTAGGCGCTTCAGTCCAGAACCGCGCTGCTGTTACGGTTGCAGGTTCGAATCCTGCCTCGGGCATGGATGTGTGTGATGTGCTTAGGTTAGTTAGGTTTAAGTAGTTCTAACAAGGGAACATCCCCATCGCACCCCCCTCAGATTTAGTTATAAGTTGGCATAGTGGATAGGCCTTGAAAAACTGAACACAGATCAATCGAGAAAACAGGAAGAAGTTGTGTGGAACTATGAAAAAATAAACAAAATATACAAACTGTGTAGTCCAATCCGGGATAGGCAATATTGAGAACACTATGCGCTCAGGAGCGCCGTGGTCCCGTGGTTAGCGTGAGCAGCTGCGGAAAGAGAGATCTTTAGTTCAAATCTTCCCTCGACTGAAAATTTTATTTTCTTTATTTTAGCAAAGTTATGATCTGTCCGTTCGTTCATTGACGTCTCTGTTCACTATAATAAGTTTAGTGTCTGTGTTTTGCGACCGCGCCGCAAAACCGTGCGATTAGTAGACGAAAGGACGTGCCTCTCCAATGGGAACCGAAAACATTTGATCGCAAGGTCATAGGTCAACCGATTCCTCCACAGGAAAATACGTCTGATATATTCTATACGACACTGGTGACGGCGTGTGCGTCACATGACAGGAATATGTTGTCGACCCACCTAACTAGTACACTTGGCGAATGGGTAAAAAGATTCTTCTACCTTGCCCGATTTATGTTTTCTTGTGGATGTGATAATCACTCCCAAAAAAGTGATGAAAACATAAGAGTTTGTCACATAAAGTGAAAATAAAAAGTTAAACCTTTTCACTTGGGGGGAAGACTTGAACCAAGGACCTCTCGTTCTACAGCTGGTCACGCTAACCACGGGACCACGGCGCTCCTGAACTCGCACCGTCCTTGTTATTGCCTATGCTGCGCATGGACTACTCAGTATATTTTGCTTATTTGTTCATAGTTCCACACAACTTCTTCCTGTTTTCTCGATCGATCTGTGTTCAGTTTTTCAAGGCCTATCCACTGTGCCAACTTATAACTAAATCTGAGGGGGGTGCGATGGGGATGTTCCCTTGTAAGTCTAGGGGACTGATGACCTCAGATGTTAAGTCCCATAATGCTTAGAGCCATTTGAACCATTTTGAATCTTGGTCCCAGAAGCCAATGATCAAGCCTTTTGGACGTCAGATAAATCGCTCATTTTCCGCATTGCTACAACGACTGCATTATTTTTCGTGTCCCCCCTTCGCCTCCCCCATCCCGGACACGCTTCATATACCCTCCACTGCTAGTGCTGCCACCTGCAACCTGTGAGTGGTTATTGCACATTGACGTGGAACGTATCTGGCGGTCACGTTAATGTGGCTGGACACACGCTGAACAATACAAACATACGAGTTTCTTCTTAAGAAGGCGTCTACGTCGAACTGAATCGAAACGTAGTTGAATATTAACAAACGATTTCTGACATGTTGAGACATTCTGTTATGTACATAGTTCCGCGTAGTCAGCGCTTACACAACTTTCCCACTAGAGCGCGTCCCGCTAAGCACAACAGCGTAGGCGCAGCGGTCGTCCGTCTCCGCACTACGAGATGGTGCTGCCTTAGAGACGGACCGAGTTCTGCTTCTGCCGATCCGCGTATTAATACATAACGCAGCCAATGAGATAGCTGCTAACGTAGAACCTTTTCTCCTGGCAAATCACACTCGCGAAGTGGTACATGAACGCGCGAGGTATTATAACGATTGTACAGACCTCCGATTAGTCAGTCTGCTTTTGTCTGCAGCAGTCTGTACGAGTTCTACGTTTGTCTGTACCAGTGTATAGTCAAGTTTCAGTCTGCGCCTAATAAGATTACCATATTCCTGTACATAACCATGAAGATAAATGTATAGACACTTTTGTCAGCAATCAGAGATATATGTGAGAATAAGATTAACGTACCAATACCAAAGGAACTTCAGAGGTCAATTGTAAATAGCATCCTGAACCAAGTTAAGTAATTTTTATGATTGTTATTATTTTAATAAATATGTGTGAAAATTAATCAAGTTCTGTTTAAAGTTGGTCACCGTCAATCTGCTACTCTAAGCGTGCAAGTGGCATTTCTATCGTCTGACCTAACGGCAGAAGATAAACACGCCACGATAAGACCACGAGACATATTGCTGACACTCGCCTACTTCGTTAGAGCGAAAAGTCAAATAATCTGATGGTGTGTGTTCTGAAGGTCTTACAGTAAGCACACCACACCTTCATTTGGGATGGTTGCTAAATTTATACCTATTTGTTTTCGACTGTTTCGGCTGTTAAGATGAGAAGGACAATCGAGAAAGCGTTTCCGTGTTTAGAGAAAATGAAAGCGCGATTTATTCGCCATTGGAGATGGCACGTGGTTCCGCTCTCCCATTAGGCGAGAGCACAGTTGCATGATCAGCACGCAACGCATGCGGCGGGGCTGTTACTCAGCCACAGCACGCAACGAGAGACGCAAATTGATTTCACCAGGCTACGCACTGCATCCGGTCTACCTCGCTTCCCAAAGGGCGTTCCCTGCCTTTTTGTTCCAGAATAAGAGACAACAGTACTGCTGTGTAGGCGGGACGTCTGTTACTGTGCAGGGCCACATATCTTTAGTGATCCGAGCAACTGTTACTTCTGATCTGCGGGGTTAAATAGCGAACAGGAACTGTACTCGATACTTCACTACGAATATATGATTTCACCTCGCAGGAGAGACTGCCAAGTTGTCGGTGTGCTTGCGGAAAATACTGTAACACCACACGCTGAACCAAAAATCGAGACCTCTCCCGTCATATGGGGATAATAAAACGTGATATATGCTACAAGCACGGCAAGAATAGTAGAAGCCCCGACTGATATTCGTACTGTTTGCAAATTGCGTGTTTCCCTTATTGCGTTAATATTGTCCAGCCATTATTGACTTTCACCTTAACGTACTGGGACGTCGTTTCCAATAACCCGTAATGAAACCCCTACGTGCACAGACTGTTATTTCAGTTTCATTTGGTTCTGTATATGACACATCAGATGTTAATCACTTAGCGTAATTTGACGATAAATCGTTTCTCGTCACCCCTATAGACACGCCACATCATTTTCGTTGTGATTAATTGGCACAGTGAAAGATATATTGCGACACAGCGAAACAATAACCGGTGACATCTCAACACTTCACAATTTGTTAGACTGAAATCGAACTCTCTTTGCGCTCCGTGAAGCACACGTGTGGAACGACTCTGAAATATGAGCCCTTGGTTCGACAGTATCGTTTTGTAAGCATAGTGATTACACAAAGAGTGCTTTTATTATATTTTTAAAGAAGAGTTTTTACTAGATGCATAGTTTTTCAGAGGAAAGAAGTTGTTTCACTCATACAAGATGGAAACTAGTAGCCCTCTGGATTGCACCTACAAAGTTTCTTTTCCCCTTCCACGAGCATAGTATAATGCGGAGAGTGCTTATTTCAACTAAAACAACCTTCAGTTAATGACGGCTGTAAGTGTTTCTCATTAACCATTCAGTGGTAATATTTTACTCTAGAGATTCCGATGATATTTGTGTCATAAAATATTTCTAATTTCAGATTTATCAGATTTTAAAAGAATGTGGTCATACTGAAAAAAATTGTATTGCAACAATGAAGAACCAAGCAAAAGCGTCATGTATCTCAGAACTGATCGAATTGATACCTACCTCTGAAACTACTGTAACAAGTAGGAAAAGGTCATGGACTGAGATTCGTATAAAAGCAACTTACTGAGCTGTATGTACATTTCTTTACTACCAAAGCAATTAAATCACAGACTCTTAATTATTTAGAGTCTGCATCATTTTGCAAGGCATGGCCACCGTATAATATCGACTTTATTAATACAGTGGCATATATAATAACCACGTGGCCGTAATCACGTTAAACACTATGGCATTCGAAATATTGAGTTCCTCACTCCTCGATGACATAGGCAGTTTTATATGAACATTTACACGGATAACCTCGTAGTTAAGCTTTTCATTCATGCGCATTATTCTATGAATGTTCATGTGCTCTTTATTTATGACGACTTGATCGTCTGTTTTTTTCTTGTAAAAATCACCTGAAGACAAAAGTGTTTGTCTACAGAAATGCATTCAACTGTTTCCTTTGCGCTAGTGTAGGACCAATAGGAATCTATATGTAGTGTTGACGATTGTTTGAGTAAACTGGTATTGTTCGTATTTATTTGCAACTAAAGTTTTTAAGCAATGGCGAGTACTGTCTCACCATGTAAAAGATATAATGATTATTAAGTCTGTTGAGGATTCCGACAGTTTTGTGTTATCCCAAAGCGCAGTGTACTTTAATCACACGGCAGTTCTCCGCTGACATTTATCCCAAAAGATTTCTTCGCGCTACAGTTTAATGTCATATTTGATAAACGATATTCTCATTTCTGCGCTGTCAGATGTACGTAAGCGCGGCAGCCAAACTTAGCAACTACTGGCTGCATGAGCCAGCTTGGGAGTGGGGAGTCTCTAACCTATCGCTACTGAAAGGAAGCTAGTCAAAGACGATTTGAGTTGTACGCAGCCAAAGATACAGTGCTGGAAACGTACAGTAAGAATATCTATGGAGTGAGGATTGAGATAATCAGAACAGAATTTTTAGAACAAACATGCAATGTCTCGAAGACAAATGAGTATAGTGCGTGGTAACGTTTACTCATAAGCTTCCTACATATCCTGAATGTCATCAGGTGTACATGCGAGATCGTAGAGATACTGCTCAAAAGTACTGTGAATTCTGCACACGCGATTCATAGACATCTTCAAAATTTACATTCGATATCTGGAGTTATTTTATTTATTTTACATGATGAGAAGTTAGATATGCAAAGTAATTAAAATAAAAACACAGTAAATTGAAACAAGATACTGAGGATAATAACATAATACAGCACGACACATACGGTTTTCTATTAAATGGAACTAGATTTCCAGAATTTCGCCAATTTGATGGCCTTACCACTTTCTGCGTAAAGATCTTCTGTGGTCCGGGGATCGGGGAGGTTTCTGCAGACCAGAAGGTGTCGTGTGTCATGTAGGTCGCCACACTCACATAATTCCTCCTTAGCAGTGTGCCCCACTTCCTGAGGTTCGCCTTGTATCTTGACAGTCCTGTCCTCAGTCAGTTTAGAACCTCCCATGTTGCATACGACAGATGAAAGCCTGCGGTAGGCTCCTCTTTCATGGTCTTACTACTCCCTTCACATAATGAATCTTGCCATAATTCTGTTCGAAGAGTTTCAGGTGCTGACGGAATTGTTGATGATGTGTGCATGAAGCGCCTTCTTAACTTCAGCCTAGGTCTTTGTGCTTCATGTCCGAATAGGGGATGGCTGGGGTCGGTTTCGTGTTTCTTTTTCTCAATTTCTGCTGCTGTTCTTCTGCGGACGTCAGGTGGCGCTATACTCATAATATGGCAGATTTTAGTGGCGGGGATTGGTCGTAGGCACCATCACGATGAGCCCAGTCTGATTCATTGGGGTATCCACCCACCTATTTGATGAGCACGTTAGGCTGTGATCTCCAGGTGCTGCCAGTGAGTTTACGTATGTGTTGTTCTGGGAAGATACTTCCAGCCTTGTTACTTGGCAGTGATATTGAAATGTGAGACTATGATCCAACTTTACTTCCGGGTATTTTGAAGAATCTTAGTGGCACAGTTGTTGCCCTCTCCAATAATACTTAACTTTCTCCTGGCTTTCCGGTTTCTCAGACGAGAAGCAAAGACCTGCGTCTTTCTGAGATTTCGCTTCAGGCGGTTATCATAATACTTGCCGAGATCTTCGAGGGCTGCTGTGGACTTCGTCCCACTTCCTCAAAGGTTTGCCTTGAGGTGCAGTTGCTGTGTCACCTGCACTAATAAATGTTCTTGTACCAGGGTTGATTGATTGGCCGTTAGTGTAGATGTTGTACAGTAGTGGTTCCAGTACACTAGCCTAAGGGATACCATGCTACAAGGTCCTCCATTGTCTCTGCCTGTTTTGCTGAATGGCAAAGAACCACCTGTTTTGCAGCAAACACTGGATGAACTGTGTTAAGCGGTAGTCTTCTGTGACTGAATATACCTTTATAACCAACTTCTTGTGGTTGACGGTATCTCACACTGCTGACAGATCTATGAATGCCACTCCTGTGATTTGTCCTCTTTCGTGTCCATCTTCTACGTACAGAGTCAGACTAAGGATCTGACTACAGCATGACCTTCCTGGGCGGAAACCCGACTGTTCATTTATAAGGTTTTCATCAACATGGGTATTTAGAGTGAATTTGGCTTAAAGCATTGAAGCAAGGGCACTTTGCATGTGCCAGTCAACTGTATGGAATTAGCGCAGTAAAGAAGAGACGTGCAGAATACCACAAAGGAGCTATCATGACATGACGTGCCCATGACAAGCCCGTGAAACAAACTGCGCGATCTGCTGGTGTATTAACGAGGACTGACCGACGTTTCTACAAGGAATGATGTACCGTTCCGCCGGCCGAAGTGGCCGTGCGGTTAAAGGCGCTGCAGTCTGGAACCGCAAGACCGCTATGGTCGCAGGTTCGAATCCTGCCTCGGGCATGGATGTTTGTGATGTCCTTAGGTTAGTTAGGTTTAACTAGTTCTAAGTTCAATGGGGACTAATGACCTCAGCAGTTGTCCCATAGTGCTCAGAGCCATTTGAACCATTTTTGTACCGTTCCAGCCACGTTAACACGCCCTAAGAACGGTGGTCGTAAAAAGATCGTAACGGTGACGAATTTCAAGCGTGTCAATGATACTCGGATTCGACCCCGACAGGAAGTACCGCTTCCGGGAAATGCAAGTGTATCGCAACTAGTTTCAGAGCGAACATTGCGAAGGGACCTACATGCAATGGAAATCTGGAGTCGGATACCTCGCAGGAGGTCATTGTCAGTGCGCCATGTGAAGTTTCTGGGTCACACAACGAGGAAACTTGACGGCAGCTGACGGGAAGCGTATACTGTGGGACGACGAGTCGCGCTTTTCCGTCTTTCTTCAAACGATGGGAGGTATCGAGTGCAGTAAGGGCTCAAAGAGGCGATTTGCCAACAGTGTTGCACGGAAAGCACAGTTCAAACCGGGGATGATTCTCTGCTGTTTTGGGGATGTTTTTCGCACTGCGAAGGGGGCCCGTTGGTTCAGGTTACCGTAAACATGAACTATGATTATCATAGGATATAGGTTCCGCATTTATGCATAAACATTTTTCCTGTTACTCAAACATGTTTCTTTCAAGTTAAGAACAGTTAAGCTCACAGGATTGTTAGCATACGTTCCTGGTATGACGAAGACTCGTGCACCCTGTTGCACTTCGATTATACAGCTAAATCAGCCCATTTTAATTCTATGCAAAAAAAAGGCAAGTGAAACTTAACAGACAATCGAGTCGTTCTAGGGACTTTAATGTTCAACCAGTGGCTTGATCTGGGCCTGGCCTACCTGAAGAAACACGTGAACGGTCTTCCACACCGAAATGAGGCCATTCTCGAGGCGAGAGGCGATGTTGCGCAGTATGATACATGTCCACAAGGGTACACGTCCACAAGGGAGGGGGGGGGGGGGGGTGGAAGCAATTGCCTCCTCCTGGAATCACTGGTAGGCCTAATTTCAAAACTCTCGCGTTTCTAGAAACCATTGTCTCTTGATTCTACTCAAGCATATGCAAGGGGCCACACTCTGACTTCAGTAAACATTACGTTGTTTGGTTGCGAGTGTTCACGGGCAGTCATACCGTTCTCTTGTCTGTTAGTGATTTTGACGTGGTTCTGCATTCTTGGAGTTTTGCAGAACGTTTTCTAAACAGTGTATCCGATCTTTACCCTGACACTTCCTTGTACAGTCCTTAGTGAGCTACAGGAAGTGACAGCTCCAATACATCGCTCACTACAAACACGGCTGCTTTGTAGCCGTCCGACAGCGGTCTCCAGTTTCGGCAAGGATAGCTCCTTCGCTTGCGCACGTCCTAATCCCAACAGTAAATTTATATTTGATCCATCAAAGTTTTCTGAGGCTTCATTCTGCCTTCACGGCAGAGCGACTCTGGTAGAGTATGAAGAATACGATCATGTTCTGCTGTAGCTGTATTCACCTATACTTCATTTGTGGGTCCAAATACAGAAAAAAATACAAATTTCAGCGCTCGACGAGAAGAAAAAAAGGGGCAATATTCGAGGTCGGGAAAATGTTTAGGCCCACTTAAACTACATCGTTTTTAAACTGTATAGGGGAGAAGGAGGCGTTGCAAGCTTACGCGACATCCAGCAATCATGTTAGGACTTCTGCAGTCCAGTTGCCATGTCTAAACAATAGCGTACCAAACCATGGCAACGAAGGCCATTTTGATTGATTCCTAGGCTGATAACAGTTGGTTCTATATACCAATTTGATTGTTATTTTCAGACGTTTCCTACAGGCATATTCGTATTAATAATACAAAAATGAATCTACCTTAAAAAAATATTTACCAGATAACTATGAAACGAACATAGAAGAGGCTTTGTGAACAACGAGGATATGAGAGGCGTTCAATAAGTAATGCAACTTTTTTTCTCGGTCAGTTTCAGTTGAAAAAATGCAGAATTTGTTGGTGGACATCGTGGAATATTTCTGCTTTTGCCAACATAGTTTCATGAACTTCCAATATATGGCGGCGCCATACGTAGCCTTCAAAACTGTGTCTATAATGTAGGCGCGTTCGAAGCAGAGAGCTGTCATTGAGTCTTTTTTGGCGGAAAACCAGAGCATTGCAAATATTCATACGTGCTTGCAGAATGTCTACGGAGACCTGGCAGTTAACAAAAGCTCGGTGAGTCGTTGGGCGAGGCGTCTGTCATCATCGCAACAAGGGCGTGCAAACCAGTCCGACCTGCAGCGAGCTGGACGGCTGCCGACTGCTGTGACTCCTGCATTGTTGGAACGTGCGGATATTCTCACTTGAGACGATCGAAGGATCGCAATGAATCACCTCGTTGGTCAACTTCCCTCCTCCATGACGACGCAAGGTCTTACCCTGGACCCAGCGAGATGACGGTGTGGTTATCACCTTGGACACGCATTCGGGAGGACGACAGTTCAAACAGGCGTCCGGCCATCCTGATCTACGCTACTGGCCATTAAATTTGCTACACCAAGAAGAAATGCAGATGATAAACGGATATTCATTGGACAAATATATTATACTAGAACTGACATGTGATCACATTTTCACGCAATTTGGGTGCATAGATCCTGAAATCAGTACCAAGAACAACCACCTCGAGCCGTAATAAGGGCCTTCATACGCCTGGGAATTGAGTCAAACAGAGCTTGGATGGCTTATACAGGTACAGTTGCCATGCAGCTTCAATACGTTTCCACAGTTCATCAAGAGCAGTGACTGGCGTATTGTGACGAGCCAGTTGCTCGGCCACCATTGACCAGACGTTTTCAATTGGTGAGAGATCTGGAGAATGTGCTGGTCAGGGCAGCAGTCGAACATTTTCTGTATCCAGAAAGGCCCGTACAGGACCTGCAACATGCGGTCGTGCATTATCCTGCTGAAATGTAGGGTTTCGCAGGGATCGAATGAAGTGTAGAGCCACGGGTCGTAACACATCTGAAATGTAACGTCCACTGTTCAGAGTGCCGTCAATGCGAACAAGGGGCGACCGAGGCGTGTGACCAATGGCACCCCATATCATCACGCCGGGTGATACGCCACGCTTCCAATGTGCGTTCACCGCGATGTCGCCAAACACAGATGCGACCACCATGATGCTGTAAACAGAACCTGGATTCATCCGAAAAAATGACGTTTTGCCATTCGTGCACCCAGGTTTTTCGTTGAGTACACCATCGCAGGCTCTCCTGTCTGTGATGCAGCGTCAAGGGTAACCGCAGCCATGGTCTTCGAGCTGATAGTCCATGCTGCTGCAAACGTCATCGAACTGTTCGTGCAGATGGTTGTTGTTTTGCAAACGTCCGCAACTGTTGACTCAGGGATCGAGACGTGGCTGCACGATCCGTTACAGCCATGCGGATAAGGTGCCTGTCATCTCGACTGCTAGTGATACGAGGCCGTTGGGATCCAGCACGGCGTTCCGTATTACCCTCCTGAACCCACCGATTCCATATTCTGCTAACAGTCATTGGATCTCGACCAACGCGACCAGCAACGTCACGATACGATAAACCGCACTCGCTACAATCCGACCATTATCAAAGTCGGAAACGTGGTGGTACGCATGTCTCCTCCTTACACGAGGCATCACAACAACGTTTTACCAGGCAACGCCGGTCAACTGCTGTTTGTGTATGAGAAATCGGTTGGAAACTTTCCTCATGTCAGCACGTTGTAGGTATCGCCACCGGCGCCAACCTTGTGTGAATGCTCTGAAAAGCTAATCATTTGCATATCACAGCATCTTCTTCCTGTCGGTTAAATTTCGCGTCTGTAGCACTGGATCTTCGTGGTGTAGCAGTTTTAATGGTCAGTAGTGTATTTGACGTCAAGGCAGGATTCAACAATAAAATTTTTAGAAACGATAAAAACTTGTTTTATGCAGTAATATCTTCGATTTTAAATCGTAACTAATAACGCAGAAATCGTAATAAAATTTGAAAAAATATATTATTACTGTCAAAACGACAATAAAAGACGCTATGTTACTAACAGCTTTTCGCGGAGCACTTATTCATTTCACCAGTTTTCCGCGGATCACTGTTTGGGAAACCGTGCTATAGAGGTGGCCTAATCCTCCACTGAGTGGGAAATGGATGATGATTATGATGCAGTCCGGCCAGGTAAAAACAGTGTCTTTAGCCTTAGCGACCCACCGGTGTGGTGAATCTGTGTAGGGCGGTGCTGCGACTTGAGCGGGACGCGCAGGAAATTACAGAACGTCTTCCGTTTCGCTATGCAGGCAGCCACGTGGCTGCGGCGGCGATTACGCAGAGGGCTGTGGCGTTCGTCTTCATTAGTCGTCCCAGCCCAGGAGCAGCAATTGTTAGTCCGGTCGTAAATAGTCCTTTAATGGGCGTCGGCAGGCACGCGCCTACCGGGATCAAAAGCGCCGCCGCCCGTAAAGAGGGGCTCACCGGCGCGGCGTGGGCGATGGAGGAGTGGGAGGACAGGGGTGTGCGGTGAGGGGGGTGGGAGGGGGGGGGGACTGCGACGGCAGCGCCGGCAGAAAAACGGCGGTGCTTTTGTGTCTGTGACTGTTTGTCTCGAATGGCGAGTCGTTACTGCGAGGCGGTCTACAAGTCTCAGAGTAGATGGCAGTCGTTAAAAATACACCGATTGCGTGCGCACGAAAGAAATTACAAGTCGCGGCAGAAGAATATCATTTATATGTGACTGACCCCTCGAAAGGTCGTGCTGAATCTCTGAGTCCTGTACTATTGAATCAAGTTTTTTTGAGGGACGTAGTTTTCCACTTGCGGCTATATAAGATTTTACACTTCCCGTACTGTTGAACTTCGCCGTCAAGCCATTTTCAAGCATATACAAATATACAAAGCAACGTATAAGGAATAATATAATGACGAGACAAAAACATACTGAAGAGCCAAAGAAACTGATGCACCTGCCTAAAATAGTGTAGCGCCCTCGCAAGCACGCAGAAGTGTCGCAACACGACGTGGCATGGGCTCTACTGATGTCTGAAGTAGGGCTGGAGGGAACTGACACCATGAATCCCACAGGGCTGTCCATAAATCCGTAAGAGTACGAGAGGGTGGAGATCTCTTCTGAACAGCACATTGCAAGGCATCCCAAATATGCTCAATAATGTTTGGTGGCCAGCGGAAGTGTTTTAACTCGGCAGAGTGTTCCTGGAGCCACTCTGTAGCAATTCTCGATGTGTGGGTTGCCGCACTGCCCTGATGGATTGGTCAAGTCCGTCAGAATACACAATGGACATGAATGGATGCAGGTGATCAGACAGGATGCTTACGTACGTGTCACCTGTCAGACTAGTATGTAGACGTATCAGAGGTTTCATATCACTCCAACTGCACACGCCCCACACCATTACAGGGCCTCCACCAGCTTGAAAAGTCCCCTTCTGACACGTCCATCCGCTCGAAACCATTTGAAACGAGACTCGTCCGACCAGGTAACATGTTTCTTGTCATCAACAGTCCAGGGTCGGTGTTGATGGTCCAAGGCGAGGCGTAAAGGGTAAACGAGTGGGCCTTCTGCTGCGAAAGCCCATATCGATGACGTTTCGTTGAATGGGTCGCACGCTGACACTTGTTGATGCCCCAGCACTGAAATCTGCAGCGCCGGCCGCTGTGGACGAGCGGTTCTAGGCGCTTCATTCCGAAACCGCGCTGCTGCTACGGTTGCAGGTTCGAATCCTGCCTTGGGCTTGGATGTGTGTGATGTTCCTAGTTAGGTTTCAGTAGTTCTAAGTGTAGGGGACTGGTGACCTCAGATGTTAAGTCCCACAGTGCTTGGAGCCATTTGAACCATTTGAAATCAGCAGCAATTTGCGGAAGGGTTGCACTTCTGTCACGCTGAACGATTCTCTTCAGTCAGCCGGATTCCTGATAGGTGCTCTCATGAAATGGCCGTACGGGAAATCCCCAGCCGCGCGGGATTAGCCGAGCGGTCTAGGCACTGCAGTCATGGATTGTGCGACTGGTCCCGGCGGAGGTTCGAGTCCTCCCTCGGGCATGGGTGTGTGTGTCTGTCCTTAGGATAATTTAGGTTAAGTAGTGTGTAAGCTTAGGGACTGATGACCATGGTAGTTAGGTCCCATAAGATTTCACACACATTTGAAAATTTTTTGGGAAATTCTCCACCTCATCGCTACCTCGGAGATGCTGCATCCCATCGCTCGTGCGCCGATAATAACACCACGTTCAAACTCACTTAAATTTGGATAATCTGCCATTGTAGCAACAGTAACCAATCTAATAACTGCGCCAGATACTTGTCTTATATAGGCGTTGCCGACCGCAGCGCCGTATTCTGCCTGTTTGCATATCTCTGTATTTGAATATGCATGCCTATATCAATTTCTTCGGCACTTCGGTGTAGCATTCCAATAGGAATGACTGGTTTGATGCGCAAAATATACGTGAAGTAAAACCACAACATCATACTTTTTTTATGGAAATTCCTAGGTCTATGTTGTCAACGGCAGAGTCGTTTAAATCATTTGTGAACGTGAGAATTCCGTAGTGGAGACAACATTAGGCAACAACACATACCCACACTGTATGTTACAAACACCAGGGGGGTTTACAAGTGTTCTGTTCAAAGGCAGCTTTTCACAATTCTACATGCTCTGCTGGCTTCTGCCATTCCCCTCAGGTCCGCATAATTTCAGCTTCTCAATCTTCTCCCACAAACTAGTCCTTCCAAAGCATCTGTTAGCGATCACTCCCATACCAATCAGTGTCCCATCCAGTTGATCTTTCTCCTTTCTCTCATAACCTGCAGCAGTCTTCTCCTCTCACCAACCCTCTCCAACTCTCTGTCGTTACTCACTCTTTCGACCCAGTTTATCTTCTACATTCTCCTCCACATCCACCTCTCAAATGCTTGTATCCTTTCTTCACCCTCTCGTCCTAGTGTCCAAGTTTCTGCCCCATAGAGTGCCACACTCCCTACAAAACACCTGTCAAGCCTCTTCCTGAGACCTTTATCTAGTTTGCCACTTAATAATCTCTTCTTTCTATGGAACGCCTCCTTCGCTATACCAACGTGAATTTTCACTTGCTGACGAAATGTCCATGCGCCTCTGAAATGCTTCTACCCTTTTTTCATCCTCTCGTCTTAGTGTCCAAATTTCTGCCCCATAGAGTTCGAAGCCTTGTTTTATTGCTTGTAAATTTATTGTTGTGTAGTTGCCACTTCGGAACTAATGATGCATGTAAATGCAACTGCATTAAATAAACATGTTTGGTGAAACATAGATGAGGATGTAATGCCACGTAAGGGCATTCTGATGAGCAGATACGACCTCGACTATTATTCTTAGATATCTAGCAGTATGGAATCTGCCTATCTGCCTTCATCCATAGTTCGCAAGATATTATGTGAGGAAAGGGCAAGCTGAGTTTTGCACGAGCGATCCCTTCTAAAACGGTGCTGGTTCGTGGACCGAGGCTCTTCCGACGCGACATACCGATATTAAGGGTATTGGTCTGCAATTCTGCGAGTTATTTCTTGTGCCCTTCTTATACGCAGGATTCACCTGCGCTTTTTTCCTGTAGTTTGGGGCTTTGCGCTGGGATAGATATTCACGATAAATGCAAGCTAAGTAAGGGGCCAGTGCCGTAGAATACTCTCTGAAAAGCCGAACGGGAATTCCACACGGACCTTATTTACTTGTTTTCAACTCTTTCACTTGTTTCTCTACGGGAGTCTGTGCGATGGCCTAACGTCGGTATGTTTGTACTTCTGCGTGAACGATTTCTTGAACGTGAAAAACTTCGGCTTTCGTTTTGCTATCTTCAACTGCCACATCAGACTAGCCAACAGGGCATCCTCTCTGAGTATATACTGCAACTCGCTACGTATCGCTCCCATAGGGCGCCCGAAGGCAAGGTTAGGCTATTTACGGAGGTCACAGATGTTCTGAAGTAATCATTCTTCCCGCCGTCCATATGCGAACATAACATGAAGAAGCCCTAAGAACTGGTTCAATGGGAACATACGTAACTTGAGTTCAGTTGACAAAAGTGAGGAGTATATAATGCAGCGCACGAAATAATGCAGTATGGCGAGATATGCTAAGCGCATAAATGAATCGATGTCATTCGACGTCAACCGCAGCTAGCAAGAAGGGAAGCAGCAGAATATGTAAAGAAACACCGTAAGTAACTAACATATCAGCTTTATAATCAAAACGCTGAAAATGGTTCAAATGGATCTTAGCACTATGCGACTTAACTTCTGAGGTCATCAATCGCCTGGAACTTAGAACTAATTAAACCTAACTAACCTAAGGACATCACACACATCGATGCCCGAAGCACGATTCGAACCTGCGACCGTACCGGTCGCTCGGCTCAAGACTGTAGCGCCTAGAACCACACGGCCACTCTGGCCGGCAACAAAACGCTGATTTTAACCTGCAACAGTTTAAAAATGTACAAATGTATTTATCCAATTTGCAGGATATTTTATAAATAAAAGCGAAACGCGTCTGGTGTAATTCTCTTTAATTAAATTGCGGTAAGCTCAAGACGGAAAACCAGTAGTAGCTGATCTGTTGTCAATTTTAATTATGGCTGCAGTCATTATTGTTCTTGAAATAGGTGAAAGATTCGCTTTAGAAGAAGTTTTCTTGAGATAGGCAGGCACAGTATTTTACGTAGCGTATTTGGCAACTAAGTGGCGGGCTGCCATTGGGGTATCGCTCGCGGGGGCGGGTGCAGTCCGCCAGCGTGAAGATGCCAGTTAATTGGAACAGCGCTCTAGTACTTCACCTCTAATGATATCGGGATCGAGCGCTAACCCCCCTTGAACCGTACGCTACTACCGTTTGCGTGACGTGGGCGACGAACAGGGGTCCCGTCCGCTGCTGAACGCGTCTCACGGCCGTCTCTTCTGAGCCGCGCGCACTCGGCGCCGATCCGTTGTTCCTGCCTCGAGGCAGACAACTCGCGAGTTGCTGCGGATCTCCGCATCGGGTCGCAGCTGCGAAGAATGGCACAGCCGCGGAGGCGCCGAGTTGTCTCCAAGTTCTGGGGTAAGCCGGGCAAGTGCCGGGCGCGCGCTGACAATATCACGATTCTTAAGAAGTCTTAGTCGTTGGCTGAAGAAGCAGAGAACTGGCCAAACGGCTAAAGTGAACACACGACAATCATGGGTATTTATTACTAGCTCAGTACCCGCTGCTTCACTCGCGTAGACTGTGTGGTCTACACAGCTTTTTTTCCCTTTATCGAATTTTTACACTGAAGAGCGAAAGAAACTGGTTCACCTGCCCTACTAGCACGCAGAAGTGCCGCAACACGACGTAGCATGGACTCGACTAATATCTGAAGTACTGCTGGACAGAACTGATACCATGAATCCCTCAGGGCTGTCTATAAATCCGTAAAATTACGAGGAGGTCGAGATCTCTTCTTGCGTGGCATCCCAAATATGCTCAATAATGTTCATTTCTGGGGAGTTTGGTGGCCAGCGGAAGTGTTTAAACTCAGCAGAGTGTTGCTGGAGCCACTCTGTAGCAATTCTGGACGTGTGGGGTATCGCATTTGTCCAAGTCTGTCGGAAAGCACAATGGACATGAATGGATGCAGGTGATCAGACAGGATTCTTAGATGCGTGTCACCTGTCAGAGTCGTATCTAGACTTATCATGGATCCTATATCACTCCAATTGCAGACGTCCCACACCATTACAGAACCTCCAACAGCTTGAACATTCCCCTGCTGACATGCAGGGTCCATAGATTCATGAGGTTATCTCCGTACCCGTACACGTCCATCCGCTCGATAGAATTTGAAACAAGACTCCTCCGATCACGCAACATGTTTCCACTCATAAACAGGCCAACGTCGGTGTTTGACGGGCCCAGGTGAGGCGTAAAGCTTTGTGTCGTGCAGTCATCAAGGGTACACGACTGGGCCTTCGACTCCGGAAGCCCACATCGATGATGTTTTGTTGAATGATTCACACGTTGACAATTGTTGATGGCTCAGCACTGAAATCTGGTTGGCACTGGTGGCCGAGCGGTTCTAGGCGCTACAGTCTGGACCGCGCGACCGCTACAGTCGCAGGTTCGAATCCTGCCTCGGGCATGGATGTGTGTCATGTCCTTAGGTTAGTTAGGATTAAGTAGTTCTAAGTTCTAGGGGGCTGATGACCTCAGAAGTCAAGTCCCATAGTGCTCAGAGCCATTTTTGAACTGAAATCTACAGCGATTTGCGGATGATTCCACTTCTGTCACGCTGAACGATTCTCTTCAGTCTTCTTTGCTCCCTTCTTGCAGTATCTTTTTCCGGCTGCAGCGATGTCGGAGATTTGATGTTTTTACCGGTTTCCTGATATTCATGGTACACTCGTGAAATGGTCGTACGGAAAAATCCCCACTCCATCGCTACTTTGGAGATGCTGTGTCCCATCGCTTGTGCGACGACTATAACATCACGTTCAAACTCACTTACATCTTGATAACCTGCCATTGTAGCAGCAGTAACCGATCTTATAACTGCGCTGGACACTTGTTGTCTTACATAAGCGTTGCCGACCACAGCACCATATTCTGCCTGTTTATATATCTCTGTATTTGAATGCGCATGCCTATATGAGTTACTTCGGCGCTTCAGTGTATGTTGTTCATAAACTGAAGCATCTTCTAAACTTTTCGCACTAATTAAGGCCATAGAAACACGATCTTTTCCGAAAGTATTTCTGACGAAAAAGCAATTTTGGTAGCTAGAGTCAGAGCTGTTTGTTAATCCAGCCTTTTGAGCTCTTGCGGTGATATTTCCATGGAATATTTCATCCCCTAAAAAAATGATTCAAATGGCTCTGAGCACTATGGGACTTAACTTCATAGGTCATCAGTTCCCTAGAACTTAGAAGTTCTTAAACCTAACTAACCTAAGGACATCACACACACATCCATGCCCGAGGCAGGATTCGAACCTGCGACCGTAGCGGTCCATCCCCTAAAATAATTGCTTTGGAAGTCAAATACCAAATTTCATAGATTTGTATTTAAATATGTTTTACTATAACGAAACATTTTCATAAAGAATTTCATTTCCTATTTCACCCCCCCCCCCCCCCCCCCAGGGGTTGAATTTCCAAGAACACACTGAAACACGTTTCTTTTTAATTTACAGACAAGAAGTGAAATACTAATTTTCAGAGATTTAGTTTCAAAAATACTTTAGCCACGCGGGGTAGCCGCGGGGTTTAAGGCGCCTTGCCACCGTTCGCGCGGCTTCTCCCGTCGGAGGTTCGAGTCACCCCTCGGGCGTCGGTGAGTGTGTTGTCCTTAGCGTAAGTTACGTTATGTTAGATTAAGTTGTGTGTAAGGCTAGGGACCGATGACCTCAGCAGTTTGATCTCATAGGAACTTACCACAAATTTCCAAATTTTTTTCAAATATGCTTTCATAATGAAATATTTCTATGAAAACCTTCATCCCGTATTTCACTCCCTTAGGTGTTGATTTTCGAAAAACACTGCAAAACGTATTTTTTGTAATTTCTAACCGGAAAGTAAAATACCAATTTCCATAGACGCAGCTTTAAAAATGCTTTCATAATGAAATGTTTTCATAAAACTTTTCAGTCCTATTTCATCCCCTTTGGGGCCGAATTTCCATTAACAGTGGAATACGTATTTTTTATTTACACCCGAGAAGTCAAATACTACTTTCCACAGGTGAAGCTTTAAAAATACCTTTGCAGTACTTAAATAATGCCGGCCGGAGTGGCCCTTGCGGTTCTAGGCGCTACAGTCTGGAACCGCGTGACCGCTACGGTCGCGGGTTCGAATCCTGCCTCGGGCATAGATGTGTGTGGTGTCCTTAGGTTAGTTAGGTTCAAGTAGTTCTAAGTTCTAGGGGACTGATGACCACAGCAGTTAAGTCCCGTAGTGCTCAGAGCCATTTGAACCATTTGAACTTAAATAATGATTTATTTTCAAAATAAACTTTCACCTACTGTTTTATCCCATTAGTGGTTGAATATCCAAAAATTCTGAAGTATATGTTTTTTTTTTTTTAATTTCTGACCAAGAAGCCGATACCAATTTTCGTAGTTCTAGCTTCAAAATTGCTTTACTAGCGAGATTTTTAAATGGTTCAGATGGCTCTAAGCACCATAGGACTTAACATCTGAGGTCATCAGTTCCCTAGACTTAGAACTACTTAAACCTAACTAACCTAAGGACATCACACACATCCATGCCCGAGGCAGGATTCGAACCTGCGATCGCAGCCGCAGCACGGTTCCGGACTGAAGCGCCTAGAACCGCTCGTTCATAGTGGCCGGCGAGATTTTTGAGGAAATCTTCTGTCCCCTACTTCACCCTCTTAGGAATGGAAATTCGGACCATCTCTTGGTAACCGTTGCCTACAGTATAGGATGAACACCCTTTCCAAATGTCAAGTCTTAATCCTCAACGGATTGGGCTGCGCGTTGGTGAGTCAGTGAATCAGTGATGCGCTACCCCACCGCCTTAGGGGTTGAATTCCGAAAACATTGAAACCTCATTTTTTTTATTTCTAAGCGAGAACTGGAAAACCAATTTTCGTAGTTGCAGATTAAAAATGGTTTAGTAGTTCTTTAATAATGATTTATTGACAAAAAAACCTTTCACCCCCATAGGTGATAAATTTAAAAAATTCTGAAACATGTATGTCTTAATTTCTTACGGAGAAACCAAATACCAATTTTCGTATTTCTAGTTTTAAAATTGTGTTAATAGTGAGACATTTTTCAAAATAACCTTTCATCCCATATTTTAATCTTTTAGTGGTAGAATTTCGAGAAATCCCTTCTTAAACGACGCCGACAGTTCAAGATCAACACCCTCTCCATATTTCAAGTTTCCGTTCTTAGCGGTTTGGGCTGGGCGTTGATGAGTCGTTCAGTCTGGACATTGCCTTTAATAAAATTTGCAAAGATTTCCCAACATTGACAGTGTATTTACGAGAACCGTTTCTCATATACTACATGGTGGGGGTAACAGGACGAGGAGTAATCAGAAATCTAAAATGCGTCCATTGTAGTGATTGGTTGGTAACCATGCTCTCGTTGTATTTGAGCTTCATATACCGGCAGGTTTTACTCTATCTCATGTTTATATTTGATTTTCCGTGAACCACCCATGTGATCCCGCCACAGCCTTCTCTGTGGCAATGTTGCCCTGTTTGAAAGCATTTCCAAAAATCCTGAAACATATATTTCTTCATTTCTGATCGAAAAAACCAAATACCAATTTTTGTAATTCTAGTTCTATCACACCCTTAATAGCGAGATATCTTACAAAATATTACACTCGTCTTCTACCATACTTCGCTCAGAGCATGTGATTAGCCCATTTGTTACTACGAAACAGAATTTTTCCCCTCGTCACATCCTCACTTGACGTCCCAATGCCCAATTTTCTTGTAATGATCCATATTTTCTTCATGCTCGCGATTTTCACCGTAGTGGGGTAAAACCTGAATCCACATTTGGATCTCGGTAGGCAACGTATTTGAGTGTCTAATTCACGAAACGTGGTGTAATAGTTGTGCATTCTAATTAAATCTTCAGACACCCTCTTGTGTTTCCCAGGAGACTGTTCTTTTCTTATTAGTTTGAAAAAAGATACTTGCTGCCACCAGCTCAAAGTTATCGCGCGTTATAGAACCATTTCTATTGTCTAGTTCCTTTTCCCATATCATTTTCTGCACAAATTAGGCCTCCTCTTTCCTCTTTTGCCGCTTCTGGTGTTCCTGCGTTGATAATGTATTAGACCTTTTATTTCCTTCGTCATAGTATTTCATAACTCATCAGCTTCCTCATGCGATGTGATTAGCCAGGTCAATATCGCACGGGAATCAGAGTCTGATCATAGATTTTGTTACGGAATCACTCTGGCTTCTTCCTTGCAAACAGTTAATTCTATGTGTCGGTTCACCACAGACAGCTCCAGAGTTGAGAGGCCACTAACAGCAGTGGCGTGGTCGAACAAGGTCTGCATTTTCGCCATGTTACTCCCACTGTATGTACTGTACAATATTAACTATTTGCAGAAGACCAGGTCAAATTTTTCAGGGGGGATCTCGAGAATGAAGACACCGTTCTGCAAATTACTAGACAGAAAAAATAGAAAAGTTAAGGAAGCTACAAAGAAGAGTTGCTCGTTTCGTCAAGGGTTCTTTCCCTAAGCGTGAGGGTCTTACGAATAGAAACTCCAGAGGCAGACGTAACTGTAGAGAGGTGTGAACTAGGGTCAGATGTAATGTTAAAACTCTGAGAGTATACTTTCCAAAATGTCGGATGACATATTACTTCCTCCCACACACAACTCGCGATATCATCAGAAGGAGGACGTCACAGAACTTAGAGCTCATACGAATGCGCAACGGTAGACGTTCTTCCCAGGCTCCATTCCTGAACTGAACAGGAAATGGCGAGTGGGTGGGTGGGTGGGTGGTAGCAGTGTCGGAAGTACCCTTCGCCATACACCGTAATACGGATGTGGATGTCGAGCCCGCCGGCGTGGGTCGAGGACAAAAATATCTGCTGGAGGGATACAAAAGCGTAGAGGTCAATCGTGTTGTAACAGCGCCGGCGTAGGAAGCGAAGGCTGGCAACCGGGTTTGTTGGTGCTGCTGATGGTAATTAAAGCCGCTGGCGTGGGGTAGGGCGGGAGAAAGGGCTGGTTCATTGACAGCGATCGCCACGTGTGACGCACAAACAGCTGGTGGACGATTACTCGCTGGCGCATCTTTTTTTTCCCCTTTTTTTCGCGAGGCACAGCGCTACGAGACTGGCTGGCGACCAATTTACATGCAAATGCAGCGAAAAGGCTACATATGCATGGCTTCAACTCGGCCGGCCAGCGTGGGAACTGACGGGGGCGAGTATTTGTAACTCATCCACCGGAAGAGACGAGTCCGCGACACCGAACAGCGAGCTTTCCCCTAGAACGTTGCATTGAGCTTAGGCTGTTGTTGGTAGCTGGGCTCCGGTTGAGTCACTAGCATTACTGAAAATGTTACTTAACACGAATACAGCTCGAGTTGTTGTGGTCTTCCGTCCGAGGACTGGCTTCACGCAGCTCGCTGCTGTAGTCAGTCCTGTGTAAACTAGCACTGTCGATACCTTTAAAAATATCGGGATCTGATATATCGAGATTTAAAAAGACATCATTATCGGCTCTCGATACATAGGAAAAAGTATCGATATCAGCTTACCTGCCTGTAAGAATATCGGCTGGACATTGTAAATATACTGCCGGTCTTAGAGCTGTATATAAGGACTGACCTGTTATTATATATTCTGTAAACGTACCCCTCAGAAAGAGCACAGAAAGGAAAACGATGCACGCTCACGCTTGGCGATAACCGCTTCGCTAGCAATGGTAACTGCCTGTTAAGTGGCACAATAAAAGATGGCTGATGGTTCCATCGTTCGATTTCGTCAGATCACGTATTTGTCCGGAACACTTCATGTCGACTTCCCTGTATTTTTTTTTTTTTTTTTTTTTCGTTTCTGCAAACGCCGGCGGCCTAGCAGTTGTAATGTCAAAATTGCATGGTGAAGCTAAACATTGCAGTTTAACTTGGGAGCGCCAAGCGCTGATTGCGTCAGCATTTTCCGTCGCATGTCTCCGTCTACCGCAACGACCAATATTGTCGTTTAGATTTTTGTTCATCATTTTCAGCAACTGCTTTTGACGAATGTCAAAAATGGTTCAAATGGCTCTGAGCACTATGGGACTTAACTTCTGAGGTCATCAGTCCCCTAGAACTTAGAACTACTTAAACCTAACTAACCTAAGGACATGACACACATCCATGCCCGAGGCAGGTTTCAAACCTGCGACCGTAGTGGTCGCGCGGTTCCAGACTGTAGCGCCTAGAACCGCTCGGCCACTCCGGCCGGCTGACGAATGTCGATGCGAAGAAATAGTGCACCTTCCATTCACACTGTCACCCGCCCCAGTAAAATCATACTACTTCTTTTGTGCCACTCAAATTCACACATTTAAAGAGACAGGTTGGACGTGATGAAAGCTCAACTAGTAGTAAGACTGCTTCACATAATGAAAGTAAAATTATATTCTACTACAGTTTCAAAAGAACAACTTCAAATATTTTCCAAAACTTGTGAAAACATATAATATATAATGAAAATATTCGTCCTCGGTATTGCCATTTTGATACTGATATATGGGGGATATATATATAGTCGCTAGTGAACTCCTGTGTGCTGATGATGCTGCAATTGGTGCAAGCTCCGCAGAAGAGCTGCAAGAGCTAGTATCAAGATTTAGTCACGCTTGCCACCTATTCTCGATGAGTGTAAACAGCAGTAAGACCGTAATTATGGTTCAGGGCGCTAATACGAAGCCGAATATCACACTAGATGGCACTACTGTGCAAGTCGCAGATAACTTCTGCTATCTTTGATCTACTATAGAATCAAACATGTCTGTTGACAAGGAAATTGATGCTCGCATTGGAAGAGCTGCGACAACTTTTGGCAAACTCTCTACACGTGTTTGGAAAAACAACAAACTCTCTTTCACCACCAAAATTATTGTATATCAAACTTGCGTCCTCAGCATCCTTTTGTATGCATCGGAAACATGGACTACCTATGCCAAATAAGAACGTCGCCTTAATGCTTTCCACATGTGGTGCCCTGAGATCCATCCTCAGAGTAACGTGGAAGGACCAAGTGACCAATGAAGCAGTGCTATCTAAAACTAGCTGCAACAGTATTTCAGCTATCTTGAAGCAGAGACGACTCCGCTGGCTGGGACACGTGCACCGCATGGATCCTGATAGATTACCACGTGAGGTGATGCTTGGAGAGATCTCTATAGCCAAAAGACCTGTAGGACGTCCTGTATTGAGGTTCAAGGACTCCTGTAAACGAGATATGGAGAGCTTTGGAATCGACACAAACAGATGGGAGGCACGGGCTAGCATGAGACCAGAGTGGCGTGATGATATATCATCTGGTATGTCGAAGCATGATGAAGGCTTGTTAGACAGATTAAGGCAGAAAAAGTTTCGCAGTGCTACCACTGCTCCTGCCTCAGCAGCCAGATACACTTGTGACAATTGCGGCAAGAGATGCCGTGCTGCCATTGGCTTGACAAGTCATATGAAAAAATGCAACCCATAAACACACAGACACTGCAACAATCATATACCAAGTGGCCAATATATATATCGACAATTTTTGGAGAAACATCGACATATCGATAGCAGCCCTAATATAAACACCTCCATCTCTGAATAACTGCTGCAACCTACATCCACTTGAACATGCCTCCTGTAGTGTTCCTTGGCTCGCTCTACAGTTTATATCCTCCCCCACCCCCTGTACTCTTCCATCCACTATAAAACCGACGATTCTTTAATGCCTGTGGATTCTCCTATCAACTGAATCCTTCTTTTACTCAAGTTGTGCCATGAATTTCTGTTCTCCCCACTTCTATTCAATAGCTCCTAATTATTTATCCGATCTGCCCATCTAATCTTCAGCATCCTTCTGTAGCACGACATTTCAAAAGCTTGTCTTCTCTTCGTGTCTAAACTTATCATCCACTTTACACTTCTGTACAAGACTACATTCCAGACAAATATCTACACGAAAGGTTTCCTAGTTTATATTCGACACTAGCAGATTTCTCTTTATCAGAAACGTTTTTGTTGCTCTTGAGGATTCAAAATGCAGATTGGCAATAGCAAGAAACGTTTTTATTGCTATTGCCAACTGCATTTTAAATCCTCTCTACTTCAAATATCGTCACTTATTTTGCTGCCCAAATACCAAAACTCATCTACTACTTTCAGTAACTCATTTCCTATCAAAGTTCCTCAGCATCGACTGATTTAATTAGAGAACATTCCACTACCTTGTTTTATTTTTGTTAATATGCATCTTATGACCTGTTTCAAGACCCTGTCCATTCGGTTCAACTGCTCTTGCAAGTCCTTTACCGTCTCTGGCAGAATTATAACATTATTGGCAAACCTCAAAGTCTTTATTTCTTCTCCTTCAAGTTTAATTCACTTTCCAAGTTTCTCCTTGGTTTCGTTCACAGCTTTCTCAGTCCATAGAACGAATAACAATGGGGAAACCGTATAACTCAGTCTCATTCCCTTCTCAACAATGACCGTCTTTTCATTTCCTTCAGCCGACCGTGGTGGCCGTGCAATTCTAGACACTTCAGTCTGGAACTGCGTGACTGCTACGGTCGCAGGTTCGAATCCTGCCTAGGGTATGGATGTGTGTGATGTCCTTAGGTTAGTTAGGTTTAAGTAGTTCTAAGTTATAAGGAACTGAAGACCTTAGATGTTGAGTCCCATAGTACTCAGAGCCATTTGAACGATTTCCTTCGACTCTTACGGTGGATTCTTGTTCGTCTATTATGTATTCTTACCACATGACTCATATTCTATAACCATTGTATAGTATCACAATTGCCAAGACTACAGAACGAGAACACACGCGTCAATGATGGGACGGAAAGTTCATAATTTTGTGAAAAAAAAGGGCACAGTGTCTCTCGTTTGGTAGTAGAAACACCGTGACCATTCAACCACGACCTCGTAGATCTTGCTCTCCCCTCAGTGTTGTACATCTTGAGCTTGAACCGTTCACTGTTTCTATTTCTCTTCTTTTTTCACAGTTTAGTACAGCTTCTTACAATTCTCATGCTTGATCTGATTTCAGTCTCTGACTGGCTATCCACCGGGCCATTTTACCACTAAATCTGAGGGGGTGTGCGATGGGGTGTTCCCCTTGTGAGTACAAGTGACAACTCTGCCAAAGCGCTGCCATGTGTATGTGTGTGTGCAGTGTGCGTACTGTAAGACCTTCGGAACACACACCATCAGATTATTTGACTTGTTGCTCTAACGAAGTAGGCGAGTGTCAGCAATATGTCTTGTGGTCTTATCGTTGCGTGTTTATCTTCTGCCGTTAGGTCAGACGATAGAAATGCCACTTGCACACTTAGAGTAATAGATTGACGGTGACCAACTTTAAACAGAACTTGATTAATTTTCACACACATTTATTAAAATAATAAAAAGCATAGACATTACGTAACTTGATTCTGGATGCTGTTTACAATTGTCAATGTCAAGTTCCTTAGTCTCGGTACGTTAATCTTATTCTCACATATCTCTGATACTTGACAAAGTGTATATTCATTTATCTTCATGGATAAGTACAGGAATATGGTAATCTTATTAGGCGGAGACTGAAACTTGACTATAGACTAGTACAGACTAATGCAGACTGATACAGACTGGTGTAGATAAATGCAGACTGACTAATCGGAGGTCTGTACACTCGTTATAATACCTCGCGCATTCATGTATCACTACGCGAGTGTGATTTGCAAGGAGAAAAGGTTCTACGTTAGCAGCAGTCTCATTGGCTGCGTTACATATTAATACGCGGAGCGGCGGAAGCAGAATTTGGTCCGTCTCTAAGGCAGCGCCATCTCGTAGTACGGAGACAGACGAGCGCTGCGCCTACGCTGTTGTGCTTAGCGGGGCGCGCTCTAGTGGGAAAGTTGTGTACGCGCTAACTATGCAGAACTATGTACACAACAGTGTGTATGTGACTTTTGTGACCTCAGTGTATAAAAGCGATAAGAAGGTTGCTCATTTGGCCCCCTCCCGGATGACGAACTTCGCCGTGACATCTACCCTTCCTTCCAACTATAACCTGGCCTTGTTCTCCCCCCCCCTCCTCAGGGCCCCCTTTTTCCTCTCCCCTCCTTCTCCCAGAGCGGATTTTCCTCCTTCCCCCCCTCCCCCCCCCAATGAGACCCTGCACCCGATACTTGCCTCTTTTCTTCCCACATCCCTCCCTACCTGGCCCTCTCCATCGCGCCCCCCACTCATCTCCCCCATCTCTTCCCCTCCCTCCCTTCTTCTGGTCTCCCTCATCTCCTTGCGCCTGGCAGATCCTCTGTTTTGATCATCGTCAGTGTGCCACATCAGTGTTGTGTTCAGTGCTGTTTCTCCTGTGCGTCAAGATGTGTGATTTTAATTGTGTAGTGCCTTGAGGTTCGCCGCCAGTGTTTGATTTATGTGCTACGCCATCCGTCGATACTTTTTATGCTCCAGTCATACTCTGCCTTGTGTTCTTTTAATTGTCGAGGTGAGTGGCTTTTTGTGTGCACTACTTTTAAACAGTTTTTTATCTCCATTTTACAGTCGCCCCTTTTTTTGTCTATTGCCTTCCGTGATGTTCCCCCCTTTTTTATATCTATGTTCACCATATTCGCTCCTTTGTTATTTTTAAATGTCTTCTATTGTTTGTTCTATGTCTTTCGGCTGAAGAGCAGCGCATATGCTGCTGCCAGCCCGCCCCGATGGGGAATTGAAATACAATAAAGAAAAAAAAATGCTCGTTTGCACCATAGGTAAGTCGAGGAGTAGCGCACTATATTGAGGGAAAAACCGCTTGCGGTTCGCGTTCTGGGTTGTGGCCACCCCTGCTTTGTGTGATCATAAATTATGATTTCTGCTGTTCAGTAGTCTCTCGCCAGTGACAGGCATGGGAAGTCAGAATTGTGGGGTACACGTGGCCTTTGTTTTGGAGAAGGGAGCGCGGCCGGCGACGTGAAGGGCTGGACGTGAAGGGCTGGAGGACGGGGCCCTAATGACGCTTCCAGCGCCCTACGCCGCAGCCGCCACCAGACACCTGTTGCCCCTGGCTGTGACACGGCACAGTCCAGGCCGTGTTACACGGCCAGCAAGCTGCCCTGCTCTGGCCACACCTGTTGGACTGGCGCTCTCTCGCTCAGCACTGCGCAAAACCGGTACTGCTCGCAACAGTGGCAGCGACGCGCTGGTTTTGTGTATGAGACAGAACTGTTGATATTTTTAAAACTGTCTAGAGTCCGATAACGGTCAAGAAAATTGTATACCGCGTGTATTTCATTACAGTTATAAGATATGGAATAATTTTTTTGGCGTGCGGAAAAGACAAACCTCCTTCGAATCTACAATAAATAAATAAATCAGAGCAACGACAGGAACTAATAGTAGACATCCATGCAAACCACTGTTTGAAAGCCTGAACTTCATGACAATCCCTTCCATCTTCATATATGAAATACTTCTCTTTGAACAGAAAAACTCGCATCTGTTTGAAGGAAATACATTCACACATGCCTATGAAACTAGACATAAATTGGAAATACATGATACCTTGTCACAGACTCACATTATATGAAAAAACTCCATATTACATGGCTCTGAAGATCAGAAATAAGATAAGGTCAATATTTGGGGAATCCACATTGGAGACCATTGACACATACCTAAAAAACAAATGTTATTACAGTCTAGAAGAATTTCTAAATGAATAAAAAGCAAATGTTACAGTTTAGAAGTATTTATAAATAGGAATAGAAAGTAAGGATACAAATACAAATGGCATACTTTCGAAGCCATATAGATAGAAAGTATACACGTTCACTGTATATTCATGTTTATATACAGAATTATGGTTTGAATTGCGGTGTGTATTCTGTTCAGTACATCCATACTTCATATAGGTGTGTGAAGTCTATGATAATGATTCGATGAGTTATGAAAAGATTTAAAATATAATGTTGTATTTTTCTTATAATAAGCAATGTATGTATTATGTATTTCCTGTAGTATGTAAAATACTGTAACAACTTAGGTTAAAGACTGACGAGTCACCAATGTTCTCAGTCGAATGATTGTAGAAAAACATGTTATGTGACAATTAAGTATCTTATCTTATCTTATATATCGATATTGAAAAAATGTTTTACTCTCTCGATATGTCGGAGTGAAGTATCGATATGTCGACGAAAAAAATATCGACGCACCCTCCAATAAAAATATCGGCTGCACATAGTAAATGTACTGCTACTTTTAGAGTACTGATTTATTATTAGATATTGTGTACATCAACAAGCTAGCACCTGCCTATCCCCCTTAGGGCAAGAACTGAAAGGAAAACGATGCACGTCCAAGATTGGCAGTAACCGCTTTGATAGCAATGGCAACTATAGATAAGTGGCACAATAAGAGGTTTCCAATGGGTCCGTTGTTCAGGTTCGTCACGTATCGGATTGTGCAAGCGCTAGCGACTTACCAGTTGTAGTGTCAAAATTGCGTGGTGAAGTTAAACGTTGCAGTTTCTATTGGTAGCGCCTAGCACCGATTACGTAAGCATATTACCTCACAGGTCTCCGCCCACCGCAGAAACCACTCTTGTCAGTTAGATTTTTGTTCATCATTTTCAGCAGGTGTTTTTGAAGAACGCCAATGTGAAGAAATAGCACATTAGTTGCACTAAAAATTGTTTATTAAAGCAGCTGACGTGCAGTTTCTCCACATCGGAAATCTTGTTATTCCGTTCACACCGCCACCCACCCCCACCGCACTCCCCAATGCAATCTGACATCTTTTTCTGTGCCACCTATACTGACTTCACACAGTCAAAGATAACGTTGGACGTGATGAAAGCTCAAAAAGTAGTAAGACTTCTTCACACAGTGAAAGTAGAATTACCGTATGTTCTACTACAATTTCAAAAGAACAGATTCAAATATTAACCGAAAGCTTTGAAAAAAATACAATATAAAATAAAAGTATCGGCACTCGATACTGCCTTTTTGACATTGATACATCGTCGGAAAAAATATCGCCCATATATATCGATATTTTATAGTAAATGTCGAGAGAGAGAGAGAGAGAGAGAGAGAGAGAGAGAGAGAGAGAGAGAGAAAGAGAGAGTGTTGTATAATCCCATTCCAGCTGTGTGGATGCTAAAGAGATTGCTTTTCCTAATTAATATCTCTGGCGAACAGGAAACGTTAATTTCAATAAGGGTAACACACATAAAGAGTTTGAACTATTTAGAGGCAGGTATCGTAAGATAAGATTTCCGTTTGCCAAATCGCATTACAAGCGAGCCAAAATCGACTGCGCAATACAACTAAAGACGGTAGCGGCGGTTCGATGCAGTTGTTTTGCTCTAAGCAACCTCGTGACTGCCATACCATTTCGATGGAACATTTTATTCCAACTGAAAAACATGTTACATTTTTACAGTTCAATTTTTATTCTTGTGATTATTTAAATTTGACAAGAGATTTAACGGATCTAAGCACTATGGGACTTAACATCTGAGGCCATCAGTCCCCTAGACTTAGAACTCCTTAAATTTAACTATCCTAGGGACGTCACACACATCCATGCCCGAGGCAGCATTCGAACCTGCGACCGTAGCAGCCAAAGAAACTGGTATAGGCATCCGTATTCAAATACAGACATACGTAAACAGGTAGAATACGGCTCTGCGGTCGGCAGACAACAAACGTCTGACGAGTGTAGACAAGACAACAAGTGACAATAGACATAAAGCAACAAGTGTCTGGCGTAGTTCTTATATCGGTTGAGCCGGCCGGAGTGACCGAGTGGTTCTAGGCGCTTCAGTCTGGAACCGCGCGATCACTACGGTCGCTGGTTCGAAACCTGCCTCGGCATGGATTTGTGTGATGTCCTTAGGTTAGTTAGGTTTAAGTAGTTCTAAGTTATAGGGGACTGATGACGTCAAATGTTAAGTCCCATATTGCTCAGAGCCATTTGAACCATTTATATCGGTTACTGCTGCTACGATGGCAGGTTGTCAAGATTTAAGTGAGTTTGAACGTGGTGTTGTAGTCGACGCACGAGTGATGGGGCACAGCATCTCCAAGGTGACGATGAATTGGGAAGATTCCCGTACGACCATTTCACGAGTGTACCGCGAATATCAGGACTCGGGTAAAACTTCAGATCCCCGACATCGCTGTGGCCGGAAAAAGATCCTGCAAGAACGAGACTAATTACGACGGAACAGCATTGTTTAACGTGACAGAAGTGGAACCCTTCCGTAGATTGATGGCCCATCAAAAAGTGTCAGCGTGCCAACCAATCAATGGAACATCATCGATATGGGCTTTCGGAGCCGAAGGCCCACTCGTGTACCCTTGATGACTGCACGACACAAAGCTTTACGCCTCGCCTGGGCCCGTCAACACCGACGTTGGACTGTTGACGACTGGAAACATATTGCCTGGTCGGACGAGTCTCGTTGCAGATTGTATCGTGCGGATGGACGTGTACGGGTATGGAGGCAACATCATGAATCCATAGACCCTGCATGTCAGCAGGGGACTGTTCAAGCTGGTGGAGACTCTGTAATGGTTTTGGGCGTGTGCAGCTGGAGTGATATGGGTTCCCTGATAGTCTAGATACGACTGTGACAGGTGACACGTTCCTAAGCAACCTGACTGATCACCTGCATCCATTCATGCCTATTGTGCATGCCGACGGACTTGGACAATTCCAGCAGGACAATGCGACACCCCACACGTCCAGCATTGCTACAGAGTGGCTCCAGGAACACTCTTCTCAGTTTAAACACTTCCGCTGGCCACCAAACTCCCCAGACATGAACATTATTGAGCATATCTGGCATGCCTTGCAATGCTCTGTTCAGAAGAGATCTTCACTCCCTCATACTGTTACGTATTTGTGGACAGCCGTGTAGGATTCATGGTCTCAATTCCCTCCAGCACTACTTCTAACATTAATGGAGTCCATGCCACGTCGTGTTGCGGCACTTCTTCGTGCTCGGGGTGGCCCTACACGATATTAGGCACACCAGTTTCTTTGGCTCTTCAGTGTATGTGTGAAATCTATCGCTGCGTATCGCTTCCACTGAGAGCAGGAAGTCATGGTTAAGATAATTGCTGTGTGTAATGTAAGCAATCGTCTTCCCGCACTGTTTACATGAATCGAACGGAAAAACAATAATACGTGGTGCAATGGGAAGTGCCTTCTGCGTGGACTTGCCAGTTGTTCACAAAGTACAGAGGTAGATTGGGAAGTAGAGCTGAGAACGATCTCTTGGCGCAAGGTGAACCTCACAGTGACCGAGGCACGCTACCAACGTAGAAGTGGCTGTCGTGTCGTCATTGTTTTGTAGTTCTTAATCTGCTCTTTAAGACTTGCGGCTCTTACTTCCTACCTACTTCGAGAGTAAAATGTTCGTTCCAGCCCAGTTACCGAGTTATGATTTTTCATCACGAGGAACGAAATTTCATCTGCTACAGCGCGGCGCACCAACGGCTGGGTTTAGCCTCGGACATAACGAAACCGAATGGCCTCCTTCATCAGGAACGACATTAGAGAGCGCTAACGCTCCCGTGGGAGAAAACGAACTACGCGACTAGTCTTCGGCAGTCGTAGCTGCTGTAACTCTAAAAATCTGCCGGAAATAATAATAACAGCGGGAGCCGTAAAAACGCGCCCGCCGCCATAAAAGCGCGGGTCTCGTCGCGACACGACGAAGCGATAAATTACCGCCGCTCTTCTGTTTTGCTTTCGGTCTGTCCGTCTGTGTATGCGCGTGCGCGCGTGCGTGTGTATATATGTGTGGGCGTGTGTTTTTGTGTGTGCATGCCGCCCACGCCGCAGCCGCCCACAGGCACATACGCGGAGCGTTGAGGCATGTGAGCCGTAATTTCGATCAATTAAATTATGTTGGGTGGGGGACGATGGGAAGGATAACAAGTGGGAGCAAGCAATCAGTAGGTGTACTGTGTCCACACGGCCAAAAACAGTGAAAAATGGTTCAGATGGCTCTAAGCACTACGGGACTTAACATCTGAGGTCATCAGTCCCCTAGACTTAGAACTGCTTAAGCCTAACTAACCTAAGGACATCACACACATCCATGCCTGAGGCAGGATTCGAACCTGCGACAGTAGCAGCAGCGCGGGTCCTGACTGAAGCGCTTTGAACCGCTCGGCCACAACGGCTTGCCCAAAAACAGTAAATTCTTCTTTTGTCAGTGTTTGTTCCTCCATGGCACAGCCCGCTAAGGAAGATCCCGTCCATTACCTTAGGGAATTAGGCAATTATTTCGTTTTAATTCAGTGGCCAGCCTTCCCACTAACCACAAAAATGTCTGTTATCCTGATGGAAGAAAATCGTGTGAGCTTACATTTTGTCCGTAACGTACACGAGAACGTCTAACGTCGAGGACGAATTTAGAACGAACCGCAAGAAAACCATATGATTAGGAAATCACATAAGCAATCCCTCGTTGTTGAGTACTATATGAAACTGAATTAAGAGACAAGCAAATAACAAAATAGCCACATCAGATTTACGAGAGTAATATTAGTAAAGAGTTAAGCATCTATATCCTAAGAAATACACTACTGGCCATTAAAATTGACACACCACGAAGATGACGTGCTACAGACGCGAAATTTAACCGACAGGAAGAAGATTCTGTGATATACAAATGATTAGCTTTTCAGAGCATTCACACAAGCTTGGCGCCGGTGGCGACACCTACAACGTGCTGACACGAGGAAAGTTTCTAGCCGATTTCTCATACACAAACAGTAGTTGACTGGCGTTGCCTGGTGAAACGTTGTTGTGATGCCTCGTGTAAGGAGGAGAAATGCGTACCATCTCGTTTCCGACTTTGATAAAGATCGGACTGTAGCCTATCGCAATTGCGGTTTATAGTATCACGACATTACTACTCACGTTGGTCGAGATCCAATGACTGTTAGCAGGATATGGAATCTGTGGATTCAGGGGGGTAATACGGTACGCCGAACTGGATCCCAACGGCCTCGTATCACTAGCAGTCGAGATGACAGGCATCTTATCCGCATGGCTGTAACGGATCGTGCAGCCCCGTCTCGATCCCTGAGTCAACAGATGGGGACGTTTGCAAGACAACAACCATCTGCACGAACAGTTCGACGACGTTTGCAGCAGCATGGACTATCAGCTCGGAGACCATGGCTGCAGTTACCCTTGACGCTGTATCACAGACAGGAGCGCCTGCTATGGTGTACTCAACGACGAACCTGGGTGCACGAATGGCAAAACGTCATTTTTTCGGATGAATCGAGGTTCTGTTTGCAGCGTCATGATGGTCACATCCGTGATTGGCGACATCGCGGTGAACGCACATTGGAAGCGTGTATTCGTCATCGCCATACTGGTGCATCACCCGGCGTGATGGTATGGGGTGCCATTGGTTACACGTCTCGGTCACCTCTTGTTCGCATTGACAGCACTTTGAACAGTGGAGTTACATTTCAGATGTGGTACGACCCGTGGCTCTACCCTTCATTCGATCTCTGCGAAACCCTACATTTCAGCAGGATAATGCACTACCGCATGTTGCAGGTCCTGTACGGGTCTATCTGGATACAGAAAATGTTCGACTGCTACCCTGGCCAGCACATTCTCCAGATCTCTCACCAACTGAAAACGTCTGGTCAATGTTGGCCGAGCAACTGGCTCGTCACAATACCCCAGTGGCTACTCTTGATGAACTGTGGTATCGTGTTGAAGCTGCATGGGCAACTGTACCTGTACACGCCATCCAAGCTCTGTTTGACTCAATGCCCAGGCGTATCAAGGCCTTTCTTACCGCCAGAGTTGGTTGTCTGGGTATTGATTTCTCAAATTGCGTGAATGTGTAATCACATGTCAGTTCTAGTATAATATATTTGTCCAATGAATACCCGTTTATCATCTGCATTTATTCTTGGTGTAGCAATTTTAATGGCCACTAGTGTATTAAACGATATACAGCTTATACTGAGGTGACAAAAGTCGTGGGATAGCGGTATGCACATGTATAGGCGGCGGTACTATCGCTTACGCAAGGTATAAAAGGGCAGTGCGACGGTGGAGCTGTCATTTGTACTCGCACGACCTTTCAGCACGGACAACGCAGTGACCAACGGCGTCCACTTAACGATCGTCAGCATCGACGCTTGTGTGGAATCGTCAGTGCTAACAGACAAGCAACACTGAGTGAAATAGTATGAAGGCTTTCACGACCGGATGACATATCTTCTGGTAAACCTTCCGGGATGTAAGGTCGTGGTCCATGAAACTCCTCGGCTCCTAACGTTTCGTCCAGCTGCGCTGGACATCTTCAGAGGGGTGTTTCTCCTCCGGTGAGTCTTGCCGACTGAAGATGTCCAGCGCAGCTCTGGACGAAACGTTAGGAGCCGAAGAGTTTCATGGACCACGACCTTACATCCCGGAAGGTTTACCAGAAGATATACTGAGTGAAATAACCACAGAAATCAACATGGGACGTACGAAGAACGTATCCGTTGGGTCAGTACGGCGAAATTTGGCGTCAATGGGCTGTGGCAGCAGACGATCGCCACGAGTGCCTTTGCTGACTGCATGACATCGCCTGCAGCACCTCTCCTGGACTCGTGACCATATGGGTTGGACCCTAAACAAGTGGAAAACCGTGGCCTGGTCAGACGAGTTCCGATTTCAGTTGGTAAGAGTCGATGGTGGGGTTCGAGTGTGGCGCAGACCGTAAGTAGCCATGGATCCAATTTGTCATCAAGGCACTTTATAGGTTGGTAGTGGCTCCATAATGATGTGGGCTGTGTTTGCGTGGAACGGGCTGTATCCTGTGGCCCAACTGAACAAATCGTTGACTGGCAATGTTTAGGTTCAGCTACCCTGACACCATTTGCAGCTATTGATGGGCTTCATGTTCCGAAAGAAGGATGAAATTTTTTTGGATGACAATGCGTCATGTCACTGGGCCACAATCGTAGGCGATTGGTTTGAAGAACATTCTGGACAGTTCGAGCGAATGATGTGGGCATTCACACCGCCATCGAGCATTTACGGGATGTAATCAAAAGGTCAGTTCGCGCGCAAAATTCTACATCCGCAACACTTTCGCGGTAATGGTCGGCTATAGAGACAGCATGGCTCGATATTTCTGCAGGGCCTTCCATTCAATGCCATATCGTTTGCTGCGTTATGCAGGGTAAAATGGGATCAGACACATTATTAGGAGATATTCCACGACCTTCGCCGCGCTTGTGTGCTCTAGTATCGACGCAGCATATGCTTTAGGCATGGCAAGAAGTTCATCAGCTTGACATTTCGAGACTGTTGCTACAACCAATAAAAGAGTGTGTTCGTTCCTGCACAGTTCATACAAATGCTGATGGTCTACACGATTTCCGAATGGAACGAAAGTTTAATCGTTTAATACTAGTTATACGTTGAACATATCCATAACGTTTTATTAAAATTGGACTGACGCTTCACGGCGTAACACTTTCCATATCAGTCACTGTACTCAAAACCTACTAACGGAGAGTGCTGAAAAGACACGAACGAAAATATGTGAGGCGGGTGCCGTAACAGCCACATGAGCCGCGAGAAGAAGAAGAAAGATAGGAATAAGAAGCAAGTAATGATGATGATGATGATGATGATGAGGATAACGACGACGACGATGGTGATGCCGATGGCGAAGACGATGATGAAGATAATGAGAGAGAGAGGCAACATCGAAGCACATCTTTACAAAAACGCTAGCGATCTGAGAATTAATTAATGAAATGATTGCAAGTATACTGGGCCGAATGCGACACAGCTGATTTCTACAATTCTGACTGCAGCCTAATTGCGACATAATGTACCCAAAAATTCTTTATTGTGCAATATTCTTTGCGCTAATCAGTTTTAGTAACGTAGTTATGTAGCTCCCGATGGGATTGTTTTCAAGCCGGAGTCTCTTACTTGGCAGAGGTGTTCAATCTCCCTGTCATCTTTTTCTTTGAGAAGTTACCTTATAACAAAAGTCTGCAACAAGTTTAGTAATTTGTGTAACTTTCCAGAGTAGCCACTTCTCCATCTTTGTATGACACGCTAAATGATGGATAACCGGTATGAGAAAATCAGTAAAGTAGGATGGCAAAATAAGGGAGTAATAACAGAGGGCACGCTTTCCGTTTCACACGTCTATATTGTCTTTTATATCTGAAAAAAATAAATCTGTAGGTTCTTTCAAACTTCGTAAATTAATAGCAGTTTGCTCCTGCTTGTCTGTTTTATCACAACTACAATGTGTATGGTGAAGTTTCTGATAAAAATTTCCGGTGAACATTTGATAAGTACGTGCACATGTGTCAAAGCAATTAGGGACTCAGACATAGCATCACATAATATGCAAACACAAACTTCAAATTTAGTCTGAAATTATACGAACGATAATATCTTTCTGGTTAGTTTGTTTGTCATCTGCATCTACATGACTACTCTGCAATTCGCACCTAAGTTCCTAGCAGGGATAACCGAAACATCTTCAGACTATTTTTGTCACTCTACTCTCTGACAGCTCGTGGGAAAAATGAACACTTACATCTTTCAGTGCGAGGTCTGATTTCTCTTATTTTTTTTTTACAATGACCATTTCTCGATATATTTTCGCATTCAGACAAGAAAATTGGTTCAAATGGTTCAAATGGCTCTGAGCACTATGGGACTTAACATCTGTGGTCATCAGTCCCCTAGAACTTAGAACTACTTCAACCTAACTAACCTAAGGACATGACACACATCCATCCCCGAGGCAGGATTCGAACCTGCGACCGTAGCAGTCACGCGGTTCCAGACTGAAGCGCCTAGAACCGCACGGCCACACCGGCCGGCAGGAAATTGGTGATGGGAATTTTGTGAAAAGCTCTCACCGTAACAAAAAACACCTTGGTTGTAATGATTACCACCTCAAATCCTGTATCATGTCCGTCCGTGACACTCTCTCCCCTATTTCGCAATAGTACAAAACGGGCAGCCCTTCTTTGAACTTTTTCGATGTCCTCCGTCAATCCTATCTGGTTAGAAACCCACATCGCTTAGCAATACTCCAGCAGAGGACGGACAAGCGTAGTGTAGGCGGTCTCTTTAGTAGACCTGTTGCATCTTATAAGTGCTCTGCCAGTAAAAAGTCTTTGATTCGCCTTCCCTACAACATCACCTATGTGACTGTTCCAGTTGTAACTCAGGATATTTAGTTGAACTGACAACTTTTAGATTCATATGATTCACTGTGTAACCGGTTTTTAATGGATTCCTTTCCGTACTCATGTGGATGACCTCACACTTTAACTTATTTAGGAGCAACCGCCACTTTTCGCACGATACAGATATCGTGTGTAAGCCAGTTTTCAAGTGGTTTTGATGTTCTGGTGACTTTACTAGACGGTAAATGACAGAACGATCTGTAAACAGTCTAAGAAGGTTGCTCATATTTTCTCCTAAATCCTTTACATGCATTAGGAACAGCAGCGGGACTACAACAGCTACTTGGGGAATGTTGCATATCATTTCTGTTTTACTCGATGACTTTCCGTCGATTACTAAGTTCTGTGTACCCTTTCCGGACAGGCAATCTGGAACCCAGTCGTACAACTTAAACAATACTCCTTAGGCACGCCATTTGAGGTCCCTTGTCGGGAGCGGTGTCAAAAGCCTTCAGGAAATCTGAAAATATGGAATTAATTTAAGATCCACCGCGGAAACACTCATTACTTCGTGCGAATAAAGAGCTAGTTGTGCTTCACAAGAACGGCGTTTTCGAAATGTGTTCTGTGTGCCAATAAACCGTTTTCTTCGAGGTAATTCATAATGTTTGCACACAATATAGGACTATGTTCCAAAATTCTACTACAAATCGGTGTCAGTGATAGGGGTCAGTAGTTCAATCAATTACTCCTATTTTATTTATTGAGTACTAGAGCGAGCCGGCCAGGATGGCCGAGCGGTACTAGGCGCTACAGTCTGGAACTGCGCGACCGCTACGGTCGCAGGTTCGAATCCTGCCTCGGGCATGGATGTGTGTGCTGTCCTTAGGTTAGTTAGGTTTAAGTAGTTCTAAGTTCTAGGGGACTGATGACCTCAGCAGTTAAGTCCCATAGTGCTCAGAGCCATCTGAACCATTTTTGAGCTAGAGCGAGCGTTGCAACTTTCTAGTCTTTAGGTAACCATCGTCCATCGAGTGAGTGGTTTTATGTGGTTGCTTAGTATGGAGGTTTTGTGTCAGCATACTCTGAAAGAAATCGCCGGCCGGAGTGGCCGTGCGGATCTAGGCGCTACAGTCTAGAACCGCGAGAGCGCTACGGTCGCAGGTTCGAATCCTGCCTCGGGCATGGATGTGTGTGATGTCCTTAGGTTAGTTAGGTTTAAGTATTTCTAAGTTCTAGGGGACTGATGACCTCAGTAGTTAAGTCCCATAGTGCTCAGAGCCCATCTGAAAGAAACCTAGCTGGCACATGGTTGAAGTTACTTTGCTACACCGAATATATATACGAAAGCTACTCATGTTGATAGCTGTTCTTGATTGAAGTTCTGGAATATTTACTTCGTCTTCTTTTAGAGAGCATGTAGTGAATAAACATTGATGTAGAGGTATTTAACTACCTCCATGTTGGATCTCTAAAACTTCCTTGTTGATCCTTTTGCATGCAATTATGTTGAAGCTTCTGATCCTTATGTTCAGTATCTGAATGCAAGGTGCCTGTGGGGTTAATTGATTAAATAGTACTATAAATTTAGAAAGCTGATTCGTTAAACGGGTACGAGAAACAAAAGCACATATAGGTAACTCCTTTTTTAAATTATTAATGAAAGAACATTACTCAAGTGTGAAACTAATGACAAATGCGCAAAACGCCCTCCGCTTTCTTCTGTTACGGCATAAAATAGTGAGGGGTTGAAAATTAGAAAATTTTATTTAAAACACATTTCCCTTGCTACAAGCCAGAGGCAGAAACAGAACCAGGAAATAAGCGGAACGTCGCGAATGGGTCAGGCCTCAGCACATTGCAACACCTCGCCGAGAGAGAGAGAGAGAGAGAGAGGATGATAGAGAAAGAGGATGAGCTCAGTAGAAAATAGCAGGGACAGAAAACCAACGGAAGCGTGATATGCTTAGTCGTTATCCCGTAAGAGATGTTGAAATAAACTGCACCTACTTAATAAGAACCAGTATCAGAAAACCTATACAGCAGTTAACAGCCTATTACGCGAATATAGCAGAGTAAGAGGCACACATGCAGTCAATACGAGCTGAGCATCGCGTCACAGCCTCACGTTAGCTCCCTCTAAACAGTCGAACTCTCTTGCTCTCAAAGAGTTGATCACTGGGATCGATGGCGTTCACAGTAATAGCACTCGATTCCATCATTACGATACTCTGGCGAATGTATGTCCTAGATACTGCAGAACAGTCTACGAACCAGCCGAACATGTACCTGAGATGACGGTCTTCGCTTGATGTAGTTCATACCGATAGAGAAGCTGACTGTCTTCCATCATCACCACACCGCGGAGTGCTGATAGCACAGAACTTCAGCGCAGGAACCGCCGGCAGGGCCTTGTGATGTCCCCCCCCCCCCCCCCCCCCCCGGTTGGCCGATGGAAAGGAGATCGACCGACTGCACGACTTCAACAACAACTCATCGTGGATGGGTCATCAAGGGCTAACACAGGGCTCGGAGTGGTATCGAGCACACTCCAGCAGCTAGTACGAGACCATTTGTGCTGGACCGTAGCAGCGCCGGCAGCGCGCCTGGGCCTGCTGAGGAGGAGCTGACTCGACAGCCGTCAGCGGGAATCCAACGCGCACCCGAAGGAGGCATCGGCTACATAAACATGTTTAGTAAATAAGTGAACTCTGACAATGTTATACTACCGTCCGAGACACTTCACAGGTACCCAACTGCTACCCTGACTTCATGCAGAGGTTCCTCCGATCGACCGCTCTGTACTACCGTCTGAGACACTTCAACTTCACAGGTACCCAACTGCTACCCCTGACTCCATGCAGAGGTTCCTCCGATCGACCGCTCTGTACTACGGTCTGAGACGCTTCACAGGTACCCAACTGCTACCCCTGACTCCATGCAGAGGTTCCTCCGATCGACCGCTCTGTACTACCGTCTGAGACACTTCACAGGTACCCAACTGATACTCTGACTTCATGCAGAGGTTCCTCCGATCGACCGCTCTGTACTACAGTCTGAGACGCTTCACAGGTACCCAACTGCTACCCCTGACTCCATGCAGAGGTTCCTCCGATCGACCGCTCTGTACTACCGTCTGAGACACTTCACAGGCACCCAACTGCTACCCTGACTTCATGCAGAGGTTCCTCCGATCGACCGCTCTGTACTACGGTCTGAGACGCTTCACAGGTACCCAACTGCTACCCCTGACTCCATGCAGAGGTTCCTCCGATCGACCGCTCTGTACTACGGTCTGAGACGCTTCACAGGTACCCAACTGCTACCCCTGACTCCAAGCAGAGGTTCCTCCGATCGACCGCTCTGTACTACCGTCTGAGACACTTCACAGGTACCCAACTGCTACCCTGACTTCATGCAGAGGTTCCTCCGATCGACCGCTCTGTACTACGGTCTGAGACGCTTCACAGGTACCCAACTGCTACCCCTGACTCCAAGCAGAGGTTCCTCCGATCGACCGCTCTGTACTACCGTCTGAGACACTTCACAGGCACCCAACTGATACCCTGACTTCATGCAGAGGTTCCTCCGATCGACCGCTCTGTACTACGGTCTGAGACGCTTCACAGGTACCCAACTGCTACCCCTGACTCCATGCAGAGGTTCCTCCGATCGACCGCTCTGTACTACCGTCTGAGACACTTCACAGGCACCCAACTGATACCCTGACTTCATGCAGAGGTTCCTCCGATCGACCGCTCTGTACTACGGTCTGAGACGCTTCACAGGTACCCAACTGCTACCCCTGACTCCATGCAGAGGTTCCTCCGATCGACCGCTCTGTACTACCGTCTGAGACACTTCACAGGTACCCAACTGCTACCCTGACTTCATGCAGAGGTTCCTCCGATCGACCGCTCTGTACTACGGTCTGAGACGCTTCACAGGTACCCAACTGCTACCCCTGACTCCATGCAGAGGTTCCTCCGATCGACCGCTCTGTACTACCGTCTGAGACACTTCACAGGTACCCAACTGCTACCCTGACTTCATGCAGAGGTTCCTCCGATCGACCGCTCTGTACTACGGTCTGAGACGCTTCACAGGTACCCAACTGCTACCCCTGACTCCAAGCAGAGGTTCCTCCGATCGACCGCTCTGTACTACCGTCTGAGACACTTCACAGGCACCCAACTGATACCCTGACTTCATGCAGAGGTTCCTCCGATCGACCGCTCTGTACTACGGTCTGAGACGCTTCACAGGTACCCAACTGCTACCCCTGACTCCATGCAGAGGTTCCTCCGATCGACCGCTCTGTACTACCGTCTGAGACACTTCACAGGCACCCAACTGATACCCTGACTTCATGCAGAGGTTCCTCCGATCGACCGCTCTGTACTACGGTCTGAGACGCTTCACAGGTACCCAACTGCTACCCCTGACTCCATGCAGAGGTTCCTCCGATCGACCGCTCTGTACTACCGTCTGAGACACTTCACAGGCACCCAACTGATACCCTGACTTCATGCAGAGGTTCCTCCGATCGACCGCTCTGTACTACCGTCTGAGACACTTCAACTTCACAGGTACCCAACTGCTACCCCTGACTTCATGCAGAGGTTCCTCCGATCGACCGCTCTGTACTACCGTCTGATACGCTTCACAGGTACCCAACTGCTACCCTGACTTCATGCAGAGGTTCCTCCGATCGACCGCTCTGTACTACCGTCTGAGACGCTCACAGGTACCCAACTGCTACCCTGACTTCATGCAGAGTTTCCTCCGATCGACCGCTCTGTACTGTTATGTACTCGACAGATCGCTGCATGTTGCATCCTTTCCAAAGTGCCTAGAAAATGACAAATGATTTTGGAAGCTTGCATACTTTGCCACTCAAGTATTTCTGACGTATAACAGTCTGCTGCATTAATCCAATTCATTTAGATTGTTCTATGCATAATGATAGAATGGACTGAAGTCTGGGAAACGCATAGGTCATGGTTCTCCACTACGTATTCATGTGTCGTGGTAGATTCATCCAGAGATCAGGAAAAATGCAAAAGAAATGACCTGCAGCACCAGCTTGCGTAAGCCACACCCTTCCTCTTATTGGAAGCTGTATATGCTGTAGTATCTACACAGTCGGAAGAAAATAGTACGCCTGGAAAAACGAAGTCGATTTTTATTTGATGACGGTGTATGCCACCTGTGGGATGGTAGATGTTCTTCATCTTGATGTTGAAGCTCTTTTGTCTGTGTTTGCTTCTTCATTGTCGGTGACTGTGACAGTGACAGTGACAACGCAATACATATAACTTGACAATAAAGAAGATGACGAAAAAAGAAGCCGTAAGTGAAACATAATGTAAATAGATAAACACACACACACGCACACACACACACACACACACACACACACACACACAACCTTTCAGTATATAGTTGCAGGTGACAAACTGTAAAGTAAAACAGACACTGTAAAAGCGTTATACAGCAGGAAAACCACGCCGTGCGGTAAGAAGAGATGAATACACAATTTATGTGTGTGGTGTCACCGCTAGACACCACACTTGCTAGGTGGTAACTTAAATCGGCCGCGGTCCTGTAGTACATGTCGGACCCGCGTGTCGCCACTGTGGGATCGCAAACCTAGCGCCACCACAAGGCAGGTCTCGAGAGACTGAGGGGACCTCGCCCCCAGTTGTACGGACAACATAGCTAGCGATTGGACGTGCTAAGCCTTGCTCTCATTTGCCGAGAGATAGACAGTAGAATAGCCCTCTGCTAAGTTAAATGGCGACCACCTAGCAAGGCGCCATTTGTATCAGTGCCTATAGCTTACTAATATTCAAGAGAGATGTATTCCAAGGACTAATTAAAAGTTAAGTAACAAGCATCTACGTACTTTTCTTCTTATTCATTTATAAGTTCTCATGTTCCAGACTTCACGCCCGTCTGCGTTAGCCTTGCGTGCCCTATCGGCTACAGCATTGTGTCTAGGCTGTATGGTCTAGACACAACAATGTGCTCATCAAAAACCTGTAATTACGATTTAGAAACTAATATTTATATGTATTTAAACAGTAAAGAAGATTCCTTATGTTTAACAGCCATAAAATAAAAGAACCCACTGATGATGCTGCAACTGCAGCGAAACATATCTGGGACAAAAAACAAAATTGTGTTTTGCTAAAGGCGGACCTTACTCAAAAACATATGTTATTAGTAGATGTTCTGCCGGCCTGAGTGGCGGAGCGGTTCTAGGCGCTACAGTTTGGAACCGCGCGACCGCTACGGTCGCAGGTTCGAATCATACCTCGGGCATGGATGTGTGTGATGTCCTTAGGTTAGTTAGGTTTAAGTACTTCTAAGTTATAGGGGACTGATGACCTCAGAAGTTAAGCCCCATAGTGCTCAGAGCCATTTGAACCATTTTAGTAGATGTTCTGATAACGTCTTCAACGTTGTCCGCTAAGAGATAGCGTAGCGGCACAACTACCAGAGCGCCATCGCCAGGCACTTTAATGTGACAACTACCAGAGCGCTTTTTCCAGGCACTTAAATGTGATTTGCAGAGTATCTATGTACATGTAGATACCCTTTAATAGGGAATGCTCACAGCCAGAAGGCTCAGTGTGGCGCGAACGTGTCCAGAAAGTGAGCAACCACGCCTCGGAGATGCACTCGTACTTCTTACAGCCAACTGAGCGAGTTTGAAAGGGGTGAAATTGTGCCCTTCCGAGAGGCGGGATGGCCGTTTCGGAGAACTGCAACGCAAGGTGGATGTGGCGCGTCAGTTGTGCAAGGATTCTTGAATCAGTGGTCCGGTGAGCGTTCCTGGACGTGCACGCAGCACAGACGCCAGCCAGGATCGCCGTATTATAAAGGCGGCAGTGGCAGATCGTCATACAGTTACCACAGCAGAAGATATCTACATCTACATGGATACTCTGCAAATCACGCTCAGGTTCCTGGCAGAGCTTTCAACGAACCACATTCACAATTCTCTATTATTCCAATCTCGAATAGCGTGCGGAATCAGTGAACACCAGTATCCTTCTGTGCGAGCTCTCATTTTTCCTATTTCATTATGATAGTCGTTTCTCCATATGTGGGTCACCGAAACATTTTAGCACTCGGAGGAGAAAGTTGGTGATTGAAATGTTGCGAGAAGATCCTGCCGCAACGAGAAACTCCTTTGTTTTAATGATGTCCACCCCAAATCCTGTATGATGTCCTCGGCACTCTCTCTCCTATTTCTCGAGCGCTTGTGAGACCAGACGTGTCAACACGAACTGTTGCGAACCGGTTATTAGCAGAGAGCCTACGGGTACGCACGACTCTCGCCTGCCTTCCACTCACGCCACAACATCAACGTGACGCTCGACTGGTGCTGTCAGAGAATCATTTAGGACATGGAATGGCGCGCAATGGTCTTCAGTAGTGAAAGCAAATTCTGCCTGCGCGCAAGTAATGGTCGTTTATGTGTACGATGTGAGCGCCGACTCGTAGAGTGTATTTGTCCAAGACACACTGGCCTCACCGTAGACCTTACAGACTGGGTGTGATAAGCTACAACTCTCTTTCACTTTTGGTGTTTCTGGAGGGGACGCTAACCAGCTCTCGGTGCGTGCAGAATGTTATTAGACCCGTTATATGCGCGTTTTCGCAACAGGAAGGTGATGTATTGTTCCAACAGTATAATTCTCGCACACACATTGCCCGTGAAACACTACGTGCTCTGCAAGACGTACAGTAGGTTCCCTGGCCAGCGCAATATCCAGACTTGTCTCCAATTCAGCACGTGTGGGATACGATGGGACGACAAGTGACTCGAGCGACTCGTTAACCAACAACTCTTACATAGCTACGTGAACAGGTCGAACTGGAGTGGCATAACGTATCCCAAGACAGTATTCGCCATCCGTACGATCGACAGGATGTCAGAGTCAGCGCCTGAATTGCTGCCCGTGGAAGGTACACCACGTTCTAATTTGAGTGTTTCAGCAAGGGTCGATACCTGGTACCGCAGAACCGTTTGTGCTATTGATCTGTAAATGTGATCATTTCACGTACTCCACTTGCGCTGTCGCCATAATAAATCTTGAGTGAACTGGAAACCTCTAAAAGGGTGTACTAATCATTTCTTTCGGCAGTGTATAAGACTCTTTTTCTCTTATAATTAGCATAGTCGAGAATGCTGGTGTAGCTCACGGATCACTGTGTTAAAGCGCCTGCGTACGAAGCCGTAGCTGCTTCGAAGTCTACAGCAATTTTTTTTAAAAAACAATAAACATCGCTAAGTTGAAGAAATTTAGTAAGAGAATGGCTTTTAGTCTCCACAATAGCATTCTCTGTCAATTCCGCTACCGCCACATCAATGTACAGGCTTGTATGCAACATGCTGGTGCTACATTGTTACCACTCCTATCAGCTTATTCGAATGATAATGGGGCCACCTTCTTCAGTGTGGATGCAGAAATACGTCCGACCTCCTGTGGGAATCTCAGAGAGCGAACATGGAGGAAATGGACAGAGGCTGGGGATAGGTGGCGCTCGACGGGAATTTGTCAAATCTGTGAGGCGATCATACAGAGTCCGCGCAATTGCTATAATGCTGTGTCCCTGATGGCGCAGTGGTTAACGCACCTGCCTAGTGAGCAGGAGATCCCAGGTTCGACTCCTGGGCCGGTAAACATCTTCACTCGTCGCCGCTGATTCCGCGTAATGAACCGATGCAGCTGACAGCAGTGATCCCCTCCCTTTCATTTCCTTTCTTCCTTTATCCACATTCAATTTACATATTATTCGAATAAGATTATCGCAAACATGGTGAGACCAAGCAACAAGTAAGAAGCTTCTCCGTACACTGCCACGTCCAGAACCAACTAACGAGTGCTTTCAGGGCGATCGAAGACATCAGGCTGAAATTGCACTTTGCCTTAATATATCCTCAAAATACGTTGAGTATAAGGTGGTGGAAATCAGGCGTACATTGACATGAATAATTATTGATGGACCCAAAAGCACTTTCGGCCACAGCCGAACAAGAATAGCGGAGATCGCAGCGCAGTTCTCTGTTATAGAGCATACATCTTGTTGCCTTTGGCTCTGTCGTTTTAAAGTGCCCCAAATTATGTGACGGTAAAGTGGTTCAAGTACACTGAAAAGCCAAAGCAACTGGTACACCTACGTAATATCGTGGAGGGCCCCCGCGAGCACGCATAAGTGTCGCAACACGACGTGGCATCAACTCAACTAATGTCTGAAGTAGTGCAGAATGGAACAGACACCATGAATCCTGCAGGGCTGTCCATAAATCGATAAGAGCACGAGGAATTGGGGGATCTCTTCTGAGGGATTCCAGACCGATCTATAATGTTCGAGTCTGGGGCGTTTGGTGGCCAGCGGAACTGTTTAAACTCAAAAGAGTGTTCCTGCAGCCTCTCTGTAGCGATTCTGTACGTGTGAGGTGTCGCATTGTCCTGCTGGAATTGCCCAAGTCCGTCGTCGGAATACACAATGAACGTGAATGGATGCTTAAGTACGTGTCACCTCTCAGAGTCGTATCTAGACGTATCAGACGTTGCATATCACTCCAAATACACACGCCTCACACCATTCCAGAGCCTCCGCCAGTTTGGACAGTCCACTGCTAACATGCAGGATCCATGTTTTCGTGAGCTTGTCTCCATATCTGTACACATTCGTCCTCCCGATACAATTCGAAACGGGAGTCATCCGAACAGGCAACATGTTTCCAGTCATCAACAGTCCAGTGTTGGTGTTGACGGGACCAGGCGAGGCGTAAAGCTTTGTGTCGTGCAGTCATCAAGGGCACCCGAGTGGGCCTTCGGCTCCAAAAGCCCATATCGATGATGTTTCGTTGAATGATTCGCACGCTGATACATTTTGATGGCCCAGCATTCAAATCTGCAGCAATTTGCGGAAGGGTTGCACTTCTATCGCGTTGAACGATTCTCTTCAGTCGGCGCTGGTCCCGTTGTTGCAGGATCTTTTTCCGATCGCAGCGATGTCGGAGAATTGATGTTTTAGCGGATTCTTGATATTCACGGTACATTCGTGAAATGTTCGTATGGGAAAATCCCCACTTCGTCGCTACTTTGATGTTGTGTCCCATTGTTCGTGCGCCGACCATAACACCACGTTCAAACTCATTTAAATCTTGATAACTTGCCATTGTGGCAACAGTAACCGATCTAACAACTGCGCCAGGCACTTGTTGTTTTATATAGGCGTTGCCGACCGCAGCGCCGTATTCTGCCTGTTTACATATCTCTGTACTTAAATACGCAAGCGTATGCCTACTAGCTTCTTTTGCACTTCAGTGCATGACACACGGTATATTAACAACGTTGCCGCAGGGACTTGTCGGCCTCCTATGTTCTGGAGCAACAGGTAGCTGCCCGCACCTGCTCGCTGCCCTCACACATTACGACGGTTTTTTTTTCTTTGAGCACCACCAGATGCATTTGATCTCACTTTCTACGTCACAACTAGAATATTGGATGTGTCTGATTCAGTACGAGCAGTTAAATGACTCATGATATGGGTTAAGTGGCACAGTGACAGGACGCATGTAACTTCAAGATCACGGGGTCGTGAGATGACGGCCAGTGGTCGTGTCATCTTCCACCAAGCGGCGTCATTTGGATGCTGTGTGGAGGCTCGCGGGATCAGCAGATCGCTCGCTCTCCCGACCGTCGAGAACTTTACAGACCATGGAGCCGCTACTTCTTGTTCAACGAGCTGCTCGGATGAACCACGAGACTGAGTACAACCTGTTCTAGTCCTCTCGCCAAGGAAAAATCCAGAGCACTACGAGGAATTGAACACAGAACTTCCGCATGGCAGTCGGACGAGGTGACCGGTCGAATCACGCATGCCGATGGCATACTGAACTGGATCTCTAGCGACAAAATCTCGGAAACTGTTCAGCGCTAGTTTCCTAATATTTTGGTATAATGGACGTTCTAGATTAATTTGCATTTCGTTTGATTTCTTAGCGCTGGAAAAAACTGCTCAGCGCTGCAACGCTGCTACGTTATGCTCAGAGTGTTTTGTTTAGAAAGAAATTTCCACTGTTCTCTAACGGTACTTACTGTTTACAACCGTATACCTACATCTGCATCTACGTGATTGCTCTTTAGTTCACAATTAAGTATGTGGCAGAGGATTCATCGAATCAGCCTTATTTCTCTACGGTTCCACTCTCTAACAGCTAGCGGGAAAAATCTTGCTATGCTAGCTCTGATTTCTTTTATTTCATCATGATGATCATTTTTCGCAGTGTAGTAGGTGGGAGCCAACACAACATTTTCGCATTCTGGGGAGAAGGAGAAACGCCTTTGTTTTAATGACTGCCACCCTAACTGACGAATCATGTCCGTTGCACTCTCTTCCCTATTTCTTCTTTGAACTTGTTAGATGTCCTTTCTCAGTCCCATCTGACGCGGATCCCACAGCGCACAGCGGTACTCCAGAAAAGGGCGGACAAGCGTGGTCTACGCAGTCTCTTTACTCGATCTGTTGCATTTTCTAAGTGATCTTTAAATAAATCGCAGTCTTTGGTTTGCTTTACCCACAATATTACCTTTGTGATCGTTCCAATCGAAATTATTCGTAATTGTAATCCCCAAGTATTTAGTTGGATTTACAGCCTTTAGATATGTGTGATTTATCATGCAACCGAAATTTAGTGAATTTCTTAGTGCTCGTGAGGATAACCTCACACTTTTCATTATTTAGGGTCATTTTCCACTTTTTGCACCATAGAGATAGCTTGTCTAAATCATTTTGCAGTTGATTTTGATCATCTGATGATTTAACAAGACGGTAAATGACAGAATATTCTAAGAGGGCTGCTCAGTTTCTCTCCTACGTATTTTATGTATATCAGGAACAGCAGAGGACCTATAACACTTCCTTGGGGAACGCCGGATATTACTTCTGTTTTACTCGATGACATTCGGTCTATTACTATGAACAGGAAATCACGAATCCAGTCGCAATACTGAGACGATATTCCATAGGCAGGATTAGATTAGAAGACGATTATGAGGAACGGTGTTGAAAGCCTTCTGGAAATCTAAAAATACGGAATCCCAAACCGTGCTGACTATTAGTCAATAAATCGCTTTCTTCGAAATAATTCATTATGTTAGAACAGAGAATATGTTCCAAAACCCTACTGCAAATCTTGATATGGGTCTGTAATTCAGCGGATTACTCCTGTTCCCTTACTTGGGTATTGATGTGGGTTGTGCAAATTTCCTGTCTTTAGGTACAAATCTTTCGATGAGCGAGCGGTTGTATATCATTGTTAGATATGGAGCTATCGTATCAGCAAACTCTGAAAGGAACCTGACCGGTATGCAATCTGGACCGGAAGCCTTGTCTTTATAAGTGATTTAAGCTGTATCGCTACACCAAGGATATCTTCTTCTAAGTTACTCATGTTGGCAGTTGTTCTAGATTCGAATTCTGGAATGTTTACTTCGTCCTCTTTGGTGAAAGAGTTTCGGTAAACCGTGTTTAGTAACCCTGCTTTAATGGCACTGTCATTAGTGACATCACCTTTGTAATTTTGCAGTGAAGGTATTGATTTCGTCTCGCCGTTTGTGTACTTTATATGTGACCAGAATCGGTTTTCTGCCAGGTTACGAGACAGAGTATCGTTGTGGGAACTATTAAAAGCATCTCACAACGAAGTTCACGCTAAATTTTGAATTTCTGTAAAATTTTGATAATCTTGAGAATTTTGTGTTCTTTTAAATTTGATATGCTTTTTTCGTTGCTTCTGCAGGAGAGTTCTGACCCGTTTAGTGTAGCAGGGGGGATCAGTAAAATCGCTTACTAATTTATGTGGTATAATTGTATCTTTATTTAATCTTATGGCTAGGGCCTCCCGTCGGGCAGTCCGTTCACCGGGTGCCGGTCTTTCAATTTGACGCCACTTCGGCGACCTGCAGTCGGTGAGGATGATAGGATGATGATAGTACAACACCCAGTCCCTGGGCAGAGAAAATTCCCCGACCCAGCCGGGAATCGAAACCGGACCCAGAGGATTGACAATCCGTCATGCTGACCATTCATCTACCGGGGGCGGACATAATTGTATCAATTGTCATCGATACAATTTCTTTGAATTCAAACGACGTCTGGTCTACGCTTAAATAGATCGGAAGGAGTGGAGACCGTCTCTTAGATAGGCGTCTAGCGAGTTTCTATCTGCTTTGTCCGTCCCTGCTTGCTGAGTGGTCAGCGCGACAGAATGTGAATCCTTTCATCCCCATCGACGCGCAAGTCGCCGAAGTGGCCTCAAATAGAAAGACTTGCACCCGGCGAACGGCCTACCCGACGGGAGGCCCTAGTCACACGGCATTTACATTTATTTATCTCCTTTGTTTAAATAGACGTATTTTGAGTTTATTTTTGGGGTGTTTAGAGGTCATGGTATTCATTCTAGCTACAATAACTTTGTCACTAACATTGACCACTCCTTCCTGGGACACCCTGTATAGATGGTTATGTTCCGGGTCTCTCTCCCACGCGTCGTCAGGCGCATTTTCTCTGGTGTTTCGGCAGGTAACTTGTAATTATGTTTTTGCTGCGCGTAGCTGAGTCAGCCTAAAGAAAATCTGGTCATTATATCTTTCATACGACGCCCTGGCTCCTTGGAAATCATCGGTTTGTTTCCCATTACAAGCAAAATGATTTTTAAATCGGAATTTTACGTGCCCATTCGACAGAGCGGTCCCAAAGTATGGTGGTGGGTTATTTGTTTCATCGATATGTATTAACATGGATAGTGAGACACGAAGAACTAGCCGTACTCCAATAGAGACTGAGTAGCGCTGCTGTAAGGAAGTAACAGTCAGTGTGGGTCAGGGCAGTGTCGCTTTTGGAGTATGGGCTATCCTGTTGCCCCTGTTAATACATATCGACGAAACGAATAACGCGCTAGACTAATGTGGGGGCGCTCTGTCGAATGGGCACTCAAAATTCCGATTTAAAAATAATTTTGTTTGTAATGGGAAACAAACCGACGATTTTCATCGACGCTCGGCGTTGCATGAAAGACTTGATGACCAGGCTTTGCTTGGGCTAACTTCAACTACGCATTGCAAGAACGAAACTGCAAACACGGGGGGGGGGGGGGGGGGGGGGGGGCAATAAAAATGGCTCGGACGAGTGCATACGATTGGACGTGAATGCATGCATGTAACCACACCCCAACAGGATGGAGCAACTGCACATATAGCCGGGCGAAACTTTGTGAACATTTACACAATCTTGTTAGCAGAGGTCAGTCTTGTCGCGGCCCTTGCTGTCCACCCAGATCACCTGATCCGTCAGTGAGTGATTACTTTGTGTGGGAAGCTCTCAGGTCTAAGGCGTATCGCAACAATCCTCATGGTCTTCAAGAACTGCAGCATAACGTTTCGGAGAGACTACAGTAATTCCAACAGTCCAGCTTCGATCCGTCTTCAGTAACGAAACTAACTGGTCAGGTTCCAGAAGGGCCAAGAGATGAGTGGTGGTCACTTTCAACATCTGGTATAGTCAGGTTAGTACTGAATGTCCTTTCTTCTGACATGTTACTTTGTACCCTGGAACTCTGGTCTACGGGCCACTTTTATTTTCCCCACCGTGTATCTACATCTACGTCCACATCCATACTCCGCAAACCACCTGATGGTGTGTGAGGAGGGTACCTTGAGTACGTCTATCGGTTCTGCCTTCTGTCTGTCGAAACACCAGAGAAATGCTCCTGAAGATTCTTACAAGGGAAACTCCCCATGACATTCCCCTCAGATTTAGTGGTACGAGGACTCAATTGGCAGTCCGTTAAAAGCTGAACACAGATCAAGCACGAAAACAGGAAGAAGATGTGCTAAACTGAAAAAAGAGAAATCGAATCCTCCACCGGAAAGTACGTCGGCTTTGTCACACACGGCATTAGTACTGTCGCTGATGTCTTAGCAGATGTTCTATCATCCTGTCCCTTCTTCTTGTCAGTGTTTTCCATTTGTTCCTTTCCTCGCCGATTCTGTGGAGAACCTCGTCATTCCTTACCTTATCAGTCCACCTAATTTTCAACATGCTTCTGTAGCACCACATCTCAAGCGCTTCGATTCTCTTTTGTCCCGTTTTACCACAGTCCATCCCTCGCAATACTTGCTAATAACCCTGCCCTACGTAGACACTGACAGCACTGTACGTCAGATTCTTCGAATAGCAATACACGGGTAGTCTAACAGAATCTGAGACAAAAAATAAAATACATCAAGCAAAACCCGTATCGGCCAATAATTGTAGCCTTGACAGGCAGATAATAATTTTCTGGATTTTACATTAGTCTCATATTCTCGAGAACAAAAAAAGATTCAATTTTAAATGCATTTCTACCCACTGCTTTCTCGTCAGGCCCAAAGATTATTTATCTCATTCGTATCTAACCAAGAGCCGCTGCTATAAAGTCATCAACAGCATAGCAAGGTGAGCTGTTCATATCGCTGCATAATGACACTGCACACCATATTGGCTATTGTTATACGAGCCCCTTGTAACTCCTGGGATAGGTGAAAATAGGTAAACGATATATACACCGTATCAAAAGGCGTATGATATGGAAAAATAGTTGCTTCATCGTTTGCAGTCAGCATCCACATTCATTGTATGGGATACTGTTGAGGACTGAAGCTGGACAAGTATACATTAAGAATAATGTACTGGAAAATACGCTTAGAAACGAAGGTTAAACAGAAGCCTATCTGCAAAAGCTGACACCCAGCGATATGTTAGTAAACGGCTGTTACTGATAGAACATTTTACCATAAAATTTTCTTAAGGAGAGAGAGAGAGAAAGAACGTTTTGAAGAGTGGGGTTTAATTATTTGTGAACTCTTGGGTACGTAGCGACAGTTTTTATGCCTAACAAGCGCGACGATTCAGTACACCTCACAGTAGTCTGGTAGAGTCCACGTCAAAGGCGAGTTTCTGAAATACTTTTTAAAACTCTGGACGAAAGTGGATTTCGCAAACACACACACACACACACAAACACACACAGATATTCGCCCTTTCCCGTTAAAAGGAAGCCACTAACATGAATGAATTATCTCTGCAACATTCGGTCGCCAAAAGCCATTGAACAGGGATACGCTTTCTACAGTAGGAGAATTTTTTTAATAAAATGAAGCGCGTCGATAGGTACGCATTCACACAGGAAACTGCCGCATAGGAACGAGAGAGAATAAGTTCTACATTAAATGCAGGAGAATAAAGAGAAGTAGGAAAATTATGGGTGTAAAGTCTCATCGATGTAAGTGTAATTGGTGCACCGCGTCAGTTAAGCTACGTCCACCGTAAGCTCCTTTAATGGAAAAATACGCAATTTGTCTGAAGCGATTCAGAACCACCGAAAAAATTAGTCTGTGCTGCCGGATAGAGATCTGAATCTGCACTGTTCTTAACAGTAATCCACTGCCCTAGGCACAACATCTCTTCCCTCAGTAGACTGAAGAGAGAGAATTAGACTCCAATTTATGCAGTTTTTTTAACAAAATTGTTTCGAACAACGTACATTATTGGTTTATAATCTAAAGTAACACAGAAATTACATCTCCTTATTGCTATTACACATTGGGAAAGGTAAGCCTTTACCAAGGTCATCATCATCTTTGTCATCAGCCATTTGTCATTCACTGTTGAGTAACAGCCATCTCTGCCTTCAGCCACATTTTTTCCTATATGTTAGTTATTTTCATCGATCAAATTTACAATAGGTCGCCATCTGTGTATCCAGTTATATCTTGGAATCCAGCAAACAGCTCCCTTGATCCATTTGCATCCATTCTCTTGGCTACATGTCCTGATCACCATCACTTCATTTTGATTAAAGCCGTAATGAAGCCTTCTATCCTAGTTTCTTTCCTGGTCCATATCTTTTCCCCAGCTCTTCTACTAAGTTTCAACATACAATTTCCTACGAGTAGCACAATAAACTGGACCATGAGGGAAGATATCAAACAGAATGACCTCCTGAACATTTTCTCCGGAGACAGGCGATGAGGCGCCCCTCCATGGGTTGCCGTTATGGTTCCGTTCCGAAGTGATGAACCCACGTATCGATGTTCGACAAAAAATTGTCACATCTGCCTGGTAATGTACAAACAGTTTCACACTGAAGGTCCTTAGTTGCTCTTTATGGTCTTCTGTTAGTAGATGAGGAATCCAGCGTGCACACACCTTTGAGTAACCCAACTGATGACGAGTGTGTAATCATTACTAACTGAGATGTCAACTTGAGCAGCGAGGTGGTTGATTGTGATCTGACGATCACCTAGAATGAGAGTGTCCGCACGTTCCAACATTGCAGGAGTCTCAGCTGTGTGCGGTCGGTCGGCACCAGGGAGATCGATCAGGTTTGTACGTCCCTGTTGCGATGATGACAGACCACTCGCCCAACGACTCACAGTGCTTTTGTTAGCTTCCAGGTCTCCGTAGACGTTCTGCAAGCACCTGTGAATATCTGTGAAGCTATGATTTCCCCCAAAAGAAACTCGATGACAGTTCTCAGCTTGGAATGCATCTCTGTTGAAGACGCCATTTTGAAGACTACGTGTAGCGCTGCCACCTATCGGAACTTCTTGGAACTGTAGGTGCTGAAGCGAGAATATCCCACGACGTCCCACAACGAATTCCGCGTTTTTTCAATCGAGATTGGCCGAGAAAAAAATGTTGTGTTTCTTATTGAACGTCCCTTATAAAATTTACACTACTGGCCATTAAAATTGCTACACCAAGAAGAAATGCAGATGATACACGGATATTCATTGGAGAAATATATTATACTACAACTGACATGTGATTACATTTTCACGCAATTTGGGTGCATAGATCCTGAGAAATCAGTACTCAGAACAACCACCTCTCGACGTAATAACGGCCTTGATACGCTTGGGCATTGAGTCAAACAGAGCTTGGATGGCGTGTATAGGTACAGCTGCCCATGCAGCTTCAACACGATACCACAGTTCATCAAGAGTAGTGACTGGCGTATTGTGACGAGCCAGTTGCTCGGCCAACATTCACCAGACGTTTTCAATTGGTGAGAGATCTGGAGAATGTGCTGGCCATGGCAGCAGTCGAACATTTTCTGTACCCAGAAAGGCCCGTACAGGACCTGCAACATTCGGTCGTGCATTATCCTGCTGAAATGTAGGGTTTCGCAGGGATCGAATCAAGGGTAGAGCCACGGGTCGTAACACATCTGAAATGTAACGTCAACTGTTCAAAGCGCCGTCAATGCGAACAAGAGGTGACCGAGACGTGTAACCAATGGCACCCCATACCATCACGTTGGGTGATACACCAGTATGGCGATGACGAATACACGCTTCCAATGCGAATTCATCGCGATGTCGCCTAACAAGGATGCGACCATCGTGACGCTGTAAACAGAACCTGGATTCATCCGCAAAAACGACGTTTCACCATTCGTGCACTCAGGTTTGTCGTTGAGTACACCACAGGCGCTCCTGTCTGTGATGCAGCGTCAAGGGTAACAGCAGCCATGGTCTCCGAGCTGATAGTCCATGCTGCTGCAAACGTCGTCGAACTGTTCGAGCACATGGTTGTTGTCTTGCAAACGTCCCCATCTGTTGACTCAGTGATCGAGACGTGGCTGCACGATCCGATACACCCATGCGGATAAGATGCCTGTCATCTCGACTTCTAGTGATACGAGGCCGTTGGGATGTAGCACGGCGTTCCGAATTACCCTCATGAACCAACCGATTCCATATTCTGCTAACAGTCATTGGATCTCGACCAACGCGAGCAGCAATGTCGCGATGCGATAAACCGCAATCGCGATAGGCTACAATCCGACAGTTATCAAAGTCGGAAACGTGATGGTAAGCATTTGCCCTCCTTACACGAGGCATCACAACAACGTTTCACGAGGCAACGCCGGTCAACTGCTGTTTGTGTATGAGAAATCGGTTGGAAACTTTCTTTATGTCAGCACGTTGTAGGTGTCGCCACCGGCGCCAACCTTGTGTGAATGCCCTGAAAAGCTAATCATTTGCCTATCACAGCATCTTCGTCCTACCGGTTAAATTTCGCGACTGTAGCACGTCATCTTCGTTGTGTAGCAATTTTAATGGCCAGTAGTGTAACAAATTTCTATATTAATTTTCAAATACACTGCACATTATTTTAGTCTTATTCTAACTGCTTTTCATTCCTAATTCGGAACTTGCTCTGATTAACTTTCAAATTTTTATTGCAATTTATGTACACTATAGGTGGTGCAGGTACTAGATCGTAATGTAACGGCATTGACAGTAATAACTGGCAACTGTCAGTCGTTCTGTGGCCTACACGCATCTCAACAACGCGTTTCGAGAGACAATAGTATCATCATCAGCTTGTGAAACTTAGCTCATAAACTTAAAACAGTAAAAAGTATTTTATGAACGACGCTAACGTATTAGTAGGCTTTACAGATTTTTAAGCTCAAGAGCTAAGTTTCATAACCTGATGAGAGCATTGTCTCTGGAAACGCGTCGTTGAGCCTTGTGTAGGACAGAAAAACCTTTTGAACGCTATCAGCTGTTGTTGCAGTTGAAACATAACAACCGTTGCCTCACATAATTAAAGAGGATAATATTAAACCGAAATGAGAAATTTCGCAGCAAGGAACATTTCAACAAGCGCGCACGTGCCGACGGGTAAACGCGCTTTGGCTGTGACGCGATGACAAAAGGCCGTTCCGTCAACTCGTGGACTGAGCTGTGCGAGCGCGTTACCGCTTCGGTGGGCGAGGTATTTTTGCAGCCACGTTCAGCTGTGGTATTGAGAATTTTATACTTAATTAAGAGACCGAGCGAGGTGGCGCAGTGGTTAGCACACTGGACTCGCATTCGGGAGGACGACGGTTCAATCCCGTCTCCGGCCATCCTGATTTAGGTTTTCCGTGATTTCCCTAAAATCGTTTCAGGCAAATGCCGGGATGGTTCCTTTGAAAGGGCACGGCCGATTTCCTTCCCAATCCTTCCCTAACCCGAGCTTGCGCTCCGTCTCTAATGACCTCGTTGTCGACGGGACGTTAAACACTAACCACCACCACCACTTAATTAAGATCCACTCCGCTTACACCCGGTCTCTCCACGCCGCATCCCCAGCGCGAGCCACACAGCCGCGAGACAATAGCGGCGAGCGGCCTCTGTCGTGCGACTGCGACGTGAAATTCAGGGCAATGCTGCGGCAGGCAGGCTACGTGTGCTTTACACGGCGAAAAGGTGGCCGCATCACGCGCAGACTACACTGCCGCCGGTGGAGTCCCAGACGCGTCGCAAAAGCTGTGTCCACTCGTGAAACGGGGTATTTGTCATTTTACCAGCTAGAAACGACCCGCTTCCACCTGGTATAGTACTTTCATTTGTTTTCTGAATTAAAAAAACTGCTAAATTAATCGTCTAATTTATACAGCACCTATATATTCAAAGTATCTCTACATCTTACAAAAACTGATTATTACTTACGTATGTAATGTATATACAGAAAAAAGCGCTCCGTCTTCAGGTCACGAGTGGCAAACCGGGACCATCCGACCGCAGTGTCATCCTCAGAGTAGGATGCTGATAGGAGGGGCGTGGGGTCAGCACACCGCTCTCCCGGTGGTTATGATGGTATTCTTGACCGAAGCCGCTACTATTCGGTCGAGTAGCTCCTCAATTGGCACCACGAGGCTGAGTGCACCCCGAAAAATGGCAACAGCGCATGTCGGCTGGATGGTCACCCATCCAAGTGCCCGCCACGCCCAACAGCGCTTAACTTCGGTGATATCACGAGAACCGGTCTATCCACTGCGGCAAAGCCGTTGCCAATTATACAGGGTAACAATAATTGAACTATATAAAAAAACCTTAAATTAGTTACAAACTACGTCACTACAGGTATTTGGATTTAGGTTATGACATGTTCCATATGCCTGCCGTCATTGGCGATGTCGTGGCGCAGACGAATAGCGAATTTCTGCATAGCCCGCTGAAGTTTCGAAACATCGATGCTATCGATGACCTCCTGAATGGCTGTTTTCAGTTCAGCAATGGTTTTCTGGTTATTGCCGTAAACCTTGTCTTTAATATAGCCCCACAAAAAGCAGTCACATGTGCTTCAGATCCGGAGAATATGGCAGGCAATTGAGGTCCATGCCAGTAGCCTCTGGGTACCCCAGAGACAGAATGCGGTCCCCAAATTACTCCTCCAGGACATTAAACACTCTCCTGCTTCGATGGGCTCGAGCTCCGTCTTGCATGAACCACATCTTGTGGAAAACAGGGTAACTTTGGATAATGGAGGATGAAATCATCTTCAAAAACTTCCACGTACCGCTCGGGAGTCACCGTGTCATCAAAGAGTATCGCATCGATTATTCCGTGACTGGTCATTGCACACCATACAGTAACCCGCTGAGGCCGAAGAGACTTCTTGATCACGGAATGCGGATTTTCAGTTCTCAAAATGCGCCAGTTTTGCTTATTGACGAACCCATTAAAATGAAAATATGCTTCGTGGCTAAACTAAACCATGCATGCTCATACTAATTCCCATCATGACCCGCGGCCAACCGTGCAGTTTGAACGTCCTAACGCAAACCGCTCAGCAAGTATGACGATTTTATTTCATATGTTTCAATAATTGTCACCCTTAGGCGCAACAATTCCCCCTAGATCACTGACAGATTGCAACCAAACTCATCACACGTATGAGTTGCTGTCTAGACGGAAGCGCTGTAAAGGTAATAACCGCCTTCCTCTCAAAGGAGTGGGAGCGGAGTTGAAAAGATAAAAAAAGCTATAACGCACCCCTCGCAAGTACCCAGACTATATTAATCCTTTATTTGAGAATGAGTGCACTCAGCGGCTTGAAATAAACCTTAAGTATGAATTCAACCTTTACGGATCTTATTCGCGCTGTTGGGCTTAAGGCCAAAGACTGAACACATTAACACATTTGTAATCCAAAGTTTGAAGACATTTCATCCGGAGGGGGAAGGAGGGCGCCGCTCGATTCCTTAAACACTGCGGGTTTCCTGCTACTTACTATACTGAACCGCCAAAAGAACTGGTACACCTGCCTAAGACAGGTAGGGCCTCCTCGAACATGCAGAAGTACCGAAACACGACGTGGCATGGACTCGACTAATGTCTGAAGTAGTGCTGGAGGGAACTGACACTATGAATGCTGCGGAGCTGTCCACAAATCCGTAAGAGTACGAGGGGATGGAAATCTCTTCTGAACAGCACGTTGCGAGGCATCCCAGATACGCTCAATAATGCTCACATCTGCGGAGTCTGGTGGACAGTGGAAGTGTTTAAACTCAGAAGAGTGTACCTGGAGCGACTCTGCATCAATTCTGGATGTGTGGGGTGTCCCATTGTCCTGCTGGAATTGCCCAAGTCCGTCGGAATATACAATGGATTTGAACGGATGCAGGTGATGACACAGGATGCTTTCGTACGTGTCACCTGTCAGAGTCGTATCTAGACGTATCAGTGGACTCATATCACTCCAACTGCACACGGCGCATGCCATTACAGAGCCTCCACCAGATTGTACAGTCCCCTGCTAACATGCAGGGTCTATGGATTCATGAGGTTGTCTCCATACCCGCATACGCCCATCAGCTCGATACAATTTGAAAGGAGACTCGTCCGACCAGGCAACATGTTTCCAGTCATCAACAGTCCAATGTCGGTGTTGACGGGCTCAGGCGAAGTGTAAAGCTTTGTGTCGTGCAGTCATCAAGGGTACACGAGCGGGCCTTCGGCTCCGAAAGCCCATATCGATGATGTTTCGTTGAATCGTTCGTACGCTTACACTTGTTAATGGCCCAGCACTGAAATCTGCAACAATTTGCGGAAGGGTTCCACTTCTGTCACGTTGTAGGATTTTCTTCAGTCGTCGCTGGTCCCGTTGTTCCAGGATCTTTTTCGGCCGCAGCGATGTCGGAGATTTGATGTTTTACGGGATTCCTGATATTCACGGTACACTAGTGAAATGACCATACGGAAAAATCCACACTTCATCGCTACCTCGGAGATGCTGTGTTCCATTGCTCGTGCGTTCAAACTCATTTAAATCTTGATAATCTGCCGTTGTAGCAGCAGTAACCGATCTAACAGCTCTGCGAGACACTTGTTGTCTTGTACACACGTTGCCCACCGCAGCACCGTATTCTCCTTGTTTACATATCTCTGTATTTGAATACCCATATCTACACCAGTTTCTTTGGCGCTGTAGGCTTAAAAACCACCTACATCCCATAAACTTAACATCAGGATAGGGGATCACGAAGGATATTAAGTGAAGGAATTCTGCCTCCTTCGAAGTAAAATAAAGATGACGGGCGAAGCAAGGAGGACATAATAAGCAGGCTGGCACAGGCAAACAGAGCATTGCTGGTCAGTGCTAGTATCAAAACATGGGCATTATTTTGAGGAAGAATTTCTGCTAATATACGTTTGAAGGACAGCGTTGTATGGAAGCGAATCATGCATTGTGGGAAAATCGGTGAAGAAGAGAACCGAAGCGTTTGAAATGTGGTGCTGTAGGAAACTAAGTGGTCCAATAAGGTAAGGAATCAGAGGAAAACGCTGACAGCAAGAGGGAACAGGACAGTAGCAGACGTGTTAGGACATCAGGGAATTGACGTGGTACATGGGGTAGCAGTAGAGGGGAAACGCTGTAACGGAAGACAGAAGTTGGCATATATCCAACAAATTATTGAGGACGTTGAAAGCAAGCTCTGCTCTGGGTTGGCGCAGGAGAGGAATAGGTGATGGGTTGAATCAGACCAGTCAGAAGAGTGATGATGGAAAAGGAAACGTAGCCAGTGCCGGTTCAAATTTTGTATCCAAAATGAGGACTGGAAATATGTACTTTGAATACGTCGTGTCTGTTCTTTCGGACATGTCCAAGAGAAAATCAAATGAGCGTATGGCATTGTGGGCCGGGAGTCACCCATTCAGGGAAGTTCGGCCGTCGAGGGCAAGTACTTGTTGCAATCGACGCCACATTGGGCGACTTCCGCATCGGAGATGGGGATGAAATGATGATGAGAACAACACAACACCCAGTTCCTGAGCGGAGAAAATCTCCTGCCCCAGCCGATAATCGAACCCGGGCCCTTTGGTGTGTCATTCCGCCGCACTGACCACTCGGCTAACGGGGGCGGACGTCCAAGAGAACAGACACAGCACATATATAATCAAGGCGAGAGGATGCACACTCGGGTCGAACTATTACGGGAATCGGCGAAATGGCGCGAATAATGAGACTAATGGGCGAGGGGCACTACAGTTGTAATGTGTGGATAAGTCGAGACTTGGACGGGAGGCGTGCTAGGGTAGTCCTTGCAGCTGCGATGACCACTGTGTCCAGATGGCTTAGTAGCAGACTAGCAGCATTGCTTCAGAAAAGGAGTTTCAGCAGGAGACGCGATCCATTCTTATGTATGAGTCACGTTACAGACACGAGGTAACTTTTTGATTTTACAAAAAACATTTGTTTGTTTGGACCATTCATCCTCTGTGGAATAAGGGGGAAGTTCAACGATGGTTCCTTTAAAAACAAACAAAAACAAAAAAAACAAAAAAAAGTAGTCAGAGCATGTGCCTAGTAAGCAGGAGACGCTGGTTCGAATCCTGGTCCGGCATAAATTTTCAACTTTCCCCACTGATTTAATTCAGTGCCCACTCTCATGTAATTCCTTAGTTTCTTAACGTGTCCTTTATTTCGTCGCGTCTGATGTGGTATGTTGTTTCCGCTCAGACACCGCCGTATGCACGGGGCACAGAAGCTGCCCGCGGCACATCAGAGTCGGCGGGTTTGCCTGCGCGGCAGGCGTATGCCGGGAGACGACAGCACACTCCAGTCCGGTGTAGACGACTGCTTTGCTGCTCCGTTCGCGTGGGCGGTATCAGAGCTTTGCTCAGCGTCCTGACGCCAGTAGTGTTTCTAGGGGGCGGCAAGGCACGGCGACAGGAAGCGAAGTGGAGAGGCAACTGGAAGGTCAGACGGTCTACTTGCGCGGCCGACGTCCTGCCAACCAGTACGAAGCTCGCCTTCTGCCTTTCCGCTGCCGCCGCTCGCTCACCACATTCATCGTTCAGCGAATGGACTTAGAGCTTCTCCGAAGTGTAGCTTAACTTGAGCAGGACATCAATCCAAAATGAGTACTACGCAAATACTGTGTGTAACAGTGACGCTCTTCAGAAGGAAGGCACTACTTTACTACGTAATAAATACACGATTGGCCATTAAAATTGCTACACCACGAAGATGACGTGCTACAGACGCGAAATTTAACCGACAGGAAGAAGATGCTGTGATATGCAAATGATTAGCTTTTCAGAGCATTCACACAAGGTTGGCGCCGGTGGCGACGCGTACAACGTGCTGGCATGAGGAAAGTTTAAAACCGATTTCTCATACACAAACAGCAGCTGACCGGCGTTGCCTGGTGAAACGTTGTTATGATGACTCGTGTAAGGAGGAGAAATGCGTACCATCACGTTTCAGACTTCGATAGAGGTCGGATTGTAGCCTATCGCGATTGCGGTTTATCGTATCGCGACATTGCTGCTCGCGATGGTCGAGATCCAATGACTGTTAGCAGAATATGGAATCGGTGGGTTCAGGACTGTAATACGGATTGCCGTGCTGGATCTCAACGGCCTCGTATCACTAGCAGTCGAGATGACAGGCATCTTATCCGCATGACTGTGACGGATCGTGCAGCCACGTCTCGACCCCTGAGTCAACAGATGGGGACGTTTGCAAGACAACAACCATGTGCACGAACAGTTCGACAACGTTTGCAGCAGCATGGACTATCAGCTCGGAGACCACGGCTGCGGTTACCCTTGACGCTGCATCACAGACAGGAGCGCCTGCGATGGTGTACTCAACGACAAACCTGGGTGCACGAATGGTGAAACGTCGTTTTTTAGGATGAATCCAGGTTCTGTTTACAGTGTCATGATGGTCGCATCCTTGTTAGGAGACATCGCGGTGAATGCACATTGGAAGCGTGTATTCGTCATCGTCCTACTGGTGTATCACCCAACGTGATGGTATTGGGTGCCATTAGTTACACGTCTCGGTCACCTCTTGTTCGCATTGACGGCGCTTTGAACAGTGGACGTTATATTTCAGATGTGTTACGACCCGTGGCTCTACCCTTCATTCGATCCCTGCGAAACCCTGCATTTCAGCAGGATAATGCACGACCGAATGTTGCAGGTCCTGTACGGGCCTTTCTGGATACAGAAAATATTCGACTGCTGCCATGGCCAGCACATTGTCCAAATCTCTCACCAATTGAAAACGTCTGGTGAATGGTGGCCGAGCAACTGGCTCGTCACAATACGCCAGTCACTACTCTTGATGAACTGTGGTATCGTGTTGAAGCTGCATGGGCAGCTGTACCTATACACGCCATCCAAGCTCTGTTTGACTCAATGCCCAGGCATATGAAGGCCGTTATTACGGCTAGAGGTGGTTGTTCTGGGTAGTGATTTCTCAGGATCTATGCACCCAAATTGCGTGAAGATGTTATCACATGTCAGTTGTAGTATAATATATTTCTCCAATGAATACCCGTTTATGATCTGCATTTCTTCTTGGTGTAGCAATTTTAATGGCCAGTAGCTTTTTACGAACATTTACACAGACGTGATATACTGTTTTTGCGTACTCAGTACGGAAAACAAATTACAAGTGTTTCCCTGTAAAGACGAGATCACTCTCGCGGACCATTCCGTACCACCGGAGACCACGCTGTATTGTTATCTACGGCGTTAAAGGTTTAAATGCTGTGGACGCACCCATCTCATAACCGGTCGGTAAATCACCCCTGTGCGACGGCTCTAGAATCAGAGGCAGTCGCTTCAAATCTTGGTGATAGAAGAAATTATCAACGCCGATATTTAGCCATTAACGGGAGTAGAAGTTTTGGTACATACCGGACATGGCGTCATTGTCCTGCATTAAATTTCAAACCGTGGTACAGTGTCTCATGGCGTGAAAGGGTGTGGCGGTCTCTACGTCTTGTGGATAATGACTTCAAACACAGCAGTACTCCTGGTACTCGCTGAAAGGAGTAGGCTATGAGCCGGCACGGGATTTCGCCCTCTCGTTTCTCTCAATATCAGAAACATGGCTCTACACTGTGCACACACCCTGAAGAGCCACCTACACTCAATGGAGACATCTATTAGCATTGAATATAAATTTAAGTGCTAGAAAATATTTTATGACCTTCGTACATCCATAGTCAAACTGAATGATGGTGGGACAACAGCTGCTATAATTTTTCTAGTACTTAGCCACACAAAATTGATATCATCAAAGTGTAGGGGCTGAAGATTGCGTTGACGCAACGTCGAAACTAGTAGCCAAATAAATATGAAATCTTAAGTACAGCTGCAGGAGTTTCATTTTTAACATAAAAAGTATTTTATGACGGTGTTTGCCAGGAGTGCGGCCGTTTATGAAAGAAAACGTTGACATGACACGGTTTAGACAGGAAGAGAATAAAAGTTTTTGAAATGTTATGCTGCATATGAATGCAGAAGATTAGACAGGTCGACCGGATAATTATGAAGGGGTGCTAACTGAACTGGGGAGAAAATAAGTGTACGCCACAATGTGACTAAAATAAGGGATCGGTTGATAGAATACATCCCGAGAGGGAGAGATAGATAGATAGAGAGAGAGAGAGAGAGAGAGAGAGAGAGTGAGAGTACGTGCGTGCATAGCGTGGGACATTGTACAGAGACACCAACGCTTGACTACACTAAGCAGGTAGAAATGTACGGTGGCTGCAGTTATGAGCCATAAATGAAGAGATTTGCACAGGAAAGCTACATTAACTAGTCTTCGGACTGAAGAGCAATTAACACTTAATAGGTGTACTTACGACAGTTCCAGAACGAAATTTCTCATTTGGGCGAAAAAGGAAACCTTTCCAAGTAGATGGCTGAACTTGGTTGGCGAGGAGACACACTCAATAATGACATACGATTTCCTTGTCTTTTCCTTCTTTTGCGGTAGTGTACAATGGTAGAGCGAAACCACAATACGTTACTACAACTTATACAAGTGGCTGGGGTTTATGGGCGCTCAACATCGAGGTCATCAGCGCTATACAAGTGGCCATAAGTTCTATGTAGGTAGTCTGCTTATTTTATGTCTTGGGCTTAGAGTTCACTGTAATATCTGCATATTCAAAGACACAGGGTAGAAGTTCGAGAGTAAGGCAGATACGGTGGTGCTTAACATCAACACCAACTAGACTAAGGAGTTAAGAGTTAGCACAAAGTTCGGGGATGAGCTCAGAGTTGTTGGAGAGACAGTGGAAGAAGTAAACTCAGTGGTCGCCGTTGGGACGATAGCAACAAAAGGAGGTGGTGTCAGTATAAGGCACAGAAAAGTAATAGAGAAGTCATAAACTTGCAAAATACAGGAAAGCGGAAAGATCTCTAGTAGTATGGTTTTGAAGCTGTCAGTGGCTGGGAGATGTGGTCAATCATCGAACGTATTGCTTACAAATACAGAGCGATCGTTAACTTCTGCGAATCTGTAAATGTCAGATTGACAGAGAAAGACTACTTAGCAAACAGGGACCGTATAAAAAAAGTGGACAGAAAATCGACGAAATAAGGACATGCAGTAAGAAAACCATGTGGCATTCGTGAGGGCGAAGTGTTGTACTGGCGCGAAACGTGCAGGCGAACACGTGGAAGATCCAGATCGGGAATGTGTATCAATCGTTGTACCGCACCTACGCTGCGATTGGGAACCCAGAGATCTGTCTTTACTTCCTGAACAAGAAAAAGGAAAGAAAAGAAGCCGTAAATTATCGAAATTATTTGCCAACTTATCTGTAAAAAAGTAGTTTAATAGTAAAGAAACGTTCGTTTCTGATTGCGCCAAAACTGCTTGAACGATTGAATGGAAGAATGGAAGGGTCGTTAACTGGAAGCTCACACTCTATCTACGTTTACAGACCAATATCCTTAACATCGGTTTGTTGCAGGATTCTCGAACATATTCTCAGTTCGAATATAATGAATTTCCTTGAGACAGAGAAGTTGCTGTCCATGCATCAGCACGGCTTTAGAAAGCATCGCTCCTGCGAAACGCAACTCGCCCTTTTTTCACATGATATCTTGCGAACCATGGATGGAGGGTATCAGACGGATGCCATATTCCTTGACTTCCGGAAAGCGTTTGACTCGGTGCCCCACTGCAGACTCCTAACTAAGGTAGGAGCATATAGGATTGGTTCCCAAATATGTGAGTGGCTCGAAGACGTCTTAAGTAATAGAACCCAATACGTTGTCCTCGATGGTGAGTGTTCATCGGAGGTGAGGGTATCATCTGGAGTGCCCCAGGGAAGTGTGGTAGGTCGGCTGTTGTTTTCTATCTACATAAATGATCTTTTGGATAGGGTGGATAGCAATGTGCGGCTGTTTGCTGATGATGCTGTGGTGTACGGGAAGGTGTCATCGTTGAGTGACTGTAGGAGGATACAAGATGACTTGGACAGAATTTGTGATTGGTGTAAAGAATGGCAGCTAACTCTCAATATAGATAAATGTAAATTAATGCAGATGAATAGGAAAAAGAATCCAGTAATGTTTGAATACTCCATTAGTAGTGTAGCGCTTGACACAGTCACGTCGATTAAATATATGGGCGTAATATTGTAGAGCGATATGAAGTGGGACAAGCATGTAATGGCAGTTGTGGGGAAGGCGGATAGTCGTCTTCGGTTCATTGGTAGAATTTTGGGAAGATGTGGATCATCTGTAAAGGAGACCGCTTATAAAACACTAACACGACCTATTCTTGAGTACTACTCGAGCGTTTGGGATCCCTATCAGGTCGGATTGAGGGAGGACATAGAAACAATTAGAGGCGGGATGCTAGATGTGTTACTGGTAGGTTTGATCATCACGCGAGTGTAACGGAAATGCTTCAGGAACTCGGGTGGGGCCGGCCGGTGTGGCCGTGCGGTTCTAGCCGCTTCAGTCTGGAACCGCGTGCCCGCTACGGTCGCAGGTTCGAATCCTGCCTCGGGCATGGATGTGTGTGATGTCCTTAGGTTAGTTAGGTTTAAGTAGTTCTAAGTTCTAGGGGACTGATGACCAAAGATTTTAAGTCCCATAGTGCTCAGAGCCATTTGAACCATTTTGAACTCGGGTGGGAGTCTCTGGAGGAAAGGAGGCGTTCTTTTCGTGAATTGCTACTGAGGAAATTTAGAGAACCAGCATTTGAGGCTGACTGCAGTACAATTTTACTGCCGCCAACGTATATTTCGCGGAAAGACCACAAAGATAAGAGAGATTAGGGCTCGTACAGAGGCATATAGGCAGTCATTTTTCCCTCGTTCTGTTTGGGAGTGGAACAGGGAGAGAAGATACTAGTTGTGGTACGAGGTACCCTCCGCCACGCACCGTATGGTGGATTGCGGAGTATGTATGTAGATGTAGACGTAAATGTACGTAGATACCCACAAGAAACTGTGGGATACGTGCTCACATTAAAATACATAAATGAAGCAAAACACTATGACCAGTGACCACCACCAGAATGAATCCCGCCTGGTCGCGGTGAGGGTACGCGACGGGGTAAGGAAAGTATAGAAGTGGAGCGGAAATGAATGAGGAATCATTCTAGCTGTGATACGGGCCGCAAAAGGGCAAATCCACGGACATAAATGACTGACAAAGGCAGGTTTTAATGGCTTGACACATGGAAAGATCTCGAAGCGGCGAAGTTGACAGCCGTTCGCGTGCTACTGCCGTGAGATCTGTGGAAAGTTGTTGAAGCATGGCGAGAGCACGAGTAGGCGGCAAGGTGTTCCACACGCACGCCTCATCACAAACAGTACAAGCGGCGACCTGTGACAGATGTGACGACCCAGTACAGTGCTAGTGCAGGCAGAAGTTGTATGTAGAGCACTGTTCAGAGCACATTGTCGAACATGGGCTGCGCAGCAGGTGATCCCTATGAGTTGCCAAGTTGGCCTGACGGCATCGTAACTGACGACAGAGGTGGGCACGCGATCATGGAGACTGGACAGTGGATCAATGGAAACGTGCCAAATGGTCTGATGAATCAGGTTTCTTATTACAGCAGGCGGTCATTTCCTGACGCGTCATCATCCAGGCGCACGGCTGCTCGAAACACGCACTACGCCAGGGAAACTGGCCGATGGGGGCAAAATTATGGGGGCATTCATCTGGCCTTCCGTGAGACCTGTGGTACTAACCAAAGCCACCATTACAGCCGTGGGCTATGTGAGCTTTACTGAGTTACACTCCTTCAATGCTTGATGTATTTCCCTACGGTGGTGGCATCTTCCAGCAGGATAACTATCAACGTCATGAAGCGACAATCGTGCTACAGTGGTTTGAGGAGGATAATGATGAAATATCGATGTCGTCTTGGCCACAACATTCGCCTAATCTGAACCATATATATACGTGTGCGTGTGTGTGTGTGTGTAGTATAGGCTCACCAGCCATTTGACTATCGTCTTCTGTGCGGATGCACAAACAGTGCCCAAACTCTTACGGGAATCGGCAAAAAGCCGCGAGTAATGAGTATAATGGGCAGGGGGCACTATGACTACAGTGCGGGACAATGTTGGGAATGTGGGCCTTTCGGGAGGCGTGCCAGAGGTAATTCCCTGCAGTCGCACTATCCTCTCTGTGGTGTGCTCGGTGGCTCAGAGGGATGATAGCCGACAAGGTAGCTCAGCGTGTTTTGTCACAGAGCTGGTTGGCCTCTGTAGTTAAAAAAAAAAAAATATTGAAGGGATCAACAACGAAGTTGAACGGATGTCATGTGACGTCCGTAACGACTAAACATAAAGAAAAAGGTGTAGAGCGCCTGCCATGTAAGCAGGAGATCCTGGGCTCGAGTCCCGGTCGGGGCACACATATTCAACTCTTCCCGTTGATTTATATGAACGCCTGCATGCAGCTAGGGGTATTCATTTCATTGTAACGTTATGTTTCTTGTTGAATGTCGTGTTATTCGTTGTGAAACTGCGCGTGAAAAGAAGTGTGAATATTTCTCTTCACTTCTGAACTGAGACCTTTCATTTCCCGGTTGCCAAGAAAATTGCTGCGAAGAGCTGCAAAGAATGAATGAACAGCTAGCTGAAAGAAAGGGATAATGTTGCTCTCTCTAGTGTGAGAAATGCGCGAGGACAGTGCTCGGAAAACGTACTTTCGTTACACCGTGAAAGTAATGAATGATACTCCACTTTGCAGATATTTTGTTTTACTTATTTTCAAACAATATTTACGATTTTTTTGATGTTACTAACTAAATTTCCTTGTTATCATGCAGCATACTTTTCCTGAAGTTCCGAATCACCATAATATTTCAGTCTAACGTTATGCTTCATCATAATAGCACTATCTGAGTTTGAATATCAGTTTGTAAAACATACTTCTCCCATACTTCCGATGGTAGCGTCAGTTATGAGGAAACTGAAATGGAAAGAGCGAAGAACGACCTCAAGAACCGATTTATGTTGTTTGCTTTACAGTTTTGAGAACTCGGTTTCACGGACAGCAGTTTATTGTGATGCGCAGATCAATAGCATCTCTTTACCTGTGTTGTTTTTATTTTTTCATTACTTAATTGAAGTGGCGACCCCTCATGGTAATACCGGGTTTCTTTTTCAGGATTTTTAACAAATTTCACGGCCAGAATTCGGTTCGTAGATGGAGTTCAGTCCGTTAATAGCGTGAGTTAGCGGGCACCCATCTTCAGGGCCTCTACCGACAATCTACATTGTAAGTAGTGTGTGAGTGTTACAGGTGCAACGACTGATGACGATGGTAGAGGCATTTCAACCTGAATGTTTGTGAGAGTAGCGCTGACGAAGTTCGAATGTTGTCCACACGTTCTGCGGCCGCAGCAACATCACCGGCAGCATCGCTGCAGCATCAACAACAAACAAAAACAGCGATGCTGCGGCTGCCACCACGAACAGATTCCTCTGAGGGTGCTGCAGGGCGCGTGAATGGATGCATTGATGATCACAGCGCTTCCACAAACATACAATAAGAAATACTATTTTTTATCTTCAGGTAACATAGTCAATATTGTTAGAAAATGTACGGACTTCTGAAAATATATATGTTAAATAAACATCTAGAGACAGCAACAGTGCATCATAGGCGTCATACATGGGAGATGCTAGAGGACCACTTAACTACAATGGACGGAAATTTGCAATATATCCCAGACTGAAAACTTACCAAAAATGAAACAGCTGAATAAAAACTTTGAAGTCATCTATCACTTAGCGTTATAGACCACAATCAAAACGGACTGCCAATAATTTCCTTATTTTTTTGTACTTTTATTGATGCCTGATGCATAATTATTAACATTTCCTCATTTTTTCAGTTTCACTTAACTATCTTTATTTCAATCATTAGAAACAAGATCGACATTTTCTAGTATCTTTCTTTGCGTTTCCAGTCACTAAAATGACTTGCGCAAAGTAAAATAGTCGGATGCATAAATATCGTAAAGCAGGCTTATTATGATTGATATTCTTCAAATTGATGTTCTAAATTAAATAAAGTTCCTTTTATAATTAATGAAATACATTATCATAAGATTTGAACTCTTAGAAGAATAAGAGAGATATCCAGCGGTCACAAATCTTTCATTTGTGCTTAACTGAATTTTTCACGGAATTATTGATCTTCATAGTCTACTAATAATTTAGATCACATCTGTGGAGCTTAGATGAAACAGTAATAACCAACCAAACATGGGCTGTTTGATATCAACGGATTTACTTTAATTATTTTATCGATAAACAAGTTTTTTTTTAGTTAGCAGCTGGAAGTTTCAGAAACTTTTGATTACTCATCTTAACATTCCTTGCGCTGTGTGAAACAGGACCATAGCTATTATACTTTTAAATATGTATTAAATAAAGGAAAATATCTGTACGCAAACTGTTCTGTGAGATATCCTGGACAATTTAAAGAATTACTGCTATAATTATATTAATGTTTCCAGGGCACGACAATAAGCTAGTTGCATTCTTCACAGTACAGGTAGCTCTTACTTGATAATGTACTTTTGAAGACAATACGCTCCAACGTTTACTATAACAGTCATTGTTATCAGGACTATCAAGTAAAACAATGACTCAGTTCTGTTCTTAATACAAATGCATCATGCTTTGAGCAACAAGTAGGGGCAAAAATGACAACTGAAAAAGCAGAAACTTACCATGTAGAATTACATGAGAGAAAGTGGTATGTCATCATACCACATAACACTAATTGCTCCCCGTCTACTTTCAAAGTATCTAATGCCGAGATAGTCCTAGAAAATTAAACCATACTGAAAAGGCATACAGTATGACATTCATTCAAAATGTTGATGCGGTAGCAGTTGCTTATATGATAAGCTGTTCATAGGTTGTCAAATATGAATGGAACTCAACTATCCCCAGGACTAGAGAACATGCGGAATGCAATGTCGTGAACGCAGTGACTTGGTAATTTTTGTTAGTACTCCACGTCTTAACTTCAGCACGTTAATCTAGTACTGATAGTTGGAAAACCTCAAGTGCTAGCATGACCACTTTTCTCATAAAATGTATAAATAATCGTTTTATAAATCCAAACACCTTTTTCTGGCTCCAAGATAATGCTCATTTTCGTTCATGATGCGTTTCATATTTTGTATTGAAGGTATCTTCAGTGGATACTACCTTCCTTTGTGTTTTTACGTGTGATTATTACAGGTCCTAAATAATTCACACCTTTAATTATACTTGAACAAAATGCTGCTTACAGTCACTCGTCTGTCCTGCAAAATCTGTGTTTACTACGACCACGTGGGAGAAAATGAAGATTTTGCAGGCAGAGTAATTATAAGTAACATTTTATTCGTGTAAAAAGTATGGTAGGAATTGTTTTCAGTCTGCATCACATGTAAAAGCAAAAGTGCATCATTCCAGAAAGGAAAAGAAAGAACCACAAGAATACTTTCACTATAAAAGGCGAAATGTAACTAAATCGTGAGTAATTATTGTATTACTGCAAGGAAAAGGCGTTTGAATCTGTGAAATGAAAAGCGTATCTAATTTACGAAAGATGTTACAGAAGAAACATGATTAAAGACAGCGAAAAAAGCCTCATTAGTGCTGTTGCCTATATCGATAAAATCAAGGGGGAAACCAGCGAAAAATTTTGTCAGAAATAATGAATCGTGTAATAATTTCGAAAGAATGAGTAAGCGCCGAATAGTAGGCTGCAGACAGGCACGGGCCTACCTGGATAGGGTGCGGGGATGACAGCAGCGGCAGAGACGGCCGCCAGAAAGGCGAGCATCATCGCAGCTGTGGCTCTGACGGCGGAAGACCTCCTCATGGCTGCTCGGTTGGCGGCGGCGGCGGCGGTAGTGGCTAGCGCACGCGGCAGCGCGCTATTTAAATACCGCGCGCGCTCCCGGCCCGCGCATGCGCGGTGTCTGACTGCCGCCGCCGTTGGTGGGGGGCGTCAGCGAGCGCCACGCGCTGTTCTACGCAGAATCAATCTGCGAGCCGGCGCGGCGACAACGGCCGCCCGCGTCATCGCGCTAGAATTATTAGCTCCGTTCCGATAAGAGGGGGGACCGCGGCGTGGGTGCCGGCACTCGAGCGTTAGCGCTCGCCGAACGCTGAGCTGCATTCCTGGAAACGTGATAAAGCTTTGGCGGCCGGGGGGCGGATAAATGGCAGCGAGGAGTCACGGTCCACTGGTCACTGTCAGTAAGCGCGAAGTAATGGGCTCCACCGTCTTACCGCCCTAATAGCTCTGCGTCATTGTGAGGACATTGCGGGTTTCTCACAGAATAGTTCATCAATAGTAAGGTCAGACATTTGCTCTATTTGCCGTTTCCACGTTGTAAGTGTAGGATTGTTTTCGGAACCTTACTGCTTTTCCAGTTGACCTAAATTATGGGCGCAGGATATTCATTCACGAATTCGCGCCAAATAAATACGTTTTTGTTTCCTAAATAACCTGCAGTTAAAATTGTTTTAGGAGAATGGTTTACAAGCAGAGTTATTCTCTACCAAAACAACGGTTCGGTAGTTTTGTTACAGGACGTAAGTGAAGTATTGAGTTGTAGGATTACCGTAATATTGGTAGCATTGGTAGGGAAAGAAATGTAAATGAATGTGTAAGGGAGGAATTGGGAGCTGACGACATCTCTCTTCTTTTTCGTTTGTTTTCCCCATAATTAGAACCGCACGTCATTCAGTGTTAGTCCATTGTATATTTTATATCCTTACAGAATATAAATTAAATTTTATAAGTAACAAAAATTAGTTGATCGCCTTACTTCTGTGCTTTAATGTAACCAGACTAATTACTTTTGTTGCAAGTAAATTGTGTATACACATACAAAAGATACATATACTGTTTTTATTTTGTACTCAATACAACCATTCTTCTTCATGATCAAAGGCAACAGCTCCCTCTTATCATCGATATATGGGAAAGTTGTTTATGAATGACAGAAATATGTTTTATATAAGTTCGAGTAGATATTCAAGCAATGGCTGATTATTTTTGTTTCGCGGTTTTTATTTTTATTTTACATTTTTGTTGAGGAAATTACGTTTTCTAGCGCTGTATGATTAATCTGTATTGTTTTCTGTATCTTAACTACAACATCCGTCTGTTTCTCGTTACAGAGCAATAATTTTCGAACGAAACCAGAACTAAACACTGACAATTTCAGGTTTGCTAAAAATACTGTTTATTTTTTAGTAACTTACAGGAGGATAGCTATGTGGTACAAAAATGTTCTACAGGTTACCCAGCCCTTTACATATCTTTAATGAGTTTCTAGACGGTTCATCGCTTCTGGTTTTTTTGGGAACATGATGGCATATGTAAAGAAAGCTATCGTTACAAGGTAACGCCTGATAGCTATGCAGCAGACCTAACATACAGGTAACACAGGTGCGGCCTTAACTAAAGGAAGCTAATAGGAAAAACAACTGTAGGCAGCGCTTACTTAACGATTGTCTGTGGCAGCCTATGGTAGTTTTACGGCTCTGTTTACTAGTGTTCCGCAATGAGAAATTTTCAACAAACTTTTTAAAAGAACTGTTGTAGTGTAATACATTCTTGTAACTTAACTCGATTTATAACAGCACAGTTTTTTGATCGGTGTAACGATCATACCGAAATATTCAGTAGAATTTTTTGTGGATTTACAGAGCTTTTAAATTGAAAAATATTCAAAAATAAACGCAGTCACTAGTAATTAGCCTTTTCGATCGTATGTACGTGAAGCAATCGTAACTTAACGGAAGTTAGTATTTATTTTTATGTTTCTTCAATTAACTCATAGCACTGTTCAGTCTGGGTCTCAGTTTGGTGGTAACACTCGAACACTACTCGTGTCAGCCGACAGCTATTTTATGCATAAAAAAATAGAAGCTGATGATCGCCTTTCTGGCGGTCACACTGCAGCTGCTGTCATACCCGGACCCTACCCAGGTATGTCAGTGCCCGTCTGCAGCCTACCGTTCGGCAATTACTAATTCTTTAGAAATAATTACACAACTCATTATTTCTGACAAAAGTTTTCAGTTTTTCCCTTTTTTTTCAGCATAGACACCTCCACTATTCATGCTTGTTTCACTAGCTTTAATCAAGTTTTTCCGTAACAACTTTCGTAAATAAAATTCAGTTTTCCGCTTTACAGATGCGAACGGCTTTTCCTTGGGACAATCAATATTTATTCACGTTTTAGATACGTTTGGCCTTTTATAGTAAAGGGATCTTCAGTGTATTATTTTTGTTTCCTTTCTAGAATGATACACTTTCAGTTTTTCGTATTAATACATAAAAGAAACGACGTAAATTCTTCCTCAGACTTTATATTTTTCATTGTCTTCAACTTACATATTACGTTATCATCATAAACCTTTTAGCTCCAGTATCTTCGTCACATATACCTACACTACTGGCCATTAAAATTGCTACATCAAGAAAAAATGTAGGTGATAAACGGGTATTCATTGAACAAATATATTATACTAGAACTGACATGTGATTATATTTTCACGCAATTTGGGTGCATAGATCCTGAGAAATCAGTACCCAGAACAACCACCTCTGCTCGTAATAACGGCCTTGATACGCCTGGGCATTAAGTCAAACAGAGCTTGGATGGCGTGTACAGGTACAGCTTCAACACGATACCACAGTTCATCAAGAGTAGTGACTGGAGTATTGTGACGAGCCAGTTGCTCGGCCACCATTGACCAGACGTTTTGAAGTGGTGAGAATCTGGAGAATGTGCTGACCAGTGCAGCAGTCGAACATTTTCTGTATCCAGAAAGGCCCGTACAGGACCTGCAACATGCGGTCGTGCATTATCCTGCTGGAATGTAGGGTTTCGCAAGGATCGAATCAAGGGTAGAGCCACGGGTAGTAACGCATCTGAAATGTAACGTCCACTGTTCAAATTGCCGTCAATGCGAACAAGAGGTGACAGAGACGTGTAACCAATGGCACCCCATATCATCACGCTTCCAATGTGCGTTCACCGCGATGTCGCCAAACACGGATGCGACCATCATGATGCTGTAAACAGTACCTTGATTCATCCGAAAAAATGACGGTTTGTCATTCGTGCACCCAGGTTCGTCGTTGAGTACACCACCGCAGGCGCTCCTGTCTGTGATGCAGCGTCAATGGTAACCGCAGCCGTGGTCTCCGAGCTGACAGTCCATGCTGCTGCAAACGTCGTCGAACTGTTCGTGCAGATGGTTGTTGACTCAGGGATGGAGACGTGGCTGCACGATCTGTTACAGCGATGCGGATAAGATGCCTGTCATCTCGACTGCTAGTGATACGAGGCCGTTGGGATCCAGCAAGGCGTTCCGAATTACCCTCCTGAACCCACCGATTCCATATTCTGCTAACAGTCATCGGATCTCGACCAACGCGAGCTGCAATGTCGCGATACGATAAACCGCAATCGCGATAGGCTACAATCCGACCTTTATCAGAGTCGGAAACGTGATGGTACGCATTTCTCCTCCTTACACGAGTCATCACAACAACGTTTCACCAGGCAACGCCGGACAACTGCTGTTTGTGTATGAGAAATCGGTTGGAAAATTTCCTCATCTCAGCACGTTGTAGGTGTCGCCACCGGCGCCAACCTTGTGTGGATGCTCTGAAAAGCTAATCATTTGCATATCACAGCATCTTCTTCCTGTCGGTTAAATTTCGCGCCTGTAGCACGTCATCTTCGTGGTGTAGCACTTTTAATGGCCAGTAGTGTATAATTGGGAGCAGCAGCCGAGGTTGTTAATATTTACAACAGTGAGTCTGATTTTTACTGTTTCTATATACTGTTGGCTTTCTGTCATTAAAGGTAAGTATTTAACGTAATGTACCATCAGTCTCATGTTGATCGTGTCTGAACCTCCTATCAGTGATCCAGGTTTGGAGTTTCATTTGGCGTAGTGTTGCATCTCTGGGATACGATCGGTCCCTGTGAATGGGTAACGCCTGCGTTATCGGTTTATATCTGTACAGAGTCAGCTGTTCCCAACCCCTGACCCCACCATCTCCTGCGGAAAGGGATAATAAACTTACTTTTCAGCGATGTTATATGTGCGATTTCAGGTCTTATTTAATGGAGTGGTTTTAGTAATGTTGACATTTATTTCCCACTTACGTTAACTCATCTTCGCGGCACATTCGTGGATAAAAATGACCGTAACGATGTTTAATATTTCATTTACGCATTGTACATCCCATATTAATATTAAGACGCACACACACACACACACACACACACACACTTGCTTTCTTAATAAGATAGGAAGGAGATGGTGAAGCTGGACAACTGTATAGCGCGGGGGTGGGGGAATTATTCCTCTGTAGCAGGCTTAATTTTTGCTATATTTTTCCTACGATTTGTTCATGATATGTGACGAAGGCAGCTAAATTACTACATAGTCTACATCGAACATACCTTGTCTAAATTTACCCAACAGAGTTTTATGACAGACACGTCAACCTTCGTCAAAAGAGTCACGTTTAAGTTCCCTAAAACGCTTCCTTACTCTTTGGTATATAGCACATCTTAGAATTTATTCTACATTGCCTGTTTAGTGTCTTGCCTACTTGCTTATACCTCCAAATGTGGATCAATACTCTATACCTGATCATATCAGCTTCTTCAGTCCCTAGCACACATTAAAAGTGCAAATCAGCTATATTTGTGTTAATTGCTTTGCGTTAATGCTACTTAACGGTGAACGAGCCTCAAAAAAATTTTTGAAGCCACAGTGAATATTTTGTAGATGGTATCATATGCGATACCTTGGGACTTAAGCGGAACTATTATACGTACAACTACACAGTTTCATGTTGCTCTGGAGTCAAACATTACACATTTTGTTAATATTTTCTGCAGATTCGAGACAGATCAAACTACATACTTGATATCAATCTTTCAATAATTCTGATAAATGATTCAAAATATTTAAACAAAAGTTTTCCGGAACTATTATACGTACAACTACACAGTTTCATGTTGCTCTGGAGTCAAACATTACACATTTTGTTCATATTTTCTGCAGATTCAAGACAGATCAAACTACATACTTGATATCAATCTTTCAATAATTCTGATAAAACAATTCAAAATATTTAAACAAAAGTTTTCTAAATAAAGTATCTAGTGGGAAAAATAATTACTTCAATACCACACTTATTCTTACTCATTTTTAAGCCTCCAGAAATTTCTTTCTCTGACGTGAGCAAGAAGCACGGTTACCTCTTCTGATACCCTTTCTTCAATTTCATGTCTTTGCACCAAAGGGCCATCTTCATTACAGGTTCATCAAAGTCTTTCAGACTCATCTGGATTAATTCCATTGTCCAATTCAATGGTCTCTCCATCAGTCAAGCATGGAAACAAAGCGGAAAAATATAACCTGACTTCAACTAACATAAACAAAGGTAGCATTGAGTACCGAAGTATCGTGTAAGATACCAAAACGTTTGAAGCTTGCAAATCGTTTATAACAATAATGTACCATAGTGTACATTTTTAATACGATATTAAAGCATGTGAAAAATCACTTACAAAAAGATACGTCTTTACCTTTATTTCGCCGAGACTAGCTGTGCAATTGCAGAATCCCAAGTTTGCTGTCAGTACTCACTTCATTGCTCTTGGCTTCTGACGGACAAGTGGGCTGCCGCAAGCGCTATGCTCGTGGTACGTGGTACCACGACCCAGAAAAAGAGCGCCCACGAGAAAAAAAAGACCTGGAGGTATCATGTATGATCCCACGGCACCGAAGAGGTTAGGCTCTCGTATGCAGTATTGTTAACAGGCACATAACACTTGCCCAGATTCCTCCTGATAAATCTGCCTCATTCCGCTTCCCCTATCACTGATATAAAGTGTTTATTTCAGTGCATGACACTTGTTTACATTAGCCCTAGGTATTTGAAATATGCATCAGGGTTCGGAATATATCACTAATCCTGTACTTACATGCTGAGGAGTAATTTATATTTGATAGGAGCATTACTTAGCTTTTATTGAAGTCTTAAAAGGCTTGCATTCGGTACTCTAAGAGGAGGCAGTGGCTAAGTCGTTCCGTATTTTGTTACAGTCGTAAAACTTGATTTTTGTTGCTGTCAGTGAAATCACAGGTGAAAAATCGGAAAATTCTACTGTCTCTGTCCAAAAAATTCTACTGTTTCTGTCTGATCAATTGTTTACTTACTGCCGACCTGCCCCAGCTTCGCTCGGGTAGCACTAACTGTCTACGATCGCATGACTCGCCTAGCGTAGCTGTAAAAAGCTATACAAGGAAACCTTCCTCGTGAATGAAGCCACAGTTCGAGGGTGTCACCTGAACTGCAATTATCCCTTCTGTTTTAGTGATTCAATTACTTCTTAGACTCCTTTAACTCGAATGATTTTTGGATCTTGTGTGTTGATACCTACTGATATGGCCACTCTGAAATCACGAAATATGACTGCTTTCTCGGATGCGCGTAAAAAGTTGTGCAGTTAATTTAGTGTAATTCTGACGGCTTCAACTTCACCTTCAAAATTTGAGCGATATGATCCTCAAGTATGACAGAAAGAGAAAAAAAATCCATGATAGCTTCATCATTATCTTCAAATAAAATCCGCGACGGGAGGCCAAACATTTCTGCAATCTTAGTGCAGTTCCGTTAAATAGGAGGCAACGCCTGAAGAGGTCGAGTTTTGCTTGAAATATTTTCAGATAGAAAACAACTGTCGGTAGCAATATCTTTTTATTTTCGAATAGGCGGAATTGTTAACGGTAGTGGGCAACACTGCTCCTCGCACGCATTCGAAGTATCTGTGTGTAGTGGTTTGCGTTTTATGAATAAAGACTGTTTGTCTTCAGAATCAAATTAAGATCCGATTATTGATTTTACCCCCTGTTAACTTAAGAAAAGAGAGAATAATAAAAGCAAATTAAAAAAATTCTACGGAAAAAGCATAAAAGAAATATAAGAAAAACACTTCGTATTCAAGAAAAAGTAAAGTTTTATCCATGATCCGTTTACAGTCAAATATTACGCAGATAAGCTTGCAGTCAGACATTCAAATCAACTATGATAAAAAGATTGCAACGATCCGCCGCATGAGGGACCGATTGCATCGTAGCTCGCACGTGTGTGGGAAAACCGCAGCGATCGGCCGCTGATCGCTGGTTGTGTGGAAATCACGGGCAATCTGCTGGATCGCATGCGATCCGTGCACGCAGTATGGCTGCCTGGCTGGTGTTGGCAATATTGGTGTGCCCAGAATGAGATTTTCACTCTGCAGCGGAGTGTGCGCTGATATGAAACTTCCTGGCAGATTCAAACTGTGTGCCGGACCGAGACTCGAACTCGGGACCTTTGCATTTCGCGGGCAAGTGCTCTACTATCTGAGCTATCCACGCACGACTCACGCCAGGTCCTCACAGCTTTACTTCTGCCAGTACCTCGTCTCTTACCTTCCAAACTTTACAGAAGCTCTCCTGCGTACCTTGCAGAACTAGCACTACTGAAAGAAAGGATATTGCGGAGACATGGCTTAGCCACAGCCTAGGGCATGTTAGCAGAATGAGATTTTCACTCTGCAGCGGAGTGTGCGCTGATATGAAACTTCCTGGCTGATTCAAACTGTGTGCCGGACCGAGGCTCGAACTCGGGACCTTTGCCTTTCGCGGGAAAGTGCTCTACCACTAGAGCACTTGCACGCGAAAGGCAAAGGTCCTGTGTTCGAGTCTCGGTTCGGCACACAGTTTTAATCTGCCAAGAAGTTTCAATATTGGTATGACTCGTTTGTCTAGTTACTAAGTGCGGTTCTGCAGCTTTGTTTCGTTTCGATTTGTCCATGTTGAGTAAGAGATTTACGCTACAATTCAAAGGTACCCATGGGCATCGAACTACTCACAGAAGTGAAGTGGAATTTGGAGTTGTCTTTTATATTAAGAAGTAATACAAAGAACACCATCTGTTTTGCAGTTATTAGTATTTTGAAGCTTGTGTTATAGAAACAGAATTGATGGGAATTTAGTAGTAATAGTCGCGATAAAAGGGATTCCATCTTATGATTTTGGGATACTTACGAAGTAATTACACGCGTTATTAAAGGTTGTAATTTCTAAACAGAATGGTATACGTACTTGATGTAATGCTGTGAGGATATTCAATTTAAATTTTCTTGACAAATCTATTATTCACTTATATCAACTCTCTTGTCATTTCATGTAATCTAACTCTCCTTCATACAACTGATGACAAAAGTTACGGTAATCAGTACTGCTGCTATTGAAAACATCTCTATAGACACATCGAGTAAATTGTATAAATACAGCGAATTAACCTACAGTGAAGCGCAAAAGAAACTGGTATTCAATACAGAGATGTATTCAATACAGAGATGTATTCAATACAGAGATGTGTAATCAGGCAGAATACGACGCTGCGGTCTCCGCAACGCCTACATAAGTGAATGGCGCAACTGTTTGATCGGTTTCTGCTGCTAAAATGGTAGCTTATCAAGATTTAACTGAGTTTTAAAGTGGTGTTATAGTCGGCGCGTGAGCCATGGCACACAGCATCTCCGAGGTAGCGATGAAGTGGGGATTTTTCCATACGACCATTACACGAGTGCACCGTAAATATCAGGAATCCGGTAAAACATTAAATCTCCGACATCGTTGCGGCCGGAAAAATATCCTGCAAGAACGGGACAAATGACGACTGAAGATAATCGTTCAACGCGACAGAAGTGCAACCCTTCCGCAAGTTGCTACAGATTTCAATGCTGGGTCATCAACAACTGTCAGCGTGCAAACCATTCAACGAAACATCATCGATATGGGCTTTCGGAGCCAAAGGCCCACTCGTGTACACTTGATGACTGCACGACACAAAACTTCCCGCCTCGCCTGGGCCTGTCTGGACTGGAAACATGTTGCCTGGTCGGACGAGCCTCGTTTCATATTGGATCGTGCGGATGGACGTGAACGGTTATGGAGACAACCTGGTGAATCCATGGACCGTGCATGTCAGCAGGGGACTGTTCAAGCTGATGGAGGCTCTATAATGGTGTGGGGCGCGTGCAGTTGGAGTGATATGGGACCCCTGAAACGTCTAGATACGACCCTTACTTTACACGTACGTAAGCGTACTGTCTGATCACCTGCATCCATTCATGTCAATTGTGCATTCCTACGGACTTGGGAAATTCCAGCAGGAAAATGCGCACCCCACATGTCCGGAATTGCTACAAAATTGTTCCAGGCACACTCTTCTGAGTTTAAACACTTCCGCTGGTCACCAAACTCCTCAGACATGAACATTATTGAGCATATCTCGGATGCCTTGCAACGTGCTGTTCAGAAGAGATCTCCAGTCTTACGGATTTCCTTACAGGTTTCATTGCGTCAATCCCCCCAGCACTAATTCAGACATTAGTCGAGTCCATGCCACGTAGTGTTGCGGCTCTTCTGCTGCCTCGCGGGGGCCCTGTACGATGTTAGGCAGGTGTACCAGTTTCTTTGGCTCTTCATTGTATAAGACCAATGAATAAAAAAATTGCCAGGAGCAACTAGGTGTCGCGGTGTGAGGGTTCCGCACATAATTTTGTACAGAGACATTTCATCCATCCCGGGAATCGAGGTACTCGATTCTTGCCTGTTATCGACATTGATACTAGCAAGGTATCGGTCCCGGGAATTCGATGACTTTAGAGAATGTTTTAATTTTACTTTGAAACTGGATGATAAATGACAAAATAAATATCATTATGTGTGACATAACTACACATTGACAATTTTCGGAGTTTTTCCTTCAGTAGCACTGTGAAACCTTTCTTCTTGTCAAATTTCATGATTCTAGGTCAACAGGAAGTACGCTATGGGTTTTGATGAGTGAGTTTTAGAGTATGAAACTGTGTGACATAAATGGCCGTATCTTTTGATTGCCTTGACTGAGATACATCAATTTTTTACACTTCCAAGTCGGACAGACACACAGACAGAGAGACAGATGGACAACGAAGTCATCCTAAAAGGGTCCAGTTTTTACCGATTGAGATATGGAACCCTAAAAACGAGCGGAGCATTAACGAACTAACACGAATTATATAGGCACAATGGAAAGATGATCACAACCAATTTGGCGTTAGTGAAAAAAGTAATGTAATCTGTAAAGTAACATACAGTTCCCAAGAAAAGCGTTTCAAAGAAGGGTTTAATAAATTATAATTCTCATTGATTATAAATTTAAATTTTCCAAGTATTCCTCGGTATACAGAAGTCATCTGCAACTGCTGCCGAACATGACAAATGGTTCAAATGGCTCTGAGCACTATGCGACTTAACTGCTGAGGTCATCAGTCCCCTAGAACTTAGAACTACTTAAACCTAACTAACCTAAGGACACCACACACATCCACGCACGGGGCAGGATTCGAACCTGCGACCGTAGCGGTCGCGTGGTTCCAGACTGTAGCGCCTAGAACCGTCCGGCCATTGCGGCTGGCTCGTGTGTGGGGCCCTTTACAATAAAAAAGCATTCCAAAGATATTAGAGGCTTAATAAGAATTATAACAGTTCGTCACTAATTTGTTATTCGGATCTTTTAGGCGAGATAGTTAGCACTATTTAGCTTATGTCAAAGTCTTCAATATTCGATAAGTAAAAGCAACAGAAAAGAAAATTTCACGACGGTAACCAAAAGAAAGAAAAATTATAAATAAAGAAATAGTCTAATACGATGAGTCAACGATGTAATAAACGGTTACATCGCTGACGCTAGTCATGTAAAGTCTTTGTTAGACTGAGTTGCTAAATAATTTCGCATACGATCAACAAAGACTGAACTTGGACGAAAATACGCCAGATTCTTATGGGAAATGGATAATATAGTAATTTATTTTTTGATAAAGTTATTCATAGCGTATCAGAATGCGGTGACAGTAAAACTGTGACATATTTTTCTTAAACCAGTCAGCGATGTCATCGTTCTCTGTATCTCGAAGGCAGCGCAATATTGAGACGGTACAATTTAAAAACGCGATTGAAGTAATATCGAGGACAGTACCCCTTTTTGCATTTCCTTTTACCGTTAAGGAAGACATTTGTGGACAAGAACGAATCTGTCGAGAGTAAACATATTTTTATTTCATAATAAAACTGTAGATCGCATGCTGTGGGAATATAAACAGACATATGACTGATGAATGCTTACTGATTATTGCACTCGCCATTAGTACGTAGTGAGCTATTGTATAAAAGAAGCCACAAGAATTCACCAGATTTTTAACTGATAATGTAATCTGTTGTGAATTGGTACCTGTAGGAAATAACTGTATACCTTACATTTAGAAAATGTTCAAATGTATGTGAAATCTTATGGGACTTAACTGCTAAGGCCATCAGTCCCTAAGCTTACACACTACTTAACCTAAACTATCCTAAGGACACACACACACACCCATGCCCGAGGGAGGACTCGAACCTCCGCCAGGACCAGCCGCACAGCCCATGACTGCAGCGCCTGAGACCGCTCGGCTAATCCCGCGCGGCTTTACATTTAGAAGGAGAATTTTTGTTGTAAAGGAAGAGCAAAGACAACTCTTAGTGGTCGAAGATGGCTATTTATTAAGCCTCAGTGACATTCTAGAAACATAAATGAAGGGATATTAGAAGATAAACTACCGGGTGCTTATAATTACTAAAACGCGGCTACTCACGGGGATCCAGTGTCGGCTGTAATTACCGTACGGTATTGATACTTGGTAGACATTCTAATGTGTTAATGCGCAATCAATACACACTGGAAAAAAAAATTGTTCCGATTTTGGCCACCAGTTGCGAATCTGGCGCTGTGAATGCAGGAAACACGTATAGAAATGTGTCCATATGTAATGGGTAAGGAATAGGACGTGGGCAGGAAAGGTCAAACAAGTGAGAAAGGAATAATGTAGATTTTATTATTAAAACGCCGCTTACGCAATTTGTTCAATGTGAGCACGGGAGACGCCGACTGGATACTGCATCTGTAAAACGACTTGATTGTAGTTGCTAGCAGCGATTCTGGTGGAACTGTATACTGGCCTTCAGATCAGGTAGAGTGCGGACGAGTCCCTGGTAAACGCGTTCTCTCAGATATCCACAGAGGGGGAAGTCACATGGATTCAGATCAGGTGATCTTGCAGGCCATCGATCCGGAAAACTTCCAGAGAGAACACATTCGCGTAGGATTGCATTCAGCAGATATTTCACTGGCAGAGCGACATGAGATGTTGTCCCATCTTGTATGAAAACGGTGGTTTCTACACAGTTGCGATCTTTCAAAGCAGGAATGCCAGGCTGAACAAGGAGATCTCAATAACGTGCAGACGTCACGTTACAACTGACGGGCCCTCTGGGTGTATTCTGTTCAAAGAAGAACGGACCGAGAACTAAGGCGCTTGTGAATCCACACTATACAGTCACGTATGGCGAGTGCAACGGCTCTTCGTGCACAACATGCTGTTTAACAGTACCACAAATTCGGCAATTCCGTGTACTCGCTGCACACTGCAGTGTAAAATGTTCCACATCAGTCTATAGAATATTGCCCAACCACATGTCAACTCCGACCCGTGCCAGAAACAGAAGAGTAAAATGAAAGGGTTGCTGCGGATTATGAGGTTTCAGTTGTTGTACCGTCTGAATCTTCTGTGGGTACCAGTGTAAAATAGAGAGCAAAACGTTCCGTACTGTTGACCGTGGGATGGACAAGAGCACTAGGATAACCCGGGGCATGTGCTGCATGGTCATTTACAGCAACAGCGACCTCGTCAATGACTTTCACCGGGACAGGACGCCTTCCTCTTCCAGGTGACTCACCAAGCTCACCCGCGTTTTAGAATTACATTATATTTTCTTTAAACCATTTAATGACATCGGGCCTATCCTCAGATTTTCAGTTTTACTGTCTCAATGCAGCATTGTAATTGCTGATGTTCACATAAAGAAGTTTCACTAACAGCGCACGGTCTCCCTTCACAATAGCCATACCGCCTCTCAGAGTCTGCTGATACAATAATTCTATATTTAGCAATTATATACAACCGCTCGCCCACAGAAAGATCCGTACCTAAAGACTAGAAAATTGCTCAAGTCACACCAATACCCAAAAAGGGAAGTAGGAGTAATGCGTTGAATTACAGTCCCATATCACTAACGTCGATTTGCAGTAGGGTTTTGGACATATACTGTATTCGAACATTATGAAGTACCTCGAAGTAAACGATTTATTGACACGTAGTCAACACGGATTCATACAATATCGTTCTTGCGAAACACAGCTAGCCCTTTACACTCATGAAGTATTGAGTTCTATCGACAGGGATTTCCAGAAGGCTTTCGACACCGTTCCTCACAAACGTCTTCTAAACAAACTGCGTGACTATGGAATATCGCCTCAGTTGTGTGACTGGATTCGTGATTTCCTGTCAGAAAGGTCACAGTTAGTAGTAAGAGACGGAGAGTCATCGAGTAAAACAGAAATAATATCCGGCGTTTCCCAAGGAAGTATTACAGACCCTGGAAATTGAAATAAGAACACCGTGAATTCATTGTCCCAGGAAGGGGAAACTTTATTGACACATTCCTGGGGTCAGATACATCACATGATCACACTGACAGAACCACAGGCACATAGACACAGGCAACAGAGCATGCACAATGTCGGCACTAGTACAGTGTATATCCACCTTTCGCAGCAATGCAGGCTGCTATTCTCCCATGGAGACGATCGTAGAGATGCTGGATGTAGTCCTGTGGAACGGCTTGCCATGCCATTTCCACCTGGCGCCTCAGTTGGACCAGCGTTCGTGCTGGACGTGCAGACCGCGTGAGACGACGCTTCATCCAGTCCCAAACATGCTCAATGGGGGACAGATCCGGAGATCTAGCTGGCCAGGGTAGTTGACTTACACCTTCTAGAGCACGTTGGGTGGCACGGGATACATGCGGACGTGCATTGTCCTGTTGGAAAAGCAAGTTCCCTTGCCGGTCTAGGAATGGTAGAACGATGGGTTCGATGACGGTTTGGATGTACCGTGCACTATTCAGTGTCCCCTCGACGATCACCGGTGGTGTACGGCCAGTGTAGGAGATCGCTCCCCACACCATGATGCCGGGTGTTGGCCCTGTGTGCCTCGGTCGTATGCAGTCCTGATTGTGGCGCTCACCTGCACGGCGCCAAACACGCATACGACCATCATTGGTGGCACCAAGGCAGAAGCGACTCTCATCGCTGAAGACGACACGTCTCCATTCTTCCCTCCATTCACGCCTGTCGCGACACCACTGGAGGCGGGCTGCACGATGTTGGGGCGTGAGCGGATGACGGCCTAACGGTGTGCGGGACCGTAGCCCAGCTTCATGGAGACGGTTGCGAATGGTCCTCGCCGATACCCCAGGAGAATCAGTGTCCCTAATTTGCTGGGAAGTGGCGGTGCGGTCCCCTACGGCACTGCGTAGGATCCTACGGTTTTGGCGTGCATCCGTGCGTCGCTGCGGTCCGGTCCCAGGTCGACGGGCACGTGCACCTTCCGCCGACCACTAGCGACAACATCGATGTACTGTGGAGACCTCACGCCCAACGTGTTGAGCAATTCGGCGGTACGTCCACCCGGCCTCCCGCATGCCCACTATACGCCCTCGCTCAAAGTCCGTCAACTGCACATACGGTTCACGTCCACGCTGTCGCGGCATGCTACCAGTGTTAAAGACTGCGATGGAGCTCCGTATGCCACGGCAAACTGGCTGACACTGACGGCGGCGGTGCACAAATGCTGCGCAGCTAGCGCCATTCGACGGCCAACACCGCGGTTCCTGGTGTGTCCGCTGTGCCGTGCGTGTGATCATTGCTTGTACAGCCCTCTCGCAGTGTCCGGAGCAAGTATGGTGGGTCTGACACACCGGTGTCAATGTGTTCTTTTTTCCATTTCCAGGAGTGTATATTAGCGATATAGGAGACAATCTCAGTAGCCGTCTTAGATTGTATGCAGATGATGCTGTCATTTACCGTCTTGTAAAGTCATCAGATGATCAAAACGAATTGCAAAATGATTTAGATAAGATATTTGTATCGTGCGAAAAGTGGCAGTTGACCCTGAATAAAGAAAAGTGTGAAGTTATTCACATGAGTACTAAAAGAAATCCGCTAAATTTCGATTACACGATAAGTCACACATATCTGACGGCTGTAAATTCAACTAAAAACTTAGGGATTACAATTACAAATAACCTAAATTGGAACCATCACATAGATGTTGTGGGTAGAGCCAACCAAAGATTGCGATTCATTGGCAGAACACTTAGAAGGTGAGAAGGTGCAACAGGCCTACTAAAGAGACTGCTTACACCACGATTGTCCGCCCTATTCTGAATTATTGCTGTGTGGTGTGGGATCCGCATCAGGTGGGACTGACGGACGACATCGAAAAGTACAAAGAAGGGCAGCTCGTTTCGTATTATCGCGAAGAAGGGGAGATAGTGCCGCAGACATGATACGTGTATTGGAGTGGCTATAATTAAAACAAAGGCGTTTATCGTTGCGACGGGATCTTCTCATGAAATTTCAATCACCAACTTTCTCCTCCGATTGCGAAAACATTCTGTTGGCACCCACCTACATAGGGAGAAATGATCATCACGATAAAGTAAGAGAAATCAGGGCTTGCACCGAAAAATTTAATTGCTCGGTTTTCCCGTGCGCCGTTCGAGAGTGGAACGGTAGAGAGAAAGCTCGAAGGTAGTTCATTGAACCCTCTTCCAGGCACTTTCTTGTGAATACCAGAGTAATCACGTCAATGTAGCTGTAGATATCTGAAATACTCCTCTGTGATACAGACAAGGGGGAGACTGAGTTAACTCACCGACGACTAAGGACTCTCATGGATATGATGGAGTGCCTAGCAGAATATTAAAGTGCTGTGCTGCTCATGTTAGCCCTGTAATTTTGTAATTTTTCCTTTAGGAATGGTCACTTTCCTGAACGATTAAAGTATTCAGTAGCAAAGCCGCTTTATAAAAAGGGAGAAAGGGATAAAGTAGACAATTTTAGACCTATTTCTAAGTTATCAGTGTTAGCTAAAGTCATTAAAAAGGCTGTGTATGAAAGGATAAATGGTCGTTTTATATCACACGATTTGCTATCAAATATGCGGTTCGGCTTTAGAAGTAGTTTAACAACTGAAAATGCTATATTCTCTTTTCTCTGTGAATACTGGACGGGTTAAACAGAAGGATTCGATCACTACGCATATTTTTTTATTTAACTAAGGCGTTTGATTGTGTTGATCACAAAATATTTCTCCAGAAGTTGGACCATTACGGAGTATGGGGAGTAGCTCACAATTGGTTCACCTCTTACTTTAGCAACAGACAGCAAAAGGGCATTATTCACAGTTTTGAGAATGGCTGTGATGTGGGGTCTGAGTGGGATACAGGGAAGTGGGAGATGCCTCAGGGATCATTGCTGGGGCCACCCATGTTCCTTATTTATATAAATGATATGCCCTCTGGTATTACAGGTAACTAAAATATTTCTGTTTGCTGATGACACTAGCTTGGTAGTAAAGGATGTTGTGTGCAACACTGGCTCGATTTCAAATAGTGCAGTTCATGACCTAAGTTCATGGCTTGTAGAAAATAAACTAACGCTAAATCACGATACGACTCAGTTTTTACAGTTCCTAACACACAATTCAACAAAACCTGACGTTTTAATTTCACATATGGGCATATGATTAGTGAAACTGACCAAATTTCTAGGTGTTCAGATAGGTAGTAAACTGTCGAGGAAAGCCCACATTCAGGATCTTGTTCAAAGACTTAATGCTGCCATTATTACTACTCGAACGGTATCTGAAGTGAGTGATCGTTGGACACGAAAATTAGTCTACTTTGATTATTTTCATTCGCTTATGTCTTATGGTGTTATATTTTGAGGTAAATCTTCCCATTCTAAAAGGATATTTTTAGCTCATAAACGGGCGGTTCGGGCAATAAGTGGTGTAAGTTCACGAAACTCTTGTCGACCCATGTTCACGAGTCTGGGTATTTTGACATTGGCCTCTCAATATATATATTCCTTGCTGTCATTTCTAGATAACAATATTAGCTTATTCCCAAGAATAAGCAGGTTTCACTCAGTTAATACTAGGCAGAAATCCGGTCTAAATTTTGGATTGCACCTCCTTAGTCTTGTGCAGAAAGGTGTGCAGTATTCTGCTGCATCCATTTTCAATAAGCTACCGCTAGAATTCAAAAATCTTAGCAGTAGTTCACGCGCTTTCAAATCGAAACTTAAGAGTTTCCTCATGGGTCACTCCTTCTATTCTGTCGAGAAGTTCCTTGAAAAATTAAGCTGATTCTTGTTGTATTGTTGATTGGGTTTACTTAAAATTATGACTTCAGTTTTTTCGGGTTCATAAACATTTTGTTTTTATCTGTTATTATTTTTATGTTGTAATTTCAGGCACTGACACGTTCCATGACCTTTGAGATTTTCTCCTCAATTTGGTCCTACGGAACTTGACGTGTAAATAAATAAGTAAAATTCACTCACGCTGTGGTATATCAAATGACAGCGTGGATGTCATACCTTCATACGAACAGTGTACAGCGCCACGGCTGGAATTAATGTTCTTTCCCAGAATAAACTGGTTCAGCATTAATACATTAGCATAGCTACCAAGTTTCGCTGCAATGCGATACTTAAAGCTTACGCTGGTTCTGTATGCGTAGCTGCACTTTAATTATAACCAGCCAGTACACGTGTATAAAGTGGTAGAAACTAGTTTCATTTTGAGCGTATCATTTTTAAAACTAGCCGAACCAATCGAATATGGTTCGTTCTGAACCATTCAAACAACTGTCGGACAGTGGGGCGTTACCAAAGTAGACACATTTAACAGACAGATGTGAGTAAGTTTTACATATTTGAGCCGGGACGAAAGATTTGTGTATAGTACACACATAAAAAAAATAATTTTGCATCACCCCGGTTCCCAGAACTTCTGAAGATAGAAGTTGACTGTGGATAATGTATCACAGAAACAGTCCCTCTGACCAGAGATGTCACTAAACCCGCCCAAAGATGTAAACAACCACGCATGAGCAGCCCTTGTTAGACGGAGGGGGTCCGATCAGTTACCGTCATTCCACCAGGAAGGAGGCATGCGGCTCGTGTTGTCTGCAGTTCAACCATGCCTAGACGATCAATACCGCGGTTCGAGTGCGTCCGCATTGTTAATTTGTGCCAGGAAGGGCTTTCAACAAGGGAAGTGTCCAGGCGTCTCGGACTGAACCAAAGCGATGTTGTTGGGACATGGAGGAGATACATAGAGACAGGAACTGTCGATGACATGCCTCACACAGGCCGCACAAGGGCCACTACTGCAGTGAATGACCGCTACGTACGGATTATGATTCGGAGGAACCCTGACATCCACGACACCATGTTGAATAATGCTTTCGTGCCGCCACAGGACGTCGTGTTACGACTCAAACTATGCGCAATAGGTGTTTGAAGGCAACCCGGTCAGGCTGAACGCCTTAGACACACTGTCAAGCGAGTGCAGCAAGGTGGAGGTTCCCTGCTGTTTTGTGATGGCATTATATGGGGCCGACGTGCGTCGCTGGTGGTCATGGAAGGCGCTGTAATGGCTGTACGATACTTGAATGCCATCCTCCGACCGATAGTGCCACCATATCGGCAGCATACTGGCGAGGCATTCGCCTTCATGGACGACAATTCGCCCCCCCCCCCCCCCCCCCCATCGTGATGATCATGTGAATGACTTCCTTCAGAACAACGACATCGCCCGATTAGAGTGGCTAGCATGTTTTCCAGACATGAACGCTATTGAACATGACTGGGATATGAATCTTCCTGGCAGATTAAAACTGTGTGTCCGACCGGGACTCGAACTCGGGCCTTTGCCTGTCGCGGGTAAGTGCTTTACCGACTGAGCTACCCAAGCACGAATCACGCCCCGTCCTCGCAGCTTTACTTCTGCCAGTACCTCGTCTCCTACATTCCATACTTTACTGAAGCTCTCCTGCGAACCTTGCAGAACTAGCACTACTGAAAGAAAGGATATTGCGGAGACATGGCTTAGCCACAGCCTGGGGGATGTTTCCAGAATGAGATTTTCACTCTGCAGCGGAGTGTGCGATGATATGAAATTTCCTGGCAGATTCAAACTGTGTGCCGGACCGAGACTCGAACTCGGCTGTGGCTGTGGCTAAGCCATGTCGTCTCAGTATCCTTTCTTTCAGGAGTTTTGAAGGTAGGAGACGAGATACTGGCAGAAGTAAAGCTGTGAGGTCGGGGCGTGGGTCATTCTTGGGTAGCTCAGTCGGTAGATCACTTGCCCGCGAAAGGCATAGGTCCGGAGTTCGAGTCTCGGTCCGGCACACAGTTTTAATCTGCCAGGAAGTTTCGTATCAGCGCACACTCCGCTGGAGAGTGAAAATTTCATTCTGGATGACTGGGATAGACTGAAAAGTGCTGTTAATGAATGTCGTGACCGATCAACCACTCTGAGGGATCTACGCCGAATTGCCGTTGAGGAATGGGATAATCTGGACCAACAGTGCCTTGATGAACTTGCGGATATTATGCCACGACGAATATAGGCATGCATCAATTCAAGAGGACGTGCTACTGGGTATCAGAGGTACCAGTGTGTACAGCAATCTGGACCAACACCTCAGAAGGTCTCGCTGTATGGTGGTACAACATGCAATGCGTGGTTTCCATGGGCAATAAAAAGGGCGGAAATGATGTTTACGTTGATCTCTATTCCAGTTTTCTGTGCAGGTTGCAGAACTCTCGAAACCGAGGTGATGCAAAACTTTTTTTGATGTGTGTAGATCAGGGCTAAAGACTTGCAAAACGTCGTCTGTATGGTTTCCTACAGAGTAGTTCGTCAACACTTAGTGATATCTTGCTAGTATTAAAACCACAACGATTGGCTGGTCCCTCTTGTCCCTCCAGCGTGGGGTACGATGTGTTTGTTCCTATCAGTCAAAAATTTGCAATCCAGGCGAATATCTATAGATACACTCTAAAGAATCCACTATAGGCGGAACTAAAGTCACTAATTTTCCACAAATATAGTTGACTGGAAAAAATGGCGTGCCTGTCAGTTCCAACGAACCAAATACAATTAACAATCAAATATGACTGACAGGCTGAAGCCCTTTCTTCAATAATTCACAGTCTGGTACTTGGTCGAGTTTTACTCAAACTAAAACTTACAGTGTTTTATTGTTGTAACGGAAACATTTTCCAGAACAGATTAAAACTCTGTGCCGGACCTAGACTCGAACTCGGGACCTTTGCCCTTCGCGGGCAAGTGCTCTACCAGGAGAGCTTCTGTAACGTTTGGAAGGTAGGAGGCGAGGTACTGGCAGAAGTAAAGCTGCGAGGACGGGGCGTGAGTCGTGCTTGGGTAGCTCAGATGGTAGAGCACTTGCCCGCGAAAGGCAAAGGTTCAGAGTTCGAGTCTCGGTCCGGCACACAGTTTTAATCTGCCAGGAAGTTTCATATCAGCTCACACTTCGCTGCAGAGTGGAAATCTCATTCTGAAACTGGAAACATGTTGCTTGGTCGGACGCGTCTCATTTCAAATTGTAATGAGCGGTTGGACGTGTACGTGCAGCCTCTGGAATCTGGGGCAGAGGGTGATGGGGAAGGAGCTCTGCTAATAGCATCTTAAATGTGCGACCGGAACGTTCGGCCAGATAGAATGGGGTAGTATGAAGTAACTGGACGCCATTAGCTTCACAAAAGGAGCGAAATTCATTGGAAGTAAATTGGGGCCCATTATTCGTGGCTAAAGTTTCCAGCAGCCTCTCAATGGAAAAGATTGGGGCCAAGAGGCCAGTGGTATGATTGGAGGAGGTAGCAGACATGTGGGAAACATAGGGCAGTACCAGAATCCACCATTATGAGCCAGGTACGGCTCAGGAATGGGCCGGCAAAATCCAATTGGAGGCAGGATCAAAGCGCTGAAGTATCTGGCCATGGAATGAAGCAGCAGTATGGTGTGGCTTGGTTTCTCTGGAAGGTGACCCATATGCCACCAGACGAGTGATTGCTGCATCGATAGCCCGCCAGAAGACGAGAGAAATGCTTGATGAGGGCCAACACTAGTGTCCTTCATGGAGGAGGACCAACAACTATTGTTGCTGAAATTCTGGAACCACCACCCAAGCGCAGTGGTTCTCGCCCTGTAGACAGAGGATACCACACAGAGTAAACAATTCATAGCGCAAGTGCCAGTAAGTTTGGACGTCTTGGTCGGTGATGTTGCTGTGATCAGTAGGCCATCTATGATGGGCCCAGTGCAGAAGTTTCCTGATGACTGGGTCATCTGCATCAAGCAGGAGATGAGCGACAGCGTCTTCTGCCTTGTTGTCCAAGTGAAAACACATCTCTGGCTCCCTGTCAGAATTTGAATTCCAACCTACCAATAAATGAAGCAAATGATCCACATTGGCATCACAAGTGGTGGAGTGATAGTGGATGACATAGTTATAGGCCAACAAAAACAGCGCCCTGCGCTGGAGGGGATGGGCCGTCTTAGTGGAAAGGGATGCAGAAGCCTTAAAAAGGGGGAATAGTGGCTTGTGATCTGTGAGCAAGGTAAATGGTCTCCAGTAGATATAATAGTGAAACTTTTTGAGGCCAAAGATTATGGCCAGTGCCTCCTTCTTCATTTGGGTATAATGACATTTGGGTATAATGACTGACGCTGGGCCGATGAGAAGTTCAAAACGAAAGCAATGGGCTGTTCCACTCCATGTGCAACATGAGACAAAACTGCCCCTACCACATGATCAGATGCCTCTGCAGCAAGATTGAGTGGGAAGTAGGGATCATATGTAGTGAGGCAAGAGGGGTGGAGTAGCGCCTGCTTCATTTCCCTGAAAGCTTTTGCACACGCATGAGTCTATTCCCACTTGATGTTTTTCGAAAGGAAGTTGTGGAGAGGTTCCACTATGGCAGCTGTTCGGGGAATGAATTTTTTGTAATAATTTAACTGCCCCAGCACAGATGTGAGCTGGCAAATATCACTGGGTCGTCTCCACATGTCGTGGCGTAGGATGATCCCACTCTGACGCTCTGAGGATGCGCCCAGAGTATTCGACTTGCCAAAAAAAACTACACTTGACCTTGTTACAACAAAGGTTTTCGTCCCGAAGCATGGAAAACAAAGCTACAAGGTTCTTGGCAAGGTCCGCTGCATCAGTGCCGGCGACGATGATTTCATCTTGGTTATTCGCCGCATGTGGAACTCCAAGAATCAGAGTTCCTAGATAACGCCGAAAAACGGCCAGTGAGCTATCTATTCCAAATGGGAGGTAGTTATACTGATAGAGACCAAAGGGTAAGTTGATGACGAGTTTCTTTTGGGATTCTGCATCCAAGGGGAGCTGTAGGTAGGAATTCTTGAGATCAATCTTGGCAACAATAGTACCATCCGCCAAGTGGGTCAAAATGTCATCGACTTTACTGATGGGGTAGGAGTCGACCAAGGACTGCGAGTTGATTGTGTCTGAGAAATCCCCATCGACAAGCAAGGTGCCATTTGACTTCTCGACCAGGACGGTAGGCATTGTCCACCGACTATTAGAGACTGGAGTAAGGACACCTTCATTTTGCAAATCCTCAGGTTCAAGGGGCAGCTTGCCACAGAAGGCTAATGGGAAGTTGCACACTTTTAAAAATGTGGGGACAGCAGTTGGGAGCAGGGTGACATGGTCCTCAAAACCTTTGACACCTACGCCAGGTGGCGAAAACACCTAACTAAAATGGGAGAACAAATCGTCCAGGAGACCTGACACGCCAAGGGAACGGACGGTAGGCGTGAAATCGTGGATCTCGAGCTCCAGTGCTCCAAATAGATTCTTCCCCAACAAATTTACAGCCCCCAAGGAGTCAACCACTAGGATGCACGCCTTGATGGCGGACGGTAGCCATTTACTGGCCTGAAAAATGGACAACAAGAAGGACAACAAGAAGGACAACAAGATCTGGAAATCCACAAGATGGAGGGATGGGGTGCCTACCTGCTGGTAGAAGCACTAGTCAGCGATTGTGGCTGAGGAACCAATGTCAGTTTGCAAGTGGAACACCAGTTGTCGGGGAAAGAAGACTCTTTGCGGTGGGCAGGTAGGGGGGAGGAAGGCGATGGGGGGAGGTGGACGGTGGAAACACTGATTGTATATAAGTGGTATCGGGAAAAGGCTCGTCTAAGGCCGTTGTTTCACCATATGGTGGATCGGCATGCATGTAGTCCACTGACATTTTGTTGGACTGACAGACTTCTGCAGTGTCTCCTGAGTTATCCATGCCATACATATCGCCCGCTGATAATGGCATTGATGAGCGGGGGGGTGGGGGGAGGGGGAGGTGTGACACAAAACACTGGCTACACTACGGCTGTTCCTAGGGTCGGTCGTTGTGAAACAGTTGCTAGTCCAGCCGAACATGAGGTGGGGAATGACGGGTAGGCCTAGCAGCAGATACTTGAGACTGATAATGCAGTGCTGCCGCTGAACACACAGACTGCTCAACAGCCCTGATGAGTGCAAAATGGAAATGAAGGAATGGCATCGTTGGCTGGCAGGCCTCTAGTCAGAGAAGTTCGGTCGCCAAGTGCAAGTCTTATTTCATTCGACGCCACATTGGGCGACTTGCACGCCGGTGATGAGGATGAAACGATGATGACGACAACACAACACCCAGTCCCCGAGCGGAGAAAATCCCCCGTCCGGGAATCGAACCCGGGCCCACTTGCATGGGAGGTGAGCACGTTACCACCCAGCTAAGCAGGCGGACTGATGAACGGCAGACATGCCTCTTGAGAGCGATCCTTCAGTTTTAAGAAGACCGCATGGAGTGTGTCATCCGGAGAGCGCACCGATATTGTGTGCTTCACCGAGGTGGCTGCGTAAGACCTTTGGCAGGACAAATTCTGGCATAAGGAACGACACTCCTGTGAGAGGTCCTGTAGATAGAGGATACCGCATAGAGTAAACAGCTCCCAGCGCCGGTCCCAGTAAGCTTGGACGCTGGGCCGATTGTACTAGTGTGATCAGTAGGACACACATGCTGATCCGGCGCAGAAGCTCCTCCCTGATAACTGGGTCATCTGCAGAGTCTCGAGCCACCAGGAGTGCATCTAGCTGGAGGTGGGCGACAGCGTCTTCTGCCTCATCGTCCAAGTGAAAAATCACCTCCAGGTCCCTGTCGAAATTTGAGTACTAACCTATGAATATACGAGGGAAAAGATTCACATTGGTGTTACGGCTGGTCAAGCGGTATTGGATGACATAGTTATAAGCCGACAAAAATAGCACCCAATCCATTCCCTGTAAGATTGTCCAGCGAGTTTGGTGGCAGCTGAAGAATTTAAGGCGGGCCGAGGCGACGAGCACTTCGGAATCAAAATAAGCAGACAAACTGGACTTCACCTGGTTGGAAGAAAGGAAGTGGGATTCAGCCTCCAGGTTCAGTTGTTGTACCAGTTCACAGACCTTGGGTCCATGATAAGCTAACAAGAATGCACACTGCTGCACATTGCCGGAGATGCCTTGTTCCAAGAAGTATTGCTCCAACACAGTTCGAGTTTGCGGTCAAACGGCAGGAACAACGGAGCCGAAGTGCGAACTTTCTTCACCATGGTGTCTATGCGGGAAAGGTGACTCGAGGCCTCATGTGTCGCTGCAGACAACGGTGCCACCCAGTACGTCACGGTTGTGAAGTCATATTCAGGGTTTCAGCCATTGAACACAGGAAGTATTTGCTCGAGGAAGGAACAACCAGCGCTATCGGCATGCACGTAACTAAATCTTGTCGCCACTACAGAACCTGCTGTAGGTGGAACTAAGGTCACTTTTTTTTTTCTTGTTTTTTTTTCATCAGTCTTCTGACTGGTTTTATACGGCACGGCACGAATTCATCTCCTGTGGTAACCTCTTCATCTCAGGGTAGCACTCGCAACCTACGTCCTCGATTATTTGCTGGATGTATTCCAATCTCTGTCTTCCTCTACAGTTTTTGCTCTCTACAGCCTCTAGTACCATGGAAGTCATTCCCTCATGTCTGAACAGATGTCCTATCATCCTGTCCCTTCTCCTTATCAGTGTTTTCCACATATACCTTTCTTCTCCGATTCTGCGTGGAACCTCCTCATTCCTTACCTTATCAGTCCACCTAATTTTCAACATCTCAAATGCTTCGATTCTTTTCTGTTCCGGTTTTCCCACAGTCCATGTTTCACTACCATACAATGCTGAACTCCCGAGATACGTTCTCAGAAATTTCTCCTTCAAATTAAGGCCGATATTTGACATTAGTAGACTTCTCTTGGCGAGGAATGACTTTTTTTTCCATAGCTAGTCTGCTTTTGATGTCTTCCTTGCTCCGTCCGTCATTGGTTAATTTACTGCCTAGCTAGCTGAATTCTTTAACGTCATCTACTTTGTGACCGTCAATCCTGATGTTAAGTTTTTTGCTGTTCTCATTTCTACTACTTCTCATTACCTTCGTCTTTCTTCGATTTACTCTCAGTCCATACTGTGTAATCATTGGACTGTTCATTCCGTTCACCAGATCATGTAATTCTTCTTCACTTTCACTCAGGATAGCAATGTCATCAACCAATCGTATCATTGATATCCTTTCACCTTGATTTTTAATTCCACTCCTGAACCTTTCTTTTATTTCCATCATTGCTTCCTCGACGTACAGATTGAACAGTAGGGGGCGAAAGGCTATATCCTTGTCTTACATCCTTTTAATACGAGCACTTCGTTCTTGGTCGTCCACTCTTATTATTCCCTCTTGGCTGTTGTATATATTGTATATGACCCGTATCTCCCTATAACTGACCCCTACTTTTTTCAGAATTTCGAACATCTTGCACCATTTTACACAGTCGAACGCTTTTTCCAGGTCGATAAATCCAATGAACGTGTCTTGATTTTTCATTAGTCTTGCTTCCACTATTAACCGCAGCGTCAGAATTGCCTCTCTCGTGCCTTTACCTTTCGTTAAGCCAGGCTGGTCGTCATCTAGCGTATCCTAAATTTTCTTCTCCATTCTTCTGTATATTATTCTTGTAAGCAGCTTCGATGCATGAGCTGTTAAGCTGATTGTGCGATAATTCTCGCACTTGTCAGCACTTGCCGTCTTCGGAATTGTGTGGATGATGCTTTTCCGAAAGTCAGATGGTATGTCGCCAGACTCACACATTCTACACACCAACGTGAATAATCGTTTTGTTGCCACTTCCCCAAACGATTTTAGAAAGTCTGATGGAATGTTGTCTATCCCTTCTGCCTTATTTGACCCTAAGTCCTCCAAAGCTCTTTTAAATTCTGATTCTAATACAGGGTCCCCTATCTCTTCTAACTCGACTCCTGTTTCTTCTCCTATCACATCAGACAAATCTTCCCCCTCATAGAGGCTTTCAATGTATTCTTTCCACTTATCCGCTCTCCGCTCTGCATTTAACAGTGGAATTCCCGTTGCACTCTTAATGTTACCACCCTTGCTTTTAATGTCGCCGAAGGTTGTTTTGACTTTCCTGTATGCTGAGTCTGTCCTTCGGACAACCATTTCTTTTTCGATGTCTTCACATTTTTCCTGTAGCCATTTCCTCTTAGCTTCCCTGCACTTTCTATTTATTTCATTCCTCAGGGACTTGTACTTCTGTATTCCTGAGTTTTCCGGAACATTTTTGTACTTCCTCCTTTCATCAATCGACTGAAGTGTTCCAAAAATATAGTTTATTGGGTAAAATAGTATACTCGTCCGCCACAACGAAGCAAACAAAATTAAACTGAAATGTGACTGACAGGCTAAAGGGCTTTCATCAACAACTCATATCTGGTCGAGTTTTCCACAAACTAATATTTACAAAGTTCTATTGCTGCAGACGGAAACTAAGTTCCACGAGAGTTTACTTTTCGTACGTGCACAGAGATGTAGATCTCTGGAAAATCAGAAAACGGTAAATGTTCTACCAATGTTTGTGAATCAGGTTATGACGCCCTACCAGAGACACTGGACTGTTGTATTTCGTGAATAAAGTGTTGAAAATATGTACGAAACAGTGGAAAGAATAGAGAAAACGTTACCAAACAAACAAGGCAGAACATTTTTAACCTTCTGATATCAGCATCCGTTGTTTATTCATTCTGTCGTCGCACATCGCGTCACTCAAAGCGCACATTTGTTTACATATTTTATGAGCACTTCACAGATGTAATAATGAAGCCAATGATAAGACCCTAGATCTGTTAGAACAACTGGAAATACGCCTCCAGAAAATAAAAAACCTGAATATATGTAAATAAACAGACAGATTTCTCTAACTATAGTCATTTCAGTAATTTTAATGATTTATTTTAAATTTATTCCTTGCACTCCCTAACACAAAATGATAAACTTCATCCATGATCATATCATGTTAAATTGCATCTGCCAAGTATTTTCAAAATATGTAAACAAATGTGCACCTTGATTGACGTGATGTACGACGATAGAATGAATAAACAACGAATGCTGACATCAAAAGGTTAAAAAAGTTCTGCATTCTTTGTTTGGTAACATTTTCACTTTACGTTTCACTGTTCCTTATATATTTTCGTAGTTTGATTCACGAAATACAATACCTAACATCCAACATTCTCAGAACAGGACCAGGAATTTCACCACACTCAAGAGCACATGCAATTTATGTATTAAATGATTTCAACCCGACAAGATTATGACTGAAGGCGTTTTTATTCACACTTCTAATGTCTTGAACGCAGTCACGTTCACAGCTTGAAACATGGGCGATTTAGCAAGTATTTCATTTGATGATGATTCAGTAATTAGAGGTTGATAATGGAGTGGAATTCAGTAGTAATATGATATTTGTGTATATCGCATCACAGTGACTGTTCATTCTAAGCTCTTTCTAGCTTCATTTCCTTCCATATACACTGAAGAGCCAAAGAAACTGGTACACCTGCGTAATATCGTGTAGGGCCCCTGCGAGCATGCAAAAGTGCCGCAACAGGACGTGGCATGGACTCGACTAATGTCTGTAGTAGTGCTGGAGGGAAATGACACCATGAATCATGCAGGGCTGTCCATAGATCTGTAACAGTACGAGGGGGTGGAGATCTATTCTGAACGGCACGTTGGAAGGCATCCCAGATATGCTCAATAATGATAATGTCTGTGGAGTCTGGTGGACAGTGGAAGTGTTTAAACTCAGAAAAGTGTACCTGGAGCGACTCTGTAGCAATTCTGGACGTGTGGGGTGTCGCATTGTCCTGCTGGAACTGCCCACGTCCGTCTGAATTAACAATGGATATGAATGGATGCAGGTGATCAGACAGGATACTCACGTACGTGTCATCTGCCAGAGTCGTATCTAGACGTATCATGGTCCCATATCACTCCAACTGCACACGCCCCATGCCATTACAGAGCCTCCACCAGCTTGAACAGTCCCCTGTTGAGATGCAGGGTCCATGGATTCACGAAGTAGTCTCCATACCCGTACACGTCATCTGCTCGACACAATTTGAAACGAAACTCGTCCGACCAGGCAACATGTTTCCAGTCATCAACAGTCCAATGTCGATGTTGATGGACCCAGGCGAAGCGTAAATATTTGTGGTGGTAAGTTCCTATGGGACCAAACTGCTGAGGTAATCACTGCCAACGCTTACGCACTACTTAGTCCAACTTCAATTTACGCTAAGGACAACACACGCGCCCATGCACGAGGGAGGATTCGAAACTTCGACGGGGGCAGCCGCGCGAACCGTGGCAAAAAGCCTAGACCGCGTGGCTACCCAGCGCGGCGAGGCGTAAAGCTTTGTGTCGTGCAATTATCAAGGGTACACGAGTGGGCCTTCGGCTCCGAAAGCCCATATCGATGATGTTTCGTTGAATAGTCCGCACCCTTACACTTGTTGATGGCTCAGTTTTGAAATCTGCAGCAATTTGCGGAAGGGTTGCACTTATGTTACGCTGAAGGGTCCTCTTCAGTCGTCGTTGGTCCCCTTCGTGCAGCGACGTCGGACATGTGATGTTTTACCGGATTCATGATATTCACGGTACACTCTTGAAATGATATTACGGGAAAACCCCCACTTCATCGCTACCTCGAAGATGCTGTGTCCCATCGCTCGTGCGCCGACTATAACACCTTGTTCAGAATCACTTAAATCCTGATAACCTGCCATTGCAGCAGCAGTAACCGATCTAACAACTTCGCCAGACACTTGTTGTTTTATATAGGCGTTGCCGATCGCAGCGCCGTATTCTTCTTGTTTACATATCTCTGTATTTGAATACGCATGCCTATACCAGTTTCTTTGGTGGTTCACTGTAACACGGTTCTGGGCTTTCTCGTTTTCTGGATGATTTCTGTGCACGTAGGAAGTTACAGCGCACTTGTTTTTGGACAGGCAGGGCAGTGCATATGACGAAGAAACGGCCTCTTTGCAATCAGCCCAGACTGAACCCTCAAGTGTTTGTTTTGGAAGAAGTCAGCAAGCTGTTGTCAGGCGAGGGAGTAGCAAGTCATCGTGTGTTTGACAACTGAGGCCTGGCCAGTGGCTGAACCGCACACAGGAGGAGACTGTAGTGGCAGGAGAGTGGCGCTTTCTCGTGTTTAGCAGCCTCGAGGGGCGTTTTCTAATTGCAGAGAACCTCTGGTGCGAGGATAGTAGCTGTTGCAAAAAACGCGCAATAAATTTGTCAGAGTGGTCATGGAGATGGAGACAAAAGGGAAGTTTTTTAGATCTAGAAGTTCAAATGGCTCTGAGCACTATGGGACTCAACTGCTGTGGTCATAAGTCCCCTAGAACTTAGAACTAACCTAAGTACATCACACACATCCATGCCCGAGGCAGGATTCGAACCTGCGACCGTAGCAGTCGCACGGTTCCGGACTGCGCGCCTAGAACCACGAGACCACCGCGGCCGGCAGATCTAGAAGTGCGTTGCATAATGTGACAGGAATTTCATAGCGTTGTGCGATCTTGGTGGGATTTTGTGTGCTTGAAGGAGCCCTGTTACTGGGTAGCTGTGTTTACGTTTACCGCTGTTGGCTAGCATATGCTGTTTTGGGATGAAATAGCCAGGCGTAAGATTCGGTAAAAGTAGCAAGTCGGTAGCTAGTTGCAAAAGAGAGTGGATAAGAGTCCGTGGCCATACAAGCTAGTGAGCGCATCTTTATAGCTGGTTCAGAGATTTGGAGGTGTGTGCATCTTCAGCGTGCCAGCCACGAACGTTGGAGACGGACAGTGGTGTGCATCTCTGTAGACGACCAGGGTTTAGAATTATTCTAACTGTAGCGCGACCTCTGGCCTCTACCGCAGAACCATTCGCACAACAGCGACGTTCGGCATAGCTGTCGGTGGATGATTACGGTGAACATAATTAGCAGTACGGTGAACATAATTAACAGAATTGGTGTGATGGTGCATTTTCCTGCTCCGCACTTGTGGAAACCTGTACGATCAACCGTCTCAGATCGAGCATTACTATGGTGAATGGATGAGCTTTTCGATTATTGTCCTGCCAAAAGTTACTGCTTTTCGTTTGGGGCAATCAAATTTGAGAGTAAATTTCAGACTGCCATTAGTGTCAGAGGGGCAGTTTCCTGTTTCTTCGACTAACACTGCAAATCAACATGTCCATTTAGGTTACAACCAACAGTCGAGATACCAATAATATTTGTTTATTTATGTTTATTTGTGACAATGTGCGATCGCGGTATCACGAGAAAACTGATGAGCCGCCTGCATCTGCCATGGAGCGCCAAAAATTCTGAAGATGGCTTCAACATAAGCCGGTGCCGGTAAATAAACAAATACTATACTGACGATTGTAACTTAAATATATTGCACCAGATCGCTGCACTCCATAGACAATGTTGTCTAAATTTTTGAACACATCCATAACTTGGAGTTTGCACAAATAATTTGTGAAGGATTCCACATCCCATTCAATATATGTGTTTTTATTGAAAAAATTACTGTGTTAAGCTAGAGATTGTTTTTGTCAAACATCTACCATTCATATTAAATATGTCCATGCAAACCTGCACTTTAGGACCTATAGCTAGGGTATTTGCTAACTCGCATTACCCATTAAAGTTGTGCACAGTAATTTGTAGCTTGGGTCTTAAAGATGTGTCCGGCTCTAAGTTAGTTTTCTGAGTCAGGGTAACATTACACACCTAGGGCGTTTCCTGAAAATTGGAGAACCTGTACCAAGATAGGACTGTTCAGATCTTCTGGGAACCAGTCAGAATCGTTACTGTCAGAGTTTCTGTTCATTTTGCATTTCTTGTGTGACTTGACACGAGACAATATATCTGACCGCGGCAGTTTCAGTAATTGCTGGCGCGAATTACTAACTTATGTAGTTTATTTTCTCTTGCTTCAAGCTCATGGTTCCGTGGACACTGATCCATTGCAAAACAACTGTGAAATTTTTGATAGGGTTTTAGATATCTACAATGTTGCATGAATATGACTAATAGTAAGCGTTAAAACAGGAAACTGTTATTAGACTTCTTTGCTCTTCGAGGAAGTTTAGACTTTTTGTTAATAGAATATTATGTCACGACATTCAATATATAATGTCAGATTGCTTTAAGAGGCTGCATAACCGGATTTGAGTCAGTTTAAAGGGAACACATGAGAAACAGAAAATCCACATCCGACTAAATGTACTCTGTGCAATGTGACTGGCTGCAGCGTGCCTTGTAATCAAGCGAGAGGGGAGATTTGTACAACATGCAAGACAGTACGGCCCCTCCGCACAAGAAAGCGAGAGCTGCATGTGGTTATCTCTGAGGAGGTAGAAATAAGGAGAGCAGTGACAGAGGCATAGTAGTGGTAGGCAATAATCTATAAACAGTATAATTTAGAGTGAGAATCTACTTCTGAAAAACTGGATTGGAAATATTTTTATAATGTCTTGTGCGGTATTTGTGAGAGAAAATTTGACATTCAGGTCACACATTTGTGAGCGGGAACAGAAGCTGAATCAGAGAGGTCACCGATGAACTGTAAGTGTTGGGAGTAAATGGAGAATATAAAATGTTTGTGTAGGAACGGATTCATCGCGCCTACACATTTCGCTGCTGGTGTCATCTGCAGGTAACCAGGTGAACGTACCGCTCTCGCATGTACATCGATCCGATCTGCTCCGTCACTATTCGTCTCCATCTCGAACTGTGTTACCAGTTCTTCATCGGCCTCAATTCCGTTTTCGGTACTCACTTTCCTGCCTTACTGTCACTTTAATGCAACCCAAAAATTTTCTCGCAACGTTTTGAGTAATTTTCCGTCACTCGTTTCCAAGTTCGCGTTCTTACCAAAATCTAGCACCAACACTTTTACGTAAACACATGCCATCTGTGCAGTAGATTTGCATCGAAAAACTCTTTTACGTCAAGCCATGAGACTGGGCTTTTTTCTTTATTACGTCATTGTTTATGTAACAGAGATTTTGTAAAGTCCTGTCACGGGATAGCCACTTGTGACCGAACCTTCACGATTTTACGTAAACTCAATCCGTGCTTTTAAGTGGCGACAAATTACGTAAAATAGCTTCAAGCTTATTATTTGACAGCTATTATAAACCTGCTGCTTTGTGACTAGTTGGTCTTATAATTGTTTGTTGAATAAGTTACTATCGTTTATGCGTAAGTATGATCAGAACTTTTATACTGAGTAACGAAAGCTATTATTCCGCATCGCCGCCCATTGCGCGTGAAATCGGACGCTGTAGGGGCCACCTGCATCACAGATCGTAATTATAGCATTCTCAAAACTTAACAGTGAACACAAAAGTTCGGACTTATTAGTCACTGGAGTATTTGCGTTGCATTCACTTAGGCAACTAACGACATTACACTGAGGTGACAAGTCATGGGATAGCGATATTCATATACACAGATGGTGGTAGTATTGCTTACACAAGGTATAAAATGGCCGTGCATTGATGGAGCTGTCCTTTTCTTCGAACATATCAGCGTCCTCTGCACCTCCCGCCGCCTCGATCCCCCTCATCCCCTGGTTGTTCCTCTCTTCTCCAACCCCCGCCCTTTGCCTCCACTGTTGTCCCCCTACCCTCCACTTCTACACCATCTCCTTTCCCAAGGTCGACTCACCCTATGATGCCCTCTCTCCTTTCATTTATCCCTCCTATGAACTCTGATCCTCCCCTCCCCCTCCCTTCCTCTGTCCTTTTCCCAGTCTCCCTCCCCACCCCCTTCCATCCTCTTTTTTACCCACCTACCCTCTCTCTGCCTCCCTTCTCTCTCCAGAGTCCTTTTGCATTCCCCTCCTCTGCCTTTCCCCTCTCCCTCTTGCGTCTGCCCTTCCCCACCCACCCTTATGAGTCCACTCTCTCCGTCGGCCTTTCCCCCCCACTTCGTTTTTCCTCTCCTTCCCCCCTTTTCCCCCCCTCATCTGTCCAGGTCCCCCCCCCCCCCAATCTGCCCTTGGCTATAGTGTGACATCTTTGTGCCAACTTTTTAGTGCAGTGTTTTAAGTGAGTGTTCAACGTTTTGTGTCTTTTCCAAAGTGCTGCAAACACATGTCATACTGACGATGGCGACATGTCTGATCGCCGAAATATTGTGCCCATTGGTCACTATGAAACGGCAGTATACCCGTGGACTGTTCAAGAAACAAAAATGATGGGAGAAACTGAAGAATCACAGATATTATAATGTCGCTGGGTGCGATTTTCATATCACTTGCGAACAGAAACCAGACTGTCGCCGTGTTTTTTTTTAATTGTCTGTCTACTATTTTACTGGTCTGCTTCCTGTATATTTTAGCCGGCCGCAGTGGCCGTGCGGTTCTGGCGCTGCAGTCCGGAACCGCGGGACTGCTACGGTCGCAGGTTCGAATCCTGCCTCGGGCATGGGTGTGTGTGATGTCCTTAGGTTAGTTAGGTTTAAGTAGTTCTAAGTTCTAGGGGACTTATGACCTAAGATGTTGAGTCCCATAGTGCTCAGAGCCATTTGAACCATTTTTTTGTATATTTTATTAGCATCACCCCTTTGTTTTATGTTTTACCTTCCACAGTTTTCCGCCATTTTACAATTTAAGTCACCGTTCTTATCACCTGATTTTATTGTTTATTATCTTCTTCTTCTGTTTTAAAAATTCTGTAGGCTGAGGAGTGAGGTACTAAGCTGCTGCCAGCCCGCCCCCTTTGGGGGAATCGAAACTCAATAAAGGAAAAAAAAAATGGAGCTATCATCTGCCCTCAGGTGGTTCACGTGAAGAGGTTTCCGACGTGACTATGGCCGCACGGCGGGAATTAACAGATTCTGAACGCTGATTGGTAGTTAGATCTAGACGGACATTCAACCTTGGAAATCGCTAGGGAATTCAATATTCCGATATCTACCGTATGCAGAGAATATCAGATTTCAGGCATTACCTCTGACCACCCTAAACACAGTGGCTGAGGGCCTTCATTTAACGACCGAGAGCTGTGGCGTTTGCGTAGAGCTGTCAGTGCTAACAGACAAGCAACACTAAGTGAAATAACCCCAGAAATCAGTGTGGAGCGTACGACGAACGTACCCATTAGGGCAGTACGGCGAAATTTGGCGTTAATGGGCTATGGCAGCAGACGACCGACGCGAGTGGCTTTTTGCTAACAGCACGACATCGCCTGCAGCGCCTCTCCTCGGCTCGTGACCGTATCGACTGTATCTTAGGCGACTGGAAAACCGTGACCAGGTCAGATAGGTCCCGATTTGAGTTTGTAGGGGCTACTGGTAGGGTTCCAGTGTGGCGCAGACCCCAGAAAGTTTTGGACCCAAGTTGGGAACAAGGCACTGTGCAATCTGGTGGCGGTGTTGCAATGGGCTGGCTGCTTTTACGTGGAATGGACTGGATCCTCTGGTCTAACTGAACCGATCTTTCACTGGAAACGGGTACGCCCGTCTACTTGGTGACCATTTACAGCCATTCATGGACTTCATGTTTCGAAACAACGTTGGAATTTTTGTGTATCACAATGCGCAAAGTCACCAAGCAGTAACTGTTCGAGAATGATTTGAAGAACGTTCTGGTCAATTCGAGCGTATGATTTGGCCATCCAGATCGCCCGACATGAATCCTATAGAACATTTTTTGGACGTAATCGAGAGGTCCTACACCGGCAATACCTTGGCAATCATGGACGGCGGCAGAAGCAGCATGACTCCGTATTTATGCAGCGGACTTCCAACGACTTGAGGCCATGCCACACAGAGTTGATAAACTACAGAAAAGCTGGTCAGACACGATACTAGAAAGTATCCCATCGCTCTTGTCACCTCAGTGTGTCAGCACTTTTTTGGTTGTGAACTGAATCGTATGCGTATTAAATGGATTGTTGTTATACAACTAAGATGGTCGACTAGTGATTCCAAATTACCTTATGGACGCTGGAGCTCGATCGTAAATTTCACTCCCTGCGACAATAACACTGCCTTAATCAGAGCACTGCTTACTTTCATTATAGTTTTGATACTGTGAATACATTCATCTGTTAGCAGCCATTATTGTAGTTGCAGGAAACGAGATGGTTATGTCTTACCTTACGAAACTCATTGAAGGAAATATTACGTCTAGGCTCTTATGTTCGCCAAGCTCTAAAGAGGCTAATTTTATTTTAATTATTTCTGAAATTTACTGTTAATTGAAAAGTAAAGTTGTTAAGTGTACTTTGCATTCAAAATTATAAGATGGAAGCAAGCCAAACTGATTCTAATATCATGTTCCGATGGCTACCTTTAAACTCCTTTTTTCGTAATTAATTATTGAAAATCATTAACTGGATTGGAACCTTCGATTGGTCGAATTTACTTCAGCGAATGGAAAAGAAAATGTGACCTGAGCATGGATGCTTAAAACTGCTCTTTCAGCAAACTGCTTTATTATCATTTTATTCTGAAATATTATAGTCTGGAAATATTATTACGATACTAAAGATAGTAATTTTTATACACGTTATTATTTTCAATAAAATGACGAAGTATTGAGGATAGTGGATGATTAATGAACTTATCAAATAAAAGTCTCATTGCTGTTGTAATAAACTATAATATTCAAATTAATTACTGTTCCAGTTTGACCTAACATGACAAGTACTCCTTACGTTATGTACTGAAAAAAATTAGTCTTGCTTTGCCGTGGTTTGCACCGACGCAAGCGGTGATGGATGATAACCTCTCACAGCTTCTTCACGTCTCTGGTAACTTAATTCACACCAAGCAACATGACGTGCCGCAGAGCCATTGTTCCGACAGCCATGTCTTACGAAACTTCGCTGTGTTCTAAGACCGGAAATTCTTGCATCCGCAACTTGATCATTGCAGAGACAACTTAATAGCCACACAACTTTGATGAATATTCGACACACTTTAAGCACCACAATAATTTTACATCTACAGCCACCGACAAGTATCTGGATTCCACAAAGCCTCGCAGCTGTTCCCCTTCTGCTGCTACAGTTGCGCAAGGCACTACTGAGAATGCTAAGCCAACCACTCAATCAGATTGCTGCATTTTAACACTATCAATTTTTCTCTTAAATAAAGCATCAATTAAAAGCTTGGAGTCTATCAGTAATGACAATTTGATAATTCAGATATTACAGCATTTTATCACTTTTAAATAATGGGAATATAGAAAGTAATACCTTTTATATGTATACCAAGATACAATGAAGAGCCGAGGAAACTGGTACACCTGCATGACGTCGTGTAGGGCCCATGCGAGCACGCAGAAGTGCCACAACACTACGTAGCATGGACTTGACTAATGTCTGAAGTAGTACTGGAGGGCATTCACACCATGAATCCCGTAGGACTGTCCATAAATCCGTAAAGATACGAATGGGTGGAGATCTCCTCTGAACAGCACGTTGTAAGGCATCCCAGATATGCTCAGGCATGTTCATGTCTGGGGAGTCTGGTGGCAAGCGGAGGTGTTTAAACTCAGAAGAGTGTTCCTGGAGCAACTCTGTAGCAATTCTGGATATGTGGGGTGTGGCATTGTTTTGCTGGAATTGCCCAAGTCCATCGGAATGCACAATGGACAGGAATGGGTCTGAGCACTATGGGACTTAACATCTAAGGTCATCAGTCCCCTAGAATTTAGAACTACTTAATCCTAACTAACCTAAGGACATCACACACATCCATGCCCGAGGCAGGATTCGGACCTGCGACCATAGCGGTCGCGCGGTTCCAGACTGAATTGCCTAGAACCGCTTGGCTACTCCAGCCGGCGCACAGGAATGGATGCAGATGATCAGACAGGACACTTACTTTCTTGTCACCTATCAGAGTAGTATCTAAACGTTTCAGAGGTCCCATATCACTCCAAATGCACGTGCCCCACACCATTATAGAACCTCCATCAGCTTCAACAGTCCCCTGTTGACATGCAGGGTCCATGGATTCATGAGGTTGTCTCCATACCTGTAGACGTCCATCCACTCGATATAATTTGAAACGAGGCTCGTCTGATTAGTCAACATGTTTCCAATCGTCAACAGTCCAATGTCAGTGATGACAGGCCCAGTTGAGGCGTAAAGCTTTGTGTCATGTAGTCATGTAGCCCATATGGATGATGTTTCATTTAATGGTTTACACGTTGACAGTTGTTGGTGGCCCACCATTGAACTCTGCAGCTGTTTCCAGAAAGGTTGCATTTCTGTCACATTCAACAATTCTCTTCAGTCTTCATTTGTCCCGTCCTTGCAGGATTTTTTTCCGGCCTCACCAATGATGGAGGTATGACGTTTTACCATATTCCTAATATTCGAGGTACACGGTGAAATGGTCATTCAGAAAAATCCCCACTTCATCACTATCTCAGAGATGCTGTGACCCATCGCTCATATGATGACTGTAGCACCATGTTCAAACTCAGTTAAATCTTGATATTCTGGTATTGTAGCAGCAATAACTGATCTAACAACTGCGCCGTTTTTTTCTTTATTGTAATTTCATTCCCCTACCCCATATGGGCAGGGGAGGGGTGGCAGCGGCACAGTCCACCGCTCTTCAGCCAATTGGCTTTACATAAAGGTAGAAGGGTGATTACATAAATAGGGGCGATAAAAAGGGGGACATAAAAAACACAGTAAATTGAGATGATGATAGTTAAAATATAGACTAAGATGGCGACATGAACTGGAGGACAGTTAAAAAGTCGACGTAAAGTTAAAAGAACACAGCTGGCAATTCAAAGTGTACTTAAAAAACTCTGAAGGCAAACACAAGTTAAAAGTCGGCCACAGGATAAAAATCAGAGCAAGACACTTAAAAAAAGACCCACTGGGAACGACGGAGCATTCATGAAGAATAAAAAAACCGCTGGTAGGGACCTGCCGAGGGAATGGAGGCTGGAGAGAAGGGAAAAAGAGGGGAGGAAGGTGTGGTGAGAGGGCTTGGGAGGGGGGGGAAGGAAGAGGAAAAAAAGGGGGCAGGAGGCACACCAAGAGGCACTAGATGGGCAGGGCGGGAGATGTAGAGTGAAGACAAGGCAGGAGGGAGTGCAGAGGCTCTGAAAGGGAGTACGGGAGAGGGAGGGGGTGTAGGTGGGGGAAAGCAAAAAAAAAAAAATTGGCACGGAAGGAGGTGTGACCATTGCTCTTCCGTTTAGCAGTTTTTTTATTACACTCGTTTTGGTCGTTATTGTTCTTTACGTTAGTCCGAGGCGGACGCCTCATGACAGCCGTTCAAGTTCATCGTCGACGCGTTCACTCAGCTTTCTTATTGCAGAGGGCAGCTAACTCTCTGACCGAACACGCTGAGCTACCGTGCCGGCTACAGTGATCACTTAACCCCGAAGCCGTGGCTGTCCATACTTCTGTGTGCTGCACTTCTTGTGCTTGGACAGTTCAATGATTCTATTTTGCTTTTCTTTCTCGCTGTGCAGTACACCTTCTCCCAGTTTTCGTGCTTGACGGGCTGTCCTATTACGAGGGTAATCCAAAAAGTAAGGTCTCCTATTTTTTATAAGTACATAGACCTGTTTATTTCTACAATGGTTTACATCAGTTTACAGCTTGAACATTTAGCTATTTTGCGACATAATCACCATTTCTGTTGATGCCTTTTTGTAGACTCTGTGGCATTTTTTGTATGCCCATGTCATACCAGCTCGCCGCCATGCTGTTCAGAAAGTTATGAGCCTCTTCTTTCACCTCATCGTCGGAGCTGAATCGCTTTCCGGCCAAATGTTCTTTTAATCTAGGGAACAGGAGATAGGGCGCCAAGTCAGGACTATAGGGTGGGTGGGTGATTATGTTCCACTGAAACTGTTGCAGGAGAACAACGGTTTGCTGAGAGATGTGTGGGCGAGCGTTGTCATAGAGAATGTGTACGCCCTTGCTCAACATTCCTCTTCTCCGGTTCTGAATTGGCCGTTTGAGATTTTTCAGAGTCTCACAGTACCTGTCAGCGTTAATTGTGGTCCCAGTGGGAATAAAGTCGACCAACAATACCCATTTCCGATCCCAAAAAACGGTTGTCATGACTTTACCGGCAGACTGCAAACTCTCTACACCACTTACGAACATTTTTGACATCCATGCACGACTCACCATACACTTCCGTCAATTGGCGATGGATTTCAATCGGCGCAGTGCCGTTTGCGTCCAAAAACCGAATAACTGCGCGCTGCGCGCACTTGGCGGTAACATCCAACGGGAGCTCCATTCTCAACGGCTGTCAAGCCAAGACTGAGCGCCTCAGCGCGGCGTGCACATGTTTACACACAGCGCGTGAAGCACTCTTCATAATAGTGTGACCAACTGCCATACAAACAGAGTTCTGTATTTATTAAAAAAATAGGAGACCTTACTTTTGGGATTACTCTCGTAACAGCATCGCCGTGATAGGACGTTTATTGCTTCGCACTTCCGGAAAACAGTACGATCAACTGTCTCAGGCCTAGCGTTGCTGTGGTGAGTGTATGAATTTTTAAATTACTCTCTGGTAAACAGTCACTGTTTCTCATTTGGGGCTAACAATATACTAAAGTGAATTTCAGATCACCATTAAGTTCAGAGGGGCATTTTTTGTTGGTTGAAGTAACGTTGCAAATCCACATATCCACTGGTTAGAGTTTGCATAAATAATTTATAAAGCATTTCACATTCCATTCATGATATCTCTGAATAGTTATGTTTTTATTGAATAAATTGCTGTGTTAATCGAGAGATTGTTTCCGTTGGACACCGAACGTTCATATTAAATAATGTATCTGTGCAAATTTCCGTTTTATCATTCCGAGATAGAGCTTTTAATAACATTAGAGTTGTGCATTAATTTGTGGCTTATATCTTAAAGGCGTGTCCGGCTCTTAATTAGTTTTCTGGGTCATGGTAACATTACAGATGCGTCAAGTTTCACTAGCTGCAAAATGTGAATAAAATTAAATTGTCACTTAGTTACATTTTTACTGTGTCATATGTAATCAGCCTGAGTTAAAGTGTATCTCAAGATATAACTTACATAAACCTTTTCTGTTTTTCATGGCTACATTACTTGCTTCAGTTGTAACACAAATTTCTAAAGCCTTAAATAGTAAAATATCGCCATTTGATATTTTTTGTGATCTTCAATAGGCGTTTGATTGTTTAGTCCATGTTACTGTACAGAACAACTCATTTGTTTTTGAATATTTGGGTTTACTCACTGATGGTCTGAATCACACTAAACACTGTGCAAAAGGTTGTGCTGAATAGTTGAAAAAGTCTAAAGGGTAGAAAATTTTAGTGACTGGGAAGAAGCCATTTAAGGAGTCGCACAGGTTTCTACATTGGGTCCATTCCTATTCCTCATATCATATGTGAATGACCTTCCACATAACATTCAACAAGCAGAATTGGTACTTTTTGCAGACAATACTGGTGCTGTGATAAACCCCATTAGAGAGAATGCAATAGAAGAGATGATAAATGATCGTTTATACATAATTATAAAGCGGTTCTTAGAAAATGAACTCTCCCTAAATTTTGAAAAGACACATTATATCATTCCTGTACAACAAATAGAGTCATACCAACAACTGTTGTAGCACATAAAAACATCGTCAGGAGTCAGTAGATAGTATAGAATGCTCCAAATTTTTGGGTAATCATATTAATGCAAACCTGAACTGGAAGAAGCATATTACTGAGATTCTCAGACAACTAAGTTCAGCTACTTTTGCTCTTCGAATAGTTGCTGATCTTGGAAGCAAAAGAATTAACCTTCTCATACATTGCGCATATTTCCACACAATAACGCCTTAAGGAATAATTTTCTGGGGTTACTCCCCACTTAAAAACGAAGTATTGAGTGTACAAAAGCGAGCAGTAAGAATAGTACCTACTGTTCAAGCACAGACATCGTGTATGTACCTCTTCGAGGAGCTAGGTATTTGAACTTAACCGTCACAGCACATAATTCAAAAATGACATTCGTCACAAACAATCCACCACATTTTTAGAAGAACAGCGATGTTCATATCCACAATACTAAAAGGAAAAAAATTTACCCATTATTAAAGCTGTCATTGGCTGAGATAGGAGTTTAATATGCAGCAACAAAAGAAATTTGATCTTTTGCCCAATAACATAATATGCCTGTTAGACAGCAAAGCAAGCTTTACAGCTAACTTCAGTTCGTTCCTCTGGGGCAACTTTTTTTTTCCATTGAGGAAGTCATACTTCAGAACTGGTTGTTTTTAAGTACAGTTGCTTGAGTAGGACTAAAAATATGTGATGATTAATGTTGACACTAATCATGTATACGTAGCCTGTAAACACTCTTTCCACATCATTTGCATAAAAGAATCGTTCAAATGGTCTATGGAACATATAAATAAGTAACTAACTATTATAAAGCTTTACCTATTTTATTGTAAGAATATTGGGAGGAAAAGTAATCTAGAAGTGTGAAACTTGGCTAAAAATGACTAATGTGTGAGTTGTGTGAGACGAGCTACTAAGATTACACACCTCCTCTCATATCTGTACGTCTTACCCAAAAGATTCACGCTACGTGAGATGAAATATAATTGGAACACAAGAGGTACTTGTAAATGGCCACGTCGCCCTATCTGCGAGACTGCATTCGCTAAAGCCTTACAGATGGCTTAGAGACAGTGTTCGTCCATGCAGTGCGTTAATTATTTCCCCTACAACTCTCAAACTGTATAGTTTCTTGTTTTTCACCTTCAGTACCTGCTTGATAAAGAGTGTCTTTGCGTGTCATCTGCTATAAAATGCAACTGTCTATGACTTATGTTTTGTGTGGCGGAAATGTAGGGGGGACGGATTTGTGTCTGTTATGCACAGACGACCCTAGGACATTGCTATGCAACTATTTTATATTCGCTAGTGATGCTCGACCTTCGTCTGAAATGCGGTATGTTCTCTCCACCTATTATTTGTAATTTTGTCCCCCAACATGAGTGACTTAGTACGCTGAGGTAATAGCTGAATAACTAGCAATCATATACAACTGTTCCCTCGTCGAAAGCTCTCCCAAAGACTGGAAAGTTGCGCAAGTCACAACAATATTCAAGAAAGAATATATGAATAATCCGCTGGATTACAGACCCATGTCACTAACGTCGATTTGCAGTATGATTTTGGAACCTGTACTGTGTTCGAACATTATGAGTTACCTCGGAGAGAACTATTTGTTGACAAACAGCCAACGCGAATTCAGAAAATATCGTTCTTGTGAAACACAACTAGCTCTTTATTCTCACGAAGTAATCAGTACTGTCGACAGGGGATGTCGAATTGATTCCAAATATTTAGGTTTCCAGAAGGCTTTTGACACTATACCACACAAGCGATTTCTAAACAAATTGATTGCCCACGGAGTATCGTCTCAGTTGTGCGATTGGATCCGTGATTTCCTGCCAGAAAGGTCACAGTTCGTAGCAAATGAAGAGAATAATATCTGGCGTTCCCCGAGGTAGCGTTATAGGGCATCTGCCGTTCCTGACCAACGTAAACGATAAGGGCCAATCTGAAGCAGCCACCTTAGGTTGTTTGCAGATGATGCTGTCATTTGCCGTCTTGTAAAGTCATCGGATGTTCAGAACCAATTGCAGAACGATTTAGGTAAGGTAATTGTATGGTGCGAAACGTGACAATTGACTGCAAGTAATGAAAATTGTGAAGTCATCCACATAAGTAATCCTCTAAATTTCTGTTACATGATAAGTCACACAAATCTAAAGACTTTAAATTCAACGAAATACACAAGGATTACAATTACGAGTAAATTAAATTGTAATGATCACTTAGATAATGTTGTGTGGAAACCAAACCAACGACTGTGATTTACTGGCAGAACACTTAGGAAACGCAGTAGGTCTAATAAAGAGACTACGTACACCACGGTTGTGTGCCATCTTCTGGAGTACTGCTGCGCGGTGTGGGTTCCCGCGTCAGAAAGGCAGCACGGTTTGTACTATCGTGAAAAAGGACAGAGAGTGCCACGTTTATGATACGATAATGGGGGTGGCAATTATTGAAACAAAGGAGTTTTTCGTTGCGGCAGGATCTTCTTATGAAATTTCAATCAGCAGTTTTCTTCTCAGTCTGCGAAGATCTCTTGCTGGCTTAGATTGTAGTCTAATTATGTATCCGTAGATGAAGTTGTAAATATGTGTCATGGAAATCAGTTGGGTTGTTGTAAATGAACGCAGGACTAGTATATTTCGTTCCCAGTCCACTTGCTCTTCACGAAGCGTCAGTAACACAAGGTGAGTGCCCTCTACAAGAGGGCTCTGGCGTAGCTGACTCGCAAGGAATGCGGGGCGTGGGACCTCCTGAGTGCCTCGCTTCTGTGCTGTCAGCCCAGTACACGTTGCGAAGATCACGTGTCGTCTTCACAAGGGACGCCTTCAGCACGATGTCTGAGAGAGCTGCGCCAGTTCCTCCCTTAGGTCGCTATTAATTGTGGGACACTGCACTTGGAGTCATGAACGGCGGCGGTCTAGTTTAGCCTCTTTAGCGCATCCGACGTGACGTCATCCTCCGACAGCCAATGAAGATTCAGTAGTTTTTTCAACGTTCTGCTTTGAATGTCTTGGTCAGTGCGAATGTTAAACGTGTTTGTGGCAGTTAGTCGGTGATTTTTTTTATTTAGTTTATTACGATTTGTAATGGCGTATGGTGGTGGTAAGTGACAAATTCTCCATAGGCGAGCAAGAGACATAATTTATAGGTTACACGTTTTCTTCAAGAGCGAAACAGAAAACGGTGGACATATCACAGACGTTGCAAGATCTCAGGAAGCGCAGCTGAAGCGAGTGGCGTCAGCTTGAGAACTGTCCAGCGAATTGCCAGTGAAAGTAATGTATCCGTCCAGACAAGTGGAAGCCCAGTTTTCAGATCACCAGGAAAACATCACATTTGTGAGAAGGCTGTCACGAATTTAGACGATTTTGACAAAGATGTTCTAAGACGAGTTGTGTTAAATATGTACAAGACAGGCGAATTTCCTACTGTTAAAAAAATTACGTAGAAAATGTGTGTAACTATAAATTTTAAAGGCAGTATAACCTTAATACGAAGAATACTGAAAGAGATTGGATTCAAATATGTAAATACAAATGACAGACGAAAATTTTTAATGGAATGCTGCGATATCGCTGATTCAAGGGGACAGTTTTTAAGAAGTATTCTTGAAATAAAATCTGGCAATCAGAACACTTTTTACTTGGACGAAATATGGGCAAACCATAATCATACAAGGAAAGCGTCTTGGACAGTGGGTGATGGTTCGCGTGGTTTTAAAGTAGCAATTGGTAAAGGGGGACGTGTAATTGTGCTCCACGGTGGTTCTGCTTCCGGATTCATTCAAGAAAGCAAATTAGTGTTCCGCGCAAAAAAGGGCAATTCAGGTGATTATCGTTCTGCAATGAACTCAGAGACATTTGCGTTATGGTAATACTTTGTCCTTTGCTTGTCTGCAAACTCAGCAATTGTTATGGATAGTGGGAGTTACCACTCAGTTGTTGTTGACAGGGCGCCCACAACAATTACAAGAAAAGCCGGTATCGTGCTGCGGCTTGCAAGTGAGAAGATTCCGCACGCTGCCAGTCAAACTCGGGATTAACTGTTAAATCTTGTAGGGCATCGTAAGTCTCTTGTGAAAGTGTATGAAATCGATTGCATTGTACAGGAATACGCACCTACAGTTTTGCGTTTGCCACCACTTCATTGCCAGTACAATCCGATAAAGCTCGCGTGGGCAAAAGTGAAAGGACATGTCGCAGAACGAAACACTACTTTAAAATTGCTGACACAAAGAGACTTCTGCACGAAGCACTTGACAGCATAACACCTTCAGCATGGACTGAATGTGTTCGACACGCACAACGGCTAGAGGAGGAGGACATGGAGAGGGAAATTTTAATTGATAATATGCTCGATCCCATCGTTATCACACAAGACCAGATGCGTCAGACAAGGACACGGACTGCAGCGATGTGGATGACGACCGACGGTCGCAGATGCTGAAAACAACAAAAGGTGAGCCACACAACCAGTATACATGAAGTCTTTTCTATTTCTACAGCTTCTCTTCCGCAGCTGCAGTTTTACCAGCAATATTGAGATAAAATGTTGCGTTTCGAAACTGTAATAAAAGTCTTTTTATACCAGCCGCTTTTTGCTTTGTTTTGATGCATCTTCAGTGGACAATGCGGGATTTCCAAAGTAACTACGCAACCTCCGACTCAGAGTTAAAACATTAAAAGTTTTGGCTGGTTTCGATGTCTAGGGGCTGGGATACGTAGTTGCCGCATAACAGGCCAAATACTGCTGAGTCTACGGTATACGATAAGAATACACACATGAATCGAATGGTCGAAGGTTTCTATCACTCAGCAATTGCGAATTATGAAAGTAACATTTAAATTTATAAATTTAAGATTGGAATTAAATAAAATCTGCAGGTACTATCTTAACGACTTTAAATGATTAGTACGATAGCAGAAGTACTTTTGAAAATGTGCTATATTTCTGCAAAACACTCATTGGTGTCGATGGTCCAGCAATTACACTACTGGCCATTAAAATTGCTACACCAAGAAGAAATGCAGATGATAAACGGGTATTCAATGGGCAAATGTATTATACTACAACTGACATGTGACTACATTTTCACGCAATTTGGGTGCATAGATCCTGAGAAATCAGTACCCAGAACAACCACCTCTGGCCGTAATAACGGCCTTGATACGCCTGAGCATTGAGTCAAACAGAGCTTGGATGGCGTGTACGGGTACAGTTGCCCATGCAGCTTCAACACCATACCACAATTCATCAAGAGTAGTGACTGGCGTATTGTGACGAGCCAGTTGCTCGGCCACCATTGACCAGACGTTTTCAGTTGGTGAGAGATCTGGAGAATGTGCTGGCCAGGGCAGCAGTCGAACATTTTCTGTATCCAGAAAGGCCCGTACAGGACCTGCAACATGCGGTCGTGCATTATCCTGCTGAAATGTAGGGTTTCGCACGGATCGAATGAAGGGTAGAGCCACGGGTCGTAATACATCTGATATGTAACGTCCACTGTTCAAAGTGCCGTCAATGAGAATAAGAGGTGACCGAGACGTGTAACCAATGGCACCCCATACCATCACTCCGGGTGATACGCCAGTATGGCTATGACGAATACACGCTTCCAATATGCGTTCACCGCGATGTCGCCAAACACAGATGCGACCATCATGATACTGTAAACAGAACCTGGATTCATCCGAAAAAATGACGTGTTGCCATTCGTGCACCCAGGTTCGTCGTTGAGCACACCATCGAAGGCGCTCCTGTCTGTGATTCAGCGTCAAGGGTAATCGCAGCCATGGTCTCCGAGCTGATACTCCATGCTGCTGCAAACGTCGTCGAACTGTTCGAGCAGATGGTTGTTGTCTTGCAAACGTCCCCATCTGTTAACTGAGGGATCGAGACGTGGCTGCACGATCCGTTACAGCCATCCGGATAAGATGCCTGTCATCTCGACTGCTAGTGATACGAGGCCGTTGGGATCCAGCACGGCGTTCCATATTACCCTCCTGAACCGACCGATTCCATATTCTGCTAACAGTCATTGGATCTCGATCAACGCGAGCAGCAATGTCGCGATACGATAAAGCGCAATCGCGATAGGCTACAATCCGACCTTTATCAAAGTCGGAAACGTGATGGTACGCATTTCTCCTCCTTACACAAGGCATCACAACAACTTTTCACCAGGCAACGCCGGTCAACTGCTGTTTGTGTATGAGAAATCGGTTGGAAACTTTCCTCATGTCGGCACGTTGTAGGTGTCGCCACCGGTGCCAACCTTGTGTGAATGCTCTGAAAAGCTAATCATTTGCATATCACAGCATATTCTTCCTGTCGGTTAAATTTCGCGTCTGTAGCAAGTCATCTTCGTGGTGTAGCAATTTTAATGGCCAGTAGTGTAAATAAATTATAATTTGAATGACAGGGAGGGGGTCCAGACCCCATGTATGGCCAGAATGGAGCTTGAAGAGACGGAGTCGGGAGCATGCCTTGGCTTGGATTGTCCGGAGGTTGGGGGGGTCCAGGAGAGGCGACGGTCAAGGGTGACGCCAAGGTACTTAAGGGTGGGGCTGAGGGCGATAGGACGGCCATAAACGGTGACATAGAAGTCGAGGAGGTGGAAGGAAGGGGTGGTTTTGCCTACAATGATCGCCTGATCAGTATGGCCTTTTTTTCTTTCTTTTTTTTACTTTATTGTTATTTTAAAACCTGTACAACAGGCAGGCTGTCAGCAGCACACTACGCTGCTCTTCAGCCATAGAATATACACGGAGCAAAAACAGTGAGAAGACACATAAGTTACAGAACGGTGGGCAATAAAACAGGAGACACGTAGAGACAAACACGGAGCCGTTCACACTCGTCGATAATCCACACTGCTAACTGATGAGACGACGCACAAACACTGAAGATGACGATGGCACTGGTGAACGATGGAGTGTGACAGTGAACACTGAACACTAAACACGACGGCACACACGAAACACCGATGGCGGTGAACTCCGGCGCGCGAATGTCCACTTAGCGTGTGCGAGTCCGGGGACCTGCCAAGAGGGGAACAGGGGTGAGGTGGGGGAGAGGGGAGAAAAAGGATGCCAATGGCTGAGGAGACGGGGGCAGGAGGAGAGGGAAAGGGGAGGGGAGGCCCGGGGGAGGAGGGGGGAGAAAAGGAGGAGGGAGGGAAAAGGGAGAGAAGGGAGGGAGGGTGCCCAGAGGAGCAAGCACAGGAGGAGGGCGGGAGGATCAAAGTTGGTAGGAGGGGTAGATGGAGGGGAGGAGGGCATCATCAGGGAGAGGGAGCTGGCGGAAGCCTCCTTGGGAGAGGGTAAGGAGGGTGGAGAGATGGAGACCGGGTGGGACGTGCGAATACAGGCGCGGCAGCGGGCGGAGGTGGGAGAGGATCGGGGAGACGAGCGGGTGAGGAGGATCGAGTTTGCGGGAGGTGTACAGGAGCTGTATCCTTTCAAGGAAAAGGAGGAGGTGGGGGAAGGGGATGAGATCGTACAGGATCCGCGTGGGGGAGGGGAGACGGATGCGATAGGCGAGGCGGAGAGCATGACGTTCAAGGATTTGGAGAGATTTATAAAAGGTAGGGGGGACGGAGATCCAAGCCGGATGGGCATAACAAAGGATAGGGCGGATGAGGGACTTATAGGTGTGGAGGATGGTGGAGGGGTCCAGACCCCACGTACGGCCGGAGAGGAGCTTGAGGAGACTGAGTCGGGAGCGTGCCTTGGCTTGGATTGTCCGGAGGTGGGGAGTCCAGGAGAGGCGACGGTCGAGGGTGACGCCAAGGTACGTAAGGGTGGGAGTGAGGGCGATAAGACGGCCATAGATGGTGAGATAGAACAGTATGGCCTTATTTTAAAGATGTTTTTATAATGCCATTTTGCCTGAATATGAGGTTTACCTCGAAACATGTCGCTAAATAAATAAGTAATACAATAGTTGACAAAGTTTGTAACTGGTAGTGGTAATTTTAGATAACAACCTTTACATATTTCTTGAGGCAGTCACAGTCAAAAAATAGCCAAAATGGCTTCAAATTCTTAGATAATTTTGATTGAAAAACTCGGAATTCGATGTGGGACATTGTGGAATATTCCTGCTACTGCCCCTATAGTTCCACGAAGATCCAATACGTGGCAGCACTATACGTAGTCTTCTAAGTAACGTCTGTAACGGAAGTGTGTTGCAAGTAGAGAGCTCTCACTGAGTTTCTTTTGGTTGAAAACTAGAGCATTGCAGATATTCATAGGTGCTTGCAGAATGTCTACGGAGACTTGGCAGTGAACAAAAGCACGGCGAGTAGTTGGGCGAGACGTGTGACATCATCGCAACAAGGTCGTACAAACCTATCCATCTCCCGCGTGCCGACCAGCCGCACAAACCTGTGACTGCTGCGGTTTTGTAACGTGCAGACACTCTCATTCGAGGTGATCGACGGATCACAATAAAAACTTCTCGCTGCACAGGTAGACGTATTTGTTAGTAGCGCTGCCACACGTGCCCACCAGTTGGGGCACTCATAGGTGTGTCTCCGCTGGCTTCCTCGACGCCTAACAGAAGATCATAAGGAGCAACGAAGGACCATCTACGCGAAATTACTTGCTCGTTACGACGCTTATGTAGTGGGACGCGAAATTGAAGCGTCACCTATCCACCAGTGTCAGCCCAGTTGGTATGTGAATATAAGTTTAATTTAGTGTTTTGTTTATGTATTTTTGTAATATTTGTAATGGTTGTGAATTGTCTAAAGTTTTGTATTTATTTTTTATGTTTAATGTACGGAGAGGGCGGCGCAACGAACGGAGACAGCATCTTCACTGTCGGGACCAGAGAGAAAATTGCTGGCCACTATACGTCGCGGATCGACAGCCAAAGAGCAACAGAAGATCCTGAAACCGAGTTGTTACGTCGTGCTTCTAAAAACTGAAAAAATAAGTTGTAATGTTTCTACAACAATGATGTCATAGAAAGTTTAATCATGTTGTAAATGTTCAGTCCTGTCTTGTCAAGGCTCAGGTTCACGTCTATATGTAGGAAGATAATAGACTAGTGGATGCTACTGAAGTTTAAATACGGGTTCCGAGAATTTATTTATGAAGAATTATGTTAATGAATTACTAATTTATTTGACAAGATTATTAACTTTGACAACGTTCATCGCGAGTTTGAGTCTTGAAGGTTTATTCAATGTGGTTCTAATATTTATTAAATCAGATAACTTGCATTAATATAATTTCTGAGAAGAAACAAAACGACATCTAAATTGAAAGAGTTTGCGCAAACCAAATGGACTGAGTGACGTAATTCTGCGCATACGACTCAAATGATGATGTTTTAATTACAGTTTCGTTCAAGAACCATTCAGAGACAATTTAAAAAGAATTTAAACAATTTTGAAGTGTGTTGTAACTGACGTAGGTGACGAAGTCTGCACATGGTCATATGTCAAAAGAATATCATTTATATAAAACTATACGTCGTTACACTACACCGTGGCGACCTTAAAAACAGACTTGTGTGCAACTAAGACACACAGGTACGAAACAAAACATCAAGAGTCCTTCGGAAGTCAACGCGAGTTTTCGTGGAGCCTTCACCAGGCAGCGGCGACTTCGCGGGTGTGGGCATCTGACGGAGCGCAGCCAAGCAGTACGATCACGCAGTTATTCCACGAGAAGGCGCATCTGTTTGGCAGCAGCTGAACGCTGCAAACCCCGACGACCTTTTTCTCCCTAAACTAACAGGCCCAGTACATCAGCTGGGGGGCGTTCCTCCGGCTGGTATTAGGGGTGTTGCTGAGGGCTTCGCCTGTCTACGGTGGGGCCGGGCGTGGTTGCAGCCAGTGACGTCTCCGGTGTTCGACTCAGCGCCCTGCCGGTTGCGGAAGCGGGGTCGCAGCACCTCAGCGGCTGCATCGACGGCTGTTACTTCTGAAGCGCATAGCAGCACACTGATCATCGAGAACTACAAACTAAAATATTAGTGTCCGGTGAGTTGGAAGTGGAGTGTTGTTCATAGGGAGTGTGCTTTTATAGGATTGTTGATTACAAGTCTGCGTGTGTAACTAGTTAATGTCTTACAATAATGTCGGGAAGTGAAATGTCAGACGAAGAGCAATCTATGTCTGATAGGAGCATGAGATCCCTTTTTAGGGCGATCGCTAAATTAAAACAATCTAACGAAGAATCTACTGCTAGATTAAAACAGGAATTAAAACAGTCTAACGAGGAATCTACTGCTAGATTAAAAGAGGAGCTAACAAAATCTGCAGACAGGTTACAGGAATATCTTAATGAAAGCAGTCGAGAATTAAGTGATAAAACAGAGGCTTCTAAAGTTGAAATGCAGGAAAAACTAGTAGGACTTAGTAATAAGATTGCTGATAATTGTAAAAGGTTAGAAGAACATATCCAGGAATCGCGTGATGAAAAAGCTCGCAAGTGAAATGATATTACTGACTTAACCAAGAGACTAGATAATGTCAATGTCTTAGTTGTAAATGAAATAGAGAAAAATAACGATAAGTTACGAGATGAATTTTCTATGCAAACAGAAACCGTTCGTAGAGAATTATTAGAATCTATTAAAGAGGTTTCTACCAAACTTGTAGAGATTTCTTCAATAGATAATGTAGAATTAGAGACATTAACTCATCGAGTAGAAAAAGATCATACTGAAATAGAAAGCCGGCGGAAGTGGCCGTGCGGTTAAAGGCGCTGCAGCCTGGAACCGCGAGACCGCTACGGTCGCAGGTTCGAATCCTGCCTCGGGCATGGATGTTTGTGATGTCATTAGGTTAGTTAGGTTTAACTAGTTCTAAGTTCTAGGGGACTAATGACCTCAGCAGTTGAGTCCCATAGTGCTCAGAACCATTTGAACCATTTTTTTGAAATAGAAAACATGAAATTTTTAATTACCGAAATATGCAGTAACCTTGAGACTTCCAAAGATAATAACATTGCCGAAGGTACAGAGCGTTCACATCGTGAACACAGTGAAGAATCGATATTAGCTAACCGCGTATCCAATACAGAAATGCGAATACAGGAAATTACTAAACGGTTATCGGAATTAGATAATAATGAAAACATTTCAAGTAGTAGAAGCAATAACGTAATCAGAGACGACAGTCGCATCGTGTTTGCTAGCTCAGACGACAGCAACACAAATAAAGAAATCACGGCAAGCAAATCCGACGCAACTCCGTTTCTGCAATCTAAACAAAATCCAACTATGTCTCTCGCAGAATGTTGGGATGATATAACGACAAATTTAAATGTAGCAAGTCGATTTCCTGTATTCAAACCAGGAGGCGAACTTCACCCTATAATCTTTATAAAAGCTTTTGAAACTTCATTATCTCCTAAATGGATTAATGAAAAACGGATTCAATTTGTAATAGGACATTTAGAAGCAGAAGCTGCGGAATGGGCAGTACTGCATAGAACTGAATTTAGGGACTGGGATGATTTTGTTAAGCGGTTTAAGCAAAATTATTGGTCAAGAGGAAAACAACAACACTTAACTTTAGAGTTGTTAGACCCTACTCCATATTCTAAACGGTGGGGAGGTTATAGGAATTATATCGAATGGCATTTAAACCGTGCTAAATTAATTGAAGAACCAATTATTGAAAGTCATCTAATACGGGTCCTAATTAGTAGGTTACCGTATTATGTAAAGGAAAGAATGATAGAAAGGGAATAGCGTTATAGATTATATGCTGTAATTCCTCGAGGTCTGTGGGATCTACTGTCATTTTCGAAATATCACCCTCAAAGTAATTTAGTAGAAAGAGTCATGAAAGAATTAAGACGATTATGTAGAACTTATTGTGCATATAAACATACTCGGTGGGCCAAAATAATGCCTGAATTCGAAAAGATATTAAATGAATTGCCTCATCTAACGACGGGATTATCACCTATAGAAATTTTAGGCAAACGAATTATAGGTGAGCCTTTACTAGCTGCTCTACCTTGGCCACCAGTAAATGAGATCCAACAATGCATTCCAAACGAAAAAATTCGCGAACAGATTGTTAAAAATGCTGAACGGAGAACTAAAAGTTATAATCAACATGCTATAGTACCCTCATTTCAGGTAGGAGATCTTGTATTAGTACGATCTCATCCTAAAAGTTCGAAGATCAATAAGGAATGTAGAAAATTCTTCTTTATCTTTGAAGGTCCATATGTTGTACATAAGATTGTACATCCCAAAGCGTTACTTCTTATGGAACCTTCATCAGGTGTAAGTAAAGGATTATATAGTGTCGATCAAATTAAACCCTTCATTCCTAAATAAGTTAATATTTAGTATATGTTACATATGGACGAGCGTTCATAGTTCATTCATGTGAAGTTTTTCGTGACAGTTACGTGTTATTTTAAAGAAATGACAGGAAGTTTAAACAAGTGTTCTACAATAATCTACCGGTACTTCAAAAGGGTAAAGATAACTAAAAGGGGATTTATATGGAAGAAATTTTGTTACTAGGTCAGCAAGAATTTTGTATATTTTATATTTACTCGGATAGTAGGAACCAAAGGGGATGGTTAATAATTTTAGGGACCATGGGCGTCCAGAGCTATATGGCTCACGAGAACATAGCAGAGTGCCTTTGATAGAGATTTGTAATAGTGTTAATATAGAACACACCAAACGGGGCTCTCTCGCTTGTTTCTTCTAAATAAATTGCCATTACCCAACAAAGTGTCCGAAGGTAAAGAAAGCCGTGCCGAGATTCTAAAGAAAGTTTTGCTTGATTTCTTCTCGACCTCAGGCATAAGTAAAGCATTAGGGAAAAGAACGACGTAAAGTAAATAGTACTATTAGTTATTGTGAGAAACTTATTAGTAATATACATTTTGGAAAGAATAACTCTAGTAAATGAATAAAACTGAAACTAACCTATCACAATTTGAACGCTCTGTCCTAATGTAACAACGTTAAAGAACGTACTAAATTATTATTTACTAGCAACTATTAAATGAAAAGGTGTAATCTCCATATATTCGGTTATGAATTAACATAATAGCACAATTAAAAGTAAATGACAAATAGTCACAACAATATTGTCATAAAAGGATTGAATCTATCTAAGAGCAAGGACTTTAGATTACGGAAAATGTGAGAAAAATGTATAATATTAACAGTTAAATATTGTATATAGAAGAAGTTTTATTTTCGGTTAAAACCTGACAAACTGAACTTGTGGGTGGGGTCTGTAGTGGGACGCAAAATTGAAGCGTCATCCATGCACCAGTGTCAGCCCAGTTTACAGGTGAATATAAGTTTAATTTAGTGTTTTGTTTATGTATTTTTGTAATATTTGTAATGGTTGTGAATTGTCTAAAGTTTTGTATTTATTTTTTATGTTTAATGTACGGAGAGGGCGGCGCAACGAACGGAGACAGCATCTTCACTGCCGGGACCAGAGAGATAACTTCAGGCCATCATGCGTTTACTATTGAGCGTATACTAACGTTTGTGAAGCGAAAATTACCAATATTACCGCTTGCATTCAACATTCTGGCGGTTACATCCGGTATTAATATACGAGCATTTCACATTTGCGACGGCTTGTGTCGCACTTACATCTGCTGTGATCCTGCAACGATGATCACTTATATATGTTATTTATTCCCAGAATTTCATTGCTCTGCATTAATTATTTCCTTGTGCTGGAATTTTTTGTCCGTCATTGTAATTACATAACATTCTTAACGAACTCATTCTTCTGTAATTCTCGCACAGCTTCCTGGTAGTCTTTTTTAAAAGTGATAATAATCACAGATACGTTCTACTCTTTCACATTTCCAAATACTCTGCAGCAATGGTTCAGATTATCCAACAATCAGTGTTTTATTTTGCGATAATATTACGCAACTCATTCTTCAAATTTTCTTTAGCTGGAGCATTTCTTAAAAAAAAAAAAAAAAAAGTTCAAATGGCTCTAAGCACTATGGGACTTAACATCTGAGGTCATCAGTCCTCTAGACTTAGAACTACTTAAACCTAATTAACCTAAGGACATCACACACATCAGTGCCCGAGGCAGGATTCGAACCAGCAACCATAGCAGCCGCGTGGTTCCGGACTGAATCGCCTAGAACGGCTCGGCCACACTGGCCGGCGAGCCTTTCTTGCTTTACTTTATAATTCATTCTTAATTCTCCATAGCTTGATCAACGGTGGTAATGACACCGCATAAAGTTGGCTGTGAAAACAGACAATCCTTACTTACTTTATTCATATGCGGCCAAAATACAGCATACGGCGCCGGCACTTCCTTATATGGAACTCGTGGCACTCGTTGTTGTATGGCGTTGAGAGCATTCGAAAGGGCATTACTTAAATTTTTTATGGTTAGTTCAGTAGCGATCGCACAGTGGACGGGAAAGCAGCGCGCGATTTACTTTTCCAGTAGCCGTCCGGCGATCGCAACCCAGCGTACATTCAGAGGACAGCTTAACATCGCGCCTGCAGGTTGTGTTCCTGTTCGAAATTCGATTGTAGTGTGCGTGGGCTCTTTTGTGGGTATTGGTAGGGTGAAGAAATGGAAGCCAGGAACTTCAAGAACCACCAGGAAACGTCGAGAAGGTAAGGGTGGCGATTTGGAATTCCCCGATGCGATCAGCACGCAAATATGCAGCTCCTCTTTCAATTTTTGATCGCACAGTGAGACGAATTCTCTATGACGACCTGAAATTTCATCCATACAAACTGACACTGATGAATGCACTTAATCGACGCTAACAGCACAACGTCGCCGACAGCGCTTCTCCTGGGCTCGTCACCTTATCGGTTGGACCCCAGACGAAAGGAGAACTGTGACTTGATGAGACGAGTTCCGATTCCTGTTGGTGAGATCTGATGGTAGGCTTCGAGTGTGGGGCAGATCCCATGGAGCCGTTGATCCAAGTTGTCACCAAGGCACTAAGCAGTCTGGTGGTGGCTCCATAATGTTGTGGGCTATTTTTATGTGGAACTGGACTGTGTCCTCATGTCCAACTGAACCAATCATTGACTGGAAATGGTTATGTTCGGCTACTTGGAGACAATTTGCAGCCTTTCATGAACTTCATATTCCGAAACAGCGATGAAATTTTTGAGGATGACAGTGCCATAATTGTTTGCAGTTGGTTTAAAGAACCGGCTGGACAATTCGAGCGAATGATTTGGCTACCCAGATTGCTCGACACGAATCGCATCGAACATTTATGGGACATAATCGACAGGTCAGTTGGTTCACAACATCCTGCACCGGCAACAGAATTATGGACGGCTGTAGAAGCAGCGTGGATCAGTATTTCTGCAGGGGACTTCCAAGGACTTGATGAGTCCATGCCAAGTCGAACTGCTGCAGTACGCTGGGCAAAAGGAGGTCCGACACGATAATAGGAGGTGTCATATGACTTTTGTGACCTCAATGTAGACAGACATGCTGGAAAAAGTGGACCGAAAGTTTCGATTTCGACTCTCTAAGCGCACTGAGCAGAACGGAGGCCACCTTCAACATATCATTTTCAAAATCGATTGAAAGAAAGCTGTAAGTGTACCTCTATGTAAAGAAAACAGGATTAAATTTGGTATCTCCAGTACTTTCCTTTTTAGAATTTTTTAATATAAAGAAGTTTCCAGGACGCTACCTGTATTAACGTTTTCTAATCATAATTTGACAGCTCAGAGCGTTATCTGCCAGGAGGTAAATTATGGGGGACTCAGCGACGCTCCAACAGGTTCCCAAGACGCCACCCTACAGTAACCGAGATTTCTGGGAAGATCTGCCTCCGCTAGTGCCGTCACCCCGCCCGCTGACGCTACGTGGCGACGCGCCGTGGTAATTGGCGCGTGGCGCATCCATCACATGGCGACAGCCTGAGGTTCGCCTCGTTTCCCCATTTATCTCCTCCTCTGCTGGCAGCCGCGGCTCAAAAATCCTTACAAAAGGTCACACGCGCCGCCTCCGGTCGCTAACAACCTGCCGGTACAAGATCCACCGCTGCGACCCGTGACGCAGCATGTGGATGAATCACGTTTTACATCACCCGCAATTTGTACAACCCCAGGATTAATGTCGTGGGAGCAGACGTTTCTGTCTGCGTACAGAAGAAGGTTTACTGCTCCCATTTTGACACAATTACTGTCTGGCTGGTCGAAGTCTCATCTGAAAACTGGGTAACAATTACAGAAATTACTTTTTCCTTTATTGCAGTTCCATTCTCCTTCGTGACATGCGAAGGTGGGATGCCAGTGATACAGTTGCTGCTCTATAACCAAAAGTACTTTAAACACAAATATACTTCTAAAATGTGCATGATATTTTTAATTATTTAGAAAGGCCATTGTTTATTAATGCAGTTAAAAACTGTTTCTTGCTCACTAAAAATTAAAGTCGATGGTAGTCTTCGTAATATGAATGAAACACTTGACTACAGTGTGCTACATCTACAAGGGGTGTTCAATAAGTAATGCAACACTTTTTTTTGTGAAAGCATGTTGGTTTTATTCAGGACTCCAATACACCATATTATTAACCACTCTTTTGGCTAAGACTCCTATTTTCCAACATAATCTCCATTTAATACATTGACCTTACACCACCTTATTGGCAGGCTGTATGCTCGATGGTACATTCTACAACTTCCCCATCAGCCATCTATTGCTCCGTGCGGTGTGCGTCCTTCATTGGGCGAACCAGATCGAAGTCAGGAGGTGCGATGAAGTTTTGCGAGCTCCTCTTGAGTGTGCAGACTTGTGTGAGGCTTTGCGTGGTCATGGAGGAGGAGAAATTCGTTTGCATTTTCGTGGTGGCCAAAATGCTGAAGTTATTTCTTCAATTTTCTGAAGGTAGCACAACACACTTCAGGACTGGTCGTTGCACCATGTGAGAAGACATGAAACAGAATAATCGCTTCAGAATCTTGTAAGACTGCGCCGTGACCCTGGCGACTGAGAATGCAGCTTTGAACTTATTTTTCTGAGGAGAGGTGGCGTGACGCCAGTCCATGGGTTGTCGTTTTGTTTTCGGTTCGAAGTGATGCCCCCATTTTTCATAGCCTGTCACGATCTCCGACAAAAAATTATCCTGATCAGCCTCGTAACAACCAAAAAATGCAGCACAAATGGTCCTTCCTTGCTCTTTCTGGTCTTCTGTTAGGTGGCGAGAAAGCAATCGAGCACACTCCTTTAAGTACCCAACCGGTGGGGGAGTATGTCAGCACTACCAACAGAGACGTCCGGTTGCGCAGCAACATGTTTGACTACGATCCATCAATCACTTCAAATGAGAGTGTCCGCATGTTCCGACACTGCAAAAGTCACAACTGTGAGCGGCCGACCTGAACGCAGGAGTTCGGACAGGTTTTCGCGACTTTTTTGTTATGGTGACAGACGCCTCGCCCAATGACTCACCGTGGTTTTGTTCACTGCCAGCTCTCCACAGACATTCTGTGACCGTCTCTGACGCTCTGCTTTTCCGCCAAAATAAACTCAGTGATCGTTCTCCACATGGGTCGCACATCGTTTCATACACTAATTTGAAGGCGACGTACAGCGCCGCCACCTACCGGAACGTTATAAACTATAGTGGCTTAAGAGGGAAAATTTCGCGCATTTTCTCAACCAAAACTGGCAGAGAGAGTAATGTGTTGCATTACTTATTTAATGCCCTTCATAGTAGGAATGAAACACTTGACTGCTTGTGCTACATATACACCTACAACACACTCAGAAAACCGTCATATGGTGTATGCCCCACAACTAGTCATTTCCTTTCATGTCCAGCTCGCAGAGCGAGAGGGAAACGACTGTCTGTATGCCTCTGTACGAACCCTAGTTTCTGTTATCTTACCCTTCGTGCTCCTCACGCGAAATGTACGTTGGCAGCAGAAGAACCGTACTGCAGCCAGTTTCAGACGCCGATTCTCTAAATTTTCTCAATAATGTTACGTCGTCTCTCTGCAGCGATTCCCATTTGAGTTCCCAAAGCATCTACACAAAACGTGCGTGCTGATCGAATCTGTCGGTAACAAATCTAGCAGCAGGCCTCCGTCTTCCTTTAATTCGACCTGGTGGGGATTCCAAACACTGGAGCAGTACTATACTCACCTCTATAGGTGAGCTACACTTTCTCAAAATTCTCCCAATAAAGCGCAGTCGAGCATTCGCCTCCCCTTCTTACGTCCCGATTACATTTCATATCTCTTTGTAAGATTACGCCCTGATATTTAATCGACGGGACTTTATCGAACAGCACACCACTTATATTGTATACGAACAGTACGGTATTGTTTGTACTACTCATCCGCACTAACAATTTTCTATATTTATAGCAAGCTGTCACCCGTCACACCAACTACAAATTTTGTGTAAACCGTGTTGTCACTCAACGACGACACCTTACCGTACACCACAACATCATCAGCAAACGGCCGCAGATTGCTGCTGCTCACCCTGTCCGTCAGATCATTTATGAATTCAGAAAATAATAACGGTCCTACCACACTTCCCTGTGGCACTACTGACGATACCCTTGTCTCTGACAAATACTCGCCTACGAGGACAACGTAGAGGAGAAGATAAGTTGGGAATAGTAGAGGTGAATGATGCTGTGAGGAGTGACTTGCATGTGATGGTATTAGTAGCTTTATTCATCCGTGGAGCACTTCTATGAGGGTGCTGGGTACGTCATGGTGTTACAATATAAGAACGACGAAGTAACATATTTCTAACATGCAAGTATTTTCGTAATTACATGTCTAATTGGGTAATGATGAGACAGTTCGTTGGCCGTGGTCTTATGGCAGGACTGGTCTTGGCAATTTCCCGTAGTAAATGAAGAAAACCACGAAAAACCTAAATGAGGATGACTGGAGGAAGATTTGAGCTCTTTCCTTCTGTATATGAGGGCAATCTATTTAGAACGGCGCTACCTCATTCGATTTATCCCTAGTGTACAATACTGTTTTGAAGATAAGTTATTTAATAATGTAAAAGGCTAGTGCTACACTGTTAATTCATTCTCTGATCAGGTTGTTATGTGGGGATATTTAATGTGAAAGAGTGGGTGGTAACACCCGTTGGATTTGCAATGATGGCAACTATAGTCCGATTTACGAACGCTGGCGGTTCGTGTATGTCGAGGCACGGACTGGGATGGCAATGTTGACGATTCCAAGCGGCAGATGCGGTAAGTGCATACGCGTGTTTTCCGCTTGAGGGAAGTGTACATCCTGCAAATTACTTCTCGCGCTTGCTATGCAGAATTTGTCACTTATGACCACCATCATAACTCTCAACAAGTACGAGTGCAAAACAAATGCCCAGTCTTTGGAAGCGGTAACATCCGTCAAGTATCGGGGTGTGACTATTCGAAATGATTTGAAATGGAACGATCAGATTATACATGTAAGGGGTAAGGTGAACTCTAGACTGCGGTTTATTGGTAGAATCCTGAAGCGATGCAGTCCTTACAGTACTTTAGTTCGCCCAGTCTTAGAGTATTATTCGTCTGTATAGGACCCTTACCAGTTGGGTCTGATAGATTGAGAAGGTCCAAAGAAGAGCGACAAGATTCCTGACTGGTACATTTAGCCATCGTGAGAGCATTACAAATCTCATAGAAAGATTCAAGTTGGACACAACTGCAGATAGACGACGCGCTAAACGGAAGGGACTGCTCACTAAATTCCAAAATCCGACCTTTGCCAGGGATGTATAGCATATATTATTACCATCAATTTTCAAATCGCGCGATGATCACCATTTATAGATAAGGGAAATTAGAGCTTGTACTGAGACATTCAGACAGTCGATTTTCCCTCGCGCGATCGATGAGTGGAACTCCGCTTGGTGGCTAGCGGAGTATATATGTAGATGTAGATGTAGAAATGAAATAGAAATTCACTCAACAACTCGCTACGATCACGTTTAGTGCTCCCAATAGCTACTGCATTCGGAGCAGAGCGCTCAAAACACTACTGAATGCTCATTGGTTGTCGGAGTACGCGTGACGTAGGTGCGCAGAACAAGCCTAAACTCGACCGATATCATTTGTGACGCCAACTATAGATGGAGGCCAGGGCATTGTTGTGGTGAGCGAAGGTTAGAAGGGCATGTGCAAGGAGGTGACAAACCCCATGTTTAAAGGATGCGGAAGAGTGGGTTGGATCTGATGGAAGGAGACCGTTGTCTGATTTGGGGGATGATAAGGAGGCGAGAGACTGTTGAAACTGCGTTAGGAAAAGATAGAGAAGTATATGTTGATAGGATGCATTGTTACCGTATCGGAAGCATATCAGTATTTGTAAATGGTGGAGGGGAGAGGGGGTGGAGAAGGATGTTGTTGGACTCGAGTTTTCAGTATGTTCTACAAAATTCTGAAGGTGGCAGGGGTAAAATACAGGGACCGAAAGGCTATCTACAATTTGTACAGGAACCACATGGCAATTATAAGAGTAGAGGGGCATGAAAGGGAAGCATTGGTTGAGAAGGGAGTGAGACAGTGTTGTAGCCTATCGCCTATGTTATTCAATCCGTGTATTGAGCAAGCAGTAAAGGAAACAAAAGAAAAATTCGGAGTAGGAATTAAAATCCACGGAGAAGAAACAAAAACTTTGAGGTTCGCAGATAGCATTGCAATTCTGTCAGCGACAGCAAAGGACCTGGAAGAGCAGCTGAGCGGAATGAACAGTGTCTTGAAAGGAGGATATAAGATGGACATCAACAAAAGCAAAACGAGGATAATGGAATGTAGTCGAATGAAATCAGGTGATGCTGTGGGAATTAGATTAGGAAATGACACACTTAAAGTCAGGATAGAGTAGCATGAAGAGCTGCATCAAACCAGTCTCTGGACTGCAGACCACAACAACAACAACAACATGTTATGTACTTGTTTCAATAACATATAAGTACTTCTTAGCGTCAAAACTTTATGACTCAACATTTCATGAGATTCCTATTACATTTTTTGTTACTGTGGGCTCTTGTTGAGAGGAAGAAAGGTGATAAGCTTGCTGGGTGTTTTTGGTTTCCTGCGAGAGGATGGACGGTGTATTGGCGCCAGACAACATACTTTCATTCCTACCATCATCTTAACGAGAAACCGAGCGTCAGTAAGTTTCTTTGATCCACTATCTAGCAATACGATAAATGATATTTCGCATGCAGAGTTAGAATGGAACATTCTACAAGGTTCCAGAGTACACAGGAATTTCAGGGTTTAGGAAGTCTAGCTAGAGGACTTGTAACTTCCACCAATGCTTGGAATACTTGATTTACGACGCTATAATGTACCGGGCGCTAATTTTCACCAAAACTGTCCATTCATTCGGGCCACAACAATTCTTTGGCTTTGAGATTCCAATTTTAATAGTACAGACAGCCGAATACTATCATGACTCCAGAGTTGCCGATGAGAGTTGGAAAGGATTGAGCAGACAGTGAGGTTCTAGTTTACAAGATTTGTAGAATTGTTGGAGAGGCTTTAAGAATTTAAGGAGAAGAGCGAGTTTCGTTAGCTGGTAGGTGACACGTGACAGACCTTAAATATTTTTGAAAATAAAAGCAGTCTAGAATGCACAAGAGCTACGTTTGCTACGATATTTCGGCTGCAGCCATTAACAGTATTAGTAGAAGATGCCAAAACATCGCATTAAATGTAAATATATTAAGCGATATACACTATGTGATAACAGCAGAACGGGTCGGTCAAGAGACTTCGAATGAGGACTAGTCACTAGATATCACGTCAGTAACAAATTCATCAGAGACAAATCCATCAGAGACAAATCCATCAGAGACAGTCACCGCTTCTAAAGATGGCCAAGTCGATAGTTGGATACGTAACTGTGAAGTGGAACCGCCAAAGAAAAACCACAGCTAAGCCAGGTAGCCTGCATATACCGACGGACAGAACAGTCGAGTATTGCGAAGGGTGGTAGTAAGAAATCGAATGCAGTCAGTGGAAGGAATCACTCGTGAACTCCAAAGTGCTACCTGTAGCCCAGCTAGCACAGTGAGTGTGCATAGGGAGTTAAGTAGAATGGGGAACAGTGGTAGAGCAGGTACGCATAGACCACACGTTTCTGCAGTGAGTGCTAAGTGACCGTTCTGATGGTGTCAAGAGCGACGCCACAGGACGGAGGATGACTGTAAACCAGTAATTTGGAGCGATGAATCACGCTCTACCCTGTGGCAATCCGACGAAAGGATTTGGTTTTGGACAGTGGCTGGAGAACGTAGCCTGCTACACTATGTGATCAAAAGTATCCGGAGACCTGGCTGAAAATGACACACAAGTTCCTGGCGCCCTCCATCGGTAATGCTGGAATTCAATATGGTGTTGGCCCACCGTTAGCCTTGATGACAGCTTCCATTGTCGAAGGCATACGTTCAATCAGGTGCTGAAAGGTTTCTTGCGGAATTGCAGCTCATTCTTCACGGGGTGCTGCACTGAGGAAAGGTATCGATGTTGGTCGGTGAGGCCTGACACGAAGTCGGCATTCCAAAACATTCCAAAGGTGTACTATAGGATTCAGGTCAGGATTCTGTGCAGGCCAGTCCACTACAGGGATATTATTTTCGTGGAACCACTCCGCCACAGGCCGTGCATTATGAACATGTGCTCGATCGTGTTGAAAGATGCAGTCGCCATCCCCGAATTGCTCTTCAAAAGTGGGAAGCAAGAAGGTGCTTAAAACATCAGTGAAGGCCTGTGCCGTGATAGTGCCACGCAAAACAACAAGGGTTCGAAGCCCCCTCCATGAAAAGCACGACAACACCATAACGCCACGGTCTCCGAATTTTACTGTTGGCACTACACACACTGGCAGATGACGTTCATCGGGCATTCGCCATAGTCACACCCTGCCATCGGATCGCCACATTGTGTACGGTGATTCGTCACTCCACACAACGTCTTTCCACTGTTCAATCGTCCAATATTCATGCACATTACACCAAACGACGCATTGTTTGGCATTTACCGGCGTGATGTGTGGCTTACGGGCAACCACTCGACCATGAAATACATGATTTCTCACCTCCCGCTTAACTGTCATAGTGCTTGCAATGGTTCCTGATGCAGTTTGAAATTCCTGTGTAATGGTCTGCATAGATGTCTGCCTATTACAAGTTACCACCCTCTTCAACTGTCGGCGGTCAAAAACGAGGTCGGCCTGTACGCTTTAGTGCTGCACGTGTCCGTTCACGTTTCCACTTCACTATCACGTCGGAAACAATGGACCTAGCGATGTTTAGGATTGTGGAAATCTCGTGTACAGACGTATGACACAAGTGGCACCCAATCACCTGACCATATTCGAAGTCAGTGAGTTCCGCGGAGCGCCCCATTCTGCTCTCTCACGATATCTAATGACTACTAAGGTCGCTGATATGGAGTACCTGGCAGTAGGTGGCAGCACAATGCACCTAATATGAAAAACGTATGTTTTTGGCGGTGGCCAGATACTTTTGATCACATAGTGTGTCATGTAGTGTCAACACTGACGTATGGGGTAACAGGTGTTACGGGATGGAAGTGTTTTTCGTGGTTATGATGTGGTCCCCTTATTGCACTTACGGGATCGCTAAATGTGGAAGGATGTGAACAAATTTTACTGGATTGTGGATTCTGTAATGAGTACAGTAGAGCAACATTTCGGAACCAATGATTGATTGTACCAGAACGACAATGCACTCTGTCGTAGAGTAACATCTGTGAGGGAATGGTCTGTGGAGAAAAAAGGTTCCTGAAATTGACTGGCCTGTCCCGAGTAGGCCTACCAACTTAAACCCAATCGAACACATTTGTTTTAATTGAGTCACCTGTGGCTTCTTGGTGAAACATTGTAAAGTAACTGAACAATCACTGTTGCTTGCCTTGTTTCACAATTTTATTAGTAATTATTATTTATGTTACTGCACAACCTAGGTTTCAGGTTATAAGCCCATTTGCAAGTACACTACTGATTCCGAAAGATGATAATGCACAGATAAACATGATGACAAGGCAAAGATAATCATGTCAACTTCTTAAGGTATCGATGCATAGCTTAACGTAAAATTACGACTATGGCCATTTTCAACAAATTACATACGTAATTACGCAATTCAGCATTTACACTAACATGACAGAACTAGAGTTATGCATCAGACAAGAACTTTTTACTACAATGGAGGGGCCCAAAGTTTTGCTTCTAACCTGGGGTTGTTATCTCATGTAGAAGAGTTGAATAATTGAATTGGGTTTCCTGGTTTAAAAATAGGTGTGAGGATGTACATATCTGTCTTTTGATTTCTAACATTTCTAATTGGTTGAGTTTAGCCCTTTTTTCCTCTGTGTGTAAGACTTGCACATTTATTATGTATTTATGGTTATTGTTGGAGCAATCTTTCGCAAAGGCTGAATCAGGCTTTTTCAATCTGCAGCTTCTGTCCCCAATGAAAAACACAAAGTGGAGAAGAAATGGCGCAGATTACCTTTCATCGGGAAAGCATCAAACAGGATAAGTAACATTTTGAAGGCAAAGGGTTTCTCTGTGCTTTTCTACGTCCCTCAGACAATAGGTAGTTGCTTGTTCAATGCAAAAGACAAACAACCAGCCATCACAAAAAGTGAGGTTTATAAAATCACATGCCGTGTCAGTGTTGCTACGTTGGACAGACGGAGAGGTCAATCTGCAGCAGGCTTAAGGAACATCACAGAAGCTGTAGACTGAAGTAAACTGACTCAGTAATGAAACAAAGCAGTAGGCTCTGCCAGAAATATTGAGTCTTAGACAATGTCTCTAATAGTGTATTTTAATACGACAGTTTGTCATCTTTCGGCAATTTATAACACTTAAAACACTTGATAATGGCTTTTGAAGCCGAAATCATGATTGTGTAAGCGTAAATGTAACACTATAAATAAACAACACTTTAATGGCGGTACTGACTTTAAAGAAATATATTATGACTGTGGCCCCACATTATGAAAAAATTATGAGATGATTATCTTTGCCTTGTCATCATGTTTCTCTGTGCATTATCATCTTTGGGAATCAGTAATATACTTAAAATGGGCTTATAACCTGAAATCTAGGTTGTACAATAACGTTAATAATAAAATTGTGAAACAAGGCGAAAAACAGAGTTCGTTTAGTTAAAGAACACCTTTTGGTTGGTTGGGTGGGAGGGAGAGGACCAAACAGCGAGTTCATCGGGTTAGGGAAAGATGGAGAAGGAAGTCGGCCATGCCCTTTCACAGGAACCATTCCAACATTTGCCTGACGCGATTTAGGGAAACAACGGGAAACCTAAATCAGGATAGCCACAAGCAGGTTTGAACCGTCGTCCTCTCGAATGCGAGTCCAGTGTGCTAACCACGGCGCCACCTCGCTCGGTGCAAAATGGTCCAAATGGCTCTGAGCACTATGTGACTTAACATCTGAGGTCATCAGTCCCCTAGAACTTAGAACTACTTAAACCTAACTAACCTAAGGACATCACATACATCCATGCCCGAGGAAGGATTCGAACCTGTGACCGTAGCAGTCGCGCGGTTCCAGACTGAAGCGCCTAGAACCGCTCGGCCACACCGGCCGGCCGCTCGGTGCACCTTTTGGATGAGTTACGATGTCGACCCCCCCCATGAACCATGGACCTTGCCGTTGGTGGGGAGGCTTGCGTGCCTCAGCGATACAGATGGCCGTACCGTAGGTGCAACCACAACGGAGGGGTATCTGTTGAGAGGCCAGACAAACATGTGGTTCCTGAAGAGGGGCAGCAGCCTTTTCAGTAGTTGCAGGGGCAACAGTCTGGATGATTGACTGATCTGGCCTTGTAACATTAACCAAAACGGCCTTGCTGTGCTGGTACTGCGAACGGCTGAAAGCAAGGGGAAACTACAGCCGTAATTTTTCCCGAGGACATGCAGCTCTACTGTATGATTAAATGATGATGGCGTCCTCTTGGGTAAAATATTCCGGAGGTAAAATAGTCCCCCATTCGGATCTCCGGGCGGGGACTACTCAAGAGGACGTCGTTATCAGGAGAAAGAAAACTGGCGTTCTACGGATCGGAGCGTGGAATGTCAGATCACTTAATCGGGCAGGTAGGTTAGAAAATTTAAAAAGGGAAATGGATAGGTTAAAGTTAGATATAGTGGGAATTAGTGAAGTTCGGTGGCAGGAGGAACAAGACTTTTGGTCAGGTGATTACAGGGTTATAAATACAAAATCAAATAGGGGTAATGCAGGAGTAGGTTTAATAATGAATAAAAAAATAGGAGTGCGGGTTAGCTACTACAAACAGCATAGTGAACGCATTATTGTGGCCAAGATAGACACAAAGCCCATGCCTACTACAGTAGTACAAGTTTATATGCCAACTAGCTCTGCAGATGATGAAGAAATAGATGAAATGTATGACGAGATAAAAGAAATTATTCAGGTAGTGAAGGGAGACGAAAATTTAATAGTCATGGGTGACTGGAATTCGTCAGTAGGAAAAGGGAGAGAAGGAAACATAGTAGGTGAATATGGATTGGGGGGAAGGAATGAAAGAGGAAGCCGCCTTGTAGAATTTTGCACAGAGCATAACTTAATCATAGCTAACACTTGGTTCAAGAATCATGAAAGGAGGCTGTATACATGGAAGAAGCCAGGAGATACTGACAGGTTTCAGATAGATTATATAATGGTAAGACAGAGATTTAGGAACCAGGTTTTAAATTGTAAGACATTTCCTGGGGCAGATGTGGATTCTGACCACAATCTATTGGTTATGAACTGCAGATTGAAACTGAAGAAACTGCAAAAAGGTGGGAATTTAAGGAGATGGGACCTGGATAAACTGAAAGAACCAGAGGTTGTAGAGAGTTTCAGGGAGAGCATAAGGGAACAATTGACAGGAATGGGGGAAAGAAATACAGTAGAAGAAGAATGGGTAGCTCTGAGGGATGAAGTGGTGAAGGCAGCAGACGATCAAGTAGGTAAAAAGACGAGGGCTAATAGAAATCCTTGGGTAACAGAAGAAATATTGAATTTAATTGATGAAAGGAGAAAATATAAAAATGCAGTGAATGAAGCAGGCAAAAAGGAATACAAACGTCTCAAAAATGAGATCGACAGGAAGTGCAAAATGGCTAAGCAGGGATGGCTAGAGGACAAATGTAAGGATGTTGAGGCTTGTCTCACTAGGGGTAAGATAGATACTGCCTACAGGAAAATTAAAGAGACCTTTGGAGAGAAGAGAACCACTTGTATGAATATCAAGAGCTCAGATGGAAACCCAGTTCTAAGCAAAGAAGGGAAGGTAGAAAGGTGGAAGGAGTATATAGAGGGTTTATACAAGGGAGATGTACTTGAGGACAATATTATGGAAATGGAAGAGGATGTAGATGAAGACGAAATGGGAGATAAGATACTGCGTGAAGAGTTTGACAGAGCACTGAAAGACCTGAGTCGAAACAAGGCCCCGGGAGTAGACAACATTCCACTAGAACTACTGATGGCCTCGGGAGAGCCAGTCATGACAAAACTCTACCATCTGGTGAGCTCGATGTATGAGACAGGCGAAATACCCTCAGACTTCAAGAAGAATATAATAATTCCAATCCCAAAGAAAGCAGGTGTTGACAAATGTGAAAATTACCGAACTATCAGTTTAATAAGTCACAGCTGCAAAATATTAACGCGAATTCTTTACAGACGAATGGAAAAACTGGTAGAAGCTGACCTCGGGGAAGATCAGTTTGGATTCCGTAGGAATGTTGGAACACGTGAGGCAATACTGACCTTACGACTTATCTTGGAAGAAAGATTAAGAAAAGGCAAACCTACGTTTCTAGCATTTGTAGACTTAGAGAAAGCTTTTGACAATGTTGACTGGAATACTCTCTTTCAAATTCTGAAGGTGGCAGGGGTAAAATACAGGGAGCGAAAGGCTATTTACAATTTGTACAGAAACCAGATGGCAGTTATAAGAGTCGAGGGGCATGAAAGGGAAGCAGTGGTTGGGAAAGGAGTGAGACAGGGTTGTAGCCTCTCCCCGATGTTATTCAATCTGTATATTGAGCAAGCAGTAAAGGAAACAAAAGAAAAATTCGGAGTAGGTATTAAAATTCATGGAGAAGAAGTAAAAACTTTGAGGTTCGCCGATGACATTGTAATTCTGTCAGAGACAGCAAAGGACTTGGAAGAGCAGTTGAACGGAATGGACAGTGTCTTGAAAGGAGGATATAAGATGAACATCAACAAAAGCAAAACGAGGATAATGGAATGTAGTCAAATTAAATCTGGTGATGCTGAGGGAATTAGATTAGGAAATGAGACACTTAAAGTAGTAAAGGAGTTTTGCTATTTAGGGAGTAAAATAACCGATGATGGTCGAAGTAGAGAGGATATAAAATGTAGACTGGCAATGGCAAGGAAAGCGTTTCTCAAGAAGAGAAATTTGTTAACATCGAGTATAGATTTAGGTGTCAGGAAGTCGTTTCTGAAAGTATTTGTATGGAGTGTAGCCATGTATGGAAGTGAGACATGGACGATAACTAGTTTGGACAAGAAGAGAATAGAAGCTTTCGAAATGTGGTGCTACAGAAGAATGCTGAAGATACGGTGGGTAGATCACGTAACTAATGAGGAGGTATTGAATAGGATTGGAGAGAAGAGAAGTTTGTGGCACAACTTGACTAGAAGAAGGGATCGGTTGGTAGGACATGTTTTGAGGCATCAAGGGATCACAAATTTAGCATTGGAGGGCAGCGTGGAGGGTAAAAATCGTAGGGGGAGACCAAGAGATCAATACACTAAGCAGATTCAGAAGGATGTAGGTTGCAGTAGGTACTGTGAGATGATGAAGCTTGCACAGGATAGAGTAGCATGGAGAGCTGCATCAAACCAGTCTCAGGACTGAAGACCACAACAACAACAACAAACGATGTCGACCTCGCACCAGACCCCAGGGTCCATCACTACGTTCTCTGGTTCCGGATCTTGAGGAAGAATGGTCTATCGTTCCTCCACAGACACCAATTGAAAGTGTCCCCAGGAGAGTTCCCTCCATTGTAAAAGCGAAGGGTGGATACACGCTATGTTAATGTCTACTGATAGGTGTGCAGATATGTTTGCTCACATAGTGTTGAAACGTTATTCATAGAAATTAGCAATGATCGTACACTCATTTAAAAATGTGTTCCATTATTTATAAGAAATGAACTAGTCTCAATTTTCGAATCGAATACCCCTGCCTTGTACAGACAGCTTATCAAATGGTAGAGCAGTCTTTAAGGAAAAGGGCTGCTTCTGAATGAAGTGTCTCTTCCATTTACAATAGGCTGTCGTGTTACAACACTTGCAGTCGAGCTGACAACGCTGCTTTCCTTGTGAGCTGCGCGGCCAGAGGCCATTAACGCTGTCTCCGACTATGGCAGGAGGGAGTGTACAGTGAAGACGGTGTTGCGTACCGATATACAGGGTGTTACAAAAAGGTTTCTCTTTTTTTTTCTTTTTTCTTTTTCTTTTTTTTTCTTTTTCTTTTTTTTTCCATCAGTCTGCTGACTGGTTTGATGCGGCCCGCCACGAATTCCTTTCCTGTGCTAACCTCTTCATCTCAGAGTAGCACTTGCAACCTACGTCCTCAATTATTTGCTTGACGTATTCCAATCTCTCTCTTCCTCTACAGTTTTTTCCCTCTACAGCTCCCTCTAGTACCATGGAAGTCATTTCCTCATGTCTTAGCAGATGTCCTATCATCCTGTCCCTTCTCCTTATCAGTGTTTTCCACATATTCCTTTCCTCTACGATTCTGCGTAGAACCACCTCATTCCTTACCTTATCAGTCCACCTAATTTTCAACATTCGTCTATAGCACCACATCTCTCTTGGTTGTTGTACATATTGTATATGACCCGTCTCTCCCTATAGCTTACCCCTACTTTTTTCAGAATCTCGAACAGCTTGCACCATTTTATATTGTCGAACGCTTTTTCCAGGTCGACAAATCCTATGAAAGTGTCTTGATTTTTCTTTACCCTTGCTTCCATTATTAGCCGTAACGTCAGAATTGCCTCTCTCGTCCCTTTACTTTTCCTAAAGCCAAACTGATCGTCACCTAGCGCATTCTCAATTTTCTTTTCCATTCTTCTGTATATTATTCTTGTAAGCAGCTTCGATGCATGAGCTGTTAAACTGATTGTGCGAGAATTCTCGCACTTGTCAGCTCTTGCCGTCTTCGGAATTGTGTGGATGATGCTTTTCCGAAAGTCAGATGGTATGTCGCCAGACTCATATATTCTACACACCAACGTGAATAGTCGTTTTGTTGCCACTTCCCCCAATGGTTTTAGAAATTCTAATGGAATGTTATCTATCCCTTCTGCCTTATTTGACCGTAAGTCCTCCAAAGCTCTTTTAAATTCCTATTCTAATACTGGATCCCCTATCTCTTCTAAATCGACTCCTGTTTCTTCTTCTATCACATCAGACAAATCTTCACCCTCATAGAGGCTTTCAATGTATTCTTTCCACTTATCTGCTCTCTCCTCTGCATTTAACAGTGGAATTCCTGTTGCACTCTTAATGTTACCACCGTTGCTTTTAATGCCACCAAAGGTTGTTTTGACTTTCCTGTATGCTGAGTCTGTCCTTCCGACAATCATATCGTTTTCTATGTCTTCACATCTTTCCTGCAGCCATTTCGTCTTAGCTTCCCTGAACTTCCTATTTATTTCATTCCCTAGCGACATGTATTTCTGTATTCCTGATTTTCCCGGAACATGTTTGTACTTCCTCCTTTCATCAATCAACTGAAGTATTTCTTCTGTTACCCATGGTTTCTTGGCAGCTACCTTCTTTGTACCTATGTTTTCCTTCCCAACTTCTGTGATGGCCCTTTTTAGAAATGTCCATTCCTCTTCAACTGTACTGCCTATTGCGCTATTACTTATTGCTGTATCTATAGCGTTAGAGAACTTCAAACGTATCACGTCATTTCTTAGTACTTCCGTATCCCACTTCTTTGCGTATTGATTCTTCCTGACTAATGTCTTCAGCCTACTCTTCATCACTACTATATTGTGATCTGAGTCTATATCTGCTTCTGGGTACGCCTTACAATCCAGTATCTGCTTGCGGAATCTCTGTCTGACCATGATGTAATCTAATTGAAATCTTCCCGTATCTCCCGGCCTTTTCCAAGTATACCTCCTCCTCTTGTGATTCTTGAACAGGGTATTCGCTATTACTAGCTGAAACTTGTTACAGAACTCGATTAGTCTTTCTCCTCTTTCATTCCTCGTCCCAAGCCCATATTCTCCTGTAAACTTTTCTTCTACTCCTTCCCCTACAACTGCATTCCACTCGCCCATGACTATTAGATTTTCGTCCCCCTTTACATACTGCATTACCCTTTCAATATCCTCATACACTTTCTCTATCTGTTCATCTTCAGCTTGCGACGTCGGCATGTATACCTGAACTATCGTTGTCGGTGTTGGTCTGCTGTCGATTCTGATTAGAACAACCCGGTCACTGAACTGTTCACAGTAACACACCCTCTGCCCTACCTTCCTATTCATAACGAATCCTACACCTGTTTTACCATTTTCTGCTGCTGTTGATATTACCCGATACTCATCTGACCAGAAATCCTTGTCTTCCTTCCACTTCACTTCACTGACCCCTACTATATCTAGAGTGAGCCTTTGCATTTCCCTTTTCAGATTTTCTAGTTTCCCTACCACGTTCAAGCTTCTGACATTCCACGCCCCGACTCGTAGAACGTTATCCTTTCGTTGATTATTCATTCTTTTTCTCATGGTAACCTCCCCCTTGGCAGTCCCCTCCCGGAGATCCGAATGGGGGACTATTCCGGAATCTTTTGCCAGTGGAGAGATCATCATGACACTTCAGTTACAGGCCACATGTCCTGTGGATACACGTTACGTGTCTTTAATGCAGTGGTTTCCATTGCCTTCTGCATCCTCATGTCGTTGATCATTGTTGATTCTTCCGCCTTTAGGGGCAATTTCCCACCCCTAGGACAAGAGAGTGCCCTGAACCTCTATCCGCTCCTACGCCCTCTTTGACAACGCCGTTGGCGGAATGAGACTGACTTCTTATGCCGGAAGTATTCGGCCGCCAATGCTGATTATTTATCAAAATTTAGGCAGTGGCGGGGATCGAACCCGGGACCGAAGACGTTTTGATTATGAATCCAAGACGCTACCCATAGACCGTACCACAAAAAGGTACGGCCAAACTTTCAGGAAACATTCCTCACACGCAAAGAAAGAAAATATGTAATGTGGACATGTGTCCGGAAACGCTTACTTTCCATTTTAGAGCTCATTTTATTACTTCTCTTCAAATCACATTAATCGTGGAATGGAAACACACAGCAACAGAACGTACCAGCGTGACTTCAAACACTTTGTTCCAGGAAATATTCAAAATGTCCTCCGTTAGCAAGGATACATGCATCCACCCTCCGTCTCATGGAATCACTGATGCGCTGAGGCAGGCCTGGAGAATGGCGTATTGTATCACAGCCGTCCACAATACGAGCACGAAGAGTCTCTACATTTGGTACCGGGGTTGCGTAGACAAGAGCTTTCAAACGCCCCCATAAATGAAAGTCAAGAGGGTTGAGGTCAGGAGAGCGTGGAGGCCATGGAATTGGTCCGCCTCTACCAATCAATCGATCACTGAATCTGTTTTTGAGAAGCGTACGAACACTTCGACTGAAATGTGCAGGAGCTCCATCGTGCATGAACCACATGTTGTCGTACTTGTAAAGGCACATGTTCTAGCAGCACAGGTAGAGTATCCCGTATGAAATCATGATAACGTGCTCCATTGAGCGTAGGTGGAAGAACGTGGGGCCCAATCAAGACATCACCAACAATGCCCGCCCAAACGTTCACAGAAAATCTGTGTTGATGACGTGATTGCACAATTGCGTGCGGATTCTCGTCAGCTCACACATGTTGATTGTGAAAATTTACAATTTGATCACGTTGGAATGAAGCCTCATCCGTAAAGAGAACATTTGCACTGAAATGAGTATTGACACATTGTTGGATGTACCATTCGCAGATGTGTACCCGTGGAGGCCAGTCAGCTGCTGATAGTGCCTGCACTCGCTGTACATGGTACGGAAACAACTGGTTCTCCCGTAGCACTCTCCCTACAGTGACGTGGTCAACGTTACCTTGTACAGCAGCAACTTCTCTGAGACTGACATTAGGGTTATCGTCAACTGCACGAAGAATTGCCTCGTCCATTGCAGGTGTCCTCGTCGTTCTAGGTCTTCCCCAGTCGCGAGTCATAGGCTGGAATGTTCCGTGCTCCCTAAGACGCCGATCAATTGCTTCGAACGTCTTCCTGTCGGGACACCTTCATTCTGGAAATCTGTCTCGATATAAACGTACCGCGCCACGGCTATTGCCCCGTGCTAGTCCATACATCAAATGGGCATCTGCCAACTCCGCATTTGTAAACATTGCACTGACTGCAAAACCACGTTCGTGATGAACACTAACCTGTTGATGCTACGTACTGATGTGCTTGATGCTAGTACTGTAGAGTAATGAGTCGCATGTCAACACAAGCACCGAAGTCAACATTACCTTCCTTCAATTGGGCCATCTGGCGGTGAATCGGGGAAGTACAGTACATACCGACGAACCAAAATGAGCTCTAACATGGAAATTAAGCGTTTCCGGACACACGTCCACATAACATATTTTCTTTATTTGTGTGTGAGAAATGTTTCCTGTAAGTTTGGCCGTACCTTTTTGTAACACCCTGTGTAGCAGGTGGTCGGGCCTACCGCTGAGCACGCAAAGCCAGCGCAGCGCGGCGCTGATGACGCGAGCCCTGCTGACGGCGGGATCTGGGAGCAGCGGTCGCTATTGGCGGGACGTTGCGCCACAGGAACTGCTGTATTATCGCCGAAAACCGCGGGCCTGGGTGGACACGCCGCCTGGTGAGTGCCGGCGCCTGTCGCGCTGATAACGCGGCCGCGACAGATGTGTCCGCACCTGCAACCCGCTCCGGCGGGCTTCCCCACACCGCTGCAGCCCGAGAGCGTCGTGCGCGGAAAGTCCACTTTCGGCTTTACTGTCAACAGATGTACAGATAGCGTGGCACGACCGACGCAAATGGATCAACGTTCGCGGTTCCTGACTGAAGTGTCAATGGGGAGTGGTCCTGCGACTTAACACATTCAACGCATATTCGCGGATGGTGGAGTAAAGACGCCCGTGCCGCTATTCCAAATTACACTACTGGCCATTAAAATTGCTACTCCACGAAGATGACGTGCTACAGACGCGAAATTTAAACGACACGAAGAAGATGCTGTGATATACAAATGATTATCTTTTCAGAGCATTCACACAAGGTTGGCGCCGGTGGCGACACCTACAACGTTCTGACATGAGGAAAGTTTCCAACCGATTTCTCATACACAAACAGCAGTTGACCGGCGTTGTCTGGTGAAACGTTGTTGTGATGCCTCGTGTAAGGAGGAGAAATGCGTACCATCGCGTTTCCGATTTTGATAAAGGTCGGACTGTAGCCTGTCGCGATTGCGGTTTATCGTATCGCGACATTGCTGCTCGCGTTGGTCGAGAGTCAATGACTGTTAGCAGAATATGGACTCGGTGGGTTCAGGAGAATAATACGGAACGCCGTGCTGGGTCCCAACGGCCTCGTATCACTATTAGTCTAGATAACAGGCATCTTATCCGCATGGCTGTAACGGATCGTGCAGCCACGCCTCGATCCCTGAGTCAACAGATGGGGACGTTTGCAAGACAACAACCATCTGCACGAACAGTTCGACGACGTTTGCAGCAGCATGGACTATCAGCTGGGAGACCGTAGCTGCGGTTACCCTTGACGCTGCATCACAGACAGGAGCGCCTGCGATGGTGTACTCAACGACGAACCTGGATGTACGAATGGCAAAACGTCATATTTTTGGATGAATCCAGGTTCTGTTTACAGCATCATGATGGTCGCATCAGTGTTTGGCGACATCGCGGTGAACGCACAATGGAAGCGTGTATTCGTCATTGCCATACTGGTTCAAATGGCTCTGAGCACTATGGGACTTAACATCTATGGTCATCAGTTCCCTAGAACTTAGAACTACTTATACCTAACTAACCTAAGGACATCACACAACACCCAGTCATCACGAGGCAGAGAAACATCGCCATACTGGCGTATCACCCGGCGTGATGGTATGGGGTGCCATTGGTTACACATCTCGGTCACCTCTTGTGCACATTCACGGCACTTTGAACAGTGGACGTTACATTTCAGATGTGTTACGCCCCGTGGCTCTACCCTTCATTCGATCCGTGCGAAACCCTACATTTCAGAAGGATAATGCACGACCGCATGTTGCAGGTCCTGTACGGGCCTTTCTGGATACTGAAAATGTTTGACTACTGCCCTGGCCAGCACATTCTCCAGATGTCTCACCAATTGAAAACGTCTGGTCTGTAGTGGTCGCGGAACTGGCTCGTCACAATAGGCCAGTCACTACTCAGGATAAACTGTGATATCGTGTTGAAGCTGCATGGGCAACTGTACCTGTACACGCTATCCAAGCTGTGTTTGACTCAATGCCCAGGCGTATCAAGGCAGTTATTACGGCCAGAGGTGGTTGTTCTGTGTACTGATTTCTCAAGATCTATGCATCCAAATTGCATGAAAATGTAATCACATGTCAGTTCTAGTATAATATATTTGTCCAATGAATACCCGTTTATCATCTGCATTTCTTCTTGGTGTAGCAATTTTAATGGCCAATAGTGTAGGTATTGCACATCTGCAATATACGCTCTCCGCAAGTCTCTGTTCAGTTCAGCGTGTACTCGTACCATACAGTAGTGCAAACCAGTATAGAGGCATGGATATTTGTAGGAAAATTTAAGAACGCCCCTACGACCGTGTGTGGCATTCCGCTCTCCTATTCAAGCTCCTAAGCTTCGCCCTTCCTATCAACTTCGTGCGTCTGATCGGATCCTTTCTTTCGTAATGTCCTTCCTATGTCACCATCCATAACACGGATTCCTACACCTTCTACCCCTTCGCCGGTGTGCCCCAAGGTTCCGTCCTCTCCCCTCTTCTTTACCTTTTGTGTACGGCTGACATGCCACCCGCCACCGCCTTCACCCCTCATCCACCTGCTCCAGTACGCCGATGACACCGCCTTCCTTGCCCTCGCCCCCACCCTGCAACGGTCTCAACACCTTCTCCAATCGCATCTTGACCGGTTCACCGCTTGGTGTAACCAGTGGTTGCTCAAGGTCAATCCTTCCAAGACCCAGGCGATCATTGTAGGCAAAACCACCCCTTCCTTCCGTCTCCTCGTCTTCTATCTCACCATTTATGGCCATCCTATTGCCCTCACCCCCACCCTTAAGTACCTTGGCGTCACCCTCGACCGTCGCCTCTCCTGGACCCCCCGTCGACAATCCAAGCCAAGGCACGCTCCCGACTCCGTCTCCTCAAGCTCCTTTCTGGACGCACATGGGGTCTGGACCCCTCCACCATCCTCCAGACCTATAAATCCCTTATCTACACACTCCCCTCTCCCTCCTCCCCCCCTTTTTTTGTCCTTTTGGCAGGTCCCCGGACTCGTACACGTATAGTGAACTTTTCCCGCGCCAGAGATCATCGCCTAGTGTTCGTGTGTGCCGTCGTGTTCGTGCTCAAGTGTTCCAGTGTTTAATCGTTTGTGCTCCAACGTTCGCGTGTGTCATCTGTCATCTCTGTGCGTGTCCACGTGTCTGAACATTTTTATTTTGGACTCTGAGCCCGTGAACGGCTCAGTGTGTTTTAATTTTGTATGTCTACGTTTGTATATCCACCATGACTGTTCTGCGATTGTCTTCTTTTGTATCATTAGTTTTATCTGTGGCCGAAGAGCGGCGTAGTACGCCGCTGCTGGCCTACCTGTATCAGGTGTGAAATTAACAATAAAGAAAAAAAAATAGGAAAATTAACACCGTAGGTTTGAATAGTTGTACACAATGTAAATGCAATGGCATGAGATCCAGTTGGTTGGTTGATTGGTTTTGGGGAGGGGAGCAGACAGCGATGACATCTGTCGGCCGGCCGCGGTGGCCGTGCGGTTTTAGGCGCTTCAGTCCGGAACCGCGCGACTGCTACGGACGCAGGTTCGAATCCTGCCTCGGTCATGGATGTGTGTGGTGTGCTTAGGTTAGTTAGGTTTAAGTAGTTCTAAGTTCTAGGGGACTGATGACCTAAGACGTTAAGTCCCATAGTGCGCAGAGCCATTTGAACCATTTTTGATGTCATCTGTCCTGTGGGATTCGGGAAGGAATGGGAGAAGGAAGTCAAGTTGGCCGTGCACTTTCAAAGGAACCATCCCGGCATTTGCCTGAAGTGATTTAGGGAAATCACAGAAACCCTAAATCAGGATAGCCGGACGCGGGTTTGAACCGTCGTCCTCCCGATTGCGGGTCTAGTGTGCTAAACACTGCACCACCTCGCTCGACGAGATCCAGTCTGCCGACAAATGCAGTCAAATGGAATCGCTTTTGATGTCAGTAGTACATTGTGTAACAAGACATCAACGGTTGAGGTGGTAGAGGGTGGAACTCGATATAAAGGCAGTGAACTCTTGGCAGTGTTAGTATGTGTATAAGCGTCTTTACTGGATTTAGGAAACAGACACCATTAGGGACAGTTCAAGTTCGGTACGTAAAGCATAATTGTGACAATGCCACACGGAAAAAAGTAACCATGTGATGAAAAAACAATAATTGGTACGCACCAGGAATCGGCACTCTCTAAATCTCAAATAACCAAGACGTTGAACCGCTCAGGTACACTGACTGACAATTTCGTTTGGTTGATCCGTCATCATGGACAGAACGGAAAATAAGGGCACAGTAGAAAATTATCCAAGGCATTCCAAACGGTTCCTTTAGCGCAAAGCAAGGGCCACAAATCGTTATTTTTCACAACTTGTCGCTGATTGACATGCACGACAGATTTTATCAAATGATAAATATCTTGTATTCTAGAAACGACTGTAGAGACCTGTTCTAATATCCAAACGAATGGAAACAAATATTTCGATGCGCCAATCGGTTCTGTCGGTGTTTCTGACTGAAGAGGTATCGGGACTTTCGGATCCTCCGTTTTTTATTGCTTCTGAAGAGCCTGTCAGATCATGTTAACTCACAGAACATGCGCCATTAATCATCAGAAAGTCCACATCAGTAGTTGGAAGAGCCACTGCATAATCTCAAGATTGGTGTTCGGTGCAGAATGTCTGGTGTTCACGTCGTAACACATTTGTTTCACTGAGCTGTTTACGCTAACCGGTATGTCCAGAAACTGTTTAATACATGTGTGGAAGCAAACCACAGAAGATGAAACACTGTGTGGATGTTTTCTACCAGACTGATCAAAGCACACATCGCATTGACAGCCTTGTCACGAGTACATGAGGTGTTTGATAGGCAGGGGACAACCAGCACAGGCAGTACAATCTCCTGAACACTTCCATCGCCTGATCTCTCTCTCTCTCTCTCTGTGATTTTTACCAGTAGGGAAATCTAAAAGATCAGATATATTCAAATAACCACACACCCTCTGGAAGAGCTACAGCAGACCACTGGAAATGCTATTGTTGCTATCATTCAGGAAGAGCTGTAACGTGGATGCGACTTTCTTTACAGATGAATTGCATTTTTACAGAACCTTTTTAACAGATCTATGTTATTCCCGGGCACGGGGTACCGGCTTCGATACCCGCCGGGGTCAGGGATTATTCCTGCCTCGGGATGACTGGGTGTTGTTGTGTCGTCTTCATCATCATCATTCATCCCCATTACGGTCGGACGAAGGCAATGGCAAACCACCTCCACTAGGACCTTGCCTAGTACGACGGTGCGGGTCTCCCGCATCGTCCCCGGAGCATGGGACCTCATCATCATCATCATCATCATGTTAATTCTCAATTCCTAATAATGATTTCACATGATGGTCCTATTTCATTTCGTATCCATGAGAAAAAGATTGAATAATCAACGAAAGGATAGCGTCCTACGAGTCGGGGCGTGGAATGTCAGAAGCTTGAACGTGGTACGGAAACTAGAAAATCTGAAAAGGGAAATGCAAAGGCTCAATCTAGATATAGTAGGGGTCAGTGAAGTGAAGTGGAAGGAAGACAAGGATTTCTGGTCAGATGAGTATCGGGTAATATCAACAGCAGCAGAAAATGAAATAACAGGTGTAGAATTCGTTATGAATATGAAGGTACGGCAGAGGGTGTGTTACTGTGAACAGTTCAGTGACCGGGTTGTTCTAATCAGAATCGACAACAGACCAACACCGACAACGATGATTGAGGTATACATGCCGACGTCGCAAGCTGAAGATGAACCGATAGAGAAAGTGTATGAGGATATTGAAAGGGTAATGCAGTATGTAAAGGGGGACGAAAATCTAATAGTCATGGGCGAGTGGAATGCAGTTGTAGGGGAAGGAGTAGAAGAAAAGTTTACAGGAGAATATGGGCTTGGGACGAGGAATGAAAGAGGAGAAAGACTAATCGAGTTCTGTAACAAGTTTCAGCTAGTAATAACGAATACCCTGTTCAAGAATCACAAGAGGAGGAGGTATACTTGGAAAAGACCGGGAGATACGGGAAGATTTCAATTAGATTACATCATGGTCAGACAGAGATTCCGAAATCAGATACTGGATTGTAAGGCGTACCCAGGAGCAGATATAGACTCAGATCACAATATAGTAGTGATGAAGAGTAGGCTGAAGACATTAGTCAGGAAGAATCAATACGCAAAGAAGTGGGATACGGAAGTACTAAGGAATGACGTGATACGTTTGAAGTTCTCTAACGCTATAGATACAGCAATAAGTAATAGCGCAATAGGCAGTACAGTTGAAGAGGAATGGACATTTCTAAAAATGGCCATCACAGAATTTGGGAAGGAAAACATAGGTACAAAGAGGGTAGCTGCGAAGAAACCATGGGTAACAGAAGAAATACTTCAGTTGATTGATGAAAGGAGGAAGTACAAACATGTTCCGGGAAAATCAGGAATACAGAAATACATGTCGCTGAGGAATGAAATAAATAGGAAGTGCAGGGAAGCTAAGACGAAATGGCTGCAGGAAAAATGTGAAGACATAGAAAACGATATGATTGTCGGAAGGACAGACTCAGCATACAGGAAAGTCAAAACAACCTTTGGTGACATTAAAACCAACGGTGGTAACATTAAGAGTGCAACGGAAATTCCACTGTTAAATGCAGAGGAGAGAGCAGGTAAGTGGAAAGGAATACATTGAAAGCCTCTATGAGGGTGAAGATTTGTCTGATGTGATAGAAGAAGAAACAGGAGTCGATTTAGAAGTGATAGGGGATCCAGTATTAGAATAGGATTTTAAAAGAGCTTTGGAGGACTTACGGTCAAATAAGGCAGAAGGGATAGATAACATTCCATCAGAATTTCTAAAATCATTGGGGGAAGTGGCAACAAAACGACTATTCACGTTGGTGTGTAGAATATATGAGTCTGGCGACATACCATCTGACTTTCGGAAAAGCATCATCCACACAATTCCGAAGACGGCAAGAGCTGACAAGTGCGAGAATTATCGCACAATCAGCTTAACAGCTCATGCATCGAAGCTGCTTACAAGAATAATATACAGAAGAATGGAAAAGAAAATTGAGAATGCGCTAGGTGACGATCAGTTTGGCTTTAGGAAAAGTAAAGGGACGAGGGAGCAATTCTGACGTTACGGCTAATAATGGAAGCAAGGCTAAAGAAAAATCAAGACACTTTCATAGGATTTGTCGACCTGGAAAAAGCGTTCGACAATATAAAATGGTGCAAGCTGTTCGAGATTCTGAAAAAAGTAGGGGTAAGCTATAGGGAGAGACGGGTCATATACAATATGTACAACAACCAAGAGGGAATAATAAGAGTGGACGATCAAGAACGAAGTGCTCGTATTAAGAAGGGTGTAATATAAGGCTGTAGCCTTTCGCCCCTACTCTTCAATCTGTACATCGAGGAAGCAATGATGGAAATAAAAGAAAGGTTCAGGAGTGGAATTAAAATACAAGGTGAAAGGATATCAATGATACGATTCGCTGATGACATTGCTATCCTGAGTGAAAGTGAAGAAGAATTAAATGATCTGCTGAACGGAATGAACAGTGTATACAGTATGGTTTGAGAGTAAATCGGAGAAAGACGAAGGTAATGAGAAGTAGTAGAAATGAGAACAGCGAGAAACGTAACATCAGGATTGATGGTCACGAAGTCAACGAAGTTAAGGAATTCTGCTACCTAGGCAGTAAAATAACCAATGACGGACGGAGCAAGGAGGACATCAAAAGCAGACTCGCTATGGCAAAAAAGGCATTTCTGGCCAAGAGATGTCTACTAATATCAAATACCGGCCTTAATTTGAGGAAGAAATTTCTGAGGATGTACGTCTGGAGTATAGCACTGTATGGTAGTGAAACATGGACTGTGGGAAAACCGGAACAGAAGAGAACCGAAGCATTTGAGATGTGGTGCTATAGACGAATGTTGAAAATTAGGTGGACTGATAAGGTAAGGAATGAGGAGTTTCTACGCAGAATCGGAGAGGAAAGGAATATGTGGAAAACACTGATAAGGAGAAGCGACAGGATGATAGGACATCTGCTAAGACACGAGGGAATGACTTCCATGGTACTAGAGGGAGCTGTAGAGGGCAAAAACTGTAGAGGAAGACAGAGATTGGAATACGTCAAGCAAATAATTGAGGACGTAGGTTGCAAGTGCTACTCCTCTGAGATGAAGAGGTTAGCACAGGAAAGAAATTCGTGGCGGGCCGCATCAAACCAGTCAGTACACTGATGACCAAAAAAAAAAAAATCTCTGTATTAGTCCAAAATACTAATACGATGTGACACGCTAAAGGCTTATCTTATAATCAGATACTATCTGCATCTACATCATCTTCATCACTATTTTGCGTTTCACGCTTAACTGCCTTCAAGCGTTTTCTCTACCATTAGAATCTCTAATAGTGCGTAGGAAAAATGAAATCTTTTCGTGCGAGCTCTGATTTCTCTCATTTTATTACAAGGACGATTTCTCCCTGAGTAAATCAGTGTCAACAAAATATTTTCGCATTCGGAGGACAACGTTGGAGATTGAAATTTCGTGAAAAAATCTCGCCTTTGTTTTAGGATTGCCACCCCAACTCACGTATCACCTCCGTGACACTCTCTCCCCTTTTTCATTATAATATAAATCGAGCTACCCTCCTCTGAACTTTTTCGATGACTTCCATTAATGTAAGGTGGCAAGGATCCAATAGCACACAGCAGTCCTATAGCAGAGAAGGGGCACGCGTAGTGTAGGTCGTCTCTTTAGTAGATCTGTTGCATCCTCTAAGTGTTCCGCGAATAAAACGCACTTTGGTTTGCCTTCACCACAAAATTATCCATGTGATCGTTCCAATTTAAGTTGCTCGCAATTGGGATTTCTAAGTATTATGACAGGCTTTAGATTTGTGTGCCTGTCGCGTAACCGAAATTTAATGGATTCCTTTCAGTACTCACGTGGATGATTTCACCCTTTTCACTATTTAGCGTCAATTGCCACTTTTCATACTACACAGATGTCCTGTCAAAATCATTTTACTAGACGGTAAATGACAGCATCATCTGGAAGCAGTCTGAGAGGATTGCTGATGTTGTCTTTTAAATTGTTTCTATAGATTAGCGACATTAGAGGGCCTATAAAATTTCTTTGCTGAACGCCAGGTATCACTTTCCCGTCAATTACTACGAACTGTAAGCTCTCTGACAGGAAATCATGATCCAGTCTCATAACTGAGACGGTACTCCATGGCATGCAATACGATTTGAAGTCGTTGTGAGGAACGGTACCAAAATGCTTTTTGAAATCTAGGAATATGCGACCTATTTGATATCTCTTACTTCCTAAGAATAGAGAGATAGTTGTGTTTCACAAGAACGACATTTTCTGAATCCGTGCTGACTATGTGTCAATAGACCGTGTTGCTCGAGGTAATTTATGACATTCCAACACAGGATAACCATGTACCCGGACACCTGGCTGAGAATGACTTACAAGTTCGTGGCGCCCTCCATCGGTAACGCTGGAATTCAATATGGCGTTGGCCCACCTTTAGCCTTGATAACAGCTTCCGGTCTCGCAGGCATACGTTCAATCAGGTGCTGGAGGATTTCTTGGAGAATGGCAGCCCATTATTCTCGGAGGAGAGGTATAGATGTCGGTAAATGAGGCCTGGCACGAAGTCGGCGTTCGAAAACATCACAAAGGTGTTCTATAGGATTCAGATTAGGACTCTGTGCAGGCCAGTGCATACAGGGATGTTATTTTAGTGGAACCCCTTCGCCAAAGGCCGTAAATTATGAACAGGGGGTCGATAGTGTTGAAAGATGCAATCGCCATCCCCGAATAGCTCTTCAACAGTGGGAAGCAAGAAGGTGCTTAAAACATCAATATAGGCATGTCCTGTGATAGTGTCACGCAGAACAACAAGGGGTGCAAGCCCCTCCATGAAAAACACGACTATACCATAACACCACCGCCTCTGAATTTTACTGTTGGCACTATACACGCTAGTAGACGACTTTCACCATGCATTATCCTTACTCACACCCTGTGTACCGTGATTCGTCACTCCACGCAATATTTTTCCGCTGTTCAATCGTCTAATGTTTACGCTCCTTACACCAGGCTGAAACGAGGCAATGTGCTGTGCATGAATGACCACACTTCAGATAAGCAATAGTTTTAAGGACTTCATTTGATACCTAATAATATGAGGTGACTTCAGAAAAGAACCCCGGTTGTTGTAAGGTCAATAAAACTAAAGTTCTAGCCTTTTTTAACTAAGCGAGTGACGAGTAGCATGCAGCGGGATGGCAGACAGACGGAAGGTCAAAGCGGAGGTAGCTTGCCGAAGGGATACGATAAGAGCCGAGTCGGGCTTGGTAGGCCAGCACAGTGACTTGCTAGGACGTGAAGGCGGAAGGACTCAGAAAAGCCAGGGGTAGCTTAGAAATACGACGCAGCATCGACTGGCGGACACCTCATGGGATGGACAAGGTGGACTGGTCCGACCAGAGGCTGTCGAAGGCTAAAAAAAGTAGTTCGTTTGAAAAAAAAAAAAAAAAAACTTTAAATTAGAGCAGAGGGGCAGCATAAAATTTGAGGAAGAGTGTAAATCAAAAGTGTAACTGCGCAGAAAGCCACAGGGAAAGCATAAGGTAAAATGTGTTAGTTTTCAGGGCAGAGATGGTGGCTGACATCAAAAGCGGTTTAGTGGGGGAGAAGGAGAGCACAGCTCGCCATTGTTGAGGACTAGCGGTTAGACCGGGGAGCAGTACGGACGGCCGGCAGTTGCGCTCCCGCAAGATTACCAGCTAAGCTTTGCTTTTTGGCTGAATCTGCATAAGACCGTGACAAAGTAACGTTCGCGTAGGTGGTGAAGTTATTTTGACTGTGAAGGAATGTTGATCTTAATATGTGACAATTACTGAAGTATAGACACAAATAGTTAATTGAGCAAAGCTTAGTGCATGCAACAACACGACAGTCATTGAACACCGTAAGTCAGCTGCTGTGCTCGCTCCTGCTGTTCCAATTCTGTTCTTGTTTCTGCCAATGATCATTATGAACAATTGGTTATGATCATGCTTATTTTTATGTGGGGTATCAAGTGCAAGTAAAGAATGAATTCCTTGGCATCCGGTAATATAACATCCTGGCCTTGTGCACTAAAAGACCCGCGTGGCATCTGAGTGAATGATATTAAAACGATCACAATTGGGAATAACCTGAATGAGACAACAACAACTTGAATGAGATTTTCACTCTGCAGCGGAGTGTGCGCTGATATGAAACTTCCTGGCAGATTAAAACTGTGTGCCGGACCGAGACTCGAACTCGGGACCTTTCCCTTTCGCGGGCAAGTGCTCTACCAACTGAGCTACCCAAGCACGATTCACGACCCGTCCTCACAGCTTTACGTCTGCCAGTACCTCGTCTCCTACCTTCCAAAGTTTACAGAAGCTCTCCTGCGAACCTTGCAGAACTAGCACTCCTGAAAGAAAGGATATTGCGGAGACATGGCTTAGCCACAGCCTGGGGGATGTTTCCCGAATGAGATTTTCACTCTGCAGCGGAGTGTGCGCTGACATGAAACATTCTGGCAGATTAAAACTGAGTGCCGAACCGAGACTCTAACTCGGGACAGCAAGTTTCACAGGAGAGCTTCCGTAAAGTTTGGAAGGTAGGAAACGAGGTACTGGCAGAAGTAAAGCTGTGAGGACGGGTCGTGAATCGTGCTTGGGTAGCTCAGTTGGTAGAGCACTTGCCCGCGAAAGGGAAAGGTCCCGAGTTCGAGTCTCGGTCCGGCACACAGTTTTAATCTGCCAGGAAGTTCCATTTCGTAACTTGTTTCTAATAAATTGTATCAAAGGCATTATTTAGTAGCATCGGAATTCCTCTCGAATATCTTAGTTCTACATATCTACTAAGTCCAGAATCCACAGGGTGTCGGATAACGTACGAGTGGCTGAACTGCAGGTAAGATTACAGGTCGAGAAAGTGCGGAGGCTGATTACGCTGCCACCGCGCGGGTAAGTGACAAAGAGGACATGTCACGCTCCCCTGTAAATCTACTGTTTGCCGAACCAGACAGTCCAAGGGGTCCACTACGTTATAAGTTAGGGTTTGTCATTCCGCAGAGGGGATGTTACGAAGTGGCACATCGGCGTATGGAATGTTACAAAGCGAGGCGTCGTTTGGCATTTACCGGCGTGATGTGTGTATTATGAGCAGCCGCTCGACCATGAAAACCAAATTTTCTCACTTCCCGCCTAACTGTTATGGTACTTGCAGTGGATCCTGATGCAGTTTGGAATTCCTGTGTGATGGTCTGGATATATGTCCTCCTGTTACACATTACGAACCTCTTCAATTGTCGGCGGTCTCTGTCAGTCAACAGACGAGGTCGGCCTGTCCGCTTTTGTGTTGTACGTGTCCATTCACGTTTCCACTTCACTATCAATTCGGAAACAGTGGACCTAGGGATATTTAGGAGGTGGAAATCTCGCGTACAGGCGTATGACACAAGTGACACCCAATCACCTGACCATGTTCGAAGTCCGTAAGTTCCGCGGGGCGTCCTATTCTCCTCTCACGATGTTTAATGACTACTGAGGTCGCTGATATGGAGTACCTGGCGGTAATTGGCAACACAGTACATCTAATATGAAAAACGTTTGTTTTTGGGGGTGTCCTGATACTTTTGATCACATAGTGTATGTTCCAAAATCGCACTGCAAATCGACATTATTGACATGTGTCTGTAATTCAGTGGATTACTCCTATTTCCTTTCTCGAGTACTGGTGTCGCTATCGGGTTCTTTTTCTTCGTTATAGGCATTAGCGTACGTTTTTTCACCTTTAAAGAGATCTGCGTTTCGTTAAACCAAATTGAAATTCTATTCGTCGCACATCTGCGGAGGGAGACACTCCAGTTACTCGTATCGTGGTGAGTAGGGGACAATGTGGTTCAGTGTTGGACGCCTTTTGTAAATCTGGGGAGACGGAATCTCCGTGTTCATCGGCATTTATTGTTTGCACGATGTCGTTTATGACTGAAGCTAGCTGTATTTGAAATGAGTGGTTTTTTCAGAAGTAGTGACTATTTTTCGGTTTCTTTAATTCACCAGAGGCGATACTGGGACCAGTTCTTGAATACAGTTGTCCACGTGGACAAGTCTTTAAAGACATTGCTGACTAAGGAGGGTAATTTTTGCTTCGAACGAAAGATTGGGTTTAACATCAAAGTGCTTCACTAAGCATGGTTCTAACGAAGCCTTCCTACGACATTTTCTCTGGTTTACCCAGCCAGTTTGATGAGGACAACTTCTCACGGTGCAATTAGAATTTTCGACATTAACAAATCAGCGGAAGAGATGAGAGAAATGGTAAGTGGCGGGAAGAAATCGTAAGAGCGATTGGGAAGAAAATCCAAGACATATGGGCTTGTTAACACACACACACACAGACACACACACACACATTATGAACCAACGAGCCTCACCGCTGATTCCTCGTGATAGTATCTTTGTTTCGATTCTTTGCATTTTCTAGACGCCGATGTCTCTTGTGGAACTAATCAGTTGATTACTGACGATGGTCCATAACCCGAAAACCGGTTCGGGTTAATATTAGTAAAACAGAAACGCAGTTAGTACGTTCTTCAACCTTAAAAATACAAAAAACGCTTTACTGTGGACTATCAAGAAAACTGACATCTACACTCATGCTCATAAATCACGGATAATTGCATAATGTGGAGCCACACAACGTGGCACTACACAAAACTAGCGCTGATAGCATAGGCACATAGGGAACACATGCGACACAGATCTGTAAGTCCACGGTATTGGTGATAAGTTGAGAAAACAGTCTCAAAACACATGTGCTACAAAACGCCACTGTTAACTGCGCATGTGCCCCGACGTCAACATGGGATATGATCACCATGCACACGTACACAGGCCGCACAACGGGTTGGCATACTCTGGATCAGCTGGTCGAGCAGCTGCTGGGGCGTATCCTCCCATTCTTGCACCTGTGCCTGTCGGAGCTCCTGGCGTGTCCTAGGGGTTTGAAGACGTGCAGCGATACGTCGACCGAGAGCATCCCAGACGTGCTCCATGGGCTTTAGGTCTGGAGAACAGGCAGGCCACTCCATTCGCCTGATATCTTCTGTTTCAAGGTACTCCTCCGCGATGGCAGATAGGTGGGTCAGTGCGTTATCATCCATCAGGAGGAAGGTGGGACCCACTGCACCCCTGAAAAGGCGGACATACTGGTGCAAAATGACGTCCCGATACACCTGACCTGTTACAGTTCCTCTGCCAAAGACACGCAGGGGTGTAAGTGGACCAATGACAATCCCACCCATCAAACCACGACCACCATACAGGTCCCTTTCAAGGACACTAAGGGGGTTGCTATCTGGTTCTTGGTTCACGTCAGATGAAAACCCGGCGAGAATCACTGTTCAGACTATACCTGGACTCGTCCGTGAACATAACCTGGGACCACAATTACTATGTACTGTGTTCTAGACACCAAGCTTTACGGACTCTCCTGTGACCAGGAGTCAGTGGAACGCACCTCGCAGGTCTCCGGGCGAATAAAACATGTCTGTTCAGTCGTCTGTAGACTGTGTGTCTGGAGACAAGTGTTCCAGTGGCTGCGGTAAGCTCCCGAGCAGGGCTATCTGCTGTACTTGGTGGCCGTCTGTGGGCACTGATGGTAAGATATCGGTCTTCTTGTAGTGTTGTACACTGTGGACGTCCCGTACCGTAGCGCCTGGACACGTTTCCTCTCTGCTGCAATCGTTGCCATAATCTTGAGATCACACTTTGTGGCACACGGAGCACCCGCGCTACGACCTGCTGTGTTTGATCAGCCTCCAGTCGCCCTAGTATTCTACCCCTCATAACGTCACCAATACGTGTTCTTCTTTCAACACACAGTGACCGTTAGCAAGTCTGAAAACGTCTGCACACTTACTCGCTGCACAGTACTCTGACATGCACCAACACACTTCTGCGTATGTGGGCTGCTGCCAGCGCCACCGTGCGACGACCGCAGGTCATATGCACCGCTTGGTCATACCCCGAGGTGATTTAAACCCGCAATCCGCCCACCAGAGCGTTGTTTCACCATTTATCAGCATTATCCCTAATTTATTAACATGAGTGTAAATCTGCTACTGGGCAACGCTCAGTAGCTTGTTGCTCAACCCCGTGTTTCTTAATATGCTTGGATCCTCATTGGCATCCAAGTACAGCAGGTAGCCCTGCTCGGGAGCTTACCGCAGCCACTGGAACACTTGTCTCCAGACACACAGTCTACAGACGACTGAACAGACATGGTTTATTCGCCCGGAGACCTGCGAGGTGCGTTCCACTGACTCCTGGTCACAGGAGAGCCCGTAAAGCTTGGTGTCTAGAACACAGTACATAGTAATTGTGGTCCCAGGTTATGTTCACGGACGAGTCCAGGTATAGTCTGAACAGTGATTCTCGCCGGGTTTTCATCTGACGTGAACCAAGAACCAGATAGCAACCCCCTTAGTGTCCTTGAAAGGGACCTGTATGGTGGTCGTGGTTTGATGGGTGGGATTGTCATTGGTCCACTTACACCCCTGCGTGTCTTTGGCAGAGGAACTGTAACAGGTCAGGTGTATCGGGACGTCATTTTGCACCAGTATGTCCGCCTTTTCAGGGGTGCAGTGGGTCCCACCTTCCTCCTGATGGATGATAACGCACTGACCCACCTATCTGCCATCGCGGAGGAGTACCTTGAAACAGAAGATATCAGGCGAATGGAGTGGCCTGCCTGTTCTCCAGACCTAAAGCCCATGGAGCACGTCTGGGATGCTCTCGGTCGACGTATGGCTGCACGTCTTCAAACCCCTAGGACACGCCAGGAGCTCCGACAGGCACAGGTGCAAGAATGGGAGGATACGCCCCAGCAGCTGCTCGACCAGCTGATCCAGAGTATGCCAACCCGTTGTGCGGCCTGTGTACGTGTGCATGGTGATCATATCCCATGTTGACGTCGCGGCACATGCGCAGTTAACAGTGGCGTTTTGTAGCACATGTGTTTTGAGACTGTTTTCTCAACTTATCACCAATACCGTGGACTTACAGATCTGTGTCGCATGTGTTCCCTATGTGCCTATGCTATCAGCGCTAGTTTTGTGTAGTGCCACGTTGTGTGGCTCCACATTATGCAATTATCCGTGATTTATGAGCATGAGTGTAGATGTCAGTTTTCTTGATAGTCCACAGTAAAGCGTTTTTTGTATTTTTAAGGTTGAAGAACGTACTAACTGCGTTTCTGTTTTACTAATATTAACCCGAACCGGTTTTCGGGTTATGGACCATCGTGAGTAATCAACTGATTAGTTCCACAAGAGACATCGGTGTCTAGAAAATGCAAAGAATCGAAACAAAGATACTATCACGAGGAATCAGCGGTGAGGCTCGTTGGTTCATAATGTGTGTGTGTGTGTGTGTGTGTGTGTGTGTGTGTGTGTGTGTGTGTGTTAACAAGCCCATATGTCTTGGATTCCTGCTGCCACGTAACCTAAGTTTAAACTTGTGGCGTTGCTGCTCGGTCCGTTTCATTTGCACAGGGAGCACGGGCAATTTCATTCGGTTGGTACCTGCTGCTGACGAATTGGGAACGGTGTCTCCAGAGATATTACCGACATGGTGACAGCAGATCCCAAGATTAGTTGGAGGATCTTGCCGCAGTACTGTACAGCCCTCAAATAATTCTCAGTACTGACGACAAGCGTCCGACATTCACACAGCACATAATGGCGGTTCTAAACGTGACAAACCCACCTCTCGGTTCTAATAACTCAAACCTTCTGATAGTAGTCATAGCCAGTGTCCGGAAGCCAGAAGTGCGCTCCTGTTTTATATCAGGTTTTTCTCAGTATAGTGATTGGTTGACAAAACGTTTGGTGGTTTGTTTATAAGTGAAATCCTGCTACTGATACAGGATGTCTATTTTGTTTCCCAACATACCAGTAGGAGAATGTGATGATATTCTGACAGAGTTGATGCACAGTAGTGACGGATAAATTGGCGCTCAGACATATTACTCACATAACTGTTTCCAGTCCCAAGGGAATAACTAAGAAGGGTTAGCTAGGCGGCCCCGCTTAGTCCAATTTTAACTGAAGTATTCGTGGACAATGTTGAGCAGCATTTCTTGGATAAAGAATCTTTCACTTCAAATATTAAATGCTGGTTCAGATACACTACTTGCCATTAAAACTGCTACACCGCGAAGGTGACGTGTTACAGAAGCGAAATTTAACCGACAGGAAGAAGATGCTGCGATATGCAAATGATTAGCTTTTCAGAGCATTCACACAAGGTTGGCGCCGGTGGCAACCCCCACAACGTGCTGACATGAGGAAAGTTTCCAAACGATTTTTAACACACAAACAGCAGTTGACCGGCGTTGCCTGGTAAAAAGTTGTTGTGATGCCTCTTGTAAGGCGGAGAAATGCGTACCATCACGTTTCCAACTTTGATAAAGGTCGTATTGTAGCCTATCGCGATTGCGATTTATCGTTTCGCGACATTTCTGCTCGCGTTGGTCGAGATCCAATGACTGTTAGCAGAATATGGAATCGGTGGGTTCAGGAGGGTAATACGGAACGCCGTGCTGGATCCCAACGGCCTCGTATCACTAGCAGTCGAGATGACAGGCATCTTATCTGCATGGCTGTAACGGATCATGCAGCCACGTCTCGATCCCTGAGTCAACAGGTGGGGACTTTTGCAAGACAACAACCATCTGCACGAACAGTTCGACGACGTTTGCAGCAGCATGGACTATCAGCTCGGAGACCATGGCAGCAGGTACCTTTGACGCTTCATCACAGACAGTAGCGCCTGCGATGGTGTACTCAACGATGAACCTGGGTGCACGAATGGCAAAACGTCATTTTTTCGGATGAATCCAGGTTATGTTTACAGCATCATGATGGACGCATCCGTGTTTCGCGATATCGCGGTGATCGCACATTGGAAGCGTGTAGCCCGCAGGAGTGGCCGAGCGGTTCTAGGCGCTACAGTCTGGAACCGAGCTACCGCTACGGTCGTAGGTTCGAATCCTGCCTCGGGCATGGATGTGTGTGATGTCCTTAGGTTTAATTAGTTCTAAGTTCTAGGCGACTGATGACTTCGGAAGTTAAGTCGCATAGTGCTCAGAGCCATTTGACCCATTTGAAGCGTGTATTCGTCATCGCCATACTGGCGTTATCACCCGGCGTGATGGTATGGGGTGCCATTAGTTACACGTCTCGGTCACCTCTTGTTCGCATTGATGGCCCTTTGAACAGTGGACGTTACATTTCAGATGTGTTACGCCCTGTGGCTCTACCCTTTATCCCTGCGAAACCCTACATTTCAGCACGATAATGCACGACCGCATGTTGCAGGTCCTGTATGGGCCTATCTGGATACAGGAAATGTTCGACTGCTGCCCTGGGCAGCATATTCTCCAGATCTCTCACTTAATTGAAAACTTCTTGTCAATGGTGGCCGAGCAACTGGCTCGTCACAATACGCCAGTCACTACTCTTGATGAACTGTGGTATCGTGTTGAAGCTGCATGGGCAACTGTACCTGTACACGCCATCCGAGCTCTGTTTGACTCAATGCCCAGGCGTATCAAGGCCGTTATTACGGCCAGAGGTGGTTGTTCTGTGTACTGATTTCTCAGGATCTATGCACCCAAATTGCGTGAAAATATAATCACATGTCAGTTCTAGTGTAATATATTTGTCCAATGAATACCCGTTTATCATCTGCATTTCTTCTTGGTGTAGCAATTTCAATGGCCAGTAGTGTATATTGATGATGTACCGTGTTTGTCGACAGGCACTACAAGACGACTCAACATATTCCTGCATAACGTAAAAACATTCATTTCACTATGGATATTGGCAAAAAATACATACCCTATCTAGATCTAACCAGTGACGTGAGTACATAAGCGCAATGTTTCAAAATTTGCAGCTACAAACACGGTATTACTTTCTTCCTCAGAACATCAAGTAATACAAGAACATACAGCTTTCCACTCAGTGATGCACCGTCTCTTATCTGTTGCAACGTCGAAAGAAGATTTCAAAGCAGTGTTGGACGGAGGACAATGTATTGCCTCATCCTACATCTATAACCCTGTTCTGGTTGACCACATAACGCATAGGAAACAGAAATCGCTGATAATACCCTTCCTCTATGCTCCCTGTGCTGTTTTTTCGAAGACAGTGTGTGTGTGTGTGTGTGTGTGTGTGTGTGTGTGTGTGTGTGTGTGTGTGTGTACACAATAAATTCTATCCAGCACTTGAAAACCCTCAAGGAGTTGAAAGCAGCCATTTCACCCGTCACACCTTAATGTGGATGTTCTTCTTTTGCAGGGCATTTCAAGACGACACACTAGTCACTTCACCGCTGGCGAGATTGCCGTAATTATTAAGTTCGTGCATAAGCTCGCAGCATTTTGCCATAAGTTAATGAAGACAACAGGCATACATATCACAGGCTTCAGTCAACAATAACATATGCTTCTTCATTATTTTCAATAATGTGCCAATGATGGTGCAACTTTTCGATTCCTTGACTGTAGAAATTACGTGGTTTTGAGGCGAAGAACTTGTCGAGCCATGTTCGGAGCGCATTTCTATCCGGAAAGCAAGTCCTTGAAGGTTATTCTATAGACAACGTGAAACGTGAAAATCCGAAGGCGCAAGATCAGTTGAATAAGGTGGGCGCGGAACGACTTCCCAGCCCAATTACTTCATAGTGTCCTTTTTGTCAGTCTAGCTGAATGCGGACGTGAGTCTACATCTACACCTACATCTACATCCATACTCCGCAAGCCACCTGACGGTGTGTGGCGGAGGGTACCTTGAGTGCCTCTATCGGTTCTCCCTTCTATTCCAGTCTCGTATTGTCCGTGGAAAGAAAGATTATCGAAATGGGTCTGTGTGGGCTCTAATCTCTCTGATTTTATTCTCACAGTCTCTTCGCGAGATATACGTAGGAGGGAGCAATATACTGCTTGACTCCTCGGTGAAGGTATGTTCTCGAAACTTCAACAACGTACCAAGCTACTGAGCGTCTCTCTAGAAGAGACTTCCACTGGAGTTTATCTATCATCTCCGTAACGCTTTCGCGGTTACTAAATGATCCTCTATCGAAGGGCGCTGCTCTCCGTTGGATCTTCTCTATCGCTTCTGTCAACCCTATCTGGTACGGATACCACACCGGTGAGTAGTATTCAAGCAGTGGGTGAACAGGTGTACTGTAACCTACTTCCTTTGTTTTCAGATTGCATTTTCTCAGGATTCTTCCAATGAATCTCAGTCTAGCATCTGCTTTACCGACGATTAATTTTATATGGTCATTCCATTTCACATCACTCCTAATGCCTACTCCCAGATAGTTTATGGAATTAACTGCTTCCAGTAGCTGACCTGCTATATTGTAGCTAAATGATAAAGGATCTTTCTTTCTGTGTATTAGCAGCACATTACACTTGTCTACATTGAGATTCAGTTGCCATTCCGTGCACCATGCGTCAATTCGTTGCAGATCCTACTGGATTTCAGTAAAATTTTCCATTGTTACAACCTCTCGATATACTACAGCATAATCTGTAAAAGTCTCAATGAACTTCCGATGTTATCCACAAGGTCATTTATAGATATTGTGAATAGGAAGGGTCCTACGACACTCCCCTGCGGCACACTTGAAATCACTCTTACTTCGGAAGAGTTCTCTCCATTGAGAATGACTTGCTGCGTTCTGTTATCTAGGAACTCTTCAATCCAATCACACAATTGGTCTGATAGTCCATATGCTCTTACTTTGTTCATTAAACGACTGCGGGGAACTGTATCAAACGCCTTGCGGAAGTCAAGAAACACGGCATCTACCTGGGAGCCCGTGTCATCGTGGAGTATCCTCGCTACATGCAGTCTTGCTGGTTGTTATTCTACGGATGTCTCAGTTGTTGACAGTAAATGTCAGCTGTTATGGTTACCCCTCCGGGAAGCAATTCGTAGTACACCAAACTGTCACTGTTTCACCAGATACATAACATTATCTTTTGTGGCTCCATGCAGGTCTTTGGACGGCGAGTTGCTGCTTTGTTTGGGCTCAACCATTCCTCTCTTTCTCTTATTTGAACATAAATACACCGTTTCTCGTCACCAGTAACGATACAGGATAGGAATTGTCTGTGTTGTTCACGAGCCAATTGATGACGAGAAAGCAGAGATGGATGTACGACGACCCGCTCATTTTTGTGATTTTGGCTTAGAGCATGCGGTACGTACATATCCCAGTTTTCAAGCTTCCCTATTGAATGTAAATGTCGGACAGTGGTAAACGATCACAGTTAATAACATTTGCCAGTTCTCGTGTGCAACGACTTGGACCCTTGTGCATTAACGCGTTTCAACGTTCTTCATCAAACGCCGAAATTTTTCCAGAACATGGAGAGTCATTAATGTCAAAACGATCCTCCTTAAAACGAGAAAACCATTTTCTTTCCGCGCTCCGTCTAGTGGCATTGTCCACGTACACGGCGCAAATGTTTCAGGCTGTCTCCGCTGCTGGCACTCCCCTATTGAACTCAAACAGAAGAATACGTCATGAATATTCCGATTTGTTCACTTGGCACTCAATTTGCTGGCATCCATAGCTCCACTCACTATCGCCAAATGTGAGAATGACAATATGCAAACTCAAATGGCAAAAGTGAACTACAAATAAAAAAACGACAATCAGTAAACTCGTATCAACCGGAACACCAACATGCAGGACAAAAACGCTACGAACTTACGTACTACCTCAAAACTGGGAAGTCTTGCCCCATCCACCATACCGCCCCGACCATGCTCCATCACACTTCCATCTTTTCATGCGACTCGGAGAAGATCATCGGGGACATCACTTTGAAGATGTCGAGATCTTGATAAATTCTGTGTGACTGTGGCTGAGGAAGCAGCATCATTATTATTTACTGCACAGGTAAACATAGTATTGTTTCAGAGTAGAAAAAAGACTGTGAACAAAGATGGTGATTATTTTGAAAAGAGACACATTAATCGTGAATGTTGTAGGCGTTACACTGACCTTGTGGGATTTACTTTTCTTGTAAAATAAAAACAAAAAAGTAATATGCTTTACTTTCCAGCCGATCCTCGTACACCAGTCGCCCTGTGCCATTCACGACTGGAGTCACAGCGAGCTGAACCGAACTGCACGGAGAAAGCAGCATTACTTACAGTTCTGTTGCACAGGTGCCTATACTCCCTTATTGATTTCCTGTGGCCAAAAGAGGATTGAGAAAGAGGTTTCCCACAAAAAAAACCGAAGCCATGAAAGCGATACGAAGCTTTTTTGCGCAGTTTATTTTGTTTGCTGCTATACTCGTTGTAACGAGTGTGTCAAAACTCTCCATTACAGTGGAAACAAAATAGTGCGTTGTGTAAGAACTCAGATATCGATAATAACAATCTGAGTGCGAACCATGGGCGGCGCGATTCTAAGCATTGTTGTGAGACGAGTTCTGTCTGCGAGAGTGGAAGTAGTAGTGTCTGTCGAGAGCTCGTAGACAGAAGACGTGTCACGCTGCCCTCACGTCGGTGATGGCATATCTTACGACACTCAAGGCCTGATTTCATTTATATAGCCAGGACAGATTTAGATGGCTTAACTACGCTTGAAGATCGAATTCATGGTAAAATTCGCAAGCATAGCGCAAAAGCAATTGCAGGGTTAGGCCAGTGATTGTTACTCCGAATTTGCAATAATCCCATGTTTTGCTTGTCAGTTAAAGAAGCCTCCTTATCCTCCAAATAATAATAATTGTTCTCCACATCTAATTAATAAGTAAGCTGTGGTTATTAAATGTTAATGTAACTTTGAAATTGAAATAACTTGTTAATCTGACAAATGGTTCAAATGGCTCTGAGCACTATGGGACTCAACCGCTGTGGTCATAAGTCCCCTAGAACTTAGAACTACTTAAACCTAACTAACCTAAGGACAGCACACAACACCCAGCCATCACGAGGCAGAGAAAATCCCTGACCCCGCCGGGAATCGAACCCGGGAACCCGGGCGTGGGAAGCGAGAACACTACCGCACGACCACGAGATGCGGGCTGTTAATCTGACACTCAGCCGTTATTGACACTTATGTAATTGTCATTGTCTATTATTGGTCATGATGATTTCTGAAGTGTTAAGTAGACTTAATTTATGAAATCCCTTCTCACAAGTTATTTTGTATTTAACAGGACCCAAACAAAGTCCTTTTCATTAAATTCATTCTTAGTAAGAATAAACCTTAGCCTCCGCTGCTGCATGCTGCTGCGAACTGCTGTAAACCACATGGAAAATGGCAGTTATCTGAACAGGTGAGTGCAAAACGTAGGGCCAAAACAGAGGCACTAACACACCACAACATGTCATGTACACTAATCCAATTAATTCCGTTGCACAAATTAGATTCTGTATCACTTGTAAATTCTTATTACAAAACGTAGTGAGATAGCTTATTCAAATATTAGTTTTAAGTTTTTCATGTAACGATCTGTTGAGGGCTTAAAGGACAGTGAAAATGGCATTCAAACAACACGCACACAGTGCTATGCAGATTAGATTCCAATTATTGATAGCTCAGGTTGCTTATCGAGTCCAGTTTCAAAGACGAACATTTGTTGTAGCTACGTTACTTATTCGTTGTAGGTACGTTACATTGTTTCAAGCTTGCTTACAGTCTAACAGACCCCAGTCTTTGGCCTATCTTACGGTTTGTAAAGTGTCTCGATGTGTTACTTGAGAGCCGGCCGGTGTAGCCGTGCGGTTCTAGGCGCGTCAGTCTGGAACCGCGTGACCGCTACGGTCGCAGGTTCGAATCCTGCCTCGGGCATGGATGTGTGTGACGTCCTTAGGTTAGTTAGGTTGAAGTAGTTCTAAGTTCTAGGGGACTGATGACCACAGATGTTGAGTCCCATAGTGCTCAGAGCCATGTTACTTGAGAACGTGCCTGCAAATAGCAGCCAAAAAGGCTGCAGAGCGCCAATGCTAGCTCACAAACGCTGGTGAATGCTGTGTCTGGGGGACTTACGGTATTCCTTTGCTTGGATAGCTCGGTTGCTGGCCACAAAGGTGCGACGTAGTTCGTTTGGTAGCAGAACTCCCTGAACGATACCAATTTGGTATGGGACTCCCTCCCTAAGGGTCGCAAACGGGAACGATTCTGCTGACAACAAGAACGTCCACATGCCCTTAAAGTTGTTGTAACCTCAGCTTCTCATCTGGACTGATAGCACTGAAGAGGTCTGAACCAACTTAGTGTGCTCCTGAAGTGCTCAAGACGACTTATGAGCAAATATGTGTGTGTGAGGAGCCTACATACTTCCATGTCGATGTATTTGTTATTGTTTGTGACACTTGTCGCAAATTTATCGATTAATTTCGTCGTAGATTATATATCATTTTACTGGGACTATCACAGGGTTAGCCGAGTCCAGCATTTGCTGCCTGCTGACAATGCGTTCCCATGTAGTAACTGTTTTGCTTCGGGCGCGCTCTTGGTATTGCAGTGGTGCAATTCTATACAGGTAGTGTGTGTTGGTCGGCCGCACTCGCTAGCATGTTTTCAGGTTAATTATCCGTGCTGCGCCAGGGATGTCGTAAATTTTCCGTGTGAAGTGGTCAATGCTGTACTGGTGTTGTGGCATATGGGATGTTGCTAAATGGGGTTAAATTTTTTGAAACAGTCAATAACTTCTGTAATAAACCAAACAGTCTATGATTCGCCAGTAACTGTTCTCAGTCGAATCCATCATTGTCCGCTTCCTAAAAGTTACCAGTCAAAGAAAGTACACTACTGGCCATTAAAATTGCTACACCACAAAGATGACGTGCTACAGACGCGAAATTTAACCGACAGGAAGAAGATGCTGTGATATGCAAATGACTAGCTTTTCAGATCATTCACACAAGGTTGGCGCCGGTGGCGACACCTACAACGTGTTGGCATGAGGAAAGTTTCCAACCGATTTCTCATACACAAACAGCAGTTGACCGGCGTTGACTGGTGAAGCGTTGTTGTGATGTCTCGTGCAAGGAGGAGAAATGCGTACCATCACGTTTCCGACTTTGATAAAGGTCGGATTGTAGCCTATCGCGATTGCGGTTTATCGTATCGCGCCATTGCTGCTCGCGTTGGTCGAGATCCAATGACTGTTAGCACAATATGGAATCAGTGGGTTCAGGAGGGTAATACGGAACGCCGTGCTGGATCCCAATGGCCTCGTATCACTAGCAGTCGAGATGAGAGGCATCTTATCCGCATGGCTGTAACGGATCGTGCAGCCACGTCTCGATCCCTGAGTCAACAGATGGGGACGTTTGCAAGACAACAACCATCAGCACGAACAGTTCGACGACGTTTGGAGCAGCGTGGACCATAAGCTCGGAGACCATGGCTGCGGTTACCCTTGACGCTGCATCACAGACAGGAGCTCCTGCGATGGTGTACTCAACGACGAACATGGGTGCACGAATGGCAAAATGTCATTTTTTAGGATGAATCCAGGTTCTGTTTACAGCATCATGATGGTCGTATCCGTGTTTGGTAACATCGCGGTGAACGCACATTGGCAGCGTGTATTCGTCATCGCCATACTGGCGTATCTACCCGGCGTGATGGTATGGGGTGCCATTGGTTACACGTCTCTGTCACCTCTTGTTCACATTGACGGCACTGTGAACAGTGGACGTTACATTTCAGATGTGTTACGACCTGTGGCTCTACCCATTACTCGATCCCTGCGAAACCCAACATTTCAGCAGAATAATGCACGACCGCATGTTGCAGGTCCTGTACAGGCCTTTCTGGGTACAGAAAATGTTCGACTGCTGCCCTGGCCAGCACATTCTCCAGATGTTTCACCAACTGAATACGTCTGGTCAATGGTGGCCGAGCAACTGGCTCGTCACAATACGGCAGTCACTATTCTTGATGAACCGTGGTATCCTGTTGAAGCTGCACACTCCGCTGCATCTCATTCTGGAAACATCCCCCAGGCTGTGGCTAAGCCATGTCTCCGCAATATCCTTTCTTTAAGGAGTGCTAGTTCTGCAAGGTTCGCAGGAGAGCTTCTGTAAAGTTTGGAAGGTAGGAGACGAGGCACTGGCAGAAGTAAAGCTGTGAGGACGGGGCGTGAGTCGTGCTTGGGTAGCTCAGTTGGTAGAGCACTTGCCTGCGAAAGGCAAAGGTCCCGAGCTCGAGTCTCGGCTTGGCACACAGTTTTAATCTGCCACGAAGTTTCACACCCAGTACAGTCTGCTTTCCGCAGCGCTGCGGCGACGACGTCTTGTTTACGTCCCGTCCGCGCGGTCGTGAGTGCCCGTAGTTGTTTACTACTGCGTTGTCGCTAGTTTAGAGTCCATCACTACCGACGCAACATGGCACATTCATACAGACAAACCACCATGAAGATCAGTTTTCAACCCGATCATGCACGACCGCGAGCTTTTGAAGAGGAACGTTATCTACGTGACGATGTTAAAATTGAACCGCGAGACATAATTGGTATCCATCTGTCTATCACGAGCAGTATTGTCTACGTCAAGTTACTAAGTGACGAGGTGTGCAACAGAATCGTGCGCGCACATGCGAACGATCTTAAATTCAAACATTCTGATGGCTATATTGGGGCGGTCTTTATCGATCACGCGGGGCTTGGCCTCCGTACGATACGCGTCTGCGAACTCCCTTTCGAAGTACCACCGGACGTAGTCACCGCGGCTTTCCAGCCCTACGGCAGAGTGTTCAGCCATATGGCCGCAAAATGGCCCACCTTTACAACGTACTCCGTTCTTAACGGGGACGACCCTTCCTCTCAATTACGCCGAAGTTGCACGGGCGGCAACCCTTTCCGATGCTGACCACATTAGTCCGTTAGCCCCCCCCCCCCTCCCCACCCACGGATAGCGAGATCATGATGGATTCTGCAGTACAGGATCCGGCCTCTACAACGGCGCCCCCACCTGAAGATAATCACCGACCGACCTTGCAAGAAGGTGTGGCTGCCAGGATGGACATTGACCCACGGGTTGTGCCGACAACGGCTTTTCTTCCAGACACCGGAGCAGCTGAAAAAATCCACCCACATTCAGATACTGAAACACACGTCCGTAAACAGCGTTCCCCGCGAAAATACAAGAGACGGCGGCGTGCTCCATCTGACGAGTGTTTGTAGCGATCGTCTGACATGGACTGTGGACACTCCGACGACGGTACCGGCGGTACAGACGCCGCTGTAACATCAAACTCAACGGTTCACCGTGGTGACAGCTTCAGCCCCTCCGACCCCACGGAACAACGGGATCACAAGCAGACAGCCGCTGCCGATTCCCAGCCAGTAGAGCCGATGGAGTCAGCGCCGAGTGCCGCAGCAGCCACAAACAGCCACCAACAGCCTATGGTATTTCATGGCGATTGGGCGGACGACTGTGAGGAAAACTCCTTGCCCATCGTGTCGGACGACACGCGGTGAAATTTACCCCACCAGTGTTGATCCTTTCCCGCCATCAGATACAGTGACGAGACAGCCTTACAAGGGTATTGATGGCCAACACGGGTGCTATGGATAGACCTCAAACTTATAGCGTTGCAACTATAAACATCAACACTATACGGACGCGCGCTAAGTTATCCTTGCTTCAGGATATGTTGAACTCTGCTTCCATCGATATAGCCCTTCTCCAGGAAGTGTACTTCGACGACTTCCCAGGCATGTACGGTTACGATGCTTGCGTCTCTCCAGCTTCCTCTACAGGCAGAGGTGTCGCTGTACTTCTTCGGGCCGGCCGAAGTGGCCGTGCGGTTAAAGGCGCTGCAGTCTGGAACCGCAAAACCGCTACGGTCGCAGGTTCGAATCCTGCCTCGGGCATGGATGTTTGTGATGTCCTTAGGTTAGTTAGGTTTAACTAGTTCTAAGTTCTAGGGGACTAATGACCTCAGCAGTTGAGTCCCATAGTGCTCAGAGCCATTTTTGAACTTCTTCGGGAAGGGATAGTGGAGGACGATATCCTGTTTCTGCCTGGGGCAAGAGGAATGACACTCACAGTACTGGGTGTCCGCCTTATCAATATCTACGCACCTTCCGGGACGGACAAAAGTCGCGAACGTTCACGATTCTTTGCGGAAGACTTCGTCCCGCTCTTCCAAGGCCGCCACGACCATCTGGTGTTTGGAGGTAACTACAATTGCGTACTGGCGCCCAGAGACCAACTCCCACGACATAATCCGTGCCCGGAACTCGAGACGCTAATTCGAGGCCTGCAGATGGTGGACACTTGGGAACATCTTCACCGCCACCGACCGGGATTCACACACTTCACGAGTCACTCTTCCGGTCGTATCGATCGGATTTATGTCTCACGCTCTCTCGCCGCTGGAACACAGGATGAGGAACTGTGGCCTGCAGCCTTCTCGGACCACTGAGCTTACATTTGTGCCGTCACCATGCGGCGGCAACAAGTGTGGGGATGCCGCAGCCCGTGGAAATTAAACATCGCTCACCTGTCGTACCCGGATTGCCGCCAAGCCGTTGATGATACGTGGCATTCGTGTGAAAATCGCCTCCGTGCATATCTCACAACGATCTGCTGGTGGTTGGACTGCGCCAAAACGGCACTGAGGCGAACGTTGATAACCTACGGTCGCGACCACGCTACTTGGCGTAGACATACACTCGACTTTTACTTCAGGGTACTGCGCGACTGCAAAGCTATGGCGCCGTCTCCGCAACGACAAACGGCTAAGGCTCAGATCATAGATAATATGCGACGCCACCTAGAGGGGTGGTCATCCGCTCGAGGACGCAGGATCGGATATCGAGCGAACGCCCGTCAATGTTCCACGTCCTTCGTGAACTTAAACGACGCCAACGAGCGCTGATACGTTTCATCGACACGGAGGACGGTCGTCGGCTCAACACGCAACAAGACATAAACACAGCGTTCTACGATCATTATTGCCAATTCTATTCCGCTCAGACCCCTGATCCGATAGCACTGGAGGACGTCTCTCAGACGATTTACGGCACGTTCACCCCGGCAATGGAAGCAGCCTTGATGGAAGAAATTACAGAAGAAGAAGTGATCGACGCCATTAGAAAAGGAGCTGTCAACAAGTCTCCGGATTCTGATGGCCTCCCCTTGGAATTTTACCGGACTTTTCAATGTTTATTAGCCTCCCTATGGACGGACATCTGTCGCAAACTACTATTCCGAAAGTGCCGCTCACTCTGGCCCTTGTGGAAGGATTGATTATTCCTATTCACAAACCGTCCGGTGGCTCACGACTGCAGGACTACCGCCCGTTGACGCTATTGAACTGCGACTTTAAGATCTTTTCTCGACTGTTGGTGGCGCGGATACGCCAGACCTTGCGAAATATTATCTCACCCGATCAAACGTCATTAGGTTCAAATGGCTCTGAGCACTATGGGACTCAACTGCTGAGGTCATAAGTCCCCTAGAACTTAGAACTACTTAAACCTAACTAACCTAAGGACAACACACACATCCATGCCCGAGGCAGGATTCGAACCTGCGACCGTAGCGGTCGCGCGGTTCCAGACTGTAGCACCAGAACCGCTCGGCCACCAGCGGCCGGCAAACGTCATTAGGAGGCGACAATAATATTCAAACAGCACTCAGTGAATATCGTGACTTGATCTCACTGGCGAGTGCATGTCGTCTGAAGGGTACACTGGCGGCAATCGATTTTAGTCAAGCTTTCGACCGAGTGGACGACGACTATTTGGAAGCGGTCCTCCAACATATGCGGTACCCACAGCCATTCGTCACTGTCGTCATGCGACTACTCAGTGGTGCGACGTCCAAGGTGATCGTCAACGGCCGACCTACGCAGCCCCTCACCATTTCTCGATCGATACGCCAAGACTGCCCTCTGTCCACTTTACTTTACGCTGTGGCCATGGAACCACTCCTCTGTGGCCTGCGCCATCGACTAACGGGTATGATGTTACGAGGCCACACTTTCCGATGTAAAGCGTACGCTGACGACCTGGTGATTGTCATCCGCAACGGTGACGACACCGCTAGCGCACTAAATTGGATAGCGAAATGTAGCATGGACACTGGTAGTGGTATCAACGACGCAAAATCGGTGGCGATGAACATCTGGGTCGTATTGTCTGAGAACAGTGTCACCCCCTTACAGCTCAGAGATAGTTTGAAATGTCTCGGCATTGATTTTACAGACGATTTACGACGGACCGCTGCTCAAACTTTCGACGGCTTTTACGAAATGTTCGGACTGGCGACGTGGCTTCGTGGACATGCAGTGCATTATTTGTTTCAAGACGGCACTAAGGACACTTAAGACTTTTGGAACTATTTGCAGGAACGACATTACAAGATCCTCCGTAACCCAAAGTATCGACAATATTATTCCAATTATTTGTGGAGTGCGTTCCACGACCCTCCACGTAGCTGGAACATCACAGGTAAGAGAAGCTAAAATTACAAGACGATGATAGAACACTACACGGTACAACGTGGGATCTACCTTGGTCACTACGAGAAGTCATACCTGGATGATACAGCAGATGGAGAGTTTCGTCGTGAACCCATACACTCTGTAGCAGTATTTGCCCCATTTCCTCTCTTTGTCCCCGGTGCGAAAAGGTCTTCGCAGTTTTTGTATCCCATCCGGTGCAAGATATAGCACTGGTTAATGGTGGTATGGATTCCACCCTTCAGTTTTGTTTCATGGTTTCCTTAGCCCCGCACTTTGCTCTCTTTCTTTATGCCTTTTTCTACAGCTATTAACATGTTTTCAGTTATGTGCGTCCCCAACTCGATGCAACGAGTGCACTTACTAGTTTTCAGTTCCCTACTATTAAAAAAATTAAAAAAAAACACAAAAAATTAAAAATAAATAAATGAATAAATAAAAAAATCACAATAATACACCAACTGCATCCTTTGTACCACATCCCCAGGATGGGAGGGCGGATACATCGTGGCCAGGCCTCGGGTTGCGACCCCTGCCCACATTGCCTCCGCCACCCCGCTATCTGATCCATCTCCCACAAAAAAAGTACTGTTGAACACGCTGGAGTCAATAAACTAATTTATATCCTCGTTCATGTATTTTTCACTGTGTTGCCTTACTCAATTAAAAGCTGCTTTAACAAAATATGTGAAAATGAAAGTCTGCGATTTTTTCCTTAATCTATAACTCTAATTAACTGTCACTACTGGATTTAAGTACCACCTAAAATGTTAATAATTTCGCCAAACAGTATAGAGTAGTGATTATTGAAGAAAAAGATTAGTTAAACTTTATGGAATATCTCTGCAATGCGAGTTACTATACAGACTTTGCTGAGGCAAGCAAGGAGAATCTTCAAGTAACGCTGGTGCTAAGATAGGCTATATCTGTTGTTGCGTTTACGAAGAACTGTTAATATCAAACTGGGAGTTTATTCAGCAATCATACGAAATTAAACTGTATCGCAAAGAGAACAGTAAATATTATGTATTCTGAAAATGGACGAGTATCAGTCTTGATTGCCTGTAATAAAAAACAAGCAAGTGTGTTAAACTACACTCTCAAGCAAAAACTATATTGGTGGTGTCTCCTATGAAAGGTAAATCCGCTTACACTTTACCAGAATATTCGCTACAAATAAATGAATCGTGAACTTCTTGAAAATTTCGAATAGTTTAGTAAAAAAATTAATTCATAGAAAAGTAGATGTCAGTTGTTGTTTTTCAAGCAAACAAAGATAAAAGACGACGACGTACCATATATTAACGCAAAGAATATTTAACTGAGTAAGTGAACGGCAGAGCAGACTATTCCAGTATTTAAATAAGACATTAGCTATTTTACAATCTGAAATATTTCTTGACTACTACTACTTCATCGATGTGTGCTATACAACAACAAATAAAATTTGAAATGCATGTAGTTCATAATTTTTATGATTTACAAACCTTGAAACAAAAGTGTTTTATAACACGTTTGCCTGCAATGGGGAACGTTCCATTCCACGTGAGGTATTCTAAATTTGTATTGATATTTCTTTTCTGTGCTCTTCATAGTACTGTTTCTACTACGTACTGTATGTACAAGACAGTAAACTGCTTATACTAAGTTTGCAGTGAGCAGTTAACAGCTGCAGTTGTCAAACAGTAATACGCAATATGATATATATTAGGAACACATGGTTAGAATGTAAAAATAAGAGTTTTTCCCACCTTCCCTTCTAACCTCGCTTCATTCATCTGTCATAATACCTTGTTTGTATGACAAACTTTAAGAACTTGTCTTCTACCCCTGAGTATCTAAATATGAATACAGCGAAGAAGGAGTAGCTGAATTAATTGTATTTAACTTGACGAAGCTGAAGTCTTGACGATAATTACCCAGATTGTTTCTTCTTGTGCAAGCTTGTAGAAATAGGTTCTGGTCGCAGGTTTATGTTTGACTTACCCTTTAAATGAATTGTCTTGGCCATGATGTCTTTTTTTTACTAGATCGTTTAATTTCAGACTTTGAGATACTTCAATAATTGATGAAAATAGTCCCATATACTAGTGATGATCAACAGTTTACAGGGCGATCATTAACACACATATGCCTTCTACAATACCTGACAACTGCTTCGATAAGTCAAAAGCCTTGTAAAGCCTCCACGTTCAGGATTCACTTTGCACACTTCTGACACGCGTTAGTAACTTTATCAGAATTTTAAAAAAATACGAAGCATATAGATTGATAATATGGCTTACAGTTGTTACTGGTATTTATTTATGAGCAGATGACTTTCTATGTTGTGTTGAGAATGGTGTGCTTAATCTGACAAAGGTGTGTTTTCCACTCTGATCGTCAAACAAACGTTTTTCAGTTTTGTGTTTTTCCACGAATACATATCTTTTATGTTCAGTATCAGGATTAACAAATAATAGAAGGAACTCGGGTGTGAACAGTTTCATGAATTAACTGTGATTTTGAATTCAAAATTACGAGGTTATTTCCATATTTCAAATTTGGATAGTATCTATTTGGGATGGAACTGACAAAATCCAGGAAGCGTTTCAGTATCTCTGTCTCCTAAGATTTCGAAAGTCGTATAAAGTTGCAAAAGATAATTTATAATTTAATATACCTGCACAATTCGTAAATTTCTCCATTTTGTTTGTTATTGAAATTAACATGGCTCTGCCTATGTTGTTAGCGCTCAGAGATTTGTTTACATTTGACATATACTTCCTCTGTTGCAAAATTTATGTTTTATAGATAACTGTGTATTTATAAATCTGGTTATAAGCCTACACTAAAGACAATGTTCAATAATTGGTAAAATCTTATTTAATTAACATTAAATTTCTTGTATCTAGATTCTATGGAGTGCCTGCGGATGCTATATCCCGAAATATTGCCCGAACAGATTAAGTGGTGAGTCTGCAGTCACTCAAGATGGTAAAGATGAACTAGAAAGCTTTAATGAATCTATCGATACCAAACCTTTACTGTTACATCCTTCCCACTGAGTCAATAGTGTTTTTCAACCATGGGAAGGTAAATCAGAACAGGCTTCTCTGTCAGGTGAAATCAGTGTAGTGAAATATAATCTTGTTGTGAAACTGTTGTGGCGCTATTTTTTGCTGGTCGTTCCCCAGAGATTGCGCATTAGCGAATGCTTCTCATCAAGGCTCATTTTTTTCCTCATCGCGTTGCTCGTTTAGAAGTCAATGATTACTTTAGAGAGTATCAGATACCTACAACGAAGTAAAGTTTGATTAGATTATTTGCGTATTTCACCAACGACGACCATGTACTTCTATTTTGCTCTGGATTCAAAAAGCTATTCTCTTTTTTGTCCAGAATTAGCAAGCAGATTATATGATTGCATTCATAGGCATCAACTCGTAAAGAATTTCCTCAGCTGTGACTATATTCCATGTGGAATACCATTTAAGTATCTTTAATTCTGGATCGAATAAATATCGGAAAGATGACCTAGGCATCTCTGGTGGTGGCCCAGTCAATCACGATGAACGAGGTCAATGGTTAATCTGAATATGAAATAATACTGCAAACTAATTGTTCCCAAGTTACTGTATTTTGGCTGTCACTAACAGAATTTTTCCTGGGCCCCCTAAATGAAATATTGGTCTATTTTATAATCTTATCTCATCAAAATTATTTTTCCATACTTCCTTATTAAGGACAAAGGAAGTATTTAGTTTTTATTACATCTTGGAATGGGTTCATTTTAGATAAGCAAACACTTTGTACTGTTGATCTGCATCCAGTAAAACAGGATATTCTAACTTACTGTTAAACGTGTTGTCAATTTTATTTTCCATTCTACTATACATTATCCTTGTGATAAACTTGTATGCAACAGCCGTCAAGCCGATTGCGCGATACTTCTCGCGATTATCTGCCCTTAGGATCTTCGGGATTGTGTGGACGATATTTTTACGAAAGTCTGATGGCACGTCTCCAGACTCTTAGATTCTACACAACAGCTGGAATAGTTGTTTGGTTGCCACTACCCGGAATATCAAAGATTTTGAAGGGATCTTATATATCCCTTCTGCCTTATTTGGTCTTAAGTCTTCCAAAGCTCTTTTAAATTTTGACTAATTCTGGTTCCCCTATGTCCTCCTATCGACTTCAATTTCTTCTTATATTACGTCTTCAGACAAGTTCTCTCTCTCGTAGATGCCTTCGATCTGCTGTTTCCACCTGTCTGCTCTCTCTTCTGCACTTAACCGTGGAACACACATTGCAATATTTATGTCAGCGCCATTGCTGTTAATTTCACTGAGAGGTGTTTCGACGTATCTATATGTTGAGTGCGTCCTTCCGACAACTGTTTCTTTTACGATATTTTTCACACGTAGCCATTTTGCTTTGTTTTTCTGCACTTCGTATTTATTTATATCTCTGTGTACCTGATTTTTTTTGCGTATTTTTGCACTTCCTTCTTTCGCCGACCAACTGAAGTATTTCTTCGTTATCCAAGGTTTCTTCGCAGCCATCTAACTTGTAGCTATGTTTTTCTTTAAAACTTCTGTGATGTCCCTTTTCAGAGGTATACAGCCCTCTTCCAGAACCGCCTACTGTGCTATTCATTTTCGCAGTATCTATAGCCTCAGAGAACTTCAAGCGTATCTCTTCATTTGTTAGTATTTCCGTATCCCACTTCTTTACGCATTGATTCTTCCTGACCAGTCTCTTAAACTTCATCCTACTCTTCATTATTCCTTAACTGTGATCTGAATCTTTATCTATTCCAGTATCTATTCCTTGCAAACCAATATGTGATTTCGGAATCTCTGCCTGACCATGATGTCATCTGAATGGAATCTTCCCATATTTCCCGGCCGTTTGTGATTCTTGAACAGAGTATTTGCTATTACTATCTAAAATATATCGCAGAAGGCAGGTAGTCGTTCTTCTCTCTCATTCCTACTATCAAGCCCTTATTCTCCAGTAACCTTTTCTTCTACTCCTTCCCCTACAACCGGATTTCACTCCCGAATGACCATTACAGTTTCATCTCCCCTTACTTACTGAATTACCCGTTCAATATCCTCAATACTTCTGTATGTGACGTTGGCGTGCATAATTGAGCTATGTTGTCGGTGCCGTTTTTCTGTCGATCCTGATGGGAACAACACTATCACTGAACTCTTCACATTAACTCACTCTCTACTCTAGCTTCCTATTCTTAACGAGTTGTAGCAAACAAAAAAAAAAAAAACAAAAAAAAATGGCTGTGAGCACTATGGGACTTACCTGCTGTGGTCATCAGTCCCCGTAGAACTTAGAACTACTTAAACCTAACCAACCTAAGGACATCACACACATCCATGCCCGAAGCAGGATTCGAACCTGCGAGCGTAGCAGTCGCGCGGTTCCAGACTGTAGCGCCTAGAACCGCTCGGCCACTTCGGCCGGCAACGAGTTTGCAGTTGCTGCTGATATTACCCTACACTCCTCTCACCAAAAATTCTTGTCTTTTTTTTCATTTCGTTTCACTGATCCACATTATGTCTAGATTGAGCCTTAGCGTTTCCCTTTTCAGGTTTTCTAGCTTTTCTACCACGTTCAAACTTTTGACATTCCACGCCCCGACTCACAGAACGTTATCCTTTCGTTGGTTATTCAATCTTCTCTGATGGTCGCCTCCCCATTGGCAGTCCCCACATGGAGATCGTAATGGGGGACTAGTCCGTAATATTTTGCTAGTGGAGAGATCATCATAAGACTCTTGATTACAGGCCACATGTTCTGTGGACATACATTAAATGCATTTAATGCAGTTGTTTCCATTGCCTTCTGCACTCGCATGCCGTTGATCACTACTGGCTGTTCCGCGTTGTAGATCCCGTTTCCCACCTTAATGGTAAGAGGTTGCCCTGAGACTCAGTTCGTTCCTCCGTCCTATTTGACAAGCCCGTTGGCAGAATGAGGGTGACTCATTAGACCGGGAGTCTTAGGCGGCTATTGCTGATGATTTTTATTCAGAATTTAAGCAGTGGTTGGAACTCAGAATTAAAACTGGTCAAAGACTCTTCCCCTCGACGATGAGTTCAACTTACGTACATATTTAACTATACTGAGCACATCACTAGATTACATGACGACGAATCAACCTGTGGACGTATACTACTGGCCATTACAATTGCTACACCAAGAAGAAATGCGGATGATAAACGGGTATTCATTGCACAAATATATTATACTATAACTGACACGTGATTACATTTTCACGCAATTTGGGGGCATAGTTCCTGAGAAATCAGTACCCAGAACAACCACCTCTGGCAGTAATAACGGCCTTGATACACCTGGGCATTGAGTCAAACAGAGCTTGGATGGCGTGTACAGGTACAGCTGCCCATGCAGCTTCAACACGATACCACAGTTCATCAAGAGTAGTGACTGGCGTATTGTGACGAGCCAGTTCCTCGGCCACCATTGACCAGACGTTTTCAATTAAGTGAGAGATCTGGAGAATGTGCTGGTCAGGGCAGCAGTCGAACATTTTCTGTATGCAGAAAGTCCCGTACAGGACCTGCAACATGCGATCGTGCATTATCATGCTGAAATATAGGGTTTCGCAGGGATCGAATGAAGGGTAGAGCAACGGGTCGTAACACATCTGAAATGTAACGTCCACTGTTCAAAGTGCCGTCAATGCGATCAAGAGGTAACCGAGACAATTAACCAATGGCACCCCATACCATCACGCCGGGTGATACGCCAGTATGGCGACGACGAATACACGCTTCCAACGTGCGTTCACCGCGATGTCGCCACACACGGATGCGACCATCATGATGCTGTAAACAGGACCTGGATTCATCCGAAAAAATGACGTTTTGCCATTCGTGCACCCAGGTTCGTCGTTGAGTACACCATCGCAGGAACTCCTGTCTGTGAAGCAGCGTCAAGGGTAACCGCAACCATGGTCTCCCGGCTGATAGTCCATGCTGCTGCACACGTCGTCGAACTGTTCGTGCTGATGGTTGTTGTCTTGCAAACGTCCCAATCTGTTGACTCAGGGATCGAGACGTGGCTGCACGATCCGTTACAGCCATGTGGATAAGATGCCTGTCATCTCGACTGCTAGTGATACGAGGCCGTTGGGATCCAGCACGGCGTTCCGTATTACCCTCCTGAACCCACCGATTCCATATTCTGCTAACAGTCATTGGATCTCGACCAACACGAGCAGCAAAGTCGCGATAGGATAAACCGCAGTCGCGATAGGCTACAATCCGACCTTTATAAAAGTCGGAAACGTGATGGTAAGCATTTCTCCTCCTTACACGAGGCATCACAACAACGTTTCGCCAGGCAACGCCGGTCAACTGCTGTTTGTGTATGAGAAATCGGTTGGAAACTTTAATCATGCAAGCATGTTGTAGATGTCGCCACCGGCGGCAACCTTGTGTGAATGCTCTGAAAAGCTAATCATTTGCATATTACAGCATATTCTTCCTGTCGGTTAAAGGTCACGTCTGTAGCACGTCATCTTCGTGGTGTAGCAATTTTAATGGCCGGTAGTGTATATTAAGCACATCACTAGTTTACATAAATATACTAGCAAAGCTACGTTTACTACACTACTGGCCATTAAAACTGCTACACCACAGAGGTGACGTGCTACAGACGCGAAATATAACCGAAAGGAAGAAGATGCTGTGATATGCAAATGATTAGCTTTTCAGAGCATTCACACAAGGTTGGCGCCGGTGGTGACACCTACAACGTGCTGACGAGGAAAGTTTCCAACCGATTTCTCATACACAAACAGCAGTTGACCGGCGTTACCTGGTGAAACGTTGTTGTGATTCCTCGCGTAAGGAGGAGAAATGCGTACCATCACGTTTCCGACTTTGATAAAGGCCGGACTGTAGCCTATCACGATTGCGGTTTATCGTATCGCGACATTGCTGCTCGCGTTAGTCGAGATCCAACGACTGTAAGCAGAATATGGAATCGGTGGGTTCAGGGGGGTAATACGGAACGCCGTGCTGGATCCCAACGGCCTCGTATCACTAGCAGTCGAGATGACAGGCATCTTATCCGCATGGCTGTAACGGATCGTGAAGCTATGTTTCGATCCCTGAGTCAACAGATGGGTACGTTTGCAAGACAACAACCATGTGCACGAACAGTTCGACGACGTTTGCAGCAGTATGGACTATCAGCTCGGAGACCATGGCTGCGGTTACCCTTGATGCCGCATCACAGACAGTAGCGCCTGCGATGGTGTACTCAACGACGAACCTGGGTGCACGAATGGTAAAACGTCATTTTTTCGGATGAATCCAGGTCCTGTTTACAGCATCATGATGGTCGCATCCGTGTTTGGCGACATCGCGGTGAACGCACATTGGAAGCGTGTGTTCGTCATCGCCATACTGGCGTATCACCTGGCGTGATGTATGGGGTGACAATGGTTACACGTCTCGGTCACCTCTTGTTCGTATTGACCGCACTTTGAACAGTGGACGTTATATTTCAGATGTGTTACGACCTGTGACTCTACCCTTCATTCGATCCCTTTTAAACACTACATTTCAGCAGGATAATGCACGACCGCATGTTGCAGGTCCTGTACGGGCCTTTGTGGATACAGAAAATGTTCGACTGCTGCCCTGGCCAGCACATTCTCCAGATCTCTCACCAAATGAAAACGTCTTGTCAATGGTGGCCGAGCAACTGGCTCGTCACAATACGCCAGTCACTACTCTTGATGAACTGTGGTATCGTGTTGAAGCTGCATGGGCAGCTGTACCTGTACACGCCATCCAAGCTCTGTTTGACTCAATGCCCAGGCGTATCAAGGCCATTATTACGGCCAGAGGTGATTGTTCAGGGTACTGATTTCTCAGGATCTATGCACCCAAATTGCGTGAAAATGTAAGCACATGTGAGTTCTAGCATAATATATTTCTCCAATGAGTACCCGTTTATTATCTGCATTTCTTCTTGGTGTTGCAATTTTAATGGCCAGTAGTGTACTTTATTACTGACACTCTGACATTGGAAAAATAAAATAGTTCTTGCATATATACTTTCCAGTAGGCAATTGATAGGTGACCACGGTAGTCTTGACAACAGAGGAAATATCTACATGGCATAAGAAATTTGCAATATAAACTCTGGTGAGTGAACATGGAATAGTTTCTGTTGTGTATTGCTACATTACGTGCGAACGGCTTTGCCGCACTGGGAACAGCGGTTCTCGTCAGACCACCGAAGTCAAGCGCTGTCAGGCTTAGCTAGCACCTGGATAGGTGATCGTTCGGTCTGCCCAGCGTTGTTGGCAAGCGTAGTGCACTCAACCGTTGTGAGGCAAATTGAGGAGCTACTTGGTTGAAAAGTGGCGGCTCCGGTCACGAAAACTGACAACAGCCTGGAGAGCGGTGTGATGACCACATGCCCCTCCGTATCCGTATACAGTGACACCTCTTGGCTGAGGATGACAAGGCGGTCGGTCGGTACCATTGAGTCTTCCGAGACCGGTTCGGATGGAGATTAGTTTAGTTAACTATTACAATACAGAGACAACTATAAATTCTATCTCACTGGACCGATTTCCCAGGAACTGTTTTGAACAGTAAACAACCCACTGAGAACAATCAGAACTGAGAAGTCCTCTTCGTAAAAGAGGGAGTTGTCAGCAACCGTAAAGTTTTTATAACAGGACTGATTACTGAGTGGTATCTGCTCGCAGTAAGTGTACTTACTGTACATATTTGAATAATTCAGACATATACTATGCCTGAAAACTACTTCTATTAAACATTAGTAGCTATTTTATTGAAGGAAAGAAAAATTAGTATGGAGGGCAAATGATGCTGCTTATCAAGTGCGGCAAGTAATTAAGTAAATCCGTAACAAAACAGGCAGGTCTTAAGGAGAACATATGGGATATCTCCAAGGAAACTTGACTACTGTAGAGCAGCACAACGATTTACTAGCACTGTTATGAAATCACTACGATTGTAAATAAGAGCATTATGACTAACTTAAATGAAACAAGGTTTTTCTGCATAAAACATTGTCTTGTCAGCCGGCCGGTGTGGCCGAGCGGTTCTAGGCGCTTCAGTCTGGAACCGCGCGACCGCTACGGTCGCAGGTTCGAATCCTGCCTCGGGCATGGATGTGTGTGGTGTCCTTAGGTTGGTTAGGTTTAAGTAGTTCTAAGTTCTAGGGGACTGATGACCTCAGATGTTAAGTCCCATAGTGCTCAGAGCCATTTGAACCATTGTATTGTCAACAGCACCTATTTATACCATTCACAATGTGATCAAAGAAGGCACCATAAGGGGGAAAAGGTGACATAGTTCGGTGATATGAATAAACCACGAGCTTGTGTCTTGTGTAGACGGAGAGAGAAAATACAAAGAAAATTTTATCGAAAATTTGATAACAGATTTTTATGTGGGTAAAGCTCATGTCAACGGTCAGTTTCAGTCTTGCTTAGAACGCAGTGCGTGACAAACCGGACCGTGGATGGTGCTTTCCGTTGCGTGCATTTGTGCAATTTACATTTTTAGAGGAAAATGTGTCTCGGTAATAGGCAGTGGAAGGTTAACGTGTGACTAGTACCGAGAATTTCCATTCTCACCATCACGTTCGGTTGGTATGACAAAATTGCGAATACAAATAAATTCAGCCATTATAACGGGAATATTCCTCAGTTTTTATTGCTGTTAGTTACACCTCATTGCTATTTAATCCGTACACGACATGCAGTGTTGGGTTTTCTAATTACCTGTACTTTGGAATACTTGTGTTTTCCCTTTATACAACGTTGGGCCGGCAGCGGCGTCCAAATGCCGCTCTTCGGCCAACAGAAAAAACATATAGCGAACATGGAGACACAGAAATACATGAATGGTAAAATCAGAAGACACACACAAGATAGTAATGAAGAAGTTCGTCAGAAGGCACTGGTTTCAGAAGCAAGGTTCACAGTGCACACAGACAAAGGTAATCAGTTTTACACTCGAACAAAGGAGCACACCAAAGATAACACTGACACACAGAAATGAAGAAAATACCGTTGCACTAAACACTGGTGACAATCTTTGGCACAAAAAACACTTAACACATTTGATGAGATTGGGGGGGGGGGGCTGCCACTGGGTGTAGGGGACAGGCAGGTGAGGGAAGGAGGGGTGGGGGAAGAAGCCAGTGGGAGAAAATAAGGGAAAGGGGAGGGGAGGGTTTGGTGTGGAAGCCTGGGGTGGGAGGGGGAGGAAGTGCGAAAAATGAGATAGGGGAGGAGGGAGGAAGAAAGGATGGTGAGAAAGAGGAGAGAAGGAGCCCTGGAGGAAGGGGGGAAGAGGGAGGGGAAGGGGAGGATTAGATCTGGAGACTGTCCCACCTGATGCTATGTTTAAGGCAGAGTGTGCGAGGTTTACACTTAGATGAAAGTCATGGGATAGCTATATGCACATAAACAGATGCCGGTAGTATCGTGTACACAAGATATAAAAGGGCAATGCATTTGCGGAGCTGTCATTTGTATTCAGGTGACTCATGTGGACAGGTCTCCGACGTGATTATGGCCGCACAACGGGATTTAACAGACTTTGAACGTGGAATAATAGATGGAGCTACACGCATGGGATATTACATTTGGGAAATCGTTAAGGGAATTCAATATTCCGAGATCCACAGTGTCAAGAGTGTGGCGAGAATACGAAATATCAGGCATTACCTCTCACCACAGTGGCCGACGGCCTTCACTTAACGACCGAGAGCAGCGGCGTTTTTTTGTAGAGTTCTCAGTGCTAACAGACAAGCAACACTGCGTGAAATACCCGCAGATATCAATCTGAGACGTGCGATGAACGAATCCGTTTGCACAGATCGACGAAATTTTGCGTACTGGCTGATGGTAGCAGACGACAGATGCGAGCGCCTTTTCAAACAGCACAACATGGCCTGCAGCGCCTCTCCTTGGCTCTTGACCGTATCAATTGGACCCTACACGAATGGAAAAACGTGGCCTGGTCAGATAAGTCCCGATTGCAGTTAGGAGGAGCTGATAGTGAGGTTCGAGTGTGGCACAGACCCCGCCGAGCTATGGATCCAAGTTGTCAACAAGGCACCGTATAAGCTTGTGGTGGATCCATAATGGTGTGAGCTGTGTTTACATGGTATGGTTTTGTCTTCTTGTCCAAATGAACCTATTATTGTCTGGAAATGGTTCTGTTTGGTTACTTGTAGATCATTTGCAGCCATTCATGGACTTCAAGATCCGAAACGATGGAATTTTGGTGGATGACATTGCACCGTCTCACCTGCTCACAGTTGTTCGTGACTGGTTTGAAGAATATTCTGGACAATTCGAGCGAATGCTTTGGTAACCCAGTTCGCCCGACGTGAATCCCATCGAATATTTATGGGACATAATGGACAGGTCGGTTCGTGCACCGGCAACACTTAAGCAATTATGGGCGGCTGTAGAGACAAAATGGATCAGTATTTATGCAGAGGACTTCCAACGACTTGTTGAGTCCACGCCATGTCGAGTTGCTGTATTACGCCGGGCAGGAGGTGGTCCGACACTATTCCATGACTTTTGTCAAGTGGTTCAAATGGCTCTGAGCACTATGGGACTTAACATCTGAGGTCATCAGTCCCCTAGACCTAGAACTACTTAAACCTAACTAACCTAAGGACATCACACACATGCATGACCGAGGCAGGATTCGAACCTGCGACCGTAGCAACAGCGCGGTTCCGGACTGAAGCGCCTAAACCGCTCGGCGACAGCGACCGGCTGACTTTTGTCACCTCAGTGTTTATCTCTGTGCAAAGTCATCCCAGAATTTGCTGTCTCAGTATCAGCGTAAATTACTTGTAGGGCTAGCAACAACACTACTGTCGTTTTCTACGAAATCATGAAACAGAATCGCTGATATTATTCCTCTAATGACATTAAGTTCACTGTGACGTAAGGCTAAGAATATGAAAAACTGATGCCAACTATTAGGAAGGACGGTAATAAAAAGGCGGGAGGGGGGGGGGGGAAATTACGTGGCGCTTCAGATAATAACTGCTTTGATTTTAGAATGAGCCTGGTAGAAAATTCTGTTGGCTCTGTTAGATCGAGCTCCGATGAAGATTACGAGTTCCTAATGGTGACTGCATGTCCTTCCTTTCGATCAGGCAGTAGCATCTCTGGAAGGCAGCTGAAGTACTTTTACCATGTGGTGCTAAAGTCATTGCGCAGAAGTGCAACACCTTAGCGTCACGATTTGGTACGACATGAAAAATAAAGTGTGATATCGTAATGACAGGTGTTCTCCATCTTTAATGTAGCATTAGTCCCATGTAGTTAGCATATGCAACTTGTAGTCAGAAACAACTGATGGCAGATCCTGATTCAGAGAGCTTAGCGTTCTCAAGTCTTTTCAGCGATTTTGAATACAGAAGAGGCACTAGAAACATCAGCGTATAGATTTTGACTCTGAAATGCAAGATATTTGAAAAAATTGGATTCATAGCTTCCACTCCTCAGACACAACAATACATCACAAGTTTCTGAACTCACTTCTTATATTTCTTTCGAAACTCTGTCTTCCTGAAGCAGATGAAGGCAAAAGGAAGAGCTGTACCCAGTTCTAAATGAAACAGAAACGTTATTATAGAAAATAAATATGACTATCCTTAACGATCAAGCTACAAGTTGATAATCACGCATGGACTTCTGAAAAAAATAACCTGCTTGTACATAACTCGTGATTCACTGTATGCTAAGCATCATGCATTACGGAGCGAAAAGAACATATTGTGGAGGCCTGTACCAAATTGAAAGAATCTAACTCGTTATCAATAACAACGCCAACAACAACAGTGTTCTGTCTGCTAGAAGGTCTGCGGATGGCCAGAAGAGTTCATCCACCCTTTCTCGGCAATTAATTATGGCCCTGCCAGTACTTTTGTTGGCCTTTAAGTTGTCTGTCAACTGATATTTCCTTCATAGCTCTCCACATTTTAATTCTACATCACCTTCCATAGCATCATGTAGAAAACAGCCTATCTAAATATAGCCATTTGAATTTGAATTTCTATGAAGCTTACTTGTCCAAATTTACTTCCAACCTTACAAATCGTTTCAGCACATGTCTGTCTTTTATTGTGTTGTGAACGCCATATTTCAACGCTCTCTATAAATTTTCTCCTTTTGCTTAGAGGCCAAGTTTCTGATCTACGTGTGGGCACACTCCGTATATAACATTGTTACCAGTTAGCACAGACCCTCGTTTTGTGAATTCCACTTAGATCGAGGAAATTCGTTAACGTATTTTATTCATTTTTGACGTTTCTTCATTTTTATTTATTTATTTTATGCTTCATTTTTATTTATTTATTTTATGAACTACGAAACTGCAGAAAAGAACAGCACAAAAATCTTTAAATTTCTGAGTGAGGTGTCACTACTACGTCTCTAGACAATTCGACCGTAAGGTATACAGGAGATATACTCCTCCACTCAAAGAATTTACATTAGCGTGTTTATTTTCTGGAAAACTAAGTTCCAATTGTTCTGCCGTTTGCTGACAAAGTAACAATCTAAAGATCATAACCGTAAGTTTAACTGTTGCTTTTCAGATTACGATAAAAGGCTATAAGCAAACAAGTAATGAAAAAAAAATACAGCTTTTCAATTTTACGTTAACTGTTGATCCAGTACACATTCATAAAATAAATTGCAATATTCTAGTATTAGTGGAAGTGCTGTGTTGTTTTCAGTCGCGTCGGTATAATCATCTGTTGGATTTTACAGTACTCCGTCTTCTTGTTTTAGTATCAAGATGATATGCGTCAAACAAAACTGCTTATAAAAGAAGGTTCTAGAGTGAAATTTTCTGGCAGTTTAAAACTGTATACTTTATCGATAGTCGAATTCAGGACCTATGCATTTCACGGATAAATAATCTACTGAATGAGCTACCCAAGCACGACTCAGGACCCCACCTCACAACTGTACTTCAGCCAATACTTCGTCTTCTACCTTCCAAACTTCATAGAAGTTCTCTTGCAAAACTTACGGGACTATCACGTCTGGCAGAAAGCATATTGTGGAGACATGGCTTAGCCACAGCCTGGGGGACGTTCCCAGAATGAAATTTTCCGTGTGTGGTGGAATCTGCCAAGAAGCTTTATATCAGGGCACATTCCACTGCAGAGTGAAAATTCTGTTCTGGACATCCTAGAGTATTGCAAAAGAGTGTGGGATCCATACCATATAGAACTAGCAGAGAACGTTGAACTTATACAGAAAAGAGCTTCACGAATTGTAACACGTTTGTATGGCTCGTGAGAGAACGTCTCTGAAGTGCTGAAAAACCTGAAATGGGGACGCTTGAAGACAGACACCAGCTACCTCACAAAAACCTATTCACAAAGTTTCAAGAAACAGTATTCACTGAGGAGTCAAGGAATCTGCTAAAACCTGCTACATATCGCTCCTGAGGGATCGCAAGGACAAAGTTAGACCAGTTACAGCGCCACAGAGGGATTTAAAAAGTCATTCGTCCTGCGCTTCGTGCATGAATGGACCTGGAAGAAATCTTCATATGTCGTATAGTGAAAATTTGCCTCTGCCAAACATTTCACAGTGCTTTGCAGGACAGAAAAAAACAACAGCAATCTCTGTTCAGTGGAAAGACATCGGGACCAGATGAGATACCTGTAACATTCTACAAAGGTGATGTAAAAGAGGCTGCTCCAGCAGAAATATATCGTAGCGCTGGAGCAACGAATGGTACCTACTGACTGGAAAAAAGCAACGGTCGTTCCCGTTTTCAAGAAGGGTCATAAGACACATGCACTTACCCTGATTATAGGCCTATATCGTTGACGTAAATCTGTTCTAGAATTGTGGACCATGTTTTATGCTCATGTGCTATAATCTTTTTGGAGAACGAAAATCTTGTCTATGGATTCCGCAAACAGAAAACTTGCGAAACTCAGATCGCTATGTTCCTCCATGAGATCCTTAGCGCTGTAGACATGGGCACTCAAGTTGGTGCCTTGTTCCTCGACATAACGAAGGCATTTGACACAATTGTGCATTGCCGTCTGGTGAAAAAAATACGAGCTTACCGAGCATCGGGCCGGATTTGCAAGACTTCCTTGCAGTAGTACTCAACACACCGCCCTTAATGGAACAAAATCGACAGATGTAAAGGTGATTTCAGTGTTACCGCAAGAAAGTGTTCTACTGCTTGCAATGTGTATAAATGATCTAGTAGGCCGCTTCGGAAACAGTTTAAGGATGTTCGCAGATGATACAACAGATAGTTAATGATTTGCAGGATGACCTCCAGAGGATTGAATAATGGTGCAGGCTCTGGCAGTTGGCCCTTAACGTAAAATGCGCGTACATAGGAAAAGAAATCCACTACTGTACAATTACTCTGTTGCTGATAAATTGTTAAAAACATTATCTACCGTAATATATCTAAGAGTAACTATCCAGAGTGGAAAACAAATAGAAGGAAAAGCAGATGTCAGACAGATTAATAGGAAAAATCTTAACTAAATGTAAGTCATTCGGTAAGAAGTGACTTAAAGGCTCTTGTCCAACCACTGTTTCAGTTGGTGTTGTGGTCTTCAGTCGTGAGACTGGTTTGTTGCAGCTATCCATGCTACTCAAAAAAAAAAAAAAAAAAAAAAAAAAAAAAAAAAAAAAAAAAAAAGGGGGCAAATGGCCCTGAGCACTATGGGACTCAAATGCTGTGGGTATCAGTCCCCTAGAACTTAGAACTACTTAAACCTAACTAACCTAAGGACATCACACACATCCATGCCCGAGGCAGGATTCGAACCTGCGACCGTAGCAAACGCGCGGTTCCGGACTGCAGCGCCTAGAACCACGTGGCCACCGCAGTCGGCCATATCCATGCTAGTCTATCCTGTGCAAGCTTCTTCATTTCTCAGTACCTACTGCAACCTACAGCCTTCTGAATCTACTTAGTGTATTCATCTCTTGGTATCCCTCTACGATTTTTACCCTCCACGCTGCCCTCCAATACTAAATTGGTGATCCCTTGATGCCTCAGAACATATCCTACCAACCGATCCCTTCTTCTAGTCAAGTTGTGCCACAAACTCCTCTTCTCCCCAATTCTGTTCAACACCCCCTCATTAGTTATGTGATTTACCCATCTAATCTTCAGCATTCTTCTGTACCACCACATTTCGAAAGCTTCTATTCTCTTCTTGTCCAAACTATTTATCGTCCATGTTTCACTTCCATACATGGCTACACTCCATACAAACACTTTCAGAAACGATCTCCTGACCCTTATATCTATACTCGAACAAATTTCCCTTCTTCAGAAACGCTTTCCTTGCCATTGCCAGTCTACATTTTATACCCACTCTACTTCGACCATCATCAGGTATTTTGCTCCCCAAATATCAAACCTCCTTTACTATTTTAAGTAGTTCATTTCCTAATCTAATTCCCTCAGCATCACCCAACTTAATTCGACTACATTCCATTATCCTCGTTTTATTTTTGTTTATGTTCATCTTATATCCTTCTTTCAAGACATCGTCCATTACGTTCAACTGCTCTTCCAAGTCCTTTGCTGTCTCTGACAGAATTACAATGTTATCGGCGAACCTCAAAGTTTTTATTTCTACTCCATGGATTTTAATACCTGCTCCGAATTTTTCTCTTGTTTCCTTTACTGATTGCTCAATATACAGATTGAATAACATTGCGGAGAGGGTACAACCCTATCTCACTCCCTTCTCAACCCCTGCTTCCTTTCATGTCCCTCGACTCTTATAACTGCCATCTGGTTTCTGTACAAATTGTAAATAGCCTTTCGCTCCCTGTATTTTACCCCTGCCACCTTCAGAATTTGAAAGAGAGTATTCCAGTCAACATTGTCAAAAGCTTTCTCTAACTCTACAAATGCTAGAAACGTAGGTTTGCCTTTCCTTAATCTATCTTATAAGATAAGCCGTAGGGTCATTATTGCCTCACGTGTTCCAATATTTCTACGGAATCCAAACTGATCTTCCCCGAGGTCGGCTTCTACCAGTTTTTCCATTCGTCTGTAAAGAATTCAAGTTAGTATTTTGCAGCCGTGACTTATTAAACTGATAGTTCAGTAATTTTCACATCTGTCAAAACCTGCTTTCTTTGGGATTGGAATTATTATATTCTCCTTGAAGTCTTGGGATATTTGGCCTGTTTCATACATCTTGCTCACCAGATGGTAGAGTTTTGTCAGGAATGGCTCTCCCAAGGCTGTCAGTAGTTCTAATGGAATGTATCGTTTTCCCGAGGGCATGTAACTTCACTGTATGATTAAATGATGATGGCGTCCTCTTGGGTAAAATATTCAAAAATGGCTCTGAGCACTATGGGACTCAACTGCTGTGGTCATAAGTCCCCTAGAACTTAGAACTACTTAAACCTAACTAACCTAAGGACAGCACACAACACCCAGCCATCACGAGGCAGAGAAAATCCCTGACCCCGCCGGGAATCGAACCCGGGAACCCGGGCGTGGGAAGCGAGAACGCTACCGCACGACCACGAGATGCGGGCCGGTAAAATATTCCGGAGGTAGAATAGTCCCCCATTCGGATCTCCGGGCGGGGACTACTGAAGAGGACGTCGTTATCAGGAGAATGAAAACTGGCGCTCTACGGATCGGAGTGCGGAATGTCAGATCCCTTAATCGGGCAGGTAGGTTAGAAAATTTAAAAAGGGAAATGGATAGGTTAAAGTTATATATAGTGGGAATTAGTGAAGTTCGGTGGCAGGAGGAACAAGACTTTTGGTCAGAGGGTTATAAATACAAAATCAAATAGGGGTAATGCAGAAGTAGGTTTAATAATGAATAAAAAATAGGAGTACGGGTAAGCTACTACAAACAGCATAGTGAATGCATTATTATGGCCAAGATAGACACGAAGACCACGCCTACTACAGTAGTAAAGTTTATATGCAAACTAACTCTGCAGAAGACGAAGAAATTGATTAAATGTATGATGAGATAAAAGAAATTATTCAGGTAGTGAAGGGGGACGAAAATTTAATAGTCATGGGTGACTGGAATTCAATAGTAGGAAAAGGAAGAGAAGGAAACGTAGTAGGAGAATATGAATGAGGGCTAAGAAATGAAAGAGGAAGCCGCCTGGTAGAATTTTGCACAGGGCATAACTTAATCATTGCTAACACTTGGTTCAAGAATCATGAAAGAAGGTTGTATACATGGAAGAACCCTGGAGACACTAGAAGATATCAGATAGATTATATAATGGTAAGACAGAGATTTAGGAACCAGGTATTAAATTGTAAGACATTTCCAGGGGCAGATGTGGACTCCGACCACAATCTATTGGTTATGAACTGTAGATTAAAACTGAAGAAACTGCAAAAAGGTGGGAATTTAAGGAGATGGGACCTTGATAAACTGAAAGAACCAGAGGTTGTACATGGTTTCAGGGAGAGCATAAGGGAACAATTGACAGGAATGGAGGAAAGAAATACAGTAGAAGAAGAATGGGTAGCTTTGAGGGATGAAATAATGAAGGCAGCATAGGACCAAATAGGTAAAAAGACGAGGGCTAGTAGAAACCCTTGGGTAACAGAAGAAATATTGAACTTAATTGATGAAAGGAGAAAATATAAAAATGCAGTAAATGAAGCAGGCAAAAAGGAATACAAACGTCTCAAAAAAAAAAAAAAATGAGATCGACAGGAAGTGCAAAATGGCTAAGCAGGGATGGCTAGAGGACAAATGTAAGGTTGTAGAGGCTTATCTCACTAGGGGTAAGATAGATACTGCCTACAGGAAAATTAAAGAGATCTTTGGAGAAAGGAGAACCACTTGCTTGAATATCAAGAGCTCAGATGGAAACCCAGTTCTAAGCAAAGAAGGGAAAGCAGAAAGATGGAAGGAGTATATAGAGGGTCTATACAAGGGCGATGTACTTGAAGACAATATTATGGAAATGGAAGAGGATGTAGATGAAGATAAAATGAGAGATACGATACTGCGAGAAGAGTTTGACAGAGCACTGAAAGTCCTAAGTCGAAACAAGGCCCCGGGAGTAGACAACATTCCATTAGAACTACTGATGGCCTTGGGAGAGCCAGTCCTGACAAAACTCTACCATCTGGTGAGCAAGGTGTATGAGGAAGGCGAAATACTCTCAGAGTTTAAGAAAAATATAATAATTCCAATCCCAAAGAAAGCAGGTGTTGACAGATGTGAAAATTACCGAACTATCAGTTTAATAAGTCACAGCTGCAAAATATTAACGCGAATTCTTTACAGACGAATGGAAAAACTGATAGAAGCCGATCTCGGGGAAGATCAGTTTGGATTCCGTAGAAATTTTGGAACACGTGAGGCAATACTGACCCTACGACTTATCTTGGAAGAAAGATTAAGGAAAGGCAAACCTACGTTTCTAGCATTTGTAGACTTAGAGAAAGCTTTTGACAATGTTGATTGGAATACTCTCTTTCAAATTCTGAAGGTGGCAGGGGTAAAATACAGGGAGCGAAAAGCTATTTACAATTTGTACAGAAAGCAGATGGCAGTTATAAGGGTCGAGGGGTACGAAAGGGAAGCAGTGATTGGGAAGGGAGTGAGACAGGGTTGTAGCCGCTCCCCGATGTTATTCAATCTGTATATTGAGCAAGCAGTAAAGAAAACAAAAGAAAAGTGTCTTGAAAGGAGGGTATAAGATGAACATCAACAAAAGCAAAACGAGGATAATGGAATGTAGTCAAATTAAGTTGGGTGATGCTGAGGGAATTAGATTAGGAAATGTGACACAAATTAGTAAAGGAGTTTAGCTATTTGGCGAGCAATATAACTGATGAAGGTCGAAGTAGAGAGGATATAAAATGTAGACTGGCAATGCCAAGGAAAGCGTTTCTGAAGAAGAAAAATTTGTTGACATCGAGTATAGATTTAAATGTCAGGAAGTCGTTTCTGAAAGTATTTGTATGGAGTGTAGCCATGTATGGAAGTGAAACGTGGACGATAAATAGTTTAGACAAGAAGAGAATAGAAGATTTCGAAATGTGGTGCTACAGAAGAATGCTGAAGATTAGATGGGTAGATCACATAACTAATGAAGAGGTGTTGAACAGAATTTAGGAGAAGAGGAGTTTGTGGTACAACTTGACTGGAAGAAGGGATCGGTTGGTAGGACATCTTCTGAGGCATCAAGGGATCACCAATTTAGTATTGGAGGGCAGCGTGGAGGGTAAAAATCGAAGAGGGAGACCAAGAGATGAATACACTAAGCAGATTCAGAAGGATGTAGGCTACTGTAGGTACTGGGAGATGAAGAAGCTTGCTCAGGATAGAGTAGCATGGAGAGCTGCATCAAACCAGTATCTGGACTGAAGACAACAACAACAACATTGTTCATTAATCTGGGATCCCTACCAGATGGGACAGATAGAAGAGATAGAGAATAGAGAAGGTCCAACGAAGAACGGCGCGTTTCGTCACGAGATCTTTCAGTCGGTGCAAGTGTGTAATAGAGATGCTGAACAAATTCCAGTCGCCTAGGCGTTATGCGCAACGGAGAGGTTTATAACTGAAATATCGAGAGTGCGTTGCGGAAAGAGTCGGACAACATATTAATTCTTCTGGCACACATCTAGCGAAATGATCACATCGTGAAAATTTGAGAAATTGGAGGTTATACATTGCCTCAGCGATACTCATTCTACCCACGCGTCATTCACGAATGGAACAGGGAGGAAGGGGATCAGTTAGTGATACCAGAAGTACTGTCCTCCACACACCATCACGTTGCTTGCAGAGTATGATCATGTAGATGGTACGGATGTAGATGTTGCGACCATTTCAAGATTATACAAATCCACTCGCTCGTCAGCGATGCAAAGTTTAACGTCACCTCCTCAAACAACAGCCGAATCTACAGTCTGCGGTGATCCGTAAAATGTGCAAATCTCAGCCCTTCTTATCCCGCTAATGTAAGGCAAAATTTCCTCTTACAAAACCTGAACCAGGCACCTCTACTCTAGCAACTTTCCCTGTCTTGTTCCCATCAATGCATGTAACTGTTATCGTACCATCGTCCTTGCCGGATACGGTGGCCAAGCGGTTCTAGGCGCTTCAGTCCAGAACCGCGCGACTGCTACGGTCGCAGGGTCGAATCCTGCCTCGGGCATGAATGTGTGTGATGTCATTAGGTTATTTAGGTTTAAATAGCTCTAAGGGACTTTGATCTCAGATGTTAAGTCCCATAGTGCTCAGGGCCATTGGAACCATTTGAACCATCGTCCTTCAGAATAACCACCATTTCCTCCATTTCGGAGGATCTCTAGAGCTCAAACAACAGCAGCATGAATATTGATACCGTCAGAGACACAATCTCAACATCACGGCGACCACATACATATCTTCAGCACATTCTTAATTACATCGGTTGCCGTTCATGTGGTATTTATTAAAAGTTATAATACCGATTGTGTTACCAAGTGAAAAATGTTCGGCATGGGGCTGAAATACTATTAAAAAGAGAAAAAAGATTTTCTCTGTGCAACTTAGTGTCATGACGCATACTCTTTACTATTGTGTAATGCTTTGTTTGCTCTACAATACCGGCTAATGGCGGATGTGTAGAAATATAGATGCATCGAAGCGTGTGCCATCTGGCCCACCGTGTCAGCAGTTATCTGCTCTTAACAAGTTATCGCCGTCCTCTGATTCACTGGCACAGCACACCAATTGCCACCAAACACCGCCACAAGTGGCGTTTGGGCTTCGCGGAAACACGACAGCTGACAAACGCTGCGGACGCGCTCTCTCTCTGCTTTCACACAAAACACTCACACACACGCACACACACACACACACACACACACACACAGAGAGAGAGAGAGAGAGAGAGAGAGAGAGAGAGAGAGAGAATAACGAGTTTTAACAAGCTTGAAACGAGCTATATACACCGTACGTGTAGTGCGATAAGATAGCTAGAAAAGTACTTTGCAATGCTTGCACGCTGCGCACAACAGTGTATCGTACAAGAGTCTGTGTTTGTCAACCTAATGTGAGTGACGTAGTCCGTCAAAAGCCAAGCATCTGCAGCGACGAATGACACAGCGAAATCCACTCGAATGCAAACAAAAATCCGAAAACCGGAATCAAGATTTGTTAAGTGGCTGTTTTGGGCTTACGATTATACAGATGTAATTGTAATGAAACAGCTATTATCCTCATTTCAAACAGAAAACAGAAATTTTTTGAGTCTTTTGCCAAATATAGCATTCGTCCATATTTCACGTAACGAAAACTTATGTTAACGTCAGGGCGAACTGTCCTCCTAATGAAATATCGACAGCTGTCCTTACGTTATATGTCACAGTCGATTTTTTTTTACACATCTAGTTCCGTAGCACCAAATTGAGGCGCAAATCTTCAGGGTCGTGGAACGTGTCACTACGTGAAATTAAAACAGACAGAAAATAACACATAAAATAAAATGTTTATATAAACGCAATCAACAATATAAGACAGGAATCAGCTTAATTTTTAAAGGAACTCCTCGACAGAATAGAAGAAGTGACCCACGAGGAAACTCTTCAGTTTAATTTCGAAAGCGCATGGATTACTGCTAGGATTTTTGAATTCTTGTGGTAGCTTACTGTAAATGCATGCAGCAGTATACTGCACACCTTTCTGCGCAAGAGTCAAGGAAGTGCGGTCGAAATGCAGATTGGATTTCTGCCTAGTATTATCCGAGTGAAAGTTGCTAATTCTTGCGAATAAGCTGATATTGTTAACAAGATACGACATTAAAAAATATGTATATTCAGAGGCCTATGTCACAATACCCAGACTAGTGCACAGGAGCCAACAAGAGACTCACGAAATTACGAAAGTCATGCCCGAGCCGCCTGTTTCTGAGCCGAAAATACCCTTTGAGAATGGGAAAAGCGGTCCCCTAAAATATACCACCACAAGTCATAAGAGAATGAAAATAAGCAGAATAGACTACTTTTCGTGACGAACTACCTCTCCTAGTTAAGGAACAAGAGTGGCAGGATGTTTATAGTGCTGATAACATAGATGTTCAAAAATGGTTCAAATGGCTCTGAGCACTATGGGACTTAACATCTGAGGTCATCAGTCCCCTAGAACTTAGAACTACTTAAACCTAACTAACCTAAGGACATCACACACATCCATGCCCGAGGCAGGATTCGAACCTGCGACCGTAGCGGTCGCGCGGTTCCAGACTGAACCGCTCGGCCACTTCGGCCGGCCAACATAGATGTTAACTATAATGTTTTCCTTAACACATTTCTTATGCTCTTTGAAATTGCTTTTAGTTATAACGTTCTAAACAGGGTACTAGCACTAAAAGGTAGCCTGGGTGACTGACTGGTGGGATAATGATATCATGGTAGAACGAAGTGAGAATTATATCAAATTGTTGGAAGTAGTCACAATCGAACTACAGTAGCCCATTACAAACAGTACTGGAAGGTGCTTAAAAATATTGGTTCAAATGGCTCTGAGCACTATGGGACTCAACTGCTGAGGTCATTAGTCCCCTAGAACTTAGAACTAGTTAAACCTAACTAACCTAAGGACATCACAAACATCCATGCCCGAGGCAGGATTCGAACCTGCGACCGTAGCGGTCTTGCGGTTCCAGACTGCAGCGCCTTTAACCGCACGGCCACTTCGGCCGGCTTTAAAAATATTATTAAGGAGGCAAAGAGTATGTGGTACGCAGATATAGTAGCTAATTCACAGGATAAAATTAAACCGATATGGTCAGCCGTGAAGGAAGAGTCTGGTCAACAGCACAAGGCCGAAGATATAAAGTCAGTTTATCGTAGAAATGTTTCTTTTAGTGATAAGTCGGATATATGTACAATATCTAACAATCACTTTCTGAAAATAGCTGGTGAATTACATAAAAACTTAAACTACTGGCCATTAAAATTGCTACACCAAGAAGAAATGCAGATGATAAACGGGTATTCACTGAACAAATATATTATACTAGAACTGACATGTGATTACATTATCACGCAATTTGGGTGCATAGTTCCTGAGAAATCAGTACCCAGAACAACCAACTCTGGCAGTAATAACGGCCTTGATACGCCTGGGCATTGAGTCAAACAGAGCTTGGATGGCGTGTACAGGTACAGCTGCCCATGCAGCTTCAACACGATACCACAGTTCATCAAGAGTGACTGGCGTATTGTGACGAGCCAGTTCCTCGGCCACCATTGACCAGCCGTTTTCAATTGGTGAGAGATCTGGAGAATGGGCTGGCCAGGGCAGCAGTAGAACATTTTCTGTGTGCAGAAAGGCCCGTACAGGACCTGCAGCATGCCGTCGTGCATTATCATGCTGAAATGTGGGGTTTCGCAGGGATCGAATGAAGGGTAGAGCCACGGGTCGTAACACATATTAAATGTAACGTCCACTGTTCATAGTGCCATCAATGCGAACAAGAGGTGACCGAGACGTGTAACCAATGGCACACCATACCATCACGCCGGATGATACGCCAGTATGGCGATTACGAATACAAGCTTCCAACGTGCGTTCACCGCGATGTCACCAAACACGGATGCGACCATCATGATGCTGTAAACAGGACCTGGATTCATCCGAAAAAATGACGTGTTGTCATTCGTGCACCCAGGTTCGTCGTTGAGTACACTATCGCAGACGCTCCTGTCTGTGATGCAGCGTCAAGGGTAACCGCAGGCATGGTCTCCGAGCTGATAGTCCATGCTGCTGCAAACGTCGTCGAACTGTTCGTGCAGATGGTTGTTGTCTTACAAACGTCCCCATCTCTTGACTCAAGGATCGAGACGTGGCTGCACGATCCGTTGCAGCCATGCGGATAAGATGCCTGTCATCTCGACTGCTAGTGATACGAGGTCGTTGGGATCCAGCACGGCGTTCGTTATTACCCTCCTGAACCCACCGATTCCATATTCTGCTAACAGCCATTGGATCTCGACCATTGCGAACAGCAGTGTCGCGATACGATAAACCGCAATCGTGATAGGCTACAATCCGACCTTTATCAAAGTCGGAAACGTTATGGAACGCATTTCTCCTCCTTACACATCACAACAACGTTTCACTAGGTAACGCCGGTCAACTGCTGTTTGTGTATGAGACATCGGTTGGAAACGTTTCTCATGTCAGCACGTTGTAGGTGTCACCACCGGCGCCAACCTTGTGTGAATGCTCTGAAAAGCTAATCATTTGCATATCACAGCATGTTCTTCTTGTCGGTTAACTTTCGCGTCTGTAGCACGTCATCTTCGTGATGTAGCAATTTTAGTGGTCAGTAGTGTAGATTCTACAGGGAATCATATAACTTTCTCGGAAAATGCCTTCCCAAGATTGTAACACTTTGACACTGACAATCGAAGACTGACTCAATAATTAAATCACAAGACGAAGGAGTCTCATGGGTACGATGGGGTATCTAGTAGGATATTAAAGTACTGTGCTGTACATTTTAGTCCTGTACTTAACCATATCTGTAATTTTTCCTTTAGGAATGGTCAGTTTACTGAAAGATTAAAGTAGTCAGTAGTAAAGCCGCTTCATAAAAAGGGAGAAAGGGATAATGTAGACAATTTTAGACCTATTTCCATGCTAAAAGTGTTTGCTAAAGTTATTGAACAGGCCGTGTATGTAAGGGTAATTGATCATTTCATTTCGCATAACTTGCTGACAAATTTACAGTTTGGTTTTAGAAGTGGTTTAACTACTGGAAATGCTATATTTTCTTTTCTCTGTGAGATACTGGATACATTAAACAAAAGGCTTCGAATGCTAGGCATTTTTTAAAAATTTAACTAAGGCATTTGACTGCGTTGATTAAGTAATATTGCTCCAGAAGTTGGACCATTACGGAATATGGGGAGTAGCTTACAACTGTTCACCTCTTACTTTAAGAACAGACAGCAAAAGGTCATTCTGCACTGTAATGAGAATGGCTGTGATGTGGGATCCGAGAGGGGCACGGTTAGATGAATGGGTGGGGGGGGGGGGGGGAGGGGGGGAGGCGTAAGGTTAGGGACGGGGTGCCGAGGGATCAGTGCTGGGGACGCTCCTGTTCGTTATTTATATAAATTATATGCCTACTAGTATTACAAATGACTCTAAAATATTTCTGTTTGCTGATGACACTAGTTTGGTTGTAAAGGATGTTGTGTGCAACATTGGAATTGTTTCTAATAGTGCATTCATGACTAACGTCATGGTTCGTAGAAAATAAGCTAACGTTTATAGTAAGATTCAGGTATTGCAATTTCGAAAACACAATTCAACAAAACCTGACGTTTTACTTACAGAAAAAGGAGCATATGATTAGCGAAACTGAACAATTCAAATTTCTACGTGTTGAGATAGATAGAAAACTGTCGTGCAAAGCCCACGTTCAGTATCTTGTTCAAAGACATAATGTTGCCATTCTTACTATTACAATAGTAAAAAAAGTTAAGTTGTGGCGCATATTAAAGTCTCATTTCCTCAAATACTTGGTTACTGTTCGTAATTAGCTGTTATAGCGACCTGGTAGAGCTAGGAATGCCACAGTTTTCTGTGCATCACACTGCAAATCATCGCAATCACACAGAAAGTAGGCCCACCAAAATAATTACACTACACATTCAAACACTGAAACTCACTGTAGTACTTATGTACAGTCGTGCTCAAAAGTATCCGAACGACCTGAATTGCATTTCGCCTGATTCCCATGCAACCCTTATAACGCAGCCGTCTAGCAGCTCCTCTAATCGCTCTTTGGCACAGACGTTGGACTATTGAAAATAGTTCCAACAAGTCACTACGAGAAAACTCTGCTCTGTATCGCAATAACTCAAGATATAAAGTAATACCACGTTACTACAGATATCAGGGAACACCTTTACCACAGATAAAACTGTCCTTAAGCCTTGTAAGCTCACATTTATTGCAATAAATGATATACCTGAAATGTTACGACTCTCATTATTACGTCAGACAGGTAACGCACGTAGTACGTTCGTCGTATTCATGATTTCCTCTTTAAAAAAAAATACCGCACTTGTTATTTAACATAAAATGACATTAAAAATTTACGTTATTCACTAGAAGCTAGTCGCGAATATGTATGAACTTAAAATGACACGACGAACCGTCTCCTTCTGCATATGGATTCAAACCCAGGTCATGTAGACTAACATTTAGTGACTGACGGAAACTAACAGTCATTCCTGACTAGGCATGCAGAGAGTGATATACCTCGATCTTAGACAGTATCAGTTAGCAAGTATCAACGTTAAATAACATAACGTAAGCATTTTTAACGGACGCAAATTCCTACCCAGCATCTATTGTCCCTGTTAACGAATATCGCAGGACTCCAACCCGGCACCTATCACTGTTATATTCTAGAGAAAACGAACGTTAAATATGGGTTTGTTACACCAGCAGCGACATGTGAGCATGTTTGTACTAGAAATAATATGACGAAGAGTCCAGTGCTGACTGGGAATCGAACCCCACACATATCGTTGTTGACAACACACAAAGAGACGTCAGCTACCGCATTTTTCTCCACCATCTGCTCGTAATAACATCCTTGAACTTACAGTGATCTCTCAAATAGTTCTGTGTCTCACTGGGAGTCAAAAACGTCAGATATAGTTAGTGTTGACAGCGAATGAAAATGCATTAAGAATCAAAATTATTATCCACCAGCAGATAGGTGATCTGATGCTAGATCTTGATAATACACAATGAGAACTTTAGTGCCAGGCCAGGATTCGAACCCATTCACGTGCAATATGTGGAGATGTTGAGGAATCTGCAGTTTTGAACAAACAACAAATTGTAGTCCAGCTGTATTGTCACGAAGGGATCAAATTCCGCGTTAAGGGTGGTCTGAGTTGCATTCCCAGTTCAGAACCAATTTTATCGACATACAAAAGCACAAATAAAATATGTAATAAGTGTCCTGTGACCCTACATAGCATTTGTTTCGTCACTAGAAATAAATAACTAGTATAAGAAAGGTTTTTGGTGATAGAGTTCAAACATTGCACAGCTCCTGACTATATTGTGGTTCAACCTAACGGCTACTTAGTAGAGAAGGAATATCATGTTTAATGTGAATTTCAGACCACAATGCCATTATACCTTCTTCACTTGGCGTATCCAGAAGAGAATAAAATCTGTCTCTCCCTATTAAATATCATAGGCAGAAGTTGGAATCGAACCCAGACCATCATCATAGGAATCTTTCATCAACCCAACAGACCACCAAAACCTTTTCTCAGTGGATCACTTTTCTATCATAACACCGTTGCGGCACACTCGATGAGAATTCTGACACACAGGCTCCCTGTAGTGGTTTGCAGCACGTTCAGTACATTCATTTACTTGGTTGACCGAATCGCCATGAACTAACTGCCTTGGAACAAGTGCATACATTCGACTCTATTTTGTAATCACCGAAATAAAATCACATAACTGCCACCTACACAGAACTGCCAACAGTGTAGGATAAAGAAATTTAAATAGGAAGTGTTCCTTTCCATTTCAGCTACTCTATTGCGCTATCTGTTTGTTGAAAACGTCGTGCAGTGCAAAAGAAAAGCTGTAACTGTCTGTCTCTCAGAAGTCTAGATCCGACCATATGCATTATCTCACGGCACTGTGGAATGCGGAAGTTCTGGAGGAACTGTTGTTGACCTCTGGAGCTACTGTAGCTACATGACAGCTAACAGCGTAACAGTAAGCGTCGTGCATCATAGATAAGACGTCGCGAGTTCTATTACATGTGCTGCTACATTTTTTTAAAATGCAATTCTGCTGTCTGCTTAAGTTATCAATTTAATGGAACTTTGAACATAATTGCCTTCACTTCTCAATGCAAAATAGCCGCACGTGGAAAAAGGGTTAACTTCTGCAACATTTTGTTCTATTCAGGTTTGATGGACGGCCAGGCAGCAGATGCATCTCGAAGCTTTTGTATTATGTATGGGGAGAGCGCATCGTGCCAAAATAGTCAGAAAAGTATTTTCTACATTAGCTGTCGTCTAGTAGTGGCATTTTATTCTTCTTGACAACTTTAACTCAGAACAAGTTTTCTACATGCACATAATTAATAAACTGCATGTGCATTGTCAGACTGTTATAGATAACATCAGAGGATTCGCATATATGGTTGATAATTAATTTCTCTCTCATGTTTAGTATTGTTTTAACAACACTAAAAGAAACCTTACGAAAATTGTGCACTGTATTATAAGAAATCAAATAAAACTTCCCACAATAACCTTACGACAAAAGTCTGTTTTAATAAAACTGAGAATCTGTACACAAGCGTGCCTCTATTGGCACGAATTAGTAAAATACTACTCACTTAGATTTCGATTGGGTCTGTGTTTAATTGGTATGCAGTGTCATACTCAATACGTATGCAAATGTGGCATTTCATAAATAAAGTTATGAATTCCTAGAAACCCAAAATTTGCTTGTCAGCAACGGAAAGAGGCGTTACTTGTTGAGCAGCATTATAAGTTTTTTACCATTGCACTATGAACTGAAAGTATTTTCTTGCGATTTCCTTATCGATGTTTGATCTGACTGCTTGTAGCTCTTTCACAGAAGGGATAAAAACGCTACAGTCAGCGAGACTTGAACCACGATTCATTACAGTCGCTTTTTCACAGGTCAGCACGACACCACAGAGCTAGCAAAGAGGTATGTGTTTGGCCTTCCTCTTACGAGGCCAATGGTGGCTAGAACTCGTAAACCGCTATTTAAAGGAAGGCCGAGAGTAGTTGCGATTTTTACGTGCAACGACTTTCCTGGGCTGAAAACCGTAAATTTACAATCTTTCGTTACACCTCAAGCGATAACAACTCAGATTATTCAATTGAAATCACAGGAAAAATCAAGTGAATTTTCAGGCTTAATTCCGTGCACACCAGGAAGTAACTCGTCGATCACAGAGTTGCCAAACATACCTTGCCTTGTTGCCAAATCTCAGCTACAGTACCAGCAGGAAGAAGACGAACCGATGTGATCCCACAACAGGCTGGGAAGTGACCATAGCTGGCGTCTCAAAGACGCGGCTGCTACGGCCTGGAATATGTAATGCGTCTGATTTGCGTTTCTGTAACTAGGTTTAGGGACTGGAGCGTAGTTACTACGAATACTCAGAACTGACTGCAAACTAAGCATCATAAATCAGTTTCTCTCATAGTTGTTTTTATATTTCTTTCCTAAATGTACTCAAAACAAAGAAACTCATTCATGGACGTTTTCGAGCCTCACCAATAGTCGAGAACTACAAAGAGATAATAATAAAAAAGAATGTGTGTGCGTGTGTGTGTGTGAGAAGAGAGAGGGGGAGAGAGATAGACGAAAATAAAAAAGAATGAGAGAGAGAGTAAAAAAATTTTATAAAGAAATTGAATACCGGTATGTAAAGAAATCTTTCATTAAAATGACACGTTCCACATCATTACGAAATGTCGTATTCATGATCTATGGAACAAGTATTAATCTGATCTAATCTAATCATATCATATTGCTACCTAGCCGTGAAGACTCATGAATTACCGAAATTTTCGCCAATATTAGTAACCAAATCTAAACTTGAAAATAAAAGACTCCTATCAAGACCCTTTCATCCCCGTTAACTAACCACGAAAGATGTCTGATATACCTCCATTCAGAAGTAAGGAAGTGTGTATGCATTTAAAGATGAAGCGCATGATGTGAAGTTCTGTGACGACGATAAGGAACCCAACACGTAATCGGATTGTTAACTAAGTAAAATCAAATGTTATGTATCGGTTTTTCTTACCAGCTGCTAGGCGTTTGAATCTAAAATAAGGATACAAATATTTGTGCTTGGGTGACAATCGAACCGCACTCCTATCGTCCTTCTTTATCGTCCACGAATATAGCTTAAGTATCAATTGCTTACTCACTAACAGTAAGATGCGTGCGTGTTTGACCAGAACTTGTTGGCGATACATGAACAGACATTAAAAATAAACGTTAATTTTCACTAGCAGGCCGTTGTGCACGTGATAGGGCTTGAAATGAAATTATGAATATTTTTGTACTGGATCAGGAATCGGACCCACATACTTACCTTCGGAGGAGACCTAGAGCTGATTGCAGTCTTGGAAAAAGGAACGAAATGATTGAACTATACTGTTCCGAGAGATTCAGATCCTCGAAAGGGGAGATACGAATTCGAATCACAGTCCAGCACCAAATTTTTCAGAGTCTCTAGTTCAATCAAGTACAAGTAAAATAAGAGGCGTGTTCCTTTAAATGTCTATCGGTTCATCAAATCCCGAAGTAAACCGGCTCTGTGCAGCTGGGAATGAAGTAACGTGATGTTTAATGCGGATTCTGGATTATAACGTCTTTCTCTTGAGGTTACCAGAGGTAAAGTAAATCTGTTTGTGCCTCTTAAAAGTAAATGCCTGAACCCACGCATTGCACTTGTGATAGTTCGTTCCACCAGACCACTGTGGCCACATTTCGCAGCCCCAGGAGTGTGCTGTAACGGATGATGTGCTTAGCTTACAAAATTAGTCACTGTGGAAAAAACGCGAGTCTATTCAATGGTTAAGTAGAAGCAAGCTACTGACGTGGAGATTATGCTATTCTCACGTCAGCAGGATGTAAAGACTCTTCTAGGCATCACAGCCTCGATGCGAAGCCATTTTGAAATTTTCAATAATTAGGGAAATTTCTTAGTTGGAGAAAATCCACTGTGAAGTGTGAAGTTACCGGATAATTCGCTTATTACCGTCATTATTATTATCATTTTCTTCATTCCGCTGCTGGAACGCGTGTTTGCAGATCGTTTAAGGCCTTTTGGTCATTATAGAAGTAGTTGCCCAACAACAGGTTCTTTCCCTGTCTACGGGATCCTTTTCTTGTTAATATTAAACATCAGAAATTACTCGTAGATTACATTAAAACTAAAGTAATTGATGAAGACGTTACTTGATAACAAGAACGCGCTGCCTTTCTTCATTTACTTGCGCATAGAAATGGCTGTCGAATACTGCCAAACCAAAAGCCATAAGTACACTGTATCAGTAATTTCTGTGTGTATGCAGTGCATACAGATTGTAGAATTTAGTGGTGATCTCTCTTCCACTTCATTACAGGCCCTGGGCAGTGCAACATCATACTGGCAACAGTAATGTGCTTATACTGGCAACCTCACTGTTCGTTTTACCTGAAATTGTAATCATTTAAATAAAACAGCATGACCTTCCAGTGGGAGACATTTCGTCCCCCTTTTCCTTCTGTGAAATTTGTTAGTAAGCTTTTTGCCCTCCAACCAGCGAAATGCGGCAGAGTACGGCCGGTAAACGATTCACAAACCATGATTTAGTGCCGTTAAGACGATTTCTTTAAACATTGGCTTAGCTGAAGGAATTTAGTTTTTTCTTAAATCGTCTTATGCAGCAACGTTCACAGATATCTCAAATAGGAAAAGCTCTTTATCCAGGTACGAAGGATGTAAAGCAAACTTCCCACAATTTGTGTCAGGTTGATGTTTTCGTCTGATAGCACTGCGTAAGTATTTTGTCTAAGAGGTATCACAAGTAGTGCTCCTGTAGCTGTGGGAATCATTGGTTGAAAACGAGTTTAACACCAGTGGGTACAGCACTGCTAAATATTCAAAATGATTATCAATCTAAGTCTGAGTTCATCCACAAACTGTGGCGTATTTATAATATTGAAGCTAGACTGTGCATCCTAGTCTTCCTTGAGTGGGCATCTGAAGGCGTTGACACACACATATACAATACAATGAATACTTCGAAAGCTATAGTTAACGTTGCTCTCATAAACTAATTTTGTTTTTTTAATTCTTCTGGTTCTTAAGCGTGCAATATGTGTCGTAGATACAGTCTTTGAGAAAAAAACTGACCGCCGAGTCGTCCACGTAAGGTGGACAATACAGTCATGCTCCCCTCTGAATTCCATGTTCGGCAATATGCTCGATCTGGCAACATTGTAGACTGCTACACTTCCCGGAGAAACTCTTGACTGCAGGCTGAGTACATCACTTTTGTTTACGACCGTAGTCTTGAGGTAAAACGCGAGACTAGCTACTACGATGTCTGGTAACCAAAAGCAAATGTCGCCAAAATTTTTATCGTCCCTTTCCTCCCGGTGCTGAAGCTATGAGTATAATTCAAGCGAATCTACAATATATTTCGCTTTCTGACTCATTGGTAATAACAGCTTGGATCAACAATATTTTAGCGAGAGATTTCTTGGCTGACCATCTGTCTCTGAACACCACATGCGTCTGAGTTCTCTGGGACCCGTCTGCTGCCTACCGGTGGGGTCTGAGGCACTGCGCTGCCTCGCCTTCTGCTAGCAACACCTGCTCCACTCCTCACTCTCAACGGTGTAAAAGCTTTAATGTTGTTGAGTGGTGACTAATAAAATCTGTCTACGATTTGTGTTTCACACTCGATAGCAATGGAGTCACAAAACCGTTTTTATTTTATGAGTATTTTATTACACTAGTATTCAATACATCAATGTGGCACAGGATGAATTTCATTGTTTCTGATCCAGTGTGCTATAATTAAAGCGTCACATCCTGTTCTTTTTCCTTTCACAGGAGATTCTTCAAATAATTTATTTTTGTCATGGATTCATGCGTGTTAGTCAAGGCACAGAGAGTAAATGCAATGTAATGTGTTTGGTTTCTTTCTTTGATGTCCTATGGTAAATAGATGCGAAACATTGTGTCAATACCTTTCCGAACCTGCTCTATAGCTACTAAGGCAAATTGCTTGTTTTGAGGTCCATACATTAAATAATGGAGAAGTGAACGCTGTTCAAAAGTAATATTTAAAATATCCAATTGGCTTTAAGGCGACAAAATTGCCCATATTTGAAGCTACCCAGAGAAATATTAAGTTGCTAGAGCCACTGTTAGCAAATGTCTGCAGAGAGTCCCTAATTGCTACTGTGGAAATTTAGCATAGAGGTCCCGTAGTAACCAAGAGGTTCCTTTCCTTATCACCCTGGCATGTGAATCTTAAGTGAAGAACAATACTGAATTTCGTTTTGTTGATCGATGACCATTAATACTACTTACTGGGTCGAACTACCAAGAGGATTTGATATGTAAAGGTTTTCTCCTGATTTCGTTACTGAATTTTTTCTGGAGGTTTGCGGCCCCATAAAGCAAATCAGAAAAAAAAGCTCGCACACACTGGCCCCTACCTTGGTGAGAACTGACAACTCCTTGAACCATTGCAACATGAGACAGGGGCGGTAACACAGGGCTACAGACATACTGCTGCCAGCACGCCATTCTCATCATGGTGTTAGTCGCTCAGCCTCATAATGCATCGTGAAAGGTAATAAAAGTTGTCACTTATGTGAAGAATAGCATTTCTTTAGCCAAAAAATTGAGTTTTCTGTCTCAGTGTCTTAGATTACATGAGGATTATATAGCACGAGTGATTCAAATGGAAAGGGAGTATCAAGTAAATTTAGCGAGTCAGTCCAGTACCATACGTGGAAGTGATTGCACTGTCACAGTGTTGCCAAATGTTTGTGACGATGTTGCTAATTCTCAGCTGTGCTAGGAACAGCTCTGTAGCGTTATGGGAGGAGAATCCCGTGCTCTTGTCTTAGGAGTATATGGAGAGGATGCGCAGGGTTTGGTTAATATGCAGCGTTTTCTCCTACCAGTTGTGTCAAACATTCAGGCGTGTAATCTTCCATCACGATTACAGTTTCCCACAAAATATATACAAATAAAACACTTACCTTGTTATTTTGTGGCAAAAGATTATTTCAGTACAATAAAAAGTCTTTGGAAATCAACTTTGCCCGCCTGTCACGAAAAGTTAGATAACAAACACTTTGCATCTCTAAATCGATTACATCTATGTGCAGTCCTGTGATCGTACAAGTAGAATTTCATGAATTGCACGAGAATGCAGAAAAATGATGTTGTGAATGGAAGCTTTAAGAAACACAGTTAACTAATTATTCTGTACCACATAATAATCAATTCATTTGAAAATTCAGAAGTGAAAAAACTAAAAATTATGCCCATTAAGACAGAAACTAAAGTTCAGATTCGGGCACTGTGCAGATCTGCGCTTTTTCATCTTCAGATCTATGCAAATAATGTTTACTAACCAGCGTATTCATTGCTTTCGTAATGTTTCCCTCTTGTTTAGTCTTCTAGTGATGAACTGGATCCACACCCATGAGTCTGATTGTTTCATTGTATCCTTCCATCTACTATCTTTGAGTGTTATTGTTCGGTGTTCAAAAACCAAAATATTATGCCTGCTCCCACGAGGCATTAAAACGCGGTCGCAAGAAGGCTAACGAATTGTAATCAAAATACAGTGAGATGCCAATTCGTATGTCATCGTGGTGTTAAGTCGACAGAAATAGTTGGGTGTTATTGCCTGCATCACCGGCGTCCCATTGTCGTCTTCTCTTATGGAGATTTTCGTATTACCCTGAACACAAGACGCCGAGATAATGTGTATATTATCCGTGACGAAACATCCCACATTCCATTCATCCTGATCCATTCGTTACGTGCATCGGCAGCAATGACTGTTAGAAAAGCTGTTGTGAGGTGACCAATAAAAATGGTAGTAATAACAAATCAGTAATCAAGGGTGTTTACTGCGTTACAGACTATTAACATAATAACCAAGAAAGGCTGAGTGTTTAATTGGCGCACTGCATAGGTGTTCTTACACTTTGTTACTGAATTCTGTTCTGGTTGTTTGCAGAGAGAAAAGAAAGAACCCTGTAGCCATACATATCGATAGTACAACGAGATATTACCTATCAATTACCCTTGTTTTACATCTTGAGACAAACATGGCGTCACCGAGCTGATATTTGAAATGCTTTTCGGTTTTCTCTCTCTGTCTCTCTCTCTCATTTTATTTTTTTTAGGAAAGCATCGAGGAAAAAGAACAGGATGTCATGCTTTAGTTATAGCACACTGGATCAGAAACAACGAAATTAATTCTGTGCCACATAGATGTATTGCATACTAGTGTAATAAAATACTCATCAAATTAAAACGGTTTTGTGACTCCATTGCTATCGAGTGTGAAACACAAATCATGCTAAGCACATCATCCGTTTCAGCACACTCCTGGGGCTGCGAAATGTGGCCACAGTGGTTGGTGGAACGAACTATCACAAGTGCAATGCGTGGGTTCAGGCATTTACTTTTAAGAGGCACAAACAGATTTACTTTACCTTTGGTAACCTCAAGAGAAAGACGTTATAATCCAGAATCCGCATTAAACATCACGTTACTTCATTCCCAGCTGCACAGAGCCGCTTTACTTCGGGAAATGACGTAGGTGAAAGTCATGGTAAACAGAAATACTGCAACCAGGAAACTTACTTACATTAGAAAATTTTATTTTTTTTATGAACCGATAGACATTTAAAGGAACAGGCCTCTTATTTTACTTGTACTTGATGGAACTAGAGGCGCTGAAAAATTTGGTGCTGGACTGTGATTCGAATTCGTATCTCCTCTTTCGAGGATCTGAATCTCTCGAACACTATAGTTCAATCATTTCTTTCCTTTTTCCAAGACTGCAATCTTCTCTAGGTCTCCTTCAAAGGTAAGTATGTGGGTCCGATTCCTGATCCAGTACAAAAATATTCATAATTTCATTTCAAGCCCTATCACGTGCACACCTGCCTGCTAGTGAAAATTAACGTTTATTTTTAATGTCTGTTCATGTATCGCCAACTATTTCTGGTCAAACACGCACGCATCTTACTGTTAGTGAGTAAGCAATTGATACTTAAGCTATATTCGTGGACGATAAAGAAGAACGATAGGAGTGCGGTTCGATTGTCGCCCAAGCACAAAAATTTGTATCCTTATTTTAGATTCAAACGCCTAGCAGCTGGTAAGAAAAACCGATACATAACATTTGATTTTACTTAGTTAACAATCCGATTACGTGTTGGGTTCCTTATCGTCGTCACAGAACTTCACATCATGCGCTTCATCTTTAAATGCATACACACTTCGTTACTTCTGAGTGGAGGTATATCAGACATCTTTCGAGGTTAGTTAACGGGGATGAAAGGGTCTTGATAGGAGTCCCAGTTTATTACAAAAACTGTCGTCTTTTATTTTCAAGTTTTTGGTTACTGATACTGGCACAAATTTCGGTAATTCATGAGTCTTCACGGCTAGGTAGCAATATGATATTATTAGATTAGATTAGATTAATACTTCTTCCATAGATCATGAATACGACATTTCGTAATGATGTGGAATGTGTCATTTTAATGAAAGATTTCTTTACATACCGGTATTCAATTTCTTTGTAAAAATTTTTTACTCTCTCCCTCATTCTTTTTTATTTTCGTCTATCTCTCTCCCCCTCTCTCTTCTCACACACACACGCACACACATTCTTTTTTTATTATTATCTCTTTGTAGTTGTCGACTATTGGTGAGGCTCGAAAACGTCCATGAATGAGTTTCTTTGTTTTGAGTACATTTAGGAAAGAAATATAAAAACAACTATGAGAGATACTGATTTATGATGCTTAGTTTGCAGTCAGTTCTGAGTATTAGTAGTAACTACGCTCCAGTCCCTAAACCTAGTTACAGAAACGCAAATCAGACGCATTACATATTCCAGGCCGTAGCAGCCGCGTCTTTGAGACGCCAGCTATGGTCACTTCCCAGCATGTTGTGGGATCACATCGGTTCGTCTTCTTCCTGCTGGTACTGTGGCTGAGATTTGGCAACAAGGCAAGGTATGTTTGGCAACTCTGTGATCGACGAGTTACTTCCTGGTGTGCACGGAATTAAGCCTAAAAATTCACTTGATTTTTCCTGTGATTTCAATTGAATAATCTGAGTTGTTATCGCTTGAGGTGTAACGAAAGATTGTAAATTTACGGCTTTCAGCCCAGGAAAGTTGTTGCACGTAAAAATCGCAACTACTCTCGGCCTTCCTTTAAATAGCGGTTTACGAGTTCTAGCCACCATTGGCCTCGTAAGAGGAAGGCCAAACACATACCTCTTTGCTAGCTCTGTGGTGTCGTGCTGACCTGTGAAAAAGCGACTGTAATGAATCGTGGTTCAAGACTCGCTGACTGTAGCGTTTTTATCCCTTCTGTGAAAGAGCTACAAGCAGTCAGATCAAACATCGATAAGGAATCGCAAGAAAATACTTTCAGTTCATAGTGCAATGGTAAAAAACTTATAATGCTGCTCAACAAGTAACGCCTCTTTCCGATGCTGACAAGCAAATTATGGGTTTCTAGGAATACATAACTTTATTTATGAAATGCCACATTTGCATACCTGTTGAGTATGGCACAACATACCAATTAAACACAGACCCAATCGAAATTTAAGTGTAGTATTTTACTAATTCGTGCCAATAGAGGCACGCTTGTGTATAGGTACTCAGTTTTATTAAAACAGTCTTTTGTCGTAAGGTTATTGTGGGAAGTTTTATTTGATTTCTCATAATACAGTACACAATTTTCGTAAGGTTTCTTTTAGTGTTATTAAAACAATACTAAACATGAGAGAGAAATTAATCATCAACGATATGTGCGAATCCTCTGATGTTATCTATAACAGTCTGACAATGCACATGCAGTTTATTGATTATGTGCATGGAGAAAACTTGTTCTGAATCAAAGGCGTCAAACAAAGTTTGAAGAAGAATAAAATGCCACTACCAGACGACAGCTAATGTAGAAAATACTTTTCTGACTATTTTGGCACGATGCGCTTTCCCCATTCATGATACAAAAGCTTCGAGATGCATCTGCTGCCTGGCCGTCCATCAAACCTGAATAGAACAAAATGTTGCAGAAGTTAACCCTTTTTCCACGTGCGGCTATTTTGCATTGAGAAGTGAAGGCAATTATGTTCAAAGTTCCATTAAATTGATAACTTAAGCAGACAGCAGAATTGCATTTTAAAAAAATGTAGCAGCACATGTAATAGAACTCGCGACGTCTTATCTATGATGCACGACGCTTACTGTTACGCTGTTAGCTGTCATGTAGCTACAGTAGCTCCAGAGGTCAACAACAGTTCCTCCAGAAGTTCCGCATTCCACGGTGCCGTGAGATAATGCATATGGTCGGATCTAGACTTCTGAGAGACAGACAGTTACAGCTTTTCTTTTGCACTGCACGACGTTTTCAACAAACAGATAGCGCAATAGAGTAGCTGAAATGGAAAGGAACACTTCCTATTTAAATTTCTTTATCCTACACTGTTGGCAGTTCTGTGTAGGTGGCAGTTATGTGATTTTATTTCGGTGATTACAAAATAGAGTCGAATGTATGCACTTGTTCCAAGGCAGTTAGTTCATGGCGATTCGGTCAACCAAGTAAATGAATGTACTGAACGTGCTGCAAACCACTACAGGGAGCCTGTGTATCAGAATTCTCATCGAGTGTGCCGCAACGGTGTTATGATAGAAAAGTGATCCATTGAGAAGAGGATTTGGTGGTCTGTTGGGTCGATGAAAGGTTCCTATGATGATGGTCTGGGTTCGATTCCACCTTCTGCCTATGATATTTAATAGGGAGAGACAGATTTTATTCTCTTCTGATTACGCCAAGGTATAATGGCATTGTGGTCTGAAATTCACATTAAACATGATATTCCTTCTCTACTAAGTAGCCGTTAGGTTGAACCACAATAAAGTCAGGAGCTGTGCAATGTTTGAATATCACCACTAACCTTTCTTATACAAGTTATTTATTTCTAGTGACGAAATAAATGCTATGTAGGTTCATAGGACACTTATTACATATTTTATTTGTGCTTTTGTATGTCGATAAAATTGGTTCTGAACTGGGAATGCAACGCAGACCGCCCTTAACGCGGAATTTGATCCCTTCGCGACAATACAGCTCGATTACAATTTGTTGTTTGTTCAAAACTGCAGATTCCTCAACATCTCCACATATTGCACGTGAATGGGTTCGAATCCTGGCCTGGCACTAAAGGTCTCATTGTGTATTATCAAGCTCTAGCATCAGATCACCTATATGCTGGTGGATAATAATTTTAATTTTTAATGCATTTTCATTCGCTGTCAACACTAACTATATCTGACGTTTTTGACTCCCAGTGAGACACAGAATTATTTGAGAGATCACTGTAAGTTCAAGAGTGTTATTACGAGCAGATGGTGGAGAAAAATTCGGTAGCTGACGTCTCTTTGTGTGTTGTCAACAACGATATGTGTGGGGTTCGATTCCCAGTCAGCACTGGACTCTTCGTCATATTATTTCTAGTTCAAACATGCTCACATGTCGCTGCTGGTGTAACAAACCCATATTTAACGTTCGTTTTCTCTAGAATATAACAGTGATAGGTGCCGGGTTGGAGTCCTGCGAAGGAAAAAATTAATGTTTCGTCTCATCGTTTCAGTTAAAACACCTAGCTACTGCCGAAAAAATCCAATATATCACAGTTGATTGTGCTTCTATAACAATCCGATTAGGTTCTGGGTTCGAATCCATGTCCAACACAAAGCTCTAACTCACGGCATTTCAAGTAAGTTACTTGTGAAGAAGCAATATTTAACATCTCTCGTAGTTCGTTAACAGGGACAATAGATGCTGGGTAGGAATTCGCGTCCGTTAAAAATGGTAACGTTATGTAATTTAAAGTTGATATTTGCTAACTGATACTGTCTAAGATCGAGGTATATCACTCCCTGTACGCCTAGCCAGGAGTGACTGTTAGTTTCCGTCAGTCACTAAATGTTAGTCTACATGACCTGGGTTTGAATCCATATGCAGAAGGAGACGGTTCGTCGTGTCATTTTAAGTTCATACATATTCTCGACTAGCTGCTAGTGAATAACGTAAATTTTTAATGTCATTTTATGTTAAATAACAAGTGCGGTATTTTTTTTGAAGAGGAAATCATGAATACGACGAACTTACTACGTCCGTTACCTGTCTGGCGTAATAATGAGAGTGGTAACATTCCAGGTATGTCATTTATTGCAATAAATGTGAGCTTACAAGGCTAAAGGACAGTTTTATCTGTGCTAAAGGTGTTCCCTGATATCTGTAGTAACGTGGTATTACTTTACATCTCGAGTTATTGCGTTCAGAGCAGAGTTTTCTCTTGGTCAGTTGTTGAACCATTTTCAATAGTCAAACGACTGTACCAAGGAGGGGTTAGAGGACCTGCTAGACGGCTGCGTTAAGTCGGTTGCATGCGAATCAGGTCGTTCGGATACTTTTGAGCACGACTGTACATCTGCAGCTACATAGATACTCGGCAGGTGGTCATCGAACCACCCACAGAGTAATTCTCTATTATTCCAATGTCGAACAGCACGCCGCAAAAACGAACACCTATATCTTTCCAGGCGAGCTGTGATTTCCGTCATTTTATTATGATGATCGTTTCTCCCTAAGTAGGTCGGCATCAACAAAATATTTTCGCATTCGGAGGAGAATTTCAGTGATTGCTTGAGAAGATACCACCGCAGCCAGAAACGCCTTTGTTTTAATGACGTCCACCCCAAATCCTATATCATGTCCGTGACTTTCTCTACCATATTTCTCGATAATACAAAACGTGATGCTCTTCTTTGAACTTTCTCGATGCACTCCGTTAACCCTATCTGGTAAAAGACCCGCGCCGCGCATCAGTATTCTAAAAGAGGACGGACAAGCGTAGTGTAGGCAGTCTCTGTTGTAAATCTGTTACATAGTGTCCAGCCAATAAAACACACTCTTTGATTCGCCTTCCCCACAACATTTTCTGTTTGTTCGTTCTGCTTTAAGTTGTTTTTAATTGTAAATTCCTAGGCATTTAGATGAATTTACGGCCTATAAATTTGATTGATTTATCGCGTAATCGTAGTTTTAAGGATTAGTTTTAGCTCCCATGTCGATGACCCACACTTCTCATTATTTAGGGTCAATTACCAGTTTTCGCACCACACATATTTCTTTTCGAAATCGTTTTGCAATTTGTTTTGATCTTTTGATGTCTTTATTGGACGATAAACGACAGCAGCATCTGGAAACAACCTAAGACGGCTGCTCACATTGTCTCCTAAATCGTGTAGGTATATAAATATGGAACAGCAGAGGGCCTATAGCACTTAAGAACGCCATAAGTCACTTCTGTTTTACTCGATGACTTTCCATCAACTACCACGAATTGTATCCCCTCTGACAGGAAATCATGAATACAGTCGCATAATTGAGACGATATTCCAGGAGCACGCAATTTCACTACAAGCCGCTTGTGTGGTACAGTGTCAAAAGCCTTCCGGAAATCCAGAAATCCAGAATCAATTTGAAATCCCTTGTCAATAACACTCAACGCTTCATGCCAGTAAAGAGCTACTTCTGTTTCACAAGAACGATGTTATCTAAATCCGTATTGACTGTGTGTCAATAGACCGTTTTCTTCGAGGTAATTCATAATATTTGAACACAATATATGTTCCAAAATTTTGCTGCATATCGACGTTAATGATATGGACCTGTAATTTAATGGATTACTCCTACTACCTTCCTTGAATATTGGTGTGACCTGCGCAACTTTCCAGTCTTTGGGTACCGATCTTTCATCGAGCGGTGGTTGTATATGATCGTTAAGTATAGAGCTATTGTATCAGCGTACTCTGAAAGGAACCTAATTGGTATACAGTCTTTTATACAGTAATTTAAGTTGCTTCACTACTCCGAGGATATCTACTTCTAAGCTATTTATGATTACAGCAGTTCTTGATTCGAATTGTGGAATATTTACTTCCTCCTGTGGAAGGCTGTGTTCAGCAACTCTGCTTTGACAGCAATGCCGTCAATAGTATTTCCATTGCTATCGCGCAGAGCAGGCATTGATTCTGTCTTTCCGGCAGCATACTTCACATGTCTTTGGATTTTCTGCCAGGTTTCGAGACAAAGTTTCATTGTGGAAACTATAATAACCGTCCGCGCTAAATTTAGAGCCTCTGTAGAAGATCACCAATGTTGGAGATTTTGTTTTCTATATTTACGAAGACAGTAACTTGTTCTCGAAAGAACAGTTACTGTTGATGACCGTGCAGCTTTCCCTGAAATAAATGATGACTAACTGACAACCTCAGCTGCCGACAGGTGTTGTTGTTATACCTCGATGTGGACAGCTGAAAATGTGTGCCCCGACCGCGACTCGAACCCGGGATCTCCTGCTTACATGGCAGACGCTCTATCCATATGAGCCACCGAGGACACAGATGAATTTTGTTTTCGTTTAAATTTGGCATCCTTTTTTCGTTGTTTCTGCAACAGTGTTCTGACACGGTTTGTGTACCAAGCAGGGGCAGCTCCGTCGTTTGTTAATTTATCTGGTATAAATCTCTCAGTTGCACTCGATACTATTTCTTTGAATTCAAGCCACATCTGGTATACACTTACATTGTTAATTTGCAAGGAGTGGAAGTTGTCTCTCAGGAAGGGGTCAAACGAATTTTTATCTTATTTTTTAACAGATATATTTTTCATTTATTTTTGGAGGCGTTGAGAGTTACAGATTCAGCCTCGCTACGGCAACCGTGTGTTCACTAATCCGTTTATCCGTTTTGATGCTCGTTATTAGCTCACGATTATTTGTTGTCGAAAGGTCACGTGTATTTTCACATCCGTTTACCATTCGAGTGGGCTCATGAACTAACTGCTCGAAATAATGTCCAGACAATGTGTTTAGCATAATTTCGGATAACATTTTATGTGTACCTCTGGGTCTAAACATGTATTTTCGCCAACATGTAGAGAATAAATTGAAGTCGCCACCATCTATCATTGTATGAGTTGGGTATGTGTTTCAAATTAAACTCAAGTTTTCTCTGAACATTTCAGCAACTGTATCATCGGCGTTGGGAGGTTGGTAGAATGATTCAATTAATATTTTACTCCGGTTGCCAAGAATGACCTCTACACATGCTAATTTACAGGAACTATCTACTTCAGTTCGGTACAAGATAAACTAACAGCAACAATGATACCACCGCCGGGCCTATCCTTTGTGAACACCATATTTGAGAACACGTTAAAAATATCAATCACTGATCACATGCACTTGCAACGCCAGTTCAGAACGCCGTATTTCATACACTTAAGAAAGATTCATGACGTAACACACGTCAGTCACGTTCAATGACGGTAACAAAAACTTTCACACATTCCTATCACTAGGAAACACTTCAGTTACATTTCACAGTCGCACAAACCGGAGTATAGGTTACAGTAATTAGAGAAAACAACGGCAAATAAGATGTCAAATGAAGTGGGTAAATTCAGTTCAGTTTCCCCGCTGATGCGGTCATAGACTCTTTACTGCCATATGGCACAGTTCCCAGCCATGTGGAGGAAAATGGAAAACTTTTGAGACGTTTCCCGTACACTATGAGTGCGTCAAGTTCGTATTAAGCTCCTAAAACACATATCTTCATATGTGTCCACCGCTGGACGTCGCTCAGTCGTCATTTAGGATGGACAACCAAACACCTGCTCTGGTTGTGGACAAGAAGAACATCTATCCCAGTATAAATGCATACAGACTGTGTAAAAGTGTGCGAAGTCATGTACCAACTGGCAATCAAAATGAAAGCAGATAGATGGACACTAACAGAAAAAAAGCCACCGATACTGTCACAGCAAGTACAAAACTAAAATTTGGCATCCACAGCGACAGATAAACAATACCCATGGCAATACATTACATCATGTTCCATCTTCTTGTCACAGAGCCAGCACCCAGCATTATACTAGAAATAGTGATGTAACTTCCAGAAAACCATCTGAAGATGATACTGAAAAGGGTTCGAAAACCGGGTCTTGGAATAAGAAATAACTATTCAAAAAAGTGCCTGGTTGTAGTTTTATGTATTCACATACAAGATATGTTCTCTCGGAGACGTCTCATGCAGGTACCTCCTGCAGAACAGACACTGACGCCGCAGATGACGTCCCTCCATCTCACATATGTGGAGGCGTTGAGGAACGATGTGGGTGCCGACCATGACCGGTCCTCATCTCTGGTGACTGTAAGTTCTGCCTCCAATCCTACACTGCAGCAGTCACATTTGATCCAACAGCACCTCCATCCTATCACCCTATAAATACACTCCTGACGATGAAATTGAGGCTAATACATAGCAGGAAACCCCCAAGATTGTGGGGACTGCCACACCCCAACTGACAGAACATGTCCCACAATATTCGTTGGGAGACTGGGCTGATGATATGGAACTGAATGATGTGCTGCAGGAGACAGGTGAGCAACCGACGCCCCTCGCCGATGCTGCGTCCAATGGACCCCGCACGCATGATGACCTTTAACTTGCGTGTTGTCAGCCCCAGTGATGAGACGACGATCAGTCCATGGTCCGGTGATGCTGTGATCGTTCTCAGCCCACCTAATTAATTGCGATCTCACAAATATACCGCACCAAGAGGTGCGACCTGACGTAAGACTAGACTTTTACGGCTATGACAAAGTTTACCAGCTGTCAAGGGAAGAGATTGAGGCGTCAGACGTGACTTACCTTCCATCGGCACGTGATGTCGTGCTGACGGTCATTGCAGTCTGTTTGGTGAACATTTATGCATCATCAGGCTAGTGGAAGGGCCGAGGAAGGACTGTCGTCTACATGGTGTAAGTGAGATCGTTGTTTAAAGGGAATGTGGAGCATTACATAGTGGATGGAGATTTCAACTGTGTTCTGCTGCCCAAGGACCAATCCCTGCACTTTATACCCTGCCAAGCGTTGTGCGCACTGGTATGGGACCTTGCACTGTGCAACACCTGGATCCTGCAACACGACGACAATCACAGGTAATCATATCTTACCAAACACTCACCCAGTCACTTAGATAGGGCATATATATCACGAGGGCCTCACACAGCAACAGTTGGTGCTGAGATATGGCCAACAGCTTTTACTGACCACCAAGTTTGTATCTCCATCATTGCTTTACTTCACCAACATACAAGACGTAGTAGGGGACCATGCAAACTGAGCTTTTCCCACCTTTGCAATGAGACCTGCCATCGTAAGATTGAGGGTACTTGTCACCGATGGCAAAATCGCCAATGGGCTTACAGTTCCACACTGATGTGTTGGATTAGTTGTGTCAAACCTGCCATATTCAGGGCATTTATCAGCTATGGCAGAGATAAGTCTGGCTGACAATGGACGACTTCATAATTTTATTACACGGCATTAAGGGAACTGGCAAAGCAACCGCCGTCACGAGGCCACGAACGGGCCACGCAGCGCACCACAGCCCAATTGCTCCAGTTCGCTGCAGTGCAATTGGAAGGCGTCAGAGTCCGTGAAAAAATGCAAGATGGTCTTCATGGCAAATGAGCATCGCTGTGTCGCATTCCACGAGAAAGAGATCAGCGCAAATGCACGCTCATTACGGAAGTAGAAACGGGAGAGGAAACGTAAGTCATGATATAAACAGATATTGCCCAAGAGTTCAGAGATTGCAGGGCACTCTCACTTCTGATTCGGTGTAGGGAATACGATCTATGGCGAGTTGACTTCATACATTGTGATGAAATGGTGGGCAGCAGTTTATGATCTTCTTTGCGTGCTCTAGGGAACGAAATACGGTAAGCTTTACCTGCGTTCAAAGGAACAGGGTGCCGACTGAAACGACTGCACTAAAAGTGCGGCGTTGGTGGGCCGACAAAGCGCGTTTTTTTCTGGGGAACGATGAAGAGACATTTCCAGAAGGCCACGTGCAGCAGTCGCATTGTGCAAAACACATTAGCTTTGGCGCCAGACAGGGGCAGACGTCCAGGTATATGGCCTAGCGCCGAAAAGTCGCCAACAGCGCATTGTAGGCCTTGTTAGCGAGCAAGACGCCAAAAGAAATGTAAACGTTCTGCAAATGTCCGTGGGACAGGGAAACTGGCACCCAGACGTTCAGACTCTGTTTCAAAAAATGTTTTTGTCAATGCACGAAGCTGTTTGCGTGTTTATGGCCGTTCTTTGCAAACTTTGAAATGGATGCAACAGAGGAGATAAGCTGTTTATGGAGGGCTGTGCTTCCACCCTGTATTGTGTTAGCAAAAGACACGGCAAACGTGTGGGAAAGACGGTGCAAAGCTGAATTTTTTCCGTTTTCTGCCAATTAACTTTAAAGTCTCTGATTGGTCAAATCGGTTTGCAGTGCAAAGACCATTCTCCGAGCTCAGAATGCCGGGCCCCAGCTCGTGATTGGCTTATGTGAAAGTGGGGAAGTCAAAATAGAGAAATGTGCTTTTGGAACCGAACTGAGGAGGAAATGGGCAGAAGTCAAGAAAAGGCACTCTTGTACAAGTCTCTTGCATGGGGGCTTCGCTACTAAAGAACTGCTGGTCTCTACCTAAATGGTGAGGTTGCGACTTAGAGCCTGTGCCAGTCACCTTCTGAACCGTCAGAGGTGCTGCTTATACCACACGGTCACAATAAGTGACGCGTGCGTGTATTTATTTGTCTTGAGTCGGCCGTCTAAACATTTGACGTATTCGGACACCCACAGTCGTGGCACGGAGTCAAATTGGTTTGTCAGACCAGCAAATGGGTCCACCTGCACACTGGAATCCATCGGGGTTTCAGAGGCTCATAGAGAAACAGCTGCATTCCGTAATAGCCGAACGTGAGACCGCGTACTTGCATTTTTCGGGAACGCGCATTTTAATAACATATTGCCGCCGTCCATGACTCCAGTCGCTGAAAGCATCGTGGTGTGCTGCCTTGACTAGCAGGACAGTAAAGTATTCGCTGCTGTGACGTAGCACCATAATATCTATTTCTTTCGAACCATATTTTTCTTTCTTTTTTTTTTGTATGGTAGAATATAGATGCTTGGTGGTGGCGTAGTTTGATGCCATAACCTGGAATCACGTGTATGAAGTGAGATAGAGCGAGTACTGTTCTGGTTAGTGTCGTGTGTCGATCCCCAGAAAATCTCTTTGTCCATCATAGATCCCATGTTGGTAAGGCGTTTGTTAAATGAAAATGTTAGTGTGATGTTTATTCAATAATTTTGTTGTCTTGTCATGTTTAAGATCAATAAATCGATTATCAATTAGACTACAACTTCCCCCTGAGTTCTAATTAACAGTTCTGTCCCATTTTTTTTATGGCAGTCTAGATCTGAAACACAAGGAGCAGCTTTTTCATTTGGTGTCCACTGCGTGGATCTTTACTTAAGTAACAATAATCTTCTTTCAGAGTTCACCCAACACTATCGCAGCTTCTATGCTGAGGGCCCAAGAAGCAATGTGGGACTGGCAGACGTGCTGCACGATATTCAAGCAACAGAGGTTGTGCAGGACGTGAAATGCTTCTGGCAGGCATTACCCAGTTTAACAGGATATGGCCCTAAAGAGTGGTGGGTTGAACAATAATCACCTGGTTCTGATGGGCTCCTTCTTCAGTTTTATCGCTCCTTCTCTAGTCTTATGGGCGAAACATGGATCCGAATTTATAAAGAACTTACGACGCGCACCTTCCGAGTCCTCATCAAAATTACGGAAGGCCTCATGATCCCTGCGACTAAATCTGGTAGTGGACTGTGCCCGCAGACTATCGACCGCTGGCTTTGTTAAACACCGACTACCAGCTTTTTACGCGCATCCTCCGGGTCCGTCTGCATTCCGCAGTCAACGATGCAATACACGCCGATCAAACATACCTTGGTGGAAAGATCAATGTTCACATGGCGTTGCGGTCGTAAATTTTTGGAAATTTGTCGTAAGGTCTTATGGGACTAAACTGCTGAGGCCATCAGTCCCTAGGCTTACGCACTACTTCATCTAACTTAAAGTAACTTACGCTAAGGACAACACACACACCCATGCCCGAGGGAGGACTCGAACCTCCGACGGGGGGGAACTGGGCTCGTATATGGACGTGATGTCACTAATGTTGCCGTGCAACCTCCGGGGCGCCCTTGTTGCAGTGAATTTCTACCACACATTCGACCGCGTCGATCATAGTTTTATGCATTTCGTTAAGGAACGCATGGACCTCCACTATGTGGTTGTTGATGTAGTCCTGCATTTGATTCATAGAGCACATTCCTGGATAATAGTGAATGTTTATCAATCAAAAACCCATTTCTATCGAGCTTTCCGTAAGGCAAGTATGCCTCTTGTCCGCCGTTCTATTTGCAGTAGCCCACAGCGCAGCTTCACCGATGCTTGGCAGGGATTTGTATACAGCCCGCGAGATTCCAATCTTTTGACTATGCTGACGGTGTCGCATTCCTTGCCAGGTCAGGGGATGACATAACTATGGCATTACGATGGCTTCAACAGTACAGTACTATGGTGGGCAGTATCATATGCAGAAAAGGAAGTATACGGATGTGGGCAGGGGGCCGGCCGCTCTGGCCGTGCGGTTCTAGGCGCTTCAGTCTGGAACCGCGCGACCGCTACGGTCGCAGGTTCGAGTCCTGCCTCGAGCATGGGTGTGTATGATGTCCTTAGGTTAGTTAGGTTGAAGTAGTTCTAGGGGACTGATGACCTCGGATATTAAGTCCCATGGTGCTAAGAGCCACTTGAATCTTTGTTTTTGTGGGCAGGGGGCTGGTCCCAGGAACCATAGCGCCCATTGCTGAAGTACCAGCACGTAAATGTTTAGCGGTACTCTTTCATGGCCACATTCAACGTACTGCAACAGTCACTTATCGTCGGCTGTTACAACAAATGCGTGCATTGGTGCGATTCCACATGCTACACATGATGGATATGTTCCATTGGGCATAGTACATTAATGTCTACTTAGCTCCACAAGTAAACCACTTCCCCCAATTGCTACTGATGCCCATTATGATTGCTACGAGGCTACAAGCAGCATTTGAACATTTTGTGTGTGCTGAACTTGTTTCTAAAATTCGTCACTATACCTCGACATTGCCCTTACATGAAGGTGGCGTAGGTCTGATAAGTGCCAACGATCGTCCAAGTAGTCTTCTTTTATGATGAGGAACACTGTCCCCTGTGCACACAGCTTGAAAGCGATGTCAAATCACAGACCATCGTCACCTATCTCTTCTCGCACATGGAACGCTCCAGTTAGCTGAAGGGTTGGTCCATGGACAACGAACCCAGATACTTGGTAAAACAGGGCCAGTATTTCGCCCAGCATTGTAAGTCCATGTGTTTGTCCAGCAGAAAGGATCAGTAATCTGACACCTCTTTCTTACCGTCGTGGAAGAAATAGCACAACGGCATTCCTTTAATTCAATTGATTGCACTTTTCCTGACGGCTCGGAGGTAGACGGCATCTGTGTGGAATAGCGGTTGAGAATCAACTGACGTGGGCGCCAGTTACATGAGTAGGGCTAACATTCGTTGTATGCGTAGCCAGTACTTAGCCGCCATAGACATGTCAACCGACGTGCTTCAGAATCAGTTACTGCGCAAAGCGGACCGAAAGGCACGTCAACCAGATGAATGGAGTGCAATCATTGGCGGTTAGCAAATGTGTCATTCACTGTCACGCACCACGAAGCCGCACTTCCGTGGGGAGAAAGGATAGATTGCTCGCACATCATACTCTCTTCCATCGTGCGACACGGTAGCGTCGGTCATCCAGCAAATAACTATCGTCCACGCGGAATCTCTTAATGTGATTGAATGGCGGCAAAATATTACCAACAGGGACTGGAGAGTGGCATGATTGTGGGAAAAAGGAACACCTAAATGTTTCCGTTCTAGCTCTGATTTCTCTTATTTTGTTATGATGATCATTCCTCCCTACGTAGGTGGGTGTCAACAAAATATTTTCGCATTCGGAAGACAAATTTGGTGATTGAAATTTCGTAAATAGATCTCGCGTATCATATCAGTGACGCTCTCACCCCTATTGCCCGATAACACTTTTTCGATGTCCTCCGTCAATCCTACCTGGTAAGGATCCCACACCGCGCAGCAATATTCCAGCAGAGGACGGACAAGTGTAATGTAGGCTAGCTCTTTAGTGGGTTTGTCGCATCTTCTAAGTGTTCTGCCAACAAAGTGCAGTTTTGTTTCGCCTTCCCCACAATATTATCTATGTGGTCTTTCCAATTTAAGTTGCTCGTAATTGTAACTCCTAGGTATTTAGTCGAATTGACAGCCCTTAGATTTGTGCGATTTGTCGTATACCCAAAATTTGTCGCATTTCTTTTAGTACCCATGTGGACGACCTCGCATTTTTCTTTGTTTAGTGCCAATTGTCACTTTTCGCACCATACAGAAATTCTCTCTAGATCATTTTGTAATTGGAATTGATAGTCTGATGATTTTACTAGACAGTAAATTACAGCATCATCTGCAAACAGTTTAAGGGGGTGCTCAGATTATCACCTAGATCATTTATATAAATCAGGAACAGCAGAGGGCCTATGACACTACCTTGCATAACGCCAGATATCACTTCTGTTCTACTCGATGATTACCGTCTATCACTACGAACTGTGACCTCTCTGAGAGGAAATCACGAATCCAGTCACACAACTGAGACGATACTCCATATGTACGCAATTTGATTAATAGTCGCTTGTGAGGAACGGTATCAAAAGCCTTCTTGAAATCTAGGAGTATGGAATCGATCTGAGATCCCTTGTCGACAGCACTCATTACTTCATGGTAACAAAGAGCTAGCTGTGTGCGCAAAAACGATATTTTCTGAATCCGTGTTGGTTATGTATCAATAAGTCATTTTCTTCAAGGTGATTCATAATGTTCGAGTACAGTATATGCTCCAAAATCCTACTGCAAATTGAGGTCAGTGGTATGGGTCTGTAATTCAATAGATTACTCCCATTTCCTTTCTTGAATATCGGTGTGACCTGCGCTACTTTCCAGTCTTTAGGAACAGACCTTTCGTCAAGTGAGCGGTTTTATATTATGATTGCTAAGAAAGGCGCTATTGTGACTGCATACTCTAAAAGGAACCTGATTGGCATACCATGTGGACAGGAAGACTTACCTTTCTTAAGTGATTTGAGTTGTTTCGAACACCTAAGATATCTACTTTTATGTCACTCGTGCTAACACCTGTTCTGGTTTCGAATTCTGGAATATTTATTTCATCTTCTTTCGTGAAGGAATTACGGAAAACTGTATTTAGTAACTCCGCTTTAGTGGCACCATCATCGGTAACATTTCCATCGCTATCGCGCAGTGATGGTTCAAATGGTTCAAATGGCTCTGAGCATTATGGGACTTAACATCTGAGGTCATCAGTCCCCTGGAACTTATAACTACTTAAACCTAACTAACCTAAGGACATCACACACATCCATGCCCGAGGCAGGATTCGAACCTGCGACCGTAGCGGTCGCGCGGTTCCAGACTGAAGCGCCTAGAACCGCTCGGCCACACCGGCCGGCCGCAGTGACGGTATTGCCTGTTTTTTGCCACTGGTGTACTTTACATACGACCAGAATCTCTTTGGGTTTTCTACTATATTTTCAGACAATGTTTCATTGTGGAAACTATTAAAAGCATATCGCCAATGCGTCCGCACTAAATTTCGAGCATCCGTGAAACTTAGCCAGTTTTGGGGATTTTGCGTTCTGGTGAATTTGGCATACTTTTTTCGTTGCTTCTGAAACAGTGTTCTGACGTGTTTTGTGTACCATGGTGGATCAGTCCCGTCTCTTATTAACTTATGCGGTATGAGTCTATCTATGGCTGTCGATACTGTATCTTTGAATTTGAGCCATATCTGGTCTACACTTACATAATTAGCTTGGAAAGAATGGAGACTGTCTCTTAGGAAGGTATCAAGCGAATTTTTATCTGCTGTTTTTAATAGATGTATTTTGCGTTTATTTTTAGTGGTTTTGGTTGATATGGTTTTGAGCCTCGCTACAATGACCATGTGTTCACCAATCCCTGTATTCGTCATGACGCTCTCTATTAGATCAATTGTCCATATTCGAATTACGAATACATTTCATGCATTTCATAACGGCTATAGTTGCCGCAGTGCCTGTTCCTTTGGAGATGCAGGAACAATGTACCGTAATTTGGAATAACTCAGGCACTGCAATATCGTATTTATCAGCCAGCACCAGTCAAGAAACTTTGAAGTGAAATGTTTCACCTGTATGGGAATATACATAATGGATGTACCAGTAAAGACTGTAGACACATTGTTAACGACATACGAAAGTTTGGGTCTGCCTGCCCAGACAGCCAAACGGTAAGGTACTTTCTATATGCCACCTTAAGGGGCTAATTTCTCGTATCTTATCTTCATGGTCCTTAGGCGAAATTTATGTTCGCGGCAGTAGAATCTTTCTACAGTTAGCTTCAAATGCTTGTGGGAAATCCGGGTTCGAGTAGTTGTGGTCTGGCACAAATTTTCAATGTTGTAATTCCATTGTACAGCTGATAGTTGCTCTTATTCGCAGCTGCAAATACATTTCGTCTATTTCATGACGGCTGGAGTCGCCGAGGTACGTCATAATTTGGAATAACACAGCCACTGAAATAGCGAATCATATGCAACTATCTTGTCCAAATTATTTTGCTATTGGTTTTGATCTTCTGGTCACTTTACTACACGCTAAATGACAGCATCGTCTGTAAACAGTCTAAAACGCACCAATACACATCTCCCACCTCCACCCCCTATCGAGCGTATAAGCCCCGACCTATTCACCTCTGTGTGTGTGGGCGATTTTATAGCGGTTGCGTTCATGGTACAGGTGCGTCGGCTTGCCGCCAGGCTTTTACCTGCTAGCTCTGATTGCTGCCTGCCAGTGTACACCCGTCAGTGCAGGTAGACAGGGTCCGCCAAGCAGTCAGCGTAGTCCACACACTGTCAGACTGGTTGGCGAGTGGGTCGGTGAACGAGTCCACGCACCGGTCGTGCTGCGTATAGGCAGAAATAGCTGCTCAGATTTTCTCCCAAATCGTTGATATACATTAGAAACAGCAGATGGCCTATACTGCTACCTTGGAAACACCAGATATCACTTTCGTTTCACTGTATGACCTTATGTTGATTGCCGGCCGCGGTGGTCTAGCGGTTCTGGCGCTGCAGTCCGGAACCGCGGGACTGTTACGGTCGCAGGTTCGAATCCTGCCTCGGGCATGGGTGTGTGTGATGTCCTTAGGTTAGTTAGGTTTAAGTAGTTCTAAGTTCTAGGGGACTTATGACCTAAGATGTTGAGTCCCATAGTGCTCAGAGCCGTTTTTGAACCTTATGTTGATTACTATGTACTGCGGCCTTTCTAAATCATGAATACAGTGGCACAAGTGGGGCGATATATGGACATCTACATACATACTCAGCAAGTCACCTATAGTGCATGGTGGAGGGTACCACAACTAGTCATTTCCTTTCCTGTTCCATTCGGAAGTAGAGCGAGGGAAAAACGACTTTCTATATGCCACCTTAAGGGGCTAATTTCTCGTATCTTATCTTCATGGTCCTTAGGCGAAATTTATGTTCGCGGCAGTAGAATCTTTCTACAGTTAGCTTCAAATGCTCATTCACTAAATTTTCTCAGTAGTGTTGCTCGAAAAGAAAGCCGTCTTCCCTTCACTGATTCCCAGTTGAGTTCCCGAAGGTTCTCAATAAGACCTGTTTGTTGTTCAAACCTACTAGTAACAAATCTACCAGCCTGCCTCTCTATTGCTTCGATGTCCTCCTTTAATATGATCTGAATCAGGTGACAAGCATTATAGTAGTACTCGAGAATAGGTCGCACTATCGTCTTATATGCGATCTCCTTTGCAGATGAACCATACTTTCCCAGAAATCTCCCAATAAACCGAAGTCGATCATTTCTTCCCTACCACAATCCTCACGTGCTCATTCCAACTGATATCGCTCTGTAACGTTAAACCCAGCCGCGCGTGGCAGCCGTGCGGTCTGAGGCACCTTGCCACGGTTCGCGCGGCTCTCCCCGTCGGAGGTTCGAGTCCTCCCTGGGGCATGGGTGTGCGTGTGTTGTCGTTAGCGTACGTTAGTTTAAGTTATATTAAGTAGTGTGTAAGCTTAGGCACCGATGACCTTAGCAGTCTGGTCCCATAGGGGTTCAAAGGTTCAAATGGCTCTGAGCACTATGCGACATAACTTCTGAGGTCATCAGTCCCCTAGAACTTAGAACTAATTAAACCTAACTAACCTAAGGACATCACACACATCCATACCCGAGGCAGGAGTCGAACCTGTGGCCGTAGCGGTCGCTCGGCTCCAGACCGTAGCGCCTAGAACCGCACGGCCACTCCGCCCGGCGGTCCCATAGGGACTTACCACAACTACCACAGCGTCAAACCCAGATGTACAAACGGCTTGACTTTGTCAGGCAGCACACTACCGATGCTTAATGTGAACATTACAATTTTGTTTTTCCTACTCACCTGCATTAATTTACATTTTTCTAAACTTATATCTTGCTGCCATTCATCACACCAACCACAAATTTTGTCTAAGTCATCTTCTATCCTGCTACAGTCACTCAACCTCGACGCCTTAACATACACCACAATATGATTGGCAAACAACCGCACATTGCTACCCGCCCCGCCCACCAAATACGTTACGCGAATATACCGGGTGGTCCATTGATCGTGACCGGGCTAAATATCTGACGAAATAAGCATCAAACGAAAAATCTACGGCCGGCCTTAGTGGCCATGTGGTTCTAGGCGCTACAGTCTGGAACCGCGCGACCTCTGCGGTCGTAGGTTCGAGTCCTGCCTCGGGCATGGATGTGTGTGATGTCCTTAGGTTAGTTAGGTTTAAGTAGTTCTAAGTTCTACGGGGACTGATGACTTTAGAAGTTAAGTCCCATAGTACTCAGAGCCATTTTCTTTCTTTCTTTCTTTTTTTTTTTTTTTTTTTTTTTTTTTTTGAAAGATCTACAAGCAACGAAACTCGTCTAACTTGAAGGGGGAAACCAGATGGCGCTATGGTTGGCCCACTACATGGCGCTGCCATACGTCAAACGGATATCAACAGCGTTTTTGAAATAGGAATCGCCTTTTTATTACATATTCCTGTAGTACGTAAAGAAATGTGAATGTTTTAGTTGGACCACTTTTTTCGCTTTGTGATAGATGGCGCTGTAATAGTCACAAACACATGGCTCACAATTTTAGGCGAACAGTTGGTAACAGGTAGGTTTTTTAAATTAAAATACGGAACGTAGGTACTTTTGAACATTTTATTTCGGTTGTTCCAATGTGATACATGTACCTTTGTGAACTTATCATTTCTGAGAACGCATGCAGTTACAGCGTGATTACCTGTACATACCACATTGATGCAATAAATGCTCAAAATGATGTCCGTCAACCTCAGTGCAATTGGCAATACGTGTAACGACATCCTCTCGACAGCGAGTAGTTCGTCTTCCGTAATGTTCGCACATGCATTGACAACGCGCTGACGCATGTTGTCAGGCGTTGTTGGTGGATCAGAATAGTAAATGTCTTTCAACTTTTCCCACAAAAAGAAATCCGGGGACGTCAGATCCGGTGAACGTGCGGCCCATGGTATGGTACTTCGTCGACCAATCCACTTGTCATGAAATATGCTATTCAATACCTCTTCAACCACACGCGAGCTATGTGCCGGACATCCATCATGTTGGAAGTACATCGCCATTCTGTCATGCAGTGAAACATCTTGTAGTAACATCCGTAGAACATTACGTAGGAAATCAGCATACATTGCACCACTTAGATTGCCATCGATAAAATGGGGGCCAATTATCCTTTCTCCCATAATGCCGCACCATACATTAACCCGCGAAGGTCGCTGATGTTCCACTTGTCGCAGCCATAGTGCATATTATGCCGGTTTACGTTACCGCTGTTGGTGAATGACACTTCGTCGCTAAATAGAACGCGTGCAAAAAATCTGTCATCGTCCCGTAAAAACCCTTGCGCACAGTGGCAGAACTGTACACGACGTTCAAAGTCATCGCCATGCAATTCCTGGTGCATAGAAACATGGTACGGGTGCAATCGATGTTGATGTAGCATTCTCAACACCGACGTTTTTGATATTTCCGATTCTCGCGCAATTTGTCTGCTAGTGATGTGCAGATTAGCAGCGACAGCAGCTAAAACACCTACTTTGGCATCATCATTTGTTGCAGGTCGTGGCTGACGTTTCACATGTGGCTGAACACTTCCTGCTTCCCTAAATAACGTAACTATCCGGTGGACGGTCCGGTCACTTGGATGACGTCGTCCGGGATACCTAGCGGCATACATAGCATACGCCCGTTGGGCATTTTGATCACAATAGCCATACATCAACACGATATCCACCTTTTCCGCAATTAGTAAACGGTCCATTTTAATACTGGTAATGTATTACGAAGCAAATACCGTCCGTACTGGCGGAATGTTACGTGATACCACGTACTTACACGTTTGCGACTATTAAGAGCCATCTATCACAAAGCGAAAAATGTGGTCCAACTAAAACATTCATATTTATTTACGTACTACACGAATATGTAATAAAAAATGGGGGTTCCTATTTAAAAAAAAACGCGGTTATTATACGTTTGACCTATGGCAGCGCCATCTAGCTGGTCAACCATAGCGCCATCTGGTTTCCCCCTTTAAGCTAGACAACTTTCGTTCTTTGTAGTTTTTTCGTTTGACGCTTATTGCGTGAGATATTTGGCCCGGTCACGATCAATGGACCACCCTGTATAGAGAACAACAGCGGTCCTATCACACTTTCCGAGGGCACTGCTGATGACACGCTTGTTTCTGATGAAGAGTCGATGTCGAGGACAACATACTGAGTCCTTTTACATAAGAAGTTTTACAGCCACTCACATATCTGCGAACCTATTCCATATGCTCGTACGTTTGATAACCGTCGGCAGCAGGGGACCATGTCAAACGGTATTCGGAAATCTAGAAATATGGAATTTGCCTGCTGCCTTCATCCATAGTTCTACGTGTATCGTGTGAGAAAACGTCAAGCTGAGTTTCGCACGAGCGATCCTTTTTAAAGCCATGTTCATTAGTGTACATAAGCTATCCGGTCTGAAGGAAACTCGAACTCAGAATATGTTCAAGAATTCTGTAACAAGTCGATGTTGAGGCTATTGGTCTTCAATTTTGCGAGTCCATTCTTTTACCCTTCTTACATACAGGAGTCACCTACTTTTTTTTTTTCAGTCGCCTGGGATTTTGCGATGGGCGAGAGATTCGCGATAAATGGAACCTAGGTAAGGGGTAATGTCGTAGTGTACTCCCTGTAAAACCGAATGGGGATTCCATCCAGAGCTGCCGACTTATTTGTTTTCAATCCTTTCAACTGCTTCTCTAAGTCAGGGGCGCCTATTATTTTGTTCTCCACCTGAGTGTCTGTGTGACGGTAATTCTCTATGATCCTATGGTGTGAATGACTTCTTACACACGAAATTTGAAACTTCAGCTTTCGTTTTACTATCTTGAACTGCCACAACTCCTTAGTGACGTAATTTCATTAGCAGCAGGGGAGAAAACTAGAAATGTGGAATGAATTTGACTATCGATGGCACTAATTAATTCGCCAGAATAAAGAGCTAGATGTGTTTCACAAGGATGTTATTTTCTAGATATCTGCTGACTACGAGTCACCGAGCGAGGTGCCGCAGTGGTTAGCGCACTGGACTCGCATTCGGGAGGACGACGGTTCAATCCCGCGTCCGGCCATCTTGATTTAGGTTTTCCGTGATTTCGCTAAATCGCTCCAGGCAAATGCCGGGATGGTCCCTTTGAAAGGGCACGGCCGACTTCCTTCCCCGTCCTTCCCTTTGGTTCAAATCGCTCTGAGGACTATGGGACTTAACTTCTAAGGTCATCAGTCCCCTAGAACTTAGAACTACTTAAACCTAACTAACCTAAGGACATCACACACATTCATGCCCGAGCCAGGATTCGAACCTGCGACCGTAACGGTCGCGCGGTTCCAGACTGTAACTCCTAGAACCGCTCGGCCACCCCGGCCGGCGTCCTTCCCTAGTCCGATGAGACCGGTGACCTCGCTGTTTGGTCTCTTCCTCCAAACAACCCAACCCAACTACGTGTCAGCAGACCGTTTTCTTCGAGGTAATTCATGATGTTCGAACAGTGTGTATGTTCCATGATGGTAGTGAAATTGACGTCACTGATATGGATCTGCAATTCAGCGGACCACTGCTGTTTCCTTTCTCGAGTATTGGTGTGACCTGACCTGTGCAGCTTTCCAGACTTTAGGCTAATGTGTTCAGAAAGTGAGACCGCACCACGAAGACGTCCGACTCGGGTAGGAAACTTTGACTGCCGGAGTTGTCAGAGTCCACCGCCAGCGCCGCTGCCTGCACCTTTGTTGAGTTAACAAGGAAGCAGCCTTCTGGGAAACGCCGGGACGCTGGGCGCAGCGGATTCGCAACGATTGGCTCGCCGCCCTCCAGACCCACAAATCGTCGCCCGCCAGGGGTGAGGCGCAGAGGGTCAGGGCACGCGGGCGGCAGCCACGCAGGCGTCGGGAACGATACCGTCAGAAGACGCACACCTCCTGCCGCTTACAAGAAGTCTCTCTTCACCTTTTGTCATCTGTGCGTCTTGTTTTGTCATCCGGGTCTTAAGTGAGCGCTCTGTACAGCCTACTCTGGGAACTCCTAGATCAAACTGGTAAGTCCCCTTTAGCAAAATTCTAGTAAACATTAAGCATACTCTTTCATAGAGAAATTACTGTTTCCAGCATGAAACAAGCAAGCCAGCATCCTTTACTACAAGAAATCTAACGACAAGGAAGGGGTGGGTAGAAGGGAGCGGGGGGCATAGAGTTGCAAGTTGCAGTTAATGTGGCTACCCATGGAATGAGAGTGTACTCGTCGACCTTTAACGACAGACTGAAAGTCTTCCTATACTACACTACTAGCCATTAAAATTGCTACACCAAGAAGAAATGCAGATGAGAAAACGTGTATTCATTGGACAAATATATTATACTATAACTGACATTTGATTACATTTTCACGCAATTTGGGTGCATAGATCCTCAGAAATCAGTACCTAGAACAACCACATCTGGCCGTAATAACGGCCTTGATACGCCTGGCAATTGAGTCAAACAGAGCTTAGATACCGTGTACAGATACAGCTGCCCATGCAGCTTCAACACGATACCGCAGTTCATCGAGAGTAGTGACTGGCGTATTGTGACGAGCCAGTTGCTCGGCCACCAATGACCAGACGTTTTCAATTGGTGAGAGATCTGGAGAATGTGCTGGCCAGGGCAACAGTCGAACATTTTCTTTATCCAGAAAGGCCAGTACAGGACCTGCAACATATGGTCGTGCATTATGGTGCTGAAATGTAGGGTTTCGCTGGGATCGAATGAAGGGTAGAGCCACGGGTAGTAACACATCTGAAATGTAACGTCCACTGTTCAATGTGCCGCCAATGCGAACAAGAGGTGACCGACACGTGTAACCAATGGCACCCCATACCATCACGCCGGGTGATACGCCAGTATGGGGATGACGAATACATGCTTCCAATGTGCGTTCACCGCGATGTAGCCAAACACGCATGCGACCATCATGATGCTGTAAACAGAACCTGGATTTATCCGAAAAAACGACGTTTTGCCATTCGTGCACCCAGTTTCTTCGTTCAGTACACCATCGCAGGCGCTCCTGTCTCTGATGCAGCCTCAAGGGTAACCGCAGCCATGGTCTCCGAGCTGATGGTCCATGTTGCTGCAAACGTCGTCGAACTGTTCGTGCAGATGGTTGTTGTCTTACAAACGTCCCCATCTGTTGACTCAGGGATCGAGACGTGGCTGCACGATCCGTTACAGCCATGCGGATAAGATGCCTGTCATCTCGACTTCTAGTGATACGAGGCCGTTGGGATCCAGCACGGCGTTCCGTATTACCCTCCTGAACCCACCGATTCCATATTCTGCTAACAGTCATTGGATCTCGAGCAACGCGAGCAGCAATGTCGCGATACTATAAACCGCAATCACGATAGACTACAATCCGACCTTTATCAAAGTCGTAAGCGTGATAGTACACATTTCTCCTCCTTACACGAGGCATCATAACAACGTTTCGCAAGGCAACGTGTATGAGAAATTGGTTGGAAACTTTCCTCATGTCAGCACGTTGTAGGTGTCGCCACCGGCGCCAAACTTGTGTGAATGCTCCGAAAAGTCAATTAAATTTCGCGTCCGTAGCACGTCATCTTCGTGGTGTAGCAATTTTAATGGCTATTAGTGTACACAGAAGCGCCAGACAAACTGGTTAAGCCATGCGTATTCACACAAAGAGATGTAAACAGGCAGAATACGGCGCTGCGCTCGACAACGCCTACATAAGACAAATGTCTGGTGCAGTTGTTAGATCGGTTACTGCTGCTAAAATGGCAGGTTATCAAGTTTTAAGTGAGTTTGAACGTGGTGTTATAGTCGGCGCACGAGCGGTAGGACACAGCATCTTCGAGGTGGCGATGAAGTGGGAGTTTTCCGGCACGAGAATTTCACGAATGTACCGTAAATATCAGGAATCCGGTAAAACATCAAATCTCCGACATGACTGCTGGCGGAAAAATATCCTGCAAGAACGGGACCAACGACAACAGAAGAGAATCGTTCAACGTGACAGAATTGCAACCCTTTCGTGAGTTGCTGCCATCAACAACGTCAGTGTGCGAACCATTCAACGAAACATCATCGATATGGGCTTTCGGAGTCTTGATGACTACACGACGCAAAGCATTACGCCTAGCCTGGGCCCGTCAACGCCGACATTGGACTGTTGATGAATGGAAACATGTTGTCTGTTCGCACGAGCCTCGTTTCAAATTGTATCGAGCGGATGGACGTTTTCGTGTGTGGAGACAACCTCATGAATCCATGGGCCCTGCATGTCAGCAGGGGCTGTTCAAGCTGGTGGAGGCTCTGTAATGGTGGGGCGTGTGCAGCTGGAGTGATATGGTATCCCTGATACGTCTATATATGACTCTGACAGGTGACATGTACGTAAGCGTCCTGTCCGATCCCCTGCGTCCATCCAAGTCCATTGTTCATTCCGTCGGACTTAGGCAATTCCAGCAGGACAATGCGACACCCCACACGTCCAGAATTGATACAGAGTGGCTCCAGGAACATTCTTCTGAGTAAACACTCTCGCTGGTCACCAAGCTCTCCAGACATGAACATTATTGAGCATATCTCGAATGTCTTGCAACGTGCTGTTCAGAAGAGATCTCCACCCGCTCGTACTCTTACGGATTTATAGACAGCCTTGCAAGATTCATGGTGTCAGTTCCCTCCAGCACTACTTCAGACATTAGACGAGTCCATACCACGTCGTGTTGCGGAATTTCTGCGTGCTCGCGGGGACTCTGCACTATATTAGGCACTTTCTTTGGCTCTTCAGTGTATATACGCCATCTGGTATCTGTTTTATGGCTGCCTTGACAACTTCAGTGAGGATGCATAAAGGGTTCTATGCCTCTTGCGGCCGGCCGAAGTGGCCGTGCGGTTAAAGGCGCTGCAGTTTGGAACCGCAAGACCGCTACGGTCGCAGGTTCGAATCCTGCCTCGGGAGTGGATGTTTGTGATGTCCTTAGGTTGGTTAGGTTTAACTAGTTCTAAGTTCTAGGGGACTAATGACCTCAGCAGTTGAGTCCCATAGTGCTCAGAGCCATTTGAACCATTTTTGAGCCTCTTGCGGGAACACAGGACTCGCTGCGAGCCAGTAGGTGAATGGACAGTGGACCCTTATACCGTGTCACAAGTTGGTAATTTGGGTCGGAAGGGAAACGTGTTCGAATAGTCGAAACGCTTACGGCGACCGCTTGCGTTAAGCGGGAGCTCTGGGTTCGATTCCCGGTAAACCACAAATTTTTATCTCTCACCATCGATTGCCTCGATGGCAGATTGCGCCTGGAATCAGTCTCTCCTTCGAAATTCTTTATTCCTTTTTACGCTACACTTTCATTGGAATATAACAGGGGGATACGTCGCTACAGACTTAGTTGTACGTTGCTTTGTAGTCGGCGTCACTATGTTACATGTACCAAGATATTAGCAGACTCCTGTTTATGATTGCTTATTGTTCTTAATTACTCTCGTGTGCAGCCAACAGTTGCTTTAAGTAGAAAATATCTCAGTGCTTTCTTTATTAACACACAGCGTCAATAAGGAATTTTCAGACGTTTTTCTGGTCTTATACTGACATTTGATCCAGTAATATGACGAATTTCGTGTCGTTAATATAACTTTGTTCTCATTATGCTCTCCGAATAAGCGATTATAGAAATATACGATGTGAAAAGGATGGTTTCCTGGTCCAGCATTTTCCTTAATACAGACTGACGAAACTGATGTCTAAGTTCTCTTCCCAAAAATGGTTAGGACAGATTTTGCTTTGTTTGGTCTGATTCCAATCTTTTCTCGTCACACGTTTCACCTAGAGAGCTTTCAGTGTTGGACTGACAGGAAATCTAAACTTAAATGACATGAATAAAACCACTACAGTAAAAGTAAACAGCGCAACCAGAATTCATGACTATAAAAGAAACTACCGCCTGAACGAGTCCACTTACGAATGAACTGTGATTCCTTCACACTTTAGACTATATTAATAAACATTAGTAGCCTGGAAATGATGCAAGCAGGCATTTTTGATCAAAGCACCTCCACCATACCCAGATATTTGGGGCTTCAATATTGTGAAATCATGACAATACCACCCTGCCCCCTTATTATATGTCCATGTACACTTCAGCACAACCTACATCCGTGGCCCCACGAATATGCTTTTCGTGTCGTAACCTAACTTAACAGTCGTCCTTGACTTAACAATAGCAATGTAGTTTATGTTAGTTGATGCTCAGTGCTCAGGCGTGACAAACGTTTTGAAAGCAGTCTGTTGTACACACCTTTCATGCTGTTTTCACACATGTATCGATAGTGCTTGCATATTTCGAAGAACCTATGGTCAATCTTCTGTCTGCTACAGTAGATATATCTTTGGTTGGGAACCGCCAAGGTATGTCTTAAGAAAGCCGCTTAAACTCTGAGATCAGGCAACCAATCGTACTTCTTGGTGTCAACTTTCAGTCGGCTAGGCCCACATGGTTCGCGGACAAAAAGGGACACTCTTCTCCACTTCCCCTTGCTGGCGCGAACACCCTCTCTTTTCTTGTTTCCTAGCCATCCGCGACACTTGCACATACACAGACATAGATAAAACAGAGTAAACGCACGGAAAATGCGGAATATGCGGGTGGAGGCTGCTGGATGCAATCAAGTACAGTCCTAAACTACGCCTACCGATCAGAAAAATAGCGGATTTGCGCTAGGTGTTGGCAGCTGCACTACATTCACAAACTGTTTTAGAACACGGAACGAGAAGTTGTCTCATACAAAAATTGATAGAATTGCAAAAAATGATGGAAAATACGTATAAATTGAGCGAAATTACGCTGAAATGCGGGGAAATTGAGGAAGTAATTGCGTGTGTTCTGGTTGGCGCAAAACAATTCTTGTACATGGGAACAAGTATGCGATAGCAAGAGGAATCCGAGAAAACGTCGACATGGAAGCGAAGGGGGCCAGAGAGGTACTTTTCTCCGTCGAGACAGCGTTCTACTGTATGACTATTGAAGTAACAGTGATACACGCGAGTTGACTACTGTATTTGACGCTTTTCAGGAAAACAGAGAACCATCTGCCTCCAAACTTACATGCATCTACGTTAAAGGATAATAGAGAGTGGACAAGGTGATCGATTGAGATGGAGCTGTAACGAGGTACGATTTAATGGCAACTGATGATGCATTCTAGAGAGGGAGGGAGATGCTGGCGGAGGTCATTTAACCATATTGTCCGCTGTTCTCTCAGGATGCATCAGTCGCGCGACATGGCCTGCGTTCGACTCATATACAACCATGTGTTCTGTATTTGACTGAGAACACTGTCTACTTGCAATCGTTAACAGCAAACCTCTCCGTCATCAGAGGACTTCCATCTCATGTGTGATGAAACGTGACCATGCTGTTTCGACAAATTTCTCTAAACGAACGAAGATTTATGCGATGTACTCCATTCCCTTGTCGCATCTTGGGTATAAAATCGATACTTCAGTTTCATAACTAAGATGATTCTAAGTTAACGATAGGTATTTGTGAGACACTGCAATCCCCATGTATACATCTGCTTGACATATGTCCTGTTTAAAGAGTTAGTGGCGGTATGTTGTGTAATTTCACATGTCGGACGCCGCTGTTATGCGTTTATCTGCTTCCTTGCTAGAGGTTTTCTCCGTGACTAAGGATCATTTTATGTAGGACTGATGCAAGCGTAGTAAAATTTCTGAACCGTGATCGGATGTGAACGGTGGACGCTATACATCTCTGGAAAGCTACATTGTGCACTAATCACAAAGAGTCGATATTTTAAGGAAATGTTTTTTTTTTTCATTTTACAGTTTGTTACCATAGTTTAGAGAAACCTGCTGGAAGGATGTACGTCATGCGCAGGAAATATATTTTTTACATTGGAATGATAACACCGCTGCATTTCATGTGACTAATAGGTCAGAAACTGAAGTGATCTAATATCATAGCCTGCTTTAAGTGAAGAACCGTGTAGCCTTAGAAATGTGTGTGTTCATGTTCCCTCTTACCAATACCCAGACACTAGAACAATACTTTGAAATTGATAGCGTAGTTGATTTACGTAAAATGCTTCGAACTCCATCCGTCTGGAGCTCCATCATGCATAAAAACCACCCGTTTCTTGTTCTTCTTAACTATCTGCTATTACATCACAGCACTTTCAAATCTTTGACTATACACCGATGAGGGGTGTTAACCTCCTCGACATGGGCGCGTCTGTAGAAATCTTGTGCACTTGGATGGTCGAGGACTCGGCAAGCTCCATTTATTCACGAGACGCGGAATGTAGCGGTCTAATTCTGGCCAGCTGCAGATTAAATCGGTAATGGTACTGCAGGGTGGATTGGTCAAAGACAGTGATAGGTGGTCTTACAGTCTGATTTTATCCTAAGACTGCAAGAATGCTCTGTGACTCTCATCCGCATAGAGATAGATCGTAAATTATGCACTATGCTCGAGGTGCCACAAATATGTAGTGTGCTGTCTGGTATACTTTGACGATGTACATGTTCGAGAATTAGCAATGAATGGACGTCCTGTGCAGTCATCTATACACATTCACAATGACACAAAGTATAGAAGGGACGGTTTAGCGATTATATGGAAATTGGGAAACATGCTGTCGCATCATTGGTCGGTGTTGAAGTTACTGTAAAATTGCTGAAATTGTTTGCACTATCAACTGTGATGTTTATTATTACAGTACATCGACAGTGTCTTTTCCACCCCATCTGTCCACTGGCATGCTGTTGACTACCACATAATGATTGACTGACATCGCTTGTTTGAGATGGAGAATGTTCTGGTGGAGGGACATCACCTTCTGGGGATGGCTAGCATCGAAATAGTGATTGCGTACATGATTGCAATATGAGGAATCAGTCGAAACGGAATGCAGAGCCATCACCTATTCCGTCACTGTGGCAGATGAGTTTAAATGTAGAGGTCAGTCACCTTCGGACAGCAGTTTGGAGACTCTCAACAAAGCCGGCAAACTCTTCCAGTTTACTTATGTTGTAACTGTCTTTTATTTAAAATCATCCAGTGTGTGTGGTGTGTCATAGTAGCAGCAGTAGCAACATGATTTATACCATGCGACATCTAGTTTCTGTGGGATGCAATGGATTAGAACGTGTTAATGTCAGTTTAGAACCTGACATAGACCTCGAAGTCATGGCGGGAAAAACAAGCAATGTTTCAAACAATGACACAGGGTCACAGGGAGCATCTCTTGCGACTTATTGTATAGTTTGTGGGATACGGTCATCCTCCTACAGTACAGGCGATGCAACTTTACACTGGTCTGTGCAACGGATCAATATCTGTATATTTAGTAGGATCGTTACATGTGCTCGATGCCAGCGTGCAGATAGTTCGTAATTATTCTCTGCTGGATGGTACAGAATAACGATGAGAGAATGTTTGAGTGACAGACGTGAATGGATTCTGATAGACGCGGATCTGCTTCGATGTTGAGTCTTCCTAATTTTCGCAGCAAGAAACACCACCGTAACTGTTCGTACTGTCGTCTTGTTGCTGGAGCAGGCTTCATTTGACGCTGACTTTACACATCGTAGACTTAGAGAAAGCGTTTGACAATGTTAACTGGAATACTCTCTTTCAAATTCTGAAGGTGGCAGGGGTAAAATACAGGGAACGAAAGGCTATTTACAATTTGCACAGAAACCAGATGGCAGTTATAAGAGTCGAGGGGCATGAAAGGGCAGCAGTGGTTGGGAAGGGAGTAAGACAGGGTTGTAGCCTCTCCCCGATGTTATTCAATCTGTATATTGAGCAAGCAGTAAAGGAAACAAAAGAAAAATTCGGAGTAGGTATTAAAATTCATGGAGAAGAAATAAAAACTTTGAGGTTCGCCGATGACATTGTAATTCTGTCAGAGACAGCAAAGGACTTGGAAGAGCAGTTGAACGGAATGGACAGTGTCTTGGAAGGAGGATATAAGATGAACATCAACAAAAGCAAAACGAGTATAATGGAATGTAGTCAAATTAAATCGGGTGATGCTGAGGGGATTATATTAGGAAATGAGACACTTAAAGTAGTAAAGGAGTTTTGCTATTTAGGAAGTAAAATAACTGATGATGGTCGAAGTAGAGAGGATATAAAATGTAGACTGGCAATGGGAAGGAATGCGTTTCTGAAGAAGAGAAATTTGTTAACATCGAGTATAGATTTAAGTGTCAGGAAGTCATTTCTGAAAGTATTTGTATGGAGTGTAGCCATGTATGGAAGTGAAACATGGACGATAAATAGTTTGGACAAGAAGAGAATAGAAGCTTTCGAAATGTGGTGCTACAGAAGAATACTGAAGATTAGATGGGTAGATCACATAACTAATGAGGAGGTGTTGAATAGAATTGGGGAGAAGAGGAGTTTGTGGCACAAGTTGACAAAAAGAAGGGTTCGGTTGGTAGGACATGTTTTGAGGCATCAAGGGATCACAAATTTAGCATTGGAGGGCAGCGTGGAGGGTAAAATCGTAGAGGGAGACCAAGAGATGAATACACTAAGCAGATTCAGAAGGATGTAGGTTGCAGTAAATACTTTGAGATGAAGAAGCTTGCACAGGATAGAGTAGCATGGAGAGCTGCATCAAACCAGTCTCAGGACTGAAGACCACAACAGCAACAACATAAGTGGTGGAGCTACGAGAACATGTTCTCACTTCCACTGTGGGGTCAAAACACGCTCCTTTAGCATTAACGCAGCTCACTCTGTTTCTAAACAGGTTGCAGAATGTGGTGGATATTGCTCTCTCCTACTTCTGGGTAAAATTGCTAAAATTGATCTCGCTGTCAACTGCGGTGTGTATTACAGTACATCGCTCCATATCAATGGCGTTTTTCCAATCGCGACTATCCACTGGGTACGCTGTTGACTATCTCATGATGGTTGACTGACACCACTCTGTTGAGATGGAAGGAACCTTGTGGGAACACTGGATATCTGCTACTTGTAGCTGTGGAACATGGGATTAAGGGTAGAGGTCATCACCTTAATACAGTTGTTTGGAAGCGTTCCTCATTGCTACAGACTCGTCCTATTTACATATACTGCAATACCGTACACATGTTTTTATTTTTAGTTTTACTTATTTTTTTCACCAATAAGATAACTCCCTCTTTTTATTTGTGCTACCTCATGCATGTTGTGAACAGCACCTTCCGGCAATGGTCAACACTGGAACAGCAATCATGTACATGACTGCAAAATGAAGGAATAATACTTTCCAAACCGGAGCACCGAGACACCAGCTACCCTTTCAATAGGAATATGTGATTAACTCTACAGATAATCACCTTCAAATAGTTGTTGGAAGCGCTCTACAATACTGCAGACTCTTCCAGTTTCCATATGTTGCGATGTCTTCCATATTTTTGTCAATGAGAAAAATCTAATTTGTGTTTTATTTCTACCAGCCTGTGATGTGGTAGCTGTACAGTTTATGCCATGCGATGTTCAATTTTCCTTGGGACCCAGAGGATTGAAGCGTGTTAATGCTGGTTTAGCAGCATGGTGGTGTATACTGTTTGGATGTGTTACAACCGAAAAAAAAAAACAATCTTCATACATCCATAGTTGAAATGGAGGACAGTGGGACGTCAACTGTTATAAATTTATATTAAAAATGAAGAAATTCCTCCAGCTGTATATAAGGTGTCGATTTTATTTGGGTAACTAGTTTCAACGTTGTAACAATGTCATCTTCAGGGCCCTACACTTGCCGACGTCAACTGCACCACCTTCCACAGGGAGCACGTCCATATCTAGTAACTAGTTACTAGCCAACTTTCACACGGAGCATGCCCATATCTCACCACTGACTTCTAGTATCAGCCGCACGCAGTTGAATTGACGTCAACAAGTGTATGGGCCTGAAGATGACGTTGTTACAACGTTGAAACTAGTTTCCAAAATAAAATCGACACCTTCAATACAGCCGGAGGAATTTCTGCATTTTTAAAATGAAAAAAAAAATGTATTAAGCTCCTTATGATGTAGCAATACAGGAACCCTCTCGTGTGATTGATAGTCTGTTGGATGTGGCCATATTACAGTACAAATGGCTCAAATGGCTCTGAGCACTATGGGACTGAAAGTCATTAGTCCCCTAGAAGTTAGAACTACTCAAACCTAACTAACCTAAGGACATCACATACATCCATGCCCGAGGCAGGATTCGAACCTGCGACTATAGCGGTCGCGTGGTTCCAAACTGAAGCGCCTAGAACCGCTCGGCCACAGTGGCCGGCTCCTATAGTACAGGCGATGAAACTTAACACTGATCTGTGGAAGTGACTTTGATCACGAACCACGTGCTCCAATGAACCAATATCTGTATATTTAATAGGATCGTCACATATGTTGGGTGATAGACAAGAATGCACACTGAGAGACAGAAAGTGACTCGTTTCGAGATATGAGAGTGCCACAAATACGATTCACCAGTGGCTGTAATCATTAAAAGATGTCTCTATAGGGTTCAATGGAAGTAAGTGGTTGAATTGATAGACTTGATTCCAAGTTGCTGACAGCATTTCTACCAGAAATCGTAACACTATCAGCAGCTCCTGGTGTACCTGTAGACTCAAGACCGCTTTTTATGCATGGTGACAGTAATGTAGTCTCGAGGATCATGTTTTTAATAGCATGGTCCTTACGTCAAATGTATGTTGTGGGCTGTAGAATCCCTCTGCGGTCAGCTTCAGATCTTTCTCAACAGTGTTCCTCGAAAAGAACATTGTGTTCCCATTTGACCTACCTAGTGCGTGTAATCTGACTACAGAAGAAAATACAAAAATTACTCTCCTTACAAAGTGACTCTCATGATCAATTTATATTCGAAATAACGAGGACATTCTGCGGTGATCGGCAGTTTTTGTATCAAAATGGTCGAAGTTTTTTTTCTTGATTTTACACAGGCTGGGTATGTCTCTGCTGATCATTTGTAATTGGTGGCGGTACACTTCGCTGGACGTCACAAAATAATGAGATGCGAGTGCAGTCGATTGTAAAAAACTACACCGATTTTGCTCATAAAACTAAATGAAAATCGAGTTTGTCTGTTTTCGTGGAAAGAGGACATTTATTATCGTCGTGAATGTTTTTCTTTCTTGTTTCATAGTTGCTTTATTATAGGAGTCGAGTTGATGTAAAATAGTCCCACAGAATGGCGGGCGACTTCCCTATGAGACCATGGCTCTCCCCCAGTCCCAGGTGGAGCGTCCTTCGTGAAGTTACGCAAAAGTGTTTTCCATCCCAGAACGAGATGCATATTGGAGGCGTTGAGGACCTGTCTAGTCTGTGACAGCTCGTCGCCGCAGGAGCGCCCCCTAAGCATTAGGTGTGGCTGTGTCACTATAGACGATCAAGATGCATCCGGGACAGCCGTTCTTTTATCTCCTATTGTTTAGTTAACTATACTTGCTTTAGTGTTGGCGAAGGACCATCGTCTCAAGGCGGACAGTGGCCAGCACGTTTCGCGAGGCTGCTGGTGGAGTAGCTCCCTCCCTCACTCCATCCATCCATCCTGTAGGTGGTTGGCAATTTGTGATTGTACATCATGGAGAACGCACGTTCAACTACCGCCGCCTCCTCTGTAGTCTTTTAGGACGACGATTTTCCCCAGTACATGTGGTGCATTATGTCCTGTTCAATTTTGAATGCTGGTTTTTTCACGACAATTATGAAGTGTAACTGGAACTGTGATGGTGTGTATTGGCTTCGGTTATCTGGGCAGTAGGGTTATTTTTAGTAGACGCCTGTAACGAACTCTGATGTCAAACAACGATAGATACTGTATGCTTGCAGGTAATAAATACACTTTTTAAACTCCTCTCTGTCCAACACTAGCATCTCGTCAGTTGAACATATTTCCCGCAAAAAAGAATAAAGATGGTACCTTACACCCCAGCCTTTTTCCCAGCAGCTTGTAGGTGTAGGGTAGAGATTGAGAGTTTCTGTCACTGGCTTCGAGGGGTATTGCGAAATTTTTTCCAGCAGGCTAACATCAGTTGTATGGTATCGTCAGTTTTTGCGCTGTATATCGATTTTATGCCGTCCTTGTGCAGAGCTATGTATATAGTTGTGTAATTAGGAACGATCTTTGTGATTAATTATGAAATTAGGATCGATATTTGTGTCAGTTTCCCGACCAAAATAAATAAAGTACACTAACATAATCTTCCTCTCCCGCATCTGGACAGTTTCCATGTGTTAGGGGGTGCGCTTGGGCTTCCCATCCAGGAGCACCATGGTTCAAGTCAAAGAAAACACACCACCAATTTTAATTTCCCATCTATTCCAAGTGCCTCTGGTTTTTTAATTGTGTTGGGGTGGTGCACTTCGGCTTTCCACTCAGGAAGACCAGGGTTCAAGTCACTGATACGTTTCATTTCTTACGTGCACTGAATGTTTGTGCACTGCATTACTTTTAAGTGTTGTGAGCATGTTTGCATATCGTTACACATGCATTATTTCGGTGACCTACGAGTAGTTTGCACATCTGTATGCTGTGTACTGGATTATTTCGGTAATTTACGAGTTGTTTGCGTCTCTGCACATCAGTGTACTGCATTACTTACGAGTAGTTTGCAGGTCTGTAGACTATTTACCATGACCTCAACCACGTCAGAGTGAGTGTTTTGTATTGGCGTAATAAATAAACTATGTGAAATCCAATCCTAAATAAATTGTTCCAAAAATAAATAAAGTACACTCCTTCCTCTCTCCAGCAGCACAGAACAGGCTGAGTCCTTTTCGCATCATTTTTCTCTACAGAGTGCCGGGGGGAGGGGGGACGGGGGAGAGAGAGATGAGGAGGCTGGATCACACATCCAACTGAGAAAAATACGTGACGTCATCACGATGCTGTGCTGCTATTGGCTGAACTGCACGATCACGTGACCTATCGCGTGGCCCTGTTGTGGTGAACTCACGAACTAGCTCAGTTCTTTGGTCTGCTGGGTCAGAGGCAGTTGTCTCTTGTGGGGTTGTAGCTTGTATGTAGGTTTCAGCAGAGACAGATGTTTCCATGCATTGTGTACTGCATCTTTAATGCATCTCGATGCAAAACATTTATTTGCAGGACTGTGTTCTTCCTCTTTATATGTTCAAGCATTAATACTCACTTCCATTCTTCATGCAGTGAGCCATTGATGCACTCCTTGGGTGAATGAGTTCATGTAATACATCTATTAAAACTCCTCCTGTCTGACACCAATATCTCGCCAATTTAACACATGCTCCTTCCATACTGACAGATCAACAAACACTGATATATCAGCCTCTTGTGGTGGTAACACGACACTAAGCCACTAGTGCTGTACTCCATCTTCAGGCCACGTGTGGCCTACTGGGACCATCCGACTGCCATGTCATCCTCAGAGGAGGATGCGGATAGGAGGGGTGTGGGGTCAGCACACTGCTCTCCCGGTCATTAGATGGTATTCTTGACTGATGACGCTACTATTGTAGGTAGATAATAAATTTAAACAAATTTAAACATATTTATACAAATTTAAACAAATTGTATTCGAATTGAATGACATCATGAGCAATCTCTAGTGGGGGCAGCACAGTACTAACTCAAAATTCCTTCCAAAATTCAAATTTTCCCCACCATTTTCTTTGAGGATAACGTGTCATCATGCGAAAAGTCGGAAATGGGGCTGGGGGACTGCCAGGTGACCTGTAGAAGCACATAATTCAATTTCCCACCAAAATTCAGACTTACTGCCAAAATTCAAACTTCCTGCTAGGAGGGCATGGCAGGGGGCGTTGCACTTTCCCGACAAACGCCGCCATCTTGGATAACAGTGCTCGTTTCATCAGCTGACGTCACAGCCGCCATCTTGGATGATGTCATGCACTGCTGCCAAGTCTGCAGCCGCCATCTTGGATACATCTGGCAACAATGGACTCTGCACTCGCGTCACCCCTACCCTACTACTTACGTTACACGGATTTTCAGATTTATTAACGCAAGGTAGTTTGCAGTTGTATTGGTTCTTTCCTCGGTTTGACTATGTTGATGGAAAACGTGGGAATAATCTCCATTTTCTGTTCCCTCATCTGTGTCTGCAAGATGCTTATCTCCCTTCTTTTCCTCTCATTAAATAATATTATGGACATTGTCGTCGTCGATACGTTATACACTAATCTTTCTTACATCGAACATCTGCAGAAGTAAAGAAAAAGCATCTGCCACTCTGCTGCAGACAATACTTTTGGCGAACTTATCGAAAGATTAATGTTATGGGTTGGTCTGGTACTGGCATTGAGCTACTCAGACTCGTTCCTCTTTCCTGCACTCTGCTGTTTAGTTGTTTGGTTGGTTTGTAGATTAAAGGAACTAAACTGCCAGCTTATCAGTCCCTTTTTCCCACGTCACATCGGCCTCGGATTAAAACTATGACCCAAAATAATCCTATCGTGTGAAAGCTGGTGAAGGTACGAAATGCGTAAAACTATGTGTGTAACCAATCTGAAATAGAAAACGAAAGTATCAAGCCAAAATTAAAAACATTAACTAAAAGGAAAAAAGCGGTAGAAGACGTTAAAACAATAGAGCAGGTGGCCTTGGCTGGCTGATTGCAAGAATAAAAAAGTATGAGCCAGCCACTCTGCAACACACTAAAATCCCCAGCCTAAAAACAGGAGGCAAGAGAACACATAGATGGTGAAAAGACGAACGAACACCAAGACAAACAGACAGCACCCTAGCGAGCGAGGAAGAGTTAAAAGCACGTGAGGCCCAGAAATATGAGGCGAAGGCGCTCACCCTTAAATAGAATGATAAACAAAAACCCATGCCGGAGAAAACTTAAAACTAGGTCAGCCGTTGAGGCGCTGTCACTTAACACCGTAGGTACTGCATCAGGATGGTTGAAAGTCCTCCTCAGGTGGGCACTCTGCAGAATCTCTTCTGTACACTTTGTTTGCCCAGCAGACTCCTGAGAGAAAGCTAAAGGGTCCGTGTCCTAGTCATGGTCCGACGCGTAGTTCAGTCTGCTATAATGATTCATTTGCAGAAGTATTGGCTGACGTAGTGCCTGGACGAGATTATCGCCTCGCTAGGGGCCGCAGTTGCGCACTGCTCTTTTAATACCCCAAAATTTTTTCTGCGTTAAACCATAGAGAAACTGTAATGTCAATATATTAAAACTACAAAAAAGCATTCTCTTAACGCAGACGCGACTTATACTTCACCAATTACCCATTATACTGAAACAAGGATTCCATCAGTTGACGTTAAAATGGAACGTAGCTGAAAGCGTGAGAATGAGCGTTAACCACACTGTGGCGGGAATCGGCTAGCATAATGGAAACCAGAACGAATGTGCATATTTATTATCAACAAAAGCCAACATCTGTTAAAGACACGGAGAAAGTCATTTTAATTGTCATGCAACAATAATACGTTAACATCAACATAACGAAAACGATGTTAGTAATAAGAAACGACCATCTTCGACGTTCAGGAATACGTACCAGCTATTCTTTAAAATATGTGACACGTTGCTGTTCATCATGAACTGCACGTATAATATTTAACTGCCAGACAGGTATTCGGGCATACAGCCCATAGTCAGTGACATCTGATACAAACAGACCCATATACATCGATATCTCCAACATAATAACATTTTGTACTCATGACAGTAGCAACGTGATTTTTCTTACATATTGTGCACGTCCACATCAAATGACACGCGTGTCAATTATAAAATATCTTTGGCGTCAGAATTGATGTGGACGCAGGAAACGTAAAATATGTTGGATATATAAAATGTAACTATGCCAATTTGATCGTGAAAGAAGCCATCTCTGTAGTACACATATGTCGTCGTGCGCACGTGTCACACCTACCAAACGCTGAACGATCACTCTTCGTGGTCACATTCGACATTGTGGGCATGGAATTAAATATGTTACTAGTGATCAGGGCAAAGAGTCTATGTTACAGGTCTCTTTTATCCCGTTGATCATATCTACACTCACGCTAATAAATTAATGATAATTACAGAATGTGGTGCCATACAACGTGGCATTACCCAAAACTGGAGCTAATAGCATAGGCACACAAGGAACACATACGACACAGATCTGTAAGTGCACAGTGTTGGTGATAAGTTGAGAAAACCATCCCGAAACACATGTGCTACAATACGCCACTGTTTGCTGGGCATGTACCCCGACATCAATTGGGATATGATCAGCATGCACACGAACACAGGCCGCACAACGGATTGGAATACTCTGATCAGGTAGTAGAGCAGCTACTGGAATATAGCCCCATTCTTGCACCAGTGACTGTCGGAGTTCCTGAAGTGTCCTAGGGGTTTGAAGACGTGCAGCGATACGTCGACTGGGAGCATCCCAGATGTGCTCGATGGGGTTTAGGTCTGGAGAACAGGCGGGCCACTACATTCGCCTGATATCTTCTGTTTCAAGGTACACCTCCACGATGGCAGCTAGGTGGAGCCGTTCGTTATCACCCATCAGGAGAAAAGTGGGACCCACTGCACCCCTGAAAAGGCGGACATACTGGTGCAAAATGACGTCCTGATACACCTGACCTGTTACAGTTCCTCTGTCGAAGACATGCAGGGCTGTACGTGCACGAATCATAATGCCACCCCACACCATCAAACCACGACTTTCATAGAGGTCCCTTTCAAGGACATGAAGGGGTTGGTATCTGGTTCGTGGTTCACACCAGATGAAAACCCGGCGAGAATCACTGTTAACACTATACCTGGACTGGTCTGTGATCATAATCTGGGACCACTGTTTCAATGACCATGTACTGTGTTCTTGACACCAGGATTTACGGGCTCCCCTCTGACCAGGGGTCAGTGGAATGCACCTTGCAGGTATCCGGGCGAATAAACCATGTCTGTTCAGTCGTCTATAGACTGTGTGTTTGGAGACAACTGTTCTAGTGGCTGCAGTAAGGTCCGGAGCAAGACTACCTGCAGTACTCCGCGGCCGTCTGCGGGCACTGATGGTGAGATATCGGTCTTCCTGTGGTGTTGTACACTGTGGACGTCATGTACTGTAGCGCCTGGACACGTTTCCTGTCTGCTGGAATCGTTGCCATAATCTTGAGATCACACTTTGTGGCACACGGAGGGTCCGTGCTACGACCTGCTGTGTTTAATCAGCCTCCAGTCGCCCTAGTATTATACCCCTCATAACGTCATCAATGGGTTTCTTTGAGCCATTTTCATTAACACGTCTGAAAACGTCTGCACACTTACTCGTTGCACCGTACTCTGACATGCACCAACACACCTCTGTGAATGTGTACTGCTGCCAGCGCCACCGTGCGACGATCGCAGGTCAAATGCACCGCATGGTCATACCCCGAGGTGATTTAAACCCGTAAGCGTTGTTTCACCATGTATCAGCATTATCCTTAATTTATGAGCATGAGTGTAGATACATCTCTGGCCTCACCGTATAGGGTGGAAACTTCAAAGTTCTTAGCTCTTCTTATCGATAAAAATTTAAACTGATAAAAGCACATTTTGGAACTCGTAAAACAACTTAGTTCAGCCACATTTACACTTAGAATCATTGTAAATCTCAGGGAGAGACAAATCAGTAAGTTGACATATTTTGCATATTTTCATTCACTAACGCGATTTGGAATAATGTTCTGGCGTCACTCATCTTTAAGAAAGAAAGTCTTCATTGCGTAAAAACGTGCTGTGAGTATAATATGTGGTGCTCACCGGCGATCAACATGTAGAGATCTGTTTAAGGAGTTGGTCATTCTGACTACTGCTTCACAGTATATTCCCTCTTGAAGTTTGTTGTAAATAATCCACTACAGTTCAAAAGGAGCAATGATGTACTGAATTATAATACCAGAAGGAAAAACACCATTCATTGTCCACGTTAAGGTTGTCTTTAGCAGAAAAAGGGGTGCAAATATTGCCCAGTGATGTAAAATGTCTGGCGGACAGCGAATCAGATTTGAAAATAAACTCAGATACATTCTCTTTGGCAACTCCTTTTATTCTGTAGAAGAATTTCTATTACTGTAATGTGTAAAAGATGGTGGATAGGAATTACGAACTCATATCTGTACATCTTTTTATTCTTTTTGAGAAAAAAAGAAAAAAAATACTTAGAAATGTTCAGCATGTAACCATAAGATCAAATTAGTTTGCGATGTGAATGTAAAATGAATCGTTCGACATCATTACGATTTATCGTGCAAAATGATCCATGGAACATGACACTAATTATGTATTGAATACTATGCTTGCACAGTTAGTACATAAGGCTTTTATACATGGTGTAGATGAGGGTATAATGTATATAACTGATGTTAACTTTCACGAACAACATAGTGAGCAAAATAGGCAAAATACAACAAAATCTGGCTGTACCTTATAAAGCGATTATCAGCTCGAGCGTGGATCCAGGGATGAACCAACGTATCTTATCAAATTTAGTCAATTTTAAAAGCAAGAAAACAGAGGAAACTCTAATACGAACCTATTCAATCAAAACACTGTTAAAGTTCTGTGTATACATCTTATTTCGTAGCTCTGTCTTTTCATTAAGGACGTTATCAAGGTGTTTCGTCATGTGACTTTATATCTCTATTTGTTCTTGGATAGTCAATAATCTAAATTTTCCTGTCTTATAAAGAATAGTGATGTTTTCAGTGATGTCTTGCAATCTGTTAAATGGGACTAACAATAATACGTTCTGTAAACCTCGTTTAGGTGTTTCTCTCTGTTGCTGTTTAGGCCGTAAGGAATGAAAACAACAACGGAGAAAAGTGGGCTTGGAGGTAGCAATGTGTTCTGTGATTCACGACAGTAAAAACCACCGAAACCCTAGCAGCTTCGTCTGTGTTGTATTCAAGGAGAGATTGTGTTCCTTCGAGATGAGTAGCCTGTAGCAACAAATCTTTCCGCTATGTAAGTTTTGGTTGGATCACATTAAACGTAATTTCGATTGTGAAGGGCATATGAATGACAAGAATTTAGTATGATGTTTATGCATATGATTATGACACAATTTGTAAGATCTGAGTTGCTTACGACATTGTATAAATAGAAATACTGTGGGTATCACAATATGTTACACTGAGGGTTAAGGTGAGTAACAAAATGTGAACTACGTCTTGTAAATGCCACGTACGTACGTGAAGAATGAGAAAGCGTTATATTCAAATGAAAACCCAGGCAGGTGGGAAGGGCAATGGAAACCGAAAGAAATGGGACCACTACGCTCGCAGCAGGGGTTAAATGCGCAGTGCATTGTGAAACACTACAGTACACCACGCTTCGCGCTAGAGAAAACAAAACAACCAGGGATATAGGAAAACAGACTGTTTTGACGAGTAGAAAACAGCTTCAACGAGGAGGCTTGAAGATAAGGCAAAAAGAGTGGGTTTTCCTCTGACCCCTCAGGATGTTCGCAAGGAAGCCTTGCTCTACGCAGGACTCAAAATTCAACAACAGAAAAATAGCTGGGCACCACCGGTTCCAAAAATTAATGAGACAACATAGGGAGCTGTCCCTAAAAACACCTGTCTCTATTTTGCAGTCCAGTGTTTTTGGGTCGGAAAGAAAAACCCTCACTGAATTCTGATACCTGTTGGAGTGAGTTCAGCTAGACTTGAACTTAGAGGAAAAAGGCAAGAGGATGTTCAACATTGATGAGACTGGTCTTGCTCTCAGTAACCATCTCCTACTAGAGTCATTGCTACTAAACGGCGAAGGAACGTTGTCATCGTTTCCTGAAGAGGGGAGAAAATGAGAGTGTAGTAGCGTACAGGAACGCTATAGTAATTCTCAGTAGTCTGTTCATTGTGTTCAAAGGAAGGAGGCTTAAAAATCAAATGTTCAAATGTGTGTGAAATCTTATGGGATTTAACTGCTAAGGTCATCAGTCCCCAAGCTCACACACTACTTAACCTAAATTATCCTAAGGACAAACACACACACCCATGTCCGAGTGAGGACTCGAACCTCCGCCATGCTCAGCCGCACAGACCATGACTGCAGCGCCTAAGACCGCTCGGCTAATACCGCGCGGCGGAGGCTTAAAACTGATATCCATAATGGATAGCTGTAAATTTGACAGGATCAAGCTATATAACGGAGAAACACTTTGTGCATGCCAATGTACTTTTAGTGTTTTTGATGACATCCATACAACCCTCAAAAAATCGGTTAATGTTCTTGAATGTTATATGAAACATGACGTTGAGAGTTATGCCTCCCAAGCCATACAACACATGCACTCAAGTATATATACATGGCAATTTTCAAGCCAGTGAAGACGTTATAGAAGCAAATGTGCCATAAATGGATGTTCAACCATCCGCGCCAGGCGGTAACTTTCGCTTTAAATCGCCTGGCAGTTCCGGGAGGAAAATTAATTTCCGGACCAGTACAAGGAAAATTCAGTGACGGTCTTAAGCAGCTAGCAGTGGGAGCAAAGGACAGAGGAGTCGGAAGCCGCAAGAGGCATACTGCGAAAAAAACTGATCAAAGGCCTGAGCGTTGAGGGGAAATTAAGAGGCAAGTGGCAGAAATACTGATAGATTTTCAAAGAATACAAAACACTGAGGTCAGGAATAGACTGCCAGTTTCACCGAAGCCTTCTCAAAGGGGAGAGAGCCTCTGACGAACAAACTTTCATCCAAATCTGTGTGAAATTTTGTGGCAGGTCCTTATCTGAACAATACGAGAAATGCAGCTCATGGTGTCATGAATATTGTGCCGGAACAGGAAAGATAAAAATCTTCGCTGCAAGCAGGGAACTCTAATTACTTGTTTAACCCCGCATACTGGGGTGATGTGAGTAAAATGAAAAAAAAGAAAAACACAATTTTGATTGTTTACTATGTTCCCTTTGTAGATAAGAGGATATTGATGTTGTATAAAATAAGTTTCAAAAATATATAATATACCGTTTCTTTGTGAATGCTTCTTAAAGCCAAAAGATTTCACGAATTACTCTAATAGTATTATTCACTGTGTAAATAATTATATGTCCACAAATTAGTAACGATTCAAATTCCAGCTTCACATTTAATTGAACTGATAATTAAAAATGATTTTGAAGGCTATTTGTTGCAGGCAGAATTTTAACGTCAGTGATACAGGATATAGTGTCGAATAAATGCAGTTTTCACGAATTAACGTACGTCATTTCGTGTGATACTTTCCCACTCCTGTAGGCAAAGCCAAGTATTCTTTATGTTTCTATGATTATCTCAGGGATAAACAGCAACGAAGATCGTAGGTGTCATGAGGCAAGATTTAAATAGGGGAGCTTGCAAACAGGACAAATCGTTAATCTGATTATGCTTCTTTTCTCTTTCTGCACATCCTAGAATTGAATGCATTTTGAAATAATGAGGAACATTCAAGACAGAAAATTAGTTCAAACGGAACATTCAGACTTGTAATATTTTTTGTCTAATTGTTCCAAAGCTGAGATCCGCCAGATCTGATACATGATGTTGATGTAGTAGGAGGAAGTTATTCCCGGCAAATAATGTGTTATACGGAAACTGTAACGTCGTGTAGTATGGGATAACCTCAACTGGTCGACAAAGATTGCATCGTCATCCAGTACTGCGTGCATGATCGATCATTTGCTGCCCATAGCATGCCCTTACAAGGAGGCTTCGCCTTTTCTGCTCTCTGACTGGCTAGCATTCGAGAACAGGGGCTCCGGAAGGGCCTAACACGAAGGTTGGCTTCAGTCTGAGGGTGATTGTACACGACGAAAGACATACAATGTGCAGTAGCTCGTTGTAAATTATACACATTTTATTGTACTTCAGTTGTGTGATTATTATTAAAACTGCTGGTGATTACTTGTGTTACGCATTCTACATGGATAGTTCTCGTGATAACAAAAAATATCCTATCACCCTCAAGAAATGCACTACCTGAGAAAAACAGTGAAGCCTACAAAAATGGATTGGAACGTCTCCATGTGAGCCGTTCCACTGATCTTGCAAAGCAACATTCGGCTTTGCTACAATTCTTAATAACTCATATGTTCGGTATTACTACGCCTGGAGAGAAAGATGAAAAAAATGGCTCTGAGCACTATGGGACTTAACTTCTGAGGTCATCAGTCCCCTAGAACTTAGAACTACTTAAACCAAACTAACCTAAGTACATCACACATATCCATGCCCGGGGCAGGATTCGAACCTGCGACCGTAACGGTCGCGTGGTTCCAGACTGTAGCGCCTAGAAAGATGGACGAGAGTGCGTGTTACAGCGACATTTCAACGCCAGAGGAGAATGCCTTTTACAATTTCAAATTCATAAGTATATGTCCTGAATGTATCTGTGTAACCAAATATCATGTATTCATGTCATATCTTTCCTGTCGCCTCTGTCGTGTACTAGTATGAATGTGTGGTCTGCCTGTAGCTGGCACTTGAGTTTTCCTTAGTTGTGAGGAGGTTCCCTTGAATGTTAGGGGCAGTTTAGCCTACTTTTGTATGGGGCTTTTAATATGGCTACGTTGGGCCAGAGAGGCATTAGTGGCTACTGGTCAGCATCCATTGTGAGGTTGGTACAGGTGAAAATCGCTTACGCCCTCTGGGCCATTCCGGGTTGCTGTGTGTGAAGTGTTGGCATACGTGCCAACACCGTGTTGCTAGAGGAGGCCGAAATGCACGCGTTTAATTACACGCAGACTGGCGTGAGGTCTGGAACAGGACAATGTCTTGAGAATTGCAAATAAAGTACGTAGATGATGTAATACTTAACTTTAATCCATAATTGGTGTACATTGCTCTTGACGGTACAGGTTTTATAATAAGCTCAATATAACTGATAATGGCGCCTTGCTAGGTCGTAGCAAATGACGTAGCTGAAGGCTATGCTATCGTCTCGGCAAATGAGAGCGTAATTTGTCAGTGAACCACTGCTATGAACGTCGGCTGTACAACTGGGGCGAGTGCCAGGACGTCTCTCTAGACCTGCCGTGTGGTGGCGCTCGGTCTGCTATCACTGAAAGTGGCGACACGCGGGTCCTACGTATACTAACGGACCGCGGCCGATTTAAAGTCTACCACCTAGCAATTGTGGTGTCTGGCGGTGACACCACAGTGTGGACCCCGGAGATGGGGCAGGTTAGTTTTAACTCCTCCCTAGGACGCCGGTGAGCAAGGATGCTCTGAGTAGAGTCTCCAGTTGCTAAGTTGATATATGTAAGAGCTTTGTTTGAGTTTCCGGTAGTCCCTCTGGTGTGTGGCACCGCACCGATTATTTCAGTCAGGGAACGGTGTTGATTTCATCAGTATTCAGTTTATACGATGAGATCTTTTGTGCAACTGCAACTTGACGTGGACGAGCGGTGTCGCCACCTGATGTAGTTTTACTTAGTTTCGTGTGTTATGTATGAATGTGTCGTGTGCTTTGTGGAATGCTTGTGTTAAATTTTATTTAATTTACCGTCCAATTTGTATTTCATCCCCGCGGACGTATTAGCCCGTACTCTGCTGCACCATGTGCGTTTCTTTGTAAATCATGAGGCTCCAATTCGACGTAAACACCTCTCGTGTTTGAATTGAAGCCTCAGTTTCATAGTGGAGTATATGTGCTCACGTTTGGTAAATTTATTTACAAGATTACTGAGTTGTACGGAATTTCAGGAGTGGGCTTTGCTCTCCGAAATTGACCGCTAAAGCCAGTCGCGCTCTGACCCAGTGAGCTTACACGTGGTGTAGGGAAGCTTTCTTCTACTTTCCTTCATTGTGTGAGTGATCAGTGTGAACGTGGTGCGCGTGATTTTGATAGATCGTAACCAGTAATTTAGCAGACTTGCCCCACACGTGTCCGTCCGGTTGTATACTGTGTCGAAATTCACTCGCCAGCATTGCAAGTAACTGTGTTTTAACTTAACATCTATGTGTGTATGTTATGTTTATTGAGGAAATAAATGTTAATTATTGTTAAATTCGTTGCCATTACATCTCACAGCGCCATTCTGCTCCCTAGTCAGGAACCTTAAAATCAGTCGTTTGTACCTCCCTTTAATGATGTTTCAATGAAATTTATCATGATTATTGTTTTCCGGTTCGTAGATTGGTATTTTGTTAAGGGGCTCCGGAACGCCCTATACTTGCAAAGTATTTGAGGTAGGAAGTTGAACTTTTTACAGATTATTTATTGGAATATGGGCTACAACTTAACACAGGGATTTTACAAAATTTTAGTTCAGTTATTAAAGATGATTTTTTTTTCAATTGTAATGAAAATTCACAACATTTTTTTGCAATTTTTTATTTATATATTCAAAAATATACAGTTTTTTGGAAAAAGGCTGTGTTAAATTATGCAGAAGGTACTGTGTAACATTTACTGAAAGTTTGAAACAAATATGTTTGGAAGATCCTTAGAAAACATGTAATTAGTATGAGAAAATAAAAGTTTTGGGAATCGAGCGACAAAGATTGGATTAACTTTTTAGTGCGTTCCAGGTCCATAGGATGGATTATCTTCATCCTCTGCAAACTCCTCCTCCAGCTTCCTCTTGTTCCTCCTCCTGTTTACTCTTGCTTGTATTACTAGACTCTTTACAGCACTGTCTGCAGCCCGAAGGCGTTCCTTGTCTAAAGCAAGCATCGCTCGTTGTTGTGTTCGTAGATTTTGCTACCATTTTCTTCAGTTGCAGTTACTGCAACACTGTTCCAAAAGGTGGTCATGTATGAACACTTATCACATTTCAGTTGTATTTCACTAGCAAGTCCTACGTGCTTTATTATGGAGAGTTCCAGACCAACTTCACTACAATGAATACATCTTACACAGTTTGAAAAAATTCCTTTGAGAAGCGACATATCAAATATTTCATTCACATCCGATTCGCCCATAAAACATTCATAGTTTTCACTCATTGAACCAAGCTTCTTCTGTGAAGTATTTTCTTTCCCACTTTGACTGCTATGGGCAGGCGTACTTGAGAGGTTAGGTTCACTCACTTGGTTATAGTCTTTATTGTTTACAGTAATAACACATACCTTTGGCTTTCCAACATTTCTCCTTTTCTTAAAAGCCTTCAGAGGATTTCTAATAACTTTAATTTTACTCATTATTATACTTCAACAAAACAGAGACTCAAGAAACAGAATTAATTACGAATATTTTCGAGATAACGACAGAGTAAATAAACATGAAACAATCGACAATCACACCAGCGATATATATTGTACCATCACAGGTTAGCCACAACACATACTTTATCTCACATCACTAAAATGTACCTGATGAACACGGACGTTAATAATAACACCATTTGACAGCAGTTTAACAGCGCCACAGTGGGTCACGCCCATGTAGAACACATTTCAAAAAAAATTTAAAAATAGTTGTAGTCTTCGGAATTGAATAAATTATATATCTATTAAAAGGTAATAGTCTGCAGATTCAGAAAACGCAAAAAAGTAAAAATTGAACTTTTCATGATTTTGAGCCTTTCCGGAGCCCCTTAAGGTGGCACCCTTTTATCAGTTTAATTAATTAACATTTAAATAAATTTAGCCCACTGATCAGACATTTTGAGTTTGGTATTTATTCGAAGCAAGTGAACGTAGATTCTACTTGCACAGTCTTTGTTGGGAGTTAGGAAATCCGGTTCTAGGCGCTACAGTCTGGAGCCGCACGACCGCCACGGTCGCAGGTTCGAATCCTGCCTCGGGCATGCATGTGTGTCATATCCTTAGGTTAGTTAGGTTTAAGTAGTTCTAAGTTCTCGGGGACTGATGACCTCAGATGTTAAGTCCCATAGTGCTCAGAGCCATTCCATTCAGTTAGGAAAACAGGAATGCGATATTTCGCGAAGTTGATCCTACCAGTACCTGGCAGTAATAAAAGACGACAGGTATCATTCAGGAGGAGGAAACGAAATGGAACTTCACGGGTTGAAAGGGTGCGTCATGTTAGTTCAGTCACTAAAAATCGAATCAAATTATTTTACGAAGCTCTCTGCAGTGCGCACGTATCAGGGCTACGTTGCATCACCCCTGGCCTGGGTGTACGCACTGACTCGTTTGGGCAGGGAGTCACCCGTTATATTCTCTCCTGAGGCAAGCTGCTTTACATATAATGTGAATGATCCCTGAAATCCTAGCTGCTGGCACCGGGACCAAGCATGTGTGCGACCCGGTCCCACACATGTTCTATCAGGGACAATTCTGGGCATCTTGCTGGCCACGCGACAGTTCATAGGGACATGTGCCAGTGTGGACGAATACTGTCGTGTTGGAAAGTGGCACCATTATACTGTCGCATGTGAGGTAACACACGAGAACGCAGGATATCGGAGACGTGCCATTACGACACCAGAGTTCTCTCAAGTCGTGACATGACGTCATACCCGATGGCTGCTGACACCATGACGCTAACAGAAGGATTGCAGTATGTCCAGATTTCCACGGATTTGTCCTGGTTGCAAGGTGCCTCTTAAGTGAGGAAGACATTTTTACCAGTTTTAATAAATTATTGTTTCTCATTGATGTATTCACGATAGTTAGGAAGTGCTGTAGTCCGTAGACAGCCATGAATTGGAGAACATTTACCACGCTGGCTGGCTAGGTGACGAAGCGACCATATGTCGCGCGTAGTGGGGTGGGGCTCGGCGCTGGACCGTAGCAACAAGCGTTAGCGTAGGAAATATATGTGACGGGAAGTACCGCCGTCTTGGCGCCAAAGTCACCGATTTTGTTTATTTATATTTCATAATTAAAGTCATTTATGACAACATGAATACTAGGAGGAGCCTCTGGATGTTTTAAACTATTTATTATAATTTTGCCTCGTTAAGATTCACACCCGTTCGTTCGCAAATGCATATCTTAGTAAGAACGAAATTGATCGGAAATCCACGAACTGTGACGAAACTAGTAAGAGATTCGGACTGCGCGCCAAAGTCGGCAGTCGGCGTTAAGAAGAGCTCTTCCTGTCTTGTTCGATGGTAGCCATGCTCTCGGTTACGAGTAGTTTGTGACATGAGTGTTTCATTATTGATCTAATAGGAATAAAAGTGATATTACGGCATTCTGAATGTTAATTTCGAGTAAATAGATACCCCAAAGTTGACCGACAGCAATTTCAGATAATTAACTTCCACTGACAGAGACATCCAATGCGCCAATGAAGAATCAGCACGCGACGACATTTACGAGAGCTGCACCGCGCACGATGATGATGATGATGTCCCATACTCCGTGACGGAGCGTAGGGGAACGATGCGGGAGACCCGCACCGCCGTACTAGGCAAGGTCCTAGTGGAGGTGGTTTGCCATTGCCTTCCTCCGACCGTAAAGGGGATGAATGATGATGATGAAGACGACACACTAACACCCAGTCATCTCGAGGCAGGAAAAATCCCTAACCCCGCCGGGAATCGAATCCGGGACCCCGTGCTCGGAAAGCGAGAACGCTACCGCGAGACCACGGCACAGGTAGGAGGAAATCCGACGACACGACCCACGAAGGCGGATCAAGGAAGGTCCGACATACACTCGCAAATCCCGGGTGGAAATGCTGACCAGTCATACTGTACGTCACATATACTACCCTCTACGGACTCTACATCTACATCTACATGACTACTCTGCAATTCACATTTAAGTGCTTGGCAGAGGGTTCATCGAACTACAATCATACTATCTCCCTACCATTCCACTCCCGAACAGCGCGCGGGAAAAACGAACACCTAAACCTTTCTGTTCGAACTCTGATTTCTCTTATTTTATTTTGATGATCATTCCTACCAATGGACGTTGGGCTCAACAAAATATTTTCGCATTCGGAAGAGAAAGTTGGTGACTGAAATTTCGTAAATAGATCTCGCCGCGACGAAAAACGTCTTTGCTTTAATGACTTCCATCCCAACTCGCGTATCATATCTGCCACACTCTCTCCCCTATTACGTGATAATACAAAACGAGCTGCCCTTTTTTGCACCCTTTCGATGTCCTCCGTCAATCCCACCTGGTAAGGATCCCACACCGCGCAGCAATATTCTAACAGAGGACGAACGAGTGTACTGTAAGCTGTCTCTTTAGTGGACTTGTTGCATCTTCTAAGTGTCCTGCCAATGAAACGCAAGCTTTGGCTCGCCTTCCCCACAATATTATCTATGTGGTCTTTCCAACTGAAGTTGTTCGTAATTTTAACACCCAGGTACTTAGTTGAATTGACAGCCTTAAGAATTGTATTGTTTATCGAGTAATCGAATTCCAATGGATTTCTTTTGGAACTCATGTGGATCACCTCACACTTTTCGTTATTTAGCGTCAACTGCCACCTGCCACACCATACAGCAATATTTTCTAAATCGCTTTGCAACTGATACTGGTCTTCGGATGACCTTACTAGACGGTAAATTACAGCATCATCTGCGAACAACCTAAGAGAACTGCTCAGATTGTCACCCAGGTCATTTATATAGATCAGGAACAGCAGAGGTCCCAGGACGCTTCCCTGGGGAACACCTGATATCACTTCAGTTTTACTCGATGATTTGCCGTCTATTACTACGAACTGCGACCTTCCTGACAGGAAATCACGAATCCAGTGGCTAAGCTGAATAATAACAGTATCAGTTTAGAAGCGAGGGCATCTTGCATGGTGCTGAAGGAGTCTGTGGCGAGGAGTTTTTTATATAACTATCTGGGGTAAGCCCAGAGAAACTGGATTGCTTTAGAAATAAATAGATTTTAATATTCTTAATTAAAATTCACTGAATGAGGACTGGCGCGTCGGTAGTTTCGTTAATGTTATACTGCAAAACCAGCGGGAATCACGCTTTGGCGCTCTCCTACATACGTTTCCCACACTTCTTTATTGAGAACGATAAAAGATCGCCGACAATCGACTACATTGTGACCATCGTGTAACTTATCATCGACAGACCATATGTGTCCGAGAGAGTAATCAGGTTTGGGAGTTTTGTCCGGAGTCGGCAACGGCAGCCTAGACAGGCTTAACACTGCTGCGACTCTCAGAAATATTGGAGGAATGGGACTTCTCGTCACCTCGCTGCCACAATCACCGACGGTGGACGTCCGGGGAAGCGCGGAACTACCATTCATTGCTCAGCACAATGTGACGCCAATCGCCAGCAGTCCACGCTTCCTAGCAGGGCTGTTGATGAAATATCGATATTGATATTTTCTCCAAAAGTTAACGCCATACACCGGCGATATATCTACCGTCGTTTTATCGATATATCGATATCAGAACAGCAGTATCGAGAGCCGATATATTTATTTTATATTATACTTGTAAACAATTTTCGGCAAATATTTGAAGTTGTTCTTTTGAAGTTGTAGTAGATCATAATTTTACTTTCACTGTGTGAAGGAGTCTTACCACTTTTTGAGCTTTCATCACGTCCACTCTTTCTCTTTGACTGTGTGAAGCCAGTACAGGTGGCACAAAGAAGAAGTCCGATTGCTCCGGGGGGTGGTGGTGTGATTGGGAGAACCACATTCCTGATGTGAAGATGTAGCACACCAGCTGCCTTAAAAAAAAAAAAAAAAAAAAACAAGTTTTAACTCAAGTGGTATGCTATTGCTTCACATCGGCATTCTTCAAAAACAGTTCCTGAAAATGATGGATAAAAATCTAAAGGACAACATTGGTCTTTATGGTGGGCGGAGACGTCTGAGGGTAAATGCTGACGTAATCGGCGCTACCGACAGAAATTACAACGTTTGGCTTCACCCCGCAATCTTGACACAACAGCTGGCACGATCTTCAAGCGTGAAAGTGTATCGTCTACCTTTCAGTTCTTGCTCTACTGGGAATAGGCAGGCTGCTAGCTTGTTGATCTTCATAATATCTAATAATAAATCAATACTTAAACAAGCAGCTCTAAATGGTTCAAATGGCTCTGAGCACTATGGGACTTAACTGCTGTGGTCATCAGTCCCCTATAACTTAGAACTACTTAAACCTAACTAACCGAAGGACATCACACACATCCATGCCCGAGGGAGGATTCGAACCTGCGACCGTAGCGGTCACGCGGCTCCAGACTGTAGCGCCTAGAACCGCACGGCCACACCGGCCGGCAAGCAGCTCTAAAACCGACAGTATGTTTACAATGTGCAGCCGATTATTTTATTAGCCGGCACGTCGATACTTTTACCATCGGTATTTTAGGCCCAGCAATTCCTTTCTTATGTTAGCATAAAGACTACAGGATAGGAATGGTCGGTGTTGTTCACTAGTCAATTGATGACGAGCAACCAGCGATGCAGATATGATCACCCGATGACTTTTTTGATTTTGGTCCGTACAACGGATTTGTAAACTTTCCCCCACTGGATACAAATGTCGACACGATAATGGAATCACCGCAGTTCATCACATTTGCCAGTGCTCGAGAACACTGACGTACATCACTGTGGATTAATGCGTTTAAATAATCTTCATCAAACCGCGAATTTGTTCGTGAACGTGGAGAGTCGATGATATCGAAATGATTCTCCTTAAAACGAAGAAACCTTTTTCTTGTCTCTCTCCAGTGGCATTGTAGCATATACTGCGCAAACGTTTTTGGCTGACTCCGCTGTTTCACCCTTCTAATGAACTCGAACAAAAGAATATGTCGGAAATTTTCCAATTTCTCCACTTGGTACCTCATTTTCCACCATCCACAGCTCCATTCACTATCTGAAAATGACAATGTCTACACTCAAATAGCTACCTTGAACTACAAATAAAAAATGACAATCCATAAATAAACACATAGAAACCGGAATGCGAACATGGAAAACGAAAACACTACGAACTTATGCATCACTGTCAATAGCCGAGCAGAGTATTAATCACTTCTAGCAATCTTTCTTAAAGCGGAGTGCTATAGATTAGATTAGATAGATTAGATTAGTTTTTCGTTCCATAGATCCGTGCTAAGGAGATCATCGTGGATGTGTAACATGTCAATATTCTTTTTTAAGCTGAAATAACAATACTAATAGTATGAATATATACAATACATCATTTGTTTCTATTAAGAAATTCGTCAATGGAATAGAAGGAGTTGGCCACTAGTAAGTCTTTCAGGCTCCTTTTAAACTGATCTTTATTTGTAACTAAATTTTTTATGTTTGCTGGCAAAGTATTAAAGATGAGTGTTCCCGTTTTTGAACTAAAGTAAGTGCTTTTAAGTCCTTGTGCTGAACTGAGCTGTTTGTTGGAAAAAAGATATATATTATTTAGGACAAATTTCATTAAGGAGTAAATATACTGAGAGGGAGTAGTTAGTATACCCAGTTCTTTGAAGAGGTTTCTACAGGACGTCCGTGAATTTACTCCACAAATAATACGTTTTAGACGCTTTTGGACTCTGAAAACTTTAGTTTGACTTGAAGAGTTACCCCAAAATACACTCCTGGAAATGGAAAAAAGAACACATTGACACCGGTGTGTCAGACCCACCATACTTGCTCCGGACACTGCGAGAGGGCTGTACAAGCAATGATCACACGCACGGCACAGCGGACACACCAGGAACCGCGGTGTTGGCCGTCGAATGGCGCTAGCTGCGCAGCATTTGTGCACCGCCGCCGTCAGTGTCAGCCAGTTTGCCGTGGCATACGGAGCTCCATCGCAGTCTTTAACACTGGTAGCATGCCGCGACAGCGTGGACGTGAACCGTATGTGCAGTTGACGGACTTTGAGCGAGGGCGTATAGTGGGCATGCGGGAGGCCGGGTGGACGTACCGCCGAATTGCTCAACACGTGGGGCGTGAGGTCTCCACAGTACATCGATGTTGTCGCCAGTGGTCGGCGGAAGGTGCACGTGCCCGTCGACCTGGGACCGGACCGCAGCGACGCACGGATGCACGCCAAGACCGTAGGATCCTCCGCAGTGCCGTAGGGGACCGCACCGCCACTTCCCAGCAAATTAGGGACACTGTTTCTCCTGGGGTATCGGCGAGGACCATTCGCAACCGTCTCCATGAAGCTGGGCTACGGTCCCGTACACCGTTAGGCCGTGTTCCGCTCACGCCCCAACATCGTGCAGCCCGCCTCCAGTGGTGTCGCGACAGGCGTGAATGGAGGGACGAATGGAGACGTGTCGTCTTCAGCGATGAGAGTCGCTTCTGCCTTGGTGCCAATGATGGTCGTATGCGTGTTTGGCGCCGTGCAGGTGAGCGCCACAATCAGGACTGCATACGACCGAGGCACACAGGGCCAACACCCGGCATCATGGTGTGGGGAGCGATCTCCTACACTGGCCGTACACCACTGGTGATCGTCGAGGGGACACTGAATAGTGCACGGTACATCCAAACCGTCATCGAACCCATCGTTCTACCATTCCTAGACCGGCAAGGGAACTTGCTGTTCCAACAGGACAATGCACGTCCGCATGTATCCCGTGCCACCCAACGTGCTCTAGAAGGTGTAAGTCAACTACCCTGGCCAGCAAGATCTCCGGATCTGTCCCCCATTGAGCATGTTTGGGACTGGATGAAGCGTCGTCTCACGCGGTCTGCACGTCCAGCACGAACGCTGGTCCAACTGAGGCGCCAGGTGGAAATGGCATGGCAAGCCGTTCCACAGGACTACATCCAGCATCTCTACGATCGTCTCCATGGGAGAATAGCAGCCTGCATTGCTGCGAAAGGTGGATATACACTGTACTAGTGCCGACATTGTGCATGCTCTGTTGCCTGTGTCTATGTGCCTGTGTTCTGTCAGTGTGATCATGTGATGTATCTGACCCCAGGAATGTGTCAATAAAGTTTCCCCTTCCTGGGTCAATGAATTCACGGTGTTCTTATTTCAATTTCCAGGAGTTGTAAGTAGGCTGTTTAGGTTTTTTTATTGGTAACGCCACCTCAGTATGAAAATCACCGGCTGTGCCGTGTGGAGTCTGTGGCTGCTTTGCATTGTTGTAATACTCAACCATTGTAGTGTTAGGCAGCTGGCTGTGAACAGCGCGTAGCGCTGGGCAGTTGGAGGTGAGCCGCCAGCAGTGGTGGATGTGGGGAGAGAGATGGCGGAGTTTTGTAATTTGTCATGATATCAAGGTAAATACATTGTTTGTTCTCTATTAATATCTTTCATTTGCTAACTATCCCTATCAGTAGTTAGTGCCTTCCATAGTTTGAATCTTTTATTTAGCTGGCAGTAGTGGCGCTTGCTGTATTGCAGTAGCTTGAGCAGCGAAGATTTTTGTGAGGTAAGTGATTTGTGAAAGGTATAGTTTAATGTTAGTCAGGGCCATTCTCTTGTAGAGAATTTTGAAAGTCAGATTGCGTTGCGCTAACAAAATATTGTGTGTTGAAAGTCAGATCGCGTTGCGTTACAAAAATATTGTGTGTCAGGTTAAGCACAGTCGTGTAAAAATTGTTCAACGGGGAAGTTTCATATGTCGACCCTTAGCCGAGGATACCTCACTGGAATCTTCTGATTTTTTCTTGTAGTTTGTGTAATTAGTGTAGATTTTGTTTATTGCTAGCGCGTAATTGTAGAGAGAATTTCCATTGTAGTTGTAGTTTTTCATTGTTGTACAGTAAAACAGTTGTGGCATGCATGTAGATTTGCACCAAGTATTTCGCAGCTGCAATTAACTAGATATTATTTTCAGTGTTATGTTAATGTGTTCTCTTATTTTTGATCTTCAAATTGTGCTTTTCTGTGTTGTCGTGTGAAATACTGTGACAATAATGGCGTGTGAAAAACGTAATACTAGGCTCCAAAGTAAATTGAGAAATGACAGCGAAGACGAAAGCAGTGTGTTAGCGCCACCGAGTAATGAATTAACTGATGTTCAAAGTAATAATTTGGTAATTGTGCATACGGAAATGGAGCGGGCGGCAAACAATGGTGTAGACAGCGAAACAATTAGAGAACAGGGAAGCATTATCGATCGATCGGTCGGCAATAGCTCGGCTCAGGAATCCGAAATGACACGAGACGATCTCACAAATACTGTAGATTCAGGTTTTGGGTCCTCACCGTTTTCTCAAATAAGTCAAGACACATTTTCTGCTTGTCAAAATGTGAATGTTGCCGGTGCAACTTCACTGCCGAAAAGCACTGAGGAACGTGTTTCAGACACCAGTGCATTGTTATTACAATTAATGCAACAAATGGGACAAAAGCTTGAAAAATTAGACACAATGGAACAAAATCTTCAAAAGTTAGACACAACGCTTGAACAAAATCAGAGTCAAACACAGCAACAGTTAGACGCAATGGAACAAAAGCTTCAAAAGTTAGACTCAGTGGAAAATAAGCTTGAACAAACACGTGAAGATTTAACTACCGAGTTACATAATATTGAATCGAAATGTCAAAAAGTCTGTAATGATGTAAAAACACAAATTTGTGAGCATTTTCAACCTATTTTTTCGCGGCATGAAAATGCATTACAGAATCACGAAGCAGCCATAAAAGAACTGCAAACCATTGTTCATGAAAATCATGAGACCTTGTCGGCTAAAATTGACTCAGTTGCATCTACCGATTCGGTTACGCAACTTGCAAAAACTCAAGAAAACTTAAAGGACACAGTAGATTCGATTTCAACACAAATGGACACTCTGAAACTTGGTTCAGAAAAACACACTGAGGAAATGTGTTCACTATCAGAGAAAGTAGCCGAACTTTCGGATCAGTTCACTAACTTATCTACGAAGGTAGATGATAATCTGAACGACACAATACCGGTAGTCTTTAATGACACAGAAGAGTATGAAGAAATTAGAAAATTCAAACAAAATCAAAATCAAATCAATACACAGTACAAAAGAGAAATCCGCGAAGTACAAGATCAGCTGACACAGGTAATACAAGAATTACGTATTTCAGAGGACACTCGCGCTCCAGTACGGGAAGAGGGACATAGAAATACGGAACAACCACAAAATAATAACACAGGACACATCGGAAATTATGAAAGAAATTGGCAAGGCACACCGAATTTTGAGATGGAACCGCCGACACGACGTAACAATGACCGATATGCGACTCGCCGACATGATGACTTTGACTATAAGCTGTTCATTACTACACGTAAATTCAAAACGTTTAAAAATTCTGCCAACGACATTCATCCACAAGCGTGGCTCCATCAATTCTCTCATTGTTTTCCCCCTAACTGGTCATTAGAACACAGATTAGAATTTATGTGTGGCTATTTAGAGAATGAACCAGCTGTAAGAATGCGTTCGGTCATTCACGATTGTCATAGTGAAGGAGAATTTTACCATGCCTTCCTCTCAGCATATTGGTCTCAAGCCACACAAGACCGAGTAAAACATGGCATCATAATGATGAAACATTTCGAACAATCTGAATTCTCCAGTCTTGTGAAATATTTTGAAGACATGTTGCACAAGAATCAGTACCTGTCAAACCCATACAGCCCCTCAGAACTCATCCGCATTTGCTTAATGAAACTGCCTGAACATTTGCTACATATTATTTTGGCAGGACGTTGCAAAGACGACATTGAAGCATTTCAAGGACTCTTACAAGAACTGGAAATTGACACAGACAATCGCGGAACGCACGAGCACAACAATTACAGATCACATCCGTCGCAATTCCGCGATGAAAGAAATAACAACTGGACGCGACAAGGCTATTCTCACAACACAAATCGAGACCGAAACAGACACCACCCGTATGACAACCGTTGGCAGAGTAGTAATAATTACAGGGAAAGATCACCTCTCCGCGGTAATGACTATCACAGAGACAATCAGAGAAACAGACAATATGGGAACCAAAACAATTATTATTACGAGGGACAGAATAACTTTAGACGCAACGGTCCAGCGCGCAGTTACGATTCAGGGAGAAATTCTCCACCACTTAACCGACAAGAAAGAAACCACAGAAACTACCAACATGACGACAGACGATGTGATCGTAACGACAGACCTGAATTGCATCAGAACTGGCGGGATTTAAACAGGGCAGGGCCGTCTCGTCACGGTGAATTTGTAGAAGTTAGGTCTCCTAATCCCAATAACGACGCGCGCCAACAAAGGGACAGACATTGACGCGCTCCGCAGGCAGCCGCGTGCGCCGGCTGGCTCAGGGAAAAGTGACGTAGCGCTAACCTTGAAAAAAGATTCCAGTATTCTTTACCGACTTATACCGCATTCTGCACCACATTTCACATGTAAAACCGTTTATTGAAAGATAATCTGCTTTTTTTTAATGCAACATTTTGGTTTACTTGCAAATACATTATGGATTCAAGGTGGTTTCTGAGAGATACCAGATGATACAGTGGTTAGTTTATGTGACAGCTACACGATGTTATCACGACGCTACTAATGAGTGACAATTTACAATGTTGCTTTTGCGGTGTATCTGTTTTATATCTGCACAGTTTTTCTGAATTCTTCTGTAAAGTAAAACATGTTTTAGTAGTAACTTTTGTGGTATAGCAACAATGAGACAGCCTTTTTCGTAGCACAACAATACGTTACAATACAGTACTTTCTTCATCACAACAATAAGCGTAATAACTAAGATATCTATACGCAAAGCATTTCACTTTTGTTTATCATGAAGTAAGTACATTGACTTCTGCAGAACTTAGCTTTCGGAGGACGATAACTACGAGACTTCCACAGAGACTATCTTACAACATGACGCACAGTTTAGCGCTACAGGACACATATTTGAGTGATTAATCTTATACTTAAAACACTTATTTTTAAAGATTTTTTAATTACAAAGAAAGTTTTCCGTGATACATTTCATTCCATTGCTGTAATTTGTAACACCTGAGGGTATAATTACATTTATCCTCAGGGGGGTACACGCTTACTTTGTGTACCATGTGTGTGGCAACCACAAGGAACCCTAGCTAATATGGTATTTGCTTATACAACTTTACACATCGGTACCATATTTCTCCAACACATAAATTACACAGCTATCTGATCATGTAACTGAGAGATAAACATTTTTTTTACTACATCAGTGACAGATGTTTACGTAATTACACAGTTGGATAACTTCACTCTTACGAAATTGTATTTTGTATGTACCTTGTGAACTCTTCATATTTTTTTCAGAACCATTGTGATACTATGAGAGCTTTGAATGATGTATTTGGTAAGGGAGCATGATTTTTAAAGTACGTTTGAGGTAAATGACACTACTGACATGAGCAGAGAATTTTTTTAGGTTTTGAAATTATTGCAGAAAGCTACGACGTTTTTGAGATTTGACTGAGGTGTTATGATGTTATTTTGACGACGACGATGTGTTTTGTGCTGCTGAGGTATGTTTATGGTCAAGAAGCTGATGCTATATGAGGAATTTGATTATGCTACGTATTTCATGTAATGAAATATTAAAGAAGCGTCGACGAATATATATATGTATAATAAGGTAAGGAGTAATGAGTAACGGTTAGGAACTCTGCCTTGTGAAGACGTATGTTGGAAACCGAGAATCGTACTTTTAGAATTATGAAATGTGTGTAAATGCGTGAATGTATCACAATGCCGACGAAAATTTTTTGGACACTGTTATATTCATAGGATTTTGTTTTTACAGATTTGCAACGCTAATTCTTGACCTGTGAAATATTTAAGACTGCCATTGTAGTGGGAACTGCTGTCGTAAATATTTCCGTACGAAAGTTAAGTGACCACCTGCACGTAATGCGTCGCGGGCACCCACCTGGGCGACAGCCGCCCGAACAAAAAAAAAAAAAAGGGAGGCCATTAGCCTCGCTATTGCCGTTCTTTTGTAGCGAGCATCGCAAAAACGACACGGTCGAACTTGAAAACATATGTTGACACAGTGGAGCTCTTAATTTATGATTTTTACAGAAATGCCTTATGAAATGACAGAAATATTTTTACATCTGCACACCTGATTATGACAAGCGTCTTTCTACGAGAGTTGAGAGAATTTCTAACTTATGAAATGTCACATGACTATTGAATGATATTTTTATGCTTTGGTTTCCGTAATTGCTTATTTCATTTAATATCTAGTTTCTAGCTGCACTGCAGCATTGGTTAAAATGAAATTTTATAGATGTACTAATATAAATATTTTCTGTCTACAGATCGAGTAAATAATAATTAAAAAAAAAATGAGGGAGCAGAAAAAAAAAATCATTTACCTTCACAGGAACTGCATACATAATTTTCTTTTCTAGTACTTAGTAATTTTTGTAGAATTAGTTTTTGTGGTGCACCACTTTAATTACGTAGACACTAAGATGTGAACAGACATTTCCCTTATCTGCATTGTTGTCTTTACTGTAATATTTTTCTGCTTGAGCGTTGTCATGTTTAGATATAATTTATTGCTTTTGCTTCTGCTGTTTGCCAGGCATAATGTTACTGAATTTGACTTTGTATTATTCTGTTAAGCCAGTTTTACTAATGATTTCTTGTTATTATTTGTTGCACATTACCTTAGATTAGTTGTAATATTACAATTGCTTTGCTAATTTCTAAAATGCTGCTTCCTTTGCAAATCTGCAATTTTTGTCATTGCTGTTTGCGTTTATTGTTTTATGTGTTGCTGCATTGCCTCGTCCCTTAGTTTAATGTCTGAGCTCAGTAGATTTAAGTTAGCTTAAGAGGGGGTAGACTATATAAGAGACTGCGTTGTGATGAATTGGAAGAAATGCATTTAGAAGTTATACGAAAAAAATACAGAAAAGAGGTACAGATAGGACTTTTTGGGAATAATGACGAACGAAGGGAGATCTCCAAGAACAAACAAAAGGTTTTGTTCGCAAAATACTGCAGTACCAAAAGTTACACTGAAAACGAACCCTGTCCTTTCCATTGTGTTATCCCCCTATGTGTTTGTGTTCCCTTGTGTATTTATGTTTTTCCTGTATTTATATGTATATCTGATAAGACTTATGTTGTAGAATTTTTCTAATACTAAGCTACATTCACTATGATGAGGAATACTGTTATCCTCAAATATAATTTGCATTGATAATATGTTATTTACTTTGTAAAGAGGTTAGACATTAGTAATTCTGTTCTATTTTAATGCTCATGTGTAAAGTTGATGTTTCAAAAGCTATTCTGATCGTTTATGTATGTACTTATGTCATTATTTTTGTAACACTAATGTATATGTTTATTTCTATTCTTTTGTAAAGCCTGTTTTACTACAAATGTTATCTGTATTGTTATGTTCTTTACTAATGTATTTTGTACCTTTGTAATTGTATTCTCATGTTATAATATTGTAATTGACACCAGGTCGTCAAATTAAGTATATTTTGACTGCACTCGTTTCTGTTGGTCATAGCATATGCACAATATGTGAGAAGTAGGGAGTGATAGTGTTTGCACATGTTTTAATGATTCAGCAAGGGACTGGATAACAGCATTGCTGGTTCTGAGGACTATTCCAAAAACTTTGTGAGTGCACAAGTGGTGGTTATGGACTTGCTAAATTATCCGCAAGACTCTTCAATGGTGATTGTGCACCTGCACAGTCACAACAGATGGCTGCTGGCCATCTCTACAAGGACTACAGTGGGTCTGCACCTCTGGTGGCCCACCAGTACCGTCATTTCTACCAGGACTACAGTGGGTCTGCTCTGTGATGACCTACCCACCAATACTCTTCAAAACTTCGATTGACTCCGCTGTGGGTTTGCTCTGTTGTGGCCCATTACCTGTCAGCATGTCAAGAGTCAGCACTGTCTTTCCGTTGGAAGGACAACACTACTTCTTCAAGACTGCATGGAAATCCACTACGTCTGTGTGCATTGTCTTTTACTGCTCAGACTTTGAGAAAAACACTGCAATGTGATGAATGATCAGGACTGTCTTTAGGGACTGTGAGAAAATTTTAGCTTTTGACCAACATTGTATCAATAAGTGTGTGCATTTGATTTATTTGTTATTGTAATTACGATTATGAAAAATTTTAACAAATATGTATTGCCCACTGCCCAACCCAATTTGTAAAATTTTTTGTGGGGAGCATGGGGGCTATGTAAGTAGGCTGTTTAGGTTTTTTTATTGGTAACGCCACCTCAGTATGAAAATCACCGGCTGTGCCGTGTGCAGTCTGTGGCTGCTTTGCATTGTTGTAATACTCAACCATTGTAGTGTTAGGCAGCTGGCTGTGAACAGCGCGTAGCGCTGGGCAGTTGGAGGTGAGCCGCCAGCAGTGGTGGATGTGGGGAGAGAGATGGCGGAGTTTTGTAATTTGTCATGATATCAAGGTAAATACATTGTTTGTTCTCTATTAATATCTTTCATTTGCTAACTATCCCTATCAGTAGTTAGTGCCTTCCATAGTTTGAATCTTTTATTTAGCTGGCAGTAGTGGCGCTTGCTGTATTGCAGTAGCTTGAGCAGCGAAGATTTTTGTGAGGTAAGTGATTTGTGAAAGGTATAGTTTAATGTTAGTCAGGGCCATTCTCTTGTAGAGAATTTTGAAAGTCAGATTGCGTTGCGCTAACAAAATATTGTGTGTTGAAAGTCAGATCGCGTTGCGCTAAAAAAATATTGTGTGTCAGGTTAAGCACAGTCGTGTAAAATTGTTCTAAGGGGACGTTTCAGAGTGTATTATACCATATGACATTATGGAATGAAAGTAGGCAAAGTATGCAAGCTTTTTCATTTTTATGTCGCCTATGTCAGCTAGCACTCGAATTGCAAATACAGATTTGTTAAGGTGTTTCTGCAGTTCTGTGGTGTGCTCCTCACAACTGAATTTATTATCAAGTTGTAATCCCAGGAATTTAATACTGTCAACCTCTTCTATCTGCTCTTCTTCATACTTTATGTATATGCTGGGTGGAAACCTCTTACAGGTTCTGAATTGCGTATAGTGAGTCTTTTCGTAGTTTAATGTCAGTGAGTTGGCTTTAAACCATATATTAATATCCATGAAAATATCATTAGGAGATCTTTCTGGAACTACACTCGACATACTATCATGGGGCGTACGACTTTGCGGTATCGTCTGCATGAGGGGCACAGCTAAAAAGAACACAAGGCGAGTGGGAATAACATTGGCGAAGTGTACCTGATGTGAACGTGTTCCCTGCAGCGCCCGCGTGACATGCCTCGCTGTTACGTACCGGCCTACACCGCCACGTTTCCGGTAGTGACGTGGAAAAGATGTGTCGCGGTAGGGAAGTGATGTTCCCCAGAGCAGTTCTGCTGCATTCGGAGCGCCGGCTGTGGGCCGGAATAGGGAAATGGGCGCAGGGCACGGCGCCGACGTTGCGGGAAGCCGTAGACGTCGCGGGCGCTGACGAGTCCCCCCGCAGAGACCCCACCGGGTGGCGGCCGGCCGTCGATCTCCAGAGCCTTCCCGAGGTGCCCATAGGCCTCTCCAGCTGTAGCACGTGCTGGACCGCGGTCCCAAGTCCAATCGTGGCGCCCTCCTAGCGCTCACAGCTCGCTCACTCCGCACTACCGTTGCTTCACAAGCACGAAAATAGTATTTACTTCTTAATACGAACGCAGTTTTTAAATTTTATCCGTTATTATCAGTTTCGCGTTACCAAAGCAAAGCACTTACTAGGACTTCATAAAATATCGATATATCGACGGTTTGTCCTGCCTCGGGCATGGGTGTGTGTGATGTCCTTAGGTTAGTTAGGTTTAAGTAGTTCTAAGTTCTAGGGGACTTATGACCTAAGATGTTGAGTCCCATAGTGCTCAGAGCCATTTGAACCATATCGACGGTTTCTCCAAAACGTATTTATATTTATCGGCGGCATTTCTCCACAATATATCGATATATCTGTATCGAAACGGAAATATCGAGTCCCGATATTTTTATTTTACGTTATATTTTTTTCGCCATTTTCGGTAAATATTTGCAATTGTTCTTCATCCTCTGCGCTCGTTCGTAGCACACCGCGTCTTGTACTCGCCCACCACTGTGCTGGGAGTCACAATCCCAAGTTACGACACCTGAAGATGGGCGTATAAGAGACCGAAACCAGTCGTGCTCTAAATAAAAGAACCTTACAATTGTAGCGGCATTTTCAACCTTTGGTGCCCTTTTGATGTTGTAATAGAACATAATTTTACAGCTGGCCGCTATGGACGAGCGGTTCAGTGCGGAACCACGCGGCTGCTATGGTCGCAGGTTCGAATCCAGCCTCGGGCATGAATGTGTGTGATGTCCTTAGGTGCGTTAGGTTTAAGCAGTTTTACACTACTGGCCATTAAAATTGCTACACTACGAAAACGACGTTCTACAGACGCGAAATTTAACCGACAGGAAGAAGATGCTGTGATATGCAAATGATTAGCTTTTCAGAGATTCACACAAGGTTGGCGCCGGTGGCGACACCTACAACGCGCTGACATGACGAAAGTTTCCAACCGATTCCTCATACACATACAGCAGTTGACCGGCGTTGCCTGGTGAAATGTTGTGATGCCTCGTGTAAGGAGGGGAAATGCCTCCCATCACGTTTCCGACTTTGATAAAGGTCGGATTGTAGCCTATCGCGATTGCGGTTTATTGTATCGCGACATTGCTGCTCGCGGTGGTCAAGATCCTATGACTGTTAGCAGAACATGGAATCGGTGGGTTCAAGAGGGTAATACGGAACGCCGTGGTGGATCCCTTGGCCTCGTATCACTAGCAGTCGAGATGACAGGCATCTTATCCGCATGGCTGTAACGGATCGTGCAGCCACGTCTCGATCCCTGAGTCACCAGATAGGGGACGTTTGCAAGACGACAACCAACTGCACGAACAGTTCGACGATGTGTGCAGCAGCATGGACTGTCAGCTCGGAGACCATGGCTGCGTTTACCCTTGACCCTGCGTCACAGACAGGAGCGCTGCGATGGTGTACTCAACGACGAACCTGGGTGCACGAATGGCAAAACTTAATTTTTTCGGATGAATCCATGTTCTGCTTACAGCATCATGATGGTCGCATCCGTGTTTGGCGACATTGCGGTGAACGCACATTGGAAGCGTGTATTCGTCATCGACATACTGGCGTATCACCCGGCGTGATGGTATGGGGTGCCATTGGTTACACGTCTCGGTCACCTCTTGTTCGCACTGACGGCACTATGAACAGTGGACGTTACACTTGACATGTGTTACGACCCGTGGCTCTACGGTTCATTCGATCCCTGCAAAATCCTTCATTCCAGCAGGATAATGCACGACCGCATTTTGCAGGTACTGTACGGGCCTTTCTGGATACAGAAAATGTTCGACTGCTGGCCTGGCCAGCACATTCTCCAGATCTCTCACCAACGGGAAACGTCAGGTCAATGGCGGGCGAGCAACTGGCTCGTCACAATACTCCAGTCACTACTCTTGGTGAACTGTGGTATCGTGTTGAAGCTGCATCGGTAACTGTACCTGTACACGCCATCCAAGCTCTGTTTGACTCAATGCCCAGGCGCATCAAGGCCTTTATTACGGCCAAAGGTGGTTGTTCTGGGTACTGATTTCTCAGGATCTATGCACCCAAATTGCGTGAAAATGTAATCACATGTCAGTTCTAGTATAATATATTTGTCCAATGAATACTCGTTTATCATCTGCATTTCTTCTTGGTGTAGCAATTTTAATGGCCAGATGTTAAGTCCCATAGTGCTTAGAGCCATTTCAACCACTTGAACCATATTTTTACCTTCAATTGTGTGAAGGAGTCTTAGTAGTTTTTGAGCTGTAATCACTTCCAGTCTTTCTCTTTGCCAAAGAAGTAGTCCGATTGCGCGGGTTAGTGGCTGGGTGTGAATGGATGTGAAGGAATATCTCTCCAGTTACGTTAAAAAAATTAACGCAACTAGTATGCTGTTTCTGCAGCTCGTCATTCTTCAATCTGTTGCTGAAAATGATGAATAATAATCTAAATGACAGAACTTGTCTTTGCAGTGGGCGGAGACGTGTGAGGGGAAATGCTGACGTAATGGTAGCTCGGCGCTACCAGCAGAAAGTGCAACGTTTAGCTTCACCAGGCAGTTTTGACACTACAACTGCTAGGTCTCTGACGTTTGCAGAAACAGAAAAAAAAAACAAGGAAGTCGACATGAAGTGTTCCGGACAAATCCGATACGTGACGAAACCGAACGACGGACCCATCGGACAGCTTTTATTGTGCCGCTCACATGAAATGGTTCAAATGGCTCTGAGCACTATGGGACTCAACTGCTGAGGTCATTAGTCCCCTAGAACTTAGAACTAGTTAAACCTAACTAACCTAAGGACATCACAAACATCCATGCCCGAGGCAGGATTCGAACCTGCGACCGTAGCGGTCTTGCGGTTCCAGACTGCAGCGCCTTTAACCGCACGGCCACTTCGGCCGGCGCTCACATGAAGTTACCATTGTTAGCCAAGAGGTTTTTGCCAAGTCTTAACGTGCATCGTTTTCCTTTCAATTGTTGCTCTTAAGCTGGATCAGCAGGTGTAAAGAATAACTAATAACAAATCAATAGTTAAATATACAGCTCTAAAACTGGCAGTATATTTACAATGTGCAGCCTATATCTTTATAGGAAGGAATGTCGATATTTTATCCAGCGGTATATCGATGCTTTGTCCTATACATCGATGGCCTGTAACGATATTTTTTTAAAATACCGATATATCGGTCTCCCGATATTTTCAAAAATTTATACAGTCCCAGGCACCGCAAAGGCAATTCTGACGCTGCGCTCGATAATGAAAGCAAGATTTGAATTAAAGTCAAAACACCTTCATAGGACCTGCCGACCCAGAAAAAGCGTTCTACACTGTAAAATAGCGCAAGATGTTCGAAATTCTCAGAAAAAAAACGCAAGCTATAGTGCAATAGGGTAATAAGTGTAGTTCGTTCAGTACTGACTGGCAGTACCACTTTAACTCTTCGAAAGTAGAAATTTGAAATGTGTGTCGATGTTTGGGTGAAGATAGACTTTAGTGCCGTATACCACCACCAGATGATGTTGCTGCTTCCCAGAGGTGGCTCATTGCAGCGGGTACGCTGGTGGACACCGATAAGACAACACGGAAGCAGCAGGAGTGGGAAACGGTGGACAGCGTGTTTTCTCTGGAGGGAAGGAGTGTCTGCTTCAGACATCCACAACAGGTTGGTAGCCATATGTAGAGGAACGGCTCCAAGTCATAGATCCGTCTTTCACTGTGTATCAGTGATCAGATATGGCAGGCACTGTGCTGAAAAACGCATAACCACTGGGTGTCCAGCTGCTGCACGCAAGCCAAAGAATGGACAACTTGTCAATGACTTATAATAGGGCACAGGCGAATTACGTTTGATGAACTAAAGAAAGAAACTTGTATATCACGGAGAAGCCTCAACACCATCATCCATGAGGATTTGAAGAAGAAGAAGATGTGCGTACAACGGGTGCGCCATTCTCTTTGTGCTGTGCAGAAACAGAAGCGTGTGGAGATATGCGAACAAAAATGGTTCAAATGGCTCTGAGCACTATGGGACTTAACATCTGAGGTCATCAGTCGCCTAGAACTTAGAACTACTTAAACCTAACTAACCTATGGACATCACACACATCCATGCCCGAGGCAGTATTCGAACCTGCGACCGTAGCAGTCGCGCGGTTCCGGACTGCAGCGCCTAGAACCGCGTGGCCACCATGGTCGGCGATATGCGAACTGTTGGTGCAACAGTACAGTGCAGATCCAGCGGAGTTCTTGGAGCGTCTGGTCACCGTCGAGAGTCATGGTCCTTCCACGAGACTCCAGAAATGAGTCGCCACTGTTCTGACTATGAAACATCCCCTTAGAAAAATTAATGAATTACTGTGCTGATAAATCTCTTACGTTATTTGATTTTCAAACAGCTGAGCAGAACTGAACGTACTCAGAGATTTCTCTCTTTACTTATTCTGATCAACACTAAACTGACACACAATATATCTAGCGCGACGCAATCTGAATTTCAATAATCCCTACAACAGAATGGACCTGACTAACAATAACCTATACCTTTCATGAATCACTTACCTCACTGCCGGCGGGGTGGCCGAGCGGTTCTAGGCGCTACAGTCTGGAACCGCGCGACCGCTACGGTCACATGTTCGAATCCTGCCTCGGGCATGGATGTGTGTGATGTCTTTAGGTTAGTTAGGTTTAAGTAGTTCTAAGTTCTAGGGGACTGATGACCTCAGAAGTTAAGTCCCATAGTGCTCAGAGCCATTTGAACCATTTGAACTTTCCTCACAAAAATCTTCGTTGCTCGAACTCCTGCAATACAGCGAGCGCCAATACTGCCAGCTAAATAAAAGATTCTAACTATTGAAGGCACTAACCTCTGATGTGCATAGTTAGCAAATGAAAGATTTTGTAGAGAACAAACAAATCTATTTACCATAATAGTATTCAAAAGTCATCAATATATATCAGTTGATGATATACAGTATTATAAATTTACTCTTTCTGATGGACACACGTCCAGATCGTCCGCTCTCAAAATTCTGCCATCTCTCTCCCCACATCCACCACTGCTGGCGGCTCACCTCCAACTGCGCAACGCTACGCGCTGTTCACATCCAACTGCCCAACACTACAATAGCAAAAATTCCAAAAATGCAAACCAGCCACAGAGTGCACACAGCACAGTCAATGATTTTCATACAGAGCGCTACGTGGCGTTACCAATAAGAAAACCTAAACAGCCTACTTACAACTAGAAGTTGGCTCAGCAGCATTAGTTGCAGAACAACTGAGAGAAAATTTGGAATACATTTCACATAAATTTTCTCAGCATGTTATAGTCTTAGGTGGAGATTTCAATTTATCAGATATAGACTGGGACACTCAGATGTTTAGGACGGGTGGTAGGAACAGAGCATCGAGTGACATTATACTGAGTGCACTATCCGAAAATTACCTCGAGCAATTAAACAGAGAACCGACTCGTGGAGATAACATCTTGGACCTACTGATAACAAACAGACCCGAACTTTTCGACTCTGTATGCGCAGAACGGGGAATCAGTGATCATAAGGCCGTTGCAGCATCCCTGAATATGGAAGTTAATAGGAATATAAAAAAAGGAAGGAAGGTTTATCTGTTTAGCAAGAGTAATAGAAGGCAGATTTCAGACTACCTAACAGATCAAAACGAAAATTTCTGTTCAGACACAGACAATGTTGAGTGTTTATGGAAAAAGTTCAAGGCAATCGTAAAATGCGTTTTAGACAGGTACGTGCGCGGAAAACTGTGAGGGACGGGAAAAACCCACCGTGGTACAACAACAAAGTTAGGAAACTACTGCGAAAGCAAAGAGAGCTTCACTCCAAGTTTAAACGCAGCCAAAACCTCTCAGACAAACAGAAGCTAAACGATGTCAAAGTTAGCGTAAGGAGAGCTATGCGTGAAGCGTTCAGTGAATTCGAAAGTAAAATTCTATGTACCGACTTGACAGAAAATCCTAGGAAGTTCTGGTCTTACGTTAAATCAGTAAGTGGCTCGAAACAGCATATCCAGACACTCCGGGATGATGATGGCATTGAAACAGAGGATGACACGCGTAAAGCTGAAATACTAAACACCTTTTTCCAAAGCTGTTTCACAGAGGAAGACCGCACTGCAGTTCCTTCTCTAAATCCTCGCACAAACGAAAAAATGGCTGACATCGAAATAAGTGTCCAAGGAATAGAAAAGCAACTGGAATCACTCAACAGAGGAAAGTCCACTGGACCTGACGGGATACCAATTCGATTCTACACAGAGTACGCGAAAGAACTTGCCCCCCTTCTAACAGCCGCGTAACGCAAGTCTCTCGAGGAACGGAGGGCTCCAAATGATTGGAAAAGAGCACAGGTAGTTCCAGTCTTCAAAAAGGGTCGTCGAGCAGATGCGCAAAACTATAGACCTATATCTCTGACGTCGATCTGTTGTAGAATTTTATAACATGTCTTTGCTCGAGTATCATGTCGTTTTTGGAAACCCAGAATCTACTATGTTGGAATCAACATGGATTCCGGAAACAGCGATCGTGTGAGACCCAACTCGCTTTATTTGTTCATGAGACCCAGAAAATATTAGATACAGGCTCCCAGGTAGATGCCATTTTCCTTGACTTCCGTAAGGCGTTCGATACAGTTCCGCACTGTCGACTGATAAATAAAGTAAGAGCCTACGGAATATCAGATCAGCTGTGTGGCTGTATTGAAGAGTTTTTAGCAAACAGAACACAGCATGTTGTTATCAATGGAGAGACGTCTACAGGCGTTAAAGTAACCTCTGGCGTGCCACAGGGGAGTGTTATGGGACCATTGCTTTTCACAATATATATAAATGACCTAGTAGATAGTGTCGGAAGTTCCATGCGGCTTTTTCGCGGATGATGCTGAAGTATACAGAGAAGTTGCAGCATTAGAAAATTGCAGCGAAATGCAGGAAGATCTGCAGTGGATAGGAGTGGCAACTGTCCCTTAACATAGACAAATGTAATGTATTGCGAATACACAGAAAGAAGGATCCTTTATTGTATGATTATATGATAGCGGAACAAACACTGGTAGCAGTTACTTCTGTAAAATATCTGGGAGTATGCGTGCGGAACGATTTGAAGTGGAATGATAATATAAAATTAATTGTTGGTAAGGCGGGTACCAGGTTGAGATTCATTGGGAGAGTCCTTAGAAAATGTAGTCCATCAACAAAGGAGGTGGCTTACAAAACACTCGTTCGACCTATACTTGAGTATTGCTCATCAGTGTGGGATCCGTACCAGATCGGGTTGACGGAGGAGGTAGAGAAGATCCAAAGAAGAGCGGCGCGTTTCGTCACAAGGTTATTCGGTAAGCGTGATAGCGTTACGGAGATGTTTAATAAACTCAAGTAGCAGACTCTGCAAGAGAGGCGCTCTGCATCGCGGTGTAGCTTGCTCGCCAGGTTTCGAGAGGGTGCGTTTCTGGATGAGGTATCGAATATATTGCTTCCCCCTACTTATACCTCCCGAGGAGATCACGAACGTAAAATTAGAGAGATTAGAGCGCGCACGGAGGCTTTCAGACAGTCGTTCTTCCCGCGAACCATACGCGACTGGAACAGGAAAGGGAGGTAATGACAGTGGCACGTAAAGTGCCCTCCGCCACACACCGTTGGGTGGCTTGCGGAGTATAAATGTAGATGTAGAAGTGCACTGCGAGACCGCATCCAAAGAAGTCACGGCCGGGACTATTCGTGCACAAACAAATGGCGATTATGTTATGGGATCAGGAAAAGGTGTTGCTGGTTGACTGGCACCCTCCCGATATGAACCTCGACGGTGTTCAATACTGCAGTTCACTGCAGCAATTCCACCAACGCATTCGACAACGCCGCCAGGGAAAATGGGGCTGTCGCTTCCTGCTCTAACACGATAATGCTCCGCCACACACTAGTTGCCAGACTGGTTGGTGGAAGTGAACCCAGCGTGAGCTAGCATTTACTGTTCTGCCACAGCCTCCATATTCACGGGACTTGACTCCTAGCAACTATGCCCCACGCACTGAAAGACGTCATGCGAGGTAAGAAGCTCACCACCAACGATCAATATCATGCAGTTGTCCGCAAGTAGCAACATGATACACTCAAAAAATCGTTTGCTACGCAAATGCGGAAGCTGCCAGTGCGATAGCAAAACTGCATAGACGTTGACGGGGAATATCTGCAATACAGTCTGTATCCGTTTTTTTCATAAATGATTCCTGTGAACACAAAAAATTGTCGTGTCAGTCATTTTTGAATGCCCAAAGACAATGTTGGAACAAACGCTAATGAAAAATAAAAATGGAGGACCAAGAACGAGGTACTCAGATTAAAAACGGTGCAAGACAAAGATTGAGCCTTTTACCCTTACTGTTTAATGTATATATCGAAGAAGCAACGACAGAAATAAAAGAAAGGCTGAAAACAGGATTAAAAGTAAGAGTGAAAGAATGTAAACGATAAGATTGTCTGATGAGATTGCTATCCTCGGTGAAAGCGAGAAATTACAGGACTACCCGACGAATAAATAGTCTACTGAACACAGAAAATTTTAGAAATTTGTGGTAAGGTCTTATGGGACCAAACTGCTGAGGTCATCAGTCCCTAAGCTTACGCACTACTTAATCTAACGTAAACTAACTTACGCTAAGGACAACACACATACCCTTGCCCGCAAGGGAGGACTCGAACCTCCGAGGGGGGCGGGGGGGGGGGGGGGGGCGGAGCCGCGCGGACCATGACAGAGTGTTGACAGGGTAAACCAAAAAAAGCGAAAGTAGATGTGACATTAGTGATAAAGTTACGAAGGTGAGCCAAATGAAAACCTTAAATTTGTAATAACAAATCGAAAATTCGCGCCGTTATCCTGTAAGTTGGCAAGCGTGCTACAAACAGCGTGCAGAATGGCCTGTAGGTGGCAACATAGTGCAGATGCAAACATACCGTCGCAGTATCAGTATAAAGATGACCGCCCCACTTGCGACATGCGGCAGGGAAGAATAGCGTTCTGTTATTCCGTTTTTGCGTAGTGAAGGTGTGAAACCTATTGAAATTCATCGACGAATGAAGGGTCAGTACGGTGATGCATATTTGTTACAGCAGCAAGTCTACGAATGGAGTAGGAAGTTAGCAAATGGTATGACTTCAGTAGAAGATGCTTCTCGTCCAGGTCAGGCACAACGAGTTGTGACTCCACAGAACATTGCAGCAGTTGAAGCCATAGTGAAGGAAAATCGCCGAGTGACACTGAATGACATTGTAGCATGTTTACAGATTAGTCGCGGGTCAAAAAATGTCTCTGAGCACTATGGGACTCAACTGCTGTGGTCATCAGTCCCCTAGAACTTAGAACTACTTAAACCTAACTAACCTAAGGACATCACACACACCCATGCCCGAGGCAGGATTCGAACCTGCGACCGTAGTAGCGGTGCGGCTCCGGAATGGAGCGCCTAGAACCGCACGGCTACCGCGGCCGGCGGTCGTGGGTCAGCACACCACATTGTGCATGATGGGCTCCAGTTTCACAAACTGTCTGCAAAATGGGTGCCACGGCAGCTGACTGCTGAAATGAGATAACGACGTGTTGATGCTTGGGAAGAACTTCTTCGGCGCTTTGAACGAGAAGGTGATGGCTTCCTTGCAAGAATCGTTACTGGGGACGAAACCTGGGTTCACTTCCACCAACCAGTAACGAAGAGAACGAGCAAGGAATGGCGCCATTACTCATCACCAAGTGATTTCCATATGTTTGGACTACTCAAAGACACAATGGGAGGAAAGAAGTTCCGTTGTGATGAAAAGGTACGCCACGCAGTGCATGAGTGGTTGCGCGGAGTACCGAAAGATTTTTTTTCTAAAGGAATTTATGCACTTTGTAAGCGCCAGAGGACTTGCATTGAGCCTGGAGGAGATAATGTTGAAAAGTGATACAGCTTTGTACCACTTCTGCATAATAAATAATATTTAAAAAATATTTAAGGTTTTCATTTGACTCACCCTCGTATCATCAGGAAGAACCACATAGTAGGTTAACAGAAGGAATTCTGATAACTTGAGAGCAAAATAACGAATTACAGATTTCTTGGGTCTTTCGTGGCCACTTGCTGGCATATTGCTTGTTGGCTTCCGTCTCGGGTTCTTCGGCCGGCGTTTGTTTGGCGATTTTTTATGACGTTTCGCCAGCACTAATGTCTGCCATTGTCAAAGCTTCACCCTCCACTGTTGGTAGAGAACTGGAGTCGACTTGAGGCAGCACATTCCCGTCCTGCAGGTAGCAAAGGAGGAAAAATAGCGGTAATAACCAGGGAAAAGCCCTCAGAAGCTGCAACGACAGGTAAATACGAGAGGCGTTCAATAGGTAATGCAACACATTTCTTTTCTCGGCCAATTTCAGTTAAAAATGTGGAATTTGTTGTGGGACATCGTCGAACATTCATACTTCAGCCTCCACAGTTTCATGAGGTTCCATTTGGTGGTAGCACTATATGTAGCCTTCAAAATGGCATCTATAGTGGAGGAGCAAGCAGAGAGCTATCATTGGGTTTATTTGACGGAAAACCAGAGCATCGCAGTTATTCATAGGCCCTACCAGAATATCTACAGAGACCTGGCATAGGCAAAAGCACGGTGAGTCGTTGGGCGAGGCGCCTGTCATCATCGTAATACGTGGTGCGACAGTAAAGTAATGAGACTGATTTTCTTTGCAAGATGTGGCAACTCTGCAGCCTTGCGTAGGCACAATATCTTTGACCTTGGTCTATAAGCTGCTTCTAGTCCAAGTGGCACATCGATGCAACTGCTCAGTCGTAATAAGTCAACATGTGTTTTTGTCTTTCGTCACGGAAATGGAATCGCATAATATTGCGCAACGGTATGCCGTTTCTTTTTGCGTTAAATTGGGTGAAAACGCGAAGACAACTCGCGGTAAGCTTCAGAAGGCTTTTGGAGAGGAGGTTATGTCAAGAGCTCAAGTTTTTGGTTGACATAAAACGTTTAGTGAAGGCAGAACGACTGTTGAAGATGAAGACCCCAGTGGACGACCATGAACCTCACGGACGGATGTCAATTTGGCCAGGGTGCGTGAACTCGTACGATCTGATCGAAGATTATGCGTGAAAATGATTGCAGAAGAACTGAACATCAATCGAGAAACGGTTCGTCTAATAATAACTGAAGATCTTGGTATGAGAAAATTTGTGCAGAAATGGTCCGCAAAAGTCTCACACCACAACAACGAGGAATACGGGAAAATGTGGCAGCCGATCTGTTAGAGCAAACGGAAATCAATCCAGAATTGTTGAGCCGTGTTATCACTGATGATGAAAGTTGGTTTTTTCAGTACGATCCAGAGACAAAACGCCAAAGTTCACAATGGTGCTCAAAGGTGCCCAGACCAAAAAAGCTCGCACGTCAAAGTCAAAAGCGAAATGCATGCTTGTGTGCTTCTTTGATTCCAACGGAATTGTTCATAAAGAGTGGGTGCCTCCTGGACAAACAGTTAACCAATATTACTACTCAGAAATTTTAGAAAGACTTCGTAGAAGAGTTCTCCGTTTTCGTGCCAAAATTGCTGATAATTGGATTCTGCATCGTGATAATGCGCCATCAGTACTACCACAGGTGCCTTATTCACCAGATATCGCTCCGTGCGACTTTTTTCTATTTCCAAGTGTCAAAACGGCGGTTAAGGGACACCATTTTCAAACAACACAAGTTGTCTAAAAAGCTGTGACGATGATCTTGGAGGATATTACGGAAGATGAGTTCCAGAAATGGCTCTGAGCACTATGGGACTTAACAGCTATGGTCATCAGTCCCCTAGAACTTAGAACTACTTAAACCTAACTAACCTAAGGACATCACACAACACCCAGCCATCACGAGGCAGAGAAAATCCCTGACCCCGCCGGGAATCGAACCCGGGATCCCGGGCGTGGGAAGCGAGAACGCTACCGCAGTTCCAGAAATATTACAATCAGTGGGAGAAGCGCTGGAAAATGTGTGTACAATCAGAAGGGAAATACTTTGAAGGAGACAACACTAAACTTGACTAAAACGGTAAGGAAATTTTTTTTTTCACATCAGTCTCATTACTTTATTGTCGCATCTCGTAAGGTCGCGCAGACAAGTCCGATCACACCCGAGCCGGCCGGCCGCACAGTAATTCCTGCAATGTCGGAACGTGCCTACACACTCTGTCGAGGTGATCGACAGATCACAATCAAACACCTCACCTCACAACTGGACATATCTGTTGGTAGTGCTGAGACACTCGTCCACCAGTTACGGTACTGAACGGTATCTGTCCGCTGGGTTCCTCGCCACCTAACATAAGACAATACAGAGCAACGAAGGACAATTTATGCCGTATTGCTTGCGCGTTACGAGGCTGATCGTGACACATTTTTGTCGAATGTCGTCACGGGTGATGTAACATGAGTTCATAACTTTGAACTGGAAACACAACGGCAATCAATGGAGTGGCACCACACCACCTCTCCTCCGAAGAAAAAGTTCAAAGCCGCAGCCTCAGCCGATAAAGTCATGGCGATGGTCTTTTCGGTCCCCGAAGAGGTTATTCTGTTTCATGTCCTCCCTTATGGTGCAACGATCAACTCTGAAGTGTTTTGTGCTACTATCAGGAAATTGAAGGAACAACTTCTCCTTCCCCATGACAATCCAAGACCTCTCACAAGTCTGCACACCCGAGAGGAGCTCACAGAACTTCACTGGACTGTTCTTCCTCATCCACCCTATAACCCTAATCTCACACCTTCCGACTTCCATCTGTGCGATCCAATGAAAGATGCACTCCGCAGTAAGCAGTGGATGGGTGATGGGGAGTTTATTGATGCAGCAACAGGTTGGCTCCAACGTCGACCAGTAGAGTGGTACCGTGCAGGTTTACAGGCCTTCCCAGCAAGGTGGCGTAAGGCCGTCGCCTTGAACGGAGATTATGTGTAAATATAGGGTTTTGTACCCAAAAGAGTGTGGAATCACGGTGCATACTGGTACGCGGCATACTGGTACGCGGCCGTGAGTTCGACGTCAGTCTGCCATCAGCAACGGAGTGGGAAGCTTCGATAAAGCCAGTCGCTCGTGCTGGCGAAATGCCAGAAAATTCATCGAATAACACGAGACAGAAACAAAGGGGCAGTATGCCAAAAAAACGTATGACGGACCAAGCTAGGAGGACATGAAAAGCAGACTATCACAGACAAAGAATGCCTTCCTGACGATAAGAAGTCTCATAGTATCAAATATTATCCTTAAATTGAGGAAGGAGTTTCTGAGACTGTACATGTAGAGCACACATTGTATGGAAGTGAATCATTGACTATGGGAGGAAGGTGAGAAGAATAGAATCAAGCATTTGAGATGTGGTGCTATAGAAGGGTGCTGAAAAATAGGTGGACTGATGAGACCCAGGTCCTGCGAACATAGCAGTATAAGGACAGCATTGGCAAGAATAAGGACAGGATGATGCGGAACGTGTGAAGACGTCAGGGAATAGCTTCTATGATGCTGCAGAGAGCTGTGGAGGGTAAAAACTATAGAGGAAGACTGAGCTTGGAATACATCCAACCAGTCATTGGGACTTTTTAAAAGAGGAAACCGCCATTTGACTGTGTATTATTATATTTATCTTTTGTACTACCCAGATTTCGGCTTTTATGCCATTATCAAGCTCAACGTTGAAAGTTGTTGGAATCATGTTAAGGCAGTCCAAAGCAGGTCTGGAGTCAGTCAGATCACTGATGACACCAGAATAAAAGCGCAGCTAATGAAGCTGTTAGTGTATTGTACGTGAGGTACGTCCACAAATAAAGGTGCGTTCAGATACAAAATTTGTGTGTTGTTTTTGCTCTAAGATACACAGAATTTTAAAAAATGAAACAGAAAATGTTAGTTGACGATCAGTTTTGCAAATGATCGAGACAGGCAGTTCTCACGTGATTGTTAGCGGAGGCAAGCCTTACGAACAACGAACATCCATTCATTTCATTTATTCATTTATCGTCCTCAACGTTGTACACACTTATGCTTCTTAAATTGACTCTAGTAATGAGGAAGAAAGATGGCGCCTCCTCGGCCATACTGTGTAGCTGCTCTATGCCTTACGTTAGTAGCTTCATATTTACTTGATTACACTGGTATTTTACAGACAGAATATGAGCCTATATTTCCGTATACTGTGTCGCCTTTGCAGCACGTTATTATATGCAATGCTGTTTTACAGCGAACACTAATACCACTAGTAAATATAATTATTCAGTTGCTGCATTAGATATCTATATGTCTTGTCGATCTCGAAACAGCTTTAGGCAACGTAAAAGATGCAAAATATATGAAGTCCTCAGAAAAACTGGTGTAAGCTGTAGTGAAAGAGTGGTGCTATGAAATATGTAAAAGGATCAAGAGGGAATGACAACAACGGAATATGAAGACAGAAGTATTCAGATTGAAACAGGTGTACAGCAAGGATGCAATCTTTCTTCTCGACTTGTCACGATACTGTTATGTTTGGAGATAGGCCTACATTTTTTTCCTTAAGATATCAAGTTTTGAGCAGTATTTTTGTGCAGTATAATTTCATTTTTATTTGAAATTTTATATTTGTTGTTTGAAATCTTTCTTATACATGGTAATATCTATTTTGATTTTAATTTTTTTAAATATTGCATCCTTCGGTTCTAGCAAGAATATTTTATACTTTATGAATGAGAACACTAACATCACTGGTGCAATATTCTACAATATTTATTATTCATTTCTCAATCCGGTTTTCCGCTGTTGCGTCATCATCAGATGCAGAGGTAAGTGTGTGGTGTAGTGAAATTTTGTTAGATCAAAGACTTTACACAAGTGCATCAACAGGCTTAAGTGACCTGATAAATATCAAAACCATGTTTAAAATTAGTCGTTGTATTCTTAATTCAGTTGACTTAGTGAACAGGTTCAAAAACATACAAACCTCCTCTAGTTAGTTTCTTTTGATGTTAGCAGCTTAATCACTAGTATACCCGTTCAGTAGTGCCTAAGCATTCCCACAGACTTCCTAGATGAAACACGAGTTAACCCAGTTAAAATAGGTGACATAAGGTTAGCTACATAAACTTGCCTAACACAAAATTATTTCCATTTCATTTCATATATAACAGTTGGATGGTCTAGCTAGGGGATTACCTGCCTCCTCCCCCCCTCTCCCCCAATCCAGTCCTGCTGAAATCTTCATGGACAATTCTGAAAATCAGTTTCTAGAAAATCATCCACTCTCTTCCAAGGTTAGATACCAGTTTAATTGTGTTGATTATGTGTTGTGCTTATGATAGGTACTACGAGACAACTTCAAAATTCCTTAAGCAACTAAATTCTGAACACAATAGTGCAAAATTCACAATGGGGTTTGGGGATATCTGCATAAATTGTTTATGTCTAACCATAGACATCAGTAAATTCATACTTTCAAGACTTATAGGAAACCTACCACCACAGATATTGCAATACTTGGCAATTCTCAACTCCCAATGATATGTCACTTAATATCCATCCCCATCATCCCCATGAGTGAAGACAACTCCCAAATGGAATTAAATACAACCAGACAAATAGCATCAAACAATTGCTATCGTCCTACCTAGGTGGGCTCCATTATGCAAAAAAAAAAAAAAAAAAAAAAAAGCAAGAGACGTACTCTCTTTCCTACTCTGTTCTCCACCCACCACCTCAAGAACACAATGGTGCACAATTCCTCATTTAGGAAAAGTCTCTCTGGATATAGTCAGAAAGCTTAAATCGAGGAACGTTAAAACACCAATTTATGTGCACAACACTATTGGACACTTTTTGACCAATGGTAAAGACAGCACCTCCATGTTTCCAAAAGAGTGGAATGTATATCATTACTTGTAACTATGGCAAATTCTGTATAGGTCAGTCTTGCAAGGCGATATGCACCCACTTGAAGCTACACCACAATAGTGGGAAACTAAGAAAAGGAGACCCTACTTTTGCAGATCACATGCTTAAAGAAGGTTGTGGTTACAAGGTGAAACATGAAGTATTACATCACATCCATAAAGGATGGAAGATGAACTATCTTGAAATAATGGGAATTAATAAACTTATACATATCAGCCCAAACTTAGTACTGAATGCGCAGACACACTTCCGTTACTCGCCACTTCTAAATGGAGATGCTACCAAAGTCCCAACCAGGCCATGTAAATTACCCCTCTTACTCATACGCCCCATTTTCCTTTATTTTAGTTACTATAATTTTTCTTGTTGTGTTAAAAATTTTGCTTTGTGTGATCATAGCTGGTTCACTTACCTGCTTAATCTCACTAGTGTATCTTATCTGTTTGTAATTTAGGATCTACTGAAGACAAGATTATTTTGTTCAATCACAACTTTGGAACATGTCACCAAAGTTTATTGTTCAATTCATTCTCTTCTATGAACAACTGTTGTTACTTGTATTTATTTGATTAGTTTATGTTGACATATTTTATCTTAAGTAAATAATCTTATATCGCATTTACACTAAAATAATCCCTGTTATTTTATTCCTAAACCTAACATTAACGATTTTCATCTCTGGAAATGGAGATGCTCTGGTGGTGCACTAGTCTAAAATCTTTGATCCAACAAAACTCCACTGCACCACGCACTTATCTTTGTACCTGATCATGACGTAACAGCCGAAAACCGATTTGTGAAAGAAATAATAATAAATATTGTAGAATATTACACCAGTGTTGTGTGTGTTTTCATTCATAATTTTTTGAATAGTTTTTTTTCCTTTCTACCTTTTCTGCGTGGTTGACGTAGTTATTCAATTAGGCTGTAATTAATATTGTTCCGCAGTTTCAAGCTCTAAGGCGCATAACAACCAAGCCGCAAAACATTAGCCTTACCACATAAAAATGACCATTTCACTCAGTATATTCTTTAATGATTGGTAATGTTTGGATCTATAAATACAAGGGAAGGTAAACTGCCGGCCGAAGTGGCCGTGCGGTTAAAGGCGCTGCAGTCTGGAACCGCGAGTCCGCTACGGTTCGAATCCTGCCTCGGGCATGGATGTTTGTGATGTCCTTAGGTTAGTTAGGTTTAACTAGTTCTAAGTTCTAGGGGACTAATGACCTCAGCAGTTGAGTCCCATAGTGCTCAGAGCCATTTTTGAAGGTAAACTGCAAAACAATTCTCGCCTTTATTTCTAAGACCAATACAATTCTTCACAATGTCGTCTACTAGCAACGATATATCGCCGGCAATTACGTGACCTCCTCCTACCAGTTTCTGAAGCAGAGTCTTTAATTCTTTTCTTATCGTAATTCACAAAATCATTAGACAGTAGAACTTCGGCAAAGTAAAAATTTCGCGTCAACAGCTACTCCGACTGCGGCTCGTACTTCGTCTTCTCACGCAGCGAACAGGAAGTCTTATGAAAGACTGAAGCACACATACTCACTTCCAGTTTATTTCATGACATGACTCATTCCAATTGAGATTTACTAATAAGTAGTCAATGGGTGTCACATGTGTACGATAGTAAATGCACAATTGAAAATGTCTATACATTAAGATTCTAATGTGTCGTTAGTGACACGGGTGAGACATTTTATAATTTATAAAAAAACGAGGGATTTATTTTTGTCTAGTATATGGATAACGACATTTATGTTACCAAATAATCTAATGAGATCAGAATACAAAACTTCTTGGTTGATTAAAACCGTGTTCCAAGAAGAACACTAGAATTGTCCGTAATACGCCTTTTGATGGTGAAAATAGTGATGAAATGGAACTAAAAATTTAATTGGATACATGAAAGAACAAAGATGTCGTACGGGTTTTGACTATCCTAAGCTATAGCTGTCCACCGACTCCGCTCGCACCACGTTGTTGTTCCGTTTCTACACATAGCTGGTAACATCATCAGTGGCAGTGTGTGGTGTGCGTACTGTAAGACCTTCGGTACGCACACCATTAGATTATTTGACTTGTCGCTCTAACGAAGTAGGCGAGTGTCAGCAATATGTCTCGTGGTCTTATTGTGGCGTGTTTATCTTCTGCCGTTAGGTCAGACGATAGAAATGCCACTTGCACGCTTAGAGTAGTAGATTGACGGTGACGAACTTTAAACAGAACTTGTATAATTTTCACACACATTTATTAAAATAATAACAATCATAAACCTTACTTAACTTGATTCTGGATGCTATTTACAATTGACAATCTGAAGTTCCTTTGGTCTTGGTACGTTAATCTTATTCTCACATATCTCTGATACTTGACAAAATGTATATACATTTCTCTTCATGGCTATGTACAGGAATATGATAATCTTATTAGGCGCAGACTGAAACTTGACTGGTACAGACAAATGTAGACTAATGCAGACTGACTAATCGGAGGTCTGTACACTCGTTATAATACCTCACGCGTTCAGGTATCACTGCGCGACTGTGATCCGCAAGGAGAAAAGGTTCTACGTTAGGAGCAATCTCATTGGCTGCGTTACATATTAATACGCGGATCGGCGGAATCAGAATTTGGTCCATCTCTAAGACAGCGCCATCTCGTAGTGCGGCGAGCGCTGCGACTGCGCTGTTGTGCTTAGCGGGGCGCGCTCTAGTGGGAAAGTTATGTACGCGCTGACTACGCGGAACTATGTACAAAACACAGTGAAAGGTTGAAACAAGCCTGAATACGTCCTCATTTAGTTTATGGCAAATGTTCTGGCACAAACACTGAATTGTCACTATAACTATAGCTGTTGTCTTTTCTTTCCTTGTACACGATGTTATTTTCCATTTCGAAATCTTTTGTGTTGCAAGAAATCCGCTATAAAAGTCTGTAACTCGTCACTGTAAAATTTTAATTCGAGCGCAATTTGGACTTGAACAAGATATGGTTTGTGTAGTTTTCAGAGGAATCAGCCCAGGATTTGTCTTCAGTGATTTGGGGAAACCAGGAGACACCTAAATCTGGATGGCCAGCTGGACATCACAGGACCCCTCATTCTGAATGCGGATCCATCACTTTAATCATTGCGTTAAATTAACGTCTTGAATCTGCATTTCCTCTCACTGAAAATACTTCGTTGTAGGCTTCTTTTTAATTTTCATGCTGCCAGCTTCCTACACGTTTACAGCTTTGCTTACATGTACATGGCCTTCATCAGCAAAACATAGTCGTGCACCATTTGTAACACTGCTCCGCAATTAAATTTTGAATGCGCCGAGCAGAAAGCACAATTCATTACGGCAATGGCTCAAATGGCTCTGAGCACTATGGGACTTAACTTCTTAGGTCATCAGTCCCCTGCCCGAGGCAGGATTCGAACCTGCGACCGTATCGGTCGCGTGGTTCCAGACTGTAGCGCCTAGAACCGCTCGGCCACCGCGGCCGGCATTACGGCAATGAATGACGTGTCCATTGTCTACGGAAACAAGGGCAAATTTCGTTATAAAGCGAGATGTCTGTAGCGTGTAAGCAGGGAGCCGATTTGTGACCACAGTTTGGGGTAGCAGTTCCTTTCGCTTTGTTTCTTTATTGTGCTGTCAAGAAAGGCCACATTCATTGAAAGTGGAAGTTCTTAAGCATCAAGGACAGTGCATAAGTCGTATATCACACTCATTTACAAATTGCTCCTTCATCGAACGGCAACTATCGCACATCGTCACATTTTAGTGATGGATCGAGTCTTGAGGATAACTTCAAAACATGTTATCTTTTTATGCATAGTATTTCCAGCAACTGAAATAGGAAAATAATATACGTAAATCACACCAAAATACAAAAAATATCGCCGGCCGCGGTGGCCGAGCGGTTCTAGGAGATCCAGTCCGGAATCGCGCGACTGCTACGGTAGCAGATTCGAAACCTGCCTCGGGCATGGATGTGTGTGACGTTCTTAGGTTAGTTAGGTGCTCAGAACCATTTGAACCATTTGAACAAAAAATATCAAGACGTATTTTTCTACTGAACATATACAAAATCATGACGTGCATCCACATTTTCATCTTCTACTACGTTTTGTGTTTTTACTATTTAGCAAGTATGTTCATTCTATTTCGCTTCCCTTGCACGCTTTTATTGTCTTACCTCACAGATTTTTAAAGATGACATTGGCCGAAATGCGCTGCGTATACGGTGTAAGTAAATTAAAGGAGAAACCTTTGTACTGTATACCAATAAGGACCCTTTCAGAGTATGCTGATACAATAGCTCCATACTTAACAATCGTATACAATAGCTCACTCGATGAAAGATCCGTATCCAAAAAAATTGGAAAGTTGTACAGGTTACGACAATATTCAAGAGAGGCAGTAGAATTAATACGCTAAATTACAGGCTCATATCATTAACGTCGATGTGCAGGAGGATTTTAGAACATGTATTGCGTCGAACATTATGAATTACGTCGAAGAGAACGGTCTAATGACACACAGTCGACACGGATTTAGAAAACATCGTTTACATGAAATACAACTGGCTCTCTATTCAGACGAAGTGTTGAGCGCTGTCGGCAGGTGATTCCATATTGATTCCGTATTTCTAGATTTTCAAAAGGCTTTTGACGCGGTACCTCACAAACGGCTTGTAATCAAATTGCGTATTTATGGAGTATCGTCTCGTTTATGCGACTAGATTCGTGATTTCCTGTCACAGTTCACAGGAGAGGTCACAGTTCGTATTAACTGACGGAAAGTCATCGAGTAAAACAGAAGCGATTTCTGTCGTTCCCCAAGATAGTGTTGTAGGCCCTTTTCTGTTCCTTACCTATGTAAACGATGTAGGAGACAATCTGAGCAGGCGTCTTAGGTTGGTTGCAGATCATGCTGTCCTTTATCGTCTAGAAACGTTATTAGAAGTTCAAAAGAAATTGCAAAAAGGCTTTGGTAAAGATATCTCTATACTGCGAAAATAGGCAGTTGACCTTAAATAATGAAAAGTGGGAGGTCATTCACGTGAGTGCTAAAAGGAATTCCTTAAACTTCTGTTACACAATAAATTAGTCAAATCTAAACCTGTAAATTCAACTAAATGCCCAGTAATTACAATTACGAGCGACTTAAATTGAAAAGAATACATAGACAGTGTTGTGGGAAAGGCAAACCAAAGACTGCGCTTTATTGGAAGGGCGCTTAGAAGATGTAACAGCTCTACTAAGATGACTCCCTACACTAGGCTTGTTCGTCCTCTTTTGGAGTTCTGCTGTGCGGCCGGGGATCCTTATCACATAGGATTAACGGAGTACATCGACAAACTTGAAAGAAGAGCAGCATTTTGTACTGTCGCGAAATAGGCGAGAGAGTGTCACGTGTATGACACAGGATTTAGGGTGAACATCATTAAAATAAAGACGTTTCTCTTTGCGGCGGGATCTTCTCACGAAATTTAAATCATCAACTTTCGTCTCCGAAAGCGAAAATATTTTGTTGACATCGACCTACATAGGAAGAAACGATCATCATAATAAAGTAAGGGAAATCAGAGATCGCACAGAAATTTATAGGTGTCCGTTTCTTGCGCGCGCTGTTTGAGATTGGAATAATAGAGAAGTATTGTGAAGGTGGTTCGATGGACCCTCTGCAGGCATTTAAATGTGATTTGCAGCGTAACCGTGTAGATGTAGATTACTTTTCACCTTTCTTCGGTTTACTCTGTCCATATTCTGTGCTCAGTAGACTATTTATTCGTCGAGTATGTCCCGTAATTTCTAGCTTACACTGAGGATAGCAATGTCATCAGTCAATCTTATCGGTGATATTCTTTCAGCTTTACTTTCAATCCTATTTTCGGCTTTTCCTTTATATCTGTCTGCTTCATCGAGGTATACATTGAACAGTAGGGGTGAAAGAGTGAATCCTTGTGTTACCCCCCTTTTTAATTCGAGCACTTGGTTCTTGGTTCAACATTTTTATTTTTCATTCCTGGTTCTTACAGACGTAGTTTTTGGAGCATTCAAAAATGACTGACACAGAATTTGTTGTATACACAGGAACCACTTATGAAAAACAAACGTATATAGATTATATTACCCGTATTCTCAATCAACGTCTGTTTACTGTTATGGTTCTGGTAGCTTCCGCATTTGCGTAACAGAACATTCTTTGGGTGTATCGTTGTGCTGCTGGTGGACAACTGCATGATGTTCATCGTTGGTGATGAGCTTCTTACCTCGCATGACGTCTTTCAGTGGATAGGGCATAGTCACTAGGAGTCAAGACCCGTGAATATGGAGGCTGTGGCAGAACAGTAAATGCTAGTCACGCACGGTGGCAATGGTCTGGCAACTGGTGTGTGACGGCGCATTGTCACGTTGGAACAGAACGCAGCCCCGTTTACCGTGGCGGCGTTGTCGAAAGCGTCGGCAGAGGTGGCGCAGTGAACTGCAGTACCGAACATCGTTGAGTTTCATATCGGGAGAGTGCCAGTCCACCAGAAGTACCTTCTCCTAATCCCAGAAGACAGTCGCCACTTTTTTGTAAATAATAGATTTCAGCTATCAGTCGTCCTTTGGAATTTTTATTGGTCTGGCTTTGTACACAGTTCATTGAATACTGTGTACAAAGCCAGACCAACAGGCATTACATGCATTGACCAAAAAAGGATAGTGCATTGAGAATGGCTAGTTTCTAGCTGAAATCTAGATCTGCCAATAAAAATTCCAAAGGTCGACTGATAGCTGAAATGCATTATTTACAAATCAAAAATATCGGTCACTGCGTGCAACAGCCTCTGAATGGAGAGAAACCTGACAGTCGTCACTTGTTTCTGCTTTGGCTCCTTGGGTTGCAGTCATGGGCTGTGCAGCTGGTCCCGGCGGAGGTTCGAGTTCTCCCTCGGGCATGGGTTTGTTTGTTTGTCCTTAGGATAATTTAGGTTAAGTAGTGTGTAAACTTAGGGACTGATGACCTTATCAGTTAATTCCCATAAGATTTCACGCACATTTTTTCTCCTTGGGACGAGGTCTCGCAGTACACTTCTAGTCAGTACACCGGTGACTCATTTCTGGTGTCTCGTGGAAGGACAATGACACATCGACGGTGACCAGACGTTCAAAGAACTCCGTTGGAGCCGGCCGCTCTGACCGAGCGGTTCTAGGCGCTTCAGTCTGGAACCGCGCCGCTGCTACGGTCGCAGGTACGAATCCTGCCTCTGGCATGGATGTGTGTGATGTCCTTAGGTTAGTTAGATTTAAGGAGTTCTAAGTCTAGGGGACTGATGACCTCAGATGTTAAGTTCAAATGGTTCAAATGGCTCTGAGCACTATGGGTAAGAACTTCTGAGGTCATCAGTCCCCTAGAACTTAGAACTACTTAAACCTAACTTACCTAAGGACATCACACACATCCATGCCCGAGGCAGGATTCGAACCTGCGACCGTAGCGGTCGCGCGGTTCCAGACTGTAGCGCCTAGAACCGCTCCGCCACTCCGACCGGCTGATGTTAAGTTCCATAGTGCTTAGAGCCATTTGAACCACTTTTTGAACTCCGTTGGATCTGCACTGTACTTTTGCACCAACTGTTGGCATATCTCTGCACACTTCTGTTTATAGACAATAGTGAGGGAATATGCCATCCGTTGTGCACACCTTCTTAATCCGGAGATCCTCATGGATGACAGTGTAAAGGGTTCCTCGTGATAGATCTGTTGCTTTCTTCAGTTCATCAAACATAATTCGGTTGTGTGCTAATGTATTTATGCTGGTGACTGAGGACGGTGTACTGAATAACATTCCATCAGTATTTACTTCATTTTCAGACTAATAATTATAGGTATTACAAGTCCATGTTTTTAGGTTGGCTAGTACCTCCAAGTACACGTGCAAGACCAACCCATTGATACCTATTTTCCCTTGGGAAGCAAGGCAGTTGTTGAAGTGCTGACGCATGGACGCAAAATGGCCAGTCAATACTGACAGCTTAGAAGTGGAGTTACGGCCGCGCAGAAAACGTCAGGCCATTAAGTTTGTGACATCTTTGCGTGTTTGACGAAGAGAAAAAACAAGGAAGACACTGATCTGTGTACATATTAAGATACCACTCATAAAAATACCTGCACTTATGCCAGTTACACACCGTATTTGGCACTAGTGATTTGTAAGCAATCTTCTTCGCATACACCCAGTGTCCTACCAACGAACTGAGGTCTGTCAGCAGCTTCATCTACGATTCAGCCAAAGTGATCATTTCGTTTCGTATAGCCACAAGTTGTTGTACCCACGTTCTTGTATGAGTTCACTGATTCATTGATATTGTACTCATAGGATACTATGTATTTGTCGATTTGTGTAGTGTACAGTGAAACCTGGTTGGTAGGTACTCAGAGAGCGCACAGGATAAGGTTACGATTGTGGAGGGGGCCGTAAAAAGTTACTGTGAGTTGCATAATCAAACATAAAAATTTATTTTTCTAAGAACCCGTGGTCTAGGGGTAGCGTCTTTGATTCATAATCAAAATGTCTTCGGTCCCGGGTTCGATCCCCGCCACTGCCTAAATTTTGATAAATAATCAGCATTGGCGGCCGAATACTTCCGGCATAAGAAGTCAGCCTCATTCTGCCAACGGCCTTGTCAAAGAGGGCGGAGGAGCGGTTAGAGGTTCAGGGCACTCTCTTGTCCTAGGGGTGGGAAATTGCCCCTAAAGACGGAAGAATCAGCAATGATCAACGACATGAAGATGCAGAAGGCAATGGAAACCACTGCATTAAAGACACGTAACGTGTATCCACAGGACATGTGGCCTGTAATTGAAGAAGTGTCATGATGATCGCTCCATTGGCAAAAGATTCCGGAATAGTCCCCCATTCGGATCTCCGGGAGGGGACTGCCAAGGGGGAGGTTACCATGAGAAAAAGATTGAATAATCAACGAAAGGATAACGTTCTACGAGTCGGGGCGTGGAATGTCAGAAGCTTGAACGTGGTAGGGAAACTGGAAAATCTGAAAAGGGAAATGCAAAGGCTTAATCTAGATATAGTAGGGGTCAGTGAAGTGAAGTGAAATGAAGACAAGGATTTCTGGTCAGATGAGTATCGGGTAATATCAACAGCAGCAGAAAATGGTATAACAGGTGTAGGATTCGTTATGAATAGGAAGGTAGGGCAGAGGGTGTGTTACTGTGAACAGTTCAGTGACCGGGTTGTTCTAATCAGAATCGACAGCAGACCAACACCGACAACGATAGTTCAGGTATACATGCCGACGTCGCAAGCTGAAGATGATCAGATAGAGAAAGTGTATGAGGATATTGAAAGGGTAACGCAGTATGTAAAAGGGGACGAAAATCTAATAGTCATGGGCGACTGTAATGCAGGTGTAGGGGAAGGAGTAGAAGAAAAGGTTACAGGAGAATATGGGCTTGGGACGAGGAATGAAAGAGGAGAAAGACTAATTGAGTTCTGTAACAAGTTTCAGCTAGTAATAGCGAATACCCTGTTCAAGAATCACAAGAGGAGGAGGTATACTTGGAAAAGGCCGGGAGATACGGGAAGACTTCAATTAGATTACATCATGGTCAGACAGACGCTATAGATACAGCAATAAGGAATAGCGCAGTAGGCAGTACAGTTGAAGAGGAATGGACATCTCTAAAAAGGGCCATCACAGAAGTTGGGAAGGAAAACATAGGTACAAAGAAGGTAGCTGCGAAGAAACCATGGGTAACAGAAGAAATACTTCAGTTGATTGATGAAAGGATGAAGTACAAACACGTTCCGGGAAAATCAGGAATACAGAAATACAAGTCGCTGAGGAATGAAATAAATAGGAAGTGCAGGGAAGCTAAGACGAAATGGCTGCAGGAAAAATGTGAAGACATCGAAAACGATATGATTGTCGGAAGGACAGACTCAGCATACAGGAAAGTCAAAACAACCTTTGGTGACATTAAAAGCAACGGTGGTAACATTAAGAGTGCAACGGGAATTCCACAGAGGAGAGAGCAGATAGGTGGAAAGAATACATTGAAAGCCTCTATGAGGGTGAAGATTTGTCTGATGTGATAGAAGAAGAAACAGGAGTCGATTTAGAAGAGATAGGGGATCCAGTATTAGAATCGGAATTTAAAAGAGCTTTGGAGGACTTACGGTCAAATAAGGCAGAAGGGATAGATAACATTCCATCAGAATTTCTAAAATCATTGGGGGAGCTGGCAACAAAACGACTATTCACGTTGGTGTGTAGAATATATGAGTTTGGCGACATACCATCTGACTTTCGGAAAAGCATCATCCACACAATTCCGAAGACGGCAAGAGCTGACAAGTGCGAGAATTATCGCACAATCAGCTTAACAGCTCATCCATCGATGTTGCTTACAAGAATAATATACAGAAGAATGGAAAAGAAAATTGAGAATGCGCTAGGTGACGATCAGTTTGGCTTTAGGAAAAGTAAAGGGACGAGAGAGGCAATGCTGACGTTACGGCTAATAATGGAAGCAAGGCTAATGAAAAATCAAGACACTTTCATAGGATTTGTCGACCTGGAAAAAGCGTTCGACAATATAAAATGGTGCAAGCTGTTCGAGATTCTGAAAAAAGTAGGGGTAAGCTATAGGGAGGGACGGGTCATATACAATATGTACAACAACCAAGAGGGAATAATAAGAGTGGACGATCAAGAACGAAGTGCTCCTATTAAGAAGGGTGTAACACAAGGCTGTAGCCTTTCGCCCCTAGGAGGACATCAAAAGCAGACTCGCTATGGCAAAAAAGACATTTCTGGCCAAGAGAAGTCTACTAATATCAAATACCGGCCTTAATTTGAGGAAGAAATTTCTGAGGATGTACGTCTGGAGTACAGCATTGTATGGTAGTGAAACATGGACTGTGGGAAAACCGGAACAGAAGAGAATCGAAGCATTTGAGATGTGGTGCTATAGACGAATGTTGACAATTAGGTGGACTGATAAGGTAAGGAATGAGGAGGTTCTACGCAGAATCGGAGAGGAAAGGAATATGTGGAAAACACTGATAAGCAGAAGCGACAGGATGATAGGACATCTGCTAAGACATGTGGGAATGACTTCCATGGTACCAGAGGGAGCTGTAGAGGGCAAAAACTGTAGAGGAAGACAGAGATTGGAATACGTCAAGCAAATAATTGAGGACGTAGGTTGCAAGTGATACTCTGAGATGAAGAGGTTAGCACAGCAAAGGAATTCGTGGCGGGCCGCATCAAACCAGTCAGTAGACTGATGACCAAAAAAAAAAAAAAAAAAAAGAACCATTTATTTACACATCGCTTTACAAGATCACAATTAGACAATCCGATTGAAGGCCTAGTTAAAGGAAACTTGAGATGATTTCTGTGCTCAAGTCAGAAACTCACACCAAAAACAAGAACAGCCGAAGGCCTAGTTTATAAATCAAAAGCAATTAAAAATAGAAGTTAAAAAAACGTGCAATTGGAAACAATTAGGAGCTGAAGGCCTACACTACATGTCTGAAGGGCAACTATAATTAAAACACATTAATAAACAATTTTTCTAACCAAGAAATTTCTTTCTAAACTTACAACAGAAATATTAAGTTATTGCACGGTTGAAGGCCACAAACAAATTTGAAACAACGGCTCAAGGCCTGAACGATATGTCAGACAAACAATTTTAAATAAACCCCTTCCCTCTTAAAAAAAATTTCGTAGAAATAATACACACAGCTGAAGGCCTTATTAAAAGAGGTTCGTGTAAGTCCTCGGCTGAAGGCCACACATTGAACAACTAACGGCTTAGTTCCTGGATTACAAACAATTTCAAATAGAACCAATTTTAAGGAAAAATATTTTTTTTAAATAAAATCAATCTTCAAAATTTTAATTTAACATGGCTGAATGCCTTTATCTAAAATTTAAAAAGAAGGCCTCGCACAATACTTCAAACTAAAATGAAAATCACAATCTAAAACAAACAAGTGGTGCTCAGAAGTGTTCCAAAGCTCGGCCTGAGAAGGTAGCTAACGTAAGGTAGGGTGAGACAGGCAGCCAAGAGCGGAAGTTAAATAATCAGATGGCAACCCAAACTAGGGATGGCCCAAGGACGTGTAACCTCCCACTCACTTATCGACCTTAATGACAGTGAAAAATTAAACCGCGTGCACCTAATGGAAATTCGGGAAAAGCAATCGTCACCGAAGTTAATTTGTCAGTAACGAGGGAGGAAAGGGTTACATCATAATAAAAGGAAAAATGCAATTGAAATTGGTGGAAATTAATTTTGAGAAAAGGGTAAAATTAATAAAGAAAGTAAATGTGCGGTCGTTACATTAACAATTAATTGGCGTTAATTAGATATTTGGGATTTGGGGAAAATTACGGTCGCCAGTCCTATGGACAACTACTATAATAACTGAAAATGAAAGATTAATGCACATATAATTAGCATTAAAAGCATGGCAACTGAAGGTTGACACGTGCTGTGTGAAAACTGAATGTTTTTCAGAAGTAATAAATTTCGCTACCCTCTGACTCAATTTAGCAAAAGAATAAATAAAACCGAAAAATTGAAAGTTAATTTAGTGACTGAAATTAATAGTGAACTTTGTTTCTGAAGCACTACGAAATTCAATAAAATAAGGTTAGTCTTGGACTACCTCAACAATCATTTCAAAAGCTACTTGAATCTACGCAATTTAGAAATAAGAGATTTACCTTTGAACTTGAATTAAATGATTCTGAACAATTAGCATTAGTAAAATTTAGTACGTACCAAGCTGAGCTGCAGTCACAGGTAAGCTAAAATATGGTAACAAAACTCGCATTCTTAATTTGTGCTTGTGTAATGTAAATATTGTAGCCAGCTATGAATACCTTAACTGAACTTTGAAATTAAAGCAGTGAAATCGAATGATATTACTTTAATGCTGGCGTTTGAATTTCAACGCCACTCGGGTTCATTCCGGAAAAGGAAGGGACCCTGTTTGGTAATGCAATTGGGACAATGAGCAACAAAGGTTCGTGCTAAGTTGCTGGTTTTTTTATGCAACAGTTTGTTGGTTGATTGAAGGTTTGAAGTCGTCGATCGAGGAGGTGGCGACAGTCACTCATTGACAGCCGTCGCTGTTGCAGAAGCTGGATGTTGGCGCGCCTTCTTCTCGACACGGTCACCAGGCGAAACGGGTTCTTGATGTGCGTCAGCTAATGCTTCCCGTCTGCGACACCGTGTCAGAAACTATCATAGCAAGTCGAGCGCAATTACATGCCGCCAAACTCCGAAAGCGCGGCAACTCGCGGGAGCGTCACACAATACACCTGCTCCACCGCCCTACTCCAGCCAGACTCCCTTCTCCCCGCGCTCCAGGCGGCAGAGTTAACACTACCAAAGATCCTAAACACTTTGGTTCTCCACACGACCTATCGATGTAATCGTTCGATAGCATAGTTTTCCCTAGGGCAGACCCAGCGTAAAAATACAAATAATATTTACAAAACAAACCATTTATACATCGACATAAATGCATATATATATATATATATATATATATATATATATATATATATATATGGAAAAAAATATAGTACAATAGATGGAAATAGGAGGATATGCATTTCCGGCGTTACAGACGGACCAACAATTTAACCAATTCCCTTCTGTCCGACCAATGGCACAACGATGGAAAATATTGGCCGAGGACAAGGATACGAACAGCACCACATCTCCAGAAATTGGCGTCTAAAAACAACCAAGGGAACAATAACCACTCTAAGCAAAATATGACCCAAACAACTTAAAAGCTTGTCTAACTACATGCTGTGCCAGACAGCATCAACAGGACGAGGAAAGGCATACCACTGGAAAACTACGCTAACGACTAGGACATGTAACTGGGGCGTTAATTGCCACAGGGCAGAAAATACCGCTGGTGCACTTCACTGTCAAGTAACAGTCAATTTAATAGTTAATCACAATATAGGAAGACGACTGCAAGATTTCGCCAACTCCAACAAATCATACATTGCTGCTAGCCCGAACGGCCCAGGGAGCAACAACCCACAAATGAACGAAGAGATGTCACTATAGTTGAGGTTTCATAACAGGTTAACTGATCACTCAACTTCAGCGTCCAGGTTCGGTGGGCAACGAACTTTGTCGCTCTCGCAGCTACAGCCTAACGATCCAACAGCAGTTGGAGACTTCCTTGCTGCTCCGTCCCAACCGACTGACTACCCGCAGCACGCAGGCAGCATTAAAATAGCTGCTCAATCTAAACCCCACAAGCTACACACGGTTCCACGAAAACACTTCCACAAACAACTCGAACAATACTAAAACCAGTGACTCTGGAACAACAAGGACCAATCACAAGTCGACACATACGCAGAACCCAGAAGCGGTCGGCGAAAAAATACGCGTCGTCCAATGAGACGACCGACCGAACGACCAACCAAGGTCGTCCCCACGTAAGTCATGTGTGTCCGCACGGGTCGGGCGAGTCATAGCTGTCCGGACCCCACTGCTGCTCCGTCCCGACTGAACTCCCGACACACTACGACCCAGAAATACTAGCGGTCGCTCCAAAGATAGTATGACAGTGCTCTCATCGATAAGCGCTGGCCGGCCAGAGTGTCCGAGCGGTTCTAGGCGCTACAGTCTGGAACCGCGCGTCCGCTACGGTCGCAGGTTCGAATCCTGCCTCGGGCATGGATGTGTGTGATGTCCTTAGGTTAGTTAGGTTTAAGTAGTTCTAAGTTCTAGGGGACTGATGACCTTGTAAGTTAAGTCCCATAGTGCTCAGAGCCATTTTTTTATAAGCGCTGCTGCTGCCACTCATGGGCAGGCAAGCCAGCAACTTAGTGACGCCAAAAAATCGAATAAGAAACGGGACGGCAGTACCGCAAAGACAAGATGTCAAGGAATAAATGGCACGAACATGAACCGTACACAGCTCACACAGTTTTACGTTGCTGCATACACATTTATGGAAAGTTGCCAACATTTGCACAACATTGAAATCTTATCACTGTTGTGCAGCTTTTAACAAGCGGATCTTAATTATAGATAACTGCATAACATACAGTACCTCCCTGTAAGGTGACGTAAAGTCACAGTATATATAAATGACCTAGTAGATAGTGTCAGAAGTTCCATGCAGCTTTTCGCAGATGATGCTGTAGTATACAGAGAAGTTGCAGCATTAGAAAATTGCAGCGAAATACAGGAAGATCTGCAGCGGATAGGCACTTGGTGCAGGGAGTGGCAACTGACCTTTAACAAAGACAAATGTAATGTATTGTGAATATATAGAAAGATGAATCCTTTATTGTATGATTATATGATGGCGGAACAAACACTGGTAGCAGTTACTTCTGTAAAATATCTGGGAGTATGCGTACGGAACGATTTGAAGTGGAATGATCATATAAAATTAATTGTTTGTAAGGCGGGTGCCAGGTTGAGATTCATTGGGAGAGTGCTTAGAAAATGTAGCCCATCAATAAAGGAGGTGGCTTACAAAACACTCGTTGGACATATACTTGAGTACTGCTCATCAGTGTGGAATCCGTACCAGGTCGGGTTGACAGAGGAGATAGAGAAGCTCGAAGGAAGATCGGCGCGTTTCGTCACAGGGTTATTTGGTAAACTTGATAGCGTTACGGAGATGTTTAACAAACTCAAAATGGTTCAAATGGCTCTGAGCACTACGCGACTTAACTTCTGAGGTCATCAGTCGCCTAGAACTCAGAACTAATTAAACCTAACTAAGGACATCACACACATCCATGCCCGAGGCAGGATTCGAACCTGCGACCATAGCAGTCGCTCGGCTCCAGACTGTAGCGCCTAGAACCGCACGGCCACTACGGCCAGCCAAACTCAAGTTGCAGACTCTGCAAGAGAGGCGCTCTTCATCGTGGTGTAGCTTGCTGTCCAGGTCTCGAGAGGGTGCGTTTCTGGATGAGGTATCGAATATATTACTCCTCCCTACTTATACCTCCCCAGGAGATCACGAATGTACAATTAGAGAGATTCGAGCGTGCACGGAGGCTTTCCGGCAGTCGTTCTTCCCGCGAACCATACGCGACTGGAACAGGAAACGGAGGTAATGACAGTGGCACGTAAAGTGCCCTCCGCCACACACCGTTGGGTGGCTTGCGGAGTATAAATGCAGATGTAGAAACTCGTCGCATTGATCTGAGATTATCTTGAAAAACAGGGCTTCGTAGTCAAAAGAGTGGGGAATAGTATGTTTTATTGGCATCCTGAATAAAACCAACCTGCTTTCAGAAAAATAAAGTGTTGCATTAGTTACTGAACGTCCCTCATACATCTGTGAATGTACTGCGTCCTCCCTATCAAGAAACCCTGAGCCATGATACAAATTTCATTTGACACATCCCATAGCATTTTTTAATACTGAGTCAAAAGCTTTTCAGAAGTCCACAGTACTTCGTGGCTTTCAGGATGCGCATGACTCATATTTTTGGACTGCGTGATGGTTGCCATGGTGGACCTCATCCTGTTCGAGATATCTTGCTACGTTTGAGTTCAGAATATGTTCACATATGCTAAAATGGGTATTTATCAAAAATATTTCACATTAGTTTTATGGATCACTATTGCGACCCTTCTTTTAGATGGTGAATTTTCTTGTTCTAGGGATCTAAAGTATATCATGGTTAAAAGAGGGGTTAAATTAGACGTAAATTCTGTAGAGAATGTGTTAGGGCTTTCACTAGCTCCTGTAGATCAGTTATTTTAGCGATTTATGTTGTTTCTCAACTCACCTGACACTAATATCTATACCACTGGCGAGAGAATCGAACTGGGACAATGCTACTGTAAAGGAACTTTTGGAAACTGAGTTCAGCATATTTTGTTATTGCATTGCGACCCACAGTTTCAGTTCTTGTGTCATCCATGAGCGACTCTACACTACCCTCGGTGTCGCCAGTGCCTTCCACAAGTGGCCAGAATTTCTTAGGATTTTGTGAGACGTCTTTCGATAAGATTCCGCTACGGTATTCGTTGAAGGTTTCACTAATTGCACTTTTCACAGCCAAACGCATTTTATTTAGTATCACTCTATCATTAGACCTTTCCTTTGGTTTTCACCTGTTCTGCGGCAGTCTTCATTTCTTTAGCTGTTTCTTCACGGTGAATGTATACCATTGGGCGTCTCTCCCAAGCTGAACTGTTTTACTAGGTGTATATGTAACCAGCGCTTGATCAGTTTATCTTCAAATCGACAGGAATGGTTCTATGCACTTCTACGCAGACGTATATGGTTCCAGTTCCTCATTGCGACTTGATGCTACTGCCTTATCTTATATAATTTTATGAACATTAAATGTGTGTTATAGTTGTTCTCTGAACTTTTCAGTTAGCTATCGTTGCCAACTGATACCCGTCTCAACGTGCACATGCTCAAAGACGTAAGATCTATTACACCTAATATACATTATCTCATCAAATTATCCTAACACCGCCAAAAACATATATTTTTCATATCAGGTGCATTGCGCTGCCACCTACTGCCAGATATTCCATACCAGCGCCCTCAGTAGTCATTAGACATCGTGAACTCGCGGACTTCGAACGTGGTCAGGTGATTGGGTGTCACTTGTGTCATATGTCTGTACGCGAGATTTCCACACTCTTAAATCCCGAGCTCCACTGTTTCCGATGTGACAGTGGAGTGGAAACGTGAAGGGACACAAAGCTCAAAAGCGTACAGGCCGCCCTTGTCTGTTGACGCCGGTTGATGTGGCCGTGCGGCTCTAGGCGCGTCAGTCTGGAACCGCGAGACCGCTACGGTCGCAGGTTCGAATCCTGCCTCGGGCATGGATGTGTGTGATGTCCTTAGGTTAGTTAGGTTTAAGTAGTTATAAGTTCTAGGGAACTGATGACCTCAGCTTTTAAGTCCCATAGTGCTCAGAGGCATTTGAACCATTTTTGTCTGTTGACTGACAGAGGCCGCCGACAGTTGAAGAGGGTCGTAATGTGTAATAGGCAGACATCTATCCAGACCATCACACAGGAATTCCAAATTGCATCAGGATCCACTGCAATGACAGTTACGCGGGAGGTGAGAAAACTTCATCGTCGACCGGCTGCTCATAAGCCACACATCACGTCGGTAAACGCCAAACGACGCCTCGCTTGGTGTAAGGAGCGTAAACAATGGACGACTGAACAGTAGAAAAGCGTTGTGTGGAGTGACGAATCACGGTATATAACGTGGTGATCCGATGACAGGGTGTGGGTGTGGCGAATGCCCGGTAAACGTCATCTGCTAGCGTGTGTAGTGCCAACAGTAAAATTCGAGGCGGTGGTGTTATGGCGTGACCGTCTTTTTCATGGAGTTGGGCTTGCACCCCTTGTTGTTTTGAGTGGCACTATCACAGCACAGGCCAACATTGATGTTTAAAGCACATTATTGCTCCCCATTGTTGAAGAGCAATTCGGAGATGGCGAATGCATATTTCAACACGATTGAGCATCTGTTCATAATACACGATCTGTGGCTGAGTGGTTACACGACAGTAACATCCCTATAATGGACTGTCCTGTACAGAGCCCTGACCTGAATCCTATAGAACACCTTTGGGATGTTTTGGAATGCCAACTTCGTACCAGGCCTCACCGACCGACATCGATACCTCTTCTCAGTGCAGCACTTGGTGAAGAATGTGCTGCCATTCTCCAAGAAACCGTCCAGCACCTGACTGAACGTATGTCTCCGAAAATCGAAGCTGTCATCAGGGCTAAAGGTGGAACAACACCGTATTGAATTCCAGTATTGCCGATGGAGGGCGCCACGAGCTTGTAAGTCATTTGCAGCCAGGTATCCGTATACTTTTGTTCACATAGTGTAATTCCATAATAGTTGGACCTCCAAATTATCAGTTGTAGATGGTTTTCAAAGAAAGTGTTTAGTAGTTTTTCGCAGCGTGTTTGAGGGAAACTTGTGTCTACATCGCCGTCTGTATTCTGCAAGCCATGGAGTGGTGTGACGCAGAGTGTACTTTTTGCACCACTCCCACTTCCTCCCCTTCCCTTCCAGTCGTGAATGCTTCACGTGGAGAACGAATCTCTCTAATTTTATCTTCATGGTGTTTTAGCGAGATATACACTATGAGACCAAAAAAAAAACGGTGTACTACGAAGTAACTACAGTAGTGGGACGGAAATCGGTACATGTGACATACATTTACAGAAAACAAATGATTACAGTTTCAGAAAAATTAGATGATTTATTCAAGAGAAACAGCTTCACAAATTTAGCAAATCAATAAAACGTTGGTCATCCTTTGGCCTTTAAGCTAGTAGTTATTCGGCTTGGCGTTGATTGAGAGAGTTGTTGGGTGTCCTCCTCCTGAGGAATGTCGTGCCAAATTGTGTCTAACTGGCGCATTAGATCTCAGAATCCCGAGCTTATTGGAAGGCCCTGTCCATAACGCTCTGGGTGTTGTGTGCTGTCCTTAGGTTAGTTATGTTTAAGTAGTTCTAAGTTCTACGGGACTGATGACCATAGATGTTAAGTCCCATAGTGCTCAGAGCCAGCCATAACGCTCCAAACGTTCTCAGTTGGGGAGAGATTCGGCTACCTTGCTTACCCAAGGTATGGTTTGGCAACCACGAATTCAAGCCGTGTGTGGGCGGCCATTGTTTTGCTGAAATGTAAGCCCAGGATGGCTTGCCATGAATGGCAACAAAATGGGGCATAGAATATCGCCGGCGTACCACTTTGCTGCAAGGGTGTTGCGGACGACAGCCAAAGGGGTCCTGCTATGAAATGATATCGCACCCCAGATCATCGCTCCTGGTTATCGAGCCGTATGGAGGGAGACAGTCAGGCTGGTACCCCACTGCTGTCTGGGGTGCCTCTAGACACGTCTCCGGTGGTCATACGGTCTCAGTTCGAAGCGGGATTCATCACTGAAGACAATTCTCGTCCAGTCACTGATTTCAGGTCGAACTGGAGAGAATTTGGCGTGATAACGCTCAAGAAGACATCCAACAACTACATCAATCAATGCCCAGCTGGACAACTTTTTTCCCAAGATCAGCTAATAAAATATTTGTGGACATTAATCACTGGTTCCCAGCCAATTCCGTGTGACTAAACTTTGAAAAAACACACTACATGCAGTTCAGAACTTGTAAGGGGTGTCCCAGGAGTATGACATATGATGACAAGCAGATAGAAGAAGTCAACAGTGTTAAATTCTTGGGATTACAGCTTGATAATAAATTCAACTGGGAAAAGCACACCACAGAACTTCTGAATCGTCTTAACAAACCTCTATTTGCAATGCGAATTGTGTCAGACATAGGTGATATAAAAATGAAAAATTGGCATACTATGCTTAATTTCATTCCATAATGTCATATGGGATTATTTTTTGGGGTAATTCATCAAGTCAAGTTAAAGTTTTCCGAGCACACAAACGTGCAGTAAGAGTTATATGTGGTGTGAACTCAAGAACATCCTGCAGAAGCCTGTTTAGGGAACGAGGGATGCTAACTACTGCTTCCCAATATATTTATTCTTTAATGAAATTTGTCATTAAAAATATATCACTTTTTCAAACCAACAGCTCAGTTCATGGAATCAATACTAGAAATAAGAATAATCTTCACAAGGATTTAAAGTCACTTAGTCTTGTACAAAAAGGTGTGCATTATTCAGGAACACACATTTTCAATAACTTGCCAGCAGCCATAAAAAGCTTAACAACCAATGAAATTCCGTTTAAGACAAACCTAAAGGATTTATTGGTGGCGAACTCCTTCAACTCCATTGATGAATTTCTCAGTAGAACCAACTGATTTGTATATAACTTCTGCACAATTTCAGTGCAGTAATGTGTTCATTGTAAATAAGTGTGTATGTATGTGTGTGTGTGTATATAACTTCTGCACAATTTCAGTGCAGTAATGTGTTCATTGTAAATAAGTGTGTATGTGTGTGTGTGTGTGTGTGTGTGTGTGTGTGTGTGTGTGTGTGTGTGTGTGTGTGTGTGCTGTGTGTGTTTATGTAAGTACAATCTAACTTCCGCACCATTTCAGTGCAGTAATGTGTTCATTGTAAATAAGTATTATAGTAGTTGTATTACACGTTTATTACCTTATAAATAAATATAAAAAAACGCGTTTAATTTTAAAGTCAGTGCATTAGTATTTTAAAAATGATTCTTGCATATTGTGTTCATTAAAAATGACGATCATTCCATTTGGGACTTGTGGAATGGTACATTAGCTTATTTGTTTGAGTTGTAAATATTTGTCTTGGATTGTTGTTTTTCTGACATGTTCTACATCCTGGAGGACCTCGGATAAATTGGAATGAAAGTATAATCTAATCTAATCCAAGGGCCAGAGGTGGCGCAACGCGTTATTGTCTTGCACAATTTGTGCAACTCTTTCTCTTGAATATATAGCACTGTTTTCCTGAAATCTGTAATCATTTGTTTGTGTTTACGTGTACGTCAGATGCACCGATTTTCATCCCATTTGGAAAATTTCTTTTGATGCGTAGTTTCTTTCTTTCTTTCTTTCTCTCTCTCTATCTATCTCTCTCTTAGAGTCCACACATGAAAAAGAAAGATGTTGGTTGACACTTATAGTAAAGTACCCCATTTGACTACAACGTACCGTGGTGCAGGACACCTCTCTTGTAGTGCCTGCCACTGGTGGTAGCTGAGCAAAGCCGTCACACTTTTGCGCTTATTAACTGAACCTGTAACGAAACGTGCTGTCCTTCTTTGCATCTTCTCTATTCCCTCTATCAATCCTATCTGGTTCGGATCCGACTCTGAAGACCAATATTCAATTTAGAAATCAGCACTTTATTTTAAGCTGTGCTGATGACATGCTCGATAAAATAACCAGCATAATGTCCGCTCTACTCGGTCCAGGTGTTTCGTCACAAACTGGACAGCACTTATGTATGGCCTCATCCAACCAACAGCCACCGACTGCACTGCTCAGCGACAGCTGGCGACCATACACGTCGCTAATTACAGCAATTAGGGGCTGCGCCTGTTGCACTATGCGAGTGGCAAGAAGCACTGTCCGTTGGTTTTACTCGTACACCTCTAAACAATACCGCAGAGGCACGGTGGCAAAGCTTGAAACGTCCCCTTAGAAAAATTATACATGACTGTGCTTAAACTGACACACAATACTTTTTTAGCGCAACGCAATCTGACTTTCAATAATCCCTACAAAAGAATGGCCCTGACTAACATTAACCTATACCTTTCACAAATCACTTACCTCACAAAAATCTTCGTTACTCGAACTACTGCAATACAGCGAGCGCCACTACTGCCAGCTAAATAAAAGATTCAAACTACGGAAGGCATTAATTACTGATAGGCATAGTTAGCAAATGAAAGATTTTAGTCCGCAGCTCGTGGTCGTGCGGTAGCGTTCTCGCTTCCCGCGCCCGGGTTCCCGGGTTCGATTCCCGGCGGGGTTAGGGATTTTCTCTGCCTCGTGATGACTGGGTGTTGTGTGATGTCCTTAGGTTAGTTAGGTTTAAGTAGTTCTAAGTTCTAGGGGACTGATGACCATAGATGTTAAGTCCCATAGTGCTCAGAGCCATTTGAACCGTTTCGAAAGATTTTAATAGAGAACAAACAATGTATTTACCTTAATAGTCATGATATATATAGCAGTTCATGACATCCATTCTTACAAATGTACTGTTTCTGATGGACACACCTCCAGATTATCCATTCTCAAAAATCCGCCATCTCACTTCCCCACATCCACCGCTGCTGGCGGCTCACCTCCAACTGCGCAACGCTACGCGCTGTTCACATCCAGCTGCCCAACACTACAATGGCAGACAACAATGCAAACTAGCCACAGACTGCACACAGCACAGACAGTGATTTTCATACAGAGCGCTACGTGGCGTTACCAATAAGAAAACCTAAACAGCCTACTTACAAGCTGTCTCGAAGTTCGAGGTAACGAGTGTATTTGGGTCATCATTGCCAAACGATGTCTCTAAATACATAAATGCTAGAAGCGTAGGTTTTTATATATTTTAACATAAGGCCTCGGTTGTTCTTAAATTCTTGCAGAACGCAACATGTCATTCTCAGTGGAGAGCAATCATCAGAAATAAGAGTGATTTCAGGTGTGCCGCAGGGGAGTGTCGTAGGACCGTCACTATTCACAATATATATACGTAAATGACCTCGTGGATAACATCGGAAGTTCACTGAGGCTTTTCGCGGATGATGCTGTAGTATATCGAGAGGTTGTAACAATGGAAAATTGTACTGAAATCCAGGAGGATCTGCAACGAATTGACGCATGGTGCACGGAATGGCAACTGAATCTCAATGTAGACAAGTGTAATGTGCTGGGAATACACAGAAAGAAAGATCCTTTATCATTTAGCTACAATATAGCAGGTCAGCAACTGGAAACAGTTAATTCCATAAATTATCTGGGAGTAGGCATTAGGAGTGATTTAAAATGGAATGACCATATAAAATTAATCGTCGGTAAAGCAGATGCCGTACTCAGATTCATTGGAAGAATCCTAAGGAAATGCAGTCCGAAAACAAAGGAAGTGGGTTACAATACACTTGTTCGCCCACTGCTTGAATACTGCTCACCGATGTGGAATCCGTACCAGATAGGGTTGATAGAAGAGATAGAGAAGATCCAACGGAGAGCAGCGCGCTTCGTTATAGGATGATTTAGTAATCGCGAAAGCGTTACGGAGATGATAGATAAACTCCAGTGGAAGGCTCTGCAAGAGAGACGTTCAGTAGATCGGTATGGGCTTTTGTTGAAGTTTCGAGAACATACCTTCGCCGAGGAGTCAAGCAGTATATTGCTCCCTCCTACGTATATCTCGCGAAGAGACCATGAGGATAAAATAATCAGAGACATTAGAGCCCACACAGAGGCATACAGACAATCTCTTACTCAAAGTACCCTCCGCCACACACCGTCAGGTGGCCTGCGGAGTATGGATGTAGATGTAGAACCCAAAATGGTGTTCTACCATTTTTTTCCATTGTTCTGTAAATAATTCGGTCAGTCTTCGCTACCATTACATATTACACTGATAGTTCGGTATTATTCACATCTGTCAGCACATGCTTTCTTTGGCTTTCCGTGAAATCGAAATTATTGCATTTTCCTCGAATTCTGATGTATTTCCTCTGTCTCATACATTTTCCACACCAGATGGAAGTCTTCTGTCACGCCTGGCTCTCTCGAGGCCGTCAGTAGTTCTGACGGAATGTCGTCTATTCCAAAGTCCTTTCTTCCACTTACGTCTTTCAGTGCTCTGTAGAATTCTTCCTGGAGTTTCAAATGTGCCATCTCATTTTCATTTACATTCCGTTCCCTTTCTGTAATATTACTTTCACTTCCCTTGTTTACTCTTACTGCACATCCCTTCCACCTTCCAGCTTTCCCTTCTTTGCCTAGCAAGGACCTGACACCTGAGCTGTTGACATTCATACAGCTGTTTCCCTTGTATCCAAAGGTCACTTTAAAATTCCTATAGGCGTCATCTGTCTTTCCTCTAGTCATGCATCCTTCTACAGACTTGTATGTGTACTACAACCATTCCGTTTAGGAACTTCGCATTTCCCATTTATCATTTTTTAGATACCGCATTCCCTGCCGCTTGCTTCATTTGCTGAATTTCTATATTACCTCTTTGGTCTAGTTAACTGAATAACTCCTATGTTTCTACCGTACCTATTATTTTTGTCTATTTGATCCTGTTTTGCATCCACAATTTCATCCCTCAAAGGCATCCATTCACCTATTAATGCATACATTTCCCCTGTTTCAGTCGATCGTCACCTGTTGCTGTACGTGAGAGACACAGAATTAGTTGGGAGCGTTTCCACAATGATATAATTTTCGATAAAAATTTGTGTTTTTTTTTTATTTAACTTGATCGGATAAGGTCCGTTAGACCATCACTTACATCGGACTAGGGTTTCACACACACAGTATTTCTTTACTTCGTAGTTACTTAAGAGATTATAAAAATTTCGTGGGCTATTCAGAAAGTAAGGTTAGATCGGTCGCGAAATGGAAACCACAGTGAAAATAAAATCCGGACACTGTGGCCGAGCGGTTCTAGGTGCTTCAGTCGGGAACCGCGGTGCTGCTACGGTCGCAGGTTCGAATTCTGCCTCGGGCAGGGATGTGTGTGATGTCCTTAGGTTAGTTAGGTTTAAGTAGTTCTAAGTCTAGGAGCTGATGACCTCAGATGTTAAGTCCCATAGTGCTTAGAGCCATTTCAACCTTTTTTTAAAATAAAAAATATTTTATCTGCAACAGTTTTCTGTACCTTCCAGCTACTTTTCTACATAGTCGCCGCTCCGACTTAAATATTTTTCGTAGCGTTGCACCAACTTTCCAGTGCCCTTTTCATGGGAGACAGCCGAATGTGCAGTCCGCCACTTCTCTACGCTGGTCTGCAGTTCGTTGTCTGTATCAAAATGTTGTTTACATAGCCACCGGTTCATGTAAGCAGAGATTAACATCATAGGGGATGGGTGACCGAACACATCCCGTCAAAAATTCTGCAGGGACGTCGTCATCCCCCTGCAGTGTGTGGCCGAGGACTGTCATGAAGAAGGAAATGGGTGACACGTACATTATGTGGGGTTGCATGAAATCAGACGAAACCTCGCAGCGGCACCCCAAACTTGGCAGGAGGCGTTATTATTCCAGGCATCTTTACATGCTCACTGTATGCTCAGAACTGAAAAGAGCGATCTACAGGCGTCCTAGAGACACCATCCAGTACATCTGTGCAGAGCTTCATTGGATTTTCACTGTCATTTCCATTTCGCGAACAATCGTACCTTACATTCCGAACAGTCCTCCTAGAAATAAAAAGGCAATATTAGAACAAAAAATGATTTAAATGTGACTAAATAATAGTAACTAAATAATAGGGACTAAGAACTGATAACATTAATGCTAGCACTACTACTACTAATACTGCCACTGATAATACTGATAACAATAGTGTTGAGATAGGTACAAAATTTATAGGTGTACATAAGTGATACAAACACTTAAAGAATATCAAAATTCGACATACCGAAAATTACTATGACTAAGCCGGGTATCGATGAAGTTAACTGAAATTTCTCATCGAGAAGGACACTCTTATAATGGCTGCACTGTGACTATTGGACACACTTAAAACAGTTATTATAAAGCTTTGCACTCTCGAGTGATAGGATGTAATTTTGATTTAAAGTCAAGCAGGGAGAATGCGACCATTCTGCAGATTAATAAGAATACTGCACAATTGCTGTCTTGATCATTAGATAAGAAGCCACCAGTTGATTAACCAGTGACTTTATCCGACGCGTTTTGGGTAGAGCCCTTCCTCAGGTTGTCTGTAAACCAGAGGTACACAGCAAATAACACAAAATGTAACTACACAAAGAATATACAAGAGTATGAAACTACAAGTGCCGTCAAAATTAAACAGCTGAAATACCACCATGAACGTCTTGGTGGTTAGATATATGAGGGCAGTACGTAGCAAACAAAGCTGTCATGGCAGACTAAGTGACCAGCTACAATGCGATAACCAGGTAGAGCATTTAAGCCAGCAAAGGGCACTCGTGAATGCAAAAGCAACGTCACGTAGTGACAAAAGCAGAAAGATTTGTTTTTCTTTTTCGTAAGAAATGTAGTACAGAAAATTAAACTTTTACAAAACTTTACGAAGTACGAATAATTAAATGGATGAAGAAAAGACATTTACAGTTATATAGGAAATATCATAAAAAGACATACATGTAAAATGACAGATAAGCAGAATGAAAATTCCATAAAAAAATCATATAAATTCAAATTTTCAAACAAAATTACATAAATAAAACAAGTTCAGGGAAACAAAAATAGTAGGATACAGCAAAACAGAAATAATAAAAGTGAGAACTGAAACCTACTCAATACTAGGTGAGGTAGATAGAGAAAATAAAAGAAATCGTGCTGCTTTTTTGGCTACATGGCACTACTTTTGCATTCGTTATCTCTCTCTGATGATCTGCATTGTCTACCTGTTTACCGTGTTGTAGTTAGTTAGTCTGCCATGACAGCTTTGTTCGTTACATAAACAAGATGTTTATGGTTTGTATATCAGCTGTTTAATTCTGACGGTACCTGTGTTTTGATATTCTTGTATATTCTTCGTGTAGTTACATTTTCCGTTATTTGCTACGTACTTCTGGTTTGCAGACAGTATGAGGATGGGTTCTTCCTGGAACGCGTCAGATTAAGTCATTGGTTTATCAGCTGAGAGCTTTTTACTTAGAGCCCAATACGGCAGTTGCGTAGTACTCCTATCGAGTGATAGGAACAGCAAACCGAACTCACATTAAATTAACTTTGAGAGTGATAATAATCTGATATCTCAACCAACTAACTACTCTGATGTAAAGATGGAATTGTGATATCGAGAGTGAATGTGTGTGGTTACTGACAGGAACACAACGCGTTTCTTACGGGCTATAAGACGCACCTTAATTTTTAAGTAAATTTTTTTAAAATAACATTTTTACCATTTTTATTATTAGATTGCAAAGCCACACTAAAAAAAATGATTAGTTTATAAAACCGAACTCACCTTTAAATCCCTGAAAATCGTCATCTGAATTCGTTCTTCTTCTTCCTCTTGGTCGCCATAGTTGTCCTCTTTATATATAAGATAGTCTTCACCACCATCAAGAGCATTACTTATGCCGCACTCCCTGAAAGATTTAACAATAATGTCTTCCCTCACTCCAGACCACGACTGTCATTACCCAATGAAACACTCGTCTTACTGAGGACGTTTTAAAGCTCCCTTCGGCGTGAATTCGAGTCGGGTCTCATCCACCATCGATGTGTTCCATACCTCTCTCATATGCTCTTTACATGTTTCCAGACGGAGGTGGTTTGGCGCGGCATCGAACAAATGGCCATTCCTAAGACTGGCGAGGATTTTAAATCAAACCCTGGACAGTTTTACATTGATCTCGAGTATAAGAGGCACCTGAATTTTTAGTCAATTTCTCGAAGAAAAACGTGGTACTAATAGTCCGCAAAATACGGTGTATGCAAAATAAACTCAAATAAAACTGATATTCACATTTAAAACTGTTCTCATTTCACGTTTTTCTCTCAGTGATCGTACACAGAAAATGCAACTGTGGGATGGAACCTATAAACGTCAGTTATTTGGGAGAGTAGAGAATCTGCTAGTTGAAAAAGCCTAAATAATACGTTAAGAAAAGATCACATCGGAGTAACTGATGTACACTACTGGCCATTAAAATTGCTACACCACGAAGATGACGAGCTACAGACGCGAAAGTTAACCGACAGGAAGAAGATACAGTGATATGCAAACGATTAGCTTTTCAGAGCATTCACACAAGGTTGGCGCCGGTGGCGACACCTACACGAGCTGACATGAGGAAAGTTTCCAACCGATTTCTCACACACAAGCAACAGTTAACCGGCGTTGACTGGTTCTTGCGATGCCTCGTGTAAGGAGGAGAAAAGCGTACCATCACGTTTCCGACTTTGATAAAGGTCGGATTGTAGCCTATCGCGATTGCGGTTTATCGTATCGGGTCATTGCTGTTCACGTTGGTCGAGATCCAATGACAGTTAGCAGAATATGGAATCGGTGGGATCAGGAGGGTAATACGGAGCGCCGCGCTGGATCCTAACGGCCTCGTGTCACTAGCAGTCGAGATGACAGGCATCTTATCCGCATGGCTGTAACGGATCGTGCAGCCACGTCTCGTTCCCTGAGTCAACAGATGGGGACATTTGCAAGACAATAACCATCTGCACTAACAGTTCGACGCCGTTGGCAGCAGCATGGACTATCAGCTCGGAGACCGTAGCTGCGGTTACCCTTGACGCTGCATCACAGACAGGAGCGCCTGCAATGGTGTACTCAACGACGAACCTGGGTGCACGAATGGCAAAACTTCATTTTTTCGGATGAATCCAGGTTCTGTTTACAGCATCATGATGATCGCATCCGTGTTTGGCAACATCGCGGTGAACGCACATTGGAAGCGTGTATTGTTTAAAATGGCTCTGAGAACTATGGGACTTAACCTCTGAGGTCATCAGTCCCCGAGAACGTATAACTACTTAAACCTAACTAAACTAAGGACATCACACACGTCCGTGCCCGAGGCAGGATTCGAACCTGCGATCGTAGCGGTCGCGCGGCTCCAGACTGTAGCGCCTAGAACCGCTCGGCCACTCCGGCTGGCGAAGCGTGTATTCGTCATCGCCATACTCGCGTATCACCTGCCGTGATGGTATGGAGTTCCATTGGTACACGTCTCGGTCACCTCTTGTTCGATTGACGGCACTTTGAACAGTGGACGTTACATTTCAGATGTGTTACGACCCGTAGCTCTACCCTTCATTCGATCACTGCGAAACCCTACATTTCAGCAGGATAATGCACGACCCCATGTTGCAGGTCCTGTACGGGCGTTTCTGGATAGAGAAGATGCTGCCATGCTGCCCTGGCCAGCACATTCTCCAGATCTCTCACCAATTGAAAACGTCTGGTCAATGGTGGCCGAGCAACTGGCTCGTCACAATACGCCAGTCACTACTCTTGATGAACTGTGGTATCATGTTGAAGCTGCATGGGCAGCTGTACCTGTACACGCCATCCAAGCTCTGTTTGACTCAATGCCCAGGCGTATCAAGGTCGTTATTACTGCCAGACGTGGTTGTTCTGGGTACTGATTTCTCAGGATCTATTTACCCAAATTGCGTGAAAATGTTATCACATGTCAGTTCTAGTATAACATATTTGTCCAATGAATACCAGTTTATCATCTGCATTTCTTCTTCGTGTAGGAATTTTAATGGCCAGTAGTGTAGTTTCGGTGATTACAAAATGGCATCAGCTTTATTAAGATCTTGGCAGAAAGAGCCCACTTACTTAACGTTGCACCCCCTCTGGCCTGCATGCAGACGCTGATGCGGCTGGGATGAGTGCCATGTAGCCATTGCATCCTGTCCTGAGGTAAGCTGGCTCTGAACTGTTGTAACTGGTCCTTGAGATCCTGGATACTGGTACTGGGACGAATTTTAGGTCTGAGCTGCATTTACACGTGGGCTATCAGTGACAGATCTGAGGATATTGCTGGCGACGGAAATACCTCAAAATCATATTGTCAGTTTTAGAGACAGGTGTCATATGTGCACGAGTTTTGTCCTGTTGAAAAATGGTACCACAGTACTGTCGCCTGATACATGATAACGCAAGTCATCCGTGACTACCATAGTACTGTCAAATTCGCTCAGTCATTCTCAGCAGTGACCAACCCGCCAGGATAGCCGAGAGCGCTAACGCGCTGCTTCCTTGAGTCGGGTAGGCGCTCCGGCCGCGTATCGAATCCGCCTGGCGTATTAACGACTACGGCCAGTGTGCTGGCCAACCTGGATGTGGTTTTTGGGCGGTTTTCCACATCCTGCTAGGTGAATACCCGGCTGGTCCCCACGTCCCGCCTCAGTTACACGACTCGCAGACACTTGAAACACATTCACACTATTTCACGATTTACACTAGACGCAGACAGCTGGGGTCACGGGGGTATGGGGTGGCGGCATCCGGCCACCCCTTAAAATTCACCATGCCAAATCCGTACTTAACCCTGCCGACCCTGCGCACAATGTGGGATAAAGGCAGTAGCAAAAGAAAGAAAGAATTGTCAGCAGTGACCAGAGGTCATAGCGAATGGCTCCCCACACCATGGGGCCAGCAGTAACATGGCTGCACCTCTAAAAAAAATGGGGAAGAATGGCACCTCTCCCTAGGTCGCAGCTATGGTCATCCAAGGTAATGCAGAAACACGACTCATCACTGAAAGCAATGCTACGCCATTCATCAGCAGTGCATGCTTCCCAGTTATGGCACCAATCCGAACACAACCGTCTGTGTTGTGGTGTTGGCGGCAGCCTATGGATGAGACAGTAATTCCCTATTGTGGCTCTTGATGGTCTGCGATTTGACACAGAATGTTACAGGCATACTGAGCACAAACACAGATTGGGGAAGGAAAGCTTGTAGTGGAGATCAGCTAGGAGTTGCTGGCTCCCCCATCTCAGCAGGTGGCGATCGTTACTTGGTACAGTCGGGGTCCTCGCACTCAGCGGATCAGCGTCATACTCGATGTCAGCCTGGAGGTCTCCCAGCGTTCTTCGTCCAGCCAGGGCAATGGACAATAACTGCTTGGTGAACCATTCTCCCAAGATGTACTTGTGGACACTGTAGATTGAAGTGTGGTCAGAGACCATCGACTCCACAGGGGATGATCGTAGCCATGGAGAGTCCCCCAGATTCCCAACAAGAGACAGCCAACACACCAACAGCCGCTCACAGCAACAGTCAAGGACAGCACGAATATGCCTCTCTCTGAAGGTGCGAAGTCAGCAACTCACAGGTCACCTTCAATTGACCCACAGTGGGTTGTGCCGGCTGGTGTCGCCGAGCGGTTCTAGGCGCTTCAGTCCGGAACCGCGCTACCGCTACGGTCGTAGGTTCGAGTCCTGCCTCAGGCATGGATGTGTGTGACGTCCTTAAGTTAGTTAGGTTTAAGTAGTTGGTTGGTTGGTTTTGGGGAAGGAGACCAGACAGCGTGGTCATCGGTCTCATCGGATTAGGGAAGGATGGGGAAGGAAGTCGGCCGTGCCCTTTTAGAGGAACCATCCCGGCATTTGCCTTTTAAGTAGTTCTAAGTTCTAGGGGAGTGAAGACCTCAGATGTTAAGTCCCATAATGCTCAGAGCCATTTGAACCATTTGAACCCAGTGGGTTGTTGGTCGAAGACACTCATGTCCTCACATTAGTGGCAGCGAGGATGACAGAAACGGCAATCCATGGCAGTGGAGTGCATCAGACCATTTGGCTGGCGTCCTGCAGTTAAAGCCATCAGACACGTCACGGAACAGCTCGAAGTGGATTCAGTGTAACTTACAAAACTATGATACTGACTAATCCAACTAGATTGGTTAGGTCGTGCCTATGACTTTACCAAGCTGTGATGTTGAACAAATTTGACCGTATTTTCTAGGCTAGTCAGTACTCTATACCGCGACGTTGTGTCCCGAATGTTGCTTACACATCTTAAACCTGGCACTTTTTGCAAAGTCTGAAGGTTGTGGAGGCTGTCTTGCATGTGCGTTACACAGTCTTACTTCACCTGTGAGTCTGCTGCGGCTGCATTCTGCGATCTCTGCTCGAGAGTTTGTGACAATGCCGCAGCGGTGTGCTTCGCTATTTGCAGCAAGGCTTTCCTTCGCGCTTCATATTTCAACTGAGACATTGCAATGGAGCTTGTCTTAGCTCGGCCCTGTACCTGACGGGGAAAAACTTTTAAAAAATTTCACGTTCACCCATAAAACAGTGCCTCAGGGTGTACAAATGTAGATGTAGATTTAAATCGTGACGGAAAGGACTCAAAAAAGCGGCGTGTTCCACTCCATACCATCCAAGTTGGAAACAGGTCTTCCCACTATGGGATCGATGCGCCTGTAAATATGGAGAAGAGGGTGAGGTTGTCTTCTGAATAATTGGAAGGGTGTTCAAAAATTGCTCTGAGCACTATGGGACTTAACATCTGATGTCATCAGTCCCCTAGAACTATTTAAACCCAACTAACCTAAGGACATCACACACATCCATGCCTGAGGCAGGATTCGTACCTGCGACCGTAGCGGTCCCTCGGCTCCAGACTTTAGCGCCTAGAACCGCACGGCCACTCCGGCCGGCCTTCAGACTCGGAAAAAATCTCAGTTTTAATTGCGGTCACGGTGTCTGAGGGCCATTATCGTGAGAGTCTGTTGCTGGTTTACGTTTGACTTCTACTGTCTGCACTTATGGTGAAACTATTCGGTCTAAATCCGTCACGTTTCAAGCGAGTACCAGAGCTCCGAGACGCTTCCACCAAGGTAACAACTCCGAGAGGTCGTCAGCTACGATCATGAGGTACTTCGTCTACTCGCACAGTGTGTGTGTGTGTGTGTGTGTATGTATGTATGTGTGTGTGTGTGTGTGTGTGTGTGTTTGAGAGAGAGAGAGAGAGAGAGAGAGATGGTGGCGGCAGTAAGTAGGCACGGTGAGAGAGGGAGAGACGAGCCATCAGCCAGCACCCATTGACGAGTGGATGAGTGATGCGGTAGTTGGGTGATTGATTGATGGCCAGACCGGCCTCGTCACTGCGTGTCTGGCGCCGAAGATGGCGGAGTGCATTTCACGGGTCACCGGCCAAACCACTCGTGTCACCGTCACCCGTCCACTGCCCTGTTACACTCGGAATTAACTACGGAACGCAGGGGACAGCCGCCTGCAGCTGAAGAGATTGCCTGAAAAGTAAACCAGTATACACGAAAGGCGTTCAATAAGAAATGCAACACATTCTTTTCTCAGTCAATTTTCGCTGAAAAAAATGAGGAATTTTCTGTGGGAAAACGTGGAATATTCACGCTTCAGCCCCTAGAGCTACATTAAGTTCCGTTAGGTAGCGACGCTATACAGACGCTTCAGAATGGCGTCTGTAACGGAGGTACGTTCCAGGGAGATAGCTGTCATTGAGTTTATTTCGGCGATAAACCAGAGCATCATATACAGGGTGGTCCATTGATAGTGACCGGACCAAATATCTCACGAAATAAGCATCGAACGAAAAAAACTACAAAGGACGAAACTCGTCTAACTTGAAGGGGGAAACCAGATGGCGCTATGGTTGGTCCGCTAGAGGACGCTGACATAGGTCAAACGGATATCAACTGCGTATTTTTAAAATAGGAACCACCATTTTTATTACATATTCGTGTAGTACGTAAAAAAATATGAATGTTTTACTTGGAGCACTTTTTTCGGTTTGTGATAGATGGCGCTGTAATAGTCACAAACGTGTGAGTACGTGGTATCACGTAACATTCCGCCAGTGCGGACAGTATTTACTTCGTGATACAGTACCCGTGTTAAAATGGACCGTTTACCAATTGCGGAAAAGGACGATATGGTGTTGATGTATGGCTATTGTGATCAAGATGCCCAACGGGCGTGTGCTATCTATGCTGCTCGATATCCTGGACGACATCATCCAAATGTCCGGACCGTTCGCCGGATAGTTACGTTAATTTAAGGAAACAGGAAGTGTTCAGCAACATATGGAACGTCAGCCACGACCTGCAACAAATGATGATGCCCAAGTAGGTGTTTTAGCTGCTGTCGCGGCTAATCCGCACGTCAGTAGCAGACAAATTGCGCGAGAATCGGGAATCTCAAAAACGTCGGTGTTGAGAAAGCTACGTCAACATCGATTGCACCCGTACCATATTTCTACGCACCAGGAATTGCATGGCGACTATTTTGAAAGTCGGCCACTGGGCACAGTAGAAATTACGGGACGATGACAGATTTTTTGCACGCGTTGTATTTAGCGACGAAGCGTCATTCACCAACAGCGGTAACGTAAACCGGCATAATGTGCACTATTGGGCAACGGACAATCCACGATGGCTGCGACAAGTGGAACATCAGAGACCTTGGCGGGGATAATATATGGTGCGGAATTATGGGAGGAAGGATAATTGGCCCCCATTCTATCGATATCAATCTAAATGGTGCAATGTATGCTGATTTCCTACGTAATGTTCTACCGATGTTACTACAAGATGTTTCACTGCATGACAGAATGGCGATGTACTTGCATGATGGATGTCCGGAACACAGCTCGCGTGTGGTTGAAGCGGTATTGAATAGCATATTTCTTGACAGGTGGACTGGTCGACGAAGCACCATGGCCCGCACGTTCACCGGATCTGACGTCCCCGGATTTCTTTCTGTGGGGAAAGTTGAAGGATATTTGCTATCGTGATCCACCGACAACGCCTGACAACATGCGTCAGCTCATTGTCAATGCATGTGCGAACATTACGGAAGTCTAACTACTTGCTGTTGAGAGAAATGTCGTTACAGATATTGCCAAATGCATTGAGGTTGACGGACACCATTTTGAGCATTTATTGCATTAAAGTGGTATTTACAGGTAATCACGCTGTAACAGCATACGTTCTGAGAAATGATAAGTTCACAAAGGTACGTGTATCACATTGGAACAACCGAAATAAAATGTTCAAACGTACCTACGTTCTGTATTTTAATTTAAAAAGACCTACCTGTTACCAACTGTTCGTCTAAAATTGTGAGCCATATGTTTGTGACTATTACAGCACCATCTATCACGAAGCGAAAAAAGTGGTCCAACTAAAACATTCACATTTCTTTACGTACTAGACGAATATGTAATAAAAATGGGGTTTCGTATTTAAATAAAACGCAGTTGATATCCGTTTGACCTATGGCAGCGCCATCTCGCGGGCCAACCATAGCGCCATCTGCTTTCCCCCTTCAAGGCTTGACAAGTTTCGTTCTTTGTAGTTCTTTCGTTTGACGCTTATTTCGTGAGATATTTAGCCCGGTCACGAACAATGGGCCACCGTGTATATTCGTAGGCGCTTGCATAATGACTACGGAGACTTGGCAGTGACCAAAAGCGAGGCGTCTGTCATCATCGCAACAAAGTGGCGCAAAGCTGTCCGATCTGGCGCGAGCCGGCCGGCCGCACACAGAGTGTTGGAACGTGCGGACACTCTCAGTCGAGGTGATCAAACCCCTTCGCTGCACAACTAGACCTTTTTGCTGCCAGTGCTTACACCAGTTTGGTTACTCTAAGGTGTGTGTGTGGCTGCTGAGTTCCTTGCCGCCTAACAGGAGGCCATGAAGAACAACGAACGACCATCTGTGCGGAATTGCTTGTGCGTTACGAGCCTCAGCGTGACAACTTTTTGTCGAAAATCGTCAAAGGCGATGAAACGTGCGCTCATCACTTCGAAACTGCAACAAAACGGCAATCCATCGAGGGGTGCCACATCACTTTTTCTCCGTAGGAAATGTTTAAATCCACACCTTCAGCTGGTAAAGTCGCGGCGACGGTCTTCCGGACCACTGAAGGTGTTGTTCTGTTTGATTTCATTCCTCATGCTGCAACGATTATATTGTGCTTTCTTTTTCTTTCTTTTGCTACAACCTTTATCCCGCATTGTGCGCAGGGTCGGCAGGGTTAAGTACGGAATTGGCATGGTCAATTTTAAGGGGTGGCCAGATGCCCTTCCTGCCGCCACCCCATACCCCCTCGGGACGGAAGTAGTGTACCCCAGCTGCATGCGTCTAGTTTAAAACGTGAAATAGGGTGAATGTGTTTCAAACGTCTGCGAGTCGTGTAACTGAGGCGGGACATGGGGACCAGCCCGGTATTCACCTATATGGATGTGGAAAACCGACTAAAAATCACATCCTGGTTGGCCGGCACACTGGCCGTCGTTCTTAATCCGCTGGGCGGATTCGATCCGGCGCCGGCGCGCCTACCCGAGTCCAGGAATCAGCGCGTTAGCGCTCTCGGCTACCCTGGCGGGTCTTTTTATAGTGTATTGTGCTAACCGTAGGATATTGCAGAATCGTCTTCAGCGTGTTAGGTGCCATAAAAATGCAAACGAGCTTCTGCTTCTACATGACAGCGAAAGGCTTCACACGAGTCCGCTCGCTCGACAGCAGCTGGCAACAGTTCATTGGACTGTTCTCCCACCCTACAACCCGGATCTCTCACCTTCGATCTGTTTGGACCAGTGAAAGATGCACACTGCGGGAAGAATTCTTTCGAGCAGTAGAGCGGTACCTTGTGGGCACAAAGGTCCTCCCAATAAGGCAGCGTAAGGCCGTCGCATTGAACGGAGATTATATTGAAAAATTGGATTTTGTAGCCAGATGAGTGGGGAATAACATGGTGTATGTAAATCGTAAACAAAACCAACCGGCTTTCAGAAAAAAAATGTCTTGCATTACTTACTGAACGCCCCTCGTACTAGTGAGCAAATCTTAAGAACGTAAGTAAGGTTTGCATCATGTCACAGCCGAGTAGCACAGCTCGATGAAACTTGGACAGTAAACACTAAGAACTGCTACAGTATAGCACAAATGATAATTCAAAAAATACGTTGTGAAACGAACAGTTACAGTTGATATGTCCTGTGGATACGCCTTAGCCGGCCGCGGTGGTCTCGCGGTTCTGGCGCTACAGTCGCAGGTTCGAATCCTGCCTCGGGCATGGGTGTGTGTGATGTCCTTAGGTTAGTTAGGTTTAAGTAGTTCTAAGTTCTAGGGGACTTATGACCTAAGATGTTGAGTCCCATAGTGCTCAGAGCCATTTGAACCATTTTTTGATACGCCTTATTTGTGTTTAATGCAGGGGTTTCCATTGTCTTCTGTATTCTCATGCCGTTGATAATTGCTGATTCATGTGCCTTTTAGGGACAGTTTCCCACCCCTAGGGCAAAATAGTGCCCTGAACTTCTGTCCGCTCCTCCACCCTCTTCGACAAGGCTGTTGCACCACAAGATTGACTTCTTACGCCGGAAGGTTTCGGCGGCCATAACATGATTTTTACTCAAAATTTGAGCAGTGGTTAGGTTAGAACGCAGGAGCAAGGAAATTTTGATTGTTAGTCAAAGAAACTACCCTTAGACCACGGGTCTGACAATGGGAGGCCACGACGTTGGGCTCACGGATTTACATCAAACTTTGTACACCTTTCGTAGGCCGTTAAAACAACATGATGTGCAAGTAGTAAGGTGCGCTACTCTGGCAATTCCGAGAAAATCGTAAGAGAAGTTTTATGCGTCTCTTATGGGCCTGACGCGTCTGTGTGTAGGTGCTGCACGTTAAGGGTTATAGCGGGAAGCGGTTAGCGCTCGAGCTACCTGACACGAACGTGTGTCAGGCGACGGTTCGACTCCCGCTCGAATCATTTTCGTAGTAGTTGATGTTGTTGTGGTCTTCAGTCCTGAGACTGGTTTGATGCAGCTCTCCATGCTACTCTATCCTGTGCAAGCCTCATCATCTCCCAGTACCTACTGCAGCCTACATCCTTCTGAATCTGCTTAGTGTATTCATCTCTTGGTCTCTCCCTACGATTTTTACCCTCCGTGCTGCCCTCCAGTACTAAATTGGTGATCCCTTGATGCCTCAGAACATGTCCTACCAACCCATCCCTTCTTCTAGTCAAGTTGTGCCACAAACTCCTCTTCTCCCCAATTCTATTCAATACCTTCTCATTAGTTATGTGATCTACCCATCTAATCTTCAGCATTCTTCTGTAGCACCACATTTCGAAAGCTTCTATTCTCTTCTTGTCTTAACTATTTATCGTCCATGTTTCACTTCCATACATGGCTACACTCCATACAAATACTTTCAGAAACGACTTCCAGACAGTTAAATCAATACTGGATGTTAACAAATTTTTCTTCCTCAGAATCGCTTTCCTTGCCATTGCCAGTCTACATTTTATATCCTCTCTACTTCGACCATCATCAGTTATTTTGCTCCCCAAATAGCAACACTCCTTTACTACTTTAAGTGTCTCATTTCCTAATCTAATCCCCTCAGCATCACCAGACTTAATTCGACTACATTCCATTATCCTCGTTTTTCTTTTGTTGATGTTCATCTTATACCCTCTTTTCAAGACACTGTCCGTTCCGCTCCATGCATTTTAATACCTACTCCGAACTTTTCTTTTGTTTCCTCTACTGCTTGCTCAATATACAGATTGAATAGCATCGCGGAGAGGCTACAACCCTGTCTTACCCCCTTCCCAAGCACTGCTTCCCTTTCATGTCCCTCGACTCTTATAACTGCCATCTGGTTTCTGTACAAATTGTAAATACCCTTTCGCTCCCTGTATATTACCCCTGCCACCTTTAGAATTTGAAAGAGAGTATTCCAGTCAACATTGTCAAAAGCTTTCTCTAAGTCTACAAATGATAGAAACGTAGGTTTGCCTTTCCTTAATCTTTCTTCTAAGATAAGCCGTAGGGTCAGTATTGCCTCACGTGTCCCAACATTTCTACGGAATCCAAACTGATCTTCCCCGGAGGCCGGCTCTACCAGTTTTTCCATTCGTCTGTAAAGAATTCGCGTTAGTATTTTGCAGCTGTGATTTATTAAACTGATATTTCGGTAATTTTCACATCTGTCAACACCTGCTTTCTTTGGGATTGGAATTATTATATTCTTCTTGAAGTCTGAGGGTATTTCGCCTGTCTCATACATCTTGCTCACCAGATGGTAGAGTTACGTCAGGACTGGCTCTCCCAAGGCTGTCAGTAGTTCTAATGGAATGTTGTCTACTCCCGGGGGCCGTATTTTGACTTAGGTCTTTCAGTGCTCTGTCAAACTCTTCACGCAGTATCATATCTCTCATTTCAACTTTATCTACATCCTCTTCCATTTCCATAATATTGTCCTTAAGAACATCGCCCCTGTATTGACCCTCTATATACTCCTTCCACCTTTCTGCTTGCCCTTCTTTGCTTTGAACTGGATTTCCATCTGAGCTCTTGATATTCATGCAAGTGGTTCTCTTTTCTCCAAAGGTCTCTTTAATTTTCCTGTAAGCAATATCTATCTTACCCCTCATGAGATAAGCCTCTACATCCTTACATTTGTCCTCTAGCCATCCCTGCTTAGCCATTTTGCACTTCCTGTCGATCTCATTTTTGAGACGTTTGTATTCCTTTTTGCTTGCTTCACTTGCTGCATTTTTGTATTTTCTCCTTTCATCAATTAAATTCAGTATCTGTTCGGTTACCCAAGGATTTCTACTAGCCCTCGTCTTTTTACCTACTTGATCCTCTGCTGCTTTCACTATTTCATTCCTCAAAGCAACCCATTCTTCTTCTACTGTATTTCTTTCCCCCATTCCTGTCAATTGTTCCCTTATGCTATCCCTGAAACTCTGTACAACCTCTGGTTCTTTCAGTTTATCCAGGTCCCATCTCCTTAAATTCCCACTTTTTTGCAGTTTCTTCAGCTTTAATCTACAGTTCATAACCAATAGATTGTGGTCAGAGTCCACATCTGCCCCTGGAAATGTCTTACAATTCAAAATCTGGTTCCTAAATCTCTGTCTTACCATTATATAAGCTATCGGAAACCTTTTAGTACCTCCAGGGTTCTTCCATGTATACAACCTTCTTTCATGATTCCTGAACCAAGTGTTAGCTATGATTAAGTTGTGCTCTGTGCAAAATTCTACCAGGCGGCTTCCTCTTTCGTTTCTTACCCCCAATCCATATTCACCTACTACGTTTCCTTCTCTCCCTTTTCCTACTGACGAATCCCAGTCACCCATGACTATTAAATTTTCGTCTCCCTTCACTATCTGAATAATTTCTTTTATTTCATCATACGTTTCTTCAATTTCTTCGTCATCTGCAGAGCTAGTTGGCATATAAACTTGTACTACTGTGGTAGGCGTGGGCTTCGTATCTATCTTGGCCACAATAATGCGTTCACTATGCTGTTTGTAGTAGCATACCCGCACTCCTATTTTTTTATTCTTTAATAAACCTACTTCTGCATTATCCCTATTTGATTTTGTATTTATAATCCTGTATTCACCTGACCAAAAGTCTTGTTCCTCCTGGCACCGAACTTCACTAATTCCCACTATATCCAACTTTAACCTATCCATTTTCCTTTTTAAATTTTCTAACCTACCTGCTCGATTAAGGGATCTGACATTCCACGCTCCGATCCGTAGAACGCCAGTTTTCTTTCTCCTGATAACAACGTCCTCTTGAGTAGTCCCCGCCCGGAGATGCGAATGGGGGCTGTTTTACCTCCGGAATATTTTACCCAAGAGGACGCCATCATTATTTAATGATACAGTAAAGCTGCATGCCCTCGGGAAAAATTACGTCTGTAGTTTCCCCTTGCTTTCAGCCGTTCGCAGTACCAAAACAACAAGGCCGTTTTGATTAGTGTAACAGGGCCAGATCAGTCAATCATCCAGACTGTTGCCCCTGCAACTACTGAAAAGGCTGCTGCCCCTCTTCAGGAACCACACGTTTTCTGGCCTCTCAACAGATACCCCTCCGTTGTGGTTGCACCTACGGTACGGCTATCTGTATCGCTGAGGCATGCAAGCCTCCCCACCATCGGCAAGGTCCATGGTTCATGGGGGGATTTTTGTAGTACAAGTGTAAATTCTGTGATATTCGGATAATTTGTACATATAGTATTTGTTCGCTACATTAGCAACGTCTCACCGCTAAGCAGGTGAACTGTCAAGTCTGCCTCTGCGGCTGTAGCTTGAAGCGTCGAGGTGCAAAGTAGTTCTGGGTACGTTTCCAGACTGCATGCATATAAGGGTTTCGCAAATCACGACAGACATAATTTTTTTCAGAAAAACTCTATGCGTTTCTCTATTTACTTGTCGATGGTTATTAATATGTTTCTTGTAATAAATAAATTTAATTAAAATACTAAATAGTTACGTAACAAGAAATTCACTAAAACGTCATGCAAATACACGTACTTTTTAATTATATTACCTCTCAAATGTCACATAAATTAAATAATATGACCAGTGATGAAAAAATATAGACAAAAAGTAAGTATGAGCAGGAGTCGAACCGCAGCTTCATATACGACGCCCGGAAGCTAACCATTGTACCACCATGAACTTTAGCGTCTGCCACCAACGCACATATACATTAATTACATAATAGACGCGTAAAATTTCCGTTGCGATTTACTCGGAATTGTCAAAGTAGTGCACCCTACTACTTGCACATTATGTTGGTTTAATGGTCTACTAAAGGTGTATAAAGTTTCAATTAAATCCGTGATCCGAAGGTCATGCCCTTCAGTTGTAAGTAACATACACTATGTGATCAAAACTATCCGGACACCCAGAAAACATACGTTTTTCAAATTAGGTGCATTGTGCTGCCGCCTACTACCAGGTACTCCAAATAAGCGACCTCATTAGTCATTAGATATCATGAGAGAGCAGACTAGGGCCCTGAGCGGAATCCACGGACTTCGGACGTGGTGAGGTGATTAGGTGTCATTTGTGTCACATCTGTACGCGAGATTTCCACTCTCCTATACATCCCTAGGTTCACTGTTTCCGCAGTGATAGTGAAGTGGAAATGTGAAGGGAGACGTACAGCACAAAAGCGTACAGGCCGACCTCGTCTGTTGACTGACAGAGACCGACGACAGTGGAAGAGGGTCGTAATGTGTAATAGGCAGACATCTATCGAGACCATCACACAGGAATTCCAAACTGCATCAGGATCGACTACAAGTTCTATAACAGCTAGGCGGGAGGTGAGAAAACTTGGATTTCATGTCGGGCGGCTGCTCATAAGCGACACATCACGCCGGTAAACGCCAGACGACGCCTCGCTTGGTGTAAGGAGCGTAAACATTGGACGATTGAACAGTGGACAAACGGTGTGTCGAGTGACGAATCACGGTAAACAATGTGGTGATCCGATGGCAAGGCGTGGGTATGGCGAATGCCCGGTGAACGTCATCTGCCAGCGTGAGCAGTGCCAACAGTAAAATTCGGAAGCGGTGGTGTTATGGTGTGGTCGTGTTTTCATGAAGGGGGCTTGCACTCCTTATTGCTTTGCGTGTCACTATCACAGCACAGGCCTACATTGATATTTTAAGCTCCTTCTTGCTTCCCACTGTCGAAGAGCAATTGGGGGATGGCGTTTGCATCTTTCAACACGATCGAGCATCTGTTCATAATGAACAGCCTGTGGCGGAGTGGTTACACGACAATAACATCCATGTAATGGACTGACCTGCACAGAGTCCTAATCTGTAACCTATAGTATACCTTTGAGATGTTTTGGAATGCTGACTTCGTGCCAGGCCTCACCGGCCGACATCTATACCTCTCCTCAGTGCAGCACTCCGTGAAGAATGGGCTGCCATTCCCGAAGAAACATTCCAGCACCTGACTAAACGCATGCCTGCGAGAGTGGAAGCTGTAATCTAGGCTAAGAGCGGGTCAACACCATACTGAATTACCGATGGAGGGCGCAGCGAACTTGTTAGTCATTTTCAGCCAGGTGTCCGTATACTTCTGATCACACAGTTTAGCTTGACAAAACTTGGACCATACATACCAAGAACTCCTACATTATTGTACAAACGTTAACTAAAAGAAACACGCAATGGGACGAACAGAAATGTCATTACACAGAAGTCATTTGCAATTTATGGTGGTCCCCTGGACATTACAAACGACGGAACATGGTTGGTAATAGGGTTTCCGATCACCACGGACGACAGTTCACGCGCTGCAAGGTACCACCATGGTGGCCACAAGATTGGTAGGGAGTTGTGGTGGTTGAGCGTTCCATTCCTCCATCAGAGCGGTTGGCAACCGCTGGATGTTGGTCGGTGCCCCACACGTGCGCGATGGGATTCAAGACCGAGCACAGGCAAGCAGTCCATACACTGAATATACTCTCGTCCTAAGAGCTCCTAAACCTGCGCTGTTCTGTGGGGTCGCGCATTGTTCCTCATAAAAATGAAGCCAGAGCCCAATACACACCTGAAGAAATGCACATGCAGAAGGAGTACGGTGTCGCGGTAAATGTGCTGTGTTCAAAGATTTGGAGGTCAATACGTCCTCCCACACCATAATGTCTGGACCACCAAAACGATCATGAGCGACAACGTTCCTAGCTCCATTACGGTTTTCCCACATCTCGCCATAGGAGGCTACGTCCAACATTACGAAAAAAATGGTTCAAATGGCTCTAAGCACTATGGGACTTAACTTCTAAGGTCATCAGTCCCCTTGAACTTAGAACTACTTAAATCTAACTAACCTAAGAACATCACACTCATCCATGCCCCAGGCAGGATTCGAACCTGCGACCGTAGCGGTCGCGCGGTTCCAGACTGTAGCGCCTAGAACCAGTCGGCCACGCCGGCCGGCCAGCATTACGAAAATGGTCGTTTTGGTGGCCCAGGTGTCATTGTGTGGCGAGGCGTGGCGCCTTTATACCACTCCTGTCTAGATCGTGTGTATCGGGAGAATGACTCATGCGTGCACATTGGCAGATGGTCTGAAGCGGGTTCAGTCGAGTACGTAGTTCTAATTTTCATCTGCTAGAGGACAGCAGCGGACAGGACTAAACAGAAATAATTATAATGTACAAGGGTAATCCTAAAAGTAAGGTCTCCTATTTTTTATAAGTACATAGACACGTTTATTATTACAATGGTTTGCATCAGTTTACAGCTTGAACATGTAGCTATTTTTCGACATAATCACCATTTCTGTCGATGCATTTTTGTAGACGCTGTGGCAGTTTTTGTATGTCCATGTCATACCACCTCGCCGCCATGCCGTTCAGAAAGTTATGAACCTCTTCTTTCACCTCGTCGTCGGAGCTGAATCGCTTTCCGGCCAAATGTTCTTTTAATCTAGGGAACAGGTGATAGTCACTGGGCGCCAAGTCAGGACTATAGGGTGGGTGGGTAATTACCCCATTAAGTCCCAAATTAATTTTTTTTTAAATTGATTTTTTTATTCCTTAATTATAATGTACATAGTGCATGAACCACAATAGGTACAAAAATAGCCAAAGAATATTTATACATGCTTACATAATGGCCGTCCTCAAAATAGGACGCTGGGATCTAACAGTATCGTATAGCATACTAAACTGTATTCAAGTCTTAGCTATTTATTTCTTGTGAAATGGTACAAAACACTTCACACACAGTGTTACACGGCATTTAACACAACATGTTTTGGGTTTCCCGTTGCATTTAGCTCTTACACATCTTCCCAAAGGTTCAACTTTGTCAAAATTTGTACCAATTGTAACGCATCTGTTGTCGTGCAATCGAGCAAATAAGACTTCACCATTCCTGTCGAACTGCTAGTCATAGTTTCCTCGAACTGTCTTTTTCAGTTCGTTGCTGCTCAGTAGTGGACAGTCACCAACTCGATTCTCTCTGACAGTCCCAGTTGCTCGAAAACCCAAATTTCTCAGATGAACCAGAAGATCTCTACTAGTGAAGAAATTGTCAAAGTACACACAATGTTTCTCGGGTTCTTCAATGCAATCCAGCATGTTTAGGAGTACTCTTGATCCCAATAGTAGGTCATCCCTTGCAGTCTCTTCTGGATCCTTTCCACAGTGTAAATCAAATATGAAACAGTAGCCACTTGCTCCACAAAGAGACCACAACTTATAGCCAAATCTAATAGGGTTGCCTCGGATAAACTGTTTCAGCCCACTTCGTCCATAGTATTTGACTATCATTTCGTCAATAGACAAATTTTCCTCAAATATTCCAAATTTTTTAAAAGATTCATTTATCATTTTCAAGAGAGGTCTAATTTTGAATCCGCGATCGTGTTTGTTTTCATTGGCTAAGTCATTATCTTGAAAATGAAGCAATGTTTTCAACTTCTGATATTTATTCCTTGACATAGCTGTCTTTATAATTGGTATGCCAGCATCTTCATCTTCAGACCAGTATAGCTTCTCAGCAGGGAGCTTATGGTAGCCAGAAAAAAGAAGAAATCCGACAAAGACCTTCACTTCTTAAACTGTGAGGATAAAATCCTGCATATTCTTCATATTTACTGCATATCTCACAGTTTCTTTCACTATGAACTTGTATATGTTTTCGTTCATCAGTTCTTCAAACATCTCCTTCGGAGTCAAGGAAGAAAGTTGTTCCTTCAATTCCTCTCTCTTTGTGCTGATGTCATGCTCACTAGTTTGAGACAGCTTTGTATAAACTGGAGGTGTCTTTTTCCAATTGCTTTTCTTCTTCGATTTACTTCTGGAAACTTGGGATGTACTTGACAGTGAAGTTTTACATATAGTTTCTTCGTTATTCTCTGATGCAACATAATGTAATTCAATAGCCCCTGGCACATCTGAGACTTCCACGGTTCCAGTAACATCGTCCGGACCTTCTTCTTCGTCGGTCATACAGTCTACTTCAGGAGGACATACGGTGATATCAATATGGTCCTAATCATCTGACACCGCATTACAGAATGCGTCACTGTTTATTATTTCTTCTATTTCTTCGTTAGTGAGATATCTATCTCGTCTGAAGGCCATTATAATCTATATAAAATGAAATGAAATAAAATGTAATGAAATAAAGTGAAATGAAAGAATAATACATTAGCACAAACTACAGAAAAGGGAATGTTTAAATACCTCTGTCCATCTGCAGCTGTATTATTTACTAATGGGTAACATATTGAAACGCGTATGTATTCAGTGTATTCAGTAGCAGCGATGGCGAGGCATGACAGAATCTCTGACCAGAGAGTTATTTATCGTTGCTAGTCTGCGCTTGACCGCGCGAGAGTTGAGTTGCAGTTGCGAGGCGGTAGTTGTACGTAGCGAGTCGCGAGTGGCACTCTGTCGACAGTAGTAGTCTGGTACAGTTGCGAGTTATATGTGAGGAGTTGGCGGGCGTCGACATTGGTCTCTGGTCAAGATTCAGGACGAGGTATATTGTTAAATAAGGTAAGAAGCTGCATTGCGCACATCAGATAATGTAATTTATATTTATTGTAATTAATTTGTCCAAGAAACGCCCCAATAATAATTTTGTTTTCAAACCAAGCATTTTTAACAAAAGAAACATTTTATTGAAAGTATATTTCCCATGCATTTGCTTAAAGAAAAGTTTCACTTAAATTCAAAGAATATTTGCGATGCATTTCCTCCAAGCTATGGCGAAGAATAAGAGCAGAATTTAGACATGCAGTTTTAGTGAGGTAAGAATTTGGGTTTAATTATTGCACAGGGCCTAAGATCGACATTTCGGTCTATTTGCGTTTTCATTGTCACTGAGATATCATTATCATTGAATTATCTTTCATTTTTGTGGGGATCTTACACTTGGCTCAGATTGCTATTTCTCATTTATTGTCATTGTCATTAAATTTTTATTGCTGGGAGGTTACACTTGGCGACATCCGGCCAGGATCGTATTTCTTTGGGAATCTTCTAAGAAACAGTCAGATATCTGCTCTTATTTGCTTAAATATAATTGGCATTTGGCGCAACGCTTTTACTAATTTTGTGACTTTCTTTCCTCAGATCATCGGCAATTCGTTGCTCTTTATTGTACTTGTATTTGTTGAATTTTGCATTGTCTTTGTTTCATTTGTGAATAATTGTGATTTGTGTTAAAATGCCGCGAAAAACTATTAATAGTACATCGTGAGGTGTAATGAATGAAATTACCGACTTAAACAACTTCACCGATAGTACTTGTGACACGCAGAGTAATGATGACAATCCTGCGTTCACTAACAATCAGTGCGTTCCAACCGCTAATGATGACTTTTACCTTAATGATGAACAAGCGAACTCAATTGTCTCCTCTGTTAATTTGACGACAATTGATGACGCGGGGCGCTCTGTTGTAATGAGCGCTGCCCAGCTTAACACACCCGGTTTGGAAAATTTAAGTAACGTACAGACAAATTTTTCTAATGAAAATGGACAGTGTACTGAAAGTACGACAGATACATTTAATTCCGAAATAGCGACGCACAGTGCACATTCGATAAGCAGACCTTTTTGTGAGTCACAGAATGACCAAATGGTCACACAAAATGTGACAATTGCAGGTACACCACTAAACAACACGGAGAATAGAAATGCTAATAATGACTTTGAACAAATTATGGCAAGGTTGCTACAACAACTATTTAGTGAAAATAACAAACAGTTTAAAGAAGATTTCAAACAACTTAATGAACAGGTCAGACAACAGAATGAAAAACTAGACAATAATAATGAAGATCTCAAACAACTTAGTGAACAGGTCAGACAACAGAGTGAAGATAACAAACAAGATAACGAAAAACTCAAACAATACTTTAATGAAAAATTAGACAGCAATTCGAGACAGCTTAGTGAACAAACTAGAGCCATTGCCGAGCAGTGTCATGATACTAAGGAACAGTTACGCGAGGAAATTGAGGCTTGTTCAAGAAAAAGTAGCGAAGAAATTAGGTCTGTTGCTCAGGAATTAAGGGAAATGCAAACAGCTGCAACAGAAACACTTAGAGACGAAATTAGCGGAGTCGCTAAACAATGCTCTGAAAAAGCTACACAATTACGCGACGAGTTTAAAGCAATGACAGCAGAACTTTCGCGGACAATGGATGCAAAGATAGACGCGAAATTCGAGCAACAGAACACACAGATTGACGAACGTTTTAATCTTCACATACAAAACAGTGATACGCGTTCCCGCAAATTTATTCAGGATCAAAATAAAGTCAAACGTCAAGTCATGGAAACAATCACTGCTCAGAGACAAGAAGACAAACGTAAAATGTTTGCGAAGGCAAAAACGTATGTAGACAACAATATTGCTACAGTGTCCGACGAAATTAATACCATCAAACAGTCGAACACAGAATTACGTGACGAAATTTCCGATCTTAAATCGAAAACAGACACATACACAACAGATTTTCAAACAGTGACCGACAGACTCGAACAATTAGAACTAGCACAGGATTCCATGACATCAAAGCTGACGTTAAAAAACTGAACGAAACTACACGTAAACTACAAAAACAGATTAATGCTTCTGACAGTAAAAACGATGATCAAGCAAAAATACTGACTGAAAAATATGATGAATTGGCCAGTCGTATTGATGTTATTGAAAGTAATAATGACAGCAAATCAGACGATTCCTCAACGGTTTCATTTAACCAAACACCTGAATTCCAAAATTTACAGCAGACAATTAATGAGATCGATTCGTCTAATGACAAGTTGCGTAGAAAATTGTCAAGTTTACAGCAGGAAGTAACAGAGATGAAAAGTATTTCAGTTAATAACACATCACAGCAGACGCCACTTTGCGAACATTTGTCAGACTCACGCAGCGCGTATAATTTGGGTAATCTACAGAGAGTACGGGACATAGATTCTGAACAGACACAGACAAATAGATTCTCTTACAATACTGAACCTGTTCCATCATACAGAGACGATAATTTTGATTACAAACATTTTCTGTCAGTGAGAAAATTTAAAGTGTTTAGAAATGACAGAACACAGATTCATCCACTAGATTGGATACAACAATTTAGCTTTGCTTTTCCACTGACTTGGCCCGTAACACACAAACTTGAATTTATTTGCAGTTTTTTGGAAGGCGAACCGGCAACTCGTATAAGACCGATCGCGAGACAATGTTATTCAGTCGAAGAATTTCAGAATGCTTTTCTGTCAGCGTATTGGTCGAAGACGACACAGCGCAGAATAAAAGATCAATTAATTAGTTTACCAAATTATTAGAACTCAAATTTTCCCAGTGTGACGCAATTTTTTGAGCACATGGTGCAACAAAACCAGTACCTAAGTGAACCGTACAGTGAATCTGCACTTATTCAACTATGTATCTCCAAATTACCACGATCATTACGTGTGTCTCTTTTAACTGGTCAGCAAAAAGAAAATATTTCGGCACTCAGGGATCTGCTGCAGCTTTTAGAAGTGCAGCAATCAGACTATTCCTTCGTAAACAAAAATTTTTCATATAACAACCAAGGCCAACAAACTTACAATAATAACGATCAACCACGCAATTTCAATAGCAAAGCTAATAGACGCTTTAGGAACGATAACCACCAGAACTTTAATAGCAGACAAAATTTTGATTATCAGTATCGACGAAATTATCAGCAGGAAGAACCACATTTTAGTAACAATAGAGGTTTTTCACATCAACACCATCAAAGCCAGCCGGTTAGCATACCTAACCAACAATGCAGTGTGCAAGGTCAACCAAACTTTAATGTTTCGCCGCTTGGACGTATAGTTCCTGGTACAACAAATAGTAACGCACGGCAGCAAAGGAACAACTACGTGCAGAAAACACAGTATTTCAATTCCTATCGCAATGCACCGTATAGGAATGACTATTACTACAGATGCAAAAATAATGAGGACAATTTTCAGCGTACGTTTAATAACAATCGATCTTACCAGCAGCAAAGTGATCAGCAACAACATATTCTAGTGAATGAACCAGATAGTAGGTATCATCCAGAGCGTAACACGTCTGGAAGAAATAATAGAACAGTTCAAATAGTCGAAATGCCACAGAATCGTCCTGACAATAATAACACGTCAGATAGAATTTGACTAGATACAGTAAAGATCGCATCTTGCAGTAACACAAGCACTACTTTAGACACGCAAAATGTTGTTCACGAAAATGTAATTACTTTTGACGATATCAGAGACACTCTTTTGCAGGAAAGACCAGTTGGTCAGAAAACTATTTCACATCCTGTCATCGAAATTAAAATTGGTTCATCGAAATTTTCAGCAGTAATCGATTCTGGATCACCTATGTCAGTTATAAATGAGGAGACTTTCAACGAGTGTAACAAAGAGAATACATATACTACATTACCATTAGGCAGAACGAAAGTGAAAGGAGCAGTATCGAGTAAAGGAGTAGACGTTAAATTACAGACACATTTATCATTTTGTATTGCAGGTCACACATTTCACTCAAATTTTTGGATTGTTCCTTTATTGACAACAGACGTTATTTTAGGTACGAATTTTCTGGTACAACACGACGCAGTTATCGATTTTCAGAATTCTTATTTAATGTTGAAGGATGAAAATATACAATTTGCTATAGAATTTCAGCACTCACTATCTGCGGAAGAACAAACAATTAATCGCACTGAGGTCATTTCCGTATCACGTAACATAGATTGTAATTCCACATTGTTCACAGATACGTACGTACATAACTATAATACTCCAGACGAAGCTGACTACGACGTAATGCAGATGATTTCTGATAAAGTTAAACAGAGCAGTGCAAATACAGACGACGAACGCACGCAATTACACAAAATTCTTTTACAGCAAGCTCCAGTTTTCGACAACATTCCTGGTACTATGTCCGGTTTTATGTATGAATTTCAAGTTAAACAGCACGATACATTTAAAGCTAAACATTATCCCATTCCATATATCCACAGAGAACAAGTTAAGAAAGAATTGCAGGATATGCTTAACCAAGGAATTAGTCCATACATAAACCCGCTACATATTGTTAAGAAAAAAGATGGCTCACTTCGCCTCGTACTTGATTCGCGTCACATCAATGACATAATTATTAATGAAACAGATCGACCACAGACATTAGAGGAACTACTACAGAAATTTCACGGTACTGCTATTTATTCCACACTAGATTTGAAATCGGGATTTTGGCAAATTCAGCTTCATCCGAATTGCAGAAAGTGCACAGCTTTTCTCTGTTTTGGTGAATGTTATCAATTTTGTAAATTACCGTTCGGCTTAACTATTTCTTCAGCAGCTTTTATTCGCGGTTTGAACACAATACTTCCGACAGAACTTAAAGACAGAATTACGACGTACGTAGACGATATTCTTATTGCAGAAGCTAACTGGACTGAACACAATCTGACTCTTGAACAACTGTTGCAAACTTTTCGTGCACAAGGACTTACAGTTAATCTTAGTAAATCGCACTTTGGCAAAACTTCTATAAAATTTCTTGGACATGTAATTTCAGCAGAAGGCATTGCGCCTGATCCGGAAAAACTTCAAGCTCTACGTGACATTACTGTTCCTACGACGAAGAAACAATTACGCAGTTTCTTGGGCTTAATTAACTTTTTTCGTAAATTTATTCATCATTCTGCTTTAGACACACCTAGATTATGCCAATTGACAGGTAAAAACACTATTTGGTCCTGGGATAAGTAAGCACATTCTGAATTTATGAACCTGAAACATGATTTGTTGAATGCACCACTTTTATCGCACCCAGATCTTACCAGAAATTTTTCCATTGCCACCGACAGTTCTAACACCGCTTTCGGCGTACATATTTTCCAGGAAATTGAAGAAGATGGCTCTACAGTAATCAAAAACATCGCATTTGCAAGCCGCATTCTGTCACCTGCTGAACGAAATTATTCCGTTACTGAACTTGAAACATTATGTGTTGTATGGGCTTTTACGAGTTTTAGGCACTTTCTTTATGGCAGACATACCACCGTATACACAGACCATAGAGCTATACAATTTTTACTTTCAGCTAAATTCACATACGACAGTTAAGCAGATAGAAGCTTTATTTACAAGAATTTAATTTTACAATAGTTCACATTCCCGGCACACAAAATGTTATAGCAGATGCACTATCCCGTTCTCTCAGCAACAATCAGCAAGACATCGCAACCAACTTCTGCAAAGCAAATTTCAGCGTTATGTACATTCAGCAAGTTGCATTTGAAAATTTTATTTCGTCGTCATTACAGGACATAGCAAAAGAGCAAAATAAAGACAACGTGTGGAAAGAAATTAAACACCTCTGGCAAAATAAGAATAATGTTACGATTAGAAACCATTACACTGTACGCAATGACATTCTATTTCGCCGCTCTCATCCTGACAGCAACAATTGGTTATTATGCATTCCTGACGAACTGGTTAACAAATTAATCTGGTACACTCATTTAAGTTATGCACATTACGGAGCCAGAAAATGTTTTCTTATACTGAGACAGAACTGTTATTTTGCCAACATGGAGAAACGTATACGACGAGTTTTAGCGTCATGTAACATTTGCCAGAAAGCTAAGTCAGACACCACTTCACATATTCCTCCATTATATCCCATTGTACCTGTTAAATTAAGACATATGGCCGCAGTAGACATTTTTGGTCCAATTCCGAGAACTAACAGAGGTTTTTGCTACATCTTTGTCGCTGTCGAACTCACTTCAAAATTTGTTACCTTCACTCCGTTACGCAAAGCTACTGCTAAAACCGTTTCGAAAGCATTTGTAAAGCATTTTCTATTTCATGTAGGGCATGTGTTGAATGTAATTTCTGATAATGGATCACAATTTCGTTCTGCTACATGGACACGTATGTTACGAGCTAGAAACATTTCTCCGATCTATATGTCCAAGTACCATGCTTCTTCGAACCCTTGTGAACGATTAATGAAAGAAATTGGTAAACTGTGTAGAATATACTGCCACAAAAGACATATTGATTGGGACACACACATATTCTCATTCCAAGATGTAATTAATTCCATACCAAATGAATCCACTATGCTCTCTCCGTCTGTTATACTGAAAAATGTTGAACCACCAAACAAAATTACAGAATTAGTAAACTTTCCTACATCTCGTCGACTACGACACCATGAAATAATTAACATTGCGCTGAACAACATCAAACGTGCCGCAGAGCGCTGGAGAAGACAGCAAAAACAGGTTTGTACACGCCGTGACTTTCACATTGGACAGAAGATATTAGTACGTACACACTATTTATCCAGCAGAATAAAAGGTAAGTGCAGTAAATTTGAACTTCTATACGCAGGTCCATATCGGATTCGCAGCATTCCTCACCCCAATGTTGTACACGTCGAAACTTTGAGAACCAGGAAAAGTAAGGGCAACCACCATGTGTCGAACATTAAACCCTTTATTGAATGAAACCACTTTATGATTTAACATGCTATGATGCCATTTACTAATTTTTATGACCACTTATGCAATTATATTCACATGACTAATTATTGATGATGATCGTATTTTTTCTTGGCAAGTGCCCGGCAAGGTAAGGTTAGCAGGTCGCTCTTCTTGTCGTTACACATCAGACCGTGCACATTTTCCAGATGAATTTACACATTTTATGACCATTTATGCAATTATATTCACATGACTAATTATTGATGATGATCGTATTTTTTCTTGGCAAGTGCCTGGCAAGGTAAGGTTAGCAGGTCGCTCTTCTTCTCGTTACACATCAGACCGTGCATATTTTTCCAGACAAACTTACGTATTTTATGAATAATTATGCAATTCTATGTAGTGACGTATTAGTTTTATCAAATTCTCTCTCCATTAAAGTCTTTAATTCTCGCCTCTATTAACTACACTACATACAAGCTGAACACAACGAACGTCACATTTTGTCTTTCTTATGTATATACGATTGTTTCATGTTTTGTTTGTATGCACTGAAAAATAGTTAAGATATAACACACACCTGTTGACTTTGACATTTTTTTGCCCTATGATATCTCAACATCGTGACTGTTTTACATTTTTTTTTGCTGCTGCATTGTGATATTCTGTGTACATTTTTGCCTTTGAACACTGTCTATGCTTTTGACATATTACGTTTTCTGTCATGTTATGCTGTATGCTTAATTATGTTACCATAAACCAGTCATTATTTAGTGAGCATATGATGTAAATGCAAGACATTAATCTTTGTTCATCAATTTCAGAAAGAAATGGTGCGTGAAAGAAATAAATTAAACAGAAATGGGAATTTCACCTACGGAATAGACGAAAGAAGATACAAAAACCTTATGAGGAAGAGTAAATGGATCAGAATTAACAAGCATTAACAAGAATATACTATACACATCGTAGAATAACAGTATTAACTAATTTTTTCTTTCAGAATACGAAGCGATTGATGCAGGTTGTCAGACAGAACTACACATCTTAGTTTTAGTGATGAAATATGATAGAAATAAGGAATAATTGTATAATGAGTAATGAAGTGATTTTTTTGCAGATGATAATGAATGCTGATGAATAATGATGAAGAATATGCTACTATGAATAATGAAGTTTTTCTTTACAGGTGATGATAATAATGAAGTTATGATAATATGGATTATGAAGTGATGGATAATGAAGTTTTTTCTTTACAGATGAGGATGATGTTGAAGTTTATGTATTTATGGTCTGTAGTTATTTAAGTATTTGTTGCAGTTCGCTTTGACAGCAGGTGTTATATTGCATAGTATAATGACTGAAGGTTTTGGAAAGGACAGCTATGGAACACATTTTTTATACACATTTCACTATCTGTTAATTCTAAGTTCACTACTTTTCAGCACAAAATGCATTTCTTCTTTCAGCTTAATAATCCATTTTTTATATATTTTTGCAGGAGAAATTATTTATGAAATTAATGTGCTATAAGCAGTTGTTCATTAAATCTGTGTCATTACATATACTCTACTTGTTTCATAACCTTGTTACCGCTGACTCATGATGAATGACGTTACACATTTTCATTTACAGGAACAACCCAGAAGCAAATTTTTTTCTTTTTCTCTTCTTGCTTTCCCTTATAATTACCCAAAGCAATACATTGCTAACAAAAAAAAAAATGTATCACCGTTCCAAATAATGCTACCCATTTAAGAGAGTTCTGAATAATACTGAATGATGAACAATGTTTTGTACTATTCAATACTTGCTGGCCAATGAGTGCCAATAATTAGTATAACTAAATGAATTATGTTAATACTATGCCATTCATTAGCTCCTGTTTTCAATGATGACTTCTGATGTTTTGTAACTGGCCAATGACTGATTCAATACTTGCTGGCCAATGAGTGCCAATAATTAGTATAACTAAATGAATTATGTTAATACTATGCCATTCATTAGCTCCTGTTTTCAATGATGACTTTTGATGGTTTGTAACTGGTCAATGAGTGCCAAGGTTCTATGTAAATAGATAACTCATGAACATTATTCTGTAATACTACATACATGGTACAGAAATGTTCAATAACTGGGCAATGAATGCCGCAAACTACTAATGTAGTTTTCAGTGAAGACTAGTATGTGACTTAATGTCCTTCACCTTCTGGCCTAACTACCCTGAATTACTGCAATATCCATTTGTCCTGTCTATCCTCATGATCATGGAGCACTATATTTGGTTTTTGCACTAATTCCACGTTGGTGTGCCTTGTAAGAGCGTGGTGTTGACACGTCATGCTGTCCACCACCGTGAGCGATGGAGACGTTATTATGGTCCCACTGTTTGGTGTACCTGATGTACTGCAAAAATGATAACATGGAATATTACTACGACATTTCAGTGTCTTGGCTACGCTGATAAACACTTCTGGGAAAAGAACTTTAGATTGTCTCACTTGATGTTGTACTTCTGTGGAAAGATATGGACTTTCAGTGCAGCTGCGTGCAACCTAAAGTGCTACAATCATGACGCAATCCTTCCTATTCCTTTCCTAATTCTTGTAAAATGAAAAAGTCACATACAGTGCGTGTGCATTTCCTTTTATTTGTTAATAAGATCAGTTGTCCTGAAATTACTAAAGACTTCTATAGTGCATGTGCACCTCATTACACTCCTTGATTTGTTTGTTTGTTGTCGAAAAATACTAGAGAGTATTACAATGCGTGTGCACTCTATGCCATTTGTTAATATGATTTGAACCATTTTTTTGTGATTTCCTGATATGTTCACTAGTACAGTGCGTGTGCACTTTTGTCATTTCTCAATATGATTTGTACTCGTTGCCTATAAATTTGTGATTTCCTGATATGTTCACTACTACAGTGCGTGTGCACTTTTGTCATTTCTCAATATGATTTGTACTCGTTGCCTATACATTTGTGATTTCCTGATATGTTCACTACTACAGTGCGTGTGCACTTTTGTCATTTTTCAATATGATTTGTACTCGTTGCCTATACATTTGTGATTTCCTTATATGTTCACTACTACAGTGCGTGTGCACTTTTGTCATTTCTCAATATGATTTGTACTCGTTGCCTATACATTTGTGATTTCCTGATATGTTCACTACTACAGTGCGTGTGCACTTTTGTCATTTCTCAATATGATTTGTACTCATTAGGTTTATTTGTCGTAAAAATATTAGAGAGTTTTACAGTGCGTGTGCACTTTATGCCATTTGTACTCATTACGTATACATTTTGATTTGCTGATATGTTCTGAACTGCAGTGCATGTGCACTTATGTCACTTGTCAACATGGTTTTTGTTGTGAAAATGCTAAAGAGTTTTTCAGTGCGTGTGCACTTATGTAATATGTTTTGTACTCATTGTATATACATTTTGTTATTGTCTGAAATGTTTTGTACTCGGTGCATGTGCACCACATTTAATTCATGTTCTACATCTGAATATTCTGTGAATTGTAAAAGTTAATTAATTAAGAAAAAATTTGTTGCTCATGGCAAGTCCAAATGACTCACCATCGCTGCCAAATTTTTGCCCCCCCCCCCCCCCCCCAGTGGAGGGTTATGAAACGCGTATGTATTCAGTGTATTCAGTAGCAGCGATGGCGAGGCATGACAGAATCTCTGACCAGAGAGTTATTTATCGTTGCTAGTCTGCGCTTGACTGCGCGAGAGTTGAGTTGCAGTTGCGAGGCGGTAGTTGTACGTAGCGAGTCGCGAGTGGCACTCTGTCGACAGTAATAGTCTGGTACAGTTGCGAGTTATATGTGAGGAGTTGGCGGGCGTCGACATGGGTCTCTGGTCAAGATTCAGGACGAGGTATATTGTTAAATAAGGTAATGAAGCTGCATTGCGCACATCAGATAATGTAATTTATATTTATTGTAATTAATTTGTCCAAGAAACGCCCCAATAATAATTTTGTTTTCAAACCAAGCATTTTTAACAAAAGAAACATTTTATTGAAAGTATATTTCCCATGCATTTGCTTAAAGAAAAGTTTCACTTAAATTCAAAGAATATTTGCGATGCATTTCCTCCAAGCTATGGCGAAGAATAAGAGCAGAATTTAGACATGCAGTTTTAGTGAGGTGAGAATTTGGGTTTAATTATTGCACAGGGCCTAAGATCGACATTTCGGTCTATTTGCGTTTTCATTGTCACTAAGATTTCATTATCACTGAATTGTCTTTCATTTTTGTGGAGAGCTTACACTTGGCTCAGATTGCTATTTCTCATTTATTGTCATTGTCATTAAATTTTTATTGCTGGGAGGTTACAATATTCATAAATATACTTACATAATACGCTGTAAATTTCAAAGTAACTTCATATCCTATATAAAAGAGGGGTCGTTACTTACTTCAGCAACAAAATCTGGTAAAATTACCACGTTCTAAAAAGAAAATACATTAGCAGTAGCAGAGTTTCATATTCGAACGTGCCGCAATACAAATAACTGAAATGATAACACCAAGTTCCAGTGTCCTATTTCGAGTACACCAAATTTTATAACAATGGAAAACAATGAATATAACTCCAATTGAGCTAACAATGCAAGTAGTTTAAAAGACACATTGTTGAATACAAACAATCACAAAAAGATCTTTGCCACATATTTGAAATATTACTAAACTGTCGATAAGGTAAATACCTGTAATAACGAAAAGTGTGCCTTAGTATTCAATAATCAATTAATGGTAGGATTTATTGCTTTTAATTTCCTGTGAATATACATGTGGTATAAAAAGCATCAACAAATGACGTAGAACAGTAATAGTTGCAAATTAATAATTTATTGTGTATTTATAAATAAATATGTGCTCTGTCCTCAAAATAGGACACTGGTACTTAATGGGTTACGTTCCACGGTTTACCGAGCGATGTGTGGGCGAGCGTTGTCATGGAAAATGTGTAAGCCCTTGCTCAACATTCCTCTTCTCCCGTTTGAATTGTTCGTTACAGTTTTTTCAGAGTCTCACAGTACCTGTCAGCGTTAATTGTGGTCCCAGCGATTCAGCTCCGACGACGAGGTGAAAGAAGAGGTCCATAACTTTCTCAACAGCATGGCGGCGAGTTGGTATGACATGGGCATACAAAAACTGCCACAGCGTCTACAAAAATGCATCGACGGAAATGGTGATTATGTCGAAAAATAGCTAAATGTTCAAGCTGTAAACTGATGTAAACCATTGTAGAAATAAACAGGTCTATGTACTTATAAAAAAATAGGAGACCTTACTTTTGGGATTACCCTTGTAGTTAAGAATTTTGACCATCAGAATCCAGTAGAGCTCAGAGACATTCAAGAAAAATATCAATAGAATCTTTTCGTTAATTGTTTCTTGAAGGCTTATTTGTTTATTTATGTTTCTACAGTTTTGTATATGCTTTTAGCAGTGTGAATGATGCGTGAATGTGGTCTAAAGTGAATATGTAGATCATTGTTCTACTGATGAACGCTGTATGAAAAAGTCTGAAGACAGTGTGAATGTACACGACGGGAAATTTTCTATCATAATATGTAAACCAAGTTTATGGTAAAGGAAAGCTGATTCTAGAGTAAATGAAAATAGTTAATAACGTAAAGTATAAACAAAATATCAGAATGTTAATTATTTATTTCGGAAAAAATACAGTTAGAAAGTGTGTTATTTGTTGATTGGTTAGTCATGAGAAGAGCGGAATAAGTCAGGAGAATAATGTTTTTCTATTGGCCTCAAAGAAAACTGACAAATCAGAAAAGAGTATTCTTCTGGCTTCTTTTCTCTTGAGGAGACTGAATGCTTACAGCAGTCTAAGAGAGTCGGAGCCCAGCCTTTCAATGTTACGGTCGTGTGTAATATCAGCTCCGAAGGAATTTATAATTTGGAGGTTTTAGTTGTGCTACATGTTTCAAAAGTGTTTTAAAGTGAACGCATATATATTCCGGTGTGTTTTTTTTAGAAAGTAAGGATTTTTAAAGTAATTTTGTGTATGAGAAAAGACAGTAATTCCGTGACATATTCAGCAGATCTGTGACTAAAAACTTGAGTGCATTAGACACCGATGAACTTAATAGTGTGACGAGCATTTTTATTTAAGGACAACCCGTGTTTAGTAGCTGTTCAGATTTCGGGAAATACGTTACGATAAGCTTGATAACGTGAATGAAAGGGTTTGCGAATGACTGTAATAAGATTAGCACGTGCTTGGCAGTGAACGTATATATTATCAAGGTTCAGAATATACCTAAGGTTTCCCAGTATCTCCACCTTTCATTCAAAATTAAGACATTTTCCCGATTCTTAGAACAGTTATGTTGTATGCAGCCTGGTTCGAGCTGCAGTACGGTAGGCTTGTGCTAAGCTTTCTTACAACGAGTTCACAGGTAGGTGCAGACAATGGACGAACGTAACAGGGCCGCCGCATGTGGGGATGCATAATTTTGCACGGGTGTACCGATGTCCAAATCTTCCCCATGCTCGTCTCTTCAGGGGTGCATTCGGCCCTAACTTCACTCTTCTGGATGACAGTGCGCGACGGCGTCAATGAGCGCAGGTGGGGGAGCCCTTGGAACGAGAAGCTATTCGGGGAATGCAGCTTGCCTGTACTCGGACTTAATCCAATCGATCGTGTCTGAAATGCGTTGGAGAGACGCAGTAAAGCCCGTCCAGATGCGCCTATGGCCATCAAGCAGCTGGATGAAGAATGCAAGACCCTACCGCAAAAACTCCTTAACAACGTTGTCACCAGCATGGGAACACGCTGCAGAGAACCCATTGCCATCCTTTCTTTCACGTACCCTATTAAGAATCATTTGCGCCTTTTATAATGTCCAAAGAACCATTATGAATTGTGATGTCTTCAGTGTCATTTTGGTCTTGGAATACAGGTGTCATTTCTGTTCGTCTCATTCCGTATTTCTTTCAGTTACGTTGTGTACAATGATGTATTAGTTCTTTCTATGTATGCTCTAAGTTTCACCGAGCGGCGTCACTTTGACCCTTGGTCTAGGCGTAGCGTCTTTAATAAGCGGCTGGAACCTAGCCGTTACTCAAATTTTGAGTAAAAATTTTCAGTAATGGCGGCCGAACTCTTCCGGCATACGAAATCACCCTCGTTCTGCCAACGACCTCGTCAAAGAGTTCGGAAGAGTGGCCAGAGGTTCATGGCACTTTCTTGTCCTTGAAATGGGAAACTGCCCCTAAATGGATTCTTAATGAGCAATGATCAACAGCATGAGGATGCAGAAGGCATGGAAGCTACTGCATTAAAGATACATAAGGTGCATCCACAGAATACGTGGCTTCTAATTGGAAAAAGTGACATGATGATCTCTCCATTGGCAAAAGATTCCGGAATAGTCCCCCATTCGGATGTCCAGGAGAGGAGTGCCAAGGGGGATGTGACCATGAGAAAAAGACTGAATAACCAACGAGAGGATAACGTTCTGCGAGTCGGGGCGTTTAATTCAGAAGTTTGAACGTGACAGGGAAGCTATAAAATCTAAAAAGGGGAAATGCAAAGGCTTAATCTGTGGAAAAAATTAATATAGTATTTAGGTCAACATTTGTAAAACTCTAATTCCTCTTTCTCGCTAAGAAAGAGAGAGAGTTTTCGTTTTAGCGAATCAAAATTTACGAAGTAAATAAGTATTTTTTATTTATCCGTAACCATTTTCCACGAAAAAATGAGAACATTGATTTTCTTGAATTACAGGGCTAACTACCAAGAATCAAAACAAATGTTTAAGACGAAATGTACGTAGTTTTTTATGTAGAATCTGATTCTGCAATAAAAAATGGGGGTTCCATTTGAAATTTTAAAGTTGCCTCCCACCCCACCCCAGGGGGCTGGGGTGGCGAGCTAATTTTAGCACCAGGAGATGTCCCCCTCGAAAATAATCAAGTTTGGACTCTACACATTTTTTCGTGTGAAGCTTATTTTTCGAGTTATTCTGGTTTGTCAAAACTTACACCCTGTATAAGCTGTTTCTAGTTCAATCTGCGCGTTTTGACGCTCGCTAAGAAAGCCTGTTACGAGTTAGTGCATGCTCCCTCGTTTCTGGGAAAGAAAACATTCGGTAAATGGATTGAGGCAAACAGTTCCGAGACTAGATGCGGCAGATTGAACCCTGATGAAAAGCGTTTATGACGACGCCGAGGTATATGCCAAGGCAAGATGAAGTTGACGTTGTAGGCAAGATGAAAATAAAGAACTTAATGAGAAGCAGTTCACTTCTTTTAGTAGACGACTCATGTCAGACGCTCTGGACATTAATACGCTGCTGTCAGTAGGGTATTTCTCTGCGTAAAGCTGCAAGCCGCTGCTATGAATGGCGTGAAACTCATTCACCGTACCACGTGCTGTGTTACACCGGTTTATGGTGCATTTCCTGGGATCCTAGGGGTACGCCTGTTTACTTTGTTGTCACTAATAAGAATTATAGCGTGAGCTATAAAGATAAAAGTAAAGCAAAGCAGCGTATGAAGGCTTACAGGGCTCGGCCGACAGTTTTATTTTGATGCGACCCACGCGTCTGGATTCATTACTTTGCGTCAATAAGGCGACTGAGTAAGCAGATTGTTTTTACACGAACCATACAAAAATTAGACTGGTGTCACGCAAATAAGCGGCACGTGCCGTTCACAGCGAGCACACGTGTTCTCGCGACAATGTGATGTGACAATCGGGCGGGTGACGCTGTTTACTGGCCGAAATTTGCGTAGCAGACTGCCGAAATTGCAGCACTGGGAAGGATAGCAAACAAAACAGACGTGCTCCATTCTTTAATATTTGCCTGCACCTAAAAAGAAAAAACGGAAATATTTTATGATGAGTGGACGCCAACTTTTTTTTAACAAAAATGAGAGGCCATCTTGGCGATAAAGAATTGTCGCTACTAACATGATTATTCGCGGCACATGCAAATTAGTATGTGGAAAGTGTCAGGGGGCAACATCTTTTGTCTTGCCCTGCACTTAGCTGACCTGCTGTCGCACTGGTGAGACACTTTCAGTACCTTTCGCTCGCCATAGTATTGACGATATTCTCTGGATAGTAAATTTTGACTAGGAGCGATGGGTAAGCCTATGATCTTTTAAAGTCGTGAGTATATTTTAGACATTTCTTTATTAAACTTAATATCCAGAAAATGTGGTGACACTGTACTTTGCTTTATCCCGTGTAAGTTCACCTGATGAAACGGCTTGAAGTCGCGAACCCGATCGTGCCTTAATAAACAACAATTTTACCAGCTGTAAGCGGAATTCTTCCTAACAGCATTTACTTGTTGCGGAAGCAAGTACTCTTTTTTGTGCTGTTCTGAGTACATGAAAGTATGCCTTCAGAAAAAAGCTCCCTGAGTATGTGCCCATTCTACAGAAAGTTTTGACCTAGAATGTAATATGATCCATCCTAAAGGTGAATCGTGTACAAGAAGCACGCGTGGCTCTGCCTGATAGCTTTTGTACACAAAACTTAGAATACAAAGATCCAAAGCAATTCTGTCGATGGAAATGGAAATGCTGTGTAGCTAGGGCCTCCCGTGGGGTAGACCATGCGCCTGGTGCAAGTCTTTCGAATTGACGCCATTTCGGCGACTTGCGTGACGAGGGGGATGAAATGATGATGAAAAGGACAACACAACACCCAGTCCCTGAGCGGAGAAAGTCTCCGACCCAGCCGGGAATCGAACCCGGGCCGTTAGGCATGACATTGCGTCGCGCTGACCACTCAGCTACCAGGGGCTGACAGTTATGTCGATCGTAATAAGATAATCAACAAGCTGTTTCAGAAGTTCCAACAAGTCACTTACATGTACTAACATTACTGCAGAATGCTGATGAAAGTTCATGCTTAGACTTGAGGGCAAGATACATACAGCGTCACATAAGCTTTCGTCCGTATAAACATAAACTCATCAGTGACACAGGAGTGTAAATAATAGAAGCTTCAGGTCAATATGTAATTATTTCGAGTTGAAACATAACCACTGATACAAGAAAGAGTACAGTTGTTCGTATGTGATCCACGCAGAATATAAGGCCACCAAATAGGAAAGAACTGGACAAAGAATTCTAGAGGCAAGCCGCTGACAAAAAGTTCCCGTTTGGGGGCGTTGCTGCAGCCTACACAGGTGTGCAATGTAGCACGACCCCAATGCAGCTATACATGGGTGTTTCCGTAACAGCGTGCAATAATTTAACAGGACATAGAGGATGCCCCACTGAACAATCTGAGGTAGGAAACCTGGGCTGGGAGAAGCCAGCTTAAGGTGATGTGGAAGTAAACATATCTACCGCTTTATCTAGGATTCCTGTCTTTGCGAGCGCCTGCGGTAAATGAGGCTACGTGAATTCAAATGTTCAAATGTGTGTGAAATCTTATGGGACTTAACTGCTAAGGTCATCAGTCCCGAAGCTTACACACTACTTAAACTAAATTATCCTACGGACAAACACACACACCCATGCCCGAGGGAAGACTCGAACCTCCGCCGGGACCAGTCGCAGAGTCCATGACTGCAGCGCCGAGACCGCTCGGCTAGCTACGTGAATTACGGCGACGTTATTACCAAATGGGTCCATACTGGACCAACGCGCTCTTATTCATTTCTTGGCTGGCGAAGGACAAACACCGGCAGACGTCCATCGGAGAATGAAGAATGTTTATATCTGTCTAAAACCACAGTTAAGGAATGGTGAGCCAAGTTCCTTGCTGGTTGTGATTCGACACAAGTTGTCGGTCGATCTGAGAGATCAGAAGTTGCGCCAGCTCAGTTGGGAGACAGTCCTGTTCTCTTCCCATGAAATTACGACGCCTTCAGTCGCTTGAAAAAGGCTTTGAAGGGTCGAGGATTCCTGTCGGACAAGAACGTGCAGCAGACAGTTGTGGACTTCTTCCCGCAGCAGGGCACGGTGTTCTACCAAATGTGTCTTCGACATGGTGCCTCGATGGGATGATAGCCGGAATGTCCACAGCGGTTTTGCCTTATTGGCATGCCCATTCTGGACCGTACAGGCGTTCGAAAGGAGACTTTTTGATCGGCTCTTATGCATTAGAAAATCCTGGCATCATTTAATAAACGAAGGTATGACGTATTTATCACGCTGTCAGTGTGTGGGTGTTATGTTGACGAGCTGCGCAACGCATTGATCTGACAAGTACCCTTTGGCTCCTGCAAGAAGCAATTTCCACCCCACACTACTACAGAAGTCAGACAGACGCTCCTAACGTACCAAAAAGAAATGCTTGTAAAACTTTCAGCACTAAATATCTTCTGGAGTCGTCCTCTGTAAGGGAAAGACACAAAAATATTTTATTTTCTTACGTAACTAGTGGGATATTTGGGTACTGGAGTATTGCTAGTTAGTGTGGGAAAAACATTAAACGAGCGGAAAATATTATTTATTGCAAAATTTAAGAAAAATCAAATGAAACTTTTATTTGTAAACTGATACACAAATTTCAGGGTTCTTTTCGGAATAGGAGGTTACCTCTTGTGGATAGGAATCCTGTTGATGACATTTATATACAAAGTGTGGGAAAGCTCTTTTATCCCTTTTCTTTGAGAATGTTATTTACTCGGCAGAATGGCTGAGAGCCGCGCCTACTCAACTTGAATAATTATCCAATTGAATTTTTCTAAGTACGGTCGATGCTGTCGCGTGAGAAATGTAATGGAGTGACGTGAATGAAGTATGTTATTTCTAATGGAGGAAAGATGGGGCTCGCCTACGCTGTAGCGTACAATACCGTGAGCTGCGACGACTGCTGCCTGCGTTGTTCGCACCTGAAATATAACAAAACTATCTCCTTCTATTTGGACTGACCTTCGCCAATCTAACTCTCACTACACCTTGATGAAGTCAAGGACTCCTGTCTGCCCCTAGTCTGATAACCAGTCCACCGTGATACCACTCAATGTTCGCTCGCAGGCGTTAACTAATACTCTATCTGTGTTCACACCGCACAGTAAGTGTAGCAGCCAACACAGTGAACAAACGTTTAATCGCAAGCGACTCAATATAAAGTATCACTCCGATTCGCTAGCGACAGAGGCACTCTCTCAGTGCAGTACTGAGTAGAGACTTTGTTCCTCGCTCTCTGCGTACACGCACTAGCGCACTCGCTCCCGCTATGTGTTTCCACTACCAGAGCGTCATCGGGACGACTTCCCTCCACGCAAAAAGCGAAAGGGTATATCAGCCGTTGTCTTTGCCTCATTTCTCCGGTTCACTGCGTCAGAAATAGTCCACCAATCAGTGTTACTCTTACAAACGGGAGAATGGCTAAGTCGACCAATATGGAAATATATAGCATCTGCGTTAGGCATTTACTGTTCACTTGTGAGAACTCTGAAACTGCACACCAGGTTCGTCAAAAAAAAAAAAAAAAAAAAAAATAGCGTATGTTGGGGCTCTCCCAACAATACAGCGGATTTTGCTTTTAAGGTGAACACGCAGACCATTATCCTTTTTCTCTGGCAAAAAGTGTTTTGGTCTGTGGGCGGTCGACCGGCCATCACAGCTGCGTACTAAACCACCCTCCTATGGACTTTTCAGCGGACTGGTTGCCTCCGCCGAACAAAAACTCATGTGGCCATCTTGTCTTGAATGTTTGTGTTCGCCAGTCTCGACTTTTTAATCTCGGTGCGCACTTGCGATTTATTTATTAGATTTGCATATCGATTAAATGGGAATGCGTAAAATTGACCCTACCCTAACGAGTTTGGGCTCGAATGAAACTTCTTGATACGTAGAATATGATGGTGAGGTCGTAATATGTAAGAAATGAAGGTCAGGAGACCTAGCCACCTTACAACGCCTGTTATTTGGATGGGTTTATGAAACCCCTAATCTGTACCACGTGAAGCGAAAGCCTACTACCTCACTGAACAACGGACAGTAAGTTTTAACACAAGTAGAGACACATTAACGACCTGAAAATGCTGCAAGCAAATTTTAAGCCAAGCTGACAAAATGTAAGCCGCAATCTCGCTATACTTTTTTACTCGTTGCATGAGAATGATCATCAGAAAGCAACTCCAAAGCCAGTTACTACGTCAGTCGCCCATAGCAACAACGTGCAAATAACAGTCTGAGCAGCTTGCAGAAGACCGGCCGGAAACAGAGGGAGGAGCAGGCTAGACTGCTTTGTGTCATTCAAACAGGGCACACACTGATGCCACGTGGTCTCATACCAAACGACGCACCACGAAGGATGAAAACGGCACCCTGGACCATCACTCCTGTTAGTGGCGGGCTACAGTCAGGATGGTGTCCCATCTCAACCCAGGGCTTCTCCAGACACGTCTTCGCCAATGATCGGGACTCATCTCTGAACACAGTTCTGTTCAGATTCCAGGCTGACTGTCGCTCGCCATACGCCCTGACAAGCAGGAGTGACGGTATGCGGTGCCATTTCTTTTCATAGCAGGCCCCCCTTGGTTGTCATCCACGGCACCCTTACCAGCAGAGCGGTACGTCGACGATATTCAACACCCCGTTTTGTTGCCGTTCATGGAAAGCCATCCTAGGCTTACATTTCAGCAAGATATGCCCGCCCACACACGGCGAGACTTTCTGCTGCTGGTCTCCGTGCTTGACAAACCCTACCTTGGCCAGCAGGGTCACCGGATCTCTCCCCACTCGAGAAAGTTTGGAGTATTGTGGGCAGAATCCTCCAGCCATCTTGGCAGTTTAGGGAAATAACAAGCCAATTGGACAGAATTTGGCAGAGACCACTCAGAAGGACATCTAACAAGTCTGTCAATCAATGGCAACCCGAATAACTGCTAGCATGAAAGCCAGAGGGGGTGAACCAGTGCACTATTGATTTGCTCAATTTGTGAAGCTCTTTCTCTGCAATAAACCATCCAATTTTTCTGAAACTGTTACCATTTGTTTGTATGTACAGGTACTTCACATACACCGTTTTCAGTCCTATTCAAGTAATTCCTTCGTGACGCATCTTTTTTATGTGTTACAGTGTATCTTCAGTAATCAGTCACTTGGTACAGAACATCTCTGCTGTATCCAGAATGAGATTTTCACTCTGCAGCGGAGTGTGCGCTGATATGAAACTTCCTGGCAGATTAAAACTGTGTGCCCGACCGAGCCTCGAACTCGGGACCTTTTGCCTTTCAGGTCCCGAGTTCGAGTCTCGGTCGGGCACACAGTTTTAATCTGCCAGGAAGTTTCATCTCTGCTGTATGTTTGTGATTCAGATTACAGAGAGGAAAGAATTATTTTGAAAGCTGATAATGCGAAAACCATCGTCCACTTGTGCATATACAGAACACTAGCAAGAAAACATTTTCAAGTAAGTGATTTTTGGCTATACATACTGCGAAATCTGGAGACACAGGAAGATTTCAGATAGATTATATAATAGGACGACAGAGATTTAGGAACCAGGTTCTAAACTGTAAGACATTTAAAGGGGCAGATCTGGACTATGACCACAATCTATTGGTTATGAACTGTAGGTTAAAAATGAAGAACCTGCAAAAAGGCGGGAATTTAAGGAGATCGGACCTGGATAAACTGAAAGAACCAGAGGTTGTAGAGAGTTTCAGAGAGAGCATTAGGAAACGAATGAAAAAAACGGGGTAAAGAAATACAGAAGAAGAAGAATGGGTAGCTTTGAGAGATAGAATAGTGAAAGCAGCAGAGGATCAAGAACGTAAAAGAGACGAGGGCTAGTAGAAATCCTTGGGTAACAGAAAAAATATCGAATTTAATTGATGAAAGGAGAAAATATAAAGACGCAGTAAATGAAGCAGGCAAAAAAAAAAAAAGGTTCAAATGGCTCTGAGCACTATGGGACTCAACATCTTAGGTCATAAGTCCCCTAGAACTTAGAACTACTTAAACCTAACTAACCTAAGGACATCACACACACCCATGCCCGAGGCAGGATTCGAACCTGCGACCGTAGCAGTCCCGCGGTTCCGGACTGCAGCGCCAGAACCGCTAGACCACCGCGGCCGGCGCAGGCAAAAAGGAATACAAACGTCTCAAAACTGAAATCGACAGGAAGTGCAAAACGGCTAAGCATGGATGGCTAGAGGACAAATATAAGGATGAAGAGGCATATATCACTAGGGGTAAGATTGATACTGCCTACAAGAAAATAAAAAAGAGGCCTTTGGAGAAAAGAGTACCACTTGTATGAATATCAATAGCTCAGATGGAAACCCAGTTCTAAGCAAAGAAGGGAAAGCAGAAAGGTGGGAGGAGTATTTAGAGGGGTACTTGAGGACAATATTATGGAAATGGAAGAGGATGTAGATGAAGATGAAATGGGAGATATGATATTGCGTGAAGAGTTTGACAGAGCACTGAAAAACGTAAGTCTAATCAAGGCTCCGGGAGTAGACAACATTCCATTAGAACTACTGACAGCCTTGGGAGAGCCAACCCTGACAAAACTCTACCATCTGGTGATCAAGATGTATCAGACAGGAGAAATATCATCAGACTTGAAGAATATTATAATAATTCCAATCCCAAACAAAGCAAGTGTTGACAGATGTGACAATTACCGAACTATCTGTTTAATAAGTCACGGATGCAACATATGAACAAGAATTCTGTACAGACGAAAAGGAAAGCTGGTAGAAGCCGACCTCGGGGAAGATCAGTTTGGATTCCGTAGAAATGTTGGTACACGTGAGGAAATACTGACCGTACGAATTATCTTAGATTAAGGAAAGGCAAACTTACGTTTCTAGCATTTGTAGACTTAGAGAAAGCTTTTGACAATTTTGACTGGAATACTCTCTTTCAAATTCTGAAGGTGGCAGGGGTCAAATACAGGGAGCGGAAGGCTATTTACAATTTGTACAGAAACCAGATGGCAGTTATAAGAGTCGAGGGGTATGAAAGGGAAGCAGTGGTAGGGAAGGGAGTGATACAGTTATGTTATTCAATCTGTATATTGAGCAAGCAGTAAAGGAAACAAAAGAAAAATTCGGAGTAGGAATTAAAATCCATGGAGAAGAAATAAAAACTTTGAGGTTTGCCGATGACACTGTAATTCTGTCAGAGCAGCAAAGGACCTGGAAGAGCAGTTGAACGGAATGGACAGTGTCTCGAAAGGAGGGTATAAGATGAACATCAACAAAAGCAAAACGAGGATATTGGAATGTAGTCGAATTAAGTCGGGTGATGCTGAGGGAATTAGATTAGGAAATGAGACACTTGAAGTAGTAAAGGAGTTTTGCTATTTGGGGAGCAAAATAACTGATGATGGTCGAAGTAGAGAGGATATAAAATGTAGACTGGCAATAGCAAGAAAAGCGTTTCTGAGGAAGAGAAACTGGTTAACATCGACTATAGATTTAAGTGTCAGGAAGTCGTTTCTGAAAGCGTTTGTATGGAGTGTAGCAATGTACAGGGGTGAAACATGGGTGATAAATAGTTTACACAAGAACAGAATAGAAGCTTTAGAAGTGTGGTGCTACAGAAGAATGCTGAAGATTAGATGGGTAGATCACATAACTAATGAGGAGGTACTTAATAGAATTGGGGAGAAGAGGAGTTTGTGGCACAACTTGACTAGAAGAAGGGATCGGTGGGTAGGTCATGTTCCGAGGCATCAAGGGATCACCAGTTTAGTATTTGAGGGCAGCGTGGAGGGTAAAAATCGTAAAGGGAGACCAAGAGATGAATGTACTGAACAGATTCAGAGGGATGTAGGTTGCAGTAGGTACTGGGAGATGAAGAAGCGTGCACAGGATAGAGTAGCATGGAGAGCTGCATCAAACCAGTCTCAGGACTGAAGACCAGAACAACATCAACAACAAGAACAACAACATTGCGAAATTTAGGACATAGAGCTGCCGTTTCTGGTACCTACAATGCCTTCAGTCCGACAGGGCATAAAGTCGAAATGAGCTTGGATGAGAGGTACGTTTATGTCACTGCACACTGCTGCAGTCCTGTGCCACGGTTGATGAATCGTAGTGACCGGCGTCTGATGGCGTACCACGCTCTTGGGAACCCATGACCAGACCTTTGTAATGGGTGGATGTGAAAAACTTAGTAGCCAGGACAATAGTCGAATACCTTCATTGTAGAGGTAGGTAGGGCAATACATGTTACACGTTTCTGTCCGTTATTGTCTTGAAAGACAGTGCAAAGCAAATAGGCTTAATACGTCGCAAAGATAGCGTTTCTGTCAAAATTGTCGGCTTTCTGGACCGCAGGCAGCTACACTGAGGGATACAAATCGCTACACCAAAAAAATAACTGTAGATTATTGAAATTTCGGGAATACATCTGACTTGGTAACGCATTGAACTGATTAACATTGCAATATCACAGGGTTAAGTGCCGCCCGCCAGATAAGCCATTGCAAATGTGAAATTCTGGTACATTAATAAACGGTGTAATCGCCAGAATGTTGAATGCAAGCATGCAGACGTGCATGCGTTGTGTGGTACAGGTGCGAGATGTCAGCTTGTGGGATCGAGTTCCATGCATGTTGCACTTGGTCGGTGAGTACGGGAATGGTTAATGCTGTTCGTGGATGACGCTGGAGTTTTCGGCCCATGATGTCCCGTATGTGCTCGATTGTAGACGGATCTGGTGATCGAGCAGACCAAGGCAACCAGTCGACACTCCGTAGAGCATGTTGGGTTACAGCAGCGCTATGTGGGCGAGTGTTATCCTGTTGGAAAGCGCTCCCTGAAGTGCTAGTCATGGTTGGCAGCACAACAGGTCGAATCACCGGATTGACGCGCATATTTGCAGCCAAGGTGCGTGGGATAACCACGCGAGTGCTCTTGCTGTCCGACGAAATCGCACCCCAGCCCTCAGCTACAGGTGTAGGTCCAGTTTGTCTAGCACGCAGACAGGTTGGTTGCAGGCCCTCAACTGGTCCCCTTCTAACCAAGAGTACACGGCCGTCACTGTCACAGAGGCAGAACCAGTTTTCATCAGGAAACACAACAGACCTCCACCTTGCTCTCCAATGAACTCTCGCTTGCCACCATTAAAGTCGCAAATGGCGGTGGTGTGGGATCAGTAGAATGCACGCTACAGGGTGTATGGCTCGGAGCTGTCCTTAAAGTAACAGGTTTTTAACATTTCGTTGTGTCAGTGTGGTGCCAGCTGCCGCTCAAATTGCTTCTGCAAATGCATTACGATGCGCCAGGACCATACACGGCAATGCAGATGCACTGAGTAGAAAGGTGGCAAAAGTGGAAGTCATAAGTTGTGACCTAGCAGTATGGCAAGAATTACAGGACGCTGACAACGACTGTAAAGTATATCAGACGCAGCCACAATTTAATATGTTCGATGGTCTTCTGTGCAGGGAAACGAAGTTAGAGCCAAGGGTAGTAGTGCCAGAGAAACTGAGAGATGAGGTTTTAAAGGAAGCGAATGATCACATATTATCTGGTCATGGCGGATGTAGAGTGACGAATAGGAGAGTGGCGGAGAGGCATTGGTGGAGAGGTAGGAAAGTGGATGTGGATCAGTAAGTCAAGAATTGTATACCATCTGGGCAGAGAGCAGATTTGAGTCGGAAACGGATACAGCTACAATGATTGCCAGAAGCAACATGTCCATTTTCTATGTTGGAAATTGATGTCTTAGGACCTTTTAGGTGAACACCATCAGGGAACCATTTTTCGAGGTATGTGGAGATGGTGGCTGTGCCAAATCAACAGGCAGCAATGGTCGTTCAAGCATTAGTAAATAACTGTATTTTGAAGTTTGGTGTACCGGAGATAATAATTACTGAGCAAGGGACCAACTTCATGTTGGATTTAATGAAGGAACTGTGTGAATTGTTGAATGTAAAAAAGTTGAGGACGAGTGCGTCGCATCCACAGGTGAACGGAAGGACAGAACGGGTACACAGAACAATCGGGAAGATGCTGAGTTTTTATGTGGATTCTCATCACCGTCAGTGGGACGAGAATTTGAAGCATGTTGTGTGCACATACAATGCAAACGTCCATACCAATACCGGTTTGTCTCCGTATGAGGTAGTGTACGGGCGAGAAATGCCGTCACCATTTTATTTAGTGAAGCTACAGAAAGGAAGGGCCAGTGAATCTGTACGTCAGTTTGCAAGAACAATTCGGGATGTTTAGAAACGGGTACAAAAGGCGAGTATGAAGGCTTTGGAAAGGCAGGAAGATGCAGTAAAGAGGAAAGGAAGTTTACCACAGTATAGAGTAGGGCAATGGGAATGTTATGCAGCCTCTATACACCAAAAGAGAAAACGAAGAACTTCGTCAGGAGGTATGAAGGACCATACCAAGTAGTTCAAACCACATCCCCGATTAATATTAAGCTTCAGCTGCCAACTAGAACAACGATAGTACACATGGTTCGGTTGCGGCCATTTAAGGGTTATCTGGATGTGATTCCAGACATATCACAGGAAGGGAAGAGGAATAAAGAGAGAGTTCAAAATGTTCAAATGTGTGTGAAATCTTATGGGACTTAACTGCTAAGGTCATCAGTCCCTAAGCTTACACACTACTTAAGCTAAATTATCCTAAGGACAAACACACACACACATGCCCGAGGGAGAACTCGAACCTCCGCCGGGACCAGCTGCACACTCCATACTGCAGCGCCTCAGACCGCTCAACTAATCCCGCGCGGCTAAGAGAGAGTGAAGAGAGGTATTCAGCGAGGAGAAAACCAGCTTGATGTACCATATGCTTTGCGATCCAGAGAGAAGTGGGGTATTTGTAATTTTTTTGTTTACTTGTTATGTGTCATTGGGTTTAGGTAGATTAATTAGGCATTGTAATTTCATTTGTTGTATGTATTTTCGAGCATTGTGAGCCTGCTAGGGACACCAGTCTTTTTCAAGAGGGAGGAAGGGTGATGGTGATCACTGTCCTCACGTCACTGAAAAGGGGAGCGTTGAGCAAGTAAAAAACCGAGGAGGTATTGCTGATCTCAGCAGTTAACAGCCAGTATGCCGAGATGACAAGGGAGGAATTATGGAGCTGCCATAGAGGGAAGGTATCGGTGTGTCCAGCCAGGGTTGATAAGCACCAGTCTGGACACGTGCACAGTGCAGTTATTTTTAGCCAGGAGGAAAGAAATAGACTGTCCAAAGGATATCATGAAGCCAAAACTGAGCTTGCAACAGGTCAGGATGCATTGGATCTTCTCCACCTATGAAAAATTAATAGTAGTAGTAAGTTATTTTGAGCAGGGAGTATTTACCGAAGCGAAATGTATAGAGCTCGAGGGGAGCAGAATTTAATCAATGGAACTGCATGTAACATAATAGGACCAACCTTCCATCTTCCAGCGTCAATTTCATGAGTCATGCAATTGAATGCTACACAGGCACTGCTGTACTGGCCAGAAGCAACTTAAGAGTTTTTGCCAAGGCAGAATCTGACCTTGTTAAATCAAACTCTGGAGGCAGGTCTGTTGACATCCATAAACAAGTTCATTTCAGAGCAAGAGGGGCGCATATCAGCTGAGCAGCTTGTGCAGCATGTCGCTCAATATAGGAAAAGGCAACGACAAGTAACGATCGTTTTGAGCACCTCTGTGCCAAGTGCCATCGCAGCCTTAACTTTGTGGTGTGTTGTTTTCATTCTGATCAGGCGGAGAGCCAAGAGGGAACCGATGGTAGTCCAAATCCCAGTGGACTGGATACAAAGCACGTAAGACAGGTAGATAAGGGGTTGATCGAGCATTAAGTGATCATCCAGTAAGGAATTTTTACGTTTTGTCTCATGTCATGTGTTTTAAGAGGACTAGACCACATCTAAATCTTCTAATAGTAGTAATAAATATGTCATAATTACGTGCCGATCCAAATAAGTTTAATAGTAGTTAGAAGTCGACCCCGGGAACCGGGTCTTTCCGAAGGGGGGAATAATATAGCGGCACCACCGTTTAAGATAGGAAAAAGTTAGATTCGGTGCAATATTTCTAAGCACACAAGTTACAGCCAGACGCAGGCCAGTTGACAGTAAGTTATGCTTAACAGGTGTTATGAGTACATGACTTGGAGCGGCGCATTAGCAAAATAGAGGCATTCAAGTGTGGCAGCTCTCCTGGACGGCGGGGCGTATCACACCACCGGCTGCACGCTGCAGCAGATGGGGCGCCAATATTCCAGTCCACAGTAGATCGCTGGTTCGACCCTCTGAGGCCAACACGGGGTCTGCAATCAGCCAGCGGCGGGCCACGCCACATCTCACTACTGTGGGTAGTCTTGTTGGCTCCCAACATACGCCTGAGGCATTCCGAGGCAACGACCACAGATTTCGACGCCGGATTGCGGGCGCTTGTGGTCGCCATGATCTTAGCCACCCTGCGAGAAAACATGTCGCGGCAGTGCTGAGGTGGTAGGGATGGAGACTGCTGACTGCTGGCACAGCCTGACATCATCACAACTTCACGGCCGTACAAGGCCGACACACAGCAGGGCATTGCATGGGTCGCTGAGGCAGCCATTGCATGCCAAGCCATTTCGCAGACAGCAAATTGGTGTCCTCAGCATTGCAGGACCCAGTGATGCAGACCGAGAGGAATGGGGGTACTGCAGCTGGAAATAATAAATCTCTTGGGAAACTTGGACGGGTTTTAATACGGCGCATCCTGGCGGTTTACATCCTTGTCCAACATTCCCCTACACTGTGAAGTGTTTCCTTCAGTTTAGAAATTGAGTTGAACTTACGAAGGCTTAAGTCAAGGGAATGCAGTAGGTAGTATAGTACTTAGCAGCCCCATCAGTCAAACAAATCAGTAACAGCTTGCACTGTACATGCGTGAACATTGTCCTGAAAAATGATGGTCAGGTCCTGCAAAAAGTGTCATCACTTCTGTCTCTAAGCTGTTCGTAGGTTGTGTTCCAAAAATGAACAGTATAGAGACAGAAGTGATGACACTTTCTGCAGGACCTGACCATCATTTTGTAGGACAATGCCAAAGCACGTACAGTGGAAGCTGTTACTGATTTGTTTGACTGATGGGGCTGCTAAGTGCTATACCACCTACTGCACTCACCTGACTTAAGCTCTCGTATGTTCAACTGGATTTCTAAACTGAAGGAAACACTTCATGGCATTCGCTTCAGAACTGCTACAAATTCTTCGGGTAATTGACCGCACAGCTCGAACTGTCAACACATCTGGCACTGCTAAGATTATCCTACGACTTCCACATCGCTGGCAACGTGTTATACACAATTCTGGTGACTACTTTGAAGGTCAGTAAGACTCTGAAACACGTACAGTATCTATTTTGAACGAGCTGTAAATAAATAGTTGCCACTATTAATGTTCCAACCCTCGTATATATATATATATATATATATATATATATATATATATATATATATATATATAATGTGTGTGTGTGTGTCTGCCCAAACATTCACTACGGTATCATGAAAAAATCTGAAGTAAATCGGTCAAGAACTTTTCGAGAGTTTTGGTAACAACGTTAAACAGCGACCTGTTTTTGTATAGTAGTATAGATTACAATGCGGTGAACATCTCAAGAGAACTGCATGGTCGCAGAAATCTGAGGTGTTTAGTGTGTCGTTTGTCACTATTTCAAGAGTAAGTACCAAATTCCGATGATGCGCTATTCATGTAACAACCATTTCAATAATAACTTAAAGTACTTGCAAAGCATCTTTTCTCTATGTACCACACAAAGGAAGTTGGTAATCTCGAGACGTCTCCTAGGTCTTCCAGAACTTCTGTTTCTTCTTTCCGTAATTCTGTTTGTTAGTGGTCGCACAAGGATACGTTGAACTTCTTTATTGTTTTGGAGGATCATTTGAAACGAGTACAGTACATGTCTTTCCTTGTTAAATAGTATCTGGTAGTTAGCAAAGCATTTGTTAACTGTGTAGAAAGCCTACTCCTGACTTCATTTTTTATTCAAGAAAATACTGAAAATAGTCGTTCAACTGTAGCATTCTATATGCGCAATGATAGTTAACGCAGCTGTAAACTTGCATGTATTCCAAGCTCTGGCATTACTAGCTGTCTGTCTGTATCTTGCAAAGCCTGTGTCCCGAAACATAAAGTGTCAAACCTTTTCCACTGATTATTTGACAGGGTGCTCCATTCTGACATGATGTCATCTGTTCTGCCAATTATCTTTGTACTTCTGAAGATGGAGACAAGTGGAAAAATATCTGATCTCTGCTGGAAAGTTGCAATGGAAGAATGAAATATAGCCATCTTTTGGAAATATACTATATTTTCTGGCTATAGATTTTGAAATTCTGTACAAAATTTTACTAGAAATTTCTTCTATCTCCCACAGACATTGGAATGTTCTTCTGCCTAAAGAACCTGTGCCGTAAATTGAGATTCGTAATCCAAGTACAAGGCTGAAGTATGCAGTAGGTGATTTTCAACATGAAAATTTGCGAATTCGTCATCAGTTAGTTCTTCAAACTGAGTGGGAACAACAATCTTCCTGAGTAGAGATCTTAAGAACAGAAAGACATCTTACAACACTTTCTCAACGTCAATAATCTCACTTTGAAAAAGCAAACTGATTCTTCGTATGGATCTTAATTAATTTCGTTAGGATTTTGTACGCTGACAATTCATTATATTGTACGGTTATTAAAACATGTGCCATTTTGTCACTTTTAGTGAGAGAAAGTAGTTTTAGTTATTCCCATGGTTTCAAAATTGTAAATAGCAGAATACCTATGTAGCCAATGTGTACAAGAGAGTGTTTCACTTTTTTTTTAGGATTGCAGTTATCACTCATAGTTTAATATAACTGTTTGTATTGGTCCAGTCTCTTAGGATTGTAAAGAAAACCAGCTGTTTGTTTCTCTAATAAGGAATTCCAAATGGCGTTGCAAGACTGCTGCAGATTTTTCTGCTCAAAGATGACGTGAATGATAATCGTACTTTATAACAATCAAGTCAAGAGCTATTTCTTTCACAAGAACTGTTATAGAGTTATCTACTCCTACCATTACACCTGCATCTTCCACCCCCATTCCTATCAAATTTTCCAATTTAAAATCATAGCTTTCTAATTTTGAATGTAGGAAGTTGTAAATCGTGTGAACATCACCAGTGGTTAACTGCTGAATGAAAACTATGTAGTTATAACGCATTTCTTAGAAACGGAAAGGTGCGTGACTAAAATCCAAAGCTGCCTTTAAGTCGCTACAATCTGTACTTTCGTAAATAATTATAGAATACGGAGAATTTCCTATCTATAGGATTAAACACTCTTGCACACAAGGACCAATTACCTTTTTAATGATCATGGTGCATTTTGTGTGTTGTATTTTTAGATCCTGCAAAGAAGTTGGATGTCCTAACAGTGGAGCAGTTCTGGGTGGTTTACACTACTAATTGGGGAGTTTTGGGCAACATAATCAGCAACTTTCGATTCTGCCCTTTTAACATGTTGTCAATTTCTAGAGGCTTTATTTTATGACATTATTTTGATATTTTTTTCCATTTAATGTTTTTCTTCCAGACTTTTACCCTTCGCATCATCTAGCAGCTCCTTATAATGAGCTTTAAGCGTAGAATGGCTCGGTATTCTTGATCAGATGGGTCGCGGACCAAGCAGACTGGAAAGCAACGAGGCGTTGGGCGTCTGTTACTGATTAATGGTAATCCCTTTATTAAATACATTAAACACGTAGAGAGCAGTAATTAGTATTTATTATCATCGATGAAACCCTCCATTAAAACTCTCCATGTCAAGCGACATATTCGTGCATTCATTCCAAAAGTTCACTGCTGAAAAATACTTGATAGAGAGCAGTAATTAGTATTTATTTTAAACGATGAAAACTTCCATAAAAACTCTATATGCCGAGTGACGTATTCGTGCATTCATTCCCGAAGTCCACTGCGGCAAAAATACTAATGTTTAATATTCTACGCTTTAGTGCTTGCTAAAAAGAGGAGTGGCCTCTGCCCAGCATACTAAAATGTAAACCGCAGCATATAGGCTGCGGGGCAAGCTGTGTAACATCGTCACTGCTCAGCTATGCACGTAAAATCAGACAAACCGGTGATAACCGTACCTGTCGGCAAGTGATTTGAATCGCACGTCTTCGTACGTCTCTGGAAATTCTTTTTGTCTGTGGATGCCATATTTACTTAATGTATACGCACTACAACTTAAAACATTTTCAGACTTTGCAAGCTTTCGACTCTTTCAATTGCAATCAACACTTTAATGTTATCACAACACTAGAAGGAGTTGTGGTCTAAATAAGAATATATTTATTCATTCTTAACATCACATGACAAATGATAGCTAAAGAAACGCCACGCAAACATTTTTATGTGACGAACACTTTCAATAATATGGGGTCTATGGTTAACAAAGCGATCAGGTGTGGATAAACACACTACACTAACCAAAACCAAACGCTTTGTCTGACTTTATAAATGTGAATCCGTGGTATGGCCCAAAAACTGCGCTACTATCAAGCATCTATACTCTACTATTCCATAAAGAAAAATTTGGTTCCCAAATAACAGGGTGCTGAGAAGCATATATTGAAGCCTTACGCCATGGCAGCAAATACTTTACCCTTTGCAGGTGAGGCCCACACAGTAGGACGCAGTCGCTGACTGAAGTCACGGACAACGACAATCTGTTATTAAAGGTGCGCACCCAGAAGTACGCAAGTACATGGTCTCGCGTTCAGCTGATAACTCAGGTACTTACCTATGAGCCTCTGAACCTCCGGTTGATTCCAGAGTGCAGGTGGATCCATTTGCTGGTCTGCCAAACCAGTTTGACTCTGTGACAGGACTATGCGTGACAGAATATGTCAAAAGTTTAAATGGCTGACTCAAACCAACTAAGTACCCCCACGCATCACTCGTTGTGTGCATGATGCAAGAAGCAGTGCCTCTGACGGTTCATATGGTGATTGCCACACTAGCGAAGGACACAAGTCTCACAGTTTAGGTAAAGACCTGCCGTTCTTTACTAGTGAAGCGCCAGTACAGCTTTCCTCGCCAGCTCGGTAGCATAGCACATTTACATGCATAGACTAGACCCACTTTAGCACAAACCTATCACAAGCTGGAGCTCGGCATTTATAGCTGAGATGGTTCATATGGCTCTGAGCACTATGGGACTTAACTTCTGAGGTCATCAGTCCTCTAGAACTTAGAACTACTTAAACCTAACTAACCTAAGGACATCACACACGTCCATGCCCGAGGCAGGATTCGAACCTGCGACCGCAGCAGTCGCGCGGTTCCAGACTGTATCGCCTAGAACCGCTCGGCCAAACTGGCCAGCTGAAGCTGAGAGACCGCCCCCTGTTCTGCTACACAGAGTTGACCAACCGGCGACTTAAAAAATTAATTGGGAGAGAAGGAGAAATATTCAGTTTCGCAGCCTCTTTCCCACGCTTTTACGCCATGTCTTTGCTAAAAGCATAACGTGGATGGAACCACAGCCCTCCATAAAAAGATCGTTATATCTCCTGGTGTGTCCATTTCGAACTTTCCAAAGAACTGCCACAAACTCGCTAAAAGCCTTGTGCCTTCACAAATATGTTTTGTAGTAGAGTCTAGATGCCTGGGCGCCACTGCCCTGTCCCACGGCAATTCGCAGAAACTCACAACCGTCTCATAGACTTCCCACCTAACAAGGGCCCATGCTCTGCTTTATTGCCGGTCATCAGTTCGTACAAAGCTCAGCTCCTAGCTGCAGCGACTCCCCGGCGTTAGTCAGCCTACCTGGACGTGGCCACCGACCGACCAGCGCTGCCCAATGTGTCTGCACAATAAGACCGAGGGACTTGGCAGCCCTCAAACGTTTTCGCCCAGACTCCGCAGAAAAAACGCTCTCCTTGGCCCTCACCTGCCGTATGCTTTTACAGCAGTCAATTAACTTGGCACTCTCTTCCTTTGAATGCAAGTAAAGCTTACTGCCATTCCTTCACTAGAGCACACAAGCAAGAGCATTAACTACTGCCAACCACTTCATCATATGAATGAAGTCAGATCGTATCAATATAGCAACCAAGTAATAAAGGCCACCTCCCCTAAGAACGTTAAGCAGCATGACACCATGTCAAAAGTCAGAGTGTCCTGCAATCTCTCAACTTTAGCACACAACTTTCAATACACATTCCTATTTAGTGATTGACAGCTACTGTCTCATCTGATCTATAATCTCTGTCTGGAGTCACTGAATAACCATGATCGAAATAATCCCTAATTCAAGGACAGCTTGATTTGCGGAAGCGATTGTGAAGGAGACCTGCCAATGAAATATCAAGAATGAAATATTTCAGTGTTACCTAGGGCTAAATAATTTTTAATTTATATGAATTATTCATTTTCTAGGAGCACCTAAAGATTCCTCCTAAAGCACACTTCCCCCTATATAACCCCCTGAGGCACTTGTCGCACTACATTCCCTCCTAAGGCAGATGATTCTCCCTACATTTCGGAAGGCAACCCACAAGTTATACAGCACAGGTTGTATGTCTGTGGTTATAAACTCGAAATCCATGTTCGTGTATCTGTCAACCAACTTCGTCTAAATGCCTGTTCAACAGTCAACCATCTTCATCTAGCTGCCATCCACTCATTGTTACAGAGAAAGTCTCTACTTGTAGATACACATCTGAAGTCTCTCCCTCTCTCTCTCTCTCTCTCTCTCTCTCTCTTTCTCTCTCTCTCTCTCTCTCTCTCTCTCTCTCTCTCTCTATATATATATATATATATATATATATATATATATATATATATATATATATATATATGGTGGTCCACTGATCGTGACCAGGCCAAATATCTCACGAAATAAGCATCAAACGAAAAAACTACAAAGATATAATGGATGCTGGTTTTAATATTTTTTTTGTGGAATCTAAAAATTTAAAAAACCTCTCTCACACCGGCCTGATTTAGCTTCACTGATCAGGATAGTAAAAACATGCGTATGTTAAGGGAATTTTCATTCACAAAGCAGGCTTATCACATTCACACAGTTCAATACTGTTCTATCCTGATTAAATTGAGCTTAACTTAAATTCCATAAGACAGTGAAGCAATTTCGAAGTCTCGGTGCGACAAAAATTTTCAGTCGATCTCCTGGAAACATTTGTAATAATTATTAACTTTCGGTGATCACATGGCGAAGGCCGGAGATCTGCTGGTAAGACCGTGTTAGCCTATTTATTTGAAGTAACTGGATATCTTGAGCATACAAAACGGCAGGTTCGTCCAGTGTAAATCAGACGTTCCCCACTGATCCTGTGCAACACAGCGTAGTAAGCAGACACTGTCAATAATAATCAGTTAAATAATACGCAAACACACTTACTTTAGTTTAGTTCATGTATTAAATTCCTTCTCATACAGAATCTCATCAAGATGGCGACTAGCTCAACAATACATACATATACATCCTCCTTCTTCCACGACTAATCGGCGAGAATTCCTTCATTCTTTTCATAAGAGAAAACATAGATAGCAGAGAAGCTATTCCATGGAGTAAATGGACGCTCCAAGGAATAATTGGGCTTGAAACTACTTTGCGTTGATAATTGGTAAGATAAGAAGAGATATTTCGAGATATGTACTTAGTTACATAATTTATAAAATTTCTGAAAATATCGCGTAGAGACCGCTGCAAGAGACATTACATGGTGTCTGGAGCGAAATCGAGATTCTAACTTATCTCACTGGTTTTTCATTGGGTTCAGGTCGGGACTCAGGGAAGGCAGTCCATTTCAGGGACGTTATTGTCCACAAGCCGTTGCTTTACAGATACAGTTTAAGATAGGGTGCATTGTCGCCCTTATACAACCGTCGTCTCCGAACTGTTCCTCTACCGTACGCAGTACTCAATGCTGTAAAATGTATTCATATGCTGCTACACTTAGCGTTTTATCATGTGCAATAAGGGGACCACACCCTAACCACAAAAACACTTCCCTACCGTAACACCACATCCTTCGTACTTCACTGTTGGCATTACACGTGAAGACAGCTTACGTTGTCCAGTCATTGGTCAAACACAAAGCCTTCCGTCGGATTGCCACGGGATGTACCGTGATTCATCCACTATACAGAGGCGTCGCTCTCTACTCAACGTGAAGTGCCGCTCAGCAGTGGCTACAAAACTATACAGCTTATGAGGAACTGTTCGACCATTGTACCGTCATTCATCTACAGCTACTTGCGTGCTCTGCAAATCACACTCAAGTGCCTCGCAGAGCGTCTATCGAACCACCTTCACAATAAATCGCCATTATTTCACTACTGAACAGCGCGCAGAAAAAACGAACACCAGTATCTTTCCGTGCGAGCTCTGATTCTCCTTATTTTATTACAATTGTTTCTCCCTACGTAGGACGGCGTCAACAAAATATTTTCGAATTCATAGGAGAAAGCTGGTGACTGAAATTTCGTTAGAAGTTCCCTTCACAAGGAGAAACGCCTTTGTTTTAATGATGTCCGGCCCAAATCCTGTATCATTTCAGTGACACTCTCTCCCCTATTTGTCGATAGTACAAAACGTGCTGCCTTTCTTTTAATTCCGTTAACCCTATCTGGTAAGGATTCCACACTGCGCAGCAGTATTGTGGACAAGCGTAGCCTAGGCAGTCTCTTTAGTAGATCTATTACGTTTTCTAACTGTTCTGCCAATAAAACGCAGTCTTTGGTTCGCCTGCCCACAACATTATCCGCGTGTTCTTTCCAATTTAGTTTGTGCATGATTGTAATTTCTAGGTATTTAGTTGAATTTAGGGCCTTTAGATTCTATCGATCTATCGTCCCTTATGTGGATGACCTCAGACTTTTAATTATTTAGGGTCAATTGCCAATTTTCACACCATACAAATAACTTTCCTAAATGGTTTTTCTATTTTTTATATTCTAATAATTTAACTAGACGATAAATGACAGCATCATCTGTAAACAACGTAAGACGGCTGCTCAGATTGTCTCCTATATCGTTTATATAGACAAGGAACAACACAGGGTCTATAACACTACTTTACGGAACGCCAGAAATCACTGTTGTTTTAATCGATGACTTTCCGTCAACTTTTAAGAACTGTGATCTTTCTGACAGGAAATCGCGAAACCAATAGTATAACTGCAACGCTATTCCATATGCACGCAACTTTATTACAAGCGGCTTATGAGGTACAGTGTCAAACGCCATCTGGAAATCTAGAAATACGGAATCAATTTGAAATCCGTTGCCAATAGCACTCAACATTTCGTGTGAGTAAAGAGCTATTGTGTTTCACAAGAACGATATTTTCTAAATCCGTGTTGACTGTGTATCAATAGAGCTTTCTCTTCGAGGTAATTCACGATGCTGGAATACAATACATGTTCCAAAATTCTGTTGCATATCGACCTCGATGATATGGGCCTGTAATTTAGTGGATTACTCCTATTGCCTTTCTTGAATATAGATGTGACCTGTGCAACTTTCCGATCTTTGGTTACGGATCTTTCGTCTAACGAGCGGTTGCACATGATTGTTTAGTACGGAGCTATTGCATCAGCATAGTCTGAAATGAACCTAATTGGAATACAGCCTGGACCAGAAGACTTGCTTTTACTGATTTAAGTTTCTTCACTACTCCGAGGATATCTACTTCTAGATTACTCATGTTGGCAGCTGTTCTTGATTCGAATTCTGGAATATTTACTCCACGTGCTTTGCTGAAAGGCAACGGCCTTGCCGCAGTGGATACACCGGTTCCCGTGAGATCACCGAAGTTAAGCGCTGTCGGGCGTGGTCGGCACTTGGATGGGTGACCATCCAGGCTGCCAAGCGCTGTTGCCATTTTTCGTGGTGCACTCAGCCTCGTGATGCCAATTGAGGCGCTACTCGACCGAATAGTAGCGGCTTCGGTCAAGAATATCATCATAACGACCGGGAGAGCGGTGTGCTGACCCCATCCTCCTCCTATCCACATTCTCCACTGTGGATGACACGGTGGTCGGATGGTCCCGGTAGGCCACTCGTGGCCTGACGACGGAGTGCTTTTAGTGTGCTGCTCTGGTGAAGAAATTTTTGAAGGCTGTGTTTAGTAACTCTGCTTTAGCGGCACTCTCATCCATAATATTTGGTTGGTTCGTTGATCTTGGGGAGGGGCCAAACAGCGAGTTCATCGGTCTCATCGGATTAGGGAAGAAAGTCGGCCGTGCCCTTCTGTAAGTAGGCTGTTTAGGTTTTTTTTATTGGTAACGCCACGTAGCGCTCTAGATGAAAATCACTGGCTGTGCTGTGTGCAGTCTGTGGCTGGTTTGCATTGATGTTTGCTATTGTAGTGTTGGGCAGCTGGAAGTGAACAGCGCGTAGCGTTGCGCAGTTGGAGGTGAGCCGCCAGCAGTGGTGGGTGTGGGGAGAGAGATGGCGGAGTTTTGAGAGCGGATGATCTGGACGTCTGTCCATCAGAGACAGTAAATTTGTAAGACTGGATGTCATGAACTGCTATATATTATGACTTTTGAACAGTATTAAGGTAAATGCATTGTTTGTTCTCTATCAAAATCTTTCATTTACTAACGATGCCTGTCAGTAGTTAGTGCCTTCAGTAGTCAGAATCTTTTATTTAGCTGGCAGTATTGACGCTCGCTGTATTGCAGTAGTTCGAGTAACGAAGATTTTTGTAAGTGATTCATGAAAGGTATAGGTTATTGTTAGTCAGAGCCATTCTTTTGTAGGGATTATTAAAAGTCAGACTGCGTTGCGCTAAAAATATTGTGTGTCAGTTTAGTGTTGATCAGAATAAGTAAAGAGAGAAATGTCTGAGTACGTTCAGTTCTGCTCAGCTGTTTGAAAATCAAATGACGCAAGGGGTTTACCAGCACAGTAATTCACTAATTGTTCTAAGGGGACGTTTCACTTTTAAAGGAACTATCCCGGCATTTGCCTGAGGCGATTTAGAGAAATCACGGAAAACCTAAATCAGTATGGCCGGACGCGGGTTTGAACTGTCGTCCTCCCGATAGGGAATCGTGTGCTAACCACTGTACCACCTCGCTCAGTACCGATAGTACTTCCACTGCTGTTGCGAAGTGAAGGCATTGATTGTGTCTTGACGCTAGCATACTTTACATGCGATCTATGGGCAGACATTGTGATGGTTGGTCTACTTTGTAACTCACAAGTGATTCCTTCTGCTGGTTGCAGGCGATTTTTTTACAATGCTTGACGATCCTTGCCTGACGCTATATGAAGTTTACCTGGTCTTGGTTTAGTTGCAGTCGTTCATTGTTTCCACGTCACAATCACATCACCAACGGTCGACTGGGGAACCTTTGGAAGTTACTAAAATGCAGACTTTCACGGCTGGAAATATCATATCCATTATAATTTTCCGGGCTCTTATGCCGTGGTCGGTTGATGAATTCTGTGTCAATTCCCAACGTTTCGTCTCCGACTGCGGGAGACATCTTCGAGGTGGTCCGTAGCTCAATGGAAGGTCCAACACACCCACTGGCTCGCTACTGAGTGCAGCTCAATTCCGTGTCCGCGCGCTCCCACGCCGCGGCGTGACGTCACGTGTTTTGGAAACGTCAGTGCAATTGGCCGCTGTCTGTCGCCGTCGATCGCCGTTGCCATCACCCAGTAGTGGACGGGTGGTACACATCTTCTTTAACGCCGCCATCCACATACCGTTTAATTTCACGCCCTCCTCCTTTCGATTGAAATTATTAGGGTGTTTAGCGATTTCGATTGCCTCCCTGTAGAGCCTTTCGTAATATCCGCTTGTGGCCGCTAGTACTTGCGTCTCCTCAAAACGAATATTGTGGTTCCCTGGCTGGAAAGCATGCTCCGCAACAGCTGATCGTTCCGTTTCTCGCCTTCTACAATTGCCCTTGTCCTCTGTAAGATGGCAAGAACTATGCCCCTTACATGAAGCCATTAAACATCACCTAACGCACGTTGAGCCAGTAGGCTGAACAAAAATGACTGACAAGGCACAATGTATCTTGTAGAGACTATAGTATGGACATATTGGAATAATTAATGTCGGGTGATGGTTTTAAAGTAATTCACACACACTTGAAAAACTCTGTGGAAACGCATCGATTCACTGGAGGCTAGTTTATCCCAGGGAAGTATACCGAGTGACCGTGGCCGGCCGGCGGGGGAGCGGCGAAGGGAAGCGACAATAGGCAGCTTAGGGCGGCTCAAGCTCTGAGAAAGCAGTAACGGGGCGTGGCCTCCAGCTGCCTTAAGATGAGTGACAGTGAGTCGGTGGTTGACCCCATGCTGGTGCACCGGGAAGCAGACGGAGAACTTGCACGCCTATTGATAAATGTCCGTCGCCCCGTTTTCAGTGAAACATGCGAGAAAGCCGTGCAAAGCTACTGTGGAGCGGTCAACAGAGGTCAAAATATGCATGTTCGTGGCTATAGCAACTTCACGCTGAATTCATGGCCCGCAGAGCCTGACGTAAATCAGGTGAAGAGCGACAGAACAAAATACGCCAGCCTCTGATGGGAACGTAGGACCAAGGAATTTGAAGTACTCTCCTGGGAGTCAGAATTCCGGAAAAATTGGTGTTTGTGCAGACGATAACCTTGATGTGTGGCCTGGGAGGAGCTAAATAGCAGAAATTGAGAGGAAGGGAAATTTTGTGGGAATTTGTTCACTTCCCAGAGCAGGCACTGGTCGGCGCTGGGAAGCAACGCATAATTAACGTGACTTGCACTGCAATTGGCGTAAGTGATTTTGCTGGAGGGGAAACTGAGGCTAAGAGCGGACTGTGAGAAGGTAGTGGTCTCCTGTTCCGAGCTTGCCTAGATTGCGGACGTGGCGTTCTTTACTCAGCTTGCCCGAGAAAGAGTGAGCATCTCTGCAGTTTAGGAGATAGGAAGTTTTGGTTCAGCTATGTACTGAGCAAGATAGCTAGGAGTGAATAGACGAGCGCAGCCTTGCAGCACCATTAGGTCGGCCGACGTCCGCACAACGACACCGCTCGGCCATGCTGTATTCGGTGATATTGCGTCCGCTCCGGCCACTGATTAATTTGTTGGATCACGTCAGTAAAGTTTCCACGAGGGTTTCATGGGCCGTGTATTGTAGAATTCTTCTCGCAATTCGCATTACGTCTCGGTCAGTCGATAGGAATTACTTTTGATTTATCGCGCCTTACTCCATGCAAACGCAATTTATTACCACTGCCTGATAGGAGAGTTATGTAATGTGATGATTGAAGGTCAGGAGTTAAAATAAATTTGTGCTAATCGACTGCATCTGTTTCCAATCAAGTAGTTGAAATCCCAAGTCACTTTCTTAATTAATTTTATGTTCGACATTTGCATCTGGTGATCAATAGCTGAATATAACATCAATGGGCACCCATTTTTAATTAAAAGTGATCAATTCTGAATCAATTAATGTCAACACTGCCACCGCAGTTCAATCAGGAGTCACAGGGAAATATTACTTTCTTTGCGTTACCCGATATTGCGGCAGTTTTGCACTCCCTGTTGATCTGTTAGTCAATTAGCTGGGGTGAACACACGACAAAGCCAGATAAGTGACGGGTGGGGTGTTACACCTCTTACAAACGTTTAGACACAGTTCTTTTAGTGGTACCCACATAAACATCTCCACAGCTGCATGGGATCCTATACACTCCAGCTTTTTTCAATGGTTTGCGAGCGTCCTTGGCAGGCTTAAGGTATTCCTGTATCTTCCTGGTGGGCTTGTCGACGGCGACGGACAGCGGCCAATTGCACTGACGTTTTCAAAACACGTGACGTCACGCCGCGGCGTGGGAGCGCGGGGACACTGAATTGAGCGGCACTCAGTAGCGAGCCAGTGGGTGTGTTGGACCTTCCATCGAGCTACGGACCCCCTCGAAGATGTCTCCCGCAGTCGGAGATGAAACGTTGGGAATTGACACAGAATTCATCAACCGACCACGGCATAACAGCCCGGATAATTATAATGGACAGCTTTGGAAATGTTGAGCTGTCTCTGATGGATCTGTTACAAAGGTGACACGTAAAGACTAGTCCACTTTCAAAGTCACTGGGCTCTCCTAAACGAACCTTTCTGCTGTTATTGCTTCTTCATGGCAACTCAAAAACCCCCGCCTCCTTTCAAGCTGGTGCCATCCGGCTGTGGTGACATCTAGTGGTCAATTCCTGATTACATAGGAGTTCCCGGATACTTTGATCAGATTGTGTAGGCCGGCCGAAGTGGCCGTGCGGTTAAAGGCGCTGCAGTCTGGAACCGCATGACCGCTACAGTCGCAGGTTCGAATCCTGCCTCAGGCATGAATGTTTGTGATGTCCTTACGTTAGTTAGGTTTAACTAGTTCTAAGTTCTAGGAGACTAATGACCTCAGCAGTTGAGTCCCATAGTGCTCAGAGCCATTTGAACCATTTTCAGATTGTGTAAGTCGCTGCAGGTGTGAAACTGTGAAGAGCTTAATTGACTCACGCAATGAGTCTCGCGCATTTCGTAGCATATTTACTGAATGGAGTCGCAGGCTGTAAATAGGTACAGCTAATTTCGAATATCTATTTTCGAAGAAGCGGTCGCAGAATGCAACGCCCTTTTCTGGAACGAAACGCCGGCGACTGCACTACCTCATAAAGTTAATGGACGTGCCATGACATATTACACGGAAGTCCCGACGATTATACGGGAGCCCCTTCGACCTTTGTGGAGAATTCCTTGTATAAACAGGGGCGAGCAGGGGTCTGATCAGACCATTAGAGGCGACACGATCTGCCCCATGGGGGGCGAGTCCTCCGCAGAGCCCCTGGGAGCTGGCCGGCAGGCCGACCCGCTGGCTTATTGATTGTTCCGGAGGCGGCGCGATAAGATCGCGATAACCGCCCCCGCCGCCGCCACCGCCACCGCCGCCGCCGCCCACCGGTGCTGGCAGCCAGAAAGTGGGCGGCGAGTGGTCGCAATAAAGGGTAGAAAACGGGAGCAAAGGAACACAGAGTTTAACTGCCCCGTCGACATCGTGGTCGTTAGCGACAGATCACGGAACTGCAGCAAGCGATTATTCAGGATGGAGTGGTGCGGATTTGAACCACGTGAAACACTATCGTTTCTAGTCGAATACTTGGTGTCGTCCTGTTTGCTATTATGGACACCAGATTAAAACATTTCTCATCTTCTATGAAGACCAATTTCCTCCGTTCTAATCACATATGTTAACACAATAATGTTTTTGAGACTCATGAGAAAGGAAATAATCTATATTTCTATATAAAGACAAGTTGTTATGAAAGATCTCGAAAGGTACCTGACTGATTTAGTTCAAATTTCCATGCGATACTCTGATGAACATTGGGACAGAGACCATATATTTTACCGAGCGAGGTGGCGCAGTGGTTAGACACTGGACTCGCATTCGGGAGGACGACGGTTCAATCCCGCGTCCGGCCATCCTGATTTAGGTTTTCCGTGATTTCCCTAAATCGCTCCAGGCAAATGCCGGGATGGTTCCTTTCAAAGGGCACGGCCAACTTCCTTCCCCGTCCTTCCCTAATCCGATGAGACCGATGACCTCGATGTCTGGTCTCCTTCCCCAAAACAACCAACCAACCAACCATATATTTTAAAACACACGCTATACAGATCCTTCAGAATGGCGTCTGTGACGTCTGTAATAGATGTCATTGAGTTTATTTCGGCGATAAACCAGAGCACCATATACAGGGTGGTCCATTGATAGAGACCAGGCCTCACGAAATAAGCATCAAACGAAAAAACTACAAAGAACGAAACTCGTCCAGCTTGAAGGGGGCAACCAGATGGCGCTATGGTTGGTCCGCTAGGTGGCGCTGCCATAGGTCAAACGGATTTCAACTGCGTTTTTTAAAAAATAGAAACCACCATTTTCACTGCATATTCGTGTAGTACGTAAAGAAATATGAATGTTTTACTTGGACCACTTCTTTCGCTTTGTGATAGATGGCGCTGTAATAGTCACAAACGTGTAAGTACGTGGTATGACGTAACACTCCGCCAGTGCGGACGGTATTTGCTTCGTGATACATTACCCGCGTTAAAATGGACCGTTTACCAATTGAGGAAAAGGTCGATATCGTGTTGATGTATGACTATTGTGATCATAATGCCCAACGGGCGTGTGCTATGTATGCTGCTCGCTTTTCTGGACGACATCATCCAAGTGTCCGAACCGTTCGCCGGATAGTTACGTTATTTAAGGAAATAGGACGTGTTTAGCCACATGTGAAACGTCAACCACGACCTGCGACAAATGATGATGCCCAAGTAGGTGTTTTAGCTGCTGTCGTGGCTAATCCGCACATCACTAGCAGACAAATTTCGCGACAATCGGGAATCTCAAAAACGTCGGTGTTGAGAATGCTACAACAACATCGATTGCACCCGTACCATATTTATATGCACCAGGAACTGCATGGCGACGACTTTGAACGTCGTGTACAGTTCTGCCACTGGGCACAAGAGAAATTATGCGACGATGACAGATTTTTTGCACGAGTTCTATTTAGCGACGAAGCGTCATTCATGAACAGCGGTAACGTAAACCTGCATAATATGCACTATTGGGCAACGGACAATCCACGATGGCTGTGACAAGTTGAACATCAGCGACCTTGGCGGGTTAATGTATGGTGCGGCATTATGGGAGGAAGGATAATTCGCCCCCATTTTATCGATGGCAATCTAAATGGTGCAATGTATGCTGATTTCCTACGTAATGTTCTACCGATGTTACTACATGATGTTTCACTGCACGACAGATTGGCGATGTACTTCCAACATGATGGATGTCCGGCACATAGCTCGCGTGCGGTTGGAGCGGTATTGAATAGCCTACTTCATGACAGGTGGATTGGTCGTCGAAGCACCATACCATGGCCCGCACGTTCACCTGATCTGACGTCCCCAGATTTCTTTCTGTGGGGAAAGTTGAAGGATATTTGCCATCGCGATCCACCGACAACGCCTGACACATGCGTCAGCGAATTGTCAATGCATGTGCGAACATTGCTGAAGGCGAACTAGTCGCTGTTGAGAGGAATGTCGTTACACGTACTGCTAAATGCATTGAGGTTGACGGACATTATTTTGAGCATTTATTGCATTAATGTGGTATTTACAGGTAATCACGCTGTAACAGCATGCGTTCTCAGAAATGAGAAGTTCACAAAGGTACGTGCATCACATTAGAACAACCGAAATAAAATGTTCAAACGTACCTACGGTCTGTATTTTAATTTAAAAAAACGTACCTATTACCAACTGTTCGTCTAAAATTGTGAGCCATATGTTTGTGACTATTACAGCGTCATCTGTCACAAAGCGAAACTAGTGGTCCAACTAAAACATTCATATTTCTTTACGTACTATACGAATATGTAATGAAAATGGGGGTTCATATTTAAAAAAACGGAGTTAATATCTGTTTGACCTATTGCAGCGCCAACTATCGGGCCAACCATTATGCCCCATCTGGTTTCCCCCTTCAAGCTAGACAAGTTTTATTCTTTGTAGTTTTTTCGTTTGACGCTTATTTCGTGAGATATTTGGCCCGGGTACGATCAATGGACCAAACGGAGAACAGTTGTTACCGAAGTCGCGAAAAGTTCTTGACCGGTTTGCATAAAAATTTTATGTTACACTAAGAAACTTCTGCGCTGTGCTGAGAACACATGTTCTTTCTGAGCCTGTTTTGGTTGAAAAATACGGAATTTGTTGTGGGACATCGTGGAATATTCTCGCTTCAGCCCCTATAGTGTCATGAAGTTCCGATAGATGACTGCGCAATACGTAGCCTTCAACATGGCGTCTGGGTTCGAAGCAGAATGTCTACGGAGACCTGAAACTAAACAAAAGCACAGTGAGTCGATGGGCGATACGTCTATCATCGCAACAAGTTCGCGCAAAACTATCCAATCTCCCGCATGCTGGCCGCCCACACACAGCTGTGACTTCTGTAATATTGGAACACTGCCACATAAACTAAAAAGAACTTTTCCATCTCCAGGACAACGCAAGGCCTCACACACGTCTGTGCAACCGAAAGGAGCTCACAAAAAGTTCATTGGCCGTTCTTTCTCATCCATCTTACAGCCCGGATCTCACACCTTCCGACTTCCATTTGTTTGGTCTAATGAAGGCCGGACACCGCGGGAAGGAATATGTGGATGATGGGGAGGCTGTTGATGCAGCAAGACTTTCGCTCCGATCTCGACCAGTAGAGTGCTACCACGCCGGCATACAGGCCCTCACAGTAAGGTGGTGTAATGCCGTTGCACTGAATACACATGATGTTGAAAACAGAGTTTTAGCTAAAGTGTGGGGAATAATGTGGTGTATTGGAATCCTGAATAAAATCTACCTGCATTAAGAAAGAAAAGTGTTTCGTTACTTATTGAACGCCCCTCTCATAATTTCGACCAAAAATTGTATACATAATAATGTGGTCTTTTATTTATCGCTTATCGGGTTACGATTAGAACACTAATACAGAATCTGACTCGTCCGAAACTTTGTAATCCTACCTGTTCACAATTTAAACTACGCGAAATACTTTCACTGAAGCTACTATCCTCACTAATCGAGCAGGTGGAGACATCTCTGTCATACTCCATATACCAGTGATCCCAGTCGATCTATCCATTCATTTTAAGCGACTTCATTTCCCAATGAAGATTTTGTTCGTAATAACAACAGGCAAGTCCAGGGCCAGAGAGTGGGGTAACAGGACACAGAAGAGGAAGGGGGGGGGGGGTGACAGGAGATGAACATAGAGAGGGGGAAGAAAGTGATGCACAGAGAGTGGGAGGAGAGTTAGTTAGTTAGTTACATGGACCATAGATCATTTGAACGAGCCTTTTACCGACATGTTGTGCAACGAGTCCTACTCATGCAACTTCAATTAGTTTCTTTTTATTTTTTTAATTTTAACTTTTTTTTATTGGCTACCAGTTTTTACGTAGAAATTAGTCGAAGGATAGAACGAGTTTTCCAGGGGAAGTCATTTTAAATTAGATTTAAAATTTGCTTCGCTAGCTGTCAGTCATGTAATGTTATTGGGCAAATGACCAAAGAATTTGATTCCTGTATACTGAATTCCTTTCTAAGCCACTTGCAGCTTTAGCAAAGGGTAGTAAAGATAATTTTTCCCTCTAGTGTTGTAAGTATGCACATCATCATTCTTCTCAAATTGTGGCGGATTATTTATGACAAATTTCATTACCGAATGCAGGTACTGTGAGGGTCCTATTAAAATACATTGCCCTTTGAAGAGGTGCCTGCAGAACGTCTGTGGGTGAGCACCACGTGTTCTTCTTACTGCTCGCTTTTTTGTAACCAATATTTTCTCTCTATGTCATTAATTTCCCTAGGAAGTTATTCCGTAAGACATTATTGACTGTAAATATTTGAAATATGTCAGGAGGCTGATACGTTTGTTTCCAAGATTAGCAAACGAAAAGTCATTGTTTGAGAATCTCAGTAATATGTTGCTTTCAGTTAAAGTTTTCATTAATATGTACATCCAAAATTTGTAGCATTCTACCTTACTCACTGCTCATGTGATAGGTCAATTATTGGTATGACTCTGCATGTTGAACAGAACTGAATGTAGTGTGTTTTTTTCGAGATGTAGGGAGAGTGCATTATCAAAGAACGGCTTAATAATTTTTAAGAAAACTTCATTTACCAACTCTTCTGTTATTTCATAACACACGCATATTCTCAAAAAGCACCTATTTTACTTGGTTAATGATAACTTGAAGGTTATTCAAATATATAAGGAACAGGAGTGTGCCCAGATGCTTGTGGAACTCCCTTTGTGACTTTTTTGCAGTCACTAAATTTTCCTGCCTTTCCAACATTGTCTGCATTTTTCAGCACAGCCTTTTGAATTCTGCTCGTTAAGTAGGATTCAAACCATCTGTGTCTAAAACCGTGAACTCCACAAAACTTAAGATTTTCTAAGAGAGTAACATAACCCACACAATCAAACGCGTTGGAAAGATCACAAAAAATACCAACTGATGATATATTATTATTTTTAGGTTCCTCTATTTGATGCGTGAATGTATAAATAGCGTTCTTAGCCGAGCAACCCTTCCGGAATCCAAACGGTGATATGCTAAGTAAATTGTTTCCACTTAAGTGTGTAACTACTCTTTAGTAACTTACTTTTTCGATGATTTTGAAAAAGGTGTCAGTAAGGAAACTGGACGATAATTGTTTTTAGTGTGTCTTGTTACCTTTCTAATGAAGTGATTTAACAACAGCGTATTTTAACCTGTCTGGAAAAATTCCTTTTACCAGGGCCGCCTTGCACTACTTGTTAAGTTGGAACAAATTTCAGAGTTGTGTTTGAAATACCATTAACTCCATGTGAGCTTTTGTTGTTTAGAATTTTTGTAATTGTATTAATTTCAGTGAAGGCTGTTGGTACTCTTCTAGTTGCTTAAAGTTTTATGGAATGACATTCTTATATTCTCTTGCTTCTTCAACTGCACCATATAATCCTGCATTTGCCGCTACGTTTAGAATGTGATTTTTAAAAGTAGTTACAACTTGTGAATTATCAGTCACAACATTGTCTTTTTTTTTCGTACATCTATCGTTGAAATGGAGGACAATGGGACATCAGCTGGTATAAATTTATATTAAAAATGAAGAAATACCTCCAGGTGTATTTAAGGTGTCGCTTTTATTTTGGCAACTAGTTTCAACGTTGTAACAACGTCATCTTCAAGCCCTAAAATATACCATACATACAACAACCAACGTGACGTCAGTTACCTATGAGTTATTATGTAAACAGATATTTTTACAGGTGTGACGAATTGTTTCGACTGTCAATACCTAGTTACTTCTTTTGGAGTATTGCTTTGAACTTGGTCGTTCTATTGACCCTGTAAGCATACTAGAATGACACTACTTGTGACCAAGGTATGAAACGTCCCCTTGGAAAAATTAATGAATTACTGTGCTGATAAACCTCTTACATAATTGGCCTTTCAAACAGATGAGCAAAACTGAACGTACTCGGACATTACTCTCTTCACTTACTCTGATCAACACCAAACTGACACACAATATTTTTAGCGCAACGCAATCTGACTTTTAATAATCCCTACAAAAGAATGGCCCTGACTAACAATAACCTATACCTTTCATGAATTCTTACCTCACAAAAATCTTCGTTAGTCGAACTACTGCAATACAGCGAGAGCCAATACTGCTAGCTAAAAAAAAGATTCTAACTACTGAAGGCACTAACTACTGATAGGCATAGTTCGCAAATGAAAGATTTTGATAAAGAACAAACAATGTACCGTATTTACCTTAACAGTGTTCAAAAGTCTTTATATATACAGAGTGTTACAAAAAGGTATGGCCAAACTTTCAGGAAACATTCCTCACACACAAATAAAGGAAAGATGTTATGTGGACATGTGTCCTGAAACGCTTAATTTCCATGTTAGAGCTCATTTTAGTTTCGTCAGTATGTAGTGTACTTCCTCGATTCACCGCCAGTTGGCCCAATTGAAGGAAGGTAATGTTGACTTCGGTGCTTGTGTTGACATGCGACTCATTGCTCTACAGTACTAGCATCAAGCACATCAGTACGTAGCATCAACAGGTTAGTGTTCATGACGAACGTGGTTTTGCAGTCAGTGCAATGTTTACAAATGCGGAGTTGGTAGATGCCCATTTGATATATGGATTAGCACGGGGCAATAGCCGTGGCGCGGTACGTTTGTATCGAGACAGATTTCCAGAACGAAGGCGTTCCGACAGGAAGACGTTCGAAGCAATTGATCGGCGTCTTAGGGAGCACGGAACATTCCAGCCTATGACTCGCGACTGGGGAAGACCTAGAACGACGAGGACACCTGCAATGGACGAGGAAATTCTTCGTGCAGTTGACGATAACCCTAACGTCAGCGTCAGAGAAGTTGCTGCTGTACAAGGTAACGTTGACCAAGTCACTGTATGGAGAGTGCTACGGGAGAACCAGTTGTTTCCGTACCATGTACAGCGTGTGCAGGCACTATCAGCAGCTGATTGGCCTCCACGGGCACACTTCTGCGAATGGTTCATCCAACAATGTGTCAATCCTCATTTCAGTGCAAATGTTCTCTTTATGGATGAGGCTTCATTCCAATGTGATCAAATTGTAAATGTTCACAATGAACATGTGTGGGCTGACGAGAATCCGCACGCAATTGTGCAATCACGTCATCAACACAGATTTTCTGTGAACGTTTGGGTAGGCATTGTTGGTGATGTCTTGATTGGACCCCATGTTCTTCCACCTACGCTCAATGGAGCACGTTATCATGATTTCATACGGGATACTCTACCTGTGCTGCTAGAACACGTGCCTTTACAAGTACGACACAACATGTGGTTCATGCACAATGGAGCTCCTGCACATTTCAGTCGAAGTGTTTGTACGCTTCTCAACAACAGATTCGGTGACCGATGGGTTGGCAGAGGCGGACCAATTCCATAGCCTCCACCCTCTCCCGACCTCAGCCCTCTTAACTTTCATTTGAAAGCTCTTGTCTACGCAACCCCGGTACCAAATGTAGAGACTCTTCGTGCTCGTATTGTGGACAGCTGTGATACAATACGCCATTCTCCAGGGCTGCATCAGCGCATCAGGGATTCCATTCGACGGAGGGTGGATGCATGTATCCTCGCTAACGGAGGACATTTTGAACATTTCCTGTAACCAAGTGTTTGAAGTCACGCTGGTACGTTCTGTTGCTGTGTGTTTCCATTCCATGATTAATGTGATTTGAAGTGAAGTAATAAAATGAGCTCTAACATGGAAAGTAAGTGTTTCCGGACACATGTCCACATAACATATTTTCTTTCTTTGCGTGTGAGGAATGTTTCCTGAAAGTTTGGCCGGACCTTTTTGTAGCACCCTGTATATATATAGGGTCAGTCACCTACAATTACACTAGCCCCTCTCCTCATGTTCGGTCTGTGGAATCGGTTCGTCAGTATTTGATGTGGTTTACCAAATATATCCAGCGGTAACGTTAGGTGACTCACCCTGTATATCAGTTCATGACATCCAGTCTTACAAATTTACTGTCTCTGTCCAGACCCTCCGCTCTCAAAACTCCGCCATCTCACTCCCCACATCCACCACTGCTGGCGGCTCACCTCCAACTGTGCAACGCTAAGCGCTGTTAACATCCAGCTGCCCAACACTACAATAGCCAACAACAATGCAAAGCAGTCACAGACTGCACACAGCGCAGCCAGTGATTTTCATACAGAGCGCTACGTGGCGTTACCAATAAAAAAACCTAAACAGCCGACTTACATAGACCCCATGCTCCCCACAAAAAATTTTACACATTCTTTTTGGGCAGTGGCCAATAATGATGTGATAAAATTTTTCATAATTACAATAACAAAGAAATCAAATGCACACTCTTATTCTGATGATCAAAATCAAAGATTTTCTCGCAGTCCATAAAGACAGTCCTGAACGTTCATCACAGTAAAATTGCGGTGTTTTTCTCAAAGTCTGAGCAGTAAAAGAAAAATGCACATGGAAGTAGTGGATTTCCATGCAGTCTTGAAGAAGTAGGGCTGTCCTTCCAACGGAAAGACAGTACTGACTCTTGACATGCAGACAGGTAATGGGCCACAACAGAGCAAACCCACAGCAGAGTCAGTCGAAGTTCAAGAATATTGGTAGGTACATCACAGAGCAGACCCACTGTAGTCCTAGTAGAGATTATGGTATTGGTGGGCCACCTGAGGTGCAGACCCACTGCAGTCCTTGTAGAAATAATGGTATTGGTGGGTCATCAAAGGTGCAGACCCACTGTAGTCCTTGTAGAGACGGCTAGCAGCCATCTGTTGCGACTGTGCAAGTGCACAATCACCATCAAAGAGTCTTGCAGAGAATATAGCAAGTCCATAAACCACCACTTGTGCACTCACAAAGTTTTTGGAATTGTTCTTAGAACCAGCAATGCTGTTTACCAGTCCCTTGCTGAATTATCAACAAATGTGCGAGCACTAACAGTTCCAACTTCTCACATACTGTGCACATATTATGACCAACAGAAATGTGTGCAGTGAAATGAATGCTTACAAGTTACTTAATTTGATGAACTGGTGTCAATTACAATTTTATAACATGAGAATACATTGACAAAGGTACAAAATACGTCATTAAAGAACATAACAATAGAGATAACTTTGTAGTAATAGGGGCTTTACAAAAGAATAGAAATAAACATATACATCAATGTAACAGGAATTATGACATAAGTAAATACATAAAAGATCAGAATAACTTTCGAAACATCAACTTCACACATGAGCATTAAAACAAAACAGAATAAATAATGTCTAAACATCTTTACAAAGTAAATAACATAGTATTAGAAAAATTCTACAACATAACTCTCATCAGATAAACACATAAAGACAGGAAGAACACAAATACCCAAGAGTACACAAACACATAGTGGGATAACACAAGGAAAGGACAGGGTTTGTTTTATTGCAGTATTTTGCAAACAAAACTTTCTTTACTTCTTGGAGACCTCCCTTCATTCTTCATTATTTCCAAAAAGTCCTATCTATACCTGCTTTCTGTACTTTTTTCGTGTAACTTCTCAATGCATTTTTTCCAATTCATCGCAGCTCATTCTCTTCTGTAGTCTACCCCCTCTTAAGCTAACTTAAATCTACTGAGCTCAGATGCATAAACTAAGGGACGAGGCAATACAGCAGCACAAAACAATTAATACAAACAGCAATGACAAAAAAAATGCAAATTGGCAAAGCAAGCAGCAGTGTATCTAAATTAGCAGAGCAAATGCAACATTGCAACTAATATGAGCCAATGTGCAGCAACAAGAAAAATAAATCAGTAGTAAAATTGGCTTAACAGAGTAATATAAAGCGAAATTCAGTAGCACTATGCCTGGCAAACAGCAGCAGCATATGCTATAACTTATACCTAAACATGACAAAGCTCAAGCAGAAAAAATAGTACACTAAAGACAACAATGCAGATAAGAGAAATGTCTATTCACATCTTAATGTCTATATAATTAAAGATGTGCACCACAAAAACTTATTCTATAAAAAATTACCGAGTAGTTGAAAAGAAAATTATGTATACAGTTACTGTTATTAGTCCCTTCTTATTGGTCTTACCTTTCCAAGAGCTCCCTTTTTGAAGAATGTGGATCATAAAATTATTATTTAATGGATCTGTTGACAGAAAGTGTTCACATTAGCAAATGCATTTAATTTTATTTTATATAACCAATGCTGCAACAGAGCTGGAAACCAGATATCAAATGAAATAAGCAACTATGTAAAGCAAAGCTTAAAAACATCATTCAATAGCCATGTGGCATTTCATAAGTCAGTAGAAATTCGCTGAAGTCTCGTAGAAAGACACTTGTCATAATCAGGTGTGCAGATGTAAGAATATTTCCCATCAATTCATAAGTATTTCAGCAAGTAGCACAAAGCACATGCTCCACAGTATAATCATATGTTTCGAAGTAATAGCATGTCATATTTGTGACGCTTTCTACAAAGGAATGTCAATAGCGAGGTTAATGGCCTCTTTTTTCTCCACCTAATGGCTTTTTCTCCAGGCGGCTGGCACAGCTGGCCACTCACAACACATTACATCAAGGTCACTTGGCTTTCTTACCGAAATATTTACGACAGCAGTTTGCACTACAGTGACAGTCTCATATAAAATAATTTCACAGGCCAAGAATTTGCGTTACAAATGTGTAGAAACAAAATCCTATTTATATAACAGTGTCCAAAAAAATTTCGCCGGCATTGTGAAACAATCACGCATGCACTCACATTTCATAACTCTTAAAGTACGATTCCTGGATTCCAACATCCGTTTTCACAAATCAGAGTCCCTAACCACTACTCATTATTCCTTACCTTATTAGACATATACATATTCGTCGACACTTCTTCAATATTTCATCATAATAAATTCCTCATATAGCATCACTTTATTGATCATAAACATACCTCAACAGCATAATACACATCGTCGTTGTAATAATAACATCATAACACCTCAGACAAACCTCAAAAACGTCGTAGCTTTCTGCAATAATTTCAAAACATAAAAAAAATTCTCTGCTCATTTCAATAGTGTCATCTACCTCAAACGTACTTTAAAAACTATGATCCCATACCAAATATATCATTCAAAGCTCTCATAGTATCACAATGGTTCCAAAAAAATATGAACAGTTCACAAAGCACAGACAAAATACAATTTCATAAGTGTGAAGTTATCCAACTGTGTAATTGCGTAAACATCTGTGACTGATGTAGTAAAAAAATGTTTGTCTCTCTCAATTAAATGATCAGATAGCTATGTAATTCATGTGTTAGAGAAACATGGTACCGATGTGTAAAGTTGTATAAGCAAAGACCATATTAGCTAGGGCTCCTTGTGCTTGCCAAACACATGGTACACAAAGTAGGTGTGTACCCCCCTGAGGATTAATGTAATTATACCCTCAGGTGTTACAGATTACAGCAATGGAATGAAATGTATCACAGAAAACCTTTGTATCTTTGTAATTCAAAAATCTTTAAAAATAAATGTTTTAAATACAAAATTAATCACTCAAATACATGTACTGTAGTGCTAAACTGTGCACGTTGTTGTAAGATAATCTTTGTCATTACTGAAGGGAAAAAATATGCCAAGTGTCGTAATTATCGTCGTCCATATGCAAAGTTCTGTAGAAGTCAATTTACTTACCTCGTAATAAACAAAAGTGAAATATTATGCATATAACTATCGTAGTTATTACGTACAGTACCGTTATCAAGAAAGTACTATACTGTAATGTATTGTTGTGCTACGAAAAAGGCTGTCTCATTGTAGCTACACCACAAAAGTTACTACTAAAACATGTTTTCCTTTCCAGAAGAATTCAGAAAAACTGTGCAGATATAAAACAGATACACCGCAAAAGCAACACTGTAAATTGTGTCACACAATAGTAGTGTCGTGATATAATCATGTAGCTGTCAAATAAACTAACCACTGAGTCATCTGATATATCTCAGAAAGAACTTTAAATCCATAATGTATTTTCAAGTAAACCAAAATGTTGCATTAAAATCTCATTAGCAATAGCAGTAAATGTTAGAAGTATGTGATCCTTATATTCGTTACGTAATCATGCAACTAACAAGCAAGGATGTACAAATAACAACACTGTGTCGTCTGTTCACTATAACAATGCATTCGTAATTTCTGTTTAAATAAGTTCTCTTGGTTCTTGACTGGATGTTTATGTAACTTCAAACATTGTTTCATGTTAACAGTTTCTAAGTCTGACAAAGCATGCTACTAATATAAAGTGAAAAATTTTATGGCAAAGACTAAGTTAAAAAGCAGATTATCTTTCAATAAACGGTTTTACATGTGAATGTGGTGCAATCCTTTACTTTTCCTAGTACGCAGAGTTTCAACTTCAACGCAATTATCATGTGGTATACGTCGGATACTGTAAGGTCCATTGTAAACCAGAAAGAATTTGTGACTCAAGTGTTTCTTCTTATGTGACAATGAATGAGCTTTAATGAGAACTTTCTGACCAATATATAGTTTCTTTGCATTTGCTTTACCGTGTAGTTTTCTCCTTTTGTCTGCAGCAGAATTTATATTTTTAATAGCCAAATTAATTATGTCTTGTGTCGAAGTTTACGTGTATTCGGAAAAGGTACAAGCTCTCTGATTCTGTTTGGTGGTTCTTCATTCTTCAGTACAAGCAGTGGAGTCATGAGGCATTTCATTCAGCACGTTTTGAAATAAGTGTAAATATCTGTCCCAATGCTGATGCTTTCTGTGATAATAAAGTCTTCAAAGCTTATTGATTTCTTTCATAATCCGTTCAGACGGGTTACAATGTGGTGAGTACAATGAAATAAAAACAGGTTTGATTTTATGGTTCCGAAGCATGCGTGACCAAACAGCAGATCTGAATTACGGTCCGTTATCTGAAATGACTTTACTAACGTGTCCAACTTCACGTAAGAAATTTTTTACAAAGGCGTTGGATACAGACCGTCCAGTGGCTTTACGTAACGGAGTGAAAGAAACAAATTTTGAAGTAAGTTCAACAGCGACTAGAACGTATGAAAATCCATTCGATGTTCTGACAAGGGGTCCCAAGAGATCAATAGCAGCAAATTATTTTAATTTAGAAGGAATGGCAGGAAACAACGGAGCACGATGTGAGATAGTAGATGGTTTAGCCTTCTGACAAAGTTTACAAATAGACAAGACTCTTCGAATTCTCTTTTCCATATTGTTAAAATAACAAGTCGTCCGAAGAATATGATAACATTTTCGTGGACCAAAATGCGCGTAGCTGAAATGAATGTACCAAATGAGCTTATTAACAAATTCGTCAGGAATGCAAAGTACCCATAGCTTGTCATCAACAGTGCAGCGTTTGAAGAACATGTTGTTTCTAACCAGATAATAATGCCGAATTTGTGTGTGTGTCTTTTCATGCCATTTACTTTTTATGTCTTTCCAAATCGGATCTTTATCTTGTTCATGAGCAATGTCCTTTAAAGATGTGGTGATGAAGTTTTCAAAGGCGACTTTCTGAATGTAGAGAATACTGAAATTTTTCTCGAGTTTGCCTCCTATGTTACTTTTCTCAAGCCCAGCCGGTGCGCGTGACAGTGCGTCCGCAACAATGTTCTCCTTGCCGGGAATGTAGACTTTGTGAAGTGGAATTCTTGCAGAAACAATGCCCAACGTTTTAACCTGTCATGATTTAATTTTGAAGATATAAGAAATTGTAATGCAGGATGATCACTGTATACTTTTACGTGCTTACCAGAAAGAAAGAAACGGAATTTGTTAAATGCCCAAGCGATAGCTAAAGCTTCTAATTCAGTAACGGAATAATTTTTTTCAGATTTAGTTAGCACTCGGCTAGCAAAAGCAATCGTTTTCTGAACAGTAGTGTCATTTTCTATGGCTTCTTGAAATAAATGGGCACCAAGACCGACTTTAGAAGAATCCATGCTCAGGCAGAAATCTTGTGACAGATCTGGATGAGCTAGTATTGGCGCGTTAAGTAGCGATTCTTTCAAAGAATTGAATTCCAACTGTGCTTGTTCGTCCCAGTTCCAAATAGTATTTTTTCCAGTGAGAGAACAAAGTTCTGGTGTAACTAGAATTTGCATATTCAGAAAACGACGGTAAAAATTTACGAGACCCAGAAAACTGCGGACTTGTTTTTTTGTGGATGGAACTGGAATGGCTCTGATTGCTTCCAACTTTTCAGGATCCGGCTGAATGCCTTAAGACGAAATACTATGTCCCAAAAACCTCACCTTTGACCTACCGAATTCAGACTTTTCCAAGTTAACTCTAATTCCAGATACTGCAAAAATACGTAACAAACTGTTGAGGATGCGATTATGTTGTTCCCATGAAGCTTCTGCTATTAGAATATCGTGATGTGACGTTTTAAGAACTCAGGTAATATGGAATTTAGCCCGCGAATGAACGCTGCCGAAGAAATGTTCAAACCGAAAGGATGTTTCCGAAATTGATAAGAAAAGCCGAAACAAAGAAAAGCTGTGTATTTTCTACATTCTGAATGACGTTCGATCTGATAAAAGCTGGATCTGAGATCGATAGAAGACAACACTTTTACACCATTAAAATTTTGAAGAAGTTCTTCCATCGTTTGCGGCCTGTCTGTTTCAGGAATGATGATAGTATTGATTTGTCTCAAATCTAAGACAAGCCTAATCGATCCATTTTTCTTCTCAACAACATGTAATGGACTGTTGTATGAGCTTACTGCAGGCTCAATAATACCCTCATCAAGCATAGATTGTATTTCTGTTCTAAAACGGTCCCTATAATGTGCTGGAATTACGTATGGTCTAACACAAAATTTAGTATGCTCACCAACACGAAATTGGTATTGAAATCCCTTGATTTTTCCTGTTTTGTGTGTAAAAACTGTGGAATGTGCTTGTAAAATCTCAAAAAGGTCCTGCCTATCAGTGTCATTACAGTTCTCAATTGTTTGAATTTTATTCTGAATTAACTCGTTAGTATCAAATATGCCGTCGATATCATCCCTGTCAGAACTTGCAGAGTGATTGTTAGTGTCTAATTCCGTCGAAAATTCCGAACTGTTGTCTAACAGAAGGTAAAGCCGATTAATTTCCTCGTCATGGTTTGAGAGCCAATCTTCAAATTTCAAAGCTATTGACTTACCTTCTTTCTCTACACTTATTTCAGCATCGTAAAAGTTTAAGATTGCTTTGTATTCATTCAAAAAGTCTACTCCCAATACAATTTCCGTCGACAATAAGGGAACAATAAGGAAGTTCATAGAGAACCTGTGGCTTTGACAAAAGAATTATAAGTTGGTTTGTTGGCGTACATCTACCTTTTTCCAACGATTGCACCTTGTAATTTAGTCTTACGTAACGGAAGTGTGGGGCAATCGTTCGATTAGTTGCATTTTCTAAAGGCTGTTTCACTAATTACTGAAATGGGACTGCCAGAGTCAAGTACTGCTGTAAATTTTACATTTATTGTAATGTGAATTACAGGATATGCAATGTTGTTATGTTTTACGTCATGTTCCTGGAGCAAGATGTACCTAATGTCTTCCATTTTTATGTAACTACTAGCCACGGCAGCTACGTCGTCAGCTTCATAAGTACGTTTTGTGGCTGCCAGCAGTGTGAGTAATTGCCTATTGTCTGTTTGTTGGCGTGCGTCGTTATTGGGATTTGGAGATCTCACTTCCACAAATTCACCTTGTCGAGAGGGCCCTGCCCTGTTTGAATCCCGCCAGTTCTGATGAAATTCAGGTCTCTCGTTTGGCGGTAGTTTACATAGTTTCTTTTTTGTCGGTCATGTGATGGAGAATTTCTCCCGGAATCGTAACTGCACGGTGGACCATTGCATTGCGTCTGACGTTATTCTGTCTCCCTTGATAATAATTATTTTGGTTCCCATATTGTCTGTTTCTCTGATTGTCCCTGTGATACTCATTACCGCGGAGAGGTGATCGTTCCCTGTAATTATTACTACTATGCCAACGGTTGTCATACAGATGGTGTCTGTTTTAGTCACAATTTACGTTGTAAGAATAGCCTTGTCGTGTCCAATTATTATTTCTTTCATCGTGGAATTGTGACGGATGTGACCTGTAATTGTTGTGTTCCTGTTTTCGCGTCCCGCGATTGTCAGTGTCAATTTCCAATTCTTGTAACAGTCCCTGAAAAGCTTCAATGTCGTCTTTGCAACGTCCTGCCAAAATAATAAGTCGTAAATGTTCAGGAAATTTGATTAAGCAAATGCGGTTGAGTTCTGAGGGGCTGTATGGGTTTGACAGGTACTGATTCTTGTGCAACATGTCTTCAAAATATTTCACAAAACTGGAAAATTCAGATTGTTCGAAATGTTTCATTATTATGATGCTATGTTTTACTCGGTCTTGTGTAGCTTGAGACCAGTATGCTGAGAGGAAGGCATGATAAAATTCGCTGTGACAATCGTGAATGACCGATCGCATTCTTACAGCTTGTTCATTCTCTAAATAGTCACACATAAATTCTAATCTGTGCTCTAATGACCAGTTGGGAGGAAACCAATGAGAGAATTGATGAAGCCACGCTTGTGGATGAATGTCGTTGCCGGAATTCTTAAATGTTTTGAATTTACATGTAGTAATAAACAGCTTATAGTCAAAATCATTATGTCGGCGAGTCTCATGTCGTTCACTGTTACGTCGTTTCGGCGGTTCCATCTCAAAATTCGGTGCACCTTGTCAATTTCTTTCATAATTTCCGAAGTTCCCTGTGTTATTATTTTGTGGCTGTTCCGTATTTCTAAGTCCCTCCTCCCGTGTTGGAGCACGAGTGTCCTCTGAAATACGTAATTCTTGTATTACCTGTGTCAACTGATCTTGTACTTCCCGGATTTCTCTTTGGTGTTGCGTATTAATTTGATTCTAATTGTTTGAATTTCCTAATTTGTTCATACTCTTCTGTATCATTAAAGACTACCGGTCTTGTGTCATTCAGATTATCATCTACCTTTGTAGATAAATTATTTAGCTGATCCGAAACTTCGACTACTTTCTCTGATAATAAACTAATTTCCTCCATGTGTCTTTCTGAACCAATTTTCAGAGTATCTACTGTGTCCTTTACGTTTTCCTGTGTTTTTGCAAGTAGCGTAACCGAATCGGTAGATGCAACTGAGTCAATTTCAGCCCGCAAGGTCTCGTGATTCTGGAATGCATTTTCATGCCGCGAAAAGATAGGTTGAAAATGCTCACAAATTTGTGTTTTTACGTCATTACAGACTTTCAGACATTTCGATTCGATGTTATGTAACTCAGTATTTACATCTTCACGTGTTTGTTCAAGCGTGGTGTCTAACTTTCGAAGATTTTGTTCCATTGTCTCTTACTTTTGAAGCTTTTGCTGTGTTTGTCCCTGATTTTGTTCCATTGTGTCTAACTTTTGAACATTTTGTCCCATTTGTTGTATTAATTGTAATAACAATGCACTGGTGTCCGAAACATGTTCCTCAGTGCTTTTCGGCAGTGCATTTGCACCGGCAACATTCACATTTTGACAAGCAGAAAATGTGTCTTGACTTATCTGAGAAAACGGTGATGACCCAAAACCTGAATCTACAGTATTTGCGAGATTGTGTCCTGTAATTTCGGATTCCTGAGGCGAGCTGTTGCCGACCGATCGATCGACAATGCTTCCCTGTTCACTAATTGTTTCACTGTCTACACCATTTTTTGCAGCCTGCTCCATTTCCCTATGCACAATTACCAAATTACTACTTTGAATATTAGTTATTTCATTACACGGTGGCGCTAACGCACTGCTTTCGTCTTCACTGTCATTTCTCAGTTTACTTTGGAGCCTAGTATTACGTTTTTCACACGCCATTATTGTCACAATATTTCACACGATAACACAGAAAAACACAAATGAAGAGCAAAATAAGAAAACACATTAATATAGCGTTGAAAATAACATCTCGTTAACTGCAAGCGCAGCTGCGAAATACTTGGTGCAAATCTATGTGCATGCCACAACTGTTTTACTGTACAACAATGAAAAACTACAACTACAAAGGAAATTCTCTCTATAATTACGCTCTAGCAATAAACAATAGCTACACTAATTACACAAACTACAAGAAAAGATCAGAAGATTCCAGTGAGGTATCCTCGGCTAAGGGTCGACATATGAAACGTCCCCTGAGAAAAATTAATGAATTACTGTGCTGATAAACCTCTTACATTATTTGCTTTTCAAACAGCTGAGCAAAACTGAACGTACTCAGACATTACTCTCTTTACTTATTCTGATCAACACTAAACTGACACATAATATTTTTAGCGCAACGCAATCTGACTTTTAATAATCCCTACAAAAGAATGGTCCTGACTAACAGTAACCTATACCTTTCATGAATTCTTACCTTACAAAAATCTTCGTTACTCGAACTACTGCAATACAGCGAGGGCCAATACTGCCAGCTAAATAAAAGATTCTAACTACTGAAGGCACTAACTACTGATAGGCGTAGTTAGCAAATGAAAGATTTTGATAGAGAACAAACAATGTATTTACCTTAATAGTGTTCAAAAGTCATTATATATATATCAGTTCATGACATCCAGTCATACAAATTTCCTGCCTCTGTCCAGATCCTCCGCTCTCAAAACTCCGCCATCTCACTCCCCACATCCACCACTGCTGGCGGCTCACCTCCAACTGCGCAACGCTGGTTTCCTATTATTCGTTTTGGACTTGCTTCACTGTCACTTTAGTATGACGACAATGCAGTGTTATGCAAACATAACTCTATCTCTACCTGCATATTCTCTTTAGCACTGTTTATTATCCGCAAGCGTAACGGCTTGACACCTAAGTTTTTTTATATATACTCCCACTTCATTTAATGAGTGACATTGATATGTAATAAAAGCGATCATGTATATGTAATTCTATTTGTACTTATTGGTACCACATAGATGGTTAATTTCCAGAATGATTGCATTTAATGAAAACAGCCAAAACGTAATTAATTTTATTGAATTCGTCCATTATGTAATATGTTTATAATATATTTGTTTACATAATAACTCATAGATTACTGATGTCACATTGGTTGTTGTATGTATGGTATATTTTATAGGGCCTGAAGATGACGTTGTTACAATGTTGAAACTAGTTGCCAAAATGAAATCGACACCTTAAATACAGCTGGAGGAATTTCTTCATTTTTAATATAAATTTTAATGTACATTGACATTTAGTTTAGTTGTTATGGAATCTTGTACACTGACTGGCTGTCTTGTCTCTCGTTTGACAATGTTCTATATAGTTTTAATCTTATTATTTGCATTATTCATATTTTTCAGGACATGAATACTTCTGGACATTTTAATGACTTTTCTTAAAATACTACGGTATTTTTTGTAGTATGCAAGTAATGGAGGATCTTGACTTACTCTGACCATTACATAAATTTCACTCTTCTTCTTAAATAAGATTTTAATTCCCTTTATGATTGAAAGTTTACTTGTTTTTTTTTTTTTTTTTTAATGGATCTCCTGGATAATTTTTTAGAAAAGCGTTTTTGAAATGTTGACATTAATTTACTATAGAAACACAAATTTACTATGGCATAAACTGAATGTGAACTAGGCCATCGGCAGGTGACAACTGACTGTCGCAGACAAAGATTATATAACTACCAACTTACACAGATATTGTTGTACAGAATACAGAAGAAACGATAGACGCAAGAAAGATGCGCCGTTAATGGTCCATTAGGACTTAATAAATCCGCGAAGAGTATTAACAAAGCCTCCATAGTTGACCTATAGTTCTCCTTGAAGCCCTTCACTTTCTCGCGAAATGCAGATGCACTGACGGATTGCAGCAGGAGCCTCCACTCGATCTACGTAATTTGTCCTCACTTAGGACATCTAAATTGGCAGCCACTTATCCTTTGGGCAGATCTGCTTCTTAAAAGCCAAATTAATCAACACTCACCAGAACCACATAATCTCCATCTATTTCCTACACGCGTGTGGCAGTTCTATTCTCAAAACAATCCGATGAGCCCAGTTTGCTATTGTGTTCCAGCGTTTCTATAATTCACGACACATCGTCCGGTAGGTCAGTATCCATACTCACCTACAGTAATTTTCCTGTAACACTCAGTACTTTATCATGCGAATTGAGCTTTAATGAACTTGTACACTGTTTATTTGACTCCACTTTCATGATCGACGAACGCAGCGATAATGAATCACTTTCAGCTGTCCTACCCAGCACGAACATCGCCCCACTGAGTCCGATACTGAGATCAATTTTTCCGTGGTGCTTTTTCAGAAAATCTAGCTCTAGGATTGCGCACTACCCCCACCGACATCTACATCTAAATACATACTCCGCAAGACACAGTATGGTGAGTGGCGAAGGGTACTTTGTAGCAGTATTAGTCATTTCCTTTCATGTTCTTGGAATAGAAATAGAGCTAGGGAAAAACGAATGTCACCATGCCTCCCTACGAATCTTAATTTCTCCTATCTTATGTGCGTAGTCTTTACGCGAAACGTACGTTGGCGCAGTAGGACTGTTCTGCAGTCAGCCTAAATTTTCTCAAGAATGTTCCTGGTAGAGAACGTCGTCTTCACTCCACGGATTGCCATTTGAATTCCGAAAGCATCTTCGTATTACTTGTTTCTTGATCGAATCTGCTGGTAACAAATGTAGCATCCCGCCTCTGATTTTCTTCGATACTTTCCTTTAATCTTACCTGGTGGGTATCCAAAACATACGAGCAGTACTAGAGAATGGGTGTTCTATAAGTGGTCTCCTTTACCGACACTTTCTTAAAATTCTCCCAATAAATCGAAGTCGACCATTCGTCTTCCCTACTACAATCTTTACATGCTCATTCCATATTATGTCTCTTCGCAACGTTACGCCAAGTTATTTAATCGACGTGATTGTGTCGAGCAGCACATTACTAATACTCTACTTGAACATTACAGGGTTGTTTTCCCATTCGTCTGTGTAAACAGAGAGTAATAAATATATTCCTGAAAATTTCTTGCTTCGGTGCAGAAGCTGAACAATGCTGACCCCAGTGATGCCACATCGTTGTACCCTAGTCTACGTAGCCTATGTCCTCGGGATTTAAATCTCTTCCTACCCAGGAGGTACAGACTAGTTACCGACACCTGAGCCTCTGTATCCACCAAAAAATTCTGTTCTGTTTTCCTCGCCCACCAAGCAACACTGCGCATGTGCATACGCCTTTTCTGTATTCTGCTCAACTGCAACCGTCGTCTGGTGATTGAGGAATTCCCGTTGGCGTTTAATGAACACTTACCCTGACGCTGTTCACTTCACTTCCTGCTTGGACGCTCATACGCCCGATGCTCCACCACTTCAGTCTTCAGATTGGTTTGATGTGCCCCGCCAGTAATTTCTCTCCTGCGCCAATCTCTTCATCTCGGTGTAGTAATTGCAAATTGTAAAATGGGAAATTTGTGTTAAGTTCCTATGGGACCAAACTGCTGAGGTCATCGGTCCCTCGGCTTATACAGAACTTAATCAAACAAACTTACGCCAAGAACGACACAGATAGCCATGCCCGAGGGAGGACTCGAACCTCCGAAGGGGGCAGCCTCGCGAATCATACAAGGCGCCCTAGACCTTGCAGTTACACCGAGAGGAAGCCTACGTCCTCAGTCACTTGCTGGATGATTTCCCATCTCTGTCTTCCTGTGCAGTTTTTATTCTCTTCAGCTCCCTCTAGCACAATGGAGGTTATTCTCTAATGCCTTAACACATGTCTTATCAGCCTGTCCCTTCTTCTCATCAGTGGTTCCCATACATTCCTTTCTTCACCGATTCTGTGGTGAACGCTCTCATTCCCAAACGCACATTCTCAGATCAGGACGGCTGGACGCGGGTTTGAACCGTCGTCCCCCCGAATGTAAGTCCCGTATGCTAAGCACTACGCCACACCGCTTAGTAGAATACATTTACTCTCCAAGCAATAATCTAAATTACATCTAACTGTTGTTCATTTCCTATCACTTTCATGGTTTAAAATATCATCAAAAGTTATGCACTAAAGTTCCTTGGTATTTCTATAGTTTTCCTTCCGCTTTATGTACAGAACATCTTCTGAAGGTATCATTACCCGAGTTCCTCATATTAAGAAAGCTGTTACCGTTACACACATCAACAAATATTTTACATCACCTCGGTTCCGAGAGTTCCGGAACCTGTACAGAAAATTGGAATAGAGATCAACATAAACATCATTTCCGCCCTTTTTATTGCTCATAAAAACCACGTATGTTGTACCACCATACAGCGAGACCTTCAGAGGTGGTGGTCCAGATTGCTGTACACACCGGTACCTCTAATACCCAGTAGCCCGTCCTCTTGAATTGATGCATGCCTGTATTCGTCGTGGCATAATATCCGCAAGTTCATCAAGGCACTGTTGGTCCAGATTATCCCATTCCTCAACGGCAATTCGCCGTAGATCCCTCAGAGTGGTTGACCGGTCACGTCGACCATTAACAGCCCTTTTCAATCCATCCCAGTCATGTTCAATAGGGTTCATGTCTGGAGAACATGCTGACCCCTCTAGGCGGGCGATGTCGTTATCCTGAAGGACGTCATTCACAAGATGTGCACTATGGGGACACGAATTGTCATCCACGAAGACGAATTCCTCGCCAATATGCTGCCGATATGGTTACACTATCGGTCGGAGGATGGCATTCACGTTTCGTACAGCCGTTACGGCGCCTTCCATGACCACCAGCATTATGTCGGCCCCACATAATGCTACCCCAAAACAGCACGGAGCCTCCACGATGCAATCGCTGGACAGTGTGTCTAAGGCGTTCAGCCTGACCGGGTTGCCTCCAAACACGTCTCCGACGATTGTCTGGTTGAAGGCATATGCGACAATCGATGAAGAGAACGTGATGCCTATCCTGAACGGTCCGTTCGGCATGTTGTTGGGCCCATCTGTACCGCGCTGCATGGTGTCGTGGTTGCAAATATAGACCTCGCCATGGACGTCGGGAATGAAGTTGCGCGTCATGCAGCCTATTACGCACAGTTTGAGTCGTAACACAACGTCCTGTGGCTGCACGAAAAGCATTATGCAACATGGTGGCGTTCCTGTCGGGGTTCCTCAGAGCCATATCCGCAGGTAGCGGTCATCCACTGCAGCAGTAGCCGTTGGGCGGCCTGAGCGAGGCATGTCATCAACAGTTCCTGTCTCTCTGTATCTCCATGTCCGAACAACATGGCTTTGTTTCACTCCGAGACGCCTGGACACTTCTCTTGTTGAGAACCCTTCCTGGCACAAGGTAGCAATGCGGACGCTATCGAACCGCGGTATTAACTGTATAGGCATGGGTGAACTACCAGACAACACAAGCCATGTACCTCCTTCCTGGTGGAATGACTGGAACGTATCGGCTGTCGGACCCCCTTCGTCTAATATGGGCTGCTCATGCATGGTTGTTTGCATCTTTGGGCGGGTTTAGTGACATCTCTGAACAGTCAAAGGGACTTTGTCTGTGATACAATATCCACAGTCAACGTCTATCTTCAGGAGTTCTGGGAACCAGGGTGATGCAAAGCTTTTTTGATGTGTATATTTACCATTAGAATAGGATGTTTGCAACTCCTATGATATCACTGACGTTCAAAGTAATATTTAAAATTTATAATATTTAAAACTAAAAAAAATCTGAAAATTGAAAAGCAGTTGTCTGCGCCGTCTATTTCCCATGTATTTATAACGAAAGTTGCGCGTGGCCCGATGCTCCCAGTGTTGTAGAGTCACCTTTGAACACGTGTAGAGATTACATCAACCGTAATGAAAAATAAAGATTCGACTCGGCGATTGTCTCTACCGCGCGTGTCCATGTAGCAGCTCCCCTGAAAAACAAAAAAACCCTCGAAAGAAGCAATCATCGTGGGAGAACAGACGTCAACAGCATACCGCCACGTGGCCATTGTGGTTACGGGGCACACGTGTGCCTCTCACATTGAATTACTCGGCGCGGGGGAAAGTTGTTGACAAGGAAAATATCATTCTTCTACACGAGGTATTCTCCAGAACGACAACGTAATTTTAGTGCATTTCGTTGTGGCTGCAAGCCGCAAACACATGGAAAATATATTTCATCGTTTGGTAATAAAACAGAGCAATTAGCGGTCGCTGTCTGCTACGTACTCGCCCATCCATTCAGCCTCTGCGCACGTCAAGGACAAATAAAGTCTTAGCGACATTGTGATCGCACTGTGAAAGACGTCGTCAACAGCATTCACCCATAAGGATATAATCGGATGAGACATCGTTTCTCAGTCCCCAGGGGCGTCCGTAAAAATAGGGTTCGCCAAAAATGTTTTCCATAACGACGGGTTTCGAGGTTACGTATGTTACATTTTCCTTAATTCCTGCGACACTGAAATAATAATAATGACAATAGGAATAATTATAATAATTATTATTATTTTAAAATTAAATTTATTCTATAATGTCCCTTGTTACATATGGGTAACATCGGGAATTTATCACATTGTGACCACAATAAATTAACATTAACCGTGAATGCATGATTCGCAGTTATGTAATAACGATAAGAATGCACTTGTTTTCTCTACAATGGAAATTTAGTCTGCCAGCTTCTTCGTGTTCTAACAATACTAATAATAGTACCGCGACCCCGCTATGCAACGCTAACAAGGCTGTTAGGCGTTTGATTTTCGACAATAGGCTGCTTCTTCTTTCCTTATGAAAAATGCAGTAAGTTGTCAGTCGTGTATCAGAGTCGTTTCCGTTCACATTACAATGGATAACTGGTTGAAAAATTGGAGTTTGATAGGGAAACAGGATTTTACGAAATGACAATTTTGTGTCAACAGGTCATTTAGCTTCCAGTGATGTGTATCAGTCCGACAAAAGTGCCTTTTACAAAGCAGAATGCATGGAAGATTAAATCTGGCTTCAGACTTTAGTTTATGTGGCAGATATTTTCTCAAAAATTAACCGTTTAAATTTATCTCTTCAAGGATCAAATATAAACGTTTCTTTTTGTAGGTATTGGGGAGCGGGCGTGGTAATTACGACGATAAATAATTACTCGCACTCTCCTCACCTACTGCGAATACTCCTACTCTCACAGCGCATACACAATGCGTGTACCATAGAGCGAATACTACACTGAAGTGATCTGCCAAAGATACAGTTGTTCCTGCTGCGGCAGGGCAGCGAATTTGTTTGGGGGAAAAGCCAGTGGTTCTACGTCCCCACATATTGTGCAAAACCGTATCGAATTATTCACCAAAAATCTTAAATTTGGGAATCGTGTTTCAGTAGGAGTTAGACCGAATGCTTTGATACCCTTCCTAGTGGAAAACCATCTTTCTCTGGACGAAATGTCAAGAACATGGTTATAGAACAATAGAAGTAACTTAAGAAAAACTTTCACAAGGAATATTTCCCTACTGTCTCCAGAAATAACAAATGGATTCGCAACGCCTTAGAAGAGTCAACAATTTTAGAATCCATATTAAGTCTAAATAAAAAAGAGCAGCTACTTCTAATTTCCACTGATTTTCAGTTACAGAAAAGTTATGTATCTTTTTCAGTAATTTGTTGTTGGTTATGTTTAAAGGATTAAAACTATGTGCCGCACCGAGACTCGAACTCGAGACCTTTGCCTTTCGAGGGCAAGTACTGCAGGAGAGCTTCTGTGAAGTTTGGAAGGTAGGAGACGAGGTAACGGCTGAATTAAAGCTGTGAGGATGGCTTGTGAGTTTTGCTTGGGTAGCTCAGATGACACAGCACTTGTTCGCGAAAGGCAAAGGTCCAGAGTTCGGGACTCGGTCCGGCACACAGTTTTAATCTGCCAGGAAGCTTCACATCAGCGCACACTCCGCTGCAGAATGGCAATTTCATTCAAGTTTAAAGGAGTTCCCAGTGTTAGCGAATAAAGCCGTAACGACTTTATTACAATTTTCATCCACACACTTGTGCGAAAAGTCACTTTCTTCATAAGCCTATTTAAAAAATTAATACAGAAACAGATCTTGTACTGAAAGTGATATGAAAATTTATTTAACTTCTGTGGTCCCTAATTTCAAAGCTCTGTGTCATGGAAAGCAGGCAAAACTTTCTCACTAAATTCGAAGGAACAGGTGAATGATTACAATGAAAACTTATATTTATTGTTGCGACTAGGTTTAGACGTTGTGTAACTTTCAAGCCGTAACTAGAGTAGCTTTAAATCGTTAAGGGTTATGTTAGTTTAAGGTCGTTAAACCTTTCGCATGGAATTAAATTATATGCGTGTCTACTGTATGTATATTTAAGAGCCAATGGTTCATCCCATTCACATCATTGTAGAAGGAATTCCCGAGTGGAAAAAGATTCGGAACAGCTGCGTTAAGACGATACGGAAATTATTGATTTCAGCGATCCCTTTATGGCAACTGCAAAAAATGATCTCTCTCGTAGTACGTAACTTTTGCTTTTGTGTAAAGCTTGGTTTCTCTACTAACTAGACTGCACGTACCACTTCAGATCAGAGAGATCTGTTGTGGTTAGTCTGTAAATGGCGGTACAGATTTGGTTCTAGAGAAACATGTAGTGCTCAACACGACTTGTGTAGATTTGATTTTTCATCCCTCGCGCAACCATCTCATACATCTACATCTACATCTACGTGATTACTCTGCTATTCACAATAAACTGCCTGGCATAGGGTACAATGAACCACCTTCAAGCTGTCTCTCTACCGTTCCACTCTCGAACGGCAAGCGGGAAAAATGAGCACTTAAATTTTTTTGTGCGTGCCCTGATTTCTCTTATTTTATCGTGATGATCATTTCTCCCTATGCATGTGGGTCGCAACAGAATGTTTTCGCAATCGGAGGAGAAAACTGGTGATTGAAATTTCATGAGAAAATCCCGTCGCAACGAAAAACACCTTTCTTTTAATGATTGCCACTCCAATTCTCGTATCATGTCTGTGACACTATCTCCCCCATTTCGCGATAATACAAAACGAGCTGCCCTTCTTTGTACTTTTTCGAGGTCATCCGTCAGTCCCATTTGATGCGGATCCCACACCTCACAGCAATACTCCGCAATATGGCGGACAAGCGTGGTGTAAGCAGTCTCTTTAGCAGACCTGTTGCACCTTCTAAGTCATCTGCCAATGAATCGCAGTCTTTGGTTTACTCTACCCACAATATTATCTATGTGATCGTTCTAATTTACGTTATTTGTAATTGTAATCCCTAAGGATTTAGCTGAATCTACAAATGGTTCAAATGGCTCTGAGCACTATGGCACTTAACTTCTGAGGTCGTCAGTCCCCTAGAACTTAGAACTAGTTAAACCTAACTAGCCTAAGGACATCACACACATCCATGCCCGAGGCAGGATTCGAACCTGCGACCGTAGCGATGGCGCGGTTCCAGACTGTAGCGCCTAGAACCGCTCGGCCACCCCGGCCGGCGCTGAATTTACAGTCTTCAGATTTGTGTGACTTATCGCGTAATCGAAATTTAGCTGATTTCTTTTAGTACTCATGTGAATAAATTCACACTTTTCTTTATTCAGGATCAATTGCCACTTTTCGCACCATACAGATATCTTGTCTAAATCATTTTGCAAGTCGTTTTGATCATCTGATGACTTTACAAGACGGTAAATGACAGCATCATCTGCAAACAATCTAAGACAGCTACTCATATTGTCTCCTATGTCGTTAATATAAATCAGGAACAATAGGGGGCCCAAAACACTTCATTGGGGAACGCCGGTTATTCCTTCTGTTTTACTCGATGACTTTCCGTCTATTACTACGAACTGTGATCTTTCTGACAGGAAATCGCGAATCCAGTCGCACAATTGAGGCGATATTCCACAGGCACGCAGTTTGGTTAGAAGACGGTTGTGAGGCACAGTGTCGAAAGCCTTCTGGAAATTTAAAAATGTGGAGTCAATTTGACATCCCCTGTCGACAGCACTTATTACTTCATGAGTATCAACAGCTAGTTGTGTTTCACAAGAACGATATTTTCTGAATCCTTGCTGACTATGTGTCAATAAATCGTTTTCTTCGAGGTACTTCATAATGTTCGAATACAGTGTATGTTCCTAAACCCTACTGCAAATCGACGATAGTGATATAGGCCTGTAATTCAGCGGATTACTCCTACTTCCCTTTTTGGGTATTGGTGTGACTTGAGCAATTTTCCAGTCTTTAGGTGTGACCTTGGAAGGTCATTACGATGTTAAACATAGAAAGCAGTTGTGGAATGTGGTTGCTCTCAAAAACTTCTTTACAGTTTTCTGGGAAGGTGTACTACAGTTACGTCCGATGGCAAGGCTACGCCGTTCCGTATAAATAGAGAACTGAAACACGACATGAGTATTAGCAGTGCAACGACCGATTCACAGAAAGAAAACTGTATTGAATGTCTTAATATGTTCGCTGATAAACCACGAACACGCGCACAGAGCTTCAACCATCGACGTTTAGATAAAACTACGTTGTAGTCTTGTATTCCATGTACAACTTTTTACAACCGATACTTCCCTCTGTTAGCAAATCTATTATTTGTTGATGCCTCGGGATGTGCCGTATTAACCTACCCCTTCCTGTAGTTAAGCTGTGCCTCAAACCTCTTTCCTCATCAACTCAGTTCACTACCTCTTTCTTAGTTACTCGATTTAACCATTCAGTTTTCAATATTCTTCTGTATGACCACATTTCGCAAGCTTCTGTTCTCATATTCCCTTTGCTGTTTATCGTCCATGGTTTTATTTTTCAGTTTACTCAGATACTTCCAGAAAAGATTTCCCAGTTACATATGTGTCTTTTTCAGAAAAGTTTTTGTTGCTATTTCCATTTTGTACTGTATATCCCCTTTGCATCTTATGCTAATGGCCTTTCTGCAGTTCTAAAACCGGTTCCCCTCAGATCACCAAAGTTAAGCACTGTCGGGCTTGGCTAATACTCGGATGGGTGACCTTCCGGTCTACCCAGTTCTATTGGCGAGCGGGGTTCACTCAGCCCCTGTGAGACTAATTGAGGAGCTACTTGATTAAGAAGTAGCGGCTCCGGTCTCGGTCTCGTTGTGCTGACCACATGCCCCTCCAAGCTGCGTGCCGTGAATCCAGTGGGCAGAGGACGATACGGTGGTCGGTCGGTACCGTTCGGTCTGCCGATGCCTGCTCGGACGGTGTCAGCTGTTTGATTAAACCCCTCTACAGCTTTCAAAATCTCATTTCTTAATCTAATTGCCTTAGCGTCCAGGCTTAATTCGACAACATTCCACTACTCTTGTTCTGCTGTTTTGGTGTTCATCTTACAGCCTCGTTTCAAGACACTATCGATCCCGTTCGAAGTCCTTTGTTGCCTATAATAGAGTTACACTGCCTGTGGAAGAACTTATTTGTTGTGTCTTCTCTCAGAATTTTAATTCCGTTTCCAAATTTCTCCTTACTTTTGTTTAGTGCTTCATCTATGTACTGATCCCTTGTCATTTATTGCCTGCCGTTCATTTCATTCGACTTTCATAACTGCAGTATGGAGTGATTCATAGCAAGTTTCCTGTGCCGTGGTTCCTCCCCCACTTTGCCAAGGAAGGAAGGCTTAAACAGCACCTTAATCGATTACAGTGGACTAAATTTATCCTATGTATGTCTGGCGCAGAGAACACTAACCACACCCTCATCGACTGTCCTCTTTGATCATAAGTAACAACTCATTTTCTGATCCTCATGCCTATGTCGACTGCGTGGTCTGTAGCCCGCAAATTGAAAAAGCGGTCTTCACAGAAAGACTGGATAGACATTTGTTGAAATTGTTGCTCAACGCTCAGTTCTTTCGGAAGTAACATTCTGAAGAAAAAAAAGGTGAACACTTAAACTGTAAGCATTTAACAGGCTAAATCACATTAGGTACAAATAGTTTTAATCATGTTATAAGAATTACTTGTTTACAATACTTTCGAGAGTGATAAAGCTCAAATCACGGCAAAATACACCGTTTTTTGTTGCTGGATTTTCTTCTGGAAAGTGTCGGTGACAATCACTGACAATGTCAGAGGGCTTTTGTTCAATGGCGCTGTGGTTGTAATTAGTTATGAACTCATCTATCACCTTCACTCTAAATGGCCCTTTTCGTTTCCATTCTGATAATACAGTATGTAAGCAGTTAGAGCAGCCACATTTAACAAATGCGTAATATGTTTCTTGTAGCAAATCTTGCTCTTCTTTCTTTCCACAAGGAAAGATACCAGTAACTCGTCTTTCAAGTAACCCCCCCCCCCCCCCCCAATGTTCTGGTTGTAGTCAGAAATACTGCGTGGTATCTGGTCACTTGCACTTCTCTCCCTCTTCCTCTTCTTTTCACATCTATTGTTGATGTACATGCTTAGTTGTTATCTTTGTAACTTCCATTTTATCCTTCCATTTCAGAGTCACCTGTTTCCCCTTTTATGCACTGATGATCTGTCCTTTCTGTAATTTCCTATTTTCAATGTGAGGCATTCCTTTCCTACAAGTTCTAGCTGTTCTGCTGCACCAGTATTCCTATCCACAAGTCCTCTGAACAGGTTAGGACTTGAGCAGCACAGTCAGTTCCAAAAGAAACCGTACGCCGTTGACTGAATGAAATGAAAGGCACTATTATAAATACAGGGTTATTACAAATGATTGAAGCGATTTCACAGCTCTACAATAACTTTATTATTTGAGATAGGCACTATTATAAATACAGGGTTATTACAAATGATTGAAGCGATTTCACAGCTCTACAATAACTTTATTATTTGAGATATTTTCACAATGCTTTGCACACACATACAAAAACTCAAAAAGTTTTTTTAGGCATTCACAAATGTTCGATATGTGCCCCTTTACGGCAGACATCAAGCCGATAATCAAGTTCCTCCCACACTCGGCGCAGCGTGTCCCCATCAATGAGTTCGAAAGCATCGTTGATGCGAGCTCGCAGTTCTGGCACGTTTCTTGGTAGAGGTGGTTTAAATACTGAATCTTTCGTATAACCCCACAGAAAGAAATCGCATGGGGTTAAGTTGGTTGGTTGTTTTGGGGAAAGAGACCAGACAGCGTGGTCATCGGTCTCATCGGAGTAGGGAAGGATGGGGAAGGAAGTCGGCCGTGCCCTTTCAGAGGAACCATCCCGGCATTTGCCTGGAGTGATTTAGGGAAATCACGGAAAACCTAAATCAGGATGGCCGGACGCGGGATTGAACCATCGTTCTCCCGAATGCGAGTCCAGTGTCGAACCACTGCGCCACCTCACTCGGTTCATGGGGTTAAGTCGGGAGAGCGTGTAGGCCATGACATGAATTGCTGATCATGATCTCCACCACGACCGATCCATCGGTTTTCCAATCTCCTGTTTAAGAAATGCCGAACATCATGATGGAAGTGCGGTGGAGCACCATCCTGTTGAAAGATGAAGTCGGCGCTGTCGGTCCCCAGTTGTGGCATGAGCCAATTTTCCAGCATGTCCAGATACACGTGTCCTGTAACGTTTTTTTCGCAGAAGAAAAAAAGGGGCCATAAACTTTAAACCGTGAGATTGCACAAAATACGTTAACTTTTGGTGAATTGCGAATTTGCTGCACGAATGGGTGAGGATTCTCTACCGCCCAGATTCGCACATTGTGTCTGTTCACTTCACCATTAAGAAAAAATGTTGCTTCATCACTGAAAACAAGTTTGACACTGAACGCATCCTCTTCCATGAGCTGTTGCAAGCGCGCCGAAAATTCAAAGCGTTTGACTTTGTCATCGGGTGTCAGGGCTTGTAGCAATTGTAAACGGTAAGGCTTCTGCTTTAGACTCTTCTGTAAGATTTTCTAAACCGTCGGCTGTGGTACGTTTAGCTCACTGCTTGCTTTATTCGTCGACTTCCGCGGGCTACGCGTGAAACTTGCCCGCACGCGTTCAACCGTTTCTTCGCTCACTGCGGGCCGACCCGTTGATTTCCCCTTACAGAGGCATCCAGAAGCTTTAAACTGCGCATACCATCGCCGAATGGAGTTATCAGTTGGTGGACATGTGTTGAACTTCGTCCTGAAGTGTCGTTGCACTGTTATGACTGACTGATGTGAGTGCATTTTAAGCACGACATACGCTTTCTCGGCTCCTGTCGCCATTTTGTCTCACTGCGCTCTCGAGCGCTCTGGCGGCAGAAACCTGAAGTGCGGCTTCAGCCGAACAAAACTTTATGAGTTTTTCTACGTATCTGTAGTGTGTCGTGACCATATGTCAATGAATGGAGCTACAGTGAATTTATGAAATCGTTTCAATCATTTGTAATAGCCCTGTATATGTTTGCATTAAAATATGTGTTATTGCTAACTGCACCATTACCTGGTAGTTAACACAATCGCCTCCATTATCGATTATAGCTTGGCACATATTTGGCATGCTTTTCACGAGATTTTCTGCATATTCTCTGGGTAACGATCTCCATATTGCCTTGATTCGACGTGACAGCTGCTTCAAACTATATATATCGTTTCCTTTCAGTTTAATTCTAATATATGACGAAACATTTCCGATCGGATTTGCATGTGGAGACATTGCTGTCCAATCCATGGTGGACACCCGATTGTCCTGTTTCCACGCTGTACAGAGACGGTTGCGGTGTTTGGTATCATTATCCTCTTGAAGCATCCAGTTTGCCTCGTTGGAAAGAAATAGCTTCTTAACTGACTATACAAGGCATTTTTGATAAATATAAATAAGTGACGCTTCAGATATTTTGCACTCATTTTAAACTGCAACCAACAAAACAAAACATTCGACTCTCTCACTGTTTATCTATACACTGTGTAAAATCGCACGGATTACATGTCTGAGACCACTACCAGAGATGTCGCTGCAGACGTAATATTTAAAATTACGGCGTACAATTTCTTGTGGAAATCACTGTAATTGTCCATATACACAACACTAGCTGCATCTAACAAATTTTCACACGTATTTATCGCCACCTTTGTTGGCACAAGGTCACCATCTTTTGTTATTTGACAGCTAAGTTCATTCGGAAGCGTGCTGCTTTCAAAGGTAAGTGCTGCTTTCAAAGGAAAGTACTGCTTCCACGAGAGTCTCCTTTTCCACAGTAACAGTCACTTGTCAACCCTTATGTTATTTCCTGGCTCATAAGCTCTCTGAAATCTTGCTTTCAGATCCTTTATCACAGACATGATTTTATAAACGTTTTTACTACGGTGTACATGTTCGACCTGTCTGTTGTCAGCAAAATGTGGTGAACTTGTGAGGAGATGAAATCTTTCCTCACTGATAACATTAGAGAAGAAGGACGTTTCTAGCACACTCTTTCTGGAAAAAGACATTTTAGTCGATCTTTTAGACACTATCGCATCAGTAAAAATAATCTTAAAGAATTCTCACTTCATCAACATCAGTTGGAAACCAGCATAAAAATTGCGATTTCTTCAGAGAAAATACACTGCTGGCCATTAAAATTGCTACACCAAGAAGAAATGCAGATCATAAACGGGTATTCATTGAACAAATATATTATACTAGAACTAACATGTGATTACATTTTCACGCAATTTGGGTGCACAGATCCCGAGAAATCAGTATCCAGAACAACCACCTCTGGCCGTAATAACGGCCTTGATACGCCTGGGCATTGAGTCAAACAGAGATTGGATGACGCGTACAGGTACAGCTGCCCATGCAGCTTCAACACTACCACAGTTCATCAAGAGTAGTAACTGGTGTATTGTAACGAGCCAGTTTCTCGGCCATCATTGACCAGACGTTTTATGTTGGTGAGAGACCTGGAGAATGTGCTGGCCAGGGCAGCAGTTGAACATTTTCTGTACCCAGAAATGCCCGTACAGGACCTGCAATATGTGGTCGTGTATTATCCTGCTGAAATGTAGGGTATCGCAGGGATCGAATGAGGGGTAGAGCCACGGGTCGAAACACATCTGAAATGTAACGTCCACTGTTCAAAGTGCTGTCAATGCGAACAAGAGGTGACCGAAACGTGTAACCAATGGTACCCCATACCATCACGCCGGGTGATACGCCAGTATGTCGATGACGAATACACGCTTCCAATGTGCGTTCACCGCGATATCGCCAAACACGGATGTGATCATCATGATGCTGTAAACATAACCTGTATTCATCCGAAAAAATGACGTTTTGTCATTCGTGCACCCAGGTTCGTCGTTGAGTACGCCATCGCAGGCGTCTGTGATGCAGCGTCAAGAGTAACCGCAGCCATGGTCTCCGAGCTGATAGTGCATGCCGCTACAAACGTCGTCGAACTGTTCGTGCAGATGGTTGTTTTCATGCAAACGTCCCCATCTGTTGATAAACCGCAATCGCGATAGGCTACAATCTGACCTTTTCTAAAGTCGGAAACGTGATGGTACGCATTTCTCCTCCTTACATGAGGCATCACAACAACGTTTCACCAGGCAACGCCGGTGAAGTGCTCTTTGTGTGGGAGAAATCGGTTGGAAACTTTCCTCATGTCAGCACGTTGTAGGTGTCGCCACCGGCGCCAACCTTGTGTGAATGCTCTGAGAAGCTAATCATTTGCATATCACAGCATCTTCTTCCTGCCGGTTAAATTTCGCGCCTGTAGCACGTCATCTTCGTGGTGTAGCAATTTTAATGGCCAGTAGCTCATCAGTGTGGGATCCGTACCAGATCGGGTTGACGGAGGAGATAGAAAATATCCAAAGAAGAGCGGCGCGTTTCGTCACAGGGTTATTTGGTAACCGTGATAGCGTTACGCAGATGTTTAGCAAACTCAAGCGCCATACTCTGCAAGAGAGGCGTTCTGCATCGCGGTGTAGCTTGCTCGCCAGGTTTCGAGAGGATGCGTTTCTGGATGAGGTATCGAATATATTGCTTCCCCCTACTTATACCTCCCGAGGAGATCACGAAAGTAAAATTAGAGAGATTCGAGCGCGCACGGAGGCTTGCAGACAGTCGTTCTTCCCGCGAACCATACGCGACTGGAACAGAAAAGGGAGGTAATGACAGTGGCACGTAAAGTGCCCTCCGCCACACACCGTTGGGTGGCTTGCTGAGTATAAATGTAGATGTAGATGTAGATGTAGATGTAGTGAATTATTTCTCTTTCCTTGTCTTAAAAGACTTTTCCGATATTTATTTGTTCTTTGACGTCATTTCGTTTCTATTATTTCATCGTCAAAGAACAATTTAAAGTAAGCTAATGGCCCTTCATTACCAGGAGTTCGTCCCACCTGCTTAGCTGAGTGATTACGTGGTTGCCTTCCGGGCCCGTGTTCGATTCCCGGACGAGTTAGAGATTTTCTCGGCTCGTGGACTGCGTGTTGTGTTTTCCTTATCATCACCGACGGCACACGATCATTTCATTTCATTTTACCAGGAATGCGGTGTTTCAGACTGCCTTCAACAATGCTCGATGTAAATGCAGTTGGTGCAGAAATATTTCTCCTAGGCAGGTGAGACTGCATCCGGTATTGTTATTTCGTCATCTGAAGAATCATCTTTAGATAGTAAAAACATGTCTTCCTCATTGTCATCCTCCGACTAAAGTCGCAGAACATCATCAGTCAGCCCAGCCATTGCGTAGGGAAATCGGCTCCCACACAAAGCCATAAACATATTCGAAAAGTGCAGACGGCATATTGACGTTGCACACACTGAGCGAGCATATGCCGTCACCCACGCTTGGTGGATTATAAAATTCTAGTCACGCAGCCAAGGATACGGAGAACGAATTCCCACATATATAAAAATATATATAATAATAACTATTTGCAAACCCAGAAAAGATCCCGATCTGATTTCATCCTATCGTCTCATTCCTCCCATCTCGTTATCTTCAACTGTAGTGAAAACTTTAGAACGAATTTTAAGGCGTCGTATTGAATGGTTGTTAGAGAATAATAGCTTTTTCCTTGAAACACGGTAAGGATTCCGCAACAGAAGATGCGCGATGGACTCTCCGAGCTTAGTAACAATATACATCGAGCGTATACTCTTAAATAAACCCTACTTGACTGCGATGTTTCTGGATGTTTACAGGGGGTGCGACAATTTGGGTATCAGTTTGGTGATGCGCAAACTGCGGTCGATGGGGTTCCCAACCCACTTCATCAACCATCTCAAGAACATACACTGAGGGGACAAAAGTCATGGAATACCACCTAATGTCGTGTCTGAACCCGTTTTGCCAGGTGTAGTGCAGCAATTCGACGTGGCATGGACTAAAAAAATCTTTGGGAGCCCCCCGGCAGAAATATTGAGCCATGATGCCTCTATAGCCGTCCATAACTGCGGAAGTTTTGCCGGTGCAGGACGTTGTACGCGACCTGACCTCTCGATTAAGTCCCATAAATGATCGATGGGATCCATGTGTAAGTAGGCTGTTTAGGTTTTTATATTGGTAACGCCATGTAGGCGAATCTCCCGTTCGGAGTATCCATTTTGTTGTGCCTTACAACCAAAGCGGGTTACCCAACGTGAGGAAGTGGAAGAAGGCGAAGAACAAAGAGGAATGTTCATCTTGCCATACATCGGCGGTGTCTCTTCAAAAATAGGAAGACTATTGAAGAGGCATAAAGTTAAATGTGTTTTTCGTCCGCCGGCAAAACTCAGAGCTCTCTTGGGCTCATCTAAGGACAGCCTTGGCCTAAGAAGACCCGGTGTTTACGAGATTCCTTGTAGCTGCGGCATGTCGTACATCGGACAAACTTGTCGCACTGTAGAAGAGAGATGCACTGAACACCGATGCTACACTCGTCTGGAGCAACCAGAAAAGTCTGCAGTGGCCGAGCATTGTCTCAGTACAGGCCATTCTATGAATTACCTACATACAAAAATTCTCGCATCGACGAGTTCGTACTGGGACAGTGTTATTAAGGAAGCAGTGGAAATACGTAGCTCGACGAATCTTGTAAACAGAGACACGGGCTTTCAGCTTAGTTCAGCATGGGATCCAGCACTGGCCATATTGAAGTCGCTTCGAGCAGAGAGGAATACTTTTGGTCATAAGACGGACGACGATTCGCCAGCAACATAAATATTCTGTTGACAACGGGAGGATAATCAAAGCGCCTACGTGGACGCGCAGTACTGCTTGCGGCTTCCGACAGAGGTCGCTGGGGCTGCCGATGGCAGCGCAGAGCAGCGGCGGCAGCCTCCGCGCGTGCGCCGAAGTATTTGGTTCTTCATCCTGTAGGTGGCGTTACTGTCCTTCCAGCTATCAGTTGATATCGTCGCTATTGGCCATCGAATTTGGCGCCTCCACGCATGCGCACTTCCTGCCTAAAACTGGCATAAATAGGGAGCCCTGGTCCTGCCCTAGCAGTGTGTTCGTCGCACTTGAAGATGTCGGCCAGTTGCGCTGACGAAATATTGTGAGCCGGCCGAAGTGGCCGTGCGGTTAAAGGCGCTGCAGTCTGGAACCGCAAGACCGCTACGGTCGCAGGTTCGAATCCTGCCTCGGGCATGGATGTTTGTGATGTCCTTAGGTTAGTTAGGTTTAACTAGTTCTAAGTCCTAGGGGACTAATGACCTCAGCAGTTGAGTCCCATAGTGCTCAGAGCCATTGGAACCATTTTTTGAAATATTGTGGAGTTTTCACTATGACATCCGACGTCTCGCCCGAGAACCATATATACATCTAGAATGTTCTTCAAACCAATCGCAAACAACTTTGGCCCCGTGCATGGTGCATCGTTGTTTGGGAACATAAAATCCATGAATGGCTGCAGATGGTCTCCAAGTGGACGAACGTAACTATATCCACTGAATCATCGGTTCAGTTTGACCAGAGGACCGTCCATTCCGTGTAAACACAATCTACACCGTTATGGAACCACCATAAGCTATAAGTTTGCACAGTGGCTTGTTGACAACCTGGACCCATGGATCAGCTCTCGCCAACTGAAATCGAAACTCATCTGACCAGACCACGGCTTTCCAGTCGTCTAGGAGCGGCGCTACAGGCGATGTCGTGCTGTTAGCAGAGGCATTCGCGTCGGTCGTCAGCTGTCATAGCAGATTGTCGCCAAATTTCGCCGCACTAACCGAACGGATGCGTTCGTCATACGTCCCACATTGATTTGTGAGGCTATTTCACGCAGTGTTACTTGTCTGTTAGCACTGACATCCCTATGAAAATGCAACTGTCCTCGGTCGTTAAGTGAAGGCCGTCGGCCACTGCATTTTCCGTGATGAGAAGGAAGACTTGAAATCTGGTAATCTCGGGGGACTCTTGAGGTTGTGGATCGCGGAATATTGAATTCCCAAACGATTTCCAAGTGGGATATCCCATGCGTCTAGTTTCAACTAGCATAACCGTTCAAAGTCTGTTAATTGCTGTCGTGCGGCCATAATCACGTCTGAATCCTTTCTGCATCAATCATCAGAGTACAAATGACAGCTCCGCCAATGCACTGCCCTTTTGTACCTTGTGTAGGCGATATTACCGCCATCTGTATGTGTGCATATCGATACCCCATTACTTTTGTCACCTCGGTGTACTACACCGTCGCGTTATTTACGTACGACGACGCGATAAATCACTTTATGGGCCACGAACGCCCCTATAGAAATCGAAACGGACCTTGAACTAAGATCCTGCAGCGCACAGATGATATTGCTATCTACAGGGTGTTTCAAAAATGACCGGTATATTTGAAACGGCAATAAAAACTAAACGAGCAGCGATAGAAATACACCGTTTGTTGCAATATGCTTGGGACAACAGTACATTTTCAGGCAGACAAACTTTCGAAATTACAGTAGTTACAATTGTCAACAACAGATGGCGCTGCGGCCTGGGAACCTCTATAGTACGATATTTTCCACATATCCACCATGCGTAGCAATAATATGGCGTAGTCTCTGAATGAAATTACCCGAAACCTTTGACAACGTGTCTGGCGGAATGGCTTCACATGCAGATGAGATGTACTGCTTCAGCTGTTCAATTATTTCTGGATTCTGGCGGTACACCTGGTCTTTCAAGTGTCCCCACAGAAAGAAGTCACAGGGGTTCATGTCTGGCGAATAGGGAGGCCAATACACGCCGCCTCCTGTATGTTTCGGATAGCCCAAAGCAATCACACGATCATCGAAATATTCATTCAGGAAATTAAAGACGTCGGCCTTGCGATGTGGCCGGGCACCATCTTGCATAAACCACGAGGTGTTCGCAGTGTCGTCTAAGGCAGTTTGTACCGCCACAAATTCACGAAGAATGTCCAGATAGCGTGATGCAGTAATCGTTTCGGATCTGAAAAATGGGCCAATGATTCCTTTGGAAGAAATGGCGGCCCAGACCAGTACTTTTTGAGGATGCAGGGACGATGGGACTGCAACATGGGGCTTTTCGGTTCCCCATATGCGCCAGTTCTATTTATTGACGAAGCCGTCCAGGTAAAAATAAGCTTCGTCAGTAAACCAAATGCTGCCCACATGCATATCGCCGTCATCAATCCTGTGCACTATATCGTTAGCGAATGTCTCTCGTGCAGCAATGGTAGCAGCGCTGAGGGGTTGCCGCGTTTGAATTTTGTATGGATAGAGGTGTAAACTCTGGCGCATGAGACGATACGTGGACGTTGGCGTCATTTGGACCGCAGCTGCAACACGGCGAACGGAAACCCGAGGCCGCTGTTGGATCACCTGCTGCACTAGCTGCGCGTTGCCCTCTGTGGTTGCCGTATGCGGTCGCCCTACCTTTCCAGCACGTTCATCCGTCACGTTCCCAGTCCGTTGAAATTTTTCAAACAGATCCTTTATTGTATCGCTTTTCGGTCCTTTGGTTACATTAAACCTCCGTTGAAAACTTCGTCTTGTTGCAACAACACTGTGTTCTAGGCGGTGGAATTCCAACACCAGAAGAATCCTCTGTTCTAAGGAATAAACCATGTTGTCTACAGCACACTTGCACGTTGTGAACAGCACACGCTTACAGCAGAAAGACGACGTACAGAATGGCGCACCCACAGACTGCGTTGTCTTCTATATCTTTCACATCACTTGCAGCGCCATCTGTTGTTGAAAATTGTAACTACTGTAATTTCGAAAGTTTGTCCGCCTGAAAATGTACTGTTGTCCCAAGCGTATTGCAACAAACGGTGTATTTCTATCGCTGCTCGTTTAGTTTTTATTGCCGTTTCAAATATACCGGTCTTTTTGAAACACCCTGTACACATCATCGACAAGTTTCAGGACGACATTATTTCATCTGGAGTTGGCGGCCGAAATAATCTCAGAATGGTGATACCAAACTGGAGTTAGCTTCTCAGACGTGAAATCATCGACATCATGGAATCATACAATGCTTTCATTTAATCTAGTACCGTATACCCTTTCTTTTCAACCAGGTGGCTATTCTGTACGTAGACAGCATAATGACAAAGCCAAAAATCTGAAATATGAGACAGAAAAATTGGGCAAGCATTCAACATACCAAGTGCAGTGGCTCGTCCATAGTGGAGGCAGGCGTCTTGTATTGCTCTCACTATGCCGCGGCCTCATTCGTGTGCTACTTGACACAATAACGTAGATTAAATGTCTAGGTGTAATGTTGCAAACTGATATGAAATTGATCGAGCAGGTGAAAAAATGGCTCTGAGCACTATGGGACTCAACTGCTGTGGTCATAATTCCCCTAGAACTTAGAACTACTTAAACCTAACTAACCTAAGGACATCACACACATCCATGCCCGAGGCAGGATTCGAACCTGCGACCGTAGCGGTCGTGCGGTTCCAGACTGTAGCGCCTTTAACCGCTCGGCCACTCCGGCCGGCTGATCGAGCAGGTGAGGTCGGTGGTATGGAAGGGGAATGGTCGAAGGAGATTTTTAAGAAAGTTTACCTCATGTATAAAGAAGACTGCGTACAATACGCTAGTGCGGCTGAGCCATGCTGCGGCTCGCGTTGGTGCTGTTTGTAGGTTTCCGCCCTCTGTTGGAGGCCAGACGGTATCGTTTAGTTGGCATGGTTGCGGTTGTTTGTCTTCCTCTCGTGTTGACTAGTGCCACTCGGTTTCGTAAGCGTTGCATCTCCGCTAGTGGCAGCAGCGGCGGTATCGGTAAGTAGTAACTGTTGCCCTACCTTTGGAGCAATGTCGTTGTTTTGCCGAATCGTGTGAGTGGCGAGTTCAGTTGGGGACTGAGGAGAAGCCAGGTCCGGGCAGTGCCAGAACACGCCGGGACTGCTGGCGGCACGCATGGACTGCCGGGTGGAAGGGATGTGGTCACGAGGGTGCACTACCCCGTCTTAAACCGGATCCAGCAAGCTTTAAGATGAGTGCATTTCAATCCAAGTAGAGAAACCTCCACCATTGTGATATCCTGCGATTCTCCAGTGACTGGGTTCGTGTGGCTGCTCGTAGTGTCGCTGAGGCGAAGAGCAGTGAGTGCTTTGGGAAGGCGGATCTGATTAGCTTTCCTCGACTTACTATTTACTGCGTTCAAATACTTGCAATTTGTTAAGTTCGGCCAGCGGTAATTTTTCTTGTCTGGTGGCCGCTAACGCTGCAGTTACCTGCCCTGGGGGTAAGTGTATGTAACGCAAGTGTACATTTCCTCGCCTTGCCGCTGCTGTCGGGTAAGGCGTGTAGTTTTGACAGCTTTCTTGATTGTAGGCCGGTTGGTGATTCCTCTACTCTGGTGGTAATGATTCGTTTTTCGTTCCGGGGGCTCTAAACACAGTATTCTGGACGCAGTGCAGACCACCGGTTCCAGCTTTGACGTATTGTTCCGTCGTTGCATTTGGTTTATCGGACATCAGGTAGATTCAGCAAGATTATCATTAGTCATTCGTTAGACTGCCACTAGTCTGAGTTACCACCTTGTGAATACAACTCTTGGCTGCCTATGTCATCGCTCGTGAAAGTGTTTGTTGCCAGACCTTCTCAGAGGTCAACTCCTGGAGCACCGTCTGGATCAGTTGCTTGTTTTATTAATTAAATTTTGCTATCGTATTTGTTGTTTTACAGCAGGTTTCAATTTTTTCATATTATTGCCGTTCCTGGCGTGTAAGGCCTTCAGCGATGATTGTGGTCATTTGCCTTAAAATTTTTAATTTGGTATTTGTATTTTAGCAGTAAGGCTTTAGAACTTTATTTACTGCCATTCCTGGCGTCTGATGCCGTCTGCCGTGTTTGTGGCGGCTTGCCTTTAATATTTCAATACCTCTAATTTGTAAGTTGCAGCGAGTTTTAAACAATTCCTAATTTATTGCTATTCCTGGCGTGTAAGGCCTTCTGCCCGTATCACAGTGGCTTGCTTTTAAAACATTATCTGTTGCTTCTGTATTTAATGGTGATTTGCTAAGTTGTAACTCAGTGAAAACACTATTGTTTACACTATTGTTTATTCCTTCATTAATAACGTGTGGTATTTTTTTAATTGTTGAGTCTGGAATTACTGGTTTAAAATAAATTGTGTGTAACTGTAAAGGGCAACCAATAGTAACTGATAACAGCCCCGTCTACAATCGTAGCCGGATCCTGCCTTCCCTTGACTACCACAGGTTTCAGCGACCCATTCTTGATCCCCGCTAGGTCGGGCGGAAGGAAGACATCGACTTCAGGGTTGTGCTGCTAGGTTTGCTGTCGGTAGTTTCTGTCAACAAGAATTACGGAAACGCATCGTAATCTGTAATGTGAATCCCTGGAGGACGTTCTTTTCGCGAAACAGTGTTGAGAAAATTTTGAGAACCGGGATTTGAAGCTGACTGCAGTACTCTTTACAGGGGCTGAACAAAAATATGAAAAAAAAAAACAAGAGAGATCCTTACTTATACACATATGCAGGTGCTAGCCAAACCATCAGGTTACTCTGTTGCATTTGCCCACGAACGGCACTTACGCTATGTCCTCAATATGTTGCTATTGTCAGTCGTCGTGAGAACGGTCTTCTGTGTAGTTGTTAGAGCTAAGTGAACTCGAATGTGACCAGATTATTGGCCCTCTTATGGTGGGTGTTCCCGTAACAAAGGAAGCTGTAGTGTTTGGTGCTTCAAGAGGCACCGAATTGAAGATTTATACCGCTTAGAGGGAAAGCAGAAAAACATCATTCGCTAACTAACAACTCGGATGGAACGAAATTTTCACACTGCAGCGGAGTGTGCTCTGATATTAAACTTCCTGGCCGATTAAAACTGTGTGCCCGACCGAGACTCGATCTCGGGAACCTTGTCTTTCGAGGGGAAATGCTCTACCAACTGAGCTGTCCAAGCACGACTCACGACCCGCCATCACTGCTTCAATTCCGCCGGTACCTCGTCTCCTAACTTCCAAACTTCACACAAGCTCTCCTGCGAAACTTGCAGAACTAGCACTTCCTGGAAGAAAGGATATTGTGGAGACATGACATTGCTGCAGCCTGGGGGATGTTTCCGGAAGGAAATTTTCACTCCGCAGCGGTGTGTGCGCTGACATGAAACTTCTTGGCAGATTAAAATTGTGTGCTGAACCGAGACTCGACCTCAGCACCTTTGCCTTCCGCGGGCAAGTGCTCTACCGACTTAGCTATCCAAGCACAACTCATGACCCACCTTATAGCTTCAATTCCGCCAGTATGTCGTCTCCTACCTTTCAGACTTCATAGAGGTTCTCCTGCAGACCTTGCAGAAGGAGGTACTGAAGGGACTGGAGCTGCGAGGGCGCGTTGTGAGCCGTGCTAGGGTAGCCCAGTTGGTACAGCTTGGGTAGTTCAGTGGTAGAGCAAAGGCTCCGACGTCTCGGTCCGGCACACAGTTTTAATCTGCTAGGAAGTTTCATGTCAGCGCACACTCCGCTACAGAGTGAAAATTTCATTCTGGAAACATCTCCCAGGCTGTGGGTAAGCCATGTCTCGTACCTTCCTCCTTTCTTCCAGAAATGCTAGTTCTGCAAGGTCTGAAGAAGAGCTTCTATGAAGTTTGGAAGGTAGGAGACGGGGTACTGGAGGAATTGAAGCTGTGAGGGCGGGTCGTGAGTCGTGCTTGGGTAGCTCAGTTGGTAGAGCACTTTCCCGCGAAAGGCGAAGGTCCCGAGTTCGAGTCTCTTCCAGGAAGTTTCAACTCTGTCGGAATTTTTAGCAAACAGAACACAGCATGTTGTTCTCAATGAAGAGACGTCTACAGATGTTACAGTAACCTCTGGCGTGCCACAGGGGAGTGCTATGGGCCCATTGCTTTTCACAATATATATAAATGACATAGGAGATAGTGTCGGAAGTTCCATGCGGCTTTTCGCGGATGATGCTGTAGTATACAGAGAAGTTGCAGCATTAGATAATTTCGGCAAAATGCAGGAAGATCTGCGGCGGATAGGCACTTGGTTCAGGGAGTGGCAACTGACCCTTAACATTGACAAATGTAATGTATTGCGAATACACAGAAAGAAGGATCCTTTATTGTATGATTATATGATAGCGGAACAAACACTGGTAGCAGTTACTTCTGTAAAATATCTGGGAGTACGCGTACGGAACGATTTGAAGTGGAATGATCAAATAAAATTAATTGATGGTAAGGCGGGTGCCAGGTCCTTAGAAAATGTAGTCCATCAACAATGGAGGTGGCTTACAAAACACTCGTTCGACCTATACTTGAGTATTGCTCATCAGTGTGGGATCCGTACCAGGTCGGGTTGACAGAGGAGATAGAGAAGATCCAGAGAAGAGCGGCGCGTTTCGTCACAGGGTTATTTGGTAAGCGTGATAGCGTTACGGAGATGTTTAGCAAACTCAAGTGGCAGACTCTGCAAGAGAGGCGCTCTGCATCGCGGTGTAGCTTGCTCGCCAGGTTTCGAGAGGGTGCGTTTCTGGATGAGGTATCGGATATATTGCTTCCCCCTACTTATACCTCCCGAGGAGATCACGAATGTAAAATTAGAGAGATTCTAGCGCGCGCGGAGGCTTTCCGGCAGTCGTTCTTCACGCGAACCATACGCGACTGGAACAGGAAATGGAGGTAACGACAGTGGCACATAAAGTGCCCTCCACCACACACCGTTGGGTGGCTTGCAGAGTATAAATGTAGATGTAGATGTAGCAATATGTATTGAGTGATCGTGACAGACGGTCACTGAAGCGGATTCTGGCGAAAAATAAGATGACGACAGTTGAAAAAGCCACGGCAGAACTGAATGTCGCACTTGTGGACTCTGTCAGCATCAAAACAGCACACAGAGTGCTCCATACCCAGGGAATCGCAGGGTGAGCTAGAATTCCACAACCACCCGTAATGTAGCGTCGAAGGCATAAAACCTGGATATGGAGCAATGGAAGAAAGTCGTTTGGTAAGATGGGTCTTGTTCCACACTGTTTCCAACTTCTGGCCGAGTTTATGTCCCAAGAATGAAACATGGCGGTGGTTGGGTGATGATTTGGGCAGCCATATCGTGGTATTCCATGGGCGCCATGGTCGCATTACCGCCAAGGGTTATGTGACCATTGAGACTGATCAGGCCCATCGCCTTGTACAATGTTTGTTCTCCAATGGCGAGATGCTATGTTCCAAGACGGAACGGTGTCTGTGCACACATATCACATCGCAGATGACGCGTTTTGTTAACAGTGAGGTCAACTGTCTCATTTCCGCTGTCTACCACAGTCACCAGGCGTCAATATTATTGAGCCTTTCTAGTCTACTTTGGAGAGAAGGGTGCGTGATCGCTATCCACTTCCATCGTCGTTACTGAACTTGCAAATATTTTGCAAGGAGGAACGGAATAAGATTCCCGTGAAAAATATGCGGGACCTATAGCTATGCATTCCCAGACGACTGGAAGTTGCTCTTAATGCCAAATCGTTCCCCACACTGTATTAGGCAAGGTAATTTTTTCTTTTTCCTTTTTTTTAAAAAAAATTGTCTATATGTAGCAACTGTGAACGTGACTGTATTCAATGCTCAGGAACTCTGAATGAAAACGCCTTCATTCAAGAATTCTTTCGTGTTTTACCAAATTACATGGTGCATTTCGGACCCTGCGGGTCCATCTTCAGGTAAAAATCGTCTAATACATAATGAACACTCGCTGTTGAGTCAGATGAAATACGTTTTCCGATTATGAATAAATTAGATGTTAGGTTTTGTATTTCGTGGATCTAATACGGAAGACATGCAAGAAACGCAGGGAAAAAACAGCGAAAAACATGAATGAACCAGCGTACCCTCGCCTCAGAGCGTTAAAAATGTTCTTCGCTGTTTGTTCGGTAAGTTTTTCACTGTTTTTTTTCTACTGTTTTTCGCGGATTTTCCGCACACTATTCACAAAATACATCTAACTTTCTCCTAATAGGAAAACACATTTCACCTCACCCTGGAACAACAACGTCGTTGTACTATTGTACATATAAATAAATTTTTTTTTTCCATCTGATTTTTCGATAAACTAGTGTGATTGATGTTCTGATTTCATTTTTTTTTTTTTGTTTCATGTCGTTGTGTTAAGAAAACTGTAAATAAGTTTCAATGTGAATATTAATGTTTATGTCAAATGTCGAGTAATATTGTGATAGAGTTGAAATGTAACAAATGTTGAAATTGTTGTAAGATGTTTAAAATCGTAACTGTGCGTCTGGTCCATACGTAGGCAATGTGATAGAATATGTAGAATGCAAAACCTCGGGTGAATACCCTGTCTGTAAGGGAGCGGTAAAAGGTGGATGGCAGGCGAGCGCGGGAAAATGCACGCGGGCGTTGTACGGCACAACGGGCTCAGCAGTAGTAGTTGGAGTTTGGCATTGGTCTGAGCAACACCTTCTGGAGCGAGGAGGCTCTCCTGGAAGACGTAGTTTCATTGAGCCTTGGGTATGCCGTTCCAACGCCCACACAGCATGGCAAAACTCCATAGGCACTAAATGGAAAAGTATTGCGACGCTAAGAAGAATTAAAGTGCCGATACGTCAACAGCCATAGCTGTGGTTGTATATGTGCTCTGTGCCTCGCCATCTCGCCGCCCGCCGACCGCCGCATCGATACAAGCAGGTTGAATCTTTTAGTACTGTATTCGTATGGACCATAGAATGAACTGTTTAATAATAACCTAAATTTTACCAGAACTTTCCCCTCATTTAATTATCCTCACAACTAACCTTTCCAAATGTTGTGCAACCCGAGTGTCCCGAAATGAAAAATTGAATTTTGTGTTAATAATAATTACTTGCAAACCTAACTATGTAAGAATGGTGTTTAAAGAACTGTTTTGTTAATGAACCAGTAAATGAGTAACGAAGGTCTAACGAAGTAACTTTAATATTGATATAGTAATGAAGTTTAATTATTTCGAGACAGATATAAAGGTATTTAAATAAGCAGGAAATAAGATAAAAAGAGTAGTAACTCACATACTGAAAATCTTGAACGCATGATAATTTCAGTAATCAATTTTTTTAATATAGTGATCATAACAGTTTCAGGGTCCCCCCCCCTTTTTTTTTATTCATTTGAATTCTGAAGTGTTCCACATTGGTTTGACCAGCAAAAGTTAAAGTCAATATATAAGTCAAAATTTATCAGTGTTTTATCTTTATCAAAATTGACATTTTGTGTGTGTCACGAAATTGCTATAGCTAGGGTAACCTATGCCCGATTTTAATCAGATTAATAGACAGTATGAAGTTTTGTAGTATACATTATAGTGTAGTGTTATGTATTCACGGTTTTTCATATCAGTACTGAACGTGAAACTATCAGTTCATTAGATTTTCTGGTTCTAAAATTCTGCTATATTATGCAGTGTTACTACTTGTTGTTTTGCATGAATATCAACCAACTTGTACAGGTAAGAAACTCAGTTAATGCCTAATTAGGCTGGCGACCGTATTATTATTAAATTGGTAGCATCTTCAGTGTTGCTTTTGGTACATACTGACGTGTAATTGCATTTTGAACTTACTTGACGGATCATTGTTATTACAGAGTGGGTGTAAGTCTTCACCATTCAGGTACACGCGGTCAATATCTATACGAAAATCCTGTCTCGTAAGGTGAATCCCACTCACTTACCATAGTACAGGCTTTAATGAGTATTATGTGCCCTACACGCACGTTACAACCCAAGAGCGAATGTAAATAATGTACCAGACGATTTGTACCCGGAGACAGACCCATAGGGTCCGAAATGCATCGTATAGTTTAATAAAACACGAAAAAAATTGTGACTGAATGCATTTTTATTCAAACTTCCCTGTAATGTGTTGCATTTTTGGTGTTTTCCTATTTTTGTCTACCCCCTGTACATTTCACGTACACGAGATGACAGAAATGGGGGCTCGTCTTTTCTCCCTCATTCCATTTGCGAGTGTAACGAAAATGACTGGTAGTGTTACAAGGTACCCTCCGCCAGGCACCGTGTGGTGGCTTGCAAATTGTGTACACTGCTGGCCATTAAAATTGCTACACCAAGAAGAAATTCAGATGGTAAACGGGTATTCATTGGACACATATATTATACTAGAACTGACATGTCATTACATTTTCACGCAATGTGGGTGCATAGATCCTGAGAAATCAGTACCCAGAACAACCGCCTATGGCCGTAAGTAATAACGGCCTTGATACGCCTCGGCATTGAGTCAAACAGAGCTTGGATGGCGTGTACAGGTACAGCTGCCCATGCAAATTCAACTATATACCACAGTTCATCAAGAGTAGTGAATGGCGTATTGTGATGAGCCAGTTGCTCGGCCACCATTGACCAGACGTTTTCAATTGGCGAGAGATCTGGAGAATGTGCTGGTCAGGGCAGCAGTCGAACATTTTCTGTATCCAGAAAGGCCCGTACAGTACCTGCAACATGCGGTCGTGCATTATACTGCTGAAATGTGGGGTTTCGCAGGGATCGAATGAAGGGTAGAGCTACGGGTCGTAACACATCTGAAATGTAACGTCCACTGTTCAAAGTGCCGTCAATGCGAACAAGAGGTGACCGAGACGTGTAACCAATGGCACCCCATACCATCACGCCGGATGATACCCCAGTATGGCGATGACGAATACACGTTTCCAATGTGCGTTCACAGCGATGTCGCCAAACACGGATGCGACCATCATGATGCTGTAAACAGAATTCATCCGAAAAAAATGCCTTTTTGCCATTCGTGCACCCAGGTTCGTCGTTGAGTACACCATAGTAGGCGCTCCTGTCTGTGATGCAGCGTCAAGGGTAACCGCAGTCATGGTCTGCGAGCTGATAGTCCACGCTGCTGCAAACGTCGTCGAACTGTTCGTGCAGATGGTTGTTGTCTTGCAAACTTCCTCATCTGTTGACTCATGGATCGAGACGTGGCTGCACGATCCGTTAGAGCCATGCGGGTAAGATGCCTGTCATGTCGACTGCTAGTGATACGAGGCCGTTGGGATCCAGCACGGCGTTCCGTATTACCCTCCTGAACCCACCGATTCCTTATTCTGCTAACAGTCATTGGATCCCGACCAGCGCGAGCAGCAGTGTCGCGATACGATAAACCGCAATCTGATAGGCTACAATCCGACCTTTATCAAAGCAGGAAACGTGATGGTACGCGTTTCTCCTCCTTACACGAGGCATCACAACAACGTTTCACCAGGCAACGCCGGTCAACTGCTGTTTGTGTATGAGAAATCGGTTGTAAACTTTGCTCATGTCAGCACGTTTAGGTGTCGCCACCGGCGCCAACCTTGTGTGAATACTCTGAAAAGCTATTCGTTTAGATATCACAGCATCTTCTTCCTGTCGGTTATATTTCACTTCTGTAGCACGTCATCTTCGTGGTGTAGCAATTTTAATGGCCAGTAGTGTAGCTTTCGGCAGCTTTCGGACGATCCGTGCACTGTAGCTGCCGGCCCGGCGACTTAACTGCCACCCACGCCGCCGTTCTGGGATACGCGCGGTTTGCTCAGCCAGCCGAGGTGGCGGGCTTCCTGGAAGCCGTGCCGCCGGTCTCAGCAATCTCGCGGCGACTTAACTGAGCAGTGTGCGCTGTTTGGCCGCCGGCTTAGCCGCGGATGGAGGGCCGGGTGTGGCCGAGACAGCTGCTCCGGCCCGCTGGGAAGTACGCTGCACTTGCCGCCGGCGGGAACACTGTGCGGCCGTCGTTGAGGCTCGCTCCCCAGATGTCTGCTCATCTCTAGGAGTGATACGCACGATCCCAGTAACTGCTGGAACACCTACATAGATTGGTTCACTGGCGTCAGAGTGCAACAGAAATTTTACAAAATCTTGACCGACACTCCAGAACAGTGCTTCCCATCCTGGGAGTAATTACCAAATGGTTCAAATGGCTCTGAGCACTATGGGACTTAACATCTATGGTCATCAGTCCCCTAGAACTTAGAACTACTTAAACCTAACTAACCTAAGGACAGCACATAACACCCAGTCATCATGAGGGGAGTAATTACCCCCGAGTGGGGGTGGACGCGGTGCGGGGGCGGGAGGGGTGGGGGAGAGTGTGTCGGCGCGGTTCTTTCCGTCCCTTTACGACGGACCTGCACCTACCTGTGAACATTGTTTCAGCAGATCATCAGTAGGGAAGCCGAGCGAAACCTACTGTACTTCGACGTGAACCAGGCTGCAATTAAAGCAACTAATCTACTTTTCGGGAGAAAGTTTTCACACGAAATGAAGTTTGGAAATTTTGTCCTTAATTAATATATCCTGAAACTAAGGTGAACAAGTATCACTGCCAAGCCGTTGCTAGTCTTAACACTGTGACTCACAATCCCTTTCACTCACGTTAGCAAGTTTATGGTGTTGCATTTCCCGAAAACGTAATAGCTACAAAAATACGGATTGTTTTTTGATTGAGAATGCTCGCCAAATATTAAGTCTGTCGGTACCTAGTGCAGTCACAGTTTTTAGCCACCGAACTGCTCAATACGCCACGCGGAATATATGTCTTTTCTCGTCACAAAATTCACTTAAAAATTCCGAAATTTCTACACACCCATCGGAATAATTATGCCGTCACTTTACAACACTTTTGATGTATGAAACACTGCTAGATCCGGCAACTTATCATTTCCATCGGAATTACTACTACACACGTACGAACTGTTCCATGGATAGGCTCCGACTCCTCTCTACAATACACTAAGTCTTCTCTACCACCAGAGAAAGGCGCGCGAAAAATATTGCTTTACCATTGGTCAATTTACTCAACAGCCAATAGCAAAACAACATTCTCCTGTGTCAGTCCGCGCTTTTCATCAATAACCAATCGCAAAATAGTAAACCTAACGACTGCACTTTTCACCGACGTAATTATCTAAAATTCTTAAGTTTTGTTTATGGATAAAGTTATTAACTATTGTTATTTATACCTGAATTAACTTTCCCTTTACCATAAACTTACGTTACAAATCTATTCTACAAAAATCCCCTTTGTCCACATCCATACTTCTTCGAAATGTTCCCACACTAAATCACACTACATAACTCGTTAAACAATTATCTTCATATTAACCTTAAACCACACTCACGCACCATTCATACTGCTAAAACACATTTATAACATTTTACATACACAAAAAGACATAATAACACTTTATGAAAATACTAGAACAGTTTATGAAAAACATTCTATTACGTTAGTACTCTAGTGTCCACAGTCGAAACTAAATCACAGTCCCCTATCCAATACTGTCCTCTATCGGCTGATACATAAACTACGTGCGCATCCAGTCTCGCGTCATCATCTGTCACTATCCAGCTCTGAGACACATCTCCCACTTAACCGACTCCAAGGCAGGATCGGTATACGGCACTACACCTCAAGAGTAATGAAATTTTCTGTGAGATAAAAACCAAACGATTCGACTTTTTTCAGTCACGACACTAAATTATTGTCAAAAGATCGTTACTATTATCACAGTTTTATAAGACTCTAATACTGATTCTGTAAGTTGTCAATTATTACTTTTTCTCAATTAGCAGTATCAATGCGGTGGAGGTTACAACTCCCTCACATAGTCCACCTAGTAGACGCGTATGTTGTGCTTCGTCCAGTACATCGCTCATGATAAGAGTGATATGTATATGGAACAAATGCTAAATATCTCAACAAAATGTCTCTTCCAAGTTGTAGATAGTAACTGCAGTAGTCCAGAAATTCCTTCATTGCTCGTTTCGAAACAGATAAATGAATTAACTGACACAGTAGCAAGTCGCAACTACATAAGGGCTACTATAGAGGTGTACACAGTATTATTATTACTATTTTATTATTATTATTATTAGAATGGTTAGACACAAAGCAATAAGAGCCTGAAGTCGTCCAAATTCTGCCACTTCAGAAGTAAGGAGTTCAGCAATCAAGTTACTTACAAACAGTAAGTATAGTGTACACATCTGAACTTGTTTGGTTTTAAATGGGGTCGCAGTGTGCAAGTCAAACAAGTGTCGCACTGGAGAGGGGTCACGCAGGGGAAGTATGTTCGGTAACGAAAGCCTACCCTCACTGTGTATAGTTAGCTTTATTATCTAAGAAGGAGTTGTGGACAGCACTTGTGACGCACTTCGAATTGCTTCATCATTCATTCTAAAACACACACACACAAACACACTTCCACTAAATGATCATTCATCTTTTATCATTTTAAAAATAAAAATGTTCCAAGAAACGTCTTTCAGTTAGCGCTAAATTTGGGGAAGGCGTGATTGTAGGTTATGAGGGGAGAGGGGGGGGGGGGGGGGAGAGGGGTACTAGCCAATGTCTGATTGCGCTCAGGAGTAATGGTCTAAGGAAGATTGGGAACCACTGCTCTAGAAGAAGGACGCCGTACATCTCGCTCCTCTAAAGACACTGTCCATTCACTTCATCTGCTCGTCAAAGTCCTTTGCTGTGTCTAACAGAATTACAAAGTCATCGGTAAACCTTAAAGTGTTTATTTCTTCTTCTTAGACTTCAACTCCTGCTCCAGATTTTTCTTTGATTTCCTTCACTGCTTGCTTAATTTACAAGTTAAAAACATCAGGATAGGCTACAAACTAGTCTCACTCCCTTCTCATCCACTGATCTTCTTTCATGCCCCTCGACTCGTATTACTGCGTCTGGTTTTTGTAAACGTTGTAAATAGCCTTTCCCTACCCGTATTTTACTCCTGCTACCTTCAGAATTTCGGAGTATTAAAGTCAATATGGTCAAAAGCTACGAATACCACAAATGAAAGTTTCCCTTTCCTTGACCTGGCTTCTAAGAGAAGTCGTAGGGTCAGTATTGGCTCGCGCTTTCCTACATTTCTCCCAACTGGTCTTCCCTGTTGTCGGCTTCTACCAGTTTTACCACTCTTCTGTAAGGAATTCCTGTTAGCATTTTGCATCCACGACTTCTTAAACTGACAGTTCGGTAATATTCACACCTGTTCGCACCTAATTTGATTGGAATTGGATTTATTATATCCTTCTTGAAGTCCCTCAAAGCCGGCCGCTGTGACCGAGCGGTTCTAGGCGCTTCACTCCGGAACTGCGCTGCTACTACGGTCGCAGGTTCGAATCCTGCCTCGGGCATGGATGTGTGTGATGTCCTTAGTTTAGTTAGGTTTAAGCAGTTCTAAGTTCTAGGGGACTGATGACCCCAGATGTTAAGTCCCATAGTGCTCAGAGCCATTTGAACCATTTGAAGTCTCCCACACCAGGTGGAAGAGTTTTGTCATGGCTGGCCGTCCAAAGACTATCAGCAGTTCTGTCGGCATGTCGTCTACTACTGGGTCCTTGTTCCGACTTAGGCCTTTCACTGCTCTTTTAAATTCTTCTCACAGTAGTGTATCTGTCATCTCATCTTCATCTACACTACTGGCCATTAAAATTGCTACACCAAGAAGAAATGCAGATAATAAACGGCTATTCATTGGACAAATATATTATACTAGAACTGACATGTGATTACAGTTTCACCCTATTTGGGTGCATAGATCCTGAGAAATCAGTACCCAGAACAACCAACTCTGGCCGTAATAACGGCCTTGATACGCCTGGGCGTTGAGTCAAACAGAGCTTGGATTGCGTGTACAGGTACAGCAGCCCATGCAACTTCAACACGATACCACAGTTCATCAAGAATAGTGACTGGGGTATTGTGACGGGCCAGACGTTTTCAGTTGGTGAGAGATCTGGAGAATGTGCTGGCCAGGACAGCAGACGAACATTTTCTGTTTCCAGAAAGGCCCGTACCGGACCTGCAACATGCGGTCGTGCATTATCCTGCTGAAATGTAGGGTTTCGCAGGGATCGAATGAAGGGTAGAGCCACGGGTCGTAACACATCTGAAATGTAACGTCCACTGTTCAAAGTGCCGTCAATGCGAACAAGAGGCGACCGATACGTGTAACCAATGGCACCCCATACCATCACGCCGGGTGATACGCCAGTATGGCGATGACGAATACACGCTTCCAATGTGCGTTCACCGCGATATCGCCAAACACGGATGCGACCATCATGATACTGTAAACAGAACCTGTATTCATCCGAAAAAATGACGTTTTGCCATTCGTGGACCCAGGTTCGTCGTTGAGTACATCATCGCAGGCGCTCCTGTCTGTGATGCAGCGTCAAGGGTAACCGCAGCCATGGTCTCCGAGCTCATAGTCCATGCTGCTGCAAACGTCGTCGAACTGCTCGTGCAGATGGTTGTTGTCTTGCAATTGTCCCCATCTGTTGACTCAGTGATCGAGACGTGGCTGCACGATCGGTTACAGCCATGCGGATAAGATGCCTGTCATCTCGACTGCTAGTGATACGAGGCCGTTGGGATCCAGCACGGCTTCCCGTATCACCCTCGTGAACCCACCGATTCCATATTCTGCTAACAGTCATTCGATCTCGACCAACGCGAGCAGCAATATCGCGATACAATAAACCGCAATCGCGATAGGCTACAATCCGACCTTTATCAAAGTCGGAAACGTGATGGTACGCATTTCTCCTCCTTACACGAGGCATCACAACAACGTTTCACCAGGCAACGCCGGTCAACTGCTCTTTGTGTATGAGAAATCGGTTGGAAACTCATGTCAGCACGTTGTAGGTGTCGCCACCGGCTCCAACCTTGTGTGAATGCTCTGAAAGTCTAATCATTTACATATCACAGCATCTTCTTCCTGCCGGTTAAATTTCGCGTCTGTAGCACGTCATCTTCGTGGTGTAGAAATTTTAATTGTCAGTATTGTGCATCCTCTTGCAGTTCCATACACAGAGCTGTCAAAACATGTTATAGCAGTATGCACTCATACAGATGGCGATAGTATCGCCTACACAAGGTATAAGAAGGCAGTGCATCGGCGCAGCTGTCACTTGTACTCAGATGACTCATGTGAAAAAGAGTCCGACGTCATTGTGGCCGCTCGACGGGAATTAACAGACTTTGAACGCAGATTGGAAGTCTTTGGAGAATTTAATAATTCGAGATCCACTTCATCGAGAGTGTGAAGAGAATACCACATTTCAAGCATTACCTCTCATCATGGACATGGCAGTGGCCGCAGGAATTCACTTAACGACCAACAGCAGCGGGGTTGCGCAAAGTTGTGAGTGCTAACAGACTAGGAACACTCCGTGAAATAACCGCAGAAATTAATTTGAGTCTTACGAGGAACGTGTGCGTTAGGGCAGTGGAGCGGAATTTGGCGTTAGTGGGCTATGGCAGCAGATGACGGTCGCCAGTGTGTTTCCTAACTGCACAAAAAAAATGGCTCTGAGGACTATGGGACTCAACTGCTGAGGTCATAAGTCCCCTAGAACTTAGAACTACTTAAACCTAACTAACCTAAGGACAACACACACATCCATGCCCGAGGCAGGATTCGAACCTGCGACCGTAGCGGTCGCGCGGTTCCAGACTGTAACGCCAGAACCGCTCGGCCACCAGCGGCCGGCCCTAACTGCACACCGCCGCCTGCAGCGCCTCCCACAGCACGTGGCCACATCGTTTCGGCCCTGGACGACTGGAAAACCGTCGCCTGGTCAGATAAGTCCCGATTTCAGCTGGTAGGAGCAGAAGGTAGGGTTCCAGTGAGGCACAAAGTCTGTGGGATCCTGGCCACTTCTCTAATATAGGGTGCATACGAAGCTGTTTTCTCGTATAGTTAGACAACAATCCAAGCAAATCTTACTAACGGAGCTTATTACAATGTGTTAAATTCACAATACTTAACTTGCTTTTCTACAAATAGATGTCGCAAGTAATTGGCGACATGCAAATAATCAATGTTCTTCGATATACACTATGTGATTAAAAGTATCCGGACCCCCCCCCCCCCAAAAAAAAAAAAAAACATTCGTTTTCCATATTAGGTGCATTTTGCTGTTACCTACTGCCAGGTACTCCATATCAGCGACGTCAGTAGTCATTAGACATCGTGAACTTGCGGGCTTCGAACGTGGTCAGGTGATTGGGTGTCACTTGTGTCATACGTCTGTACGCGGCATTTCCACACTCCTACACATCCCTAGGTCCATTGTTTCCGATGTGACAGTGAAGTGGAAACGTGGAGGGACAAGTACAGCATAAAAGCGTTCTGGCCAACCGTCGACAATTGAAGAGGGTCGTAATTTGTAATAGGCAGACATCTATCCAGACCATCACACAGGAATTCCAAACTGCATCAGGCTCCACTGCAAGTTCTGTGACAGTTAAGAGGGAGGCGAGAAAACTTGGATTTCATGGTCGAGCGGCTGTTCATAAGCCACACATCACTCCGGTAAATGCCAAATGACGCTTCGCTCGGTGCAAGAAGTGCAAACATTGGACTGGTGTAGTGTGGAAACACGTTGTGTGGCATGACGAATTACAGCACACAATGTGGCGATCCGATGGCAGGGTATGGCCAATGCCCAGTGAACGTCATCTGCCAGCGTGTGTAGTGTCAACAGTAAACTTCGGAGGCGGTGCTGTTATTGTGTGGTCGCCTTTTTCATGGAGGTGGCTTTAATCCCTTGTTGTTTTGCGTGGCACTGTCGCAGCACAGGCCTACATTGATGTTTAGTCAGCTTCTTGCTTCCCACTGTTGAAGAGCGATTCGGGGATGGCGATTGCATCTTCCAACACGACCGAGCACCTGTTCATAATGCTAGGCCTGTGTCGGAGTGGTTCACTACAATAACATCCCTGTAATGGACTGGCCTGCATAGAGTCCTGACCTGAATCCTTTAGAACACCTTTTGGATGTTTGGAACGCCGAATTCGTGCTAGGCGTCACCGACCGACGTCGACACCTCTCCTCAGTGCAGCACTCCGTGAATAATGGGCTGCCATTCCCCAATAAACCCTCCAGCACCTGATTGAAAGTGGAAGCTATCATCAAGGCTAAGGGTGGGCCAACACCATATTGAATTCCAGCATTACCCGTGGAGGGCGCCACGGACTTGTAAGCCTTTTTCAGCCATGTGTCCGAATACTTTTGATCACATGGTGTATACAATTTCCATGTAAGCAAAACATAAGTCACGTCTAAAAAGTTAGGATGACGGCTCGTCTTCTAGTGCGGCTCTTCTAGTGCGGCCGAGCCTACCTGGAGCGGCGCATATATTCTCTTCGTACAGGTGCCGCTCCTGTCGTGGTGTCGTCCTAGTTAGCGTTCTATTGGCTGACGTCGTCTCACGGACTTCCCTGCCGTTTCGTTTAGGCCGACGTTCCGGCTCTTGATGTTACGCCGGAACAGACTCCACGAAGTCATGGACGCAAGTTGTCAACAAGGCAGTGTGCAATCTGTTGTTAGCTCCATAATGGTGGTCTGTTTTTACATGGAATCGGCTGTGTTCTCTGGTCCAACTGAACATATCATTGACTAGAAATGGTTATGCTAGGCCTCTTGGAGACTATGGAGACCATTTGCAGGCATTCGTGGACTTCATGTTCCCAAATAACGATGGAATTTTTATGAGTTGTAATGCACCACGTCACATGTCGCGATTAGTTTGAGGAACAAGCTGGACAATTCGAGCGGTTGTTCGGCCACCTAGATCGCCCGACGTGAAACTCATTGGACATTTATAGGACATAACCGAGGGGTCAGCTCCTGCACAAAATCCTGCACCGACAACACTTGCCCAATTATAGACTGCTTTGGAGGCAGCATGGCTCAGTATTTCCGCAAGGGACTTCCAACGACTTGTTGAGTCCTTTCCACGTCGAGCTGCAGCACTACGCAAGGCAAAAGGAGATCTGACATGGTATTAGGAGGCATCTCATGACTTTTGTCACCTCAGTGCAACATTACCTTCATCTCCCTTGTATAGCTCCTCTACATCTACATCTACGTGATTACTCTGCTGTTCACAATAAAGTGCAAGGCAGACGCTTCAGTGAACCACCTTGAAGCTGTCTCTCTACCGTTCCACTCTCGAACGGCGCGCGGGAAAAACGAGCACTTAAATTTTTCTGTGCGAGCTCTGATTTATTTTATCGTTATGATCATTTCTCCTTATTTCGGTGGGTCCCAACAGAATGTTTTCGCAATCGGAGGAGAAAACTGGTGACTCAAATTTCATGAGAAGATCCCGTCGCAACAAAAAACGCCTTTGTTTTAATGATTGCCAATCCAGTTCACGTATCACGTCTGTGGCACTACCTCCCCTATTTCACGATAATACAAAACGAGCCGCCAGATTTCGAGACAGAGTTTCGTCATGGAAGTTATTAAAAGCATTTCGCATTGAAGTACGCGCTGTATTTCAAACTTCTGCAAAACTTTGCCAGTCTTGGGGATTTTCCGTTCTTTTAAATTTGGCATGCTTTTTTCTCTGCTTCTGCAACAGCAATCTGACCCGTTTTGTGTACCATGGTGGATCAGTACCATCACTTACTAATTTATGTGGTATACATCTTTCAATTGCTGTCGATACTGTCTCTTTGAAATCATTCCACAACTTTTCTGCGCTTACATGAACAGATCGGAAGGAGTGAAGACTGTCTCTTAAAACGGCGTTAAGAGCATTTTTATCAGCTTTTTTAAATAGATATACTTTTCGTTTCTTTTTGATGCTTGTAAGTATTACGGCATTCAGCCTAGCAGCAACTGCTTTGTAGTCGCTAATCCCTGTATTTGTCACAATACTCACTACTTGTCCAGGACTATTTGTTGCTAAGCGGTCAAGTATGCTTTCGCAAACATTTACGCTTCGAGTGGGCTCATGAACTAACTGTTCAAAACAACTTTCTGAGAAAGCATTCAGTACAATTTCGGATGACGTTTTATGCCCGTCGACTAATTTTTGAAGCATATCGAGGGTAGATTGAAATCACCACCGACCATAACTGTATGAGTGGGGTACCTATTAGAAATGACTCAAGTTTCCTTTGAAGTGTTCAGCAACTATATCTTCTGTTGGGGGGTCGGTAAAACGATCCAGTTAATAGTTTAGCCGGCCGGAATGACCGAGCGGTTCTAGGCGCTGCAGTCTGGAAGCGCGCGACCGCTACGGTCGCAGGTTCGAGTCCTGCCTCGGGCATGGATGTGTGTGATGTCCTTAGGTTATTTAGGTTTAAGTAGTTCTAGGTTCTAGGGGACTGATGACCTCAGAAGTCAAGTCCCGTAGTGGTCAGAGCCATTTGAACCATTTGTAATAGTTTAGTCAGATTGTCAAGTATAGCCTCTACCCATACCATTTCGCAGGAACTGTCTACTTCAATTTCACTAAAAGGCAAACTGTTTCTGACAGCAATAAATACTCCACCACCAACTGTATTTAATCTAACCTTTCTGAACACTGTTAGATCGTTTGAAAAAATTTCGGCTGAACTTATTTCTGGCTTTAGCCAACTTCCTGTACCTATAACTATTTGAGATTCAGTGCTTTCTATTCGGCCGTGGAGCTCTGGTTCTTTCCCACCACAGCTTCGACAATTTACAACTACAATACCGATCGTTTCTACAACTAACTTAATGTGTTTTACCTGTCCCGTTTTAGACGGACGCCCTTTCTGTGTTTCCCTGAGACCCTCTAACCTAAAAAACCGCCCAGTCCCTTCCACATCTAGATATTCCTCCCACATTTCAGCTTTCCCTTCTTTGATTAGGACCAGTTTTCCACCTAAGTTCTTGATATTCATACAGCTGTTTGTCTTTTCACCAACTGCTTCTTTAATTTTCCAGTAGATGATATCTATTTTTCTCCTAATGTTACATGCTTCTAAATCCTTTCATTTGTCCTCTAGCCATTCCTGCTTAGCCATTTTCCACTTCCTGTCAATCTCAATTTTTTAGATGTTTGTCCTCCCTTTCGCGTGATTCATTTGCTGTATTTTTATATTTTCTACATTCATCAATTTTGTATGTGTAACAATACAAATACTTATCAAAATAATATGTATTTCAAGACAAGTTCCCGACTGATAGGTGTACACAAACAGCAATTCATACAGTAAGTTGGGAACACATAATTTGTGTACACAGTTTACACATATTCCTTTCAGTTGTTCCACGCATGTCCAGTTGTTGGATGTAGTACACCAGCTACAGGTTGCTTTATTTCGTGCTCTTCCACATATATAACACCAGCCACGTGATCCAGTTGTTTTTTTTCTGCCCGTTCTGCAATTTCTTGAATGTTTAACAGTTATTTAATCCTTCTTCGAATTACACCTGGAAGGCTTTCAGTAAGGGAAGTTGCCCTACTTGAGGCTTTATTAGTTCTCAACTGATTTTTTCATTAAAATCGGTCCTCTTTACAACCTGATCTGAAGCCACGCCGTGGTACTTATACAGGGTGTAACGGGTACAAGTATTAAACTGGTGACTGAGAACTGTGTACTGTACAACGTTATATCAGTATTTACTTCATTTGCAGACTAGTAATTATAGCTACTAGAAGTAGTGCGTTTTTAGATTTGTTAGCACCTCCAAATACATGCGGCAAAAGCAAGCCATTAATGTTTATTTTCCGGTGGACAGCAGGTTAGGGGTTGAAGTGTGGACGCGTTGACGCAAAACGGTTAGCGTGTACTGACTGGCGCAGTCCACTTAGCGGTGCAGTTACGACCGTGCACAAAACACGAGGTAGTACATTATGTGACTTGTTTGTGGGAAGACTGCTTGATGCAAGAAAAAACCACTCATCATATTGATGTGCGTACATACACTCCTGGAAATGGAAAAAAGAACACATTGACACCGGTGTGTCAGACCCACCATACTTGCTCCGGACACTGCGAGAGGGCTGTACAAGCAATGATCACACGCAACGGCACAGCGGACACACCAGGAACCGCGGTGTTGGCCGTCGAATGGCGCTAGCTGCGCAGCATTTGTGCACCGCCGCCGTCAGTGTCAGCCAGTTTGCTGTGGCATACGGAGCTCCATCGCAGTCTTTAACACTGGTAGCATGCCGCGACAGCGTGGACGTGAACCGTATGTGCAGTTGACGGACTTTGAGCGAGGGCGTATAGTGGGCATGCGGGAGGCCGGGTGGACGTACCGCCGAATTGCTCAACACGTGGGGCCTGAGGTCTCCACAGTACATCGATGTTGTCGCCAGTGGTCGGCGGAAGGTGCACGTGCCCGTCGACCTGGGACCGGACCGCAGCGACGCACGGATGCACGCCAAGACCGTAGGATCCTACGCAGTGCCGTAGGGGACCGCACCGCCACTTCCCAGCAAATTAGGGACACTGTTGCTCCTGGGGTATCGGCGAGGACCATTCGCAACCGTCTCTATGAAGCTGGGCTACGGTCCCGCACACCGTTAGGCCGTCTTCCGCTCACGCCCCAACATCGTGCAGCCCGCCTCCAGTGGTGTCGCGACAGGCGTGAATGGAGGGACGAATGGAGACGTGTCGTCTTCAGCGATGAGAGTCGCTTCTGCCTTGGTGCCAATGATGGTCGTATGCGTGTTTGGCGCCGTGCAGGTGAGCGCCACAATCAGGACTGCATACGACCGAGGCACACAGGGCCAACACCCGGCATCATGGTGTGGGGAGCGATCTCCTACACTGGCCGTACACCACTGGTGATCGTCGAGGGGACACTGAATAGTGCACGGTACATCCAAACCGTCATCGAACCCATCGTTCTACCATTCCTAGACCGGCAAGGGAACTTGCTGTTCCAACAGGACAATGCACATCCCCATGTATCCCGTGCCACCCAACGTGCTCTAGAAGGTGTAAGTCAACTACCCTGGCCAGCAAGATCTCCGGATCTGTCCCCCATTGAGCATGTTTGGGACTGGATGAAGCGTATTCTCACGCGGTCTGCACGTCCAGCACGAACGCTGGTCCAACTGAGGCGCCAGGTGGAAATGGCATGGCAAGCCGTTCCACAGGACTACATCCAGCATCTCTACGATCGTCTCCATGGGAGAATAGCAGCCTGCATTGCTGCGAAAGGTGGATATACACTGTACTAGTGCCGACATTGTGCATGCTCTGTTGCCTGTGTCTATGTGCCTGTGGTTCTGTCAGTGTGATCATGTGATGTATCTGACCCCAGGAATGTGTCAATAAAGTTTCCCCTTCCTGGGACAATGAATTCACGGTGTTCTTATTTCAATTTCCAGGAGTGTATTAAGGTACCACATAAAAAAAAAAAAATATTTGCCGGCCGCGGTGGGCAAGCGGTTCTAGGCGCTTCAGTCCGGAACCGCGTGACTGCTACGGTCGCAGGTTCGAATCCTGCCTCGGGCATGGATGTGTGTGATGTCCTTAGGTTAGTTAGGTTTAAGTAGTTCTAGGTTCCAGGGGACTGATGACCTCAGATGTTAAGTCCCATAGTGCTCAGAGCCATTTGAACCATTTTATAAAAATATTTGCAGTTACCCCACTACACCCTGTACATCTGCAAAGCACTTATTGCTGGAATGTTCAAAATATTGTAAAACAGTACCTTGGGCCACTTTGTGTGGTACATTGTTTTTCTGACATAGCTAATCCAGAAGATCTATCCCAACTTTTGACATATTATGAAAGGCAATCATTTGACTTGTCTTTAGTTCTCCCATTGAACTGTTTATAGCATTATCGAATAGCATACTTGATACCCCCAACACTATTCTGTTTTTTCTGTCGGCTGTGTGACGTAACGTACAGTCTTGTTGAAATCCAAAGATAGAGGATTTTATCTCTCTTTTTTTTTTTTTTTTTTTTTTTTGTACAAATTCTTTCGGCAGATCTTTCTTGCTGTTTCCGTACTGTTCCGTCATAGCCGGTTTCTTGGGCTGGAATTTCTTGAACAAAGACAAACTGGTAAACTAACTGTCGTCACTAACATTTCTATTTTCATTTTGTACCCATCTGATCTCATGAATAACAATACCTTCAGCCGAATTACTGACATTGATTGACAACTCTGCTTGCTCACCGACGTACAGTTCTTAAATGAGAGTGAAGCCGTTTTTGCATCAGCCAGAGCAAAGACATTGAATTCATACATCGCAGGTTTGGTAGGATTATATAGCCTAAATGGGCAGTTCCCTATGAGTGTCAAACGTTGTTCAATAGGAGGCATACACTACATACACTAGGTTAGAAATATTTTTGGCAACTGTTCGTAAACTACTCCAGTGCTCTGATATAAGCCAACTCGCCAATCTCTCTGCCGAACACATATCAGCCGGCTGTTGGATTTTCCGGTGACACTTAATTATTAGTCTAGTTTGTTTCATCACTGGTCGTATTATTTAATTCGTATGACATTTGAAAGGTTATGTAATGAAAAAACACGTGTTTTGGATGAAGTATTTTCACGAAGTTTCAATTTACTTTTTCCATGTCTGTATGACAAACAACATCCTGCAACGTGCATTGAGAGCACACTGAGTAATTCCATATTACTCTTGTGGTCTGGCACACTGTGACTTACTACATTACTGACTGTGAATAACATCATTCGCATCATTGTTAATCTGGATTTGATTTGGGCTTTCCAAGCCTGTCCCTCGTCCTTGAAAATTGAACTGCAAATAGTAAATAGTCAAATAACATAAGAAATTCACTACAATTTCATGAAAATGCACTAGGGTTTTTTCATTATATTAATTCCCAAATGTCGTATAAATTAAATAACGTGACCAGTGATAAAAAATAGATTAATAGGGAAGTATTATCGGCATTCGATCCGTCGTTTCATGAACGACCCACTTGCTAAGCGCGAAAACTAAGCACATGACCACAATGGCTTCTTACGCCCGACACATTTTCACAGATTCATCAGTTACATAAAAGACGCGTAAAACTTCTCTTGCGATTTTTTTCGGAATTCCCAAAGTAGTACACCTTACTACTTTCACGTTATGTTGTTTTAATGACTTACTAAAGGTGTACAAAGTCTGAAGTAAATCCATGATCCCGACGTCGTGACCTCCCCTTGTAAGTGCAAACAAATTGCTGTCCTGTAAATGGTGGCTGCAGTATGAGAAGGGCACACTATCGCCATTGAGCAGGCTGGCTATTTTTAGCAAGTTGACGGTATTGAGGGCGGACGAGGACTCCCTCTGACGGCGCCCACGAGTAACAGCGCCGCAGATTACGTCACGAGCGGCGGGCAGCCGTGCGGGGCTGATGCGCTGTAACCGCGGTAGGGTGCCGGCAGCGATGTTCGCCAGCTTCGACAGGTGCCTAAACGTTACGAAAAGAGGCCGTCTACGATAAAAGCTAGTCCGAAATGGGGAAACATTGTATTTGAAACAAGCTGTGATGCACTGAAAAGTGAAAATCAACGTCTGGGGTTTCTTCTTCAATACAAGTTAAAAGCGAGTATGCGACGTATGAGCTTCCTGTGCCCTCACCTATAAAGCTTTTAGAAATACTTCGGTAGGGACATTTTTCGGTCTGTGGATGGCTTTCCAGCGACGTTGTCTACACTGCAGCTGCTCAGAAAATGGTGCTCTTCGAAAATCAACTCGTGTTCACTCTGGAAGTACTTACCACGCAACGGTGTCTTCGTCCCAGGAAAGGGAAGGTAACAGCGAACTACGGGAAGGATAGGAAGGGGAGGAGCTATGAGGTTTAATCTGACGCTAAAAGAAGTAATGTGTCACTGTGTCCCGTGCAGAATGAGCTGGGGGTGTTGCGTGGAGCAAAAACACTACTCGCGGCACCTTCCCGCAACTCATTGATTTGACAGCCTCCTGTAACCTTGTCAGGAAGTTACCGTAATATGCCCTTGTGACGGTTTGCCGCTGACAAACATAATCAAACTTGTTTGTCAAGTTCGATGTTTGTTATCCATGTGTTTGTCAAACAAGCGCGCAGACGAACCAACCAGTCTGTCAAATGGAAATGGAAATGATCGTATATCAGTTGGTGGGAGGCCCCTTTCGGGGAAGTTCAGTAGTATTGCAAGACCTCATTAGTTGACCCCACATCGGCGACTTGCGAGTCAATGATGATGAAAATGACCGATCCCCTGCTGGGAATCGAACCCAGGCCCCCTGCGTGGTAGACGGTAACGTAACCACTACGCTATGGAGGTGGACACACTGTCAAATTAAATGTCACTTCTGAAGCAGCTGCCATGCTCTGCGTATCGTGTCACGAAGTGCACTGAAAGTTTAGAAAACAAAATAAAAAAAGGAAAGGGACGCACCGTAAAGAATTATCCGATTGGTACGTAAACCGGTAGACGTGATGTACATGTAGAGACAAATAAATTAGTAGAATTTCAGAGAAACTAGACAATTTCAACAAATGAGCAAGTCAGCAACGAGCTGGTCCTCCTCTGGTTCTTATGCAAGCAGTTCTTTGGTTTGGCATTTACTGGCATAGGCGCTGGACGTCCTTCCGAAGGGTATCATGCCAAATGCTGTCCAATTGGCGCGTTAGATAACTAAACTCCTGGCTGGGTGGAGGTCTCTACCCATAATGCTCAGAACGGGCTCAACTGGAGAGCGATCCGGTGACCTTACTAGCAAAGGCAGGGTTGGAATGCTCGTGTGTGAGCGGGTATTGTCTTGCTGAAATGTAAGCCTAAGATGGCTTGCCGTGAAAGACAGCAAAATGATGCGTTGAATATTGTGGACGTACCGCTGTGCTGTAAGCGTGCCATGGATGACAGTCAATAGGCTCCTGCTACGAAAAGAAATGGCAACCCAGACCATCACTCCTGGTTGTTGGGACATATGGTGGGTGACAGTCAGGTTGGTATCTCTCCAGTGTCCGGGACGTCTCCAGGCATGTCTTCGGCCTGGAATCTCATTTGCTGGAGTAGAATTGGCTTCGAACTGAGCCCAGATGACGAGGGAAGACATGTCTGGATATGCCCGAGACAGCAGTGGAATACCAACCTCACTGTCGCCCGCCATAGACCCGACAGTCAGGAGTGGAGGTCTGGGGTGCCATTTCTTTGCATAGTAAGACTCCTTTAGTTATCTTCCGTGGCATGCTTACAGCACAGCGGTACGTCGACGATACACACCGTGTTATTGTATTTCTTGGTATGCCCGCCAGCATAAGGTGCGAGTTTCAGGTGTTCGTGATTCTTGCCAAACCCTTCCTTGGCTAGCAAGGTAGCCAGATCTCTCCCCAGCTGAGAACGTTTGGAGCATTATGAGCAGCATCCTCCAACCATCCCGGGATTTTACAATCTGACGCGCCAATCTGACAGCATTTGGCAAGTTACCTCTCAGGACGACACCCATGAGTCTAGTACTTAATGTTAAGCTGGATAACTGATTATAGTGATACACCCGGTACTCGTGCACAGTAAGTAGCCGGCTAGGAAATTCATCAGGACTGGTGTGACAGATCTGCAACATTCCTACAGCTGCGTCGGTTAGACAGGATTTTCGAATGCGTTTGAGCAGTCGCAGAACCCAGCGGGCGGTGATCTTTGTCATATTTTTAAAAAAAAGTCGTGCAAGACGTTGATAACTGATCCATGGCTGATTTTCGCTTTTTCCATTGTCGCCTCGATTGTGACACTTTGGTGTTCGAACACCAGGGCCTCTATTTCTCTTGTGATTCCCAGTTCTTCACAGAAAGATGGTCTGCCACTTCGTTCTTCATCATTCAGACTTGTCTGACCACACTGGAAGCGTCTGCTCCACCTAACCACCTGGTCATGTTCCCGTCGAAATGCCGAAAACCAGTTACCGCTAGATTTCTCAATTTACCATTGGCTTGGACCGTTTTCTTTTAGCTCTTCTAGCGACATGCTACGGTACAACGCCTTGGGGATATCAGTGTGTACGAGGAGTGCAGGCGTGGACCTGCGGAAGGAAACAAAAATAATTACGTAGCTTCATTTTCTTTTAGAGGTGATAATTAAAATTTTATGATTACTACTTCTAAGTCTGGCGAAAAGACAATAAAGGTAACAGAACAGACATTTGATCGGTGTTCATATACAGACATGTTTCGCTGAAGTTATAGCGTCTTCAGTGGGTTTTTATTTCATTTCTTTTAACAACATGCTAAGCCTTTGGGGTTTTCTGTGTTTTGAGTTTTCTTTCGAAGTTTGTCATTATCTTCACTGTGAACACTGCACTTTTAAAGTTTCACAAACTGTGAACCAAGAATAGTTATAACGCAAAACAGAAATCCACAAAAACCGCAGCATGTGGTTGTTGTTGTTGCGGTCTTCAGTCCTGAGACTGGTTTGATGCAGCTCTCCATGCTACTCTATCCTGTGCAAGCCTCTTCATCTCCCAGTACCTACTGCATCCTACATCCTTCTGAATCTGCTTAGTGTATTCATCTCTTGGTCTCCCTCTACGATTTTTACCCCCATGCTGCCCTCCAGTACTAAATTGGTGATCCCTTGATGCCTCAGAACATGTCCTACCAATCGATCCCTTCTTCTAGTCAAGTTGTGCCTCAAAAACTCCTCTTCTCCCCAATTCTATTCAATACCTCCTCATTAGTTAAGTGATCTACCCATCTAATCTTCAGCATTCTTCAGTAGCACCACATTTCGAAAGCTTCTATTCTCGTCTTGCCCAAACTATTTATCGTCCATGTTTCACTTCCATACATGGCTACACTCCATACAAATACTTTCAGAAACGACTTCCTGACACTTAAATCTATACTCGATGTTAACAAATTTCTCTTCTTCAGAAACGCTTTCCTTGCCATTGCCAGTCTGCATTTTATATCCTCTCTACTTCGACCATCATCAGTTATTTTGCTCCCCAAATAGCAAAACTCCTTTACTATTTTAAGTGTCTCATTTCCTAATCTAATTCCCGCAGCATCACCCGACTTAATTCGACTACATTCCATTATCCTCGTTTTGCAATTGTTGATGTTCATCTTATATCCTCCTTTCAAGACACTGTCCATTCCGTTCAGCTGCTCTTCCAAGTCCTTTGCTGTCTCTGACAGAATTACAATGTCATCGGCAAACATCAAAGTTTTTATTTCTTCTCCATGGATTTTAATACCTATTCCGAACTTTTCTTTCGTTTCCTCTACTGCTTGCTCAATATACAGATTGCATAACATCGGGGAGAGGCTACAACACTGCTCACTCCCTTCCCAACCACTGACAGCCTTGGGAGAGCCAGTCCTGAAGAAACTCTACCATCTGGTGAGCAAGATGTATGAGACAGGTGAAATTCCCTCAGACTTCAGCATGTGGTAGGAAAGAAAATACAAAGCTCACTGATGGCGCAGTAAACTTCAGTGAAACAATTCTGTGTAAGAAGAAGAAAAAAAATAGTATTTTCTGAAGGTGGAGCTTACCCAAAAAGCAAATGTTTTTGGAGCAAACATGGATAAAGCTGGGAGCTTCAACCTCAAGATGAAGAGAGATTCGAGTTCGTATGGAGGCCTGCCAATAGTCAGTCTTCCCTCCCACCGCTCGCGAGTGGAGCAGGAGAGTGGGGCAGTGGCTGTGGCAAGAAGTACCCCCCACCACCAGGGCCGTACTGCTGGCGTGACGAGGTAGGGGCCCGTGAAAGGAACAGGCTCCGAGGGAGTGCAAAACTGACCAAAAATAAAGACAATCAAGGAAGACGGTTTAAGGATCAACCAGGATAGGTGCATGAGTTCTCCTACCATCCAGGTACCTATCTTCTGCCGACGGTAGGAAGCTTTTCCTTCGACCGGCGACTGTAATCTCAAGTTATCGACACGGTGTCAGTTTTACAGCGTAACGTCATAATGAAACGACTGCTACCATAGAGACATCTGTCGCTAGCAAGGTACGTGTGAAAAAAATTTACTTGGTTGAGGCAGTTGCCACTTGCAGTCTCACTCATGTTCAACATCGTCCTTGCTGCTGGATCACTACTGTTCTACAGCAACTGAAACGCCGGTGAGCGGCTGCTCAACCAAATACGCTATTTCACCGAAGGCTTCCGATTTTTACTGATACCTGCCGACTGATGACTGGAACGGGGCCCGAAAGTGGAAGTAGAGAGCAGAAAATGTGGGAACTATACGTCCGTTCTCCTCCAACCAAGCCTTCAACTTCCAGGTGAAAGAACTTAGAGTTAACATGGCTTTCAAAAGTTTTTCAAAGTGTATTAAAGAAGAATATAATAATCCCAATCCCAAAGAAAGCAGGTGATGACAGATGTGAAAATTACCGAACTATCAGTTTAATAAGCCACGGCTGCAAAATATTAACACGAATTCTTTACAGACGAATGGAAAAACTGGTAGCAGCTGACCTCGGGGATGATCAGTTTGGATTCCGCAGAAATGTTGGAACACGTGAGGCAATACTGACCATACGACTTATCTTAGAAGATAGATTAAGGATAGGCAAACCTACGTATGTAGCATTTGTAGACTTAGAGAAAGCTTTTGACAATTTTGGCTCGAATACTCTCAAATTCTGAAGGTGGCAGGAGTAAAATACAGGGACCGAAAGGCTATTTACAATTTGTACAGAAACCAGATGGCAGTTATAAGAGTCGAGGGACATGAAAGGGAAGCAGTGATTGGGAAGGGAGTGAGACAGGGTTGTGGTCTACCCCAGATGTTATTCAATCTGTATATTAAGCAAGCAGTAAAGGAAACAAAAGAAAAATTCGGTGTAGGAATTAAAATCCATGGAGAAGAAATTAAAACTTTGAGGTTCGCCGGACATTGTAATTCTGTCACAGACAGCAAAGGACCTGGAAGAGCAGCTGAACGGAATGGACAGTGTCTTGAAAGGAGGATATCACATGAACATCAACAAAAGCAAAACGAGGATAATGGAATGTGGTCGAATTAAATCGGGTGATGCTGAGGGAACTAGATTAGGTAATGAGACACTTTGAGTAGTAAATGAGTTTTGCTATGTGGAGAGCAAAATAACTGATGATGGTCAAAGTAGAGAGGATATAAAATGTAGACTGCAAATGGCAAGGAAAGCGTTTCTGAAGAAGAGAAATTTGTTAGCATCGAGTATAGATTTAAGTGTCAGGAAGTCGTTTCTGAAAGTATTTGTATGGAGTGTAGCCATGTATGGAAGTGAAACGTGGACGATAAATAATTTAGACAAGAATGGAATAGAAGCTTTCGAAATGTGGTGCTAGAGAAGAATGCTGAAGATTAGATGGGTAGATCACATAACTAATGAGGAGGTATTGAATAGAATTGGAGAGAAGAGAAATTTGTGCCACAACTTGACTAGAAGGAGGGATCGGTTGGTAGGGCATATTCTGAGGCATCAAGGGATCACCAATTTAGTATTGTAAGGCAGCGTGGAGGGTAAAAATAGTAGAGGGAGAACAAGAGATGAATACACCAAACAGATTCAGAAGCATGTAGGTTGCGGTAGGCACTGGGAGATGAAGAAGCCTGCACAGGATAGAGTAGCATGGAGAGCTGCATCAAACCAGTCTCTGGACTGAAGACCACAACAACAGGTTAATAGATGTTTATTGAAACGTGGCAATTGTTTGTGGATATTTATGTTAACGCCAGTGGCTGCAACATTTTTTGAACACAGTTTCAACAAGTTAAAAATGGTGAAAAACAGCTAATGCTGAAAGAAGATGGTGAAATGTAGATATCTTGTCCATAGGAAACGTAACAGGTGTTAAACGTGACTCCAAGGACATAATCAATGAGCTTGATTCACCCAAAGTAAGGAAAAGGATTTTAAAACGGTAGCAAAAATTACAGTTTCTCGAAACTCTCAATTACACCACTTTCTCTTTTATTGTATTTCTAATTAATAACTTATGCACTGTTAATGATTGCTGAGGAGTGGATAAAATCTGCTGTGTATTACACATCGTATTAAAAGCAAGATGGGTAGATCACGTAACTAATGAGGTGGTACTGAACAGAATTGAGGAGAAGAGAAAATTGTGGCACAACTTGACTAGAAGAAGGGATCGGTTGGTGTTACATGTTCTGAGGCATCAAGGGATCACCAATTTAGTGCTGGAAGGCAGCGTGGACGGTAAAAATCGTCGAGGGAGACCAGGAGATGAATACACTAAGCAGATTCAGAAGGATGTAGGTTTCAGTAGGTACTTGGAAATGAAGAAGCTTGCACAGATAGAGTAGCATGGAGTCTCTGGACTGAAGACCACAACATTAAAAACAATGTACAGTAGCAGCCCTTTTACTTTGAGTATTTTTAGAAAGTTCGCACACTTTGTAATTTCTATAATGTACTGATACATTTAATTACTTGTGTGCAATATTTTTCGTCAAATGTTTCATTTAACTGATATTTTTCAGTAGTGTAGAAGAAATTATGGAAAGGTAATTTCAGAGAGGCCAGGAGCCTCTCACGCATTTCCGTCGGGAGTGTAAAGTCACCTCGGCACATCTCTATTCGCCACACACCATAAAATGGCTTCTGGAGTAGAGATAGACAGAGTACGTAAAACAAAAATGGCGTGGAAAATATTTGTAAGGCTGACGCAGAATTAACCGTTGCTAATGAACAGGAGTACTGCCCATCACGGAAAATGCTGGAAGTCGTGATTTCGATGCGACAGTCGGTTGCTGCGACATGTCTTCACAGGCGCTTCTGCACGCTCTGTCCCAAGTACTCCTCTGCGTCATTACGTTTCAGTGAGTGAGAGGAGCAGAGGTGTTGAATGAGCAGCTCAATGCAACATGGAATGGTGCTCACGATGAAACAGCAGATGTTCACTGTCGAGCGTTAAGCGAAGCACTGTTCGGGGAAAACATGTGTAGTATTATATGAATGTTTGATGTCTGTTCTTTCGGACTTGTATGAAGGAACGGACACTACTCGGAATCCGCAGCAGTGTAAATTGAAGGTAATGGTGAGGGAGGGGGGAGGGAGGAAAGGAAATAGAAGGCATTCCGAGCGAAAATGTGTACTGAACCAGGCGTATTTTCTTAGTTGGTCTGAAAATCGGTTGAACGTTAGGTTTCCTTAAAATCTTGCCGTTTTTATCGGTTACTTTTTTTATGAAGGCAACGGATCAAATCGGTAAGGTTTTAAGGAAACATAACGTTCGACCGATTTTCAGACCAACTAAGAAAATAGGCCAATCACTTCGTTCCGTTAACGATAAACGGCCCCCTCTGTCTGCAAGTGGTCTATACAAGATTCCGTATACATGTGGTAGGGTCTACATTGGAACTACAAAGAGAAGTGTGAATACACGGTTGAAGGAACATAAAATTCTTTGCCGACTAGGGAAAACAGACAAGTCAGCCGTGGTGGAACATGCTCTTCAGTAGGGTGATCAGGTAGTGAAATTTTTCGAAATTTTATGTTCTATAATGAACTATTACCCACGGCTATATAGAGATGCCATCAAAATATATAAACATGGGGATAACTTTAACAGTCAAGAAGAAACTATGAAACTCAGCGATATATGGACAGTGGCGCTACAGAATCGATGAGAAGTTTTTATCTTTGACGTACTATGATCGATAGTTATATTTTATCCTTGACAAGGTTTATCTCCAGACCACGACCACTTTTCACGATATTTAGGCCGTTGTTCGACGTCCGACTCGCCAGTCGGCAAGACTCAGCACAACCAGAAGCACCTCCGAAGATGTCCAACATAGCTTTGGACGAAACGTCAGGGATAGAAGAGTTCCACGGACCACGGCCATACAACAGGGATGAATTCTCGGCAGCTTTTTATATAAGAGTTTAAGACTGAAAGTGTTTTGGAAAAATCACCAATAAAGTCTTCAGCAATAAACGTTGTGCCAAAATAGCGCAAAACGGGTTCTGTAGCGAAATAAAACCGTAACTGTCTGAAAAGGATCCAAACACCAGAAAACACTACTCAAGTGGAGGAAAGCCTGCAACAAAGTCCGACGAAATCTCTTACGGTTTATTTGTGCAAGTGCGAATTAAAATATAGCCGTGTAGAAATCTTATCAAAAATTACCTGCATATGTATGCTCACACACTTACTGTTGTGCATCAGTTTAAGCATCCAGACGAACTTTCGTTTGTTCCATTCTGGCGATAGTTTTTGAGTGAAGCTTAATCAGGACTTCCGGATCCTCAGTTTTTCATTTCTTCAGATGAGGCTCGGTTCAGCCCGTCAGGTACGTGAACTCACAGAACATGCACCATTATGCATTAGAAAATTCCCATTAGTACACTGAAAAGTCGTTGCATAATATAAATTTCGGTTTAGTTCAATCGTAACACGATTCTCCAGATTGTTGACGCTGACGAGTATGCCCAGAAACTATTTAGTCGGTATGTGGATCAAATAACAGAAGATAAGCGACTGAAGAGAGATTTTCAGCAAGACGGATCAATAACACGCACCTCCTCGATAACCTTGCCACTAGTGCATGAGGTGTTAAGTGCGATATCATGGCCACATCGATCGTCTGTTCCCCCTCCCTGCTATTTTCCCCTGTGGGGTAAACTGAAGCAGCAGCTGTACTCAAGTAATCCCCAAAAACTGAAAGACTAAAGTATTACTTTGCGAGGTGCCGGGGCTAGTAGTGTATTTATCACTAAATTCTACTAGAATCCACATGTGTAAATCATGCTCTAAGCCCCCCCTATTCTAACTCCGACTTTTGCTGTTGCACAAGGATAAAACAAATACGCGAACTGACTCTAATCAACCCTGCTAGTGGAGTAGAAGAGAGTTTGGCACCTGCAATAATTTAATTTGATAAATAAGTTAAATAAACAAAGGTTTCATTAGCATAGTGAGGAATGATAGGGTTGCTCTATTGATTAACAGAAAGAAAGTTCTGTCCAAAATAACAATATGATTTATTAAGATTAAACGCAGAATAGTAAAAGAGACACAGGAAATATAAAACATCAAATTGGCTAAAATTGGAGATTCATACAAACACAGTAAAGGTGAAGTTGTCCCTAACTTAGATCGTGAGGTTTAAGACGAAGTGGTATGTGGAGCCAATTCCTTTCCACTCAAATCTCAAGAGAGACACACAGCTAACCCAATAGTAATTGCTGCTACTCGAAACTGAACAAAGTTAGAAAAGGATGAACAGGCGCGCTCTGCTGAGCTCTGATTATCACCTAGGAAAATCCCTATCTGCCGGTGCTGCGGACGTACATTACCAACAGTCTTCTTATCTCCCAGAACACGATCTGGCGTACCGCAGGCGAGGGCTGGTTGCTCCGACGTCCTCGTCCGAAAGGCGACTGCCGACTACTCAGAGCACCCGTACAGGCCGAACACCGAACATTCCCGCCCCCACGACAGTGGCCGTGGTTACGTTCCAATCAGCAACTCGAAAACCGGCGGAAATTCCACTCCATTGCCGGAGCACTACCATTCCACCAATGGAGATTCTTGGCGCCAATTTCTGTGCTGATTTTGCAGAAAGTGCGGGAATTTTCCCGCCACAACTGCGTGGGTACACAAGTCATTCCCACGCCTCGCTGGTAGCCCGCCAGAAAGTGTTTTCGCAAAGTTTCTCTGAAGTAACGGAACCTCTAGCCCAGCCGCTACTTCACACCCCAGCGGGCGTGTCTCTTGACAATGTCGGCGTCTGAAAAGCATTCACTCGACTGCCTCACACACGTCGGCTTAACTCTCTCCCGTTCCACAGAGCCCGCCTGTCACCGGCCCACCCGGGTGACGAGAGACGCTGCGTGGGAAGTACGCGTGTTAAGGAAAAGCAACCCTCCACCGCATGCAACTAGAGAGGAGAATCGTAAGATAGAAATATGAGAGGGGGCTCATGCCACCTCTCATTGCCCCTACGCCATTTTAGATTGTAATTGGTGAGCGGTTGGCTCACTTAGGAGCAAGGTAGTGAGTCAATCGCCCAAGAACAATCTTACAAAGTGACTCCACATACCGCACTCTATAAAAAAGATCATTGCAACTGAAAAATGCAACTCATAGAGGGAGGATTATTTATGATGTAGCCAACTTCACCTTCTTAATATGGAACACTAACACTCACATCACACATCCATACCCAGGGAGCCCCTTCCAAACACCGATTCACGCAGACATTCACGCTCTAAACATGGCCCGGGCATCTGAGCCAAATATGGAGCAGTTTATTCTTTACAATCAGAGTTGGAGTGCTCCGCAATTAAATGCCCAAGATGTTACAACAATTTTAATCATTAAACTAACCTGACCTCACTCACACATGATAATATTTAAGTTAACAATCTCTTTGTGAGTTTTCAGAATCTAGTTACAACCTCCGATTCATTCTGTCTCCCTGCAGCAAGAATAACCTTTACAAAATGTTCCCTGAACTGATGGTCCATTCACAATGACAGTGGTGGTATCTGCTTCAGTTTATGGGGACTTCAGGCACACTGTTAGCATACACACAACAATAAACACAAAATACAAAAAAAACATGATGTGGAGAACAATACAGTAATCTGTAATAAGAATTACAGTGTAAAACACAAACGCATACAAGGTATAACATACATTACAGAAACAACATAAGAGAAAGAAATTTAAGAAAAACAAAAAAAACAAGGTTCATGGGGCATCAAATTGTGCGTGCACATTGCACAAAGTTCACGACTGTGCTGAGAATGAGGCACTAAATCACATTGTTAGAAATATCCGTGGCACTTCACTGATTCCACTGTACTGACATCACATAAGGCTAAACGTCGGTTGTAGTTGCTACGTTGTGGCAACAGCAATAGGGAGTTCTGGAGTGTCTGCAGTACGCTGTTGAGATTGTAGTCAGACCCACGCATATGATCACGGCCGTATGGTAGGAAGAGTCAGTGATAGGCTCTCCTCACGTCGATTAATTGTCTCTGAGGTCTACCCGTTGGGATACATCACTAGTCTAGGTCTCTTCTCTCGCTGGACAGAACTTTATGTTTCCCAATATTGCAGTTCGACGAGGGATGATGGCACGTGGAGTGACTCCACAAGTGTGTGAGGTCATCCATACAGGATCGAACTAGGAGCGACTATTGTTAAAAACTGCTCTCTAATAGAGAGGAGAAGTAAGACATGAGACCATACATTTGTTAGTGTGGCACGATACTGCTTTGTGTATGCAGATCGGCCAATGCTAGTGAGTTGTAAAAACCCAAACAGGTGAGTATAGAGCGTCCCTTTCTGTCCTGAGGCACATGAGGCGCAGGTTCTGACACGATATGTGATGTTCTTCGTGTACTCACGACAACGTGGTCTGCCGCAGGGAATCCCTCCAAGCGGCTGCCGCGTCCGGAGAGCTAGCAGGCTGTCGCGTGTCAGGGTCAACGGCCAGCCCCACTTTCGCTTGTGGCGGGGCGAGGGTCCCGTGTAATCCCTCAGGTAGGCAGCCGGGTGACTGTCAGCGTGTAGGACGGGACGCTCGCCCTCTAGCAGGTAGCCGAAGACCTCTTGTTTTTGCGCTGGCTGGCCTCTGCATTGCCACGTTCCTCGTCATCTGTACAATTCTTACAAAAGTCTTATGCCTAACTTTTTCCCATGACCTTCTATGTTATAATAAATTTACATAATGAAACATTGATGGTCTGTCATTTCAGACACTCTTATTTTACTTTTATAGTTATTAATCTATGGCAATCATTATAACATCTAATCTAGACATGGAAATAATTTATTTTGATATATGTGTAGAGACCGATCTCAGTATGTACATGGTGTGTGATAACTGATGCTTTGTAATGGATGAACAACTAATTGTGCGGGCCCGCACTAATATTACTATTAATTATATAGATCGACAGTAGACATGCTTCAAGAATTAACTACCATATCCCAACGATCTACATTCTACGTCTTTTAATTAAATTATGTTGTTATGCAGGTCTAAGTTTTACTGTGCTATAAAGAACATGCAACTACGCTACTTTCGCTCGCCCGTCGTCCCTCCATCTCGGGTCTGTGGTTTGGTGACCTGAAAAATAGCAACTCAACAGGCGCGCGCCACACTTGTGGTAGAAAACCCCCACAATATTAATCTAGTTATTGTTAAATCCTACAGTTTAACTTATCCTAGTATCGTACTTTCCCTTTTATTTATTTATTTATTTATTTTATTTTATTTATTTATTTATTTATTTATTTATTTATTTTTTATTTACCTTATACAATACCCTTACATAGTTCCTGTTACGCTGAGGTGTCTTGCTGCTCGCCGCTATTGACGACAGTGATGTGCGCGCCGTACGACATGACCTCCGAGTTTTCATTACGCCTCACTGAAACTCCAGAGACTGGGTTAGCCATGGCTATACACGACAATAAATTTATAGTTGCAACTTCCTTCTCTATGTGATGCGGTTTTCGCGATCAAAGCACACCTTTCCAGAAGCAATGTAATATGACCAAGCTAGGACTGGTTCCTGTTGAGGATTCAGACACCCAACACACGCCAGCTACACAGTATGTCACGAATATCCAAGTACAATTCCTTGGTGATTCATCTGTGACAAAAACGAGCAGCACGCTAAATCCCCAACCAGCACATTAGCATGGTAGGCTTTTATGCCCTCATTTCTCTCGTCTAGGGCACCATTAGAGTCAAATGCTCACAGGTTCACCCCGACTTGCAAGACAACGATACCGGCGCAGCTCTGCAAAAACTATACTGCCCATATTCACCCTCGAAATCGCGCAATATACCACAATCGTGCAGTGCACTGACGCGTGCCTGCAAGCATTGGTATGAACGTCTCACGAACTGGTTGTGGCCGCTATGGAGCGTATCACGACCTCTCAGAACGCTTCTAAGAGCACGTTCTTGTATGCGCCCGTTTGTGCGACGTCTCATCACTCATCCTTATCCCTTAACATGGACACCAGATAGGAAAGGACAAAAACATTGCTCATGAAAAGGTAGTGTCTCCTACTCCATCGACATTGGAGATCGCAAACATAAACAAAAAGAGGATAGCAGCAGTAAATTCTTATGCAAGACAACGCAGCGTGTTAATACTTTAGCAATCTTAATCTATTAATGTAACAATTATTGTTCCCCACAGAAAGGTTCATATATTTGCTTATTCTACTATGTACACCACTTAAACTACTATTATTCCACGAACTTCTTTGTGTGAGAGATGTGGTGGAATCCTATGGACTAGCGCCAATCCCTTGTTAGACTCCCCCTCCTCTGACGTGCATTAGGATTTGCAGGTCTAATTTCAATCTCCTGGTTCTCCTGTTGTCCTTGATTTCGCTCTCTCCAATTACGGTCGCTTTGCCGTACGTTATTTCTCCTGTCCCAGATTCCTTGTCTAGATTGACCCTGTTTCCTGACGTTCTGGTTTCCGTGTCTCTGGTTTCCATAACCTTGAGTAGCGTAACCTTGATTTCCGTAACCCTGGTTTCCTAACTGACGAGTGCGATTTTGCGATCTGTTGTCGTCTTCCCTTGCTGGCCCGTGGTATTTGTTATTTTGCGCCTTCTTCCTGTCCTTTGCGTCTTGTTTATCGAAGACTACTTCGAGTTCGCGCAATAGACTCTTGAATGCTTCTATGTCCGATCCACACTTCCCGACAAGTGTCTGTTGATACCTAATAGGCAATTTGGAAAAGCAAAATTTAATGATTTCTCCGTTGCTATATGGACTATCTAAAAACTGATTCTTCTTGAGTAAATCATCAAAAAATTTGGTTGCGTTCTTATGCCCGGACACTTCCAGTTCAGGACAAAATATTATTTCCTCTTTAATCCTGTCTTGCGTTTCCTTTGACCAGTAGGTCCGCAGGAATGCATCAACAAATTCCTGATAGGTCCGACACGTCGCTGCCACACCCCGCATCTTTTCCGCGGCTTGGCCCTCGATGTGTCCACACATGAATTCTAATTTTGCGTGGGTTGGCCATGATGACGGTAATGAATTAGTAAACTGCGTCACCCAGCTCTTCGGATGCATCGACCCTCCATTATCTCTGAACTTTTGGAATTTTAGTATCGACAGGAAGTGATTGTGATCAAAATCCTGTCCGATCCTCGCACTGGTGTTGTCACTCGTTTCCGATACTTGCACGTCTGCTGAGTGTCCTGATCTATCTTGCTGATAACTGTGATGTGCTACCTCTGTATCACAGTGGCGGTGACACTCAGAATTCACTCTCCTAAGTGGGCTACAATTATTGGAGCTATTACTAGGTGTTTCTGCGTGTGCATTGTTAGTTCCGCCCTCTGTCACTGGGCTAGAGCACGGCGGGCTTTTCCTCGGAGACACACTTCTGTGTACTCCATCATTGGTATCCGAACGCGCAGTGCTCGTGTGCCCGTTTCGCTCTAGTTTCGCTATCCGACTCTCTACTTCTTTCATTCGTTTCGTGATGTTGGTAACCGCAATATTACCTTGGGTTTTTAAGAACGCTAGGGATTTTGAGTGGGCTTGTGTCGCACGTCGCAAGCGACCTACAAGTTGAGAAGTTACTTTTGCGATTTTCATTGCCCCTGTTGCTGCCGTTTGGGCTAGGCCTGCTACTTTTTGTGCTACCATTGACAATTGTTTTGCTTCTCCACATTCTTTCTTTATTGTTAGTAATTCCCCACGAATTTCCCCTATATGCGAAATTATTGCCTCCGTGTCCTTCTTACGCTGTTCGTCAGCTTCTTCCTTCTCCTTCTTACGTTGTTTCTCCTCTTCTTCCTTCTCCCTCTTACGCTGTTCGTCAGCTTCTTCCTGCTTCTTCTTACGTTGTTTCTCCTCTTCTTCCTTCTCCCTCTTACGCTGTTCGTCAGCTTCTTCCTGCTTCTTACGCTGTTCGTCAGCTTCTTCTTTCATTGATCGTAGGAAGCTCAGTATTGGGTTTACGTCATCTTCTTGATCCTCTTCAAACATGGGCGATGTAACTCTGGACACCTGGGCGCTAGAGCTCTGACGTGACCGAGCTGGCCTCTGTCTGCACTCGTTCGTTTGACTATAAACTTCTGCTACCGTCTCGACCTGTGTGCCTGTCTCTGTTTCATCCTCTACTTCACTATCATAATCACGGCCGCAACGCTGCTCTGAGATCGCGTCCAAATCACCTTCCTCATCAATGCCCCTGGCGTCCTGTCCTGCTAAAAATGTGCCCATCTCATCTCCGAACCTATTCCCGTCAGTAAACTGCCCCTTATCCATTATGCTATCCTCTTTTGTTTTAGCTTCGCCCGATAATAGTCGTGCCTTACTTCTCGTTATCATTCATAAAAACAAATTCATCTAAAATGCACAATAAAATTAATCTACTCCATATATTTTTTTACACATAAACATAAAATTTCAACAACGCTGTTCCAACGCTGTAATCACAAACACAATTTGATGTGGTACAGAAACCGCACACAAATCCGACAAAGTGCGATGCGGTACAGACACCACATCAGCGAAACACAAAAAAAACAATGAACAAAAAATATATACACTGAAAACAAAAACTGTAGTCATGCGCCGCTACTTAAAACTAAACGCGGAACTACCAAAAAAAACTTGGGTATTAATCATTAAAAAAAATAGAGAGAAAAAAAATTGAATGTTCCTACTAAGAATCCTGTTTGTTTATCAGAGATTCACAGGAAAGATCCGAGGCCAAGGGTCGCCATATTATGCGAGGTGCCGGGGCTAGTAGTGTATTTATCACTAAATTCTACTAGAATCCACATGTGTAAATCATGCTCTAAGCCCCCCCTATTCTAACTCCGACTTTTGCTGTTGCACAAGGATAAAACAAATACGCGAACTGACTCTAATCAACCCTGCTAGTGGAGTAGAAGAGAGTTTGGCACCTGCAATAATTTAATTTGATAAATAAGTTAAATAAACAAAGGTTTCATTAGCATAGTGAGGAATGATAGGGTTGCTCTATTGATTAACAGAAAGAAAGTTCTGTCCAAAATAACAATATGATTTATTAAGATTAAACGCAGAATAGTAAAAGAGACACAGGAAATATAAAACATCAAATTGGCTAAAATTGGAGATTCATACAAACACAGTAAAGGTGAAGTTGTCCCTAACTTAGATCGTGAGGTTTAAGACGAAGTGGTATGTGGAGCCAATTCCTTTCCACTCAAATCTCAAGAGAGACACACAGCTAACCCAATAGTAATTGCTGCTACTCGAAACTGAACAAAGTTAGAAAAGGATGAACAGGCGCGCTCTGCTGAGCTCTGATTATCACCTAGGAAAATCCCTATCTGCCGGTGCTGCGGACGTACATTACCAACAGTCTTCTTATCTCCCAGAACACGATCTGGCGTACCGCAGGCGAGGGCTGGTTGCTCCGACGTCCTCGTCCGAAAGGCGACTGCCGACTACTCAGAGCACCCGTACAGGCCGAACACCGAACATTCCCGCCCCCACGACAGTGGCCGTGGTTACGTTCCAATCAGCAACTCGAAAACCGGCGGAAATTCCACTCCATTGCCGGAGCACTACCATTCCACCAATGGAGATTCTTGGCGCCAATTTCTGTGCTGATTTTGCAGAAAGTGCGGGAATTTTCCCGCCACAACTGCGTGGGTACACAAGTCATTCCCACGCCTCGCTGGTAGCCCGCCAGAAAGTGTTTTCGCAAAGTTTCTCTGAAGTAACGGAACCTCTAGCCCAGCCGCTACTTCACACCCCAGCGGGCGTGTCTCTTGACAATGTCGGCGTCTGAAAAGCATTCACTCGACTGCCTCACACACGTCGGCTTAACTCTCTCCCGTTCCACAGAGCCCGCCTGTCACCGGCCCACCCGGGTGACGAGAGACGCTGCGTGGGAAGTACGCGTGTTAAGGAAAAGCAACCCTCCACCGCATGCAACTAGAGAGGAGAATCGTAAGATAGAAATATGAGAGGGGGCTCATGCCACCTCTCAACTTTTAAAACAACTCAAACTTGTCTCGTTTTACAAGAAAATTACATATTAATGTAGAAAACATGTTAGTGCAAACTTTTTTATGGAATCACATTAGAGTTTAATGTCTATAAAATTCATAAAAGGAAGCATGTATAATATCACAAGGAAAAAAATTAATAAGAATCGCGGTTCTGCTGTCTAGAGACTGCAAACTCTTGTCTGATGTTTTGTGGAAAACGTGTAAGTTTGATTTGTGAGTTAAATCAATTGAATAATTACTTTTTGTGTTATACATAGGTGCGCCGGACATATTAATTGCATTACCTATCCCGTGTGTTCTCGTGCGAATAATTATCACTATGTTTTTAAAAAAATTTCCGACTTTAAATAAGAGGGATTGGTAAAGAATTTTTGGACGGCGAACGACCGAATGTTAACTGCAGTCTCTAGTCAGTTGCTTCTTTAAATGAAATTAAAGTGTCCATGAGATATTCTGTACTGATCATTCAATATCTTACGTTACATTTTTGTAAGAATTATAGTGAATTGATCGGTCACCCGCCATCTAACAAGCGCCTTAATCAGTTTTGCTCACTAGTCTGACGCAGTGGAATAAGAAGAGGGCGCCTTAGAGGTAAAAAGTCTTAATGGAATCTTAACCATATTTATCGCACTGCGAGGTAAGATGCATCAACTTACATTTCTGGCCCACATCTTCATTGAAGTTATCTGCTATACATGTTGTGGTGTCACCGCCAGACACCACACTTGCTAGGTGGTAGCCTTTAAATCGGCCGCGGTCCGTTAGTAAACGTCGGATCCGCGTGTCGCCACTATCAGTGATTGCAGACCGAGCGCCGCCACACGGCAGGTCTAGTCTAGAGAGACTAACTCGCCCCAGTTGTACAGCCGACTTTGCTAGCGATGGTTCACTGTGTACATACGCTCTCATTTGCAGTGACGACAGTTTAGCATAGCCTTCAGCTACGTCATTTGCTACGACTTAGCAAAGCGCCATATTCTTCAAGAATGTATTCTGAACAGATAATATTGTGAATCATGTACCGTCAAGAGCGACGTTCATCATTAATGGATTAAAGTTAAGTTGTCATGTTCCAGACCTCACGTCAGTATAGTTCTTCCCTCCTCACGCCAGCCTGCGTGAGCTAAAACGCGTGCATTTTGGCCTCCACTAGTAACACGGTGTTGGCTCTTCTGCCAACACAACACATTTCACTTAACAACAATTAAATACAACTCTTAGTTCACTGTTTTTGGTAGGTAACCTCTCAAGAGCTACTACAGGACACTACCTACGCTACTCTGCTATCCATCAGACAGAGCTGCTACGGTATAGGTGCGTATACAGAGCACGGCGCTACATCTGCGCAACGTTGGCCAGTTTCAGCGTTTTTTGTGGTGTACATTAACAAGAGCCACTCCCGCATCAGTCTTACTGCAAATATTTTCCGGGCCGGTTTTGTTTTGTATACCCTGGTGCGGAAGTTTAAGTATAAGGTTTTCACATTAAACAAGTATATTGCCGAAGTCTAAGCAGAGGAAAGTAGCAGTGCAGTGAACTGTGCGTTGAGATGTGCTCGTAATGTGACGCGGGAAGCAGCCTGTTGGTCCAGCCACGTCCTGCAGGGGCCGCCGGGGTTGGCAGAGCTGCACCACTGGGCTGCCGCCCTGCAGGCGTTTCTCAAAGGCGGGCGCCGCCGCTCGGTCTGTTGTCGCAGTATCTCCAATATCCGCCGCCGCTGGACACTGCACGCCGCGCCGTCTGTAGTCCGACGTATGGCCGTCCTCGCCGTATCGTGCGGTTGGTCAGACCCACTGACCGTGACGTCATCAATGGGGGCGCTGCCCTGCTGTTTGCGCAGCCAGCCGGGGCTCAGGCCGACGGCGTCTTGTGCACAGTGGGTGCTCCTTCAGTGTCGTAATGTAACTCGGCACCATCCACCTAAAACGCGTTACACACACTGTTACACGAGAAATCAGTTAGTAAGCACCTATTGGCGGAAACTACAGAATGAACAGCAGACAATTCAAGGCATGGGAACGCCTACTTCGAATACTGAAACACACTATCACGTGTAGTTTTATCCATTCTCCGCGGTATTCTATCCTGTGCATGCCTCTTAATGCCTGCAAAACTACCGCAAACTATACTCATTTGAACTTGCTTACTGTTATCCGATCTTGGTCTCGCTCTACCGTTTTTAAGCCCCAAAGGCCGGCCGTTGTGGCCGAGTAATTCTAGGCGCCTCAGTCTGGAATCGCGACCACTACGGTCGCAGGTTCGAATCCTGCCTCGGCCATGGATGTGTATGATGTCCTTAGGTTAGTTAGGTTTAAGTAGTTCTAAGTTCTAGGGGACTGATGTCCTCAGATGTTAAGTCCCATAGTCCTTAGAGCCATTTGAACCATATGAAACCCCAAACTTCCCTCCATTTCCAAATTTACGATTCCTTTATGCCTCAGGATGTGTTCTATCAAGTGGTCCTTAGCCGGCCGGTGTGGCCGTGCGGTTCTAGGCGCTTCAGTCTGGAACCGTGTGACCGCTTCAGTCGCAGGTTCGAATCATGCCTCGGGCATGGATGTGTGTGATGTCCTTAGGTTAATTAGGTTTAAGTAATTCTAAGTTCTAGGGGACTGATGACCATAGATCTTAAGTCCCATAGTGCTCAGAGCCATTTGAACCATTTGAACTGGTCCTTAGTCAAGTATTCCTTTATTCTTTATTCGATTCAGCACCTCATTTCTCATCTGATCTACTCATTCTTCTGTAGCATGGCATCTCAAAAGCTTCTACTCTCCTCTTTTCTGAAACGACTATCGCCCTCGTTTACCATCTGTATATGCATACTTCACACGTAAATCTTCAGAAAAGGCTTCCTATCACTGCATCTGCATTCAATGTTAAGAAATTACTCTTCTTCAGTAGCAGTTTTTGTAAGTCTGCATTTTACATTCTCTCTAATCAGCATCAGTTATTTTTCTGCCAAAAAAACCAAAAGTAATCTATTTCTTTTTGGGACTGTCTTTGCTTAATCGAATTCAATCAGCCCGGCCTAACTTAGTTCGGATACACTCCATTAGCCTTATTTACCTGTACAATCTGTTAGGATCCAAAATACCCACACATATGAAACACGTAAATTTATACAACGTCTAAGTGACTCCATCAGGTGCTGAGAAGTGTCCGTGCTGCTTAAACAGCTTCGTACAACCCTTGAAGGGTGGCTGGAGTAAGATTCACAGCCACAAAGATCGAGGTGCTGACACGAACGTTATGATCCGAAGATTCTGGACACGGAAGTGCTTGGAAGTCTTGATCATGTTCTTCCATCTGTTTGTGGGCATTCAGCCACTTCCGGCTATCTTCTAAGCTTTATCAATGGGCAGAAATATCCTGTCTCCCCCAGGGAAGACAACATGATCTTGGAGGACAAATTATTAACCAAATCTCTTAAGACTGCTTGTTCATGAATTACTAGACCTAGAGCATTGCCCAGGCCACAAAGGCGCCCAAACTTTTTTTTTATTCCAGCAATACACAGGCTGTTTTGGCAGGAGTAGTGAATATATTAGGACGTGTAGTATAGACTAATTGGAACAAAACATTTGACATAATTTCTATGGTTACTGAGTTACAGCTGTTAGAATGTAACTCAAACAAACATTTGCGTAAGGTGGTGAGCGAACGCAAATTATTAAGTTCAAAGTTGATTTTCATAAATTCCACCTCATATTTCAGTACAGTTTCGAATTTTCTTGGCAACACCACATGTAGCTGAGGTTGTGTTGCGCGTTCTTTTATGGAGGCACCACTAGTGACAATCCGATAAATTCGTCTCTTATGTTTACTTTCTCTTTGTACAGCATGCATTTCCAACATCTTCACAGGCAAGAATCTAAAGTGGTAAGGTCTGAGGACCTCAGTGACTCGGTGGGCAAGAAACGTGATCATTTCTGCTTGTGTTGCCTTCCGAGGAGCGGTAGGTTTAGATGACGTCACCTGACGACTAAAATGTGGAGATGTTCCTTTCTTTTTATAAGAACATGCACATCCTTGTAGCCTAATAAACCTCTTCCAATAACGCTAGAAGCTCGTTTTTTAGAAAGTCTATATAAGGGGTTATTGATACAGATCTATGAGTAAAAAGTGGCTTCATCAGTGAACAGTATTAATGTCATTACTCGGTAGTTTGTAATTAGCAAACAGCAAAACTCCAATCGTCTACCTTTATCTTTTCTCGAAAGTGTTTGAACCCACTATGAATGATAAGGTGGAGGCTGTGCGTACATAATGGTTCAAGTGGCTCTGAGCACTATGGGACTCAACATCTGAGGTCATCAGCCCCCTAGAACTTAGAACTACTTAAACCTAACTAACCTAAGGACATCACACACATCCATGCTCGAGGCAGTATTCGAGCCTGCGACCGTAGCGGTCGCGCGGTTCCAGACTGAAGCGCCTAGAACCGCTGGGCCACAGCGGCCGGCAGTACGTAATGTCCGCCATATTCTTGTATGTGGGTCACTAAAACATCCAGAAAACCTGCGTGTGCTTGTCGGAGGACGACGTTCTACGAACTTAATAATGACTTCCACTTCATCCATCCACACTCTGCTTATTTGCATTTGCATTTGAGTGCTGGGCACGGCACCAGTCACGAAGTTTAGAGGAAACGTAGTAATTACTAATGAATCTGGTGCTCTGTGATTAGGAAGTCTGCTTAATCGTTACAAGTAGCATCAGCGTCTCCAGCACAAAATCAGTAAACAAATACGATATTGGTATACTCAACGTACATAATATGTACATGCTTAAATGACGCAGTAGAATCAGCCAACGAATTTGTCACAATCATAGTTTTAAATTTCAGATACGTAAACTGAAATAGAACTACATAACTTGAACTTCGAAACAAAAACGAAAATACATAAATAAACCCACAGAAACTGCAGTACCAACAGGAGAAATAAAAAAAAAAATCTCTGTATCTATCGCAGAGAAGACACACATTATATGGAAGGGTTTGTTCGAGGGTTAGCCCATACTTCCTCTGATGCGAGGCCCATTTGGTTGTTGAAAGCAAAAGGGTTATCCACTACTAGCTTGCTAGGCCTATTGCAGATTCACCAGAGCCCCATTGGCTCACTTCTAAGGGTTCCTGTAAGACGAAAAGAGATTTTAAGATTATGAATAGACTGGAACTATCAAAACAAATGCAACTCAGAATCAGAAACAAATACTACAAATTTCTGAAATGTGTTACAATAATGGTAGAAATTCAGAATAGTTTAGAAAAGATAGAGACGTTCGACAAGGAAGTGTACTTTCAGCAGTGATCTTCAATATAGTAATGTACAATATCATAAACAAATTTCGCCAAGTGTCAACAGCAGATGATATGAAATCGTAGCTTATGCAGACGATGTGATGATTTTAGCCTTAACAAAAAGTGAGGTATTGAAAATCTTTGGGAAACAATAAAAACATAAAGCATGTAAGTTGTTATGGAAAAAGTAGATGCTCTCAAGTATCTAAGAAGTAAGCTAACCAAGAAAATAAACACATGATGAAATTTCAGAAAGCATAGAACATTGTTAAAAATGTTATTTTGTTTCGGACACAGCTGTAAAATACTTGCCCAAGCAAAAATTATGATATGCAGGTCATATTATCAAACAATTGGTCCGACTTGTGTAAAAAAAGATCTGAGCAGGGTACAAGCAACAGAGATGGGCTTTCTTTGAGGGATCCTGGAAAGACGGGAAGGGACAGGATAAGGAATGAAACAATACGAATACGCTTCGGATCATTCCGCTAACAGAAAGTATGCAGAGAAATAGGTGGAAATTTTGTGGCCACATTAAAAGAATGGGATAAGAAAGGCTTCCAAGAAGAGCGCTAGAGCGGATAGAATCTGCAAGAACACCTGTTGGAAGACCAAGAACAGGATGGAGACAGCAGGTGAAGGAAGATTTGAACCGCAGAGGACTGCAGTGGAAAAAAATGGTGCACGATGGATCGTGAAACGTTTCAGGAAGAAGACGAAGAAATCTACACATGTTTCTTTCTTTCCCTAGCGTTTCCCCGTTCAGTACTGGATCCGCTTTTTTCAGTATGTGTCAAATTTTATATATTTTAACTATGTGGCCGGATACTCTTCCTGAGGCCACATTCGTTAGAGTAACATAGGGAGAGGAAGTCCTCTGCCCTGTCCGTCTGGAAACATGTGAACTTTCTTCTGTATGCTACCCTACTTAAACAGTTTGCATGTGGTATTCTCTGAGGTATAATTTGGGGACCAGCCCAGGATTCGTCTAAACTAGCGTGCGAAACCGCCTAAAACCCCTCTCAGGTGGCCAGTCTATCAATCAGCTTTCGGTCGTTTATCCGCATATTCGAGCATGTTCTGGCCGACCTCCTTCACCCGCAAGCTAGCGCGCTGCGCGTTACGCTATACCGGCCGAGTGAGTGGGTGAGTGAGTGAGTGAGTGAGTGTGTGTGTGTGTGTGTGTGTATGGTGTTTCGTATCTTCTCCTAAGCCACAGGATCTATTTCAACCAAACGTGGTACAAATATCGTTTACTGTCAGGCAACATTTGCTATTGGGTAAGAACTGCCTACCTAACATACACTACTGGCCATTAAAATTCCTACACCAAGAAAAAATGCAGATGATAAACGGGTATTCATTGGACAAATATATTATACTAGAACTGACATGTGATTACATTTTCACGCAATTTGGGTGCATAGATCCTGAGAAATCAGTACCCTGAACAACCACCTCTGGCCGTAATAACGGCCTTGTTACGTCTGGGCATTGAGTCAGAGCTTGGATGGCGTGTACAGGTACAGCTGCCCATGCAACTTCAACACAATACCCAGTTCATCAAGAGTAGTGACTGGCGTATTGTGACGAACCAGTTGCTCGGCAACCACTGACCAGACGTTTTCAATTGGCGAGAGATCTGGAGAATGTGCTGCCCAGGGCAGCAGTCGAACATTTTCTGTATCCAACATGCAGTCGTGCATTATCCTGCTGTAATGTAGGGTTTCGCAGGGATCGAATTAAGGGTTAGAGCCACGGGTCGTAACACATCTGAAATGTAACGTCCACTGTTCAAAGTGCCGTCAATGCGAAGAAAAGGTGACCGAGACGTATAACAAATGGCACCCCATACCATCACGCCGGGTGATACGCCAGTATGGCGATGACGAATACACGCTTCCAATGTGCGTTCACCGCAATGTCGCCAAACTCGGATGCAACCATCATGATGCTGTAAACAGAACCAGGATTCATCCGAAAAAATGACGTTTTGCCATTCGTGCACCCAGGTTCGTCGTTGAGTACACCATCGCAGGCTCTCCTGTCTGTGATGCAGCGTCAAGGGTAACCGCAGCCATGGTCTCCGAGCTGATAGTCCATGCTGCTGCAAACTTCGTCGAACTGTTCGTGCAGATGGGATCCAGCACGGCGTTCCGTATTACCCTCCTGAACCCACCGATTCCGTGTTCTGCTAACAGTCATTGGATCTCGACCAACGCGGTCAGCAATGTCGCGATACGATAAGGCGCAATCGCAATAGCCTACAATCCGACCTTTATCAAAGTCGGAAACGTGATGGTACACATTTCTCCTCGTTACACGAGGCACCACAACAACGTTTCACCAGGCAACGCCAGTCAACTTCTGTTTGTGTATGAGAAACCGGTTGGAAACTTTCCTCATGTCAGCACGTTGTAGGTGTCGTCACCGGCGCCAAGCTTGTGTGAATGCTCTGAAAAGCTAATAATTTGCATATCACAGCATCTTCTTGCTGTCGGTTAAATTTCGCGTCTGTAGGAAGTCATCTTTGTGGTGTAGTGATTTTAATGGCCAGCAGTGTATTTTATGAGGTAAGATGTCATAAACAAGGAGATGCGTGAAAAGCTACAGCGTCATGCATGACGTTTAAATGTATTACTACTCTCTTTCGAACTGTTTTCTGTCAATAAATTTCGTATACAGTATCTACACATGGCGCTAAATGCGCCTAAGAAAGTGTATCATGATACCACACATTGTTCGGGAGATGACATCATAAACATCGGGATGAGTGAAAAACTGCCGCATAATGCGTGAAGTTTTAATACATTTATTCTTTGACTATTATACACTCGTACAGTCGAGTTGGATTAAGGAAATCGTTGACAGCCGACTGCGCTTTTGACAGCTTTCAACCGAGAAGCGCAAACGGCTGTGGGCGAAAACAGGAACCTTCTATAAAGCTGCGAAGTGGCGTTACCATAGAGAAGTTTACAAATACAACGGTCGTTCAATAACTAATGCTCCACTTTTTTTTAAAAAAAAACATTAATATACATAGGCAAACGTCCTTGTTGCTGCTTCACATCTGATGTCTGTTCTGTGCGCCGGTGATGTTTCGAACCGTTCTGGTAGACGCCAGAGCCGTAGGACAGCGTCAAAATGGCGTCTCCATACGACTCGCGTTACAAGCAGCGTGCTGTTATTGAATTCTTGAGTGTAGATAAAGAAACCGTGGTGAACGTCCATAAACGTTTGTGTACAGTGTATGGCGATGCTGTAGTTGATAGGAGTAGAGTTGGGCGATGGATAAAGAAAGTTACAGCCGCAGGAAATGCAGGAAGAGAGCTCCATGATCAGCAACGCTCGGGACGTCCTGTCACAGCCACTGCTCCAGACATGCTGAATCGTGCGGATGCCATTATTCGTGCGGATCGGGGCATCACAACTCGACAATTGGCTCTACAGTTGAAGGTCAGCATTGGAAATACGTCGAGAGTCTCGGATGTTCAAAGAGGTGCTCACGATGGGTTCCACGAATGCTCACAGCGGGCCACAAGATTCAAAGAAAGGCCATTCCACCTAAATTGCTGGAGCTTAAAGATTCTCTACGGCGAACACACTTTGAAGATGACGAGAGTGTCAGTCATGCAGTGAAAACATCGCTACACCTACAGGACAACTTTTACCAGCAGGGAATACATGCTCTTCCACAACGTTGGCGTACGGCCATAGAACGTGGTAGAGACTACGTAGAAAAATGGGACATGGAAAAGACATGTTGATGTATATTGCCACCAAATTCTGACTCTTAACAATAAGTATGTTCTGAGAAAAATAATGTGCTGCATTGCTTATTGAACGACTCTCTTAGCACCTCCTAAAAGTTGCTGGCTGTAAAGCTGCGTAGCAGCTGGGCGCAGCAAACAAAAACTGTTCAGCATCACGTCTCTTAATTTGGATTCTATACTTACACATTTGTGCATTAAGCATATTTCTTTGTACGGCTGTTTCATAATTTCAAAGGTGTTTTCACGAATACAAGGAAATGAAATTTTTTCGATACCTCACTATACATCTACATCTACGTGATTACTCTGCTATTCACAATAAAGTGCCTGGCAGAGGGTTCAATGAACCACAATCAAGCTGTCTCTCTGCCGTTCCACTCTCGAAGAGCGCGCGGGAAAAACGAGCACTTAAATTTTTTTGTGCGAGCCTTGATTTATCTTATTTTATCGTGATTATTTCTCCGTATGTAGGTGGGTGCCAACAGAATGCTTTCGCTATTGGAGGAGAAAATTGATGATTGAAATGTCATGAGAAGTTTCCGTCGCAATGAAAAACGCCTTTCTTTTTATGATTGGCACTCCAATTCACGTATCATGTCCGTGACACTATCTCCCCTATTTCGCGATAATACAAAACGAGCTGCCCCTCTTTGTACTTTTTCGATGTCATCCGTCAGTCCCACCTGATGCGGATCCCACACCCCATAGCAACACTCCATAATAGGGCGGACAAGCGTGGTGTAAGCAGTCTCTTTAGTGGACCTGTGGCACCTTCTAAGTGTTCTGCCAGCGAATCGCAGTCTTTGGTTTGCTCTACCCACAATATTATTTATGTGATCGTTCCAACTTAGCCGGCCGGAGTGGCCGTGCGGTTCTAGGCGCTACAGTCTGGAGTCGAGCGACCGCTACGGTCGCAGGTTCGAATCCTGCCTCGGGCATGGATGTGTGTCATGTCCTTAGGTTAGGTAGGTTTAATTAGTTCTAAGTTGCAGGCGACTGATGACCTCAGAAGTTAAGTCGCCATTTTTTTGTTCCAACTTAGGTTATTTGTAATTGTAATCCCTAAGTATTTAGTTGAATTTACAGCCTTCAGATTTGTGTGACTCATCGCGTAATCGAAATTTAGCTGATTTCTTTTAGTACTCATGTGAATAAATTCACACTTTTCTTTATTCAGGGTCAATTGCCACTTTTCGCACCATACAGATATCTTGTCTAAATCATTTTGCATGTCGTTTTGATCATCTGATGACTTTACAAGACGGTAAATGACAGCATCATCTGCAAACAATCTAAGACGGCTACTCATATTGTCTCCTATGTCGTTAATATAAATCAGGAACAATAGGGGGGCCTATAATATTTCCTTGGGGAACGCCGGATATTACTTATATTTCACTCGATGACTTTCCGTCTATTACTACGAACTGTGATCTTTCTGACAGGAAATCACGAATCCAGTCGCACAACTGAGGCGATATTCCATAGGCACTGAGTTTGGTTAGAAGACGCTTGTAAGGAACGGTGTCGAAAGCCTTCTGAAAATCTAAAAATATGGAGTCTATTTGACATCCCCTGTCGATAGCACTTATTACTTCATGAGTATAAAGAGCTAGTTGTGTTTCACAAGAACGATATTTTCTGAATACGTGCTGACTGTGTCATAAAACGTTTTCTTCGAAGTACTTCATAATGTTCGAATATAGTATGTGTTCCAAAATTCTACTGCAAATCGACGTTAGCGATGTAGGTCTGTAATTCAGCGGATAAGTCCTACTTCTATTTTTGGGTATTGGTGTGACTTGAGTAATTTTCCAGTCTTTAGGTACGGATCTTTCTGTGAGCGGGTGGTTGTATATAATTGCTAAATATGGATCTATTTTATCAGCACAGTTCATTCTCTATTTTCGTTTCTAGTAGAAAATTGGCAAAACGAATACCCCGGCAATGCCGGGTTTGTCAGCTAATTGTTTATAATTTGAGAACCACTGATCTGCAATCGTAATAGAGAATCCATTTGTTGTATTTCTTGAAAACGTAGCACGAGAAACGTTACCAAAGCGAAACTCATCTTCTTACTGGCCTATTAAGACCCTGAATGCTTAAAACAGAGTGTTTCGAAATTCCTATTACAGTCTTTGGGGGATTATACAGGAGGCTAAGTACATAAAGTTTTGATCAGGAGCCGATGTCTGAATATGTACCGTTCGCATATATAATAAGTTTGAAGATCAGTTTGATGTCTCTCGCTTCATAGTACGCACAAAAATTGAGAACAGGGCACCGTTATCCAGTCCCTGGTGTAATTATATCATATATACTTTCATCCGATTACAACAAGGACTGCCATAAACTGGGACGTCCGCAGCTACTGTAGGTGCGTTGACTGTCGTGCTCCACAGACGTCGTCCGTCATGTAGAAGAGAACCCGACGACGAGTAATAATCCATTCTGTGGGCTCCTGTCGATGACACAGTTCACATCTCATTGTCACCGCTGAGAAAAGGCGACTAAAATACCCGAAGTTTCAGAACGCCAGACTCGCCATCTCGCGCAGTAATGCGTGTAGCAGACACAGTACTCTCACAAGGAGTGAAGTTCAGTATTCTAACTGGCAGCTTGAACGAGATCGTGGTGGTTCGAGTCACAGACATCATACTGTTAGCGAACGGTGCAGCAATCAGATCCCAGTTCCAGTCCTTAACGCCTTTTCGTGGAGTGACACTATATGTTGTGGAGTGTCACTCCACATTATACAGCGTCCAATGAGGTGAAGGCAGCGTATTTTTACTACGCCCCTGGGATGCTCTACGAACGCGTAAATTCGGCACACACACACACACACTCCTCGCGTGCGCCAGGCAGAAGTGGGGTGAGTCATGCATATGCATAAGAACCAGGAATTCTGGCAGCCGCAGGCGTGTCTAATTAGCTGCGCGGAACAGATCCCACTTGAGAACGATCGCCCCCGTTTCGTGTACAGCGTCAAGTACGAGCGGTGTTACCAACGTGGCGGCATTAGTTCACTGGCAGTGAGGCAACGTCAAGCAACATCGTGCACGAGAACACCTGTAAAGTTTATCCACAAAGCAATCTTCTGGGATTTTCACAGGACGTGGAGTAGCCTTCTATAGAACTGCATCTGTCGAATTTCTAATGTTCTACAGATCACACTGACGTTAAATAATATCGAAAAGGCAGGCCAGTTGTCCGTCGCAATTTGCTGTTGTTGTTGTTGTTGTGGTCTTCAGTCCTGAGACTGGTTTGATTCAGCTCTCCATGCTACACTATCCTGTGCAAGCTTCTTCATCTCCCAGTTCAAATGGTTCAAATGGCTCTGAGCACTATGGGACTCAACTGCTGTGGTCATCAGTCCCCTAGAACTTAGAACTACTTAAACATAACTAACCTAAGGACAGCACACAACACCCAGTCATCACGAGGCAGAGAAAATCCCTGACCCCGCCGGGAATCGAACCCGGGAACCCGGGCGTGGGAAGCGAGAACGCTACCGCACGACCACGAGATGCGGGCATCTCCCAGTACCTACTGCAACCTACATCCTTCTGAATCTGCTTAGTGTATTCATCTCTTGGTCTCCCCCTACGATTTTTATCCTCCACGCTGCCCTCCAATACTAAATTGGTGATCCCTTGATGCCTCAGAACATGTCCTACCAACCGATCCCTTCTTCTGGTCAAGTTGTGCCTCAAAAACTCCTCTTCTCCCCAATCCTATTCAGTAGCTCCTCATTACTTATGTGATCTACCCATCTAATCTTCAGCATTCTTCTGTAGCACCACATTTCGAAAGCTTCTATTCTCTTCTTGTCCAAACTATTTACCGTCCATGTTTCACTTCCATACATGGCTACACTCCATACAAATACTTTCAGAAATGACTTCCTGACACATAAATCTATACTCAATGTTAACAAATTTCTCTTCTTCAGAAACGCTTTCCTTGCCATTGCCAGTCGACATTTTATATCCTCTCTACTTCGACCATCATCAGTTATTTTGCTCCCCAAATAGCAAAACTCCTTTACTACTTTAAGTGTCTCATTTCCTAATCTAATACCCTCAACATCACCCGACTTAATTCGACTACATTCCATTATCCTCGTTTTGCTTTTGTTGATGTTCATCTTATATCCTCCCTTCAAGACACTGTCCATTCCGTTCAACTGCTCTTCCAAGTCCTTTGCTCTCTCTGAAAGAATTACAATGTCATCGGCGAACCTCAAAGTTTTTATTTCTTCTCCATGGATTTTAATACCTACTCCGAATTTTTCTTTTGTTTCCTTCACTGCTTGCTCAATATACAGATTGAATAACATTGTGGAGAGACTACAACCCTGTCTCACTCCCTTCCCAACCACTGCTTCTCTTTCATGTCCCTCGACTCTTATAACTGCCATCTGGTTTCTGTACAAATTGTAAATAGCCTTTCGCTCCCTGTATTTTACCCCTGCCACCTTTAGAATTTGAAAGAGAGTATTCCAGTCAACATTGTCAAAAGATTTCTCTAAGTCTACAAATGCTAGAAACGTAGGTTTGCCTTTCCTTAATCTTTCTTCTAAGATAAGTCGTAAGGTCAGTATTGCCTCACGTGTTCCAGTATTTCTACGGAATCCAAACTGATCTTCCCCGAGGTCGGCTTCTACCAATTTTTCCATTCGTCTGTAAAGAATTCGTGTTAGTATTTTGCAGCTGTGGCTTATTAAACTGATTGTTCGGTAATTCTCACATCTGTCAACACCTGCTTTCTTTGGGATTGGAATTATTATATTCTTCTTGAAGTCTGAGGGTATTTCGCCTGTTTCATACATCTTGCTCACCAGATGGTAGAGTTTTGTCAGGACTGGCTCTCCCAAGGCCGTCAGTAGTTCCAATGGAATGTTGTCTATTCCGGGGGCCTTGTTTCGACTCAGGTCTTTCAGTGCTCTGTCAAACTCTTCACGCAGTATCGTATCTCCCATTTCATCTTGATCTACATCCTCTTCCATTTCCATAAGATTGTCCTCAAGTACATCGCCCTTGTACACACCCTCTATATACTCACCCTCTATATACTCCTACCACCTTTCTGCTTTCCCTTCTTTGCTTAGAACTGGGTTTCCATCTGAGCTCTTGATGTTCATACAAGTGGTTCTCTTATCTCCAAAGGTCTCTAATTTTCCTGTAGGCAGTATCTATCTTACCCCTAGTGAGATAAGCCTCTACATCCTTACATTTGTCCTCTAGCCATCCCTGCTTAGCCATTTTGCACTTCCTGTCAATCTCATTTTTGAGACGTTTGTATTCCTTTTTGCCTGCTTCATTTACTGCATTTTTATATTTTCTCCTTACATCAATTAAATTCAATATTTCTTCTGTTACCCAAGGATTACTACTAGCCCTCGTCTTTTTACCTACTTGATCCTCTGCTGCCTTCACTATTTCATCCCTCAAAGCTACCCATTCTTCTTCTACTGTATTTCTTTCCCCCATTCCTGTCAATTGTACCCTTATGCTCTCCCTGAAACTCTGTACAACCTCTGGTTTAATCAGTTTATCCAGGTCCCATCTCCTTAAATTGCCACCTTTTTGCAGTTTCTTCAGTTTTAATCTACAGGTCATAACCAATAGCAATTTGCTGTTGAGAGAAATTTTTAACAACTTACAATTGTATAAGAATATTCTGAAGAGCAATAAAAGTACGTAAACTGACAATAAAACTGTTGTCAGATAAAGATTGCCCGCATCTCGTGGTCGTGCGGTAGCGTTCTCGCTTCCCACGCCCGGGTTCCCGGGTTCGATTCCCGGCGGGGTCAGGGATTTTCTCTGCCTCGTGATGGCTGGGTGTTGTGTGATGTCCTTAGGTTAGTTAGGTTTAAGTAGTTCTAAGTTCTAGGGGACTGATTACCATAGATGTTAAGTCCCATAGTGCTCAGAGCCATTTCAGATAAAGATTGCAGCCTGCTGACATACGCCATCATCTGCTCTTAATCCCTCACTGTTCTGGAAAAGCCTGCGACGTCTGAAGACCGAAATTACTTCTCATTGACAATTAACGTTTCCTGACATCACTCATTATGAAATTTCTGATTCGTTTTTCTGAGCACTACACTTTTCGCGAACAAATACTTATGGTCAAGTACTTGACGGTTTACATTTGTATATTAGGTACGCGATGCATTTTATGTTTTCTCTTTGTATGACTGTATAGTAAATAAAGGAATGTATTTTCGCTATTTACAACTATGTAAGTGGGAGTTACAGTTACGATAGCGTTAAAGCGAGCTCGAATGTGTGTGTGTATGTGTGTGTGTGTGTGTGTTTGTGTCATCTTCGTAAAACTGACAACATCAGATATTTGAGAAACAATATTACTCACAAAATTTCTCTCTTCTTTCTGTCGCTCAAGTACTACGGAAACGCGGTTGCAAAAAATTATCCATTCCGTTCACAACTTTTCGTAGTACAGTTCGTTTTTTTCAACAATATCTTTGTAAATGCTGTAGGAAATACACATGGTGACCTTCATTTAAACTTCTACCTGAATCGACGTCCCTGTTGTGAATGCATGCTGCAGTTGTGAATGTTTATGTCTGTTATGTTTTTTAATGGAGCTTATCTGTTTCGACCATCTATGTCAATTTATCCTACGTACGACCTGAGTGACGAAGTTACGTAGGATCGCTGATAATGGAGCTGTGCATTCATTGCATTCATCTGCTCTCTTGCACTGTATCTGTCAAAGTGTTGAGAGAATCAGTGAGTCTTGTGATTTTCTTTAGTCAAGCCGCCTACGCACTATTTGTAATCTAACAAGTGTTTGGTTGCATGGCAAAAGGTCAGAGGACCAGTATGGTGGTGCTGCTGGTTTCAACCGTTAAAAGCTGGTTAGAAACATCATGAAAACCGCATCGACCGTCTTTGAACTCGAGTTTTGCCAAACAGTTGTATAACTACCGTCCGCCTCCGTAGGTGAATGGTGCGTCCCCTCGGGGGTTTGGAACTTTCCGATATTGAAAGGAAAGCGTCTGCGTTATTTGTTCGGCGCGCCTTGTTGACTATCTCTACGCAGTCCACATATTCACGTCTCGGTTATTTTACTGCCTGCGGCCGGGCCGTCTTGATCCGCTTGTGTTTGTTGGTCAGCTGAATTTCCAGTTAAAACATGTCCGTGAAAAAGTGTCCGTGAATTTGACATTGCTGTCAGTTATTTGGAGGCTGATACTCTAGAGAGGCAGAATCTCACTATCATATTTTTGTTAATGCACTGGAGAGTGACTGACTGTATGGCGCCTATTGAACGGGCCATCGCCAATGTCCGGAAATGTACCGTTCGCATATAAAATAAGTTTGAAGATCAGTTTCATGTCTCTCGCTTCACGGTACGCACAAAAACTGAGAACAGGGCACCGTCATCCAGCCCCTGCTGTAATTATGACATCACATATATTTTCGTCCGATTACAACAAAGACTGCCATAAACTGGCACGTCCGCGACTACTGTAGGAGCGTTGACTGTCGTGCTCCACAGACCCAACTTCAGGTCTTAATAACTTTGTAACTATTCCACACAGTCAAATGAAATTTTTACAACCCAGTAAGATCCATTTAGAGAACACACTCCATGAATCAAAACACCAACAATATATTTCCGAGGGAAAATAAAAAATTCAAAAATGTGATTAAAAAAATGTAAGACGTTAAAAGGTACATATTGTAGGCGCGATCTATGCCAAATATAATTCACTCAAAAAGGGTATACATTTTTTTCGGTAAGCTTAATGTAGCCTAAACACACACAGAACTCATCATACCCATATCAGTCACAAAAACTGAGTTACATGCATACAAAAATACAAAAATTTGTAAAATTACCTGAAAAACACGGATTTTCGAAGTGTGGTAGCACAAAAGGGACAAGTGGTATCCAGGCCAAATTTCACACACTGCATAAGTAGACCATAATGATGTATATATCAAAATTTCAGCATGTTATTGCAAGACATTTGTGACAGTGGATGATGACAAATGTATTTGGTGATGTGGCCATTGTTCCACAACACAATTTTGTAAAAACATATCGTTAACTGTTCTGCCTCTTCTTATCCTTTCCCACGACTGTTTAATCACTAAGCAACAACATATAGACAGATTAACACAACCCATCTTTAATGTTTACTGCACCTTAACTACTAAAAACCAGTCGATTGTGCTTCGAACAGAAGTTCTCCCACACTTTAACTACTGTACTCTGTACATTGAGTGGCAAATTGTAGTGTCTTCCTGACACTGTGGTAGGAACTGGAACTCTCATAAGAATATGTTCAAAAGGAATCCAACACCTGTCTGCCAAACGTGGCCAATGAAATGATCTTGCTGGTCCTGCTAGCGCCATGAAGTTCACAAGTTTCGTGGAAGTCGGTGTGGTTTCATCTGAGCCCTCCTGTTGTACCAATGGTGATGGTGTCCCCGTAGTATCAAGTGGTCCACAACCTGTTACCCACCAGTGAGATCATATTTTGAACTGAACTGAGTATCGCGGACCAGTGCAGTCGCTGTCCCGCCATAGACACGCTACAACACAGATTTACCTGTCATGGTCACTGGCTTGAAAGACAATTAGCGTTTATAACACTGTTGGATGAGGCTGACTTTTTGGCTGATATCCCGTTGCGTCCAGACTACTCCTACTTTCCGAGGGCAAAGTCAAATACAACCTCATGGCTGTTGGGCCAGTATGTTCATTAAACTGTAGATGGAGGGGGCGATACGAACTCGTTCGCCTCCCGCCAATATATGGCCACCGCATGTAGGATGTGTTAGCGCCTGCTACTGTATCGCGACTTTTCCGCCAACTTGCAGAATCTTGCATGTCGTTGTCAAGGTATCAGTTGAGTTAACTGGTCCTAGTGGCTTTCTAGTCATGGCCCCTTTTCAGATATATTGATTCACAGTTTATTTCAGTCTTGTGGCCCTGTTGGTCTTGTTTAAAAAAAAAAAAAAAACAGTCAAGGCACTGGACCGCCAAGCTGCTGGTACGTGTTCGATTTTTGGTCGTGGCTTGGTCTTTTATGTTTCATTCCCGAGCACGGGGTCCCGGGTTCGATTCCCGGCGGGGTCAGGGATTTTCTCTGCCTCGTGATGACTGGGTGTTGTGTGATGTCCTTAGGTTAGTTAAGTTTAAGTAGTTCTAAGTTCTAGGGGACTGATGACCATAGATGTTAAGTCCCATAGTGCTCAGAGCCATTTGAACCATTTTTTTATGTTTCTTTCGGTTTGTCTGATTATGAAAAAGTCTATCTTTCCTTTTTTTAAGTAAAACATCGGGATGGTTCCTTCGAAAGGGCATGGCCGATTTCCTTTCCCATCCTTTCCTAATCCGACGAGACCGATGACCTCGCTGTGTGGTCTCCTCCCCCAAAATAACCCAACCAAAACATCGGGAAGTAAAAAAAAGTGTTTAAGTTAATTTTGAAAGAAGTGTTAGGGCAAGTGACTGGAAACCGAGAGGTTGGAAAAAGAGAAAATGATAAAATGTTCATCCTTCAAGCGGAAGACTGCGAAAAACAAGTAAAAAAACATTCTTAAGGAGACGGCTCGAAATAAGTGGGAAATAGTGTTCGAGCCCCGATGCGGCACAAATTTTCATGTGTCGCAAGCAACTGACGTCAATGCATAGTCGCAGGATGCGAATCTAATTCGTAATGTTTACCTAAAACGACGGTCAAGGCATCCGACGGGTGTGAGGGGGCCTCTGGTTCGATTTCCAGTATTGCTAGGGATTTTTCTTCTGTGGAAGGATCGGTCCAGAGTGTCTCTTAGTGCCAGTTGAGGAGCTACTTGACCGAGTGGTGGAGGCTCCAGGTCACGGAAACTGAGAAGGGCCGGGAGAGCAGTGTGTTGACCCCACAGCCCTCCACGCCGCATCCAGTGACGTCACCTGTCTGAGCATGGCACGGTGGTCGGTCGGTACCTCTGGGCCCTTCGGGGCCCATGGGGCGAACTATGTACATGGCCGTGTATTGCTTGGTGCACACACTCTACTAAACACTCCATACGCTATCGTACCGATGTATTTTAACAACCGGAGTAGATCCAGAATGAAATTTTCACTATGCAGTGGAGTTTGTGCTGATATGAAACTCCCTAGCAAATTAAAACGGTGTGCCGGACCGAGACTCGAACTCGGGACTTTTGCCTTTCGCGGGCAACGGCTCTACCAACTGAACTGCCCAAGCACAACTCACTACCCGTCCTCACAGGACTACTTCCGCCTGTACCTCGTCTCCTACCTTTCAACACAGCCCTACATGAAACGGTGAAAACTGAACTGAAACTATAGAACACGTGTTCTCCAAAAACACAATGAGATAGTTGTCGCAAAATGTAACAACAGAAGGTTCAGTTTATCATCTTTTCACGTAGGGAAAATATAAAGTTAGTGAAAATTTGGTTGAAGAAATGAATTAAAAATGCTAATAGAAATTAGTTCCTATTAGAATTATTAACTCATTTCAAAATTTACTTGAAGAAATAAATTAAAAATGCTAATAAAAATTAATTCCTATTAGCATTTTTAATTCATTACTTCAAGCAAATTTTCGCAAACTTTATATCAAATGGTTCAAATGGCTCTGAGCACTATGGGACTTAACATCTGAGGTCATCAGTCCCCTAGAACTTAGAACTACTTAAACCTTACTAACCTAAGGACATGACACACATCCATGCCCGAGGCAGGATTCGAACCTGCGACCGTAGCGGTCTCGCGGTTCCAGACTGAAGCGCCTAGAACCGCTCGGCCACACCGGCCGGCGAACGCGGGTTCCAAAGGCAGCAACGCTAGCCACTAGATAACGAGCTGCGGACACTTTCAGCTTAGCTTAGTTTTCACTGATTCAGGTAGGGCTGTGTTTGAGTACGAATCGAACTGCTCGAACAGTTTACGTCACAGTTGCCGGCCGCGGTGGTGTAGCGGTTCTAGGCGCTCAGTCCGGAACCGCGCGACTGCTACGGTCGCAGGTTCGAATCCTGCCTCGGGCATGGATGTGTGTGATGTCCTTAGGTTAGTTAGGTCTAAGTAGTTCTAAGGTCTAGGGGACTAATGACCACAGATGTTAAGTCCCATAGTGCTCAGAGCCATTTGAACCATTTTATATCACAGTTCTAGAAATCTCGGATTCTTTTCGATCTTTTGATCGGTCTGCTACCTAGTTACTTCTGTTGGTACTACATCCACGACCTACCTTGGCGTTTGTATGGCACTGTTGATTTTAATAATAATAATAATAATAATAATAAGTGTGAACCACGGACTAAAATATCTTCTAGACTATATGGTATGTGTAACAACGGCGACTAATCAGTAAATAAGAATTTGCTATCATGTTTCTGTCAAATCTCGTGCTTTCGCTCCTTCCGCGATATAGTGTCGTCTGATGGTACAACGGACTGATCTCCAACACGGGTACTGCCGCTGTAATTTGCTTTCGCGATAGGAATTTGTCAGTTTAGCAAAAATGGCTCTGAGCACTATGGGACTTAACGTCTTAGGTCATCAGTCCCCTAGAACTTAGAACTACTTAAACCTAACTAACCTAAGGACATCACACACATCCATGCCCGAGGCAGGATTCGAACCTGCGACCGTAGCAGTCCCGCGGTTCCGGACTGAGCGCCTAGAACCGCGAGACCACCGCGGCCGGCATATTTTTAGGCATTTAATTTTCTTGAATATTTCAGTAGAAATTCGAAGTAAATTGGCTAGGAACTTTGAAGTAAGTTGGTCAAGTGTACACACACGCACACACTAGGTGACAAAAGTCATGGAATAACCCCTAATATCGCCTAGGATCTCCTTTCGTCCGACGTTGTGGCTTGGACTCAACAATTCGCTCAACGTCCCCTGCAGAAATATTGAGCCATACTACTTCTACACCCGTCTGTAATTGCGAAAGTGATGCCGGTGCAAGATTTTGCGCATGAACAGAACTCTCGATTACGTCCCATAAATATTCGATGGGATTCGTGTCGGGCTATCTGGGTACCCAAATCATTTGACCGAAATGTCTAGAATATTCTTCAAACAAATCGCGAACAATCTACAGCCACATCTACATACATACTCGGCAAGCCACCGTACGGTGCGTGGTGGAGGGTACCCTGTACCACAACTAGTCTTCTCCTTTCCTGTTCCTCACGCAGATAGAGCAGGAAAAAACGACTGTCCAAATGCCTCCGCATGAGCCCTAATTTCTCGTATCTTATCTTCGTGGTCCTTACGCGAAATGTATGTTGGCGGCAGAAGAATCATGCTGCAGTCACCTTCAAATGCCGGTTCCCTAAACTTCCTTCTCCGCAGCTCGTGGTCTAGTGGCTAGCGCTGCTGCCTCTGGATCACGGGATTCTGGGTGCGATTCCCGGCCTGGTCGGGGATTTTCTCTGCACGGGGACTGAGTGTTTGTGTTGTCGTCATCATTTCATCGGCATCATCGTCATCATTCGTGACAGTGGCTCGATTGGATTGTGTGAACAATTGTACTGGGTAAAAATTGGAACTTTGTACAGACGCTGATGACGGCACAGTGGAGTGCCCCCACAAACGAAACACCACCACCATCTCTAAACTTCCTCAGTGGTGTGCTTTGAAATGAATGTCTTCTCCCCTCCTGGAATTCCCACTTGAGCTCCCGAAGCATATCCGTAACACTTCGATGCAGATCAAACCTACGAGTAACAAATCTAGCAGCTGGCCTCTCAATTGCTTCGATGTCTTCTTTCAATCCGACCTGGTGCTGATCCCAAACACTCGAGCAGTACTCAAGAATAGGTCGCACTAGCGTCGTATATACAGTCTCCTTTACAGATGATCCATTCTTTCCCAAAATTCTCCCAATGAACCGATATCAGACATTCGCCATAGCTACCAAAATCCGCAGATGCTCGTTCCGTTTCATATCGCTTCGCAACGTTAGTCTCAGATACTTAAACGACGTGACTGTGTCAAGCAGAACACTACTAATGCTGTATGCAAACATTACGGGTTTGTTTCTACTACTCATTTGCATTAACTTACATTTTGCTACATTAACAGCCAGCTGCCATTTTGTCTAGGTCATCTTGTACGAACCTACCGTCACTTATCTCCGCGCCTTCCTGTGTACCACAGCCTCATCAGCGACCAGTCGCAGATTGCTTCCCAAATTGTCTGCCAGATTATTTATGTCCATAGACCATAGCAATTGTGGCCCGGTGACATGCTTGGGGACATTAAGTCCATGAATGGCTGCAAATGGTCTCCAAGGAGCCGAACACAACCATTTCCAGTCATTAATTGGATCAGAGGACCGTGTAAACACAGCCCACACCGTTATAGGGCCACCACGAGCTTGCACAGTGCCTCATTGACAACCTGGGTTGATAGCTTCGTGTGGTCTGCGCCACGCTCAAACCCTATCATCAGGTCTTACCAACTCAAACTACAACTCATCTGACCAGGCCACTGTTTTCCAGTCGTCTAGGGTCGAATCAATATGGTCACGAGCCAAGAGAAGCGTCGCAGGCGATGTCGTGCTGTTAGCAATGGCACACGCATCGGTCATCTGCTGCCACAATTCATTAATGCCAAATGTTGCCGCACTATCCCAATGGATACGTTCAGTGTACGCCCTACATTGATTTCTGCGGTTATTTCACGCAGTGTTGCTTGTGTGTCAGCACTGACAGCTCTACGCAGAATTGAAGCTGTGAGGACGGATCGTGAGTCGTGCTCGGGTAGCTCAGTTGGTAGAGCGCTTGCCCGCGAAAGGCAAAGGTCCCGAGTTCGAGTCTTGGTCCGGCACACAGTTTTAATCTGCCAGGAAGTTTCATATCAGCGGACACTCCGCTGCAGAGTCAAAATCTCATTCTGACAACTTAAATCACTTAATAAAAGCAAGTCTTCCGGTCCGTCCTTATCAGAGTATGCTGATGCAATAGCTCCATACTTAATAATTCTATACAACCGCTCGCTCGACGAAAGATCCGTACCCAAAGACTAGAAAGTTGCACAGATCACACCAATATTCAAGAAAGGCAGTAGGAGTAATACACTTAATTACAGGTCCATATCATTAACGTCGATAGGTAGCAGGATTTTGGAACATACAGTGTGTTCGTGTTCGAACATTATTAATTGTCTCGAAGACAACGGTCTATTAACAAACAGTCAACACGGATTTAAAAAACATCGTTCTTGTGAAACACAAGTAGCTCTTTACAAACACGAAGTGTTGAGTGCTATTGGCAAGGGATTTCAAATTGATTCCGTATTTCTGGATTTCCAGAGGGCTTTTGACACTCTGTCACAGAAGCTGTTTCAGAGAACAGCGGCACCTTTCCTATTATCGCGAAATAGAGGATCGAGTGTCACTGACATGATACAGGATTTGGCGTGGACATCATTAACACAGAGGCGGTTTTCGTTGCGGCGAGATCTTCTCACGAAATTTCAATCACCAACTTTCTACTCCGAATGCGAAAATACACTACTGGACACTAAAATTGCTACACCACGAAGATGACGTGCTACAGACATGAAATTTAACCGACAGGAAGAATATGCTGTGATATGCAAATGAGTAGCTTTTCAGAGCATTCACACAAGATTGGCGCCGGTGGCGACACCTACAACGTGCTGACATGAGGCAAGTTTGAAACCGATTTCTCATACGCAAACAGCAGTTTACCGGCGTTGCCTGGTGAAACGTTGTTGTGATGCCTCGTGTAAGGAGGAGAAATACGTACCATCACATTTCCGACTTTGATAAAGGTCGGATTGTAGCCTATCGCGATTGCGGTTTATCGTATCGCGATATTGCTGCTCGCGTCGGTCGAGATCCAATGACTGTTAGCAGAATATGGAATCGGTGGGTTCAGGAGGGTAATACGGAACGCCGTGCTGGATCCCAACAGCCTCGTAACACTAGCAGTCGAGATGACAGGCATCTTAACCGCATGGCTGTAACGGATCGCGCAGCCACGTCTAGATCCCTGAGTCAACAGATGGGGACGTTTGCAAGCAACAACCATCTGCACGAACTTTTCGACGACGTTTGCAGCAGCATGGACTATCAGCTCGGAGACCGTGGCTGCGGTTACCCTTGACGCTGTATCACAGACAGGAGCGCCTGCGATGGTGTACTCAACGACGAACCTGGGTGCACGAATGGCAAAACTTCATGTTTTCGGATGAATCCAGGTTCTGTTTACAGCATCATGATGGTCACATCCGTGTTTGGCGACATCGCGGTGAACGCATATTGGAAGCGTGTATTCGTCATCGCCATACTGGTGTATCATCCCACGTGATGGTGTGGGGTGCCATTGGTTACACGTCTCGGTCACCACTTGTTCGCATTGACGGCACTTTGAACAGTGGACGTTACATTTCAGATGTGTTACGACCCGTGGCTTTACCCTTCATTCGACCCCTGCGAAAGCCTGCATTTCAGCAGGATAATGAACAACCTCATTTTGCAGGTCCTGTACGGGCCTTTCTGGACACAGAAAATGTTAGAGTGCTGCCCTGGCCAGCACATTCTCCAGATCTCTCACCAATTGAAAATGTCTGGTCAATGGTCGCTGAGCAACTGGCTCGTCACAATACGCCAGTCACTACTCTTGATGAACTGTGGTATCGTGTTGAAGCTGCATGGGCAGCTGTACCTGTACACGCCATCCAAGCTCTATTTGACTCAATGCCCAGGCGTATCAAGGCCGTTATTACGGCCAGAGGTGGTTGTTCTGGGTACTGATTTCTCAGGATTTATGCACCCAAATTGCGTAAAAATGTAATCACACGTCAGTTCTAGTATAATATATTTGTCCAATGAATACCAGTTTATCATCTGCATTTCTTCTTGGTGTAGCAATTTTAATGGCCAGTAGTGTATTTTGTTCACGCCGACCTACATAGGGAGAAACGATCATCATAGTAAACTAAGGGAAACCGGGGCTCCCGCGGAAAGATATATGTGTTCTTTTTTTCGGTGCGCTGCTCGAGCGTGGAATACTAGAGATGAACCCTCTACCCGGCACTCATGTGCTATGTGCAGAGTATGCATGTAGATGTAGATCGTGATGTGTACAGACTGTGTGGTTTCTGGACTGCTTCTAGGAAGTGGCGCCTGTACAGCCCGCAGCGCTGGCGGCAGACCGCGACCTCGCCCGGCCTCCTACTGCTGCTGCTGCTGTTGTGTGACTCCCACGCGGCACAGCGCTGGGGCCGCTCGTATTCGGCGCCATTTCGCGTTTCTCAGAAGCGCCGCTTGGCCCAGCACACAGCCCGACCGCGCGTTCTGCATAGCAGATTAAATCTCCGGCCGCAGAGCCGCTAGCGCGCCGTCCTGCCCAGAAGCGTACGTATTACTCGCACTAATTTTCGTTGCGGTCTTTCTTCATCGCAGTTGTTTACTGCGGCAATTACCGAAATAGTCGACACAGTTACGGAGGAAATCTGCAGAATGCCGAGGCAAATTATGAAAGTAAGTCAACCCGTAGAACAGTTGTCAGAAGACGGGGAACAGTTAGAGAGCAGGCCAGACACTTCAAAGGAACGGATAGCGTCTTGAGAATGAGGTATAAGATGAATAGAAATAAAACAAGAGTTATGAAATGTCGACAAATTAAGTAAAGTGATACTGAGGGATTAGATTGGCTGGCTCTGGGCACTATGGGACTCAACTTCTGAGGTCATCAGTCCCCTAAAACTTAGAACTACTTAAACCTAACTAACCTAAGGACATCACACACATGCATGCCCCAGGCAGGATTCGAACCTGCGACCGTAGCGATCTCGCGGTTCCAGACTCTAGCGCCTAGAACCGCACGGCCACTCCGGCCGGCGAGGGATTAGATTACACGAGACACTAAATGTAGTAGGCGTGTATTGTTGTATAAGAGAGGGGAGAGGGGCAATAATTAACGACAACAGAACTATAGAAGACACGAGATGTAGTCTTGCAATAGCAAGAAAATTTAATATACACACATAAAAAAAAAGTTTTGCATCACCCCAGTTCCCATAACTCCTGAAGATAGACGTTACACAGGGGATATTTTATCACAGACACAGTCCTTTTGACTGTTGAGAGATGTCACTAAACCCGCCCAGAGATGAGAGCAACCATGCATGAGCAGCGCCTATTAGACGGAGGGGATTCGACAGCCGATCAGAACCAGTCATTACACCAGGGAGGAGGTACAAGGCCCGTGTAGTCTGTAGTTCAACCATGCCTAGACGGTCAACACCGCGGTTCGAACGCGCTTGGTGCCAGGAAGGGCTCTCAGCAGAGGAAGTGTCCAGGGGTCCCGGAGTGAACCAAAGTGATGTTGTTCGGACATGGAGGAGATAGAGACAGAAACTGTCGATGACATGCCTCGCTCAGGCCGCCCAACAAGAATTCGCGCCCCCATCGTGCACATCTTGTGAGTGACTTCCTTCAGGACATCGACATTGCTCGGCTAAAGTGGCCAGCATGTTCTGCAGACAGGAACCCTATCGAACACGCTTGGGATAGATTGAAAAAGGCTGTTTATGGACGACGTGACCACCAACCACTCTGAGGGATCTACGCCAAAACTCCGTTGGGGAGTGGGACAATCTGGTTCAACAGTGCCTTAATGAACTTGTGGATAGTATGCCACTACGAATACAGGCATGCATCAGTGCAAGAGGACGTGCTACTGGGTGTTAGAGGTACCGGAGTGCACAGCAATCTGGGCCACCACCTCTGAAGGTCTCGCTGTATGGTGGTACAACATGGAATGTGTGGTTTTCACGAGCAATAAAAAGGGCGGAAATGATGTTTGTGTTGATCTCTATTTCAATTTTCTATATAGGTTCCGTAACTCTCGGAACCGAGGTGATCCAAATTTTTTTTTATGTGTGTATAAAAATGAATGTTTTATAGTTGATGTGTTCGCGCCCACGAAGATTTCTCTGAGCGTTAGAACCAGAACCATATGTTACCTGTAGCGGTGGGGACGAAAAATGGTGATACAGAAGCTTAACTCATGAATGTCTGGAGCAATTTTAATCAAAATGTAGGTGCAGGCTGTTTCTGTAAGAGCGTTCAAGAATGTAACAAAAAATGGTTCAAATGGCTCTGAGCACTATGGGACTTAACTTCTGAGGTCATCAGTCCCCTAGAACTTAGAACTACTTAAACCTAACTAACCTAAGGACATCACACACATCCATGCCCGAGGCAGGATTTGAACCTGCGACCACAGCGGTCGCGCGGTTCCAGACTGTAGCGCCTAGAACCGCTCGGCCACTCCGGCCGGCAAGAATGTAACAGTCTCAGGGAACGCTCCTCTAAACAATTTGAGATACGAACGTGGGGTCAGAGAAGCCAGCGTAAGGAGATAATAGGAATGAAATCACATTACTCAATTTTTTATTTACATTAGTTAACTGCAAATACCATCATTGGCACAATGAACGTACCATTTGTACTGTATCATGCAGAATGCGCTGAAACAGACAGCCATCAACCTCACTGCAAGCATGACGTCGGCGAACAAGATTCTGACCCTGACAGATGTCTCTGGTAGGTTCGATCACATCACAAACAACTACAATTCAGGCAACTATATCCATCTCCGTATTCACTGGGCTCTTATAAATAAGTGATTTTAGATATCCCCATAGGAAATAATCAAGGGGATTAAGATAGGTGACCTCGTAGGCCATGGAATGGGACCTCCCCTTGCAGGCCAGCGACCAGGACATACTGTACCGGGACTGCCCCATCGTACTGCACTGTACGTCTCTGAATAGCACTGACTAATGAATGGGTCTGTTGTTGATTCATAGCACGTTCTGTCGTGGGACAATGTAAATACGATACAACAGAGCCACCTTATGGACATGTAAACTAAACCTGCATCATGAATTCCTGGTAATCAGCTTCGTCCTCCTTGTTCCCTTGTAGGAAATAGAGAATGTACAAGTAAATAAATAGCACAGTGCGTGTAAACTCGGACGCATGTTAGTTGTAAATAGCCGTAAAACAGTAATGCTAGACAAAGCGGTGGACAACTTTACTTCCATGTATCCTTAAGCTGGCTTTTCCGACCCCAAGTTCCCTACCTTAAATTGTTCAATGGAGCATTCTCTATGTCCTGTTACCTTTTTGCATCCTCTTATGGAAACACTATGTAAACATAGGTCATTATTTGTACAGTTATTTGCACGCTGTTGACGTTGAGAAGACTTTATACGTAAAAATATTCGTTACGCCCAATATTATTACCGAATCCATAGCTTTGGGAATCGCTAGAGTTAACGGTATCAGTCAAGATGACGTTTCACCCTTAGACTTGGGGGAGGGACCGGACGCAGTGTAAAGACAGAGAGACAGGAATTTTTACCAAAATTTGCACCTGCTATTTGCAAAAATTTACAATGACAATAAGACACCCCTATCACTGCTATGGTTGAGGGTTTAGGGTGATAATGGGTTACATAAAAGCATAACTCAGGAACAGCTGGAGCAATTTCAACCAAATTTGGTATATCCGTAGTTCCTTATTCGCATAAAAATATCGTCGGTGGAAGATGGTTCAAATGGCTCTGAGCACTATGGGACTTAACATCTGAGGTCATCAGTCCCCTAGAACTTAGAACTACTGAAACCTAACTAACCTAAGAACATCACACACATCCATGCCCGAGGCAAGATTCGAACCTGCGACCGTAGCGGTCGCGCAGTTCCAGATTGAAGCGCCTAGAACCGCTCGACCACTTCGGCCGGTTAAAAAAAATATGGTTCAAATGGCTCTGAGCACTATGGGACTTAACTTCTAAGGTCATCAGTCCCCTAGAACTTAGAATACTTGCACCTAACTAACCTAAGGGCATCACACACACCCATGCCCGAGGCAGGATTCGAACTTGCGACCGTAGCCCACTTCGGCCCTACTACAGGTAGGGGAGAGATGAGTGAGAAAAGGGGTGACTTGCAGAAACGTCCGAAAACTAACTTTTGGTATTACTTTCCTGTAATTAATTGACTTGGAATTCTTTAAAGTATGAACTGTAGTCTGTCTCTTACATGTGTTGTTCAGTGCATCAATTACGTGGTGACAACGAGCACGGCAACGAACCAATAACTTGGCAACGTGTTTCAGCGTCAAATATTATGCCACACGCCTTAGTAGCAAAGATACGAGTAACACAGTCTATAGGGTCGCATGGTGTGAAACAGGGAAGAATGTGTTCGTTAAATATACACTGACGAAAAAAAATTGCTGTACCAAAAAATAATGTAGCGTAATGAAAGTTTTGAAATGCGTTCGCGTAGGTAGCATATTTAAATGATCAACATTGAAAGATCACAGGTTAATATAAGCGTGAGATAAGCCACAGCAAATGTGAACTGCTGGTACAGTAATCACCGGTGTAACCGACAGAATGTTGAATGCAAGCATGCAGACGTGCATGCGTTGTGATGTACAGGTGCCGTATGCCAGTTTGTGGGATGGAGTCCCATGCCTGTTGCACTTGGTTGGTCAATACATGGACGGTTAGTGCTGTTTGTGGATGACGCTGGAGATCTTGTCCGATGATGTCCGATATCTATCGATTGGAGACAGAGCTGGTGATCGAGCAGGCCAGGGCAACATGTCCACATTCCGTAAAGCACGTCTGGAATGGTGTTCACGAATAACGGCACAACAGATCAATCACTAGACTGACGTACAAATTTACAGTCAGGATGGGTGGGATAGCAACGACAGTGCTCCTGCTGTCATAAGAAATCGCACTGCCGGCCGGGGTGGCCGAGCGGTTCAAGGCACCACAGTCTGGAACCGCGCACCGAGCGGGGTGGCGCAGTGGTTAGACACTGGACTCGTATTCGGGAGGACGACGGTTCAATCCCGCGTCCGGCCATCCTGATTTAGGTTTTCCGTGATTTCCCTCAAATCACTCCAGGCAAAAGCCGGGATGGTTCAAATGAAAGGGCACGGCCGACTTCCATCCCCATCCTTCCCTAATCCGATGAGACCGATGACCTCGCTGTCTGGTCTCCTTCCCCAAATAACCCAACCCAACCCTCTGGAACCGCGCGACCGCTACGGTCGCAGGTTGGAATCCTGCCTCTGGCATGGATGTGTGTGATGTCTTTAGGTTAGTTAGGTTTAAGTAGTTCTAAGTTCTAGGGGGCTGATGACCTCAGAAGTTGAGTCCCATAGAGCTCAGAGCCATTTTGACCATTTGAAATCGCACTCTGGATGTAGGTCCAGTATATCTAGTACGCAGACAGGTTGGTTGCAGACCCTCAGCTGGCCTCCTTTAAACCAACATACTGCCATCACTGGCACCGAGGCAGAACCAGCTTTTACCAGCGAACAGATCGGACCTCCACTCCTCCTTTTGATGAGCTCTCGCTTGGTATCACTGAAGTTAGAAAGGGCGATGGTTTGGGGTCAGTGGAATGCATTCTACGGGACGCCTGGCACGGAGCTGTCCTCTAAGTAACCTATTTGTAACAGTTCACTGTCTCATTGTTGTTCCAGCTGCTGCTCAGATTGCTACTGCTGCAGATGCTGTATGATGCGCTAGAGCTATACGCATAACAAGGTGGTCCTCCGTTTTGGTAGTGTCACGTGGAGGCAACGACCTTGCCGCATTGGTAACAACGGTCCCCGTCAGATCACCGAAGTTATGCACTGTCGCGTTTGGCTAGCATTTGGGTGGGTCACTGTCCGTGTCTGCCGAGTTGGGCAGCACTCAGGGGTGCACTCAGCCCTTGTGTGCCCAGTTGAGGAGCTACTTGACTGAGAAGTAGCGGCTCCGGTCACGAAAACTGACAACGGCCGGGAGAGCGGTGTGCTGACCTCATGCCCCTGCATATCCGCATCCGGTGACGCCTAAGGGCTCAGGATCACACAGCGACCAGTCGGCACCATTGGACCTCCAAGGCTAGTTCAGACGGTGTTTGTTTGCCTTCCGCGGGCAAGTGCTCTACCAACAAAGCTACCCAAGCACGACTCACGCCCCGTTCTCACAGCTCCACTTGTGCCATTACCTCGTCTCCTACCTTCCAAACTTTACAGAAGCTCTCCTGCGAACCTTGAGAACTAGCACTCCTGAAAGAAAGGGCATTGCGGAGACATGGCTTAGCCACAGGCTGGGGGATGTTTCCAGAATGAGATTTTCACTCTGCAGCGGAGTGTGCGTTGATATGAAACTTCCTGTCAGATTAAAACTGTGTGCCGGATCGAGACTCGAACTCGGGACCTTTACCTTTCGCGGGCAAGTGCTCTACCACGTAGAGCGCTCTACCACGTAGAGCGCTCTACCACGTAGAGCACTTGCCCGCGAAAGGCAAAGGTCCCGAGTTCGAGTCTCGGTCCCGCACACAGTTTTAATCTGACAGGAAGTTTCATATCAGCGCACACTCCGCTGCAGAGTGAAAATCTCATTCTGGGTGTTTGTTTGTTTGTTAGTTCACTTAGCGCGACGTGGCCGCCCGGTGTCTGGTCTTCTTGCGACCGTACATTCTTGTGACCACCGATATCAGCAATCATGTACAGTCCTTACATTCTGCCAAGTCTTTCTGCGATATCGCAGAAGGAACATTCAGCTCCTGATAGCTCTATTACACGTCCTCCTTCAAAGTCAGTGAGTTGTTGATAATAGCGTCTTTGTCGTCTTAAAGGCATTCTAGACTACCCATCAACTCTGCACGTCCAGTCTCAAAGCTAAAGAATGCTCACGACCGTTACAGTCGTGTATTTAAAGCAAACCTGGCTTGCATCCTCATGGTGGCACTATTAATGCCACTTATTCGACCGGCGTAAAATCTAAATACACGTTATTTCTCACACGTAGAAACACGACAAGCTGCTGTCGTTTACGTCGCACAACTCCTCCTTGGTGTTGCGATTTCTTTTCGTTCAGTGTACGTGACAGATACACAAAAAATTATTGTCTTCCTTTTATTTTTTAAGTGTATATTTGTCTGTTTTGTGTATGTGTACCTAGTTAGAAAAAAAAAGAGTCATTCCAATGTATTCGGGTACAGCTAGTTGAAACCTGGTAGTGAAGGGAAGGCACGATTCGGTTACGATTGTGGACGGGGCCGTAATCCTATTGGTTGCCTTTTACAGTTACACACAATTTATTTTAATCCAGTAATTCAAGACTAAACAATAAATAAAAATACCACACGTTATCAATGAAGGAATAAAGAACTGTGTAAATAATAATGTTTTCAGTGAGTTACAATTTAGCAAATCACCATTAAATACAGATACAGCAGATAATGTTTCAAAAGCAAGCCACGGTGGTCTGAGCAGAAGGCCTTACACGCCAGGAATTGCAATAAATTAAGAATTGTTTAAAACTCGCTGCAATTTACAACTTACAGGTATTAAAATATTAAGTCGCCACAAACGCAGCAGAAGGCATCAGACGCCAGGAATGGCAGTAAATAAGGTTTTAAGGCTTACTGATAAAATGCAAATACCAAATTAGAATTTTAAGGCAGATGACCACAATCACGGCCGAAGGCCTTACACGCCAGGAACGGTAATAATATAGAAATTTAGAAACCTGCTGTAAATCAGCAAATACAATAGCAGAGGTTAATTAACAAAAAACATGCAACTGGTCACCAAACGGGTGAAATGAGATGATGGTAAACTTTGTAACACAACCGTTAACATCCACTGAACACTTCACTGCTAGATTTATCCCCGAAGGCGACCATAACTATTAACTGGACATATAAAACCTTTAATGTATGAATTACAAGGTATTGTAATAAATAATACAATAATAAAACACAAGGACCAGTACATACGTTCCTTAAGGGGTACTGAGGCAGATTATACCCGCAGAAGGCGTGGACTGAAGGAGCGTTACACTGAACTACCGGCCATCAGACCTTCTTTTACAACATACATGTCTTACAAGAAACAAGGGGCCACAGACGGTGCTACAGGAATCGACCTCTGAGAAGGTCGGCAACAAACACCTTCGCGAGCGGTGAGATAGGCAGCCAAAAGTTGCATTCACTTCACAAGATAGTAACTCAGACTAGTGGCAGTCTAACGAATGACTAATGACAATCTTGCTGAAGCTACCTGACGTCCGATAAGCCAAATGCAACGATAGAACAATACGCCAAAGCCGGAACCGGCGGTCTGCACTACGTCCCCAGAATACTGCGTTTAGAGCGCGCGGAACGAGAAAGGCATCACTACCACCAGAGTAGAACAATCACCAACCGGCCTACAATCAAGAAAGCTGTCAGACCTACACACCTTACCGGACAGCAGCGGCAAGGCGAGGAAACGTACACTGCCGTTGCATACACTAACCCCCAGGGCAGGTAACTGGGGTGTTAGCGGCCACCAGGCAAGAAAAATTACCGCTGGTTGAGTTTAACAAATTGTAACAAGTCGAACGCAGTAAATAGTAATAAGAAGTCGAGGAAAGCTAATCAGATCCGCTGCTCTTCGCCTCGGCGACACTACGAGCGGCAACACTAACCCAAGTCTCTGGAGAATCGCGAGATATCCAGTCTACTTGGATAGAAATGCACTCATCTTAAAGTTTGCTGGATCCGGTTTACGACGATGTCGTACACCTTCGTGACCACAGCCCTTCCATCCGGCAGCGGCCCCAGCGTGTTCTGGCACTGCGTGGACCTGGCTCCTCCTGAGTCCCCAACCGAATTGGCCCACTCACACGACCCGGCAAAACGACGACGTCGCCCCAAAGATAGAGCTGTAGTTACTACACTCCTGGAAATGGAAAAAAGAACACATTGACACCGGTGTGTCAGACCCACCATACTTGCTCCGGACACTGCGAGAGGGCTGTACAAGCAATGATCACACGCACGGCACAGCGGACACACCAGGAACCGCGGTGTTGGCCGTCGAACGGCGCTAGCTGCGCAGCATTTGTGCACCGCCGCCGTCAGTGTCGGCCAGTTTGCCGTGGCATACGGAGCTCCATCGCAGTCTTTAACACTGGTAGCATGCCGCGACAGCGGGGACGTGAACCGTATGTGCAGTTGACGGACTTTGAGCGAGGGCGTATAGTGGGCATGCGGGAGGCCAGGTGGACGTACCGCCGAATTGCTCAACACGTGGGGCGTGAGGTCTCCACAGTACATCGATGTTGTCGCCAGTGGTCGGCGGAAGGTGCACGTGCCCGTCGACCTGGGACCGGACCGCAGCGACGCACGGATGCACGCCAAGACCGTAGGATCCTACGCAGTGCCGTAGGGGACCGCACCGCCACTTCCCAGCAAATTAGGGACACTGTTGCTCCTGGGGTATCGGCGAGGACCATTCGCAACCGTCTCCATGAAGCTGGGCTACGGTCCCGCACACCGTTAGGCCGTCTTCCGCCCACGCCCCAACATCGTGCAGCCCGCCTCCAGTGGTGTCGCGACAGGCGTGAATGGAGGGACGAATGGAGACGTGTCGTCTTCAGCGATGAGAGTCGCTTCTGCCTTGGTGCCAATGATGGTCGTATGCGTGTTTGGCGCCGTGCAGGTGAGCGCCACAATCAGGACTGCATACGACCGAGGCACACAGGGCCAACACCCGGCATCATGGTGTGGGGAGCGATCTCCTACACTGGCCGTACACCACTGGTGATCGTCGAGGGGACACTGAATAGTGCACGGTACATCCAAACCGTCATCGAACCCATCGTTCTACCATTCCTAGACCGGCAAGGGAACTTGCTGTTCCAACAGGACAATGCACGTCCGCATGTATCCCGTACCACCCAACGTGCTCTAGAAGGTGTAAGTCAACTACCCTGGCCAGCAAGATCTCCGGATCTGTCCCCCATTGAGCATGTTTGGGACTGGATGAAGCGTCGTCTCACGCGGTCTGCACGTCCAGCACGAACGCTGGTCCAACTGAGGCGCCAGGTGGAAATGGCATGGCAAGCCGTTCCACAGGACTACATCCAGCATCTCTACGATCGTCTCCATGGGAGAATAGCAGCCTGCATTGCTGCGAAAGGTGGATATACACTGTACTAGTGCCGACATTGTGCATGCCCTGTTGCCTGTGTCTATGTGCCTGTGGTTCTGTCAGTGTGATCATGTGATGTATCTGACCCCAGGAATGTGTCAATAAAGTTTCCCCTTCCTGGGACAATGAATTCACGGTGTTCTTATTTCAATTTCCAGGAGTGTACATATCGATGACCGCCGCTGCTACCACTAGCGGACAGGCAACGCTTGCAAAACCGAGTGGCGCCAGTCAACACGAGAAGAAGACAAACAACCGCAACCATGCCAACTAATCGATACCGTCTGGCCTCCAATAGAGGGCGGAAACCTACAAACAGCACCAACGCGAGCCGCAACACGGCTCACTAGTTTTTAATTAAAGTAAAATCCGGATACGTGAGAATAGAACTCGCGCACCGAAGGCTCCGTACAAACTTAATTTCGTATATAGAAAGTTCATCCACCGTGGGAATAAAGAATCTCGACGATCTTTGTATGTTATCCATACCAGATCCTGAGAAAAAGGGATCGTAACAGGACAGTTAGACAGTCGGCTAAGATATGACTAAAAAAATATTTTGTTTCCGTGTGATGTAATTAAAAATCAACATTCGGATATTTTTCCCCTTTGCTTGTGCTGTGAAACCTTGCTTCTTGGCAAATTTCACGATTCTAGGTCAATAGGAAGTATCATACAGGTTTTGATGAGAGAGTTTGAGCATATCAAAATATGTGACGAAAATGTACATATCTCTTGATCGTATTGACTTTTATGGTTAAAGTTTTTACGCCGCCAAGGGGAAGTTTAGGTCTGGCCGTCAGCCGTGCACGGACAGCCAAATGGTACGCTGGCTCGGTAGCTCAGGGCGTTTGGTCACAGGGTTAACTGCCCTCTGTAATAAAAAAAACTGTGTGACTGCATCAACGACGAACATGGACCGGTGTCACGGGACATCCGTACGGAACAAATACAACGAACAACGCCGAACAAAATGAGTTTAAAAAAAATGGTACGGCGACCGCTCGCGATAGGCGATAAACACCGGTTCGAGTACCGGTGTGGCACAAAGGTTCATTGTCGTCATTCCATTCTACAGCTGATGGTTGTCCTTATTCGCAGTTGTGAATTCATTTCATCTATTTCATAACGGCTGTAGTCACCGCAGTGCCTGTTCCTATGGACATGCATTCAAGTCCAAAGGAACTTTGCATCGTAATCAGAATACCACAGGCACTGCAATATCGTGTCGTTTCTTTACCCATGTCTCCTGCTCACTTTCTTATTTTCTTATTATTATTACTACTATTATACTTTTTCTTTATTTTCGTTTTTATTTTTTATGAAAAGGAAACTTGATAGACATAAATTCCACAATTCTGGGACTTGAAAGAAAACCAGTTCTTTCTTTAGGAAGAACACAATGAGAGAAGGCTCCAGAACAAGAAAAAGGAAAAAAATACAACGCCATCGAAAAACTTGACGATTAAAGACAAGTTGCAGCATATTTGCAAGTAAAGCACGATAACGTGGAAGCCTCTGCCACTTCCAGTGAGCGTGCATCGTATATTGGGGAAAAAACGCAGGATTCAAGTACGGACACAGAAGAAGTGCAACCGAAAAGGTAGCTTCAGCTGATCTTGTAAGGAAAGGCAGTTGTCGGCGAATCCAGTGCCAGTGTTATCTTTCGCAAAACAGAAGCCTGTGTGGTCATGTATTATGTAGATGACGGTGTATCGCAAAGACCAGTCGGACAAGATCAGTGCGATGGAGGCGTCCGTTGGTCGGGATCAAATTGTGAGTGAGCCTATACCACGATGAGGCGACTTCCATCCGAAGGATACGGAGACTAACGTGAAAGCATACTGGTTTGCAGGATATCAATGGCGCGGCCTTTTCAACTGGAGAGAAGGATGACTGTATTCCCAAACGAGAAAGCAAAGATCTTGTGATAAGATGTGTCATTCATAAAATGTCGGCTCCGAGAAAACTCATTATAACATAAAATTCAAGAATGTGCTGCAATTTAGAGTTGATTCGGTCAGCGTCGGCAGAGGTAGTCGGACGGCCGGTCGAAGAAACGTAAATAAGGCTGACATAGTAGAATGAGTTTCTCGGGTACATGTTAAAACGGTACGCCATATAAACCGTACTGAGGCCTTTGACTTTGATATTGCGAAGTTCCAACTGTGCAGGGGGACGGGGCCTCGCAACCACTTCATACCGAAGTCGAAAAATATTTTTTTATAGGGCCAGACAACTGCATCAATTTGCGCGCCATCACGGCGGGGAACGGGAATATTTTTGCAACATAGTACACTTTGCTGAAAATGCAGGAATCCAAGATCCACACTTAGTGCGAAAGACTAAGGGAACGGCGTTCGTGTTCACGAATTGCCCCTTTGAAATCGATTCGTCACCTCTCGCCAATTGAATGCTGCCGCTTTCATCGGGCAGCGATCCATGGTAACCCCCAAGCGATTTGTGACGAGCAACCACCGTTGCCCATGGAATGATAATGTGCTGAAAACCCTGCAGTCGTAACAGGGTACATTTCCGTTAATTATTGTGGGCCCCAGAGAGAGAACAAAGGGAATCCAATATGTCCTTGATTTCATACTCGTCAGTTGCGTTAATCACTGCACCACCTGGACACAGTTGGACTATCTCAGCATGCATCTCACCTCACCCACATTCCCATCTAGTGCTACTGTTCGCAGACCCAATACAAGTCCTCCATGTCCGCTACTTTTTGATCCCGCAGGAGGTCGGACGTAATTGTGTGTCTGCACTGAAGGTGGTGAATTCATTGCCCATCGAGGCGAATCAGTTAGATAAGTGAGTGGTGTCTATTCGAACATGTCCGATGCAGCCGAAATCATTAGTTCACTTCTCGCCTCTCCCCGTCTATTTACTTAAGAAGAAACATTGACTGACACACTTTCCAACAGTTTTTTTTCTCTTTTTTTACCCTGATAATTACTAGCAGCAGCAGCAGACCATCTCCTGACGCCATGTAACAGGTTGTTCCAACACTGTGCCATACATAGGGTGCAGGTGAGCCCGGGTGTCTCTCAGCTGGCTTTCGGCCTGGCACAGCTAGCATAGACTATATGGCAGGTGGCCCTATTGCATGCATGCGCGACCGCTTCGATCACCGCTATCCACGTGCGTTCGGCAGTTGCAGTACGGTCCCGTAGGCTACGGACCCGTTGCCTCACTGCCCACGCATCAGGCGTTTGACCACCTCTGCCCACTGGTGGCCACACGGGTTGGAACAGCCGGTGTCCTGTGCTAATGACAGGTACCTAACAACGAGACACGCACATCGCGTCAAGTATACTGCTCGACTGATCCCTTCCTCCTAAGTCTTCTCTTACTGGTGGTCCCTTTTCAAAGTCTTTATTAGCGCCAGGTCTTCATTTCTATTTGTCTTTACATTTAATGAGAACAGCTATGTCTATTCCTCCAACAAAGTTGAGAGTAACTCTGTCCTTACTACCTCCTTCACACTGTGTTCTCTTTTTACTAACAAATCCTTCTCCTTATCGCCATTTACCGAGCGAATTGACGCAATGGTTAGCACGCCGGACTAGCTATCAGGACGACGACACCCAGAACTGCGTCTCGCCATCTGGCTTTCCCTAAATCACTCCAGGCAAATGCTGGAATGGTTCTTCTAAAAAGGACACAGCGGGTTTCCTTCACTATCATGCCCGTGGTCTAGGGCTAGCGTCTTTGATTCGTAATCAGAACGTCTTCGGTCCCGGGTTCGAAACCCGCCGCTGCTTAAATTTAGATTAATACTCAGCATTGGCGGCTGAAGACTTCCAACATAAGAAGTCACCTTCATTCTGCCAACGGCCTTGTCAAAGAGGGTAGAGGAGCGGACAGAGTTTCAAGGCACTCTCTTGTCCTAGGGGTGGGAAACTGCCCCTAAAGCCGGAAGAATCAGCAACGATCAACGGCATGAGGATGCAGAAGGCAATGGAAACCACTGCATTAAAGACACGTAACGTGCATCCACAGAACATGTGGCCTGTAATTGAAGAAGTGTCATGACGATCTCTCCTTTCGCAAAAGATTTCGGAATAGTCCCCTAGTCGGATCTCCAGGAGGGGACTGCCAAGGGGGAGGTTATGAGAAAAAGATTGAATAATCTACGGAAGGATAACGTTCTAAGAGTCGGAGCGTGGAATCTCAGAAGCTTGAACTTGGTAGGGAAACTAGAAAATCTGAAAAGGGAAATGCGAAGGCCCGAACTAGATATAGTAGGAGTCAATGAAGTGAAGTGGAAAGAAGACAAGGATTTCTGATCAGATGAGTGTAGGGTAATAATATCAACAACAGCAGAAAATGGTATAACAGGAGTAGAATTCGTTATGAATAAGAAGGTAGGGCAGAGGGTGTGTTACTGTGAACAGTTCAGTACAGGGTCGTTCTTATCAGAATCGACAGTAAACCAACACCGACAACGGTACTCTAGGTATACATGCCGACATCGCAAGCTGAAGATGAAGAGATAGAGAAAGTGTTTGAGGATATCGAAAGGGTAATACAGTATGTAAAGGGAGACTGGAATGCAGTTGTAGGGGAAGGAGTAGAAGAAAAGATTACAGGAGAATATTTGCTTGGGACTAGGAATGAGAGAGGAGAAAGACTAATTGAGTTCTGTAACAAGTTTCAGCTAGTAATAGTGAATACTCTGTTCAAGATACACAAGAGGAGGAGATATACTTGGAAAAGGGCGAGTGATAGGGGAAGATTTCAGTTAGATTACATCATTGTCAGATAGAGATTCCGAAATCAGATACTGGATTCTAAGGCGTACCCAGGAGCAGATAAAGAATCAGATCGCAATACAGTAGTGAAGAAGAGCAGGCTGGAGTTTAAGAAATTAGTCAGGAAGAATTAATACGCAAAGAAGTGGGATACCGAAGTACTAAGCAATGACGAGATACACTTCAAGTTCTCTAAGGTCATAGATACAGCAATAAGGAAGAGTTCAGTAATAAGTACAGTTGAAGAGGAATGGACATCTCTAAAAAGGGCCATCACAGAAGTTTGGAAGGAAAACGTAGGCACAAAGAAGGTAACTGCGAAGAAACCATGGGTAACAGAAGAAATACTTCAGTTGATTGATGAAAGGAGGAAGTACAAAAATGTTCCCGGAAACTCAGGAATAGAGAAATACAAGTCACTGAGGAATGAAATAAATAGGAAGTGCAGGAAAGCTAAAACGAAATGGCTGCAGGAAAAATGTGAAGACATCGAAACAGAAATGATTGTCGGAAGCACAGACTCAGCATACAGGAACGTCAAAACATCCTTCGGGGACATTAAAAGCAAAGGTGGTAACATTAAGAGTGCAACGGAAATTTCACTGTTAAATGCAGAGGAGAGAGCAGATAGGTGGAAAGAATACATTGAAAGCTTCTATGATGAGGAAGAGTTGTCTAATGTGATAGAAGAAGAAACAGGAGTCGATTTAGAAGAGTTAGGGGATCCAGTATTAGAATCAGAATTCAACAAAGCTTTTGAGGACTTAAGGCCAGCCGGCCATAGTGACCGAGCGGTTTTAGGCGCTACAGTTTGGAATCCTGCTTCGAATCCTGCCTCGGGCATGGATGTGTGTGTTGTCCTTAGGTTAGTTAGGTTTAAGTAGTTCTAAGTTCTAGGGGACTGATGACCTCAGAAGTTAAGTCCCATAGTGCTCAGAGCCATTTGAACTTAAGGTCAAATAAGGAAGAAGGGGTGGATAACATTTCATCATTGGGGTAAGTGGCAACAAAACGACTATTCACGTTGGTGTGTATAATATATGAGTCTGGCGAAATACCATCCGACTTTCGGAAAAGCATCATTCACACAATTCCGAAAACGGAAAGAGCGGACTAGTGCGAGAATTATCGCACAATCAGCTTAACGGCTCATGCATCCAAGTTGCTTACAAGAATAATGTATAGAATAATGGAAAAGGAAATTGAGGATGCGCTATGCGCCAGATGACGATCAGTTTCACTTTAGGAAAAGTAAAGGCACGAGAGAGGCAATTCTGACGTTGCGGTTAATAATGGAAGCAAGACTAAAGAAAAATAGGATTTTTCGACCTAGAAAAGCGTTCGACAGTGTAAAATGGTGCAAGATGTTCGAAATTCTGAAACAAGTAGGAGTAAGCTATAGGGAGAGACAGGTCATATACACTATGTACAACAGCCAAGAAGGAATAATAAGAGTGGACGACCAAGAACGAAGTGCTCGTATTAAAAAGGGTTTAAGACAAAGATATAGCCTTTCGCCCCTACTGTTCAATCTGTACATCGAGGAAGCAATGATGGAAATAAAAGAAAGGCTCAGGAGTGGAATTAAAATTCAAGGCTAAAGGATATCAATGACACGATTCGCTGATGACATTTCTATCCTGAGTGAAATTAAAGAAGAATTACATGATCTGCTGAACAGAATGAACAGTCTCATGAGTACAGAGTATGGACTGAGAGTAAATCGAAGAAAGACGAAGGTAATGAGAAGTAGTAGAAATGAGAACAGCGAGAAACTTAACATCAGAGTTGATGGTCACAACGAAGATGACGTTAAAGAATTCTGCTTCCTTGGCAGTAAAATAACTAATGACGGAAGGAGCAAGGAGGACATCAAAAGCAGACTAACTATGGCGAAAAAGGCATTCCTGGCCAAGAGAAGTCTACTAATATCAAATATCGGCCTTAATTCGAGGAAGAAATTTCTGAGAATGTACGTCTGGAGCGCAGCATTGTTGGTAGTGAAACATGGACTGTGGGAAAAGCGGAGCTGAAGAGAATAGAAGCATTCCAGATGTGGTGCTACAGACGACTATTGAAAATTAGGTGGGCTGATAAGGCTCTTCGTAGAATCGGAGAGGAAAGGAATATGTGGAAAACACTGATAAGGAGAAGGGACAGGATGATAGGACATCTGTTAAGACGTGAGAGAATGACTTCCATGGTATTAGAGGGATCTGTAGAAGGCAAAAACTGTAGAGGAAGACAGATATTGGAATACATCCAGCAAATAATTGAGGACGTACTTTGAAAGTGCTACTCTGAGATGATGAGGTTTGCACTGGAGAGTAATTCGTGGCGAGCCGCATCAAACCAATCAGAAGACTGATGACCAAAAAAAATCCTTTCATTATCCGAGCTTGCACTCCATCTCTAACGACCTCATTGTCTATGGGACATTAAACCATCATCTTCCTTCCTTCTTCCTTCATGATAATTTCCCTCTTATCATCTCCTTCTTCACCTCTTCTTCAAATGTGTGCTCACAGTTTCCGTCTTCTTCGCCATTCACATCATTTCTCTATTAGCTTTCGACTTCGCATTGATTTCTGTCTACAATCTTCCCAGTTCTTCTCTGAGCATTTATTCACCGAATCTATCTAATTTTTTAGCCTCTTCTTCTATTGCGTCTATTTTTGCAGGATGACTGATAACCGATCAATTTAAATCATCTACCTATCGTCTTTTCATTAGTTCTACATCTCGAGTTAATTTTGGAGCTCTCACTTCTATCCTGACTACACTTCTGCTATTACAGTATCAAAGCTCTCATTCAGTAATTCTGCTCACGCCTCTAACTTAAATATCCAACGCCGCTTCATCCTCCCCCTTATTTCCTCTTAATAACTTCTTATTTGATTTCGTCTTCCGCTACAATCCTCGTAATGTTGAATCGGAGGAAATACGCACATCAAAAAACGTTTTGCATCACCCCGCTCGACCAGCATGTTCTCCATACATGAACCCTATCGAACATACTTGCGATAGATTGAAAAGGGCTGTTTATGGACAACGTGAACCACTAACCACTCTGAGGGATCTACGCCGAACCGCAGTTGAGGAGTGGGACAATCTGGACCAACAGTGCCTTGATGAACTTGTGGATAGTATGCCACGACGAATACAGGCATGTATCAACGCGAGAGGACGTGCTCCTGGGTATTAGAGGTACTGGTGTGTACAGCAATCTGGGCCACCAACTCTGAAGGTCTCGCTGTATGGTGGTACAACATGCAATGTGTGGTTTTCATGGGCAATAAAAAGGAGGGAAATGATGTTTACGTTGATCTCTATTCCAGTTTTCTATGCAGGTTCCAGAACTCTCGGAACCGAGGTGATGCAAAACATTTTTTGATTTGTGTATTTATAACGATTATCTTACAGAGTGCCAATTATTGAACTATATGGAATAAAATCGTTGTAACTTCTGACCGGTTTGCGTTAGGACGTTCAAACTGCATGGTTGGCCGAGGGGGCATGATGGGAATTAGTATGTATGCTCTGTATGGTTTGGTTTAGCAACTAAGCCCACTTTCATTTGGATTGGTTGGTCAATAAGCAAAATTGGCTCATCTGGGGGACTAAGAATACTCATTTCGCGATCGAGAAGTCTGTTCACCCTGAATGGGTGACTGTGTGGTGTGCAATGTCCAGTCACGGAATAATCGGTGCGATATTCCTCCATGGCACGATAGCTACCGAACGGTACGTGAAGGTTTTGAGACGATTTCATATCCATTATCCAAAGTGACCCTTATTTCGACAAGATGTGGTTCATGCAAGACGGAGCTCGACCCCATCGAAGCAGAAGAATGTTCGATGTCCTGGAGGACCACTTTAGGGACCGCATTCTGGCTCTGGGGTACCCAGAGGCCACTGGCATGCGCCTCGATTGGCCGCCGTATTCTCCTGATGTGCACAAATGCAACTCCTTTTATTGGGTCTATTTTAAACACAAGGTGTACAGCAATAACCCCAAAACCATTGCTGAGCTGGAAACAGCCATTCAGGAAGTGATCGACAGCATCGATGTTCCGACACTTCAGCGGGTCATGCAGAATTTCGCTATTCGTCTACGCCACATCATCGCCAATGATGGTAGGCATGTCAAACATGTCATAACCAAAATCCGAATATCTGTAGTGACGTTTACATGTTGAATAAAGTGTGTGCACGCTGTAGTCTGTAACTAATTTACGTTTTTTCATATAGTTCAATTACTGTGACCCTGTAACAACCGCTTTAGCCTGGCTAACGAGAATCGCTTGGCTGGTGAGCTCATCTCGTCACCTGCTGCAGGCTGCTTGGTACTCCGTTATTGAATGGCGGCTGCTGCTGCTGCTGCATGTTCTCACGCCTTGGAAAGTGTAGCCGAACACGCCATGTGAGAATCAAAGAGAGATAGCTTTGTCACGGACAATAAACGTCTTCTGACCACGTGTCTCGATACTTGAACTCGTGATAACCGTTTGCTGCAACATGGCGATGAGAAAGATCTGTTCTGCATGGCGAAAAGGCAATGAGAACGTGCTGGCAGCTTCATGTAAACGAACTGGACTCATCTCACATTTCCCTTAACAGACTTCAGTCAGACCGCAAACACGACACAATCGCAAGAAATAATATTTTTGTATACACTCAGCTGTTTATTCACAAAAAAGTAGCAAAGAATGTTACATTACATACAGGTCATATACAAGGTTGACAGAGCATGCAAGATCCTAAAAATAAGTTTGCCACTTCATCTAACTGGAGTGAAATTACATTAGTTGTTCCACAGGGTTCAATCATGGGTCCCCTTCTGTTCTTGATATATGTGAACGACCTCCCTCCTTATCTGAAACAAGAAGCTGAACTGACACTGTTTGAGGATGATACAAGCATCAGTTTTAACCCAGTAAAGGAAACTCCAAGTGGAAATGATACAAATAAGGTCTTTGAGAAGGTCATTAATTGGTTTTCTGCAAATGGGCTTGCTTTAAACATAGAAAAAAAAACACAGTACATCCAGTTTTCTGCTTCCAAAAGTACAGTTCCTTCAATAAATACAACACATCAACAAAAGTCAGTAGACAGGGTAGAGCATACTAAGTTTTTGGGTGTACATATAGATGTGAATCTTAATTGGAAAATTCATATTTTGGATCTTCTAAAGCGACTAGGTTCAGCAACTTTTGCAATCAGAATAATTGCCAATTTTGAGGATATAGAAATTAGTAAGCTAACGCACTTTGCGTGCTTTCACTCTCTCATGTCATACAGAATAATATTTTTGGTAATACAACACTTAGACAAAAAGTATTCACTGCTCAAATGAAAGTGGTTAGAATAATGTGTGGGGATCATAATAGCACATCTTGTAGGCATCCTTCTAAAAGATTGGGAATTCATACAACAGCCACACAGTACATTTACTCACAAATGAAATCTGTTCTCAACAACATGGACCAGTTTAAAAACAACAATGACATTTATGATTATAATACCAGAATAAAGAGACTCACACTATCGGTAACTCAACTTGTCTTTGGCACAGAATGGGGTAAAATATGCAGCTATAAAATTTTTTGACGAATTACCACATGAAATAAAATGTCTGACAGACAGCACTAATAGCTTCAAAAATTATTGAAATCATATCTCCTTGACAACTTATTCTGTACCATAGATGAATTCTTGAATAAGAATAAATAAATTTATAAATATAGTATATGTATGTTGTGCCACTTAAGGGAATGAGGTAAATAATAGAAATATTAATCTTTACCACTGTACTGTAATAAATATATTAAAAAATCTTGTTTCACATCTGCATTTCTTGTGTACTTGACACGTTCCACATCATAACGCCTACCGAACCGTGAGATTGATTAATGGAACACGGAACCAACCAACCAACCAACCAACTACAGGATTCTCAACTTCATGTTTGTTCTAAAATACATCGCAATGGATTATTAAAATCAAACGAAATATTAGCAACACGTATATTTGATTGCTGTTAATAGGATACCACATAAAGTGCAATTAACCCATGATTCATCAGCGCTAGCGGGACAGCGATGTTTTACAAGGATGCTGACGACACCTTCCCGATATAACAAACGTTGCTGACCACCACAATTGCTATCCTAGGATGGATAGTACACTGAAGCGCCAAAGAAAGTGTTATAGGTATGCGTATTCAGACACAGATATACGTAAACATGCAGAATACGGCGCTGCGGTCGGCAAGGTCTATATAAGACAACAAGTGTCTGACGCTGTTGTTAGATCGCTTACTGCTGCTACAATGGCAGGTTATCGAGATTTACGTGAGTTTGAACGTAGTATTATAGTCCGCGCACGATTGATGGGTCACAGCATCTTCGAGGTAACGATGAAGTGGGGATTTTCCCGTACGACCATTTCACGAGTGACTGTGAATATCAGGAATCCGGTGAAACATCAAATCTCCGACATCGGTGCGGCCGGAAAAAGATCCTGCATGAACTGGGCCAACGACAACTGAAGAGAATCGTTCAACGTGACAGAAATGCAACCCTTCCGCAAATTGCTGCAGATTTTAATGCTGGGCCATCAACAAGTGTCGGCCTGAGAACCATTCAAAAAAACATCATGACTGATATGGGCTTTCGAAGCCGAAGGCCCACTCGTGTACGCTTGACGACTGCACAACACAAAACTTTACACCTCGCCTAGGCCGTCAAACCGATATTGGACTGCTGATGAACGGAAACACGTTGTCTGGTCGGACGAGTCTCGTTTCAAATTGTATCGAGAGGATGGACGTGTACGGGTATGGAGGAATCCTCATGAATCCATCGACCCTTCATGTCAGTAGGGGACTGTGCAAGCTGGTTGAGGCTCTGTAATGGTGTGGGGCGTGTGCAGTTGGGATGATATGGGACTCCTGATACGTCTAGATACAACTCTGACAGGTGACATGTAGGTAAGCATCCTGTCTGATCACCTGCATCCATGCAAGTCCATGGTGCATTCCGACGGACTTGGTTAATTCCAGCAGGACAATGCGACACGCCACATGTCCGTAGTTGCTAGAGTGGCTCCAGGAACACTCTTCCGAATTGAAACGCTTCCGCTTGCCACCAAACTCCCCAGACATGAACATCATTGAGTAAATCTTGGATACCTTGCAACGTGCTGTTCAGAAGAGATCTCCACCCTCTCGTACTCCTACGGATTTTTGGACAGCCCTGCAGATTCCTTTGTGTCAGTTCCCTCCAGCACTACTTCAGACGTTAGTAGAGTCCATGTCACGTAGAGATGCGGCCCCTCTGCGTGCTCGTGGGTGGGGGGGGGGGGGGGGGCGCTACACGATACTACATAGGTGTACCTGTTTGTTTGGCTCTTTAATGTATAAAGGGCAGTCAAATGAAAACGAGAGCGATGGAAGAATAGTAAGCAAACTGCTTATTTTTTCAAAAGTAATCGCCATAACTGTCAAGGCCTTTATTCCACTGTGAGATAAGTCCGTCAGTGCCCTCGCGGTTAAATGTTTGTGATTGCCTACAGAATCATGAGCGTACCCAGTTGTGTACCCCTTCGTCCGAAGCAATGTGACAGCCACACGAATACCTTTCTTCAAGAGTTCAAAAATGCGGAAATCGCGTGGTACATCTCGGAACTGTGTGGAGGATGTGTAGGGGCTTCGCAGTGAAACTTCTGTAGCGTAGTCGAAGCAAAGTTGGCGACATATTGGATCGCCCTTTGCCAGAGCCGCACTCTACCAAATCTGTGGTTCTGTGGTTTTGGTACAGTACATAAATGTAGTATATAGTATGATTACTTGTAGTGTTTGTTGCATTAGTAGCGAAATAAACATAAATCAATGTGTAAGAGGGAGCTGAGAGCCTATGACTTGTCTTTGTTTTTTGTATTTTTTTTTTTTTTTCTTTTTGCACATATCTAGAACCGCACATCACTCAATGTTAGTCGATCAGTCCATTGTGTGTTGTATATCCTTACAGATTATAAATTGGGTTTTATACGTAACAGAAATTAGCTGATGCGGTAAAACCTCCTTTTTTATGTAACCAAAGCAATTAGTTTTGATGGAAGTACAGTTTACATGCACAAACATATCTTGTTGTTGTTATATAGTCAATAGAACGTTCTTCATCATGATCAAAGGCAAGAGTTTCCTGTTATTATTGATAAATGTGGAAGTCTTTTATGAATAACGAAAACATATTTTGTGTAAGTTCGGCGAAATATTGAAGCTATGTTTAATATATTTTTGCTTTGCGTCTTTTTTATTTTATCTTTTTTTGACGATTTACGAACTAAGCTGCAACCACTGTGCTGCATTCTATGTAGGCATGACAACCAACAAGCTGTCTGTCCGCATTAACGGCCACCGATAAACTGTGGCCAAAAAACAAGTGGACCACCCTGCTGCTGAACACGCTGCCAAACATGACACCCCTCATCTCAATGACTGCTTCACAGCCTGTGCCATATGGATTCTTTCCACCAACACCAGCTTTTCTGAATTGCGCAGGTGGGAACTTTCCCTGCAATACATCCTACGTTCCCATAGCCCTCCTGGCCTCAATCTTCGTTAGTCACTGTCCTCACCCATCCAGCCCCCACCCTGTTCCAGCACTACACAGCCGTCATTTCACCGCCACACCCAGTCTTTTAATTTCTTTCTATTTCTCTCCTTTCCACTACTTACACCCTCCCCCCTCTGCACCTTCTCTCCTGCCCACCATACTATCCCTCCCCATCCCTGCCCCAGCCTCCTCCTTACCCCCACTCAGTCGCCACTCCCATCATGCACTAGTGCTGCTGCTCGCAGTGTGGTTTCAGCTCTCTGAGACTGCAGATGTGTGCGCAAGTTGCGTTTGCGTCAGTGTGTGCTTGTGTGTATGTGTGTCTACAGCTGACAAAGGCCTTAATGGCCGAAAGCTATAATTGTGTGAATCTTTTTGTTGTGCCTATCGCGACTCAGCATCTCTGCTATATGGTGAGCAGCAACCTTCCTTCCCTGGTATTGTTACATTCCATCCTGGATTTTCCATTGTTTGAACAGTTATGTCGATTTCTTTTGAAATAATAAGTATTTCAGTTACATTTTTTCCGTCTGTGTCGTTTCCATTTGATTGGCCCTTAGAAATAACGAGCTTCAACTTACTGTTGTATGGAAGTTCTTGCAGAATGTAAATATTTTTGGATTAAGGAAACCACTCGCTGAAAAGCAGAAGCGTTGAGTTGTCGGTGTCACACAAAAAGAAAGGAAACTTGGTAGCTTTCGGAGTTACCCATTGAGGTCAAAGGATGACTCCAAAAGGTAACATGTTTTCTTTCTTTTTGTGTGACATCGACAACTCAACACCTCTGCTTTTCGGTGAGTGGCTTCCTTTAATCCAAAACTATTGACAAACTGCTTAGTGTAACTCCTCAGTAAAGCAGGAAGAACACATTATTAAACTTTTAAGGTCATTTTGAGGTATGCAGGATGTGATGTTTAGTATACAGGGCAGCATCAATGCCTCTATCCCTGCTGACAATTGAATTGTAGACACGCGTCTGTCATCGCATGCCACTTCAACTCTGTGCCAGAGCATGGTGGATGGCGAGTGGGTGCGAACCAGCATAGTGTCAACCCGTGGGCAAGTGTCAGAAGTCGGAGGGAGATCTGGAGAACATACTGAACTAGCAACAGTCCATCAAGGCAGGACAGCATACGTAATTTGCGGACTTGCATCACCCTGCTGAAAAACGGCGTCACAGAGACTAAAAAGCCTGGCACAGTCACCGCCTTAAAACATCAGAGATGCAGCACCAGCTCTCCAAACTACCGATTATGCAAACCAAATGGGTACTGTGCACCAAGCGGCTCATCGTACTGTCATGTCATGCGCTTGGCCCACATGATCATGAAAGCAGTGTGGCACTCTCGAGAAGCCGCCACAACTGGTCGCTGTGCCTGTTAGTTTGTGATTCTCCAGCAATCTTCTTATGTCACTGACAATCCCTCTTCCCGACTAGGAGTATGTGATGTGAATGAGCAGACCTGCACGAAATGTCTGTCCTCTCTGGTGCTGGAGTGCATGAGATCACTGAGAACCTGCATGGCACTGAAGCAGCATTTCTCATATCACAGTTTCCATATTGGCATGGCAGTTGTGATATCCCAATCAACCCAAGCAGCAATATTGCAGACTGATGAACCGCAGTCTAGATAGGCCACTGTGACCATACTAGTGGTTTGGTTAGAAAATTTGGAAGAGTAGTGGTGGAGTGGTGGTAAGTTCCTATGCAACCAAACTGCTGAGGTCATCGGTCCCTAGGATTACAAACTACTTAATCTACCTTAAACTAACTGACGCTAAGGTCAACACACACACCCTTCCCCGAGGGAGGACTCGAACCTCCAATGGGGAGAGCTGCACAAACCATTTGAAGGCGCCTCCGACCACACGGCTACCCCACGCGGCTCGCATTGTACTTAGTACATTTGGTGTGGAGGCTGACAGCAGGAGAGAACGTATAGTGGTGGCTGCACTAACGTGGTGGGCTTACTAGCAGGACGGAGCACTGAGCACAGGCCACGGGAAGCAGGAGACTAGGGTTTTTCCGAGGTATGCTGAAAGTATATTGTCTACTAATAGAGGAGGCGGCGCAGTACGGAGGTCCCACTGACTTGAAATAAAGACTACTATTCACTGAAAATACATAAAATGCATTACGGGTGAGCTAGAAGGATACTAAGTACAGCTTATGAATGGTGGAAACGAGACGAGCTCATTGCATATTAAAACTTGTTTATAAACAATATTTACACGATTTGCATGTATGATATACCAAATGAAAGCCGATGATGTCAGCAATTAACAACAAATTCCTATTAACATTAAACAAATCAGTTAGCAGTTATAAACAATGTATTTGTTTTGAGTCCTCGGCCAGCCACTGTGGCCGAGTGGTTCTAGGCGCTTCAGTCTGGAACTGCACTGCTGCTGTCGTCGCAGGTTCGAATCCTGCCTCGGGCATGGATGTGTGTGATGGTATCTAGGTTTAAGTAGTTCTAAGTCTAGGGGACTGATGACCTCAGATGTTAAGTTCCATAGTGCTTAGAGCCATTTGAACCTTTTTTTTTTTTTTTTTTTAGTCCTGGCAGGATACCATGGCCCAATAGATGGGCAGATGGCAGAGCACACATGAGGAGAGTGGTAGTGGTGGGGACTGTGGGCAGGCGCTGTAGGGGAAATGCTGAGCGCTGGAGGGGAATTGCCGTTCTAAACTGAAGCCTACACACACATTTTTTGTAAATACAAAGCGGGACCCTCTACACCCACACTTGGATGGTGACCATTCAAGTCTGTCACATCTGCGTTTGTTAGTATCTAAAAAGAATTTCGCCAAAAATCGTTAGCTCACCTCACTAACATGTTGTGCGGATCCAGTTGTGAGAAACTTCTGAACAGTGGTTTATGAAGTTTATTAAATGAGGAACTGAGAAAAAGTAGTCAGTAGCTTGTGTCTTCACTTATGTTGTTCCAGAACTGATAGCACTTCTCGTTTCACCAGCTACCAATGGCCCTTAAATTTACATTACGCTCACTCACACCACGAGTGGCCTGCCGGGACCATCCGACCGCCGTGTCATCCTCCGAGGAGGATGCAGATAGGAGGGGCGTGGGGTCTTTTCACCGGTCGTTATGATAATGTAGATAATGAAATTTTGCATAATAACCATATGGCAAAAGACTCTCTTTGTGTGCTATCATTTGCCAAAATCTCATTTCGATGTCTAAAGCCGTTTATGAAATATGAGGATTGTTGTGGATATTTCACTCTATCTTTGTCGCTGGCGGTGTGCGATCGCAAATGAGTGCGGTACGTCAGATCAGTTTTGTCGAGATTGGTGACACCTCCACCCAAGTCTAAAGAAAAATTCAATATATTACCTAAATTTCAAACTCAGAAACATATTATGCAATATTCACCAACGACAAAACCATTGCTATCCCTATTTTTCATTACAAATTTATTCGAATTTCGAGAAGTGTCTTATTTCTACGAAAATATCACAATAACTGTGACCATTAACGAAATGATGGGCACATCATCATGAACCTGGCATATGAAGCTACAAGTAAAGCAAAAATGAAATTTTTTTATCGAATAGATTCTGTAAAATAGTTTGCGAAATACTGCAGGGCGTACGCCTCGATTTTCTCATCGCCAATCGGCCGAAAGTTGACAAACACTTGTCGGCCTCACCTTCCGAACAAACGAATGAACTCGCTCAGCGCTTTGGACAAAACTTGGTCAGTGCACATCACCCACTGTATCCTGCGCGGACTCCACATGCAAACAGTGCCATAACTACGAATTCCTCCACGTCATCACATTATATAATAACAGCACGTGTCACTGTCCATGATCCAATAAAATCCTATGTTTAGTTAACCATATTCAGTGTTCATCATGTATTTGAGATTAGCAACTTGAATAAGGAAACGATAAAGCCGGATGTGGCGAGGTAGTCATAAATTTGTTCACACGTGCTAAAAAATATGTAACAATATTTAATTACGAAGTTCCAATTTGAGCAAGATTATTTACACTCCTGGAAATGGAAAAAAGAACACATTGACACCGGTGTGTCAGACCCACCATACTTGCTCCGGACACTGCGAGAGGGCTGTACAAGCAATGATCACACGCACGGCACAGCGGACACACCAGGAACCGCGGTGTTGGCCGTCGAATGGCGCTAGCTGCGTAGCATTTGTGCACCGCCGCCGTCAGTGTCAGCCAGTTTGCCGTAGCATACGGAGCTCCATCGCAGTCTTTAACACTGGTAGCATGCCGCGACAGCGTGGACGTGAACCGTATGTGCAGTTGACGGACTTTGAGCGAGGGCGTATAGTGGGCATGCGGGAGGCCGGGTGGACGTACCGCCGAATTGCTCAACACGTGGGGCGTGAGGTCTCCACAGTACATCGATGTTGTCGCCAGTGGTCGGCGGAAGGTGCACGTGCCCGTCGACCTGGGACCGGACCGCAGCGACGCACGGATGCACGCCAAGACCGTAGGATCCTACGCAGTGCCGTAGGGGACCGCACCGCCACTTCCCAGCAAATTAGGGACACTGTTGCTCCTGGAGTATCGGCGAGGACCATTCGCAACCGTCTCCATGAAGCTGGGCTACGGTCCCGCACACCGTTAGGCCGTCTTCCGCTCACGCCCCAACATCGTGCAGCCCGCCTCCAGTGGTGTCGCGACAGGCGTGAATGGAGGGACGAATGGAGACGTGTCGTCTTCAGCGATGAGAGTCGCTTCTGCCTTGGTGCCAATGATGGTCGTATGCGTGTTTGGCGCCGTGCAGGTGAGCGCCACAATCAGGACTGCATACGACCGAGGCACACAGGGCCAACACCCGGCATCATGGTGTGGGGAGCGATCTCCTACACTGGCCGTACACCACGGGTGATCGTCGAGGGGACACTGAATAGTGCACGGTACATCCAAACCGTCATCGAACCCATCGTTCTACCATTCCTAGACCGGCAAGGGAACTTGCTGTTCCAACAGGACAATGCACGTCCGCATGTATCCCGTGCCACCCAACGTGCTCTAGAAGGTGTAAGTCAACTACCCTGGCCAGCAAGATCTCCGGATCTGTCCCCCATTGAGCATGTTTGGGACTGGATGAAGCGTCGTCTCACGCGGTCTGCACGTCCGGCACGAACGCTGGTCCAACTGAGGCGCCAGGTGGAAATGGCATGGCAAGCCGTTCCACAGGACTACATCCAGCATCTCTACGATCGTCTCCATGGGAGAATAGCAGCCTGCATTGCTGCGAAAGGTGGATATACACTGTACTAGTGCCGACATTGTGCATGCTCTGTTGCCTGTGTCTATGTGCCTGTGGTTCTGTCAGTGTGATCATGTGATGTATCTGACCCCAGGAATGTGTCAATAAAGTTTCCCCTTCCTGGGACAATGAATTCACGGTGTTCTTATTTCAATTTCCAGGAGTGTATTTTATGTTGTAATAGACATATAAGAGCGTCCCTCCTAGGAGTCTTAGGCGAATTTCCTCTGGTGTTTCGGCACACATTTGCGATTTCGTGTTTGCAGAGTACAGCAGCAGTCACCCGAAAAATATCTGCTCATCACATCTTGCATGCGACACCCAGTCTCGACAGCAAAGTTGATTTCCTTCGCGTCACGAACAAAATTATTTTTAAAGCAGAGCTTTATTCTGCCGATTCGGCAGTGCTGTCCGGAATTGTCCTAGCGTGATGCGATATTCGTTTTATCGATGTGTGTTAACAAGGACAGTAAAACGCGGAGAATAACCAGTAGTCCAGCAGTGACTGAACAGCTTGTGGTAGCAGCCAAATTGGCAGGGGCGGTGCTGGACTACTGGTTATTCTCCGTGTTTTAGTGTCCCTGTTAACATATACCGACAAAACGAATATAGCATCGCGCTAAAGTAGTTTAGGAGTACTCTATCGAATGGGTGCGTAAAATTCCGTTTTACAAACCATTTTGTCCGTAACGTGAAGCAAATCGACCTTTCTCTCGTGATGACCAGCATTTGTTTCGGGTGACTGCAGCAATGCACCGAAAACACGAGATTACAAATATCTGCCGAAAAAACAGGTAAAACGCGGCTTACGACTCTTAGGAGAGACACCCGATATATGTGGAACTAATGTGTATGGCGTTCATTTTGTAAGTATTTGTCCTGTTTTAAGTAATGTTCATATAAGTGAGTCTTTAAAACAGCAGAAACAGCGCAGCTTGTTGTCTTCTGTCGGTGTTCTTAACTGAGATAAGGTCTTTTGTCGGCTAGCACTCCAGGTGAGGGGCTGGTGAGCGTTTCGACGGGCAAAGCACTACAGAACTTGAGACACCACCATTCGTCGGGGTCAAAATGTTTTGTGGTTGAGAGTTAAAAACTTGGAATATTTCAGACTTTGAATGTGGTAGGGACTGATTCTTTTGTGACCAAGCGAACTTTATCATAATTTATTTATCAGCAGCTATAACCTTTAGTACTTTTGCTGCGTTTCATGATAAAAAAAAACTGTGTGCCTAAGTTGTTCTGTATTAGTCATGACAATCATGATGATTCTGAATGTTGTTGTGCTCTTCAGTCCTGAGACTGGTTTGATGCAGCTTTCCATGCTACTCTATCCTGTGCAAGCTTCTTCATCTCCCAGTACCTACTGCAACCTACATCCTTCTGAATCTGCTTGGTGTATTCATCTCTTGGTCTCCCTCTACGATTTTTACCCTCCACGCTGCCCTCCCATAACTAAATTGGTGATCCCTTGATGCCTCAGAACATGTCCTACCAACCGATCCCTTCTTCTACTCAAGTTGTGCCACAAACTTCTCTTCTCCCCAATCTTATTCAATGCCTCCTCATTAGTTATGTGACCTACCCATCTAATCTTCAGCATTCTTCTGTAGCACCACATTTCGAAAGCTTCTATTCTCGTCTTGTCTAAACTATTTATCGTCCATGTTTCACTTCCATACATGGCTACACTCCACACAAATACTTTCAGAATCGACTTCCTGACACTTAAATCTATACTCGATGTTAACAAATTTCTCTTCTTCAGAAACGCTTTCCTTGCTATTGCCAGTCTACATTTTATATCCTCTCTACTTCGACCATCATCAGTTATTTTGCTCCCCAAATAGCAAAACTCCTTTACTACTTTAAGTGTCTCATTTCCTAATCTAATTCCCTCAGCATCACCCAACTTAATTCGACTACATTCCATTATCCTCATTTTGCTTTTGTTGATGCTCATCTTATATCCTCCCTTCAAGACACTATCTATTCCGTTCAACTACTCTTCCAAATCCTTTGCTGTCTCTGACAGAGTTACAATGTCATCGGCGAACCTCAAAGTTTTTATTTCTTCTCCATGGATTTTAATACCTACTCCGAATTTACTTTTGTTTCCTTCACTGCTTGCTCAATATACAAATTGAATAACATCGGGGAGAGGCTACAACCGTGTCTCACTCCCATCCCAACCACTGCTTCTCTTTCATGTCCCTCGACTCTTATAACTGCCATCTGGTTTCTGTACAAATTGTAAATAGCCTTTCGCTCCCTGTATTTAACCCCTGCCACCTTCAGAATTAGAAAGAGAGTATTCCAGTCAACATTGTCAAACGCTTTCTTTAAGTCTACAAATGCTAGAAACGTAGGTTTGCCTTTCCTTAATCTAGCTTCTAAGATAAGTCGTAGGGTCAGTATTGCCTCACGTGTTCCAATATTTTTACGGAATCCAAACTGATCTTCCCCGAGGTCGGCTCCTACTAGTTTTTCCATTCGTCTGTAAAGAATTCGCGTTAGTATTTTGCAGCTGTGACTTATTAAACTGATAGGTCGGTAATTTTCACATCTGTCAACACCTGCTTTCTTTGGGATTGGAATTATTATATTCTTCTTGAAGTCTGAGGGTATTTCACCTGTCTCATACATCTTGCTCACCAGATGGTAGAGTTTTGTCAGGACTGGCTCTCCCAAGTCCGTCCGTCAGTAGTTCTAATGGAATGTTGTCTACTCCCGGGGCCTTGTTTCGATTCAGGTCTTTCAGTGCTCTGTCAAACTCTTCACGCAGTATCATATCTCCCATTTCATCTTCATCTACATCCTCTTCCATTTCCATAATATTGTCCTCAAGTACATCGCCCTTGTATAGATCCTGTATATACTCCTTCCACCTTTCTGCTTTCCCTTCTTTGCTTATAACTGGGTTTCCATCTGAGCTCTTGATATTCATACAAGTGGTTCTCTTTTCTCCAAAGGTCTCTTTAATTTTCCTGTAGGCAGTACCTATCTTACCCCCAGTGAGATCAGCCTCTACATCCTTACATTTGTCCTCTAGCCATCTCTGCTTAGCCATTTTGCACTTCCTGTCGATCTCATTTTTGAGTCGTTTGTATTCCTTTTTGCCAGCTTCATTTACTGCATTTTTATATTTTCTCCTTACATCAATTAAATTCAATATTTCTTCTGTTACTCAAGGATTACTACTAGCCCTCGTCTTTTTACCTACTTGATCCTCTGCTGCCTTCAATACTTCATCCCTCAAAGCTACCCATTCTTCTTCTACTGTATTTCTTTCCCCCATTCCTGTCAATTGTACCCTTATGCTCTCCCTGAAACTCTGTACAACCTCTGGTTTAATCAGTTTATCCAGGTCCCATCTCCTTAAAGTCCCACCTTTTTGTTTGTAGTTTCTTCTGTTTTAATCTACAGTTCATAACCAATAGATTGTGGTCAGAGTCCACATCTGCCCCTGTAAATGTCTTACAATATAAAACCTGGTTCCTAAATCTCTGTCTTACCATTATATAATCTATCTGAAGCCTGTCAGTATCTTCTTCCATGTATTCTGAATATTAGTGAAATTTCGTGAAAACGAAATTTGAGGTTTTGCTATTGGTTCTTCTTGGATCAATACGCGGCATGCACTTATTCCACACATGCAACTGTCTATAGACGCTCTGCTTGCAGAACGTAACTAAACTGGCGGAGGAACAATCGCAATACCAAAAAATAATTAATGCAGAGAAATGAACTTTAGGGAACACATTTGTCTAGCTAAGATACTTAAGTTATAAACACTGAAAGATCACAAGTTAATATAAGGGCAAGATAAACCAATGCATATGTGAAATTCTGGTACATTAATAATCAGTGTAACCGCCACAGTGTTGAATGCAAGCATGCAAACGTGCATGCATTTTCCTGTATAGGTGCTGGATGTCAGTTTGTGAGCTGGAGCTCCATAGTTGTTGGTCGGTCAATGCACGGACAGTTAATGCTGCTTGTGAATGACGCTGGAGTTGTCCTCCGATGATGTCCCATATGTGCTCGATTGGAGATAGATCTGGGGATTGATTAGGACAAGGCAACATGTAGACACTCTATTGGGTGACAACAGCGGCATATGGGGGAACTCTGTCCTACTGGAAAACACCCCTTGGAATGCTGTTTATGATTGGCAGCACAAAAAGTCAAATCACAAGATTTAAGCACAAATTTTTAGTCAGATTGTGTGGGATAAGCACGAGAGAGCTCCTGCTGTCATACTAAATCCCACCCAGGGTCATAACTCCAGGTTTATGCTTCTTGTTTTTAGCACTCAGACTGGTTACAGGTACTCATCTGGCTTTCTCCTAACCATCACACGGACATCACTGGCATCGAAGCATAACCAGTGTTCACCAGAAAAGACAACAGATCCCCCGCCCTGCCCTCCAACGATTTCTCACGTGGCACCACAAAAGTCGCAAATGGCAGAGGTTTGGGGTCAGTGGAATGCACTCAACAGGGCATCCGGATCGGAGCTGTCCTTCAAGTAACCGATTGGTGACAGTTCGTTATGTCACTGTAGTGGCAACTGCTGCTCTAATTGGTGCTGCAGACGCAGTACGATGTGTCAGTGCCATAAGCAGAATACGAAGGTCTTCCCTCTCGGTAGTGCCACTTGCCAGTCTGGAGTCTAGTCTTCTTGTGCCTGTACATTCTCTTGACCACCGCTGCCAGCAGTCATGTACAGTGGCTGCATTCTTGCTAAATCTTTGTGCAGTATCGCAGAAGGAACTTCCAGATTTTCGTAGCCCTGTTACACTACCCCATTCAAACTCAGTGACGTGTTCATAAAGGCGATTTTGTCGCCTTGAGGGCACTCTTGACTAATATCAAGTCACCACGTCCAGTCTCAAAGATAACGACCCCGCGCGACCGCTACGGTCGTAGGTTCGAATCCTGCCTCGGGCATGGATGTGTGTGATGTCCTTAGGTTAGTTAGGTTTAAGTAGTTCTAAGTTGTAGGGGACTGATGACCTTAGAAGTTAAGTCCCATAGTGCTCAGAGCCATTTGAACCATTTTGAACTCACGACCGTTACATTGTGTATTTAAAGCAAACCTGATTTGCAAACTCATAATGGCGCTACTAGCACCACTTTTATGTAACTGGCGCGAAATTTGAACAGACATCATCCTTCAGATGTAGCAACAAGCCTACCGGCTTTCGTTACGTCGCACAACTCCTTCTTGGCGCTGCGATTTTTTTCCGTCAGTGTTTATTATGCACCGCTGCTTCAACATTGCTCAGTGCAACATCAGTTTATGTGTGGACACCATTCCGGAATATACAACGTGGGGACAAAAGTCATTGGATACTTCCTAATATCGTGTCAGACCTCATTTTGCCCGAAGTAGTGTAGGAGCTCTGGGTGGAATGGACCCACAAGTTGTTGTAAGTCCCCTACAGGAATATTGAGCCATGCTGCCCCTAATAGCCATCAGTAATTGCAAAAGCGTCGCTGGTGCAGGACGATGTGTATGGCCTGATGTTTCGATTATGCCCCATAAATTTTCGATGGGATTCATGTCGAGCGATATGGGTTCCCGAATCATTCACTCGAATTGTGTAGAATCTTCTTCAAACCAATCGCGAACAATTTTGCTCTGGTCGCATGAAATCGTTGTTTGGGAACATGAAGTCCATGAATGGGTGCAGATGGGCTTCAAGTCACCGAACATAACCGTTTCGAATCAATGATCGCCTCAGATGGACGGAAGGACCCAGTCCACTCGATATAAACACACCATTACGGAGCCAAAACCAGCTCGCACAGTGCTTCGTTAACAAATTGGGTCCATGGCTTGCTGGGGTCTGCGCCACAATCGAACCCTACCATGAGCTCTTACCAACAGAAATCGGGACTCATCCGGCTAGGCCATGGTTTCACAGTCGTCTAGGGTCCAACTGATGGGGTCACGAGCCGAGGAGAGGCGCTGCAGGCGATGTCATCCTATTCGCAAAGGCACTTGAGTCGGTCGTCTGCTGCCATAGACCGTTAACGTCAAATTTCGGCGCACTGCACTAACGGATACGTTCGTCGTACGTCCCACATTAATTTATGCGGTTATTTCACGCAGTGTTGCTTGCCTGTTAGCACTGACAAATCCTTGCGAACGCTGCTGCTGTCTATCGTTAAGTGAAGGCCATCGACCACTGCGTTCTCTGTGCTGAGAAGAATACCTGAAACTTGGTATTCTCGATCCACACTTGACATTTTGGATCTCTGATTATTGAATTACCTAACGAGTTACGAAATGAAATGTCACATGCCTCTAGTTCCAACCACCATTCCGCGTTCAAAGGCTGCAAATTCCAGTCGGATGGCCATAAATCCATCTGAAACTGAAACTTCTTTCTTTAAATGTGTGTGTCTGTACTTAAATTGCTGAATGACTGAGGCCCACAATATCCTAGCGCAACGCAATCTGACTGCTCAAAAAGAGAGAGAGAGAGAGAGAAAGAAAGAAAAGATAACCTGACCTCAAATAATTAATTCAAAAGAATGGCCCTGACTAAAAATAAATCTTAACAATGACATATACATTTCATTAAGCACTTACCTCACAAAAATCGTCATTACGCGAACTACTGAAATACAGCGAGCGTCAATACTATCAGATAAATAAAAGATTCTAACTACTAAAGCCACTAACAACTAATAAGTATGTGGTTACATAAGAAAGATTTTGTTGCAAACCAAATAATGTATTTTTTACCTTAATAATGTGACATCCAGTTCAAACACGAATATAAATCGTCATTGGCATCCAGTACAAAGATATATAATCATGAATAATTTTCAATCTCCAAGCCGGATATTTCCAGATCGTTAGCCTACGCTATCACTTCAGACCTCTACCCCCCCCCCCCCCCCCCATCAATGCTAACTTCTCATATCTAACATCCGTCACTGCTGGCTGTACCAACAGTACTTCCATCACTGCTGGCGCCTAACTTCCAACTGCCCAACAGTGCTGTCGATTCCAACAACGAGTCCGACCAGCCACAGAGCCTCCTACAAAGTGCAGTCAGAGATCCAATGCAAAGCGCTACACAGCGCTGCCAACACAGAAGCAGCCCACTTACAAAACTTTCCACATGAATCACCCTAGCACAAATGCTTTACCAATGCTCTGCCCCTTATACCTTGTGTAAGCGATACTACCGCTGTTTGTATATCTGCACATCGCTATCCCATGACTTATGCCACATCACTGTACTGTATTTCAAATATTCCGATGTCTCCAAGTCTCTCCGTTGTACGCACCTGCCTTTCATGAACACTGTACCAAGTGTTTGCAACAATTAAATTGCGCTGTGTTCAAAATTCCACCAGGCGGCTTCGTCTTTGATTTCTTTCCTTCATTCCACGTTCCCTGCTATTTTTCCTTCTCATCCTATTGCCACTGTCGAATTTGTTCCGCGTCGCTATGAAATTTTCATTTTCCTTAAGGAACTGAATAATGGATTATAGCTCGTCAGAATTCGTTTCAGTTTTTTTATCATCTGGACAACTCTAACTACTGCGATGGCTCGTGGTTATGATAATCCTTTCATTGTGCTGTTCATAACAGGTAACCGCATGGATGTTTCCTTGTTCTTTATTGGACAAACTCCTACATTATTGCTATTTGATTTTGTGCTGATAACTCTGTAATTGGCTGACCAGAAATCCTGTCCGTCCTGCAACCACTGTTCGCTGATTACTACAACATCAGACTTCAAGCTATCCGTATCTGTTTGCAGGGTCTCTATCCTAACAGTACGGTTAAGCGATCGATATTTTCTCACTCCAATCTGCAGGCCACTAGATACCTCTCTTTTTTGCATTTTGACGATGTTCGTTTACTGAATAGCAACAGAACAATCTAATAAGGTGTGTAGTTGAAAGCAAACGCGTCGTTCTAGTGTGTTACATTAATGATTTTCTTTACCTATCGTAGCAGGAATTTCGAAGTGCGTGCAGAAGAACTCATCAATAAGATGCCCACAGTTAAATCGTACTTTCCGCTGACTTCGGTGAGGTACTTTTGCAGAGGGAGGGAAAGAAGTAACTAATACTTAATCTCAACGGGACCACAAGTGCGCCGGCCGCGGTGGTCTCGCGGTTCTAGGCGCGCAGTCCGCAACCGCGCGACTGCTATGGTCGCAGGTTCGAATCCTGCCTCGGGCATGGATGTGTGTGATGTGCTTAGGTTAGTTAGGTTTAAGTAGTTCTAAGTTCTAGGGGACTGATGACCACAGCTGTTAAGTCCCATAGTGCTCAGAGCCATTTGAACCATTTGAACCACAAGTGCCTGATAACCAGTATTTCTTGGTTCCTAGTTGTCTTCTTTTATACTATACAGGGAACAACTTAACACACTATTTTGTTACATTAGTGGTTTTTTACCCGAAAATTAATTTTCCAAGATTAATATATATGGACAAAGTAACATGTTTATTAGATTGTAATATGAGAAGATTACTTGAAATATTCTGATGCCGTCTGAAGAATGGAGGGTATTTCACGCCCTCATAATAATTATTAATGATGTGTTCACTATAAATAACTAGCAAAAATGATTGATTGATGGATTTTTCTCCAGAAACTGAATGCCTGTTGCTTATTTGGTAAGTTTGCTATAGGAAGATTAATCAAATAACTTTCCAAATACTGAGTGGCTGTACCGTGATAAAATTTTTAATTGTAAACAAAAATCAGCATGCGATTGTCAGTATTAATCTTATTGTTGGTATACCTCAATATGACCGTAAAAGAACAGGGAATAAATATCTTTTTTGATGGATTCTATGATAAGTCATTGTGAAAAACAATAAAAATAACAAAAATATCTTTAAAAATGTGCAAATTATTGTAAATTACATAGCGTGACGAAACAAGCTCTGTATCACTTAAGAGATACAGAGGCGAGCGAGTATGCCGGGACTTACCCCAGTTCACTGCTACTTGCGCCACGTCATAATAATCTGACTGTGCGTAGCATACAGGTATCGCTCCATAATTTAAGAATGAAATTATAAAATTAATGTAGCTCTTCCAAACTTTGTCAACATATACTTCAGGATATTAGTATGAAAACTGTTAAACCTCAGAGTGGTCAGATAAATACGTTTCCCTAAATATATCGTTTTAAATTTAAAAAAAAAACAAGTGACGCTAAATAAGAAAGCTAGAAAGACAAAAATTGGTATCAAGCGTCAGTTTGATATAAAAACCGTAACTATGTGACCTCATTAAGCTACCTCTAATAATTTTCGAGTAATTTATTGAAAACTAAATTTGGAACAAAAATGTCCTTATTTGTAGTTGATTAAATATCAGTTATTTTAATGCTAGTAAATTCTGATTACAGCACGTGATTAAACTCATTAAATAATAAAGCTATAACAGGTTTCAAGAATTTGATGTAAATAACAATCAATACAAGGTCTCAAAGACGTAGTTCATAGGCCATGTTCTACTGTTGGTTCCGCTCAAAAATTCTAGTCGGCAAAATTTAAATGAAATAGAGCTAAAACTTTTTCTTTGATTGAAGCCAACATTAATACAAAAATTGCGAAGATTCTAAATTGATTCATGACAGTTTTTTGTTCTACTGATTTTTATTTGTATGAACTAGTTTTCGGCTTATTAGGCTATCTTAAGATAACTACTGGCTATTGTTTACAAGGAGCTTGTGTTCTTACGAACCAAACATTCTGGACTAAGATACATCTTAGTCCAGAAGATAAATCTTAGACCAGAATGTTTGGTCCGTAAGAACACTAGCTCCTTGTTAACAATAGCCAGTAAGTATCTGAAGATGGCCAAATAAACCGAAAACTAGTTCACACAAATAAAAATCAGTAAAACAAAAAACCGACTAAGTGTTATTCAAGCCTCAATATTGAACTGTTCTATCAAGAAGAGACGGAAGAATCCATAAATATGATTCATGACAGTGTTATAAAATTATGTCGGAGAAAGAAGCCATTTAGAGGTTGCTACCGGGGCATACAGCGGATGACGACAGGTATTCTCTTCGGCCGTCCGCTGCGCCTATATAGACACGTCAAAAAACGTTTTGCATCACCCCGGTTGTCAGAACTCCTGAAGATAGACGTTGACTGTGGATATTGTATCAGAGACACAATCCCTTGGCTGTTCAGAGATGTCACTAAACCCGCCCATAGATGTAAACAACCATGCATAAGCAGCGCCTATTAGACAGACGATCAGTTCCAGTCATTCCACAAGGAAGGAGGTACACGGCTCGTGTTGTCTGTAGTTCAACCATGCTTAGCCGGGCAATACGGGGTTCGATTGCGCCAGAATTGTTACTTTGTGCCAGGAACGGCATTCAACAAGGGAAGTGTCCAAGCATCTCGGAGTGAACCAAAGCAATGTTGTTCGGACATGGAGGAGATACAGAGAGACAGCAACTGTCGATGACATGCTTTGCTCAGGCAGCCCAAGGGGTAATACTGCAGTGGATGATCGCTACCTACGGATTATAGCTCGGAGGAACCCTGACAGTAACGCCACCATGTTGAACAATGCTTTTCGTGCAGCCACAGGACGTCGCGTTATGACTCAAACTGCGCGCAATATGCAGCATGATGTGCAACTTCACTCCCGACGTCCATGGCGAGGTCCATCTTTCAACCACGACACCATGCTGCACGGTACAGAAAGGCCCCGAAACATGCCGAATGGACCGCTCTCTTCACCGATGAGTGTCGTATATGCCTTCAACCACACAATCGCCGGAAACGTGTTTGGAGGCAACCCGGTCAGGCTGAACGCCTTAGACACAATGTCCAGCGAGTGCAGTAAGGTGGATGTTCCCTGATGTTTTGGGGGTGGCATTAGGTGGGGCCGACGCACACCGCTGGTGGTCATGGAAGGCACCGTAACGGCTGAACGATACGTGAATGCCGTCTTCCAACCGATAGTGCAGCCATATCGGCGGCATATTGGCGAGGCATTCGTCTTCATGGACGACAATTCGCGCCCCAATCGTGCACATCTCGTGAATGGCTTCCTTCAGGATAACGACATCGCTCGACTAGAGTGACCAGCTTGTTCTCGAGACAGGAACCCTATCGACGTCTGGGATGGTTCGTAAAGGGCTGTTTATGGACGACGGGACCCACCAACCACTGAGGTATCTACGCCGAATCGCCGTTGAGAAGTGGGACAATCTGGACCAACAGTGCCTTGATGAACTTGGGGATAGTATGCCACGACGAATACAGGCGGCATGCATCCGTGCAAGAGGACGTGCTACTGGGTATTAGAGGTACTTCTGTGTACAGCGATCTGGACCACCACCTCTGAAGGTCTCGCTGTACCGTGGTATAACACACAATGTGTCGTTTTCATGAGAAATAAAAAGGGTGGAAATGATGTTTATGTTTCTATGTTTATGTTGCTCTCTGTTCCAGTTTTCTGTACGGGTTCCGGAACTCTCGGAACCGAGGTGATGCAAAACGTTTTTTGATGTGTGAACAAAAAAGACCTGAGAGGCAGTGACTTGACGACACTTCGCACCCAGCTACCAATCGGTCCGCGTTAGTCAAACGCCGGCTTACGCGCTGCCGCGGGTGACGCCACAGCCAGGCTGCAACTAAACGCATAATGAGATTTTCTCTCTGCAGCGCTGATATGAAACTTCCTGCCAGATTGAAATTGTGTGCCGGACCGAGACTCGAACTCGGGACCTTTGCCTTTCGCGGGCAAGTGCTCTACCAACTGAGCTACCCAAGCACGACTCACGCCCCGTCCCCACAGCTTTACTTCTGCCAGTACCTCGCCTCCTACCTTCCAAACTATACAGAAGCTCTCCTGCGGGGCGTGAGTCGTGCTTGGGTAGCTCAGTTGGTAGAGCACTTGCCCGCGAAAGGAAAAGGTCCCGAGTTCGAGTCTCGGTCCGGCACACAGTTTCAATCTGCCAGGAAGTTTCAACTAAACCCATGTTTTTGGTGCAAATAGGAAGTGAACCGCGTGGACTGTACACCGTCCTGGATCGCTCAGTTTTCGAGGAAGTAACTGTTCATGTGCCGCCCGTAATGATAACAAAACCGCGTGGCAAGTGGTGACATTATTTTCCACTTTTATGGCGTGCAATTAACTTTAATTTTTAAAAGTCAGGACGAAAAACCATTTAATGGGAACTTGCCGTAGGAATCGCCTCTGAATTGCTCGTAGTGCTGTTTATGATAGAGACATCATTATTATGATAATTATCAGGAATATTGCTGTGTTGTGCGTGTGAAATTTTCTTAAATATAATTGAATCAGTTAGAACTCAAAACTTTTATTTATAACTATAATTTCTGAACCCGCTGAGTAAACAGAGAGTAGAAACAATTCTCTCCGTCAACAAAAGAAGAATGAGGACTTGCAGACTGAAGACTATGGTCAGTGTGTTCTCCATCGCTTTCTGACTGACCACATAAACAGTTTTCAGTAGCTCGTAGAAGATGGTGTATAATATTTCTTATTATTAACCCGCCACCCCACAATAGTTCTTCATATTTATGCGACTACGACATGTGCTCATTGTCCAGAATTTGTATCTAGGGGTGTGGAAGTAAGTGCATTCCTTTTAGGAGCAAGATGCGTTTTTTTGTAATAACGTAAATTACGAAATTTAAATTGTGCTTGTTTCATTCATAACACGAGTTTCATCATCTTTCATTGACAATCCATCAGCGCATAGCCGGCCAGAGTGGCCGAGCGGTTCTAGGCACTACAGTCTGGAACCGCGCGACCGCTACGGTTGCAGGTTCGAATCCTGCCTCGGGCATGGATGTGTGTGATGTCCTTAGGTTAGTTAGGTTTAAGTAGTTCTAAGTTCTAGGGGAGTGATGACCTCAGATGTTAAGTCCCATAGTGCTCAGAGCCATTTGAAATTTGCCATCATCGCATAACACAAACTAAAGACTACAAAATGTCTCTAGAGTACGCTGCTGACGCATCTCCATGTGTCGAACTATCAGTGACCAAATATCAACCGGACTGAAGTATGGAGATTTCTTTGTGTCTTTCCAACAGTGATTCTTTTGAGAGTCTGTACAACCAATTTTTAGTTATCTTGAACGAAGTGGATAATTTGCTTCCCTTCAGCAGGATAAAGACATCCAATGACTGGTAGAGTAGGCCTACTTTGTTTATAATCTGAGAGTATTCCTCCTAGTGCACCCTACTTGCCCCTTCCCCCACTCCTGCTGCAACCAATCAACTCCAAACAGCCAAGCTCATCCTTCTACTTCCTACTGTGGTAACAACGTGCTCTGGAGAATATCGAATGATATCTGGAGTCTGCAAAGATATTTCGTAAAATTGTTCTGGGCGTATTAGTGTGTAATATCTGATAAAACTACCTACGTCACAGCTGCTCTGGCAAGGCAGCCTTCATCAGGTTGACTACTTGGCCGTATAGAAGGCTGCCAGTAATAGCTGCCGTAACGTCGGTAGTTTTGTCAGATATTACTCGGTCACACACACACACACACACACACACACACACACACAGAAGCCTCCGACCGCGAAAGCCTGCGACCTATAAAGGAAATCCGCCATCTTCATACGACTGAAAAACATTTTCTTTCGTCCTTAGCCCCAGGCGCCCGAGGTCTTTGTTCTCTGGGTGGTGCTGGAGACAAAAATCCATGTGTGCTTCTCAGTGACGAGAAATAATGGTCCGTCTTCTTCCGGGTTTGCTGTGACTGGAATCAGCAGTACGAAGTCGCCGGCGCACGTTAATCACACTCACAGACTCAGTTCGCACTACCGTTTTGGAGAGTACATAGACATTCCTCGACCCCGTCTTACACTGAAGCGCCAATGAAACTGGTATAGGCATGCATTTTCAAATACAGAGATACGTAAACAGACAGAACACGGCGCTGCGGTCGGCAACGCCTACATAAGACAAGTGTCTGGCATATTTGTTAGACCGGTTGCTGCTGCTGCTGCAATGGCAGTTTAACAAGGTCTCAGTGAGTTTGAACGTGGTGTTAAAGTCGGCGCACTAGCGATGGGACACAGTATCTTCAAGGTAGCGATTTAGTGGGTATTTTTTGGTACGATAATTTCACGACTGCACCGTGGATATTACAAGTCCCGTAAAACATCAAATCTCCGACATCGCTGCCGCCGGAAAAAGATCCTGCAAGAACGGAACCAACGACGTCTGAAGGGAATCGTTCGATGACCCCTCCACAAATTGCTGCATTTGGAATGCTGCGCCATCGACAAGTGTCAGCTGGGAATCATTCAACAAAACATCATCGATATGGGCTTCCGGAGCCGAAGGCCCAATCGTGTACCATTAATGGCTGCACAACACAAAGCTTTACGCCTCGCCTGGATCCATCAACACCGACAGCGGACTGTTGATGACTGGAAACATGTTGCTTGGATGGACGAGTCTCGTTTAAAATTGTATCGAGCGGACGGACGTGTACTAATATGGAGACAACCTCATGAATCCATGGACCTTGCGTATCAGCATGGGACTGTTCAAGTTGGTGGAGGCTCTGTAATGGTATGGGGCGTGTGTAGTTGGAGTAATATGGGACCCTTGATACGTCTAGATACAACTCTGACAGGTTATTAGAAGGAAGGGCAGCGTTGGTCGTAATGTTGATGGTTTATTGATAGCAAAATCGATTTTCAATCACAAAGTGATCATCTTCAATGCTGTGGTGTACAAATTAAACTCATAGGCACTGGTGTCAAGTTATTATCAGTAATAAAGCTAAGAAACGACCACTTCAGTTACTGATAATAACTTGATACCAGTACCTATAAGTCTAATTTGTACACCACAGCACTGAAGATGATCACCATGTGATTGAAAATCGATTTTGCTATCAATAAACCATCAACATTACGACCAACGCTGACCTTCCTTCTAATTTCACGTATATGATCGTTGTGCACACAGCACTCTATGGAGTCGCCAATCAACTCTGACAGGTGACACGTACGTCAGAATCCTGTCTGATCACCTGCGTCCATTCATGTCCAATGTGCATTTCGACGGATTTGGGAAATTCCAGCAGGACAATGCGACACGCCATTAGTCTAGAATTGCTAAATAGTGGCTCTAGGAACTCTCTTCTAGTTAAAACACTTTCACTGGCCACGAAACTTCCCAGACATGAACATTATTGAGCGTATCCGGGATGCCTTGCAACGTGCTTTTCAGAAGAGATCTCGAACCCCTTCGACTCTTACAGACTTATGGACAGCCCTGCAGGATTCATGGTGCCAATTCCCTCCAGCACTACTACAGACATTAGTCGAGTCCATGCCAGGTCGTGTTCCGGCACTTCTGCGTGCTCACGGGGCCGTACACGATATTAGGCGGATGTACCAGTTCCTTTGACTCTTCAGTGTATGGAACTGTTGGAAAAAAAATTGCGACGCCTGAAGAAGTTGTGCGACGTAAACTAAAGTTGGTGGGCGCGTTTCTACATTTGAAAGATGACGTCTATTTAGATTTTGCACCAGTCGCAGAAGAGTAGCACCAGGGGCGCTACGATGAGGATGCAAATCGGGTGTGCTTTAAATACACGCTGTAATGGCCTTGAACGTTCGTTACTGTTGAGATTGGGCGTGGTGAGTTGATGTTTGCCAAGAATGCCTTTAAGCCAACAAAGACGCTATGATCAACACCTGATTTAAACCAGAGGTGGTCAGGAGAATGTACAGTCGGACGAAATCCGAGTTCCGGACGGCCACATGGCAGTACCGAGAGGGAAGTTCATCGTGTTCGGCGTATGGCTCTGGAGCATCGTACTGCACCTGCAGCAGCAATTTGAGCAGCTGTTGGCACCACAGTGACACAACGAACTGCTACAATTCGGTAACTTCAAGGACAGCTCCGAACCAGAGGCACGGTGATGTGCATTACGACCGACTCTAAACCATCCCGTTTTGCTACTTCGGTGATGTCAAGCGATAGCTCACTGGAGGATAGGGAGTGTTTTCTGATGAAAGCTGGATCTGCCTCGGCGCCAGCGATGGCCGTGTGTTGGTTAGGAGGAGGTCAGTTGAGTGCCTGGAACCAACCCGTCTGCATGTAGGACGCACTGGACATTCATCTGGAGCTATGGTCTGGAGTGCGATGTCGTATGACCGCAGGCTCACTCTCGTGGTTGCGGTTGGAGCACTTGCAACGAGTGACGTTTGCAGCCGGCCGGTGTGGCCGAGCGGTTCTAGGCGCTTCAGTCTGGAACCACGCGACCGCTACGATCGCAGGTTCGAATCCTGCCTCGGGCATGGATGTGTGTGATGTCCTTAGGTTAGTTAGGTTTAAGTAGTTCTAAGTTCTAGGGGACTGATGACCTCAGATGTTAAGTCTCATAGTGCTCAGAGACATTTGAACCTCTTCTTTTTTTTTTACGGAGTGACACTCGCACGGAGCCTGGGACTCTTGCCGGGCTAACCGCCTTTTCACAGGTACAGCCGCACTAAGAAGTCTAGCTGTTCAACACAGCTATTCGTGCGAGCTTGCTCCGACTCCCACCACAGCAGTGAGCAACCATATATCGCTTCAGAGTGACTCATTAACGCATTCCGTGGCCAATTTATTTTTAAGACAGTAGTATTAATGAGAACTGACAATAAAATTCAACATCTCTTAATATTTTGATGTTGCAAAGAACGGGGGCAGGTAAGTAAGAAAGATGGTATTTCTTACGACCGTTGGAGCCTTATGATGACTGCCGTTTGGGACGAAATTCAAGTTATATTTATATTTCGTCACCATTTTATTTTCACTCTAAACACAAAAACGCGGAATGTCAATGAATACTACTTATGCTTTTCACTCAAAGACCAATGTCTGGTACCATTTTTCGATTAATGCTAATTCGAAGACAAGGTATTAAGTTGAAGTCTGCCAGTAAGCTCCTGTGGGTGGATCTGGTTCTCTTCACTGTGAAAAAAAGCAGCATGTACATGGAAACCTAAATATCGACATAGTCGTAGCTGCAAACTTTCAAAGTCGTGAAAATTTACGTTGAGGAAACAGAAGTCTCCGAGACTAATTTACTGTGAAGCTAATCACGCAGACGTCACACAATATGTGTATAATTTCTAACTATATCCGAGTTTCCATGCTATCGACATAACCTGCGATCAGTAAAACTGTGCAACCCTTTGCAAGCTGAGACTCAGTGGCTAGTTCGCACCTTCAGACTGTTTGCTCTTAGGTCCCAAAACGATTTGGCTGTATTCGAATTACAAGTATATCTAAGAAATGTTTCAAATACGGACTGCGTAAGGGGCTGTGACACACCGAAAGATCCCAAAGATAATCTTTCAGTTTTGTCGCCATTAACTGCAGATTCGTCCTGAGGGCTCCCCCTGAAAACAAAAACAGTATTTTCATAGTGAAAATGTTGGGGAAATTATAGAGACGTTTATTTCTCTGCTCCTTAACATAAGTACTTTCTTCAGTGATACCGCTTAAACGCAGGTTTTCTTTCTATTTTTCTTACTTTTTCACGTCGGCTTCTCGCTGTGCATCTTCCAAGTGACAATCTTTTGCATGGAATTTACTGTAATGTTGTTATAAACAGAATTTTTTCGTTATGTTCAAAGTTTTAAAGCACATCAACAGAACACTAAGCGTATCAAGACACCATCACATACAATAAACATATAGACTTGGTATCCTGCACTGCTGCGCAGACGCTGATGTGTCCGACCGCTTTCAAGTTCCTAACCCGAACATCATGTTACTTTTGACCCCTTTCAAAACAGGAGACTTCACACTAAAACCTCAGTTTTTTAAAAAACAAAATTAGTGGCTAGTTCGCACCTTCAGACTGTTTGCTCTTAGGTCCCAAAACGATTTGGCTGTATTCGAATTACAAGTATATCTAAGAAATGTTTCAAATACGGACTGCGTAAGGGGCTGTGACACACCGAAAGATCCCAAAGATAATCTTTCAGTTTTGTCGCCATTAAACACAACCATCTTTTCTCCGAATTGGCATAGACTCAGACTGGGAAAATCAAGTTGCAAGATTCCCAGCAAAACTGAAACGAAGCAAGTCGTTGGGAATCAATTGCTTTGCCTGTTGACTATGCAAAAATAAATTAAGGAATACCCTGAAGTTCCTGTTCAGTGCAGTCAACAAGCTCCAAGGAAACCGCCAATGGCTTTCAATGACATATCTCTACCACTGCACATCTCAAGAAGTTTGAGAATAGATTTTTATTTAGGAAATTCAAGGGAAAGACTACGCTGATCTAGGAATACAAGAAGCAGCCTCATAGAAGCAGAAAGGGTAAACGTTATGTTGCTGATGAATTTTAATGGATATATGTTTTGTAATAACATTCATGTTTTGATGAAATGTTAACTGCATTTTAGCATAAGTTAGTTTTTCTAAGCTCAATACCAACTTTGTTGCAATAAATATTCACCAATATGAATTTTTTGCAGAAAGTAGTCTTGATGTGTTTACATACTTCTATGCTTTAATATTATCGAAAATGTAATTATCATCACATTTATTGACCAATATTTAAGGCTGAAATTTTAAATAAAATCTCAAAAGAAATTATTAATATTTCTCATAAAATGAATACACAGAACCGTTGAACTCTATCTTATGAATACACCTACAAAATTTCGCATGTGAAGATTGTGGTACGAATACTAAAAGTTGGTTTTCAAGAATACCATTAAAATCATACATTGAAGAGCCAAAGAAACTGGTATAGGCATGTGTATTGTAATACAGATATATAAACAGGGATATACGGCGCTGCGGTCGGCAACGCCTATATAAAACAGCAAGTGTCTCGCGCAGTTGTTAGATCGGTTACTGCTGCTACGATAGCAGGTTATCGAGATTTAAGTGAATTTGAACGTGGTGTTATAGACGGCGCGTGAACGATGGGATACAGCATCACCGAGGTAGCTATGAAGTGGGGATTTTGCCGCACGACCATTTCATAAGTGAATCGTGAATATCAGGAATCCCGTAAAACATCAAATCACCGACTTCGCTGTGGCCAGAAAAAGATCCTGCAAGAACGGGGCCAACGACGACTGCAGCGAATCGTTCAACGTGACAGAAGTTCAACCGTTCCGGAAACTGCTGCAGATTTCAGTGCTGGGCCATCAACAAGTGTCAGCGTGCGAACCATTCAACGAAACATCATTGATATGGGCTTTCGGAGCGGAAGGCCCACTCTTGTACCCTTGATGACTGGACGACGCAAAGCTTTACACCTCGCCTGGGCCCGGCAACACCAACATTGGACTGTTGATGACTGGCAACATGTTGCCTGGTCGGACGAGTCCCGTTTCAAATTGTATCGAGCGGATTGACGTGTGCGGGTATGGAGACAACCTCATGAATCCATGGACCCTGCATGTCAGCAGGGGATTGTTCAAGCTGGTGGAGGCTCTCTAATGGTGTGGAGCGTGTGCAGTTGGACTGATATGGGACCCTTGACATGTCTAGACACGACTCTGATAGGTGACACGTACGTAGGCGTCCTGTCTGATCACCTGCATCCATTCGTGTCCATTGTGCGTTCCGACGGACTTGGGAAATTGCAGCAGAACAATGCGGCACCTCACACGTCCCGAATTGATACAGAGTGAATCCAGGAACACTCTTCTGAGTTTAAACACTGCTTCTGGCAACCAAAGATTATTGAGCATATCTGAGATGTCTTGCAACGTCCCGTTCCACGACCTCTGCATGCTCGAAGGGGTCCTACACGACATTAGCCAGGTGTATCAGTTTCTTTGGCTCTTCAGTGTATTAAAAATTAAAAACTCTAAAACCAATGAAATTACGGACTTCAAAATTCCGGTATTGCTACATCTTTACATAATCTGGTTGCTAGCCGCAAAGTAGAAGAAAAGTTAAATTTTTGGGTGGAGTCTCCCCTTAAGCACTTCGACGTGTATACTGTATGCTCATTCCTCTGAAGGCAATACGTTGTTTGCACTTGTCCTGCGATACCAGTCGGCCGTGCTGCGCCACGTAACGACGTCTGACAGGCCCATTGTGCAGATAGCGCCCACACATCCCAGGTGGCGGACGACAACCGTGAGCTCTCTTGCTCGCCTAGCCACATCCTCAACAGTTTTTACGTTTATAAACGTAGGCTTCCGCGGGCAGTAATAACAGCGTTACGAGACGCCACATTGTGTGAAGCAATACACACAGGCGCGCGGGAGACCGCAGCGGCCGCAAGTACATAGAATACTGCCGCGACTCACCCTGCGCTAAAAAGCAGGAAACAACGCCAAGTCACAAGTGCCGCCTGGTTTTCCATTCGACGATTTCCACGAATCACAAGCAGTAATTCAAACACCAATCGAAACGTCGGGTTTTCACAAATGAAAAGAAATAAAAGCACCAATAAAAAACTTTTAACATCCCACTCCTTCATCCTTAACAGAATTAGATAACAGCTACGTTTTCAGGTATATAATAACCAAAGTTTTCTCATTTAGCAGTAACAAAACACCCTGAAGACGGTCACTTGCAACAGTGACCGAAACGTCAGTAGTTTTACATGTTAACAGTGGGGTCACAAACCCAGAAAATTTTTATCGTTCAAAATGGCTCTGAGCACTATGGGACTTAACTTCTGCGGTCATCAGTCCCCTAAAACTTATAACTACTTAAACCTAACTAACCTAAGGACATCACACACATCCATGCCCGAGGCAGGATTCGAACCTGCGACCGTAGTGAGATTTTTATCGTGTTTTTACGTACGTTACAAAATTTCAAAATTGGGAGTAGTCACTTTTTATGGTAATTTATTTTGTCCTTACCAGTTTTATGCTGGTTTGCTCGTCTTCTAATGGAGGGAGAAAGTATGGATTTCATTGCAAATCATTTACACGCGTTTCCGCTGCAAATATTTTTTATTCTGAATGCGCCCAGACAGATTCTAAGAATCTCTCAAGGCAAATGTTGCGAATATTGCCTAGAAAATGCTTGGCCTTGGAGATAATCTTGTTAGTCTTCATTAGGGAATATTTTATAAAAATGGTTCAAATGGCTCTGAGCACTATGGGACTTTGAGGTCATCAGGCCCCTAGAACTTAGAACTACTTAAACCTAACTAACCTAAGGACATCACACACATCCGTGCCCGAGGCAGGATTCGAACCTGCGACCGTAGCAGTTGCGCGGTTCCAGACTGAAGCGCCTAGAACCGCTCGGCGGAATATTTTACAAGTTTCAAGTGACATTTAGCCGACTTACGTCGTTCCCAGGGAACACCACGAAGAGGCAGTCTTTTTCAGTCCCCCATTAAATTTATTTACATTATTTACAAGATTTGCCACTCATTACATCAAACTACTTTTCAAAATTAACAAATTTTGCAATGAACCTGACGTTTTCTTCGTCATTGTAATTTCTGTGCGCCGGCCACACAAGTCAGAAATGATTTTCCCATCAGTTTGGAATTTCTTTAAAGCCTTTGCAGCTGTTTCGTCAGTCTTCATTGTTGACGCTTTTTATTTTATTTTCCCATAAAAGTCTAAAATTAAGTCAAGCTGGTGGCTGTGGTACTCTGCATCGTCTCGAAGATTTTTCACTAATGAGTAAACATTTGGATGAACTGTTAATAATGTATTTATTCTTCATTTCCATCCTTCTGGTACGTCATTAGCGCGATGACACCTTCCACTGCAATTTCACATATTTCTTGGCATATTTTGTTCCAAAAAATAGAAAATTCCTGAAAATTTTGGTTTTCAGGCGTGCTCTCCAAACATCGTCCAACGTTTTCAGGGAAGATGCGCTCGAGCGGAACACATTAGTATGTGATAGCCTATTCCCTCTGCAACCAATAATCTCTGTTTCAGGAAACAATCTGTTAGCTGCTTCGACGATGTCAATTTCGAAGTCCATCATCAGGCATGCAGGGTTCCATCCAACCACGTTACTTTGAAAAATGTTGGCAGCTAAGCGTAAACAACTGGACTGGCGTTTATTTCCTCTCAAGACCTGTTAAGGTCGGCGAGGAGTATAAACAACTGTCCAAACTACTTGCTCGCAACTCTTGAACGTTCCGTCCAGAATAATAATGTCGTGGGACGAGGGTCTCCCGTCGGGTAGACCGTTCGCCTGGTGCAAGTCTTTCGATTTGACGCCACTTCGGCGACTTGCGCGTCGACGGGGATGAAATGATGATGATTAGGAAAACACAACACCCAGTCCCCGAGCGGAGAAAATCTCCGACCCAGCCGGGAATCGAACCCGGACCCTTAGGATTGACATTCCTTCGCGCTGACCACTCAGCTAACGGGGGCGGGCCTCCGTCCAGAAAGAGTGATTCGCAGTTTGATAAACACAACTTTTCCATTTTTTTCTGACATACCCGAGTATTCTGTCTTACGGTCCAGTGTTATCATTTGCAAGTAAAAAAAATGCCGCCATCATTCGTCAGTAAATTATTTTCTTGGAGGTATGTTCCTCCAGAATCGGTGGATCTTGTGTAGTTCCCATATATTTTCGCCTAATGCAATGTAAAGATTGTTTCGCACATATGTGTGATGGTAACCATGTTACTAAGTCGTAGTCTCGATTGAACTTTTTCAATTTAAACCGATGAAACTGTAGCCTCTATTTCTTTCGCCCGCTTCTTTGCAATGACAAAATGACTACCCATCTCAACTCCATCTGTCTGCTCGTAATACTGGTCATTGAATAAAAAGTAAGGGGATGTCAGCACATGCCGAAAGAGATTAGCTAAATCAGCACCAAACCTAGTCTAAATTAACCGCAACGAATCAGGCAGAGGAATACGAGTGAAGAGAGTGACCACATCGAAACTCACTAAAATATCAAGTCATTCAGAGTCAGCCCCTCTAAACGACGTAAAAAATCAGCTCAGTTCCTGATATGATGTTCACACCGACATACTTGTGGACTCAACAGAGAAGCAAGATGCTTGACTACACGATATGTCGGAGCTCCGATATTACTCACTATAGGACGAAAGGAACCCCTTCCTTGTGAACCTTCGGAAGGCCATATAACCTAGGGGGAACAGCACTATAGGTGTTAAGACTCTTCATAGTGTCCTGTGACAAACCACTTTTCTTCAGGAGGCTGTTGGTCTTTCTCTCAACACTTTTTGTGGGGTCAGCATCGATTCTGCAATATGCTGAGTCAGATAGTAAACGTTGCATCTTTCGTACATAATACTGTTTATTTAAAACAACTGTGGCATTTTCCTTGTCCGCAGGTAAAATAACAATTTCAGGATCAACTTCGAGAGAGCGTAAAGCAGCCCTCTCTGCTGCTGTTACATTACTCTTGGGTGGACGAGCAGTAGTCAACACACGGCATGCCTCCCTCCTAACCTCCTCTGCTGCGTCAGGAGGTAGTGTGCAAACTGCCTGTTCAATTAAACTAATAAAATCAACTACGAGCAAACTCTTCGGAGTGGGTGGAAAATTTAAACACTTCCCAAGCACGGATAAGGTTGCGTCGTCAAAAGATTTCTCTCTGAGACTTATCACAGAACGTCGAGATATAACATCAGACTCTGTGGGATGAAAACGTTCAAACTTTGCCAAATGCCGGGCAGTAACGGAATTGCATTCCCAGTCAGACACCGTCCAACCAATCCCAAGTGAAATCACACAATTCCGATGCAACCATTAAATGGAAACGAAACAATTCTTTGGAAACAGAATCCAAACGTCGACGAGTAAAACGAACCCTTTCACGAACAAGAGCCAAGCCAGCATGTTGCTTGATGCGTTTCGCGGCAGGAGAATTAATATGGTGCACAACATTGACAAATGTTGGGACATGATTTTCATCACGTCACCTCAATAAAAACGACAAAGCACATTGCAGTCTAACTCGACATCTACGAAGTTTATTCAACTTACGTAAACACCGATACATATCCTCCCCGTAGAGGTAAACAATGTGAGACCTGAGTTTCTCCTGGCGTATACTACTTTCAAATAACTTCCGGGAATTCAGCCAGGTAACACCTTAAGCGGCAGCCGATATTTCGGCGGGAGCACACCCCGCCACTTTCAAGGCATTTTCGAGTTTGCCTTGAAAATGGCGGGGTGTTCCCCCGCCGAAATATCGGCGTTCTCTGAACGTGTTACCTTCCCGGAAGTTATTTGAAAGTTGAATACGCCAGGAGAAATTCAGGTCTCATATGCCAACACAGTTGGAGGGCCTCTGTAATGCTGTTCGAGATCAAGGGGAGTAGCGAGTAGGCTGAGACGTGAATGGGAACTCGGATTGAGGAGGGAGGTGTGTTAGAGCAGTGCGTGCAGGTGGCGTAGTGCTTAGTACATCTGCCTAGTGAGTAGGGGGGGGGGGGGTAGGGTTCGAATCCCGACATTGGTACAAATTTTCATTCGTCGTTTCAGTCTCGTATACACAAATTAAGATAATTCTCATTAATAAACTCTGATATTTGTTCCAGGGTGGCGTAGTGCTTAGTACATCTGCCTAGTGAGTAGGGGGGCAGGGCTCCAATCCCGACCTTGGTACAAATTTTCATTCGTCGTTTCAGTCTCGTATACATAAATTAAGATAATTCTCATTAATAAACTCTGATGTTTGGTTCTGAGAAGGCAAGACAGGTTGCTGACTCAACTACTTCGATCTGAAGAAGACCCTGAGTGATCGAAACATGTAGACTAACTAAAAATGTGCAACTGAGACAGAACAGTAAATGAGAATCATCTTACAGCAACGAAGTTGTAGAAAGAAAGATATTTACAAAACTCGTCCTAAAGTAATTTTTTCGCTGTATCATGAAAATAAACCAGTAAACAAACAAAAAAGAAAGTATAGGAAAAAGGAACAAAGTATTATATTTGTCGTAGTTTATCTTCACAGCCTGCTCTAACGAGACTATGCGGTAAGATGTGGAATTTAAACCCTAGACATTGGCACAAGCTGTCCTGATAAAGAACGGTACGCCGAAACCTCTCCTTCCCTTGCTGGCCAAATACGGGCAATAAAAACGTCTCCTGCTTCCGGGTATAGTCCTCTACACGTGCAAAGGCGCCCGTCGCAGAGATAAAAGAAAGAGCGATAGGGAAGTGTGGAGGGGGTGGGATTAGCGTACACGTGCCGGCAGAGAGTGGTAAACACATTCCCTGTTGCCAAGTTTTTCAAAGTGCTGCTGTAGACATAATTAGTAAGTTTGTGACGTGTAACCACGTGGCAATCTGGAGGAAAGTGTTTGTCGCCGTCCACTGATGTTGACGGCAAAGAATCCGGATCAGGTATTGATGCAGAGAGCAGTCTTGCAATTTGTTCATCCATGTTCTCTGGCGTATTCGCAATAAGCAAAAACCTCACTCCCGGGAGTACACATATGCATATGAAACATCGAATATTACCGAATATAATTCTACTAAATTAATAAGAAAGTCCCAGAATCTTTTGGAAAACGCGAAGCTGAATAAAAACTATTTGGGGATATCACAACACGAACCGACTATATTCGACTTAACATCTCTGTGCCCCTATGTACTACACTATGGTTTTTATTTATTTTTTACTGAGATCTTTTCTTGTTCTGAAACGCACTGAATTACAATGTTAGAAAGGTTGATGTATAGCTTAACGATTATCGATTAAATTATTTACACTAAGCAAGGAATTAATAATAATAATAATAATAATAATAATAATAATAATAATAATAATAATAAAGGCATAAAATAGCAATCTACACTTTGTATCCAGATGAATATATATATATTTAAGTAACGTAAATTGATATTAAGTTCTCGCAGAATATTTTCTTTATGCTACGTTGATATATTGTTTGAATTGCTTTTAGGTTAGGGTGACCAAATTATTTTCGGCGAAAACCGGGACACATTCATCTGGGTGCCAATGGACACCTCATTCCACATGTACCCAGGTTTCTTAATTTTAACTATTAATGTTTTGTTGATTCATTTTGTTAACCCGATTATTATAACTAACAAGAGGATACAAAAGATTGATATAATCTAGATTATCTGTATAATTAATGACATTTAATAAACGTATACAGTAATAAAGAAATGTATTACGATTTTACAAAATTTTACAGCCATTCAACTTTTAATCAATTAATATTAACATGAGCTTTAATATTACAAAGCACTTGTGGATGGAACTGACTGTCCTTGGAGAAAAGGGTATTTTTCACTGCCTCCAGACTTCTTCATCATGTCTTTGTTCTTTGAGACACAGTGATAAAACTCGGCACAATCAATTTTTTAGTTGTACAGGATCTGCAGGATTGCTTCAAGAGAGTCCACCTCTTTCCACATTGGCATTATGGGCTGGGATTGAAAATAAATACCTTGCAATTATTACCAACTCAGAGTAATGCTGAAGACAGTCACTGCTTTTAAAAAAACTCACCCACTTTACATGGCATTCCAATGGTTTTTTTTTCATCATTCCACTTGTGAAGACTTTCTTTAACAAAATTTGTCAGTATGCCGAACTGATCAAAGAGAATGGAATTATCGATTTCAATCTCTTTACTCTTCAAATAAGAAACTGTCTCTTCAACACTTTCCCATTTTGGCACTCTCTTCAGTAACATCCAATCAAACACCGGCGATGAGGGTAAATATGAGGCGCTCCACTTGCTGAGATATTCTACACAAGTGTCATAAAACTTGTTAACTTCTTCTCTAAAACTCCTTTCCGCTGCTTCTGATACTTCTGCTCTTTTAAGGACAGATTTAACATTTAAAAAAATTAACTGCTCTTCTCTTCTCTTAGTAACAGTTTCCAGAGTATTTTTCAAAACATCGTTCACCTCCATTACACTTTTCGTGCTTCCCTCAATTTCCTTTATCCCATGCTGCAAAGTGCTAAGCTGACTGTGAATGAACCATAAGTAGGCTTCACTTAAAGGGTTACTGAAAAACTGAACCAATATTTTGGGGGCTTTGTCTTCATTTAGGAAAAAATCTTTTAACGGTTCAAACAGGCGGATTACTTGAATGAGATTTTCACTCTGCAGCGGAGTGTGCGCTGATATGAAACTTCCTGGCAGATTAAAACTGTGTGCCGGACTTTTTTTTGGTTTTGTTTTTTTAACCATATATATTTATTTAAATATATTAACAACGATACATTTTTAAAAACAGGACATTTTATTCTATTATATTCCTAGTGTTGGTTAATATTACTGTCATTTTATATGTTTTCGTTTTTACATTTTCCTTTTTCGTTTTTCTCTTATTGTTGTTCCTTAAACCCTTTTACATGGCCATTTGTCGTCTTTTTTTGGGGGGGGGGGGGGAGGTAGACATGGCAGGAGGACAGGCATAACAGTTTATATTTGGCATCGATACATTGATTTTGAGTTTATGTTTCTGTATGTGATGCACTTGTGATGCCACAGGCACATTGTGTATTCTGGTTTGATCTCTTCCTCTAGTTTACACTGTTAAGTGGGACAGTATGAGGGAAACGTCACCATGAAGTGGAAGAAACTTTTTTACATATACTACAGAATATAACTAAATTGAAGAAGAGAGAAATTTTTGTCATATTACATAAGAGAAGCAGAAAAGAGAGTGTGAGTAAACAATAGAATTTTATAGGCACAAAGTAAAGGAAGTCATTTAAAAAAATAATAATAATAGTAATAATAATGAGTAGTTGGCACTTTCCACTAAGTAATTCTTGTTTCCTAGTCAGTATAGTACAAATAATGGAAAAAAGTTAATTAAAAAAAACTGGTAGTACTACTGGGCATACTTTTGACACTGTTTTGGTTGCGAGCATGACAGATGTTTGGTGAGAAGCACTTTGTATCACTGATTTCACTAAAAAGAAACACTTTATACTACTATACTTCACTATTTGATGCGAGGGGAGAAAGCACTTTATCTTTTGTGTTGCACTTATCCACTATCACTGCACACGTTATTCTTGTGGTGAGTGTGGTGAGGTGGCTGGTGGCGGTGCTGAGTGTCACAGGCTGGGAAGGACTCTGGCGATTGCTGTCTGCAGTGGAATCTGCCGGAAGTTTTTGAAGTTAGCGCCTGTGCTGCTGGGTTGTCTTGTTCTCTTCCCAGAGGTCCATCAGGAAGGCCAGCTGGTCGGTCTGCCTCCGCGCTACGATGGCGTGTGCCGTCATGGCGAGGATCCAGAGAGTCGCCAGTCGCTTGGGTCGTGGAAATGGGTTGCAGTCTGGGATGGTGATTGCTTCCACTCTGATGCTTCCCGGCGCCGTTCTGTTGATGTGGGCCGCCATCTGCTGGCACGCTTCCCAGATGTTGATGGCATTCCCGCAGGTGAATCGGTGCTCGAGGGTGTCGATCATGTCACATACGTCACACTTGTCACTTGCGACGAGTTTTATCTCCGGAGTGTGCGCTGATATGAAACTTCCTGGCAGATTAAAACTGTGAGCCGGACCGAGACTCGAACTCGGAGCCTTTGCTTCTGTAAAGTTTGGAAGGTAGGAGACGAGGTACAGGCAGAAGTAAAACTGCGAGGACGGGGCGTGAGTCGTGCTTGGGTAGCTCAGTTGGTAGAGCACTTGCCCGCGAAAGGCAAAGGTAACGAGTTCGAGTCTCGATCCGGCACACAATTTTAATCTGCCAGGAAGTTTCGGGCGGATTACTCTTTCAACTGCTGGAAAGAGTGATAATCAGCGAGTTTTCGAGTGACACATTACATTCATATATTCAGTTCCCACATAATCACAGAACTCCTTAAGCTTCTCTGTTCTAACAGTATATATGTAAAAGTGTGAGTATACCTTCATGACGGTAGTTTCAACATCACAGCTTAAACTGTCATCCGATGTCTGCACGCTATTGTGTAAAACATGTGCAGGGAACGCCGTGTTTTCAATGTTTTCATACAATGTTGCCTTTAATTTGGTAAATACGTTGCATTTGCCTTGTCTTTTTAAACCACCAAAGTTTGTGTTGGTGTTGTCTCCACAAAATGCCACACATTTATTTTTCTCAAGATCAAACATTTCGATAGTATTCATACAAAATCTTGAAATTTCGTCAGATGTTTCATTAGGTAGGGAACTCACCTTCAAAAGTTTGGTCTGAATTCCCTGATTAATATCGAAAAACTGAACAACAAACGGAAATATTTTAGTGGCCTTATGATTGCTGGCATCAGTGGATATCCCGCAGAAAGAAGACTTTTTTATGTATTCAAGGCTTTCCTTTACACTCTGGGCAGCAATAACTCCTTTCACTAAGGCTGACACTTTAGTTCTTGCTGAACTAAACTTTTTTGCAATGGAAGAATCATCAAACATAATGCTGTTAAGCTCATTAGTACAATCACTAGATCTATAAGTTTGGTGATGTTTTACCGTGTGGTAGACTAGTGTAAACTCGGCTGCTCGAACTTTCGTCTCTTCAGTTGACTGATGTTTCACAAAATAATTTTGTAGAGTTTTACTGCAGCTCGGTGCACTGTATCTGTTAATGTGTTTCTTTGTCCTGATGTGATCAACTATGTCGGAACGTCCACCATGACTTATACTAATAAAACAGTTACATACGGAACACTCTGCTTCGTGATCAAAACGACCTTTCTTAATGAAATTCCATTCCTTGGAATAACAGTCACTGAACTTGTAGGCACGTTTCGGCATTGCGTTTCACAGTACTACAGCAATAATACCACTAATATGAGAAAAAACTATTGCAGTTTGTCTGACAAAACATCAACTACTACACTGTTCTGACAATGAGTGTGTGAGTAAGTGGCGCGACAATCGGACAGTGTCATAGGTCTGTTACAATAATACAACTTACTACTTGTTGTCCAAAGTACCGCTCAAAGTAAATTATTGCCTGAGTGTATCAATACTGATACTGTGATTACTAGTATAGGACAATGGAGGTTTTAACAAATAAGCTAAAATATATTAATTTCTTGTTTTGTATTTTCTTTAACATAGCGAAATCCCAAAAATTTGAGAATGTTTCACGAAATGTATTTTAAAACTGAATTCCGAGACTTTTGAGCGTCCCGAAACAAATTTTCTGGACACCGGAACACAGGGATGAAAACCGGGAGAATCCCGGTTTTCCGGGAAGTTTGGTCACCTTATTTTAGGTGTACATTAATGAAATGAAACAGTTTTATTGCAGCAACTGCCACAGAATGTTGTTGTTGTTGTCTTCAGTCCTGAGACTGCTTTGATGCAGCTCTCCATGCTACTCTATTCTGTGCAAGCTTCTTCATCTCTCAGTACTTACTGCAACCTACATCCTTCTGAATCTGCTTAATGTAATCATCTCTTGGTCTCCCTTTACGATTGTTACCCTCCACGCTGCCCTCCAATGCTAAATTTGTGATCCCTTGATGCCTCAGAACATGCCCTACCAACTGGTCTCTTCTTCTTGTCAAGTTGTGCCACAAACTCCTCTTCTCGCCTATTCTGTTCAATACCTCCTCATTAGTTACCTGATCTACCCATCTAATCTTCAGCATTCTTCTGTAGCACCACATTTCGAAAGCTTCTATTCTCTTCCTGTGCAAACTATTTATCGTCCATGTTTCACTTCCATACATGGCTACACTCCATACAAATACTTTCAGAAACGACTTCCTGACACTTAAATCTATACTCGATGTTAACAAATTCCTCTTCTTCAGAAACGCTTTCCTTGCCACTGCCAGTCTACATTTTCTATCCTCTCTACTTCGACCATCATCAGTTATTTTGCACCCCAAATAGCAGAACTCCTTTACTACCTTGTCTCATTTCCTAATCTAATTCCCTCAGCTTCAGCCGACTTAATTCAATTGCATTCCATTATCCTCGTTCTACTTTTGTTGATGTTCATCTTATATCCTCCTTTCAAGACACTGTCCATCCCGTTCAACTGCTCTTCCAAGTTCTTTGCTGTCTCTGACAGAATTACAATGTCATCGGCGAACCTCAAAGTTTTTATTTCTTCTCCATAGATTTTAATAACTACTCCGAATTTTGCTTTTGTTTCCTTCACTGCTTGCTCAATATACAGATTGAATAACATCGGGGAGAGGCTACAACCCTGTCTCACTCCCTTCCCAACCACTGCTTCCCTTTCATACCCCTCGACTCTTATAACTGCCATCTGGTTTCTGTACAAACTGTAAATAGCCCTCCGCTCCCTGTATTTTACCCCTGTCACCTTTAGAATTTGAAAGAGAGTATTCCAGTCAACATTGTCAAAAGCTTTCTCTAAGTCTACAAATGCTAGAAACGTAGGTTTGCCCTTCCTTAATCTTTCTTCTAAGATAAGTCGTAGGGTCAGTATTCCCTCACGCGTTCCAACATTTTTACGGAATCCAAACTGATCTTCCACGAGGTCGACTACTATCAGTTTTTCCATTCGTCTGTAAAAAATTCGCGTTAGTATTTTTCAGCTGTGACTTATTAAACTGATAGTTCGGTAATTTTCACATCTGTCAACACCTGCTTTCTTTGGGATTGGAATTATTATATTCTTCTTGAAGTCTGAGGGTATTTCGCCTGTCTCATACATCTTGCTCACCAAATGGTAGAATTTTGTCAGGACTGTCTCTCCCAAGTCCGTCAGTAGTTCTACTGGAATGTTGTCGACTCCCGGGGCCTTGTTTCTACTCAGTTCTTTCAGTGCTCTGTCAAACTCTTCACGCAGTATCGTATCTCGCATTTCGTCTTCATCTTCATCTACATCCTCTTCCATTTCCATAATATTGTCCTCAAGTACATCGCCCTTGTATAGACCCTCCATATACTCCTTCCACCTTTGTGCTTTCCCTTCTTTGCTTATAACTGGGTTTCCATCTGAGCTCTTGATATTCATACAAGTGGTTCTCTTTTCTCCAAAGGTCTCTTTAATTTTCCTGTAGGCAGTATCTATCTTACCCCTAGTGAGATAAGCCTCTACATCTGTACATTTGTCCTCTACCCACCCCTGCTTAGCAGTTTTGCACTTCCCGTCGATCTCATTTTTGAGACGTTTGTATTCCTTTTTGCCTGCTTCATTTACTGCATTTTTATATTTTCTCCTTTCATTAATTAAATTCAATATTTCTTCTGTCACCCAAGGATTTCTACTAGCCCTCGTCTTTTTACCTACATGATCGTCTGCTGCCTTCACTACTTCATCCCTCAGAGCCACCCATCCTTCTTCTACTGTATTTCTGTCCCCCATTCCTGTCAATTGTTCCCTTACGCTCTCCCTGAAACTCTGTACAACCTCTGGTTTAGTCAGTTTATCAAGGTCCCATCTCCTTAAATTCCCACCTTTTTGTTTGTAGTTTCTTCAGTTTTAATCTACAGTTCATAACCAATAGGTTGTGGTCAGAATACACATCTGCCCCTGGAAATGTCTTACAATTTAAAACCTGGTTCCTAAATCTCTGTCTTACCATTATATAATCTATCTGATACCTTTTAGTATCTCCGGGGTTCTTTCATGTATACAACCTTCTTTCATGATTCTTGAACCAAGTGTTAGCTATGATTAATTTATGCTCTGTGCAAAATTCTACCAGACGGCTTCCTCTTTCATTTCTTACCCCCAATCCGTATTCACCTACTATGTTCCCTTCTCTCCCTTTTCCTACTCTCGAATTCCAGTCACCCATGACTATTAAATTTTCATCTCCCTTCACTACCTGAATAATTTCTTTTATCTCATCATACATTTCATCAATTTCTTCGGCATCTGCAGAGCTAGTTGGCATATAAACTTGTACTGCTGTAGTAGGCGTGGGCTTCGTGTCTATCTTGGCCACAATAAGGCGTTCACTATGCTGTTTATAGTAGCTTACCCGTAATCCTATTTTTTATTCATTATTAAACCTACTCCTGTATTACCCCTATTTGATTTTGTATTTATAATCCTTTATTCACCTGACCAAAAGTCTTGTTCCTCCTGCCACCGAACTTCACTAATTCCCACTATATCTAAGTTTAACCTATCCATTTCCCTTTTTAAATTTTCTAACCTACCTGCTCGATTAAGGGATCTGACATTCCACGCTCCGATCCATAGAACGCCTGTTTTCTTTCTCCTGATAACGACGTCCTCTTGAGTAGTCCCCGCCCGGAGATCCGAATGGGGGACTATTTTACCTCCGGAATATTTTACCCAAGAGGATGCCATCATCATTTAGCCATACAGTAAAGCTGCATGCCCTCGGGAAAAATTACGGCTGTAGTTTCCCCTTGCTTTCAGCCGTTCGCAATACCAGCACAGCAAGGCCGTTTTGGTTAGTGTTACAAGGCCAGATCAGTCAATCATCCAGACTGTTGCCCCTGCGACTACTGAAAAGGCTGCTGCCCCTCTTCAGGAAGCACACGTTTGTCTGGCCTCTCAACAGATACCCCTCCGTTGTGGTTGCACCTACGGTACGGCTATCTGTATCGCTGAGGCACGCAAGCCTCCCCACCTACTTCAAGGTCCGTGGTTCATGGTGGGGGGGGGGGGGGGGGGGGTTGTGGCACAGAATACAAGTTTCTTTTTAACGTAACAGTTTCAAGTGTGTTGCAAGAAACTGAATATGTGATATTTTTATGCCAATTTGTTCGATTTTTTGTAAATGAAAGTGAATTGTCCGATTTTTAAAGAAATTAAATTGCATGCTAAGTAATTTAGATTTGAGATGCAAAACATACAATTTTCTTCACTTTAACTGGTGTGATGAATATCTTCACTTTACGATATCCTGAAGATTTTAACCGTACGCACATCATTAAATGGCATTTAATACATCGTACCAAGATCAGCGCATTGCTGACAAATTTTCAATGTGCCGTTGCCTTGAAAGGGCATACTTTCATAATAAACAACTTATAATTCGAATACAATCGAACACAAAAATTCTTTAACTACCATAATGACGTTTCCTGTCATTTGATTACAAAAAGCTCTTATCAAAAACTACATGCTGTCGAGAAATCCTCAATGTCCTGGTGCTCTGTTAAAGAAGATACTCGTAGGACGTAAGTTATAATATAAAATCCACCAAATATGATCTTCAGTTCTAAACGACTTAATCCAATGAGGCGTCTCTCAAGTTCTATTTGCGTCTCATTGACCACGTTCCTCTCGATGAAGAAAAAGAAATCAGGCTTATCTTGTTCACTCTCTCAAGCTCCGAAATGCTGTGTAATGTGAAATGCCACGTTGTGACCTCACTAAACTCGACCGGCTGTTCGTCCACGAACGCTTTCACGTCCCGCGTGAGAACGGCTTAAGACATAATATCACTGGCTTCCGGAGTTAAGTAGAGAGGAACGACGTAACGCCCGCTACAGAATTTAATACCTAAGAGCCACCACACAAGCTGCAGCAGACCAATCGCTCCAGCCTGTCTTTCATTTTTCCTCTCCGCACTGTTCGATCTCAGTATTCATAAACACCGCATCACTTTTCGTGATTAGATGCAGAATTAAACAAATTTGCTGGTACGACGAGGGAACGTCAAAATTGAATCTGTACCTATGGTGACCTATTTTCACAGCTTCCGCTTCCCCATGGCTCCTCTGAAACCTTCGCAACTGTCCTCCTTCGAGCAATTGCACAGATCTGGTGATCCTCGAGGAGTTCTGGACCAGCTGCTGCGGCAGCAAACAGTGACAAGAACAGCCCGACGCTAAGTGCTCTCTGGGGGTCCGCCGCCGCAAGTTAAGCACTCTCCATGCTGCACAGCACAGTTGCGGGACTCCAGGAGCTAGCTCCACGCGCCCATCAACCTGTCTGACTTATAAACTGTTGGTCTCAAGAGACTGGCCGCTACTTCAACTGTTTGCACATTATCTGTTTGACGCATATTTCATTACTGTCTGCAGGATATACCTCCTTGCATTTCAGAATATCCAGTAGAACACTCTTTGAAATTCTGACACTATCAGAGATAAAAAGTAGCACGCGAAATGTTATCTACAAATTGTACAGAAACCAGATTACAATCTAAGGAGGTGATAGAGTAGCAGCAGTTAAGACAGTTACAGCCTTACTGTAAAATGTGAACTTTCATGGTCGGAAAACGGCACATTTATTAAAATATTCTGACAGTGAGTAGTGAGTCAGTGTGTCCATCAGATCTTAGAAAACGCTACAGTTCCCTTTGACGGTTTCCTCCGCAAACGACCAAGCCATAATGCCCCAGAATATTTTAATAAGAGTGTTACAGCTTGCCACCATGTCATTCAGTCTCTACTTAGAGCAATCCGTATGGGAAACTGTGGTGAAATTTTCGGAAAAAGTTAAAGTTCTGTGACATGAATTGAAAATTTTTAAGTTGGCCGTGATAAGATAATTCTGTCGCAGGAGGTAAATGACTTGAAAGAGCACTTGAATGGAATCTACAGTGTTTTGGAAACATGTTATAATGTGAATGTAACCCAAATTAAAGCAAGGGTAGCACTCCATTCAAACAATATCAAGCGATGCTGAAGAAATTAGATTAGCAAATGAGATTTAAAAGTAGCACATGAATTTTGATACTACGATAGCAGAAGGAAATGAGACGTAAAATGAAGACTTGCAATAATAAAAAACTTTTTTTTTCTTAAAAGGAGAAAAATGCTGATGTTGGATATAGATTTAAAGTTTAGGAAGTCGTTTCTGAAAGCGTTTGCATGGGATGTAGTCCGATATAGAGGTGGAATGTGAAAGCTAAAGAATACAGGCAAGAAGAGAATAGAATCTCGTCAAACTGGCACGAACCCCACAGTTTTTCACTGTCTTTCTCTCCTCCAATGAAAAATACAATTTGTTCAGCAATCCCACATTTAACGTAACAAGGATGCCTAGGATAACAATAATATTAATAATAACAATAAAATTTTAACTTTCCTTCTTAATCATAAAAATTAAGTTGAATATGTGAATTGAAACTGGGGTAAACTGAAACGATTTCCTATCTTCAACTTCATGTGTCTCAGTGTTGTAATCTTGAACACCACTAGTCCTGTAATTATGGATACGCTATCTGATACGAATGAGTCGCCAAAACTATCTGAATTTGTATAACTGCATTTTAATTTACTTTTACCAATATAATCAGAAAATGTAAACGTGAGTATTAAGTAAGCTGTCCTGTGAAACTATTGTGCAGTGCGATGGACAGTGTTACAATGTCTGTCGCAGTGCGTGACTTGCAAATTCAACACAGAAAACTGACTGAATAAAAAGACTACGTAAAAGTACAAACCGAATTTTGAAAAATAACTTTTTGAAATGCACCTCTTAAAACGCCCTGTAGATAAATGTACGCAAACTGATTACAAAAATTCCAAATATTAAATTATACACACACGAATTTAACACTGCACTGTAAGAAAAGAGCTGCCTACGTATAAAATACTCGTAAAATCTGAACTGATCTCAACCTAAACAGAACCTGAAGTTAATTTTGAAATGTAAAGCTTGACTGAATGATCTTGTTGTGTCCTGATTGTGATATTAAATTGGCACTAAACATTTTATGGCCACTTGCGGCAACGGAATTTCGGTATGACTCAAAAGTGACCAACATCATAATACAGCGCAACAGCATACCAACAAAAGAAAAGAAAAACCTTGGGCAGTGCAATGCAAGTACGTGCAGCTATGCTTTAGCTACTGTGTTCTGTAAAGTGCAAAACGGCAACAAGCAATTAAAAGTCCAGATGGTTGAAAGTATGGTTGCGAACATTGCATTTACTAAATGATGGAAAAGTGACTAGCATTCAAAAACTATATTGTGAACAATGAAACTCATTCTGCAACTATTAAAATCATCTTTACAAAAATTACTTCCTCTTAAAAACATGACTGTTGTGAAGTTAATTATTAAATTGGTAAAGCAATGGTAAATCAATAATTTGTAAGTGCAAGCCCTGTGTACAGATAACCTTCCTTATTCATGTTTGAACAATGAAACTAACTACCCAGAACTAATAAAGAAAACTCCCATTAAAACTTTCTGTTTTCCATACACATCCTAAATTATGCACAGGTGATAGTAATTATCTCCCTGGCAAGTCCAAGAAAACTAATGAGAAATACGACAGAACGAACTTTACAATATAACATTACAAGAGCTGTACAATACAAAAGATAATGTTTGAATGTGAGAATTGATATGTCTGACAGCATATATACCTTAGCAGATATAACCAAGTTTCTCATAAAAACTTAATACGAGGGCCATCCACAAAGTACATTACGTTTTCCTTTATGTCCGTTAGGGGCGGGGCTAGCGCGGCCATCTTGGTGTCATGGCATTCCGCCGCTCAGTCGGCATCCTGCCGTGCTAGTGTGAGGTTCGTGCTCTACTCCGTTGAGTTACTGTGACAGTTTGAAATGTCAGCGTTAATTGAAAATGCCGCAAAGTGTGAAGTGCGTGCTGTAATAACTGTACACCGATGGAAATCTATCGGCAGCTTTGTGAAGTGTATGGGGACAACATAATCACTGAAGGTGGAGTGCGTCAATGGG